>NC_132915.1:13787765-15227765 GCF_047675955.1 Chlorocebus sabaeus
GTTTTACAGATTACTTGAATTTATTTTTGATTCCTCCCTTAAATCTTTTTGTCCTTTTTTTAATCTTAATATATTATTATATCTATTATAATCTATTCTTTATATATACTAGTCTGCTACCATGGAAGCAGCAGTGACATGATAATTTATATGTTTTCTTAGATGCTAGCACTGATTTTGTTATTTTTATTTTTTGTTTTTTTTCCCTGTGGGTTGTTACGTAAGTTTGATTCCTAGTTTTTTTCCATTTTGCTCTATGAATCTTGTTAAAAATAGCAGATAATGACTTCTATTATAATAAACTTTATGGTGTAGTAATTGTGTTTGACAGACATTTTTATAAATTAAGTCTTAAGTCTTGCAGTTTTTTATGTTTTTTTTTTCCTTGAGACGGAGTTTCACTCTTGTTGCCCAGGCTGGAATGCAATGGCGTGATCTCGGCTCACCACAGCCTCTGCCTCCCGGATTCAAGTGATTCTCCTACCTCAGCCTCCCGAGTGACTGGGATTACAGGCATGTGCCACCATGCCCGGCTAGTTTTGTATTTTTTTTTTTAAGTAGGGACGGGGTTTCTCCATGTTGGTCACCTGGTCTCGTACTCCCAACCTCAGGTGATCCGCCCGCCTTGGCCTCCCAAAGTGCTGGGATTACAGGCATGAGCCACTGTGCCCAGCCATGTCTTGTGCTGTTTTATAAACTAGACTTGAACTAGAAACCTGGTTGCCATATTTAAATCTAGTTTATATAGAGGAACAATTGCCAAGTTGTCATATTTAGATAGGTTTAGGAATATAGGGTGATAGTGTCATGTAGGAATGTTTTAAATTGTGATTTGTTCCTTCAGCCCCTCAATTTAATTTAGAGACATTATGCCATGTCAGAAAATGAACATGTGTGTTTGCTCTGGAAAACAAATTCTGACTTTGTTAAATGTAGCTTTAGAAGTTTTAATTTATTTAGTATAATAAAAATAGGTCAGGATCTGTTACAATAGGCATATCTTAAGGTTAAGCAATATTAGGTTATTTCTTGTTATGATAGCATATCATTGGCGTTTTGTTAGTAAATAAAAGAATCTGTAGTATCATCTTAAGGAATTTTTGTATAGAGCCTTTCCTTAAACTTTTCATCTCGTATTTATTTGTTTATGTCATTTACAAGTTAAAATATTCTCCAAGGTGGTCAGGATATATTTTGGGAGCTAGTAATATTGATAAACAAACATTTATAAAACATGATTTAAGGTTATTACTATTGGTGTTAGGACTCATAGTCGATTGTAATTATCTATGTTTTTCCATAGTTTAGGCTGATTTGCATTTGTAGATTTACAGAGTTTTTTTGGGTTTGTTTTTTTTTTTTGAGATAGTGTCTCAGTCAGTTGCCCAGGCTGGAGTTCAGTGATGTGATCACAGCTCACTGCAGCCTCTACCTCCCAGTCTCAAGCAATCTCCCTGCCTCAGCCTGGTGAGTAGCTGAGACTACAGGCACGTGCCACTACACCTGGCTAATTAAAAAAATATATTTTTTTCTGTAGGCTGGGCATAGTGGCTCACACCTGTAATCCCAGCACTTTGGGAGGCCAAGACAGGCAGATTGCCTGAGGTCAGGAGTTTGAGACCAGCCTGGCCAACATGGTGAAACCCCGTCTCTACTAAAATATGAAAATTAGCCAGGTGTGGTGATTGTAGAGACAGGGTTTCGCCATGTTTTGTAGAGATGGAGTTTCATCGTTGCCCAGACTGGTCTTGAACTTCTGGCTTCAAACAATCCTCCTGCTTCGGCTTCCCAAATTGATGGGATTACAAGTGTAAGCCACCACACTTAACTAGAATTTTTAAGTTAAATTATAACCCACTAATGCTTGGTTAAATTTGTCTTTTCTATGTATAAATATAATTGGCTATTTTATTTTCATATTTGGACTTACATATCAACTTTGACCATTTCCAAAGTTGGTAAATATTATTATTTTCTAGCTGTTGATCAATTAATGTCTTTATAAAATAAGTTAATCATATTATCTGAAAGGAAACAGTTAAAAATGAATGTTGTAGTTCTCTTCAGACCTGAGCTTATGGATGATTCTTCTTTATATGTTGCTTTTTTTTTTTTTTTTTTTTTTTTTTGAGACAGAGCCTTGCTCTGTCACCCAGGCTGGAGTGCAGTGGTACGATCTTAACTCACTGCAACCTTCACCACCCGAGTTCAAGCAATTCTTCTGCCTCAGCCCCCTGAGTAGGTGGGACTACAGGTGCTTGCCACCACACCCAGCTAATTTCTGTATTTTTAGTAGAGACGGGGTTTTACCATATTGGCCAGGCTGGTCTCGAACTCCTGACCTCGTGATCCTCCCACCTCGCCTCCCAAAGTGCTGGGATTACAGGCATGAGCCACCACTCCTGGCCTATACTTTGCTGTATATTATACAATTAATGTCAATTATATTGCAATCAGAAAAACAGACGTGTTTTAATTTAATAAACTTTCAAAAGGAATGCTATCTACACATTTAAAATAATAAGCCCTTGGATTATATTGCAGGAATGTGTATATGAAGTTTTGCCATTGAAAAATAATACTAAGTAGTATCAAGATTACATAAATTGTATTTTATGTGCCTTGAAAAATGGGAAGTGAGTTTGGAGTGATAGAAAATTTAATGTTTATTAAATCCTTTTGTTTCCTGTAAAAGATCTATGAATTCTTGTTTTTTTTGAGACTGGGTCTCCCTGTGTCACCCAGACTGGAGTGCAGTGGTGTGATCACGGTTCACTGCAGCCTTGACCTCCCAGGCTCAGGCGATTCTCCCACCTTACCTCCTGAGTATCTGGGACCATAGATATGTGCCACCATGCCCAGCTAATTTTTTGGTTTTTGTAGAGATGGAGTTATGCCATGTTTCACAGACTGGTTGAACTCCTGGGCTCAAGCAATCTGCCCACTTCCGCCTCCCAAAGTGCTGGGATTACGGGCGGGAGCCATGTACCCAGCCAATCTAAATTCTTACCAACAAAGTAAGATTATTGTGCCTTTTAAAAAATGTTTCAACCTTCACCTTTAAAAAATAGCATATATAAAGCTTTCAGATACCCAGATAACGTTCATATTCTCTTCATTCATCAGGGGAAAAGAGTTTCTTTTTACAAACGAGCCCAAATCCTTGTAGCAGATACGTGGAGTGTATTGGAAGGAAAAGGAGATGGCTGCTTTAAGGACATCTCCAGTATCACCATGTTTGCTGATTATAGATTACCTCAGGTTCTTGCTCATCTTGGAGCCCTGAAATACTCTGATGAACTACTGAAGAAGCTTCTCAAAGGTTTGCAACTTTAAGTCATTCTTTGTTATACTATGAATTGTTGGATCTTGGTTTAGTTTAGTTTTTTTTTTTTTTTGAGACGGAGTCTCGCTCCATCCCCCAGGCTGGAATGCAGTGGCGCAATCTGGGCTCACTGCAAGCTCCGCCTCCTGGGTTCAGCCATTCTCCTGCCTCAGCCTCCGGAGTAGCTGGGACTACGGGCACGCGCCACCATGCCTGGCTAATTTTTTTGTATTTTTGGTAGAGACGGGGTTTCACCGTGTTAGCCAGGATGGTCTCGATCTCCTGACCTCGTGATCTGCCTGCCTCGGCCTCCCAAAGTGCTGGGATTATAGGCGTGAGCCACCACGCCCGGCGGTTTATTTTTTTTTGCAAAAGGTCTCCTTTGCTTTAAAAAAAAAAAAAAGTACTATTTATTGTTCATAGTATATGTAAAGGAAAATGCAAAGATAAAATGTAGACAAAATGATTTTTCTTTTTGTTTGCACTGTGAAATGTGGATATTGTAGAAAATTGTGCTCTTTGAACATTATAATTTCGTAGCCTAATGACACCTAAATTTATGTTACATTAAAGTAACACTGACAGTTCATCAGGTATAGTGTTTGAAAAATGTTAATTAAACTGAAGAGCACACTACATGGGGATATGAAGGGTAGGCTGAAAGATAGGTAATATGAACTGACTTTTTAGTGAAGAGACTCCAAAGTCTGCACTGGGATATCTTGCACAAGTCACTTACTTCTCTTGGCTTATTCACCATTATTGGATATGATGATTGATATCAAGACTAGGAGCCTTATGATAAATAAGCATAGGTAAATTGGGTTGAAAAGTTTGTGTGAAAATTAGCTTATAACATTTCCTTGTATGAGGAAAATAATTATATGATTTTAATGTTAATTTATCTTTTAGGTGCAAAATTTTCTGCTACTTTTTTCTTTTTTCTTTTATTTTATTTTAAAAATATGTGCTCAAATTCCTGGGCTTAAGCAATCTTCTCACTTCAGCCTTCCAACATGCTGGGATTACAGGCATGAGCCACTGCACCTGGCCTCTTTATGTATTTTTTCCTTTTTTTTTTTTTTTAAGACAGAGTCTTGCTCTGTTGCCCAGGCTGGAGTACAGTGGCATGATCTCAGCTCACTGCAAGCTCCGCCTCCCAGGTTCACGCCATTCTCCTGCCTCAGCCTCCCGAGTAGCTGGGACCACAGGCACCTGCCACCATGCCCAGCTAATTTTTTGTATTTTTAGTAGAAATGGGGTTTCACTGTGTTAGCCAGGATGGTCTCGATCTCCTGACCTCGTGACCCACCTGCCTCGGCCTCCCAAAGTGCTGGGATTACAGGTGTGAGCCACTGCCCCGGCCTTATGTGTTTTTTAAAAGAAGTAGATTCTATGATTGAATAACTTCCTCTTGTGAAATAGATTTGAATCCCCCAGATCAGAATAACACAGAATATAAAGGTATCATTATTCCTGTGGTTGGCTCTACTGGGTTTTTAGGCTGCCATGGGCAATCTGTTTGTCTTCCATTTCCTCGTTTGAAAAAGAACATTCTGTTTTTTGTCATAGTGCTCATGTCAAGGGTCACTAATTGTTGGATACCTTTATTTTTATTATTATTTTTTTTGAGACGGAGTCTCACTCTGTCACCTAGGCTGGAGTGCAGTGGCTGGATCTCAGCTCACTGCAAGCTCCGCCTCAGGGTTTACGCCATTCTCCTGCCTCAGCCTCCCGAGTAGCTGGGACTACAGGCACCCGCCACCTCACCCAGCTAGTTTTTTGCATTTTTTAGTAGAGACGGGGTTTCACCATGTTAGCCAGGATGGTCTCGATCTCCTGACCTCGTGATCCGCCCATCTCGGCCTCCCGAAGTGCTGGGATTACAGGCTTGAGCCACCGCGCCTGGCCTGTTGGATACCTTTAAAAGGGACAACGTTTAGCAATCAGGGCTTATCTTTCATAAGCCATATTAAGTTGCTTTTTTTTTCTTTTGTACACACTGTTCATTCCTATCTCTAAGCATTGTCTTACTTGGTTTCTGTCATCCAAATTTTCTTTTTCTTTTTTCTTTTTTTTGAGACGCTCTATTGCCTAGGCTGGAGTGCAGTGGCATGATCTCGACTCACCAGAACCTCTGCCTCCCGGGTTCAAGCCATTCTCCTGCCTCAGCCTCTTAAGTAGCTGGGATTACAGGTGCGTGCCACCATGCCTGGCTAATTTTTGTATTTTGAGTAGAGTTGGGGTTTCACCATGTTGTTCATGCTGGTCTTGAACTCCTGACCTCAGCCTCCCAAAGTGCTGGGATTGCAGGCGTGAGCCACTGCGCCCAGCTTTTTTTCAATTCAAATCCTATACAGAGGCTTCACTCAAATGCTGTCCTTGCTCATAGTGATTTGTCCATCTCCTTCTCAGTTTTTATAGCACTTAATTGTCTCTGCTACTATGAGAAAAACCATAGTGAGAAGGGATCATCCAGCATCCAGTATAGAGATGTCAGAATTTTCTTCTCCCATCCATTTCAACTCCAGAGGCTCTTTTCCAATATCCATTGGCAGTCATTACTGCCTCCATTTATGCCTTGCTTCTAAAAGGGTACTCTCCTATCCTTAGCCAGTTTGATATAGGGTGGACAAATTCTTTTGCCACTTAGTGCATTTAAGTAAAATTTGGATTTTGTTTTCCAAAAAGTATTTTACTGCAAAACGAGACCAAAAATAAACGAACTGTAAATGTAATGTAACAGACATAAGTATAGTGTACTCATTTTTAAAAACTACCTTAAGTGGAATCTAGGACCAGCTTAGTTTGACCAGGTGAGGTAGGACCTTCCTTAACTGGCTTCCAATGGTACTTCCAAACTTGAGGATTTGCTACACTGGTATTCCTTCCCTTCTCCCCTCATCTGGGTATCTCAGGGACAGCCCTTGGAAGTGCCACCTAGATTTCTGTCCACTGTCTTTAACCCATCTCTTCACCGAAGACATAGTACTTGGCCAATTATAAAAAACTAACAATGCAATTTGACTAAATTTAGCTTTTCACTGTGATTCCAGGGCCAGCTTTTAGACCAAATACCTGGGCCATATTACCTTCCCTGACTCTAATCTCTGTCAGTCCACTCAAATGTCTTTTTCTGTCTGAAGTCCATGTTCTACCCCATACTGTAAGTTGCTGTATTAGTTATTACATTAGTTTCCTAGGGCTGACATAACAAATTACCACAAACTAGATGGCTTCAAGCAACAGAAATGTATTGTGTCACAGTTCTGGAGGATAGAAGTCTGAAATCAAGATGAAGATGTTGGCAGGACCATCCTTCCTCTAAAGGCTCTTGGGAATAATTCTTCCTTGCCTCTTCCCAGCACTTTGTGGCTCCAGCAGTCCTTGGCATTCGTTGGTTTGTAGCTGCATCACACCGATCATGGCCTTCTTATCCTTGTGTCTCCTGTCTCTTCGTATCCTCTTTTTTTTTTCTTTATTTTTTTGAGACGGAGTTTTGCTTTTGTCGCCCAGTGCAATGGTGCCATCTCGGCTCACTGCAACCTCCTTCTCCTGAGTTCAAGTGATTCTCCTACCTCAGCCTCCTGAGTAGTTGGGATTACAGGTGCCCACCACCACGCCTGGCTAATTTTTGTATTTTTAGTAGAGACAGGGTTTCACCATGTTGGCCAGGCTGCTCTCGAATTCCTCACCTCAGGTGATCCACCCACCTCAGCCTCCCAAAGTGCTTAGATTACAGACATGAGCCACTGCGCCCACCTGTATCCTCTTCTTTTCTTGCTTGCTTTCTTTTTTGTTTAAAAACAGGGTCTTACTCTGTCACCAAGGTTAGAGTGCAGTGGCATGATCATAACTCACTGCGGCTTCAAACTCCTGGGCTCAAGCGATCTTCCCTTCTCAGCCTCAGCCTCCTGATTAGCTGGGGCTACTAGAGGTGCATACCACCATGCCTGGCTACTTTTTCCATTTTTTGTAGAGACAGGATCTCACCTTTCCTTCATTGGATTTAAGGTTGATCCTAATCCAGTATGACCTCATCTTCACCTGATTACATCTGCAAAGTCCCTATTTCCAAACAAAGTCAAATTCACAGGTACCAGGAGTTATGACTTGAATGTATCTTTTTGTGAGCCACAGTTCAACCCACTACTATTATCTATTGCTGTGTAACAAATTACGCTAAAATTTAGTGGTTAAAACAACAGACATTTATGACCCTGGGTCAGGAACCTGAGTGCCGCTTAACTGAGTACTTCTGCCTCAAGGTTACAGTCCAGCCGCCAAGTGGAGCAGTGGTCTTATCTAATAGCTCTACTTGGGTGGGAGCATCTGCCTCCTTGACCACTCTGTTGGTTGATTTGGCAGTTTTAGCAAGTTGATAGTCAAATTTGGAGGAAGTGATTAACAGCAAAACTGAAGAGGGAAGGTATGGGCTTCTATACTAGCACCTGGTTCAAAGTAAGGAAGTGGAGGAACCTGGTTAATCGCTGTTTTCCCATCTGTTCCACTGACCAGTGCCTAAGCCCATGGGAGAGTTGGATGGAGGGGGGCATAAGTAACACTACTTAAGATCACAAGATCTCCTGGGTACTGTGAGGCTTTGTGCAGCGGTGCAGTTTGGTGGCCAGAGGCCAAATACAGCTTGCAGTTGTGTTATGTTTGGCCTGAAAAATGATGTTAGCAATTTTTAATTAGTTTCTAACTCTTGAAAATTAGGAGATTTCCCATAAAAATCAAACTTCCTGACTTCTCTCATAAGAAAAATATGGAAACATACAGTACCTTTGTATAGTACTACGTTCACTACCTAGCTCACTACAGTTTGCATCTGACTGCTGCATATAGACATGGGTCCATGAGTCCTACTCTAGTCTCAGTGGCAAGGCACAGCCAGTACCTACCTTGCAAGATCAGATATTCCCCAAATAAATATTTATTTATTTTGGAGATAGGGTTGGCTCTGTTGCCTAGACTGGAGTGCAATGGCCTGATCTTGGCTCACTGCAACCTCTGTCTTCTGGACTCAAGTGACCCTCCCACCTCAACCTCCCGAGTAGCTGGGACTACAGGCACATACCACCATGCCTGGCTAATTTTTGTATTTTTTGTAGAGACAGGGTTTTGTCATGTTGCCCAGGCTGGTCGAACTCCTGAGCTCAAGTAATCCTCCCACCTCAGCCTCCCAAATTGCTAGCGTTACAGGTGTGAGGCACTGCACCCAGCCTGCAATGATATTTTTTTTCTGGTATCAAACCTAATTTTAAATACCATCTTTTTAATAACTAGCAGTCATATTTTTAAATTTATGGTCACCACTTATTCATTTATCAGATATTTATTGGGGAGCTAGTATGTACAAGGTGCTATGCTAGGTCCTGGGAATATTGAGACAAGCCAGATGTGGCCCCTATCTTTGTGGAATTTAACTTGTAATTTAAAATCAGTGCCTACGTTTTGAAATGATTTAAATTACCAAAAATAAAGTCTGAGGTTTACAGTTTTAAAGTGAGTACCATTTAAATACTATGTTTTGTTCTACAGTAAAGTTCTGAGTAGATTTTGTATCATTGACTATTACTTTTTCTTACTGTTTTTCCCCCTTGCAGGAGAAATGCTCTCATATGGAGACAGGCAAGAGGTGGAAATCAGAGGGTGCTCGCTTTGGTGTGTTGAGCTGATCCGGGATTGTCTTCTGGAGCTTATTGAACAAAAGGGTGAAAAACCTAGTGGAGAGATCAATTCCATTCTTCTGGATTATTACTTATGGGACTATGCCCGTGACCATAGGGAAGATATGAAAGGAATTCCGTTTCATCGCACACGTTGCATATATTATTGACCTCAAGTGTAGACTGATCCAAAGAAAACCCCCTGCATTTTATATCATATCATCTGTACAGTTTTGCTTTGATATTTAGAGAACATGATCGAGGTTATAGGAATGAGGAAATTGATTACCCATTCTCACTTTAAAAAATACTTCCTAGGCCGGGCACAGTGGCTTATGCCTATAATCCCAGCTCTGTGGGAGGCTGAGGTGGGTGGATCACCTGAGGTCAGGAGTTGGAGACCGCCTGGCCAACATGGTGAAACCCCATCTCTACTAAAAATACAAAATTAGCTGGGCGTGGTGGCACATACCTGTAATCCCAGTTACTTGGGAGGCTGAGGCAAGAGAATTGCTTGAACTCAGGTGGTGGAGATTGCAGTGAGGCGAGATTGTGCCATTGCACTCCAGCCTGAGCAACAAGAGCAAAACTTCCTCTCAAAAAAAAAAAAAAAAAAATCTTCCTAGGCCAGATTTAGTGGCTCACATGTATAATCTTAGCACTTTGGGAGGCTAAGGCGGGAGGATTACTTGAGGCAAGGAGTTCAAGACCAGCCTAGGCAACATAGGGAGACCCTCATCTCTACAAAAATTTAAAAATTAGCCTAGCGTGGTGACATGCTGTGTAATCCCAAATACGTCGTAGGCTGAGGCTGAAGAGGGTGGATGCTTGAGCCTAGGAGTTTGAGGCTGCAGTGAGCCATGGTCATGCCACTGCATTCTACCCTGGGCAACAGATGGAGACCTTGTCTCAAAAAAAAAAATTCCTGACATATCACTGTATATTCCCAACTTTATCATTTGTCTGCCTGTTTAGTTTTGACTTACTTTTTTTTTTCTGTGGACTTGCAGTTGACAGAAATAGTGAAGGAACTTTAATATTTTATTTAAATTTCTTTTTTTTTTTTTCTTTTTTTTTTTTTTTTTTTGAGACGGAGTCTTGCTCTGTCACCCAGGCTGGAGTGCAGTGGCCAGATCTTGGCTCACTGCAAGCTCCACCTCCCGGGTTCACGCCATTCTCCTGCCTCAGCCTCCCGAGTAGCTGGGACTACAGGCGCCCGCCACCTCGCCTGGCTAGTTTTTTTGTATTTTTTAGTAGAGACGGGGTTTCACTGTGTTAGCCAGGATGGTCTCGATCTCCTGACCTCGTGATCCACCCGTCTCGGCCTCCCAAAGTGCTGGGATTACAGGCTTGAGCCACCGCGCCCGGCCCTATTTAAATTTCTTAAAACTAATCATGCCTTATGTGACTAATCTTCAGTGATAATATTTCATCTATTGATATATTTTCTTGAGGTATAGTAATTTTCAGTATACCTTAATCGTTTGGTATAAAAAAGAGGTTTTTGATGTATGAATGCTGTTCTTGTAAAAATCAATCTTGACACTTTATTTTAAACTTTTTATTGGTAATGATAGTGGGTTTTGTACATCATGATTTTCAATTTAGGATATCTGTCTGTCTAATTTGTTTTTGCAGAGTAACTATATTGGAATTGAATAAAAATATTCAAAATTTTTCTTAAACCTGGAATGGATTATTTCATTAAAATAGAATTTACCATATATAATTTTAAAAGATTTACTGTAAGTTAGATTATTTACTTTCTGCTGCAGAACTCTCATTACCTGTCAAGTACTCATTTCCCACCACCCCCGCCACGTTCTTTCTAACAGACTCTTGATTGTGTTAGGTATCTACCTTGTCTGCTTGCTGTGACTTCAGAAGTCAGAAAAAGATGCTCTTTTCCCAAGCACTTTACTGCCATCTACTGGAAATTTGTCATAATAACCTTACAAATGACTGACTATGAGTGAGGCCTCCTGGAGTTGTGCAGTACACAACTTGCACAACCATAGTAGTGGTCCTCTGTCTATCCCTGTCCTGTGTGACTCAGGGGATGGTGATCCCATCCCCAGTTCTGCAGGCAGATCTTGTATGAATGGTTTACTATTCCTAGTCACTTTACTCTCCTTGCCTGTGATTGTTTTGATAACGGGTATATAATCTAGTTCTGGACAGTGATAGTGGATGACAAGTCTGCTGGGAAGCTTCTAGAAAAGGATTCTTCACTTTTAAGAAAGAGATATAGGACAAAGGTCCCTTTTCTTCCTCTGAGCAATGCTTTTAGCATGATACCTGCTATCATGCAGGTAGCCATTTTGTGGAGCTAGAGCCCAGCTATACCTTTCATTCCTAAGCCCGTCCTATCCATGGACTTCATATGTGAGATAATAAACACATTACCTTATTATTTCCAGCATCTTGAATTAGTATTCTGTAACTTGTGCCAGAAAGCATCATAACAGTTTCCAGTGTAATCTCTTGGCCTCTGCTCCTGCCACCCTTCCGGCACTTCTCCCTGTCCTCCCTTCCCCCTTTCCCTCTTCTCCCCTTTACTTCTCTGCCCTCCTCTTTCTTCTTCCCTTCTTTCCCCTCGCCCCTCTTTTTCCTCTCCTTCTCCACTCTATTTTTTTTTTTTTTTTTTTGAGATGGTCTTACTGTTACCCAGGCTGGAGTATAGTCGTGAGATCATAGTTCACTGTAACCGTGAACTCCTGGACTCAATCCTCCCAAAGTGCTGGGACCACAGGCGCATGCCACTACATCTGGCTAATTTTTAAATTTTTTGTAGAGATGGGGTATCACTATGTTGCTCAGGCTGGTCTCAAACTCCTAGGCTCAAGCAATCCTCCTGCCACTGGCTTCCCAAAGCACTGAGTTTACAGCTGTGAGCCGTGGCTTCCCACACCCAGCTGCCTTTTCTCTTCTGACACTGAGCATAACCTGGAATCACAATCCTGGATGCCTGCATTCTAATCTAGGTAGCAGGATTGAAGAAGCAATAAAGAAGAGTACAAACAAAGGGCTGAAGCCAGGTGCAATGGCTCGCTCCTATGGTCTCAGCCACTGGGTGGTGGGGAGGGACTGAATTAGGAGTTCATGTCCAGCCTGGGCAATGTAGCAAAATCCAATCACTTTAAAAAAAAAAAGGAAAAAGAAAAAGAAAACAAAAAGAGTTGATAAGAAAGGCTCTGGTAGCCACCACATTCCATTTTGGTTTCATCTTACTAGAATTTAGTCACGTGACCACAACTAACTGCCAAGAAGGCTAGGAAAGTGGTATGTATTATGGGCATTGGGTACCAGCTAAACTGTGTAAAGAGTACAGATGGGCCTGGGCATAGTGGCTCATTCCTATAATCCCAGCACTTTGAGAAGCCAAAGGCAGGATAATCACTTTAGCCCGGGAGGTCCAGGCTACAGTGAGCAATGATCACCACTGCACTTCAACCTGGGCAACAGAGTGAGAGCCCAGTCTTAAAAAAAAAAAAAAAAAAAAAAGTATGGGTGGATACTGGGAAACAGCAAGAAGTTTTTGCCACCCATTACATGGATTTTATAATTTTCTTACCCGATACAGACTAAGAGCATTAAAATAACATTTTACCTAATGGCTTTAACAGCCATTGATGATCATTTTTCAGATCTATTATTTCATTAGGGATTGCAAAATGGTAATGTTCTAGTTCTAACATCTTTGATGTTTGGGAATTTGTGTGGAGATAACATCCCTCTTGGATTTCAGGGTAGTCTGGGGGAACACAATTAACATGGGCATAGCTCCTGACGTTCCAGAAGAGAATGGAATGTAGAATTAAGTTCTGAAAGTGTTTTCAGTTGTGTTAATTCATTCTGCACACCCTTTTAAAGATAATGAAAATGTGCACAGCCTCCTGAAACTCCCTGGCATAGCCCTCCATTCAGAGAAGTCTTTTCTAATTCCTTGGTGACTCAGTTTCCTATAGTAGCCTTTGATTTGCCATCAGTTATAAAATATTTTGTTTTGTATACAAATTTCTATTATTTTTCTTCAGAGGCTTCCTCATGATTTGCCTAGCTCTACAAACTCATGTTGTTTAGCCAAGGCACCTTGTCAATGCCTTCCAACCAAAGTAAACAGGGTAGATTTATTACTTGTAGCATGGGATGTCTCAGGAGGAGGATTATTTGGGGCAGGGTCTAAGGAAACTGTTCTGTTGAGATTGGATACTGTCAGAAAGCAGGATCAGTTATACTATCGGCTGCTCTACCACTGACTGCCTCAAATTTTGTCTATAGGGAGGGCAGACAAGAGCAAGGATAAAGCTCTCATTGGTAAAAATAAAAAAAAAAAAGTTGGCAGTTACTCATATTAGTGGAGATAGGATGTTTAGGTACTTTGCATGGCACGGTGCCCTTGTATTTGTGTTTACGCAAAATTCTGAAGTGGTCTTATTTAGTCTTACTTTATCATGGTCTCTGAGTAACCTTTCTGATATTAGTATTCTGTGAGATTATGTCCAACAGAAGACTAACATGGTATAGCTGTGGGTGCCAGGCCAGCTTTTTGTCAGGGGCTGCTTTTTTTCCTTTATCAACCTTAAACTTCCCCCTAATTAGCACCAAGGCAAATTAACAGATTTCATTTCATTCAATTCAGAAATCATGTATTGAGCTTCCTCACAGTGTCCCCTCCCCTGAAGCTGAATGGATAATGGCTTAATAATCTGGTTGGCACCCCAGTCTGCCCCAGATGCAGATTTAATGACTGTATATGACTTAGGGGATCAGCTTTGAGGCAACTAGATCTTCCTTTTCCTTGCAACTCTGGGACCCATCTTTCTTTAGGTGTGCTTGAACTTTTTTTTTATTTTTTATTTTTTGCTTTAGTTTAAAATTTCCAGCTTTTTGGTGGATGCTATAGTCAAATACAAAACCTAAACAAGTAAGGGAATGATCTATTCAGGCTATTACAATAGGAAAAGCACTCCAAATCCTAAGATCAGAGTCTCTTAGCAGGGTGGTTTTGCCT
Source organism: Chlorocebus sabaeus (assembly GCF_047675955.1). Lineage (NCBI taxonomy): Eukaryota > Metazoa > Chordata > Mammalia > Primates > Cercopithecidae > Chlorocebus > Chlorocebus sabaeus. The sequence goes on from NC_132915.1 coordinate 13,801,777, forward strand.
TAGACTTTTATAGGGAGGAGTATACAAGTTACAGGTGGAGGACTTCCATGTGGGATTATTTTGCAATCAGAAATCTCAGTCAATTGCCAAACAGGAAATATTTATCTCTGTGTCATGCTGGTTTTAGGTGGACAAAAAGTTCTAGTAGAGAGACAAAGAATGGGGAATTGGGCTGGGCATGGTGACACACATCTGTAATCCCACCACTTTGGGAGGCCCACACAGGAGGATCACTTGAGCCCAGGAGTTCAAGACCAGCCTAGGCAACATAGCAAGACCCTGTCTCTACGGAAAAAAAAAAAAAAAAAAAAAGTAAAAAAGAATAAGGAATTGAAGGTTCTGTGTCTGGTCTTGTCCCACTGGGATGGGATAATCTCATGGGATACCATATAATACCATGGTGTATGCAGTTCATGGGTGACCAAAACATAGTTATGTGATGCATGCCTGTAATTTGTAAAATTCCTTGCAGGTATACAATTTATTGACTAAACAATTGGAAGTTTGGAGAAACATATTATTGTGCCATTCAGCTAAATTTCTCTTTTTTCCATACACTGTGTATCTTTTCCTTTCTTTTAGCCCTTTGGGTTAACGATATTTTAGTTTTAAATGAAATAAATCAAACTAAAACTAGCATAGTGAAAAAGTAATTGTAGGCATCAACAAAATAAGCCCAGGGATAGACCTGGCCTTAGCCATGATCATGTAACTACAGTCTAGGGATTAAAATGCACAAAGACCATATCTCATACTTCTTTTCTTTTTTTTCTTTTTTTTTTTTTGAGACAGAGTGTCACTCTTGTTGCCCAGGCTGGAGTGCAATGGCACAATCTTGGCTCACTGCAGCCTCCACCTCCTGGGTTCAAGCAATTCTCCTGCTTCAGCCTCCTGAGTAGCTGGGATTACAGGCGCACACCACCACACCCGGCTAATTTTTTGTATTTTTAGTAGAAACAGGGTTTCTCCATGTTAGCCAGGCTGGTCTCAAACTCCTGACCTCAGGTGATCTGCCTGCCTCAGCCTCCCACAGTGCTGAGAATACAGGCCTGAGCCGCCGCTTCCAGCCATATACTTCATATTTCTTTTTGCTCCTTGAAAGAGATGATTGTAACATCTGGTGATTCCAGGAAACAGTACAAGTTGTTGTCAATAACCCAAGCAAAAATCAGAGACTTGACTGAGGAGCCTGGTTTGGGTCCTAGGTCCCCGACCCTGGTCTGGAAGCAAGGGCCACTCATGATTGCCTGGCCTACCAGGCAGATCAGGGTTAGTTCTTAATGAAAAAAAAAAAAGGCTGCTAGTAGAAAGGAAAGGGATGGTAGGCACCCAAGACAACTTTGCCTTCAATACCTTCATATGTTCAGAACTCTTCAGCAGTGGGGGATCATTTTGGATTGGGAGCTGTTGAAAAAGAGCCAGGGAAAGGCTATTTTTTAAGTTGGTCCTAAGAAAGCACTAATCCTAGGCCAGACGCCATGGCTCATGCCTGTAATCCCAGCACTTTGGGAGGCCAAGGCGGGCAGATCACTTGAGGTCAGGAGTTTGAAACCAGGCTGGCCAATATGGTGAAACCCCATCTGTACTAAAAATACAAAAATTAGCCAGGTGTGGTGGCACATGTCTGTAGTCCCAGCTACTCAGGAGACTGAAGCAAGAGAATCGCTTAAACCCAGGAGGCAGAGGTTGCAGTGAGCCAAGATGGCACCACTGCACTTCCAGCCTGGGCAACAGAAGGAGACTGTCTGGGAAAAAAAAAAAAAAAAAGTTCCTCATCAACATTTTACCTAGAAGCCACTGAGGATCATTTCCCATATCTATTATTTTGTTAGGGGTTGCACAATGGTAATGTTCTAATATTCCTTTTTGCATTCATTAGCTGGTATTGTTCTATAAAGAAGAGCTTTTCCTCTATCAGGTTATCCACCCGCCTTGGCCTCCCGAAGTGCTGGGATTACAGGCATAAGCCACCATGCCCAGCCGATGAGGAACTTTTTAATGGATGAATTACACTGAAAAATATCTGTACTCATCTATAATCTTAACATCACCAAAAGCAGGATATGCAAACATTACATGTCTCCTGGTGTGTTGCAACAGGAAGTACCTATTCCCATCTATGAATTATTCTTGCCAGAAGAATTGAACCTGAATCTAATCAAGAATCTAGATCTAACTTACTGGTTTACAGGAAATGTGGGAAACAGAGGAACAAGTTAAATGAAAATACAGTATATGATCAGCCAATTCTAAAGTGTGAGAAATCCTATAGGACGAATAGCAGCTCCTTTTTTCCCTTCCCTCCCCTCCCCTCCCCTCCCCTCCCCTTCCCTTTCCTTCCTTTCCTTCTCTCTGTCTCTTTCTTCTTTTAAGACTGGGTCTCATTCTGTCACCCAGGCTGGAATACAGTGGCATGGTCACAGTTCACTGCGGCCTCACCCTTCTGGGCTCAATTGATCCTCCCACCCTCAGCCTCCCAAGTAGCTAGGACTACAGGCACATGCTACCACAACCAGCCAATTTGTAAATATTTTGTAGAGACAGGGTCTCCCCTTGTTGTCCAGGCTTATCTCAAACTCCTGGCCTCAAGCCATCTTCCCACCTCAGCCTCCCAAAGTGCTGGGATTACAGGTGAGAGCCACCACACCTGGCCTCTTCCTCTTCTTAAAAGGCCACTAATTCCATTATGGGGTTCAACCCCCATGACCTCATCTAAATCTAATTACCTCCTAAAGGCCCTACCTGCAAATACTATCACATTGGGGGTTAGGGTTTCAACATATGAATTTTGGGGAACACAAGCATTCAATCTACAGCAATACTCCCCAAAACTGAAAGGTTCTCAAAGAGATATTTATGCATACATGTTCATAGCAGCATAATTAACAATAGCCAAAAGGTGGAAGCAGCCCAAGTGGCCATCGGTGGATGAATGGATAAATAAATTGTGACACATACATACAATGGAATATTAATTCAACCATAAAAAGGAAGGAAATTCTGATATAGGCACAACATGGATGCAACTTGAGGACATCATAGTATGTGAAATAGTCACAAAAGGACTAATACTCTATGACTCCACTTCTATAACCTAGAGTAGTCAAATCCATAGAGACAGAAAGTAGCATGGTGGCTGCCAGGGGCTAGGGAAAGAAGGAAATAGTGAGTTATTGTTTAACGGGTGTACAGTTTCAGTTCTCCAAGATGAAATGAGTTCTGGATATTGGCTGTACAACAGTGTGAAGGTACTTAACCATTTTATGTATGTACGTATGTATTTATTTTTGAGATGGAGTCTTGCTGTGTTGCCCAGGCTGGAGTGCAGTGGTGTGATCTCGGCTCACTGCAACCTCTGTCTCCCGGGTTCAAGCAATTCTCCTGCCTCAGCCTCCTGAGTAGCTGGGATTACAGACATACACCACCATGTCCAGCTAATTTTGTATTTTTAGTAGAGATGGGGTTTTGCCATTTTGGCCATATAGTCTTGAACTCCTGACCTCAGGTAATCCTCCCACCTCGGCCTCCCAAAGTACTGGGATTACAGGTGTGAGCCACTGTGCCCGGCAAGTACTTAACCATTTTAAAGTGTACAGCTCAGTAGTGTTAAGGTAGTCAATTTTATGTTATGTACATTTTACTACAATTTTTTAAAAGGTGAGGGTAATTGTTATTGATTAAAAGAGAACTAAGGTACATATCAATCAAATGCCATATACAGTCCATGTTTGGAGCCATGTTTGGAGTCCATGTTTGGAGCCAATGAGCTATAAAACAAACAACAAAACTTGAGATGCATTATATAGAAAACTGCAGCTCTGCTCAGCTCAGCCTCTGGGGAGGTGTGTTGACTTTGTCCTCTGACAGATGGAAGCTTCAGTCTTGCCTTTGCCACCTAACCATGTAGGCTTGAGCAAGTTGATTGTTTTCTGTTTTTTATTTTTTTTATTTCCATAAACATTCACTGACTCTCTGGGATGTGCTAATTATCTATTATGTATTAGACATGGACTGTGCTCAAAAATAGAGACATAAAGATAAATAACAGGTTAGGCACAGTGAATCACACCTCTAATCCCAGCACTTTGGGATGCCAACCTGGGAAGGAAGGTTTGAGACCAGGAGTTCAATACCAGCCCAGACAACATACGGTGACCCTATCTCTACAAAAAATTAAATTAGGCCAGGCGTGGTGGCTCACGCCTGTAATCCCAGAACTCTGGGAGGCCGAGGCAGGTGTATCCTGAGGTTAGGAGTTTGAGACCAGCCTGGCCAACATGCCAAAACCCCGTCTCTACTAAAAATACTGGGCATGGTGGTGTATGTCTGTAATCCCAGCTACTCAGGAGGCTGAGGCAGGAGAATCGCCTGAACCCAGGAGGCGGAGGTTGCAGTGAGCCGAGATCATGCCATTGCATTCCAGCTTGGGTGACAAGAGTGAAACTCCGTCTCAAAACAAACAAACAAACAAAAAACAAATACAAAAAAAAATTAAAATATTAGCCAGGCATGGTGGTGTGCACCTGTATCCTAGTTACTCTGGAGGCTGAGGTGGGAGGGCCATTTGCACCCAGGAGTTCAAGGTTACAATGACCTGTGATCAAATCACTACACTCCAGCCTGGGCAATAGAGTAAGACCCTGTCTTTTAAAAAAAATCGCAACCTTTAACTCCACCATCCAGAGATGATGGTGGTTATCATTTTAGTGAATTTTGTTGAACATTTTTACATCTTACGATTTTTCAGTTTAGTTTTAAAAATTATTTTACTTTGGCTGGGCGCGGTGGCTCACGCCTGTAATCCCAGCACTTTGGGAGGCCAAGATGGGTGGATCACGAGGTCAGGAGATCGAGACCATCCTGACTAACACGGTGAAACCCCATCTCTACTAAAAATACAAAAATTAGCCGGACACGGTGGCGGGTGCCTGTAGTCCCAACCACATGGGAGGCTGAGGCAGGAGAATGGCGTGAACCCGGGAGGCGGAGCTTGCAGTGAGTGGAGATCGCACCACTGCACCCCAGCCTGGGCGACAGAGCGAGACTCTGTCTCAAAAAAAAAAAAAAAAAAAAAAAAAAAAATTTTACTTTACAGACAGAGTCTTGCTCTGTCACTCAGGCTGGAGTGCAGTGGCTCAATCATAGCTCACAGCAGCCTCCAACTCTTGGACTCAAGCAATTCTACTGCCTTAGCCTCCTAGGTAGCTGGCACTACAGGTGCATGCCACCATGCCCAACTAATTTTTTTTTTCTTTCTTTCTTCTTTTTTTTTTTTTTTAGAGAAGGGGTTCTTACTGTGTTGCCCAGGCTGGTCTTGAACTCCTGTCTTCAACTGATCCTACTGCCTCAGCCTCCCAAAGTGCTGGGATTGCAGAAATGACCCACTACACCTTCGGCTTTCTTCTAATCTTCTGCCTTCTAGGTCCACATGGTCAACCTCTGGTTTTGTCCAGCACCAGACTGGACAAATGTGTCAGTTAGCAATGCAGACATCATTGAAGATTTTGCAGGAGAGAGAGAGGAAGGGGGTTGAATTGCACACTTCACAGCAGGAACATAAAGGCCACCACTGGGCTGGGCGTGGTGGCTTACGCCTGGAATCCCAGCACTTTGGGAGGCTGAGGCGGGCAGATCACGAGGTCAGGGGTTTGAGACTAGCCTGACCAACGTGGTGATATGTTGTCTCTACTAAAAATACAAAAATTAGCCGGGCGTGGTGGCGCGCACCTGTAATCCCAGCTACTCAGGAGGCTGAGGCGGGAGAATTGCTTGAACCCGGGAGGCAGAGGTTGCAGTGAGCCAAGATTGTGCCATTGCACTCCAGCCTGGGTGACAGAGCAAGACTCAATTAATCAATCAATAAATGCCACCATTAGCCATTCCCAGCGTCCCTGGGATTCCCCTATCAGTTATCCTCTGTCTCCTCTCTGCTTCAACTTCTCCGAACACCACCCCCTTTCCCTATCTTCCTCATTCCTTCTCAAGAGCAGTCAAATTTTCTTTCCCTTGTCTCATATGAGCAACACCACCCTCCTCTCTGAAGCTTGGGTACTAACCAAATCAGGCTTAGGAGGCTTATCTTCCACCTAGGGACAGGCTAGCAAAGCATCTTCTCAGCGAAACTTGTCTGTCCACACATGGATTTCCCGTTCCAGCTGTTAAGGAATGGTATTCTCCATGCCATCACAGAAAGGTTTTAGGTCAAGGACAGACAGTGAGATCCATGTCGTAGATAGATCAGTGTAGAAGGTGTGGAGGGTGGATATGTAAGAGCAAGACTGGAGACAGGGGGACTAGTTAGTAGGCTGTTGCAGTAGTCTAGGTGAGTGATTGTGAGATCTTGAACTAGAGTAGAAAGGATTTGAAATATTCAGATATAAAACAAGCAGAATTTGGTGATCAGAATAGGGCAGGGGGTGGAGCGGGGGAGGAAATAAAGGTTGCCTCCAATAAGTCCTGCCTCCTAGTAGTCATACTCTCATGCAACCCCGTCCCCTGTATGTGGGATAGACCCAGTGACTTGCTTCTAATGAACAGAATGTGGCAAAGGTGATGGGATATCCTGTCTACAATCAAGTTATAAGTGACTCTGACTTCTCTCTTGCTGGTTTTCTTTCCAGGGCTCGTCTTAAATGCCCAATGTGATCCAGAGGGCCACCTGTTCAAGGAACTAAGGGGAAGGAACTGAGGGCAGCCTCTGACTAACAGCCAGCAGGAATGTGTCCCTCGGTCCAACAGCACTCAAGAACTACCACCAAACAGGCTGGGCGTGGTGGCTCATGCCTGTAATCCCAGCACTTTGGGAGGCCGAGGTGGGTGGATCACGAGGTCAGGAGATTGAGACCATCCTGGCTAACACAGTGAAACCCCATCTCTACTAAAAATACAAAAAATTAGCCGGGCGTGGTGGCGGGCGCCTGTAGTCCCAGCTACTCGGGAGGCGGAGGCAGGAGAATGGTGTGAACCAGGGAGGCAGAGCTTGCAGTGAGCCGAGATTGCGCCACTGCACTCCAGCCTGGGTGACAGAGCGAGACTCCATCTCAAAAAAAAAAAAAAAAAAAGAACTACCACCAAACACTACAGAAGCTTAGAAACAGATTCTGCCCCAGTTGACCCTGAAATGATCATGGCCCTGACTGATACCTCGATTGCAACCTCGTGAGAGCCCTGAAGCAGAGAATCTAGCTAACCCATGCTCAGATTTCTGACCTATAGAAGCTACGACATAAGAATTTTTTTTTTTTTTTTTTTTTTGAGACAGAGTCCTGCTATGTCACCAGGCTGGAGTGCAGTGGCACAATCTTGGCTCACTGAAACCTCCGCCTCCAGGGTTCAAGCAATTCTCTGCCTCAGCCTCCCGAGTAGCTGGGATTACAAGTGTCTGCCACCACGCCCAGCTAATTTTTATATTTCTGGTAGAGACAGGGTTTCACCATGTTGGCCAGGATGGTTTCGAATTCCTGACCTCGTCATCTGCCCACCTCGGCCTCCCAAAGTGCTGAGATTACGGGTGTGAGCCAATGAGCCCAGCCAATAAATTTGTTTTAAGCCACTAAGATTTGGGGAAATAGTTCAGCAATAGATAAATAAGAGAATAGGTGTTGCTTAGTAGTTGAAAATGTCATTTTTGATCCATTGTCAACCAGATTGTTACCTTAGACCAGAACATTTCAAATTGCAGACTGCAATCCATTAGTAGGTCATGAAATCAATTTAAAGGGTTGTAATCAACATTAAGAAAAATTGGGCTGGGTATGGTGGTTCATGCCTGTAATCTCAGCATTTTGGGAGGCCAGGGCACAGGATCACTTGAGGCTAGGAGTTCAAGACCGGCCTGGGCAACACAGCAAGAATCCATCTCTACAAAAAAATAAAAAATTTGCTGAGCATTGTGGCCAGTGCCTGTATTCCCAGCTACTTGGGAGACTGAGGTGGGAGGATTGCTTGAGCCTGGGAGGTTGAGGCTGCAGTGAGTCATGATTGCACCACTGTACTCAGCCTGGGAGACAGAGTGAGACCCTGTCTCAAAAAAAAAAAAAAAAAAAAAAAAAAAAAAAAAAAAAAAATTGAAGTAGAATAGGGCCAGGCATGGTGGCTTACTCCTGTAATTCCAGCACTTTGGGAGGCTGAGATGGGAGGATCACTTGAGGCCAGGCATTCGAGACCAGCCTGGTCAACATAGCAAGACCCTGTCTCTAAGAAAAAGAAAAGTAGAATAGAATAAAATAAAATACATAGAACATTGCACTTAGTAAAGGTAAGTATTGTTTCCCAAAACTTTTGTTTTCACTTATTATTTACTTATTTATTGAGATGGAGTCTTGCTCTGTCTCCAGGCTGGAGTATAATGGCGCAATCTCGGCTCACTGCAACCTCTGCCTCCAGGGTTCAAGCAATTCTCCTGCCTCAGCCTCCCTAGTAGCTGGGATTACAGGCACATGCCACCTCACCCAGCTAATTTTTGTATTTTTAGGAGAGACGGAGTTTCACCATGTTGGCCAGGATGGTCTCCTGACCTTGTGATCCTCCCACCTTGGCCTCCCAAAGTGCTGGGATTACAGGCGTGAGCCACCATGCCTGGCCTTGTTTTCATTTATACACATACCTGTGTACTGAGTCATGATGTCAAGTGAATTTCTGATAGTGGCTCAGTATCAATCAAATTCGAAAGCCACTGTCCCAGGCTTGCTTTTCAGGTTGGGGTGATGGATTCTTTCCTAGTCTCCCAAGGTTCCCCTCATGAATGGTGGAGATTGTAGCTGCCCAGTTTGACCATTAGGCCAAGCAAATCCACCTGGCATGGGCTGACAGGCCCCAAGCAGTATGTTTCCTTAGGAAAGCTAACATTCTCTCCACTAAATTAAGGAGCCAAAGGCAAATGGTGGCACAGAAAGCCCCGCTCTGTTACGCAGGCTGGAGTGCAATGGTGCAGTCTCGGGTCACTGCAACCTCCGCCTCCTGGAGTCAAGTGATTCTCCCGCCTCAGCCTCCTGAGTAGCTGGGACTACAGGCACATGCCACCACACCCGGCTAATTTTTGTATTTGTAGTGGAGACGGGATTTCACTATGTTGACCAGGCTTATCTCGAACTCCTGACCTCATGATCCGCCCGCCTCAGCCTCCCAAAGTGCTGGGATTACAGGTGTGTGCCACTGCGCCCCGCCAGAAATCCCATTTTTTAAAGTATAAAGCTTCTTTTCTCTCTGCCAGAGAATTTAAGTGAAACCATCAAACATTATAGCAACATTAAAATAATTTAAAGTGGGAGAAGAGGTACGATCTATGGTTTCCTTAATACTTCCTTTCTTTCCCGGACCCAGCTTTTCTCAAAATGTGGGTGAGGGAAGATGATTTAGGGGAAAAGGGCACGTGTTTCTTTATTTAATTTGGTCTAGCTGTAATCTTCCGTTTGTTACTGCTTTTCTAGTAAAGTAGACTGGGCATGGATGTTTTTCTCTGTAGGACAAGCATCCCAAAGCTGGTCTCCCATGGGACGTATGCAGAGTTCTTCAGTGGACCTGAAAGATACAGTTCCCTTAAAGAGAAGACATAGTTCCTGTAAGAAGATCCAGCACTGGCTCAATTACTTCTGTTAATCCCAAGCCCAGCTCCTCCCACTGCCTCTTACTGATTGGGACTTATCTGCAGGAGACAGTCCTCAAGACAATCTTCATGGGGCTCAAGCTTGGGTACCCTCCAAAGGAAACCCTAGACCATGAGCAAATCACAGGTTCTCCCCTCCTAAACTGTAGGAACACAGGCTGCTCTACTCAGCGCCTTCTCAGTTGCTTCGCTCCACTCTCGAGAAGCAGATCAGTTTACTTCTTCCCATAGTTGCTCCCACCAGAAGGCCAGGTTTCCTCTTCTTGCACATCACACACGGTTTGCCCGTCACTCTTAGAGCCTCCTTTGATTTAGGTGGGAGGCCGCTTAGTCTCCAACCCGCAAGGCCCAAGACCCCTTGACTCCACTGCCTACTCTTTCTTACAGAGACTTAAAAAAGAGATAGGATTGGAATTTGAATGGAATTAGCTTAGTCCTGCTATAAATCCTAGGGAGGAAGGGTTGGCAATGACTGGCATTGACTTTACAATGTGGGGAACTTAAGTACTTAACTCCTTTTCTCTAACTCTGGACTCAAGACATCAATTTGGGGACAATGGAAAATGCCCCATTCTAATGCTGTTAGGCATTTGCTGACCTCCTCTCTGCAATTGTGTGGCCTCTTGAGAACTTCTGTTGAGACTTCCGGGTATTCCTAGACTTAAATTGTTATGTACTATTAATTATTGAAGCTTTGTCAGCAAACCAGTTTGACTCACCAATTCACAGTCATAATGTGAGTTTGTTTTCCAAAAGAGTTCCAAAAATGCAGCATAATCAATTCAAATCTTAGAATTTAAAAAATTATGTATTATGTATTATTTTTTTGAGGTAGAGTCTCATTCTGTCCCCCAGGCTGGAATGCAGTGGTGCAACGATGGCTCACTGCAGCCTTGACCGACCAGGCTCAAACGATCCTTCCACCTCCGCCTCCAGAGTAGCTGGAACTGCAGGCATGCTCGGCCACACCCGACTAAGTTTTGATTTTTTGTAGGGATGGGTGGGGGGGGGGTCTCATTATGTTGCCCAGGCTGGTCTTGAACTCCTGGGCTCAAGTGATCCTCCCAGTTCAGCCTCCCAAAGTGCTGAGATTACAGGTGTGAGCCACTGTGCCCAGCCTGAATTTTTAAAAATTTAAATAATTCAGTTAAAAGAAAAAAAAATAAAAACCATAAATAGTCAGCTTTTTTCCCCACCTTCATTCGTATATTTCATGAGAGAAGGAAGTATTTTTGAAGATGCTTAGATTGTGCTACTAAAAACAGGAGGCACTAAAGCTTTTAAAGCTAAATTGGTAAAGTTAAATACTACGATGCAACCCAGCAATTCAGACCTGAAAACAGGCCCGGCGGGGTGGCTCATGCCTATAATCCCAGCACTTTGGGAGGCCGAGGTGGGCGCATCACCCGAGGTCGGGAGTTCGAGACCAGCCTGCCCAACATGGCGAAACCCCGTCTCTACTAAAAATACAGAAAACTTAGCCGGGCGTGGTGGCACATGCCTGTAATCCCAGCTACTCCGGAGGCTGAGGCAGGAGAATTGCTTGAACCCATGAGGTGGAGGTTGCGTTGAGCCTAGATGGCGCCATTGCATTCCAGCCTGGGCAATAAGAGCGAAACTCCATCTAAAGGGCCGGGCGCGGTGGCTCACGGCTCTAATCCCAACACTTTGAGAGGCCGAGGCGGATGGATCACAAGGTCAGTGGAGACCCAGACCATCCTGGCTAACACAGTGAAACCCCATCTCTACTAAAAATACAAAAAATTAGCCGGGTGTGGTGGCACGCGCCTGTGGTCCCAGCTACTCGGGAGGCTGAGGCAGGAGAATCGCTTGAACCCGGGAGGCAGAGGTTGCAGTGACCCGCGATCACGCCACTACACTCTAACCTGGGCGACAGAGCGCGACTCCGTCTCAAAAAAAAAAAAAAAAAAAAAAAAGTCTTGACAGTTGTTACAACATGACTGCAGCTTGAAAACACTAAGCAGGCCGGGCGCGGTGGCTCAAGCCTGTAATCCCAGCACTTAGGGAGGCCGAGACGGGTGGATCACGAGGTCAGGAGATCGAGACCATCCTGGCTAACACGGTGAAACCCCGTCTCTACTAAAAATACAAAAAACTGGCCGGGCGAGGTGGCGGGCGCCTGTAGTCCCAGCTACTGCGGAGGCTGAGGCAGGAGAATGGCTTGAACCCGGGAGGCGGAGTTTGCAGTGAGCTGAGATCCGGCCACTGCACTCCAGTCCGGGCTACAGAGCAAGACTCCGTCTCAAAAAAAAAAAAAAAAAAAAAAAAACACTAAGCAAAAGAAGCTAGACACAAAAGGTCATATACTGAATGCTTCCATCAATAATGAAATGCGCAGAATAGGTAAATCTATCATAGAGTCAGAAAGTAGATTAGTGGCTGGCTGGGGTTGTGGGGAGAGGGGAACTGGAAGGAATGACTGCTAACTGGTTTGGAGATTTTCTTTTGGGGTTATGAAAATGTTTCTGAACTATATACAGAGGTGATAGTTTGATGCACTGTGAACGCATTAAACGCCACTGAATTGTGAGTTTTAAGATGGTTTATGTTATGCAAGTTTTACTCAATAAAAATAAACTGAATTGGTAGCTAAGGTATTGAAACACAGTGTGGAATCGTTCTCATTCATTTCACGAACCCGTGGAAAGATGCTTGCGCTCAGGCCTCACAGACCGGTCCCAGCGCGTTAGTGGGACACAATTCGGGTTTGCAGGGAAACCCGGGAGCTGGCCTTTTGCAGACTTCCTGGGGACGCAGGACTCTTGCGCACGGGCTTGGGGGCGTGGCCAGGTTCGGGGGCGGGGCCAGGACGCCGCGACCCGGGGAAGACGCGGCGGGAGGCGGGCTTCGCCGGTTGCCAGGAGAACCCGCGACAACAAAAGACGCGGGCGGCGGCGGCGCGGCGCGGGGTGGCAGAGCGAAGCTGAGGAGTCCAGCGCTCGCCGCCAGGGCCCTGGGCTGTCCCGAGCCGGTCAGTGCGCGGCGGGCCTGGCCGGGCGGTGCGGGGAAGTGGGGCGCCCTCCCTTCCGTGGCACCCGCCCTCCAGGAGCCCGCCGCGCCCGCGCTCCCAGCCCGCCGTTGGGACTAGTAGGCGCCGGCTTGGGGTCTGGGCCGCCGCGGGGTGGGAGCCAGAGGGTGGGCGGTAGGGGCGCCAGCGAGGCCTATGGGGGCGCCCGAGGGGTCTGGGGTCAGGAATGGGAGCCCGGCGAGCGACTGGAGGCAGAGCGCCCCTTCCGGAGGAAGCTGGCTCAGCCCTGAGGAGCGGGGCCCGGGGAACGGGGATCGACCCCAATGCGGGACTCGGCCCCTCGGAGCGCACCCCGTGTTCGTCTCGTGTAGCCGCACGGCGTGAGGTGCGACGCGAGGGCCACCATCACCGAGCGCTTTGTTTTGTCGCAGGCGTCTTTTTCCCACTGTAGAGGTTGAAACTTCGGCGCATTCAAGCCCGAGAGCGCCCTCCCTCGGAGGCAGGTGCTGTAAAGAGCAAAGCTCCCCGATTCTTTCTTTGAAACACCTTTTAAGTAACACAGCCGTCTACAGTGTTGAAAATCTTTGTTGTTTGCCCTTCTTTACTCCTTTGTCTTTACGCATTTGGGGCCTTTTCTGAGCTCCTCATGCGTTTTACTATCCATCTACTGGGAAGTTTCTTATGAAAATGATTAACAAACCACACATTTCAGACAACCACTGCTTTCTGGGAAATCAAGGGGACGGGATGGCAGCGGTTTTTGGAGACACTCATTCCTGACCAGTGACATGACATGAGGGATTAAATATTTCTCTTGCCTTTCCTCAGATTTCAAAAACCCATTGAGTATACTTAAATACGACCAGCCAATCAGATTTCGCCTTTTTTGTCATTTATTGGTGACATAATACGTATGTTTCTGATGACTATAATTGATCAGAATCTGAAGAAGTATAAGTGCTATGGATTGTGTAAAAACTTTGTTTCTTGTATATTGATGTTTTACAAGCCCTATGTTTGTGGACCCTTATTATTGTTTGTTTTGTTTTGAGACAGGGTCTCGCTCTGTTACTCAGGCTAGAGTGCAGTGGCATATTGCAGCCTCAACCTTCCGGGCTCAAGCGATCCTCCAACCTCAGCCTCCCAAGTAGCTGAGACTACAGGTGCGTCACCACTGCCTGGCTCATTCTTGTATTTTTAGTAGAGACAGAGTTTCACCCTGTTGCCCAGGCTGGTCTGTAACTCGTGGGCTGAAGTGATCCACCTGCCTTGGCCTCCCAAAGTGCTGGGATTACAGGCATGAGCCACCGTGCCTGGCCCCGTTATTATTTTTTTTTAATGCTTAGAATAAGTTTCAGTTGCCTTTATAACCAAATTGTTTATAGATATTACCATTAAAAACCCCAAGAAATGAGGCTGGGCATGGTGGCTCATATCTGTAATCCCAGTACCTTGGGAGGCTGAGGCGGGTGGATCTCTTCAGCCAGGAGGTCGAGACCAGCCTGGGCAACATGGTGAAACCCCGTTTCTACTAAAAATACAAGAATTAGCCTGGCGTGGTACCTGTAATCCCAGCTACTTTGGAGGCTGAGGCACGAGAATCGCTTGAACCAGGAGGCTGAGGTTGCAGTGAGCCGAGATGGTGCCGCTGTGCTCCAGCCTGGGTGACAGAGCCAGACCTTGTCTCAAAAACAAAACAAAAACCCAAGAAACGAAAATATCCCAATTTGGCATTTTTTATTAGCAACTTCATTGGAAGCAGTTAGGTTTGGCTCAGCATCGTCCATGAGTTTTGCTTTAATTTGATGGCATACAAAGAAATAAACTAATCTGTATGGTGACTTCAAATGTTGGTTTTCAGAGACATTTGGAAGAATTAACTCAGCATTCCTGCAACTGGAAAAGTTTCCAGTACCAAATGATTATAGAGTTCTTTAAGATCCAAGAAAGGATTTATCAAACACATGAGCATTTTTTTTTTTTTCCAGGGTAAAATTCATTAGAATGATTTTAAAACTTCTAAGGTTAGGTGTATCTCTTTGTTTCAGCCATTAAAGATAGTTTGTTGACTCTCTTTTGGGGTTTTACAGCCCAAGGGACCTGATATTTTTTTACTCTCAGGGGACTTTTAGAAGAGTGATGTTAATTTTTTTTTGTTGTGATCCTCTTCATGCCATCTACTCACAGAATTACAAATGCAGAGTACCATTGCAGAGTTTTTTTTTTTTTGTTTTTGTTTTTTGAGACGGGGTCTCGCGCTCTCGCCCAGGCTGGAGTGCAGTGGCCGGATCTCAGCTCACTGCAAGCTCCGCCTCCCGGGTTTACGCCATTCTCCCGCCTCAGCCTCCCGAGTAGCTGGGACTACAGGCGCCCGCCACCTCGCCCGGCTAGTTTTTTGTATTTTTTTAGTAGAGACGGGGTTTCATCGTGTTAGCCAGGATGGTCTCGATCTCCTGACCTCGTGATCCGCCCATCTCGGCCTCCCAAAGTGCTGGGATTACAGGCTTGAGCCACCGCGCCCGGCGAGTTTTGTTTTATTTTGTTTTGTTTTTGACAGGGTCGCGACCCTTTTGGGATCAAGGGACCCTCTCGCTTCAACCTCCTGAGTAGCTGAGACTACAGGCGCGTGCGCCACCATGCCTGCCTAATTTATTGATTTTTTGTAGAGACAGGGTTTCTCCATGTTGGCCAGGCTGGTGGGCTCAAGTGATCCACCCACCCTGGCCTCCCAAAGTGCTGGGATTACAGATGTGAACCACTGTGCTGGGCCACGGTTTTTTTTTTCCAAGGGTAGTGAATATTAATATTATCAATTCACTGTTATTAGTGTTATTAATAAAATGTTATTTCAGTCTAGTTGTCTCTGTTACTTAATGGTAATCTTCAAGACTCAGCAGCTTCTCCAAAGAACCTAGCCTCACCTCAAACTCATTACTTTTCATCATCTGCACTTAAACATTGTCATAGATTACTCGTTAAATTTAGTATAAGCTTTATCCTTCCAAAACTGAACATTTGTATATAAGTTTTTATGCAAACACAGTGTTTTCATTTCTCTTGGGAGCTGGGTCAAGTGATAACTGTATGTTTAACTTTTTGCGGAAATGTCAATCTGTTTTCCAAAGTGGCTGTACCATTTTACCTTCCCACCAGTAGTGTATGAGGGTTCTAATTTCTTTACACCCTGCTAACACTTATGGTCTGTCTTTGTTATTGTAACAGTGCGAGTGGATGTGGATTGGTATCTCATTGTGGTGGTTGTTTGTTTGTTTGTTTGAGACAGTCTTGGTGTATCGCCCAGGCTGGAGTGCAGTGGTTTGATCTCAGCTCACTGTAACCTCTGCCTCCTGGGTTCAAGCGATTCTCCTGCCTCAGCTTCCTGAGTAGCTAGGATTATGGGCGCCCATCACCATGCCCGTCTAATTTTTGTATTTTTTAGTAGAGACAGAGTTTCACCGTGTTGTTCAGGCTGGTGTCGAACTCCTGACCTCAGGTGATCCTCCCACGTTGGCCTCCCAGAGTGCTGGGATTACAGGCTTGAGCCACTGTGCCTGGCTAATTTTTGTATTTTAGGTAGAGATGGGGTTTCACCATGTTGTCCAGGCTGGTCTTGAACTCCTGACCTCAGGTGATCCTCCCACCTCAGTCTCCTAAAATTCTGGGATTACAGGCGTGAGCCACTGCGCACCTGGACTCTCACTGTGGTTTTGATTGCATTTTCCTGATAGCTAATGATGTTGAGCATCTTTTCATGTGCTCATTATTCATTTGTATATCTTCTTTGAGGAAGTGCCTTTTCAGATGCTTTGCCTGTTTTTAAAATTTTTTAAAAACTTTTTGAGTTGTAGTAGTTATTTATATATTGTAGTTGCAAGTTCCTTGTTAGATTCATGCCTTGCAAATATTTTCTCCCATTCAGTGAGTTGTCTTTTCACTTTTTTTTTTTTTGAGGCGGAGTCTTGCTCCCTCGCCCAGGCTGGAGTGCAGTGGCGCAATCTCGGCTCACTGCAAGCTCCACCTCCAGGGTTCATGCTATTCTCCTGCTTCAGGCTCCCGGGTAGCTGGGACTACAGGTGCCCGCCAACACGCCTGGCTAATTTTTTTGTATTTTTAGTAGAGATGGGATTTCACCTTGTTAGCCAGAATGGTCTCATCTCCTGACCTCGTGATCCACCCACCTCGGCCTCCCCAAGTGCCCAAGGGATTACAGGCATAAGCCACTGTGCCCAGCCGTCTTTTCACTTTCTTGGTAGTTTCCTTTGAAGCACAAAGTTTTTAATTTCGATGTCCAGTTTTTCCTTCCCTCCCTCCTTTCTCTCCCTCCCCCACCCCCAACATTTCTCTTGTTCTCTCTCTCTCTCTCTCTCAGACAAGTTCTTGCTCTGTTGTCCAGGTTATAGCGCAGTGGCGCAAATATAGCTTACTGTAACCTCTGGCTGCTGGGTTCAAGCCAACCTCCCGCCTTAGCTTCCGAAGTAGCTGGGACCGCAGGTGTGCATTGTCATGCTGAGCTGATTGAAAAAAAAATTTCTTTGTAGATATGATGTCTCACTTTGTTGCCCAGGCTGGGTCTTATTTTTTAATCTATACTTCATCTTTATTTTTTTGCTTTTATTATTTTTGATTGACACAATCATTGTACATGTTTATGGGGTACAGTGTGATTTTTCAGTACCTGTATACAATGTGTAATGTTCAAATTGGTATTTTTAATTTTACTGCTTTTGGTGTCATATCTGAGAAATTATTGCCAAATTCAAGGTCATGAAGAGTTACTCCTGTCTTTTAAGAGTTTTGTAGTTTTAGTTCTTATGTTTAGGTCTATGGTCCATTTTTGGTTAACTTTTGTATATGATGTGAGGTAGGGAGTCCAACTTCATTATTTTATCCATTGTCCCATAGCCATTTGTTGAAAAGACTATTCTTAGACTTCAGTTGAATTGTCGTCACACCTTTGTTGAAAATCAATTGCCCATAAATGTGAGGGTTTATTTCTGGATTCTCAATTCTATTCTGTTGATCTATGTGTCTATCCTTATGCCAGTACTACACTATCATGATGACTGTTGCTTGGTTTTGAAATTAGGAAAGTGTGAGTCCTCTTACTTTGTTCTTTTTCCAATATCGTTTTGGTTATTCTGTGTCTCTTGAGTTCTGTGATTTCAGGATCAACTTGTCAATTTCTGCAAATAAGTCAGCTGAGATTTTGATAGGTATTGCATTGAGTCTGTAGATCAATTTGGGGAATACTGACATATTAATATATCTTTCAATTCATAAACATGAGATTTTTTTCATTTATGTACATCTTGTGCTTTCTTCTAACAGTATTTTATAGTTTTCGGAGTATATGTTTTACACATCTTTTGTTAAATTTATTTCTAAATATTTTATTCTTTTTGATGCTATTGTAAATGGAATTGTTTTTTGAATGTATTTTTAAGTGTTAGGCTGGGCACGATGGCTCACGCCTGTAATCCCAGCACTTTGGAAGGCTGAGGCGGGCGGATCACGAGGTCAGGAGATCAAGACCATCCTGGCTAACAGGGTGAAACGCCATCTCTACTAAAAATACAAAAAATTAGCTGGGCATGGTGGCAGGCGCCTGTAGTCCCAGCTACTTGGGAGGCTGAGGCAGGAGAAGGGCGTGAACCCGGGAGGCGGAGCTTGCAGCAAGCCGAGATCGCGCCACTGTACTTCAGCCTGGGCGACAGAGCAAGACTCTGTCTCAAAAAAAAAAAAAGCCAGAGTGTTCATTGTAAATGTGGTTATCAATTATTTATTTATATATATTTTTAGCCGGGAAACTACAGCCAACAATTTAATTTTTAATGTATTAATTCTAGCAGAGATCTTCAGAAATAAGTACAGCATAATATTTAGAAGCAGAAAAAGCAGTTTTTCTGTTAGTTTTGATTATTTTTGAATAAAAATTTAGTTTTAAATTTATATTGACTTATGAAATTCTTAGAACTATTTTCATGAATTTATTTCTAATAATTGTGGCAAAGAGGAAATGCTATTTTTCAATGCATAGCTATAAAATCTGGTACTAATGTTTGTTTTTAACACATGTACAGGCTGGGCGCGATGGCTCATGCCTGTAATCCCAGCACTTTGGGAGGCCGAGGCGGGTAGGTCACTTGAGGTTCGGAGTTTGAGACCAGCCTAGCCAATATGGTGAAACCCTGTCTCTACTAAAAATACAAAAATTAGCCGGATGTAGTAGTGGGCACCTGTAATCCCAGCTACTCAAGAGGCCTGAGGCAGGAGAATCACTTGAACCTGGAAGGCAGAGGTTATAGAGAGCGGAGATCACACCACTGCCTTCCACCCTAGACGACAGAGCGAGACTCCATCTCAAAAAACAAACAAAAAAACATGTGTACAGTTCCTTCCTTAATTATCTCCTCGCCTTAATTTTCTAACTCCCTGGCTATTTAATATTTAGATTAATGAACTGGGAAATATTATTACTGTAGAAATAAAGGCACAATGAAATCCCATGTACTTACCACTTAGCTTCGTCATTTATTAACTCATGGACCCCATACTCTAGATTATGTTGAAGCAAACCCAAGACGTACTATTTTGTCTACAAATTTACAATGTATTTTACAAGACAGGTTTGATTTTTGTAACTGTGTTGTGTTGAAACAAAACCTGTTCTAACTGACTTTGCTTTAGAAGATGGTTAGTTTATTGGGATAAAAGGAATCAGTAATTAAAATTTGTTTTTTATTTTTGATACACAGGAATCCAGATCTTACATAAGATGGAAGTTTCTCACACTAGATACTGAACATTAAGTAGAAAATCTAGTAAAATCTAAGTTGCCATGGAAGAAATACCAGTAAAAGTTGCTGTAAGAATTAGACCTCTGCTTTGCAAAGAAGTTCTTCATAATCATCAAGTTTGTGTGAGAGTTATTCCAAACAGCCAGCAAGTTATCATTGGGAGAGACAGAGTCTTCACTTTTGATTTTGTTTTTGGCAAAAATTCCACTCAAGATGAAGTTTATAATACATGTATAAAGCCCCTAGTGTTGTCACTCATTGAGGGCTATAATGCAACTGTTTTTGCCTATGGACAAACTGGATCTGGGAAGACATACACCATTGGAGGAGGCCATATTGGTAAGATTCTCATACTCTCTGACTTTTATTTGTGATGCTAGAAAGAAGCTAAAACATGACCAATACCTGATACGTGGTAGGTGCTTAGCATATTAATTGAATAGTGAAGGAATGAATAATGTAATCAAATGTGATCATAAGATCATCATCTTTGAAAGGTTTGTTTTTAAATATTGAAGTTTCATTAAGCAATCTAACTTAGGATTATATTTGCTTAAGGAAAGAAGTTTAAGATAATTTTCAGTGGTCAGCCCTTGTTATTTTGAACAGAATTTAAAATAGAGATAAATGAGTTAACATCAGATTTTGCGTTCTTTAACAAGCCAGTTGTAAATATTAAGAGTCCCACAGTCAGGACTTAGGGACCGTAGGAAAAATTTACTATGTAGAGTATCTTTTTTTCATATTCTAGCCAGATTTCTTTTTTAAATTCTGAATACTTTGGGACATAATTTCTCCTGCTTGTAATTATAGTTTGGAAAATATAGAATCATAGGATCTCATGTAGAGCTGGAGGGAACCTTGGAAATCATTTTAGTTAAGTGTCTGGTAATAGAGTGGGGGAACTGACAGCCAAGTCCTCTGTTAAGATTGTTTACTGTATTGATAGTTTTCTACTAAAAACAAACTTCTGAATAGTGCACATATGCATCATTGTCTAAAGTTTTAGTTAGTATTCTCTGTATGAATAGTGGCTCTCAGTATTTTTCTATTTTCATATTTCACAAATGTAAAATACATGGCTTTCAGAAACTTCTTTCTCTAGCTGTTCAGATACGAGCTGAAACAAAACAAAACAAAAAAATTAAAAAAGAAACTTCTCTCATTACATGCATGGATGGGTAGTGGCTCAGAGAGTGGTTGTGTAGTTTAAGGAAATCTTTATTCCAAAGATTAAAATGGAGGAACTTCAAGAGGCCAATATTCCCCAACTAAAAGAAAAAATCTGTATATTCTGCAGGATTAGGAGATCACAGATACTAGATTGTTTCAGGGTCTTACAATAAAAAATAATTCAGTTTTTCTAGTATAAATTGTGGCTTTTCTTTAGGATTGTAGGGATTTTTGTTTTTTTTTGATTGGCAAATGTTTTATAATCCTAATGACCCATTATATGCTTTATACCAATAGGAGTTATACATGTTCAGAAGCTGGTGACTTAATTATAGCTATACTTTTTTTTTTATTAGGAGACCATGAGTGCTATTTTAATTTTGTAAGGGAAAAAGTTATTAAAGTTATCTATTCTAACATAGTTTAATTGCTCTAAAATTCTCTCTATCAGAAGAAGTAGACCACTATTAAGAACATTTTGGATGGTATTTTCTTTCTACTATTTTTAAATTAAAGAAATATTTATTATAAGAAGGACTGCAAGCGATGCATAAGAAATTAAACAAGTGACAACTCCTCTCACCCCAAAGAAATAAGTTTGATGCATATTTCTCACTTATGTAGTTATTTTGGTTTTTGTTTGTTTAATGAGATATTATGCCTGTGATTCTGTAACTTTCTTTTTGCATTTAACAATGTAAAATATCATTTCAGTCCCGGCGCGGTGGCTCACACCTGTAATCCCAGCACTTTGGGAGGCCGAGGCAGGCAGATCACTTGAGGCCAGGAGTTTGAGACCAGCCTGGTCAACATGGCGAAACCCTGTCTCTACTACAAATACAAAAATTAGCTGGGCGTCGTGGCACATGCCTCTAATCCTAGCTACTCGGGAGGCTGAAGCAGAGAATTCGCTTGAACCTGGGAGGCGGAGGCTACGGTGAGCCAAGATCATGCCACTGCACTCCAGTCTGGGCAACAGACCAAGACTCTGTCTCCAAAAAAGTTGGATTTATTTTTTGGTGTATTAATGAGGATTTTCTGTTTCCCAGAATGTCTCTGTAGGGCACCAATTCTGGGTCAGTTATCTGCTTTTTGGTTACTGACCATGCAAATAATGCTTCCCTGCCCCGTCCCCCCCATCCCCCAGTGAATATTTATTGAGCATCTGCAGTATCTAGGTTACCATGCCGGGCACTAGGGCAGAATGAAACTCTCTTATTTTAAAATGTATTTTACTTTATTTTTAAAACTTTTTTGTAGAGATGGGGTCTCACTTTTTTTTTTTTGTTTTTGATTTTGCTTTGAGACAGAGCCTTGCTCTGTTGCCCTGGCTGGAGTGCAGTGGCACAATCACAGCTAAATGCAGCCTCAACCTTCTGGTTGAGGCTTCAAGAAATTCTTCCACCTCAGCCTCCTGAGTATCTGGGACTACAGGGGTATATCACCACTCCCGACTAATTTTTTATTTTTTATTTTTGCAGAGACAGGGTTTTGCCATGTTGTCCAGGCTGGTCTCTAACATCTGAGATCAAGTGATCTGCCCTGCCTTAGTCTCCCAAAGTGCTGGGATTACAGGCGTGAACCACCATGCCTGACTTTATTTTTAAATATGATGCTTATTTAGCTAATATTCATTTTCCTGCTTTTCAGAACTTTGGAATTACCTTTACAAGGTATAGCCTTTTCCAAAAACTTTTGTGTACTCTTTAAATACCATATAATAGCTAAATGATAGTTGTTGAGTTATAAAACTTTGCAGGTTTTCTCTTGGAAATGGTTTATTTCAGGAATATAAGACTAACATTGCAAATTTTATATTTAAGTTATCAAAATACATATTGGAGCTTTATTATAAATATTTGAAATTAAGCTTTTTGATACGTCTTTTAAATTGTGCTTTGTTATCTATTGATGTGGGGAATAACTGAACTATTTCTGGTCAATTATTTGTTCTGGATAATCAAGATTGCTTATCTATGCTACAGTTTGAAAGGTTTAGATATTTCCTACAGGCTAGTTCCTACAAGCTCTTAAAAGGGAATCTTCATTTGTACTGTATTAGAAGAAAACCCATTACTTACTTTACTTACCACATGATGGCAGTCTTGCCTCTTAAATGAGGGGAAAGGCAGCCATTGAAGTTGATGGAAACTTAGATTTTCAGCATGATTGTTGCCAAAAACCTAAATTTTGGTAATCTTCAACTTGGAAGCAAGTTGTTTTTAAGTTTCATTTGTAAGTCAACTGTTTGTTGCTTGGAATACATTTTCCATGGAACAATGCTAAAAATGACGGGCGGTTTTCTAAATTAGCCTACAGAAACTTTTAAAGTCTCAGTTTTTCCCTCCACTTATTTTAAATTTTATACACTTTTTTTTTTTACTATCTTTACAATTGTGATAAAGTACATGTAAATATAAATATAAAGATAACCAAACTTATCATTTTAGCTACTTTCAAGTGTAGAGTTCTGCAGCATCAAATATACTAATTGTTAATGCAGTAATAACCAGTATTTTCAAAATTTTCATCACCCAAACAGTAGC
The DNA here is from genome assembly GCF_047675955.1 of Chlorocebus sabaeus. Classification (NCBI taxonomy): domain Eukaryota; kingdom Metazoa; phylum Chordata; class Mammalia; order Primates; family Cercopithecidae; genus Chlorocebus; species Chlorocebus sabaeus. The sequence continues at coordinate 13,824,886 of NC_132915.1, forward strand.
TATGTACCCATTAAGCAATAGCTCTCCCGGCATTCTCTGATAATCCCTGATTTACTTTCTGTCTCTTTTAATTTGCCTATTCTAGATATTTCATATAAGTGGAGGTCGGGTGTGGTGGCTCACGTCTGTAATCCCATCACTTTGGGAGGATCATCTGAGCTCAGGAGTTTGAGATCAACCTGGGCAACATGATGAAACCCCATCTCTACTAAAAATACAAAAAAATTAGTTAGGCGTGGTGGTGTGCACCTGTAATCCCAGCTACTGGAGGCTGAGGCAGGAGAATCACTTGAACCTGGGAGGCAGAGGTTGCAGTGAGCTGAGATTGCGCCACTGCACTCCCGTATGGGCAACAGAGCAAGACTCTGTCTCACAAAACAAAACAAAATGCATAAAAGTGGGCCAGGCGCGGTGGCTCACGCCTGTAATCTCAGCACTTTGGGAGGCTAAGGCAGGTGGATCATGAGGTCAGAAAATCGAGACCGTCCTGGCCAACATGGTGAAACCCCATCTCTTCTAAAAATACAAAAATTAGCTGGGTGTGGTGGTGGGTGCCTGTAGTCCCAGCTACTCAGGAGGCTGAGGCAGGAGAATTGCTTGAACCCAGGAAGTGGAGGTTGCAGTGAGCTGAGATCGCGCCACTGCACTCCAGCCTGGGCAACATAGTGAGAGCTTGTCACTACAAAAAACAACAAAAAATTAGCTGGATGTGGTGGCACATGCCTGTAGTCCCAGCTACTTCAGAGGCTTAGGTGGGAAGATCACCTGAGCCCAGGAGGTTAAGGCCGCAGTGAGCCATGATTGTGCCACTACACTCCAGCTTGGGTGACACAGTGAAACCCTGTCTCAAAAAAAAAAAAAAAAAAAAAAAGAAAAAGAAAAGAAAAAAGAAGTGGAATCATACAGTATTTTTCCTCCTGTGTCTAGCTTCTCTCACTTAGCATGTTATGCCACCTATCAGAACGTCATTCCTTTTTCCAAGAACATTCCATTGTATATATATACTATGTTTTATTTATCCATTCTTCTTTTGATGGACGTTTGGTTTGCTTCCCCATTGTAGCTCCTGTAAATAATGTTACTATGAACACTGATGTAGAAGTATCTGTTTGAGCCCCTCCTACGCCTATTTGTAAACCTGCTTTAACTCCTTTTTGAAGCAAGGGGGAACAGAAATACGTGTTTACTCATAATGTTACTGTACTGGTCTGTGTTCTGGGTTGTAGAAGCTGTGGGCTTAGATAGTGTTGGAGGAGAAGAGGTGTAGAGATGTTCCCTTTCTCATTCTTGAACTGAGAGTCTAGGCCTGGGCATAACTGGCCTTTCTGCACCTCCTTGTGCACACATTCTCTGTCACGATCAACTTTGGCTTGCTTCTCCGTCTTTTCCCATTATCCCTTTCTACTCTCAAGCTCCTTGCACCTTTTCACCCCATCCAGAAATCTCAGAACAGATACACTTGGTGACGTGTAAAGAAATATAGGAATTTTTTAAGAAAAGCATTCTTGGCCGGGCGTGGTGGCTCATCCCTATAATCCCAGCAGTTTGGGAGGCCGAGGCGGGCAGATTGTGAGGTGAGGAGATCGAGACCATCCTGGCTAACACGGTGAAACCCCATCTCAACTGAAAACACAAAAAATTAGCTGGGCATGGTGGCACACGGCTGTAGTCCCAGCTACTTGGGAGGCTGAGGCAGGAGAATCACTTGAACCTGGGAGGCGGAGGTTGCAGTGAGCCGAGATCGCACCACCGCACTCCAGCCTGGGCAACAGAGTGAGACTCTGTCTCACCAAAAAAAAAAAAAAAAAATCTTGCCAACATAAATGAATTGTGCTCCAGTGATTGGGATTCCACCCAGACCATAATAAATGATCTAAAGAGAAAGATATTTTAGTGCAAAAGACTGTGAAATAGATTGGTCTTACCTAGGGTCAGTTTCCTGCTTTTTACAGCTATTTTCTGCTTTAGAAATTATATGTCATCTAAAAGCACCAACTTTTTTTGTTTTTTTGAGACAGAGTCTCACTCTGTCGCCCAAGCTGGAGTGCAGTGGCATGATGTCGGCTCACTGCAAGCTCCGCCTCCCGGGTTCACACGATTCTCCTGCCTCAGCCTGGGACTACAGGTGCCCGCCACCACACCTGGCTAATTTTTTGTATTTTTAGTAGAGATGGGGTTTCACCGTGTTAGCCAGGATGGTCTCGATCTCCTGACCTCGTGATCCACCTGCCTCGGCCTCCCAGAGAGCTGGGATTACAGGCGTGAGCCACTGTGCATGGCCAAAAACACCAACGTTTTTATAACATGGCTCCTACTAGTAGTAGTGAATATCCGAGAGGTGGAGTGGCTTTAGGCAAGGGAAGCCCTTTGTGTAGAATGATGTTTTATGAGCCAAGGGCCACCTCTCTGGATCTAGTATTTAATGAACAGTGAATTGGGAAAGATAAAGTTTGTTTGTTTGTTTGTTTATTTATTTATTTATTTTGAGAAAGGGTCTTGCTCTGTCACCCAGGCTCTGTCTCCTGACTCACTGCAACCTCTGGCTCCCAACCTCAAGTAATCCTCCCTTCTTAGCCTCCCAAGCAGCTGAGACCATAGGCATGCAACACGAAATTTTTTTGTATTTTTTGTAGAGAAGGGATCTTGCCATGTTGCCCAGGCTGGTCTCAAACTTCTTAGCTCAAGCGATCCACCGACCTTGGCCTCCCCATGTGCTAGGATTACAGGTGTGAGCCACCACAGTATGGCCTATTTATGGAATAAAATGCCACTCCATATAGTTTTATCATTTATATTAAAATGTACATTTCTACCACATCTACGTGCTTTGAAATTCGCCTGTGCCACTTAATGTCTGTTTCATTCCTGGGACTTTTCAAATATATTTTCTTATTAAATTTTTTTTTTTTTTTTTTTTTTTTTGAGACAGTTTCCCTCTGTCGCCCAAGCTGGAGTGCAGTAGCGCTGTCTTAGCTCACTGCAATCTCCACCTCCCAGCTTCAAGTGATTCTCGTGCCTTAGCCACCCAAATAGTTGGGATTACAGGCATGAGCCACCACACCTAGCTAGCTAATTTTTGTATTTTTAGTAGAGACAGGGTTTCACTACGTTGCCCAAGCTGGTCTTGAACTCCTGGGCTCAAGTGATCTGCCTGCCTCAGCCTCCCAAAGTCTGGGATTACAGGCATGAGCCACCACGCTCGGCCTGTTTCAAGTCTTTTCTCAGATGTCACCTTCTGAATGATGCCCACCATGACCTTCCTGTTTAAAGTTGCAAGCATCTCCTGGCTGGTAGTTACACTTCTAGTCCCCTTACCCTGCTGTATTTTTTTCCTCCAGGTACAATTAATACTTTTTAATATGCCATATAATTCACTTATCACTTATTCTTTTTTGCTATTGTCAGTCTTTTGTCAGCAGAATCTCACCAGGGAAGGGGTTTCTTTCCTCCCTGTTTTGTTTATTGGTGGATTGCAGAGTCCTAGAATAGTGCCTGGCACATAGTAGATACTAAATAAATACTTGTTCAATGAATGCTTGAATGAATTCTTGGTAAGGGGATACATGTGAAAACTTTTACTTGTGAATTTTATAGTTGCGGTTTAAAAAAGTTATAATAGCCTGGTGGTGGGCATCTGTAATCCCAGCCACTCAGGAGGCTGAGGCAGGAGAATCACCTGAATTCGATAGGCGGAGGTTACAGTGAGCTGAGATTGCACCACGACACTCCAGCCTGGGCAACAGAGCAAGACTCTGTCTCAAAAAAAAAATAAAGTTATAATAGAGAGAAATGTAATAAAATAAATTAACTATAAAATTGGGGTTGTCGCTTTTCTTTTGTTTTAAGTTCCAGATGTGCTTTCTTTTTCTAAATTTTCAGCTTCGGTTGTGGAGGGCCAAAAGGGTATCATTCCTCGAGCTATTCAAGAAATATTTCAAAGCATCTCTGAACATCCTAGCATTGACTTTAATGTGAAAGTATCTTATATAGAAGTGTACAAGGAAGACCTAAGAGATCTTCTAGAATTGGAGACATCCATGAAGGATCTTCACATCCGAGAAGATGAGAAAGGAAATACCGGTAAAGTAGCCCGCTTAATCAGTTGCCTTCATTAGCAAACAGACATGCTTTAATTCAGTTTCTGGATATATTCCAAGGAATCTTTAAAAACATACAGAAGCAAAATGAATTTAGTTTTACTTTTAACTTGAACAGCTTTATTGATTATTAATCTCTTTTTTTTTTTTTTTTGAGATGGCATCTCGCTCCATCACCCGGGTCACCCAGGCTAGAATGTAGTGGTGCGATCTTGGCTCACTGCAACCTCTGCCTCCTGGGTTCAAGTGATTCTGCTGCCTCAGCCTCTCGAGTAGCTGGGATTACAGGCGCGTGCCACCATGCCTGGCTAATTTTTGTATTTTTAGTAGAGACGGATTTCACCATGTTTGTCAGGCTGGTCTGAAACTCCTGACCTCGTGATCCGCCCGCCTCGGCCTCCCAAAGTGCTGGGATTACAGGTGTGAGCCACTGTTCCCAGCCTATTAATCTCTCTTAAATTACTCAGATGGAAAAGTAGTTCAGACTGGTTGGTAAGGTGAAGTTATTAATTTGTAATGCAAGATATTGATTTCCTATCATTGTTCCCCTCTAGACCGACTTCAGGTGAGACTGTGATATAGGCTAAATTTGTTTTTATATCTTTTTTCCTCTCAACTCTACCCTGAGATTGGGGATGGCTTTTGCTTTAAGCATTTATCAAAGTTGACCCAGAACTTGCCTTTCTTTTCTTTGATTTTTGTCCCAGCACACGTAATTCTTCCTCTTTTTTTAAAGTTAAGAGTTTATATTTTTGTTTTTTCATATTGACATTTACCTGTTTTTCTTGCTGTGTTCCTCAAGGTCTGACTTTCTGCGTTAGTAGCCTGTTAATTCCGTTAACCAATATTCATTTGTTGGAAATGGGAGAAGGTTAGAATGGGAGGGTCAAACTGCAAATATTTTGAAGAATAACAATTTCTGCTTTTCCAGTTCAAAAGCTAACATGTTCATCATAGAGTATTTTGAAAACAGGAAAGTATAAGGAAGAAAGTTAAAGATTATTTTTAATCCTAGAGCCTAGAAATACCAACTTCTCTTTTTGGTGTGTTTCCTTCCAGAATTATTTTTCTATGTACATATAATTTTTAAAATATATATACTTGCAACCCTACACACAGTTTTGCATTTTATATTTCACCTAATATTTATATTGTGAACATTTTCACATATGATTAAATATTTTTCATACTTATGACTCTTCATCGTTATATGGTAATTTATCTTATGAATGTGTTTATAGTTACTTAATATTCCATTGTTGGACATTTAGGCTGTTTCCAGGTTTTAACTATTATTAATAATATTGCAGTGACTTCTTTTTTTTTTTTTGGAGACAGGGTCTCACCTCTGTGAGCCAGGCTGGAGTGCAGTGGCATGATCTTGGCTCACTGCAAGCTCTGCCTCCCGGGTTCACGCCATTCTCCTGCCTCAGCCTCCCAAGTAGCTGGGATTACAGGTGCGTGCCACCATGCCTGGCTAATTTTTGTATTTTTAGTAGAGACGGATTTCACCATGTTTGTCAGGCTGGTCTGAAACTCCTGACCTCGTGATCTGCCCGCCTCGGCCTCCCAAAGTGCTGGGATTATAGGCGTGAGCCACCGCGCCAGACCTGTTTTTGTTTTTTGAGAAGAAACTATATATGGTAGCTTATGGTCTTATTAGATAATTCAGTACAGTTTCTCTCTTCTGGATATAATTCAGACTAATGTTTTGAGCTCCTTTACCTTATGGAATACAATTATTGATTGTTTTTATCTTTTATCAAACAGTTACAAAAATAATACATGCTTCTTTGTAAAATATCAAGCAGGACAGAAGTATATACACTTCACTATCACTCTTGATAAACTTGATGAAAATATTTCATATCTGATACCAATGTTGAAAAAATTTTGGAAGGATGTTACAAATGATCTTAAATTACAGTATGTCTTACATAATGTCCCACTCACAAGTAAAGTGCATTTGTTTGACATATTTCTTTAGAGTCTCCGTGTAAAGCAGTAATGTCCATGCTGGTTGCTGCACAATTAGTACATGTGGGAAGCTTTTTAAAAATACTGATTTCTGGGTCCTACTTCTCAGGGGTTCTGATTTAATGGGTCTGAGGTGGTGCCTGGGTGTTGGCACTTTCTTTTCTATAAAGCTACCAGGTGGTTTGCATCTGGGTTTGAGAACTGTCGTGCTCACTTATAGCCTAACATTGGAAAAATTTAATGAAACAGTTAATGAAAGTTTTACTATGACTTACAGGAACTGGGTTGTTTAAAAAGTGTCATGATGGAAATAATGAAAGTGAAATGATTATTTTTTAAAGAAATAGTGATGTGACAGTATCTGAGTAAAGATGAATTATGGCAATATAATTTGAGCATGAAATCAGGAGCTTTCCTTCTCTGATTCAATTCCTAAGTCCACCTACTTGTCTTTGCAGTATTTTTGGATATAAACAAATAACGCAGGTAGTAAATGTAGGTTATTTTTAGTTCATTCTGTGATTGAAATAAAAACTTTTTTTCTTTTTTGAGTACAGTACATTATGGTATTCAAAGTGTTTTAATTGCCATCTCATCTGTCTACCTTGCATTCTGATATTATATAAACCATACCTGTTTTTAAAACGAATAACCAACTTTATTTGTATTGAATTTTTTTACTCATCATTGATTATGACCTCACAATACCAAAAAACTTAAAAGCCAAGGATGGCTTGATTATTAATAAAGCTGAAAAAAAAAAAAACTAATGCTTTTTTTTTTTTTTTTTTTTTGAGACGGAATCTTGCTCTGTCGCCCAGGCTGGAGTGCGGTGGCCGGATCTCAGCTCACTGCAAGCTCCACCTCCCGGGTTTACGCCATTCTCCTGCCTCAGCCTCCCAAGTAGCTGGGACTACAGGTACCCGCCACCACGCCCGGCTAGTCTTTTGTATTTTTTTAGTAGAGACGGGGTTTCCCCGTGTTAGCCAGGATGGTCTCCATCTCCTGACCTCGTGATCCACCCGTCTCGGCCTCCCAAAGTGCTGGGATTACAGGCTTGACCCACCTCGCCTGGCCAACTAATGCCTTTTAATTGATACTAATTAATTCTTCTAATCTACTGATTAACTCTTTTGAATTATGTATTCGATTAATTTATAAAAGATTAACCTAGGCCGGGTGCGGTGGCTCACACCTGTTATCCCAGCACTTTGGGAGGCCAAGGCAGGTGGATCACCTGAGGTCAGGAGTTCAAGACCAGCCTGGCCAATGTGGTGAAACCCCGTCTCTCCTAAAAATATAAAAAAAATTAGCCAGGTGTGGTAGTGCACGCCTGTAATCCAGCTACTCGGGAGGCTAAGGCAGGAGAACCACTTGAACCCGAGGTGGAGGTTGCAGTGAGCCAAGATTGTGCCACTACACTCTAGCTTGGGTGACAGGCAGAGACTCCGTCTCAAGAAAAAAATAAAAAAGATTAATCTATTGGGCTTTACAAATCAAAAGACTGGAATGAAGAATGTTTTCTTTTGTCATTCATTTTAAGGAATTGAGTGTGACTCATGACTCAAGACAAACTAGATTGTTTTTTCAAAAAATTATAGCTTTTAGAATTTAAACATCAAAATGAGTGCTGTCTGTTAAAATAGTCTCTTTGGGAGATTATCTAAAATTATTTGATGATGTTGCTGATGTTACTATTGTTATTTGAAATGCATTTGACTTTTTTAAAAAGAGACTATCTTGGCCAGACTGTTTAGCAAATGGTAACTGTTAACTATACTAGGTTTTGATGAAAACTTGGCTTAACAACATGTCATTGCTATTTTAAGTGATTGTTGGGGCCAAGGAATGCCATGTGGAGAGTGCAGATGAAGTGATGAGCCTTTTGGAGACGGGGAATGCAGCCAGACATACAGGTACCACCCAAATGAATGAGCACTCCAGCAGATCACACGCAATTTTTACAATCAGCATTTGTCAAGTTCATAAAAATGTGGAGGCAGCTGAAGATGGATCATGGTATTCACCTCGGCATATTGTCTCAAAGTTCCACTTTGTGGATTTGGCAGGATCAGAAAGAGTAACCAAAACGGGGAATACTGGTGAACGGTTCAAAGAATCCATTCAAATCAATAGTGGATTGCTGGCGTTAGGAAATGTAATAAGCGCTCTGGGGGACCCACGCAGGAAGAGTTCACATATTCCATATAGGGATGCTAAAATTACCCGGCTTCTGAAAGATTCTCTGGGAGGCAGTGCTAAGACTGTCATGATCACATGTGTCAGCCCCTCCTCCTCGAATTTTGATGAGTCGTTAAATTCTCTCAAATATGCCAACAGAGCACGGAACATTAGAAACAAACCCACTGTAAACTTCAGCCCCGAGTCAGACCGTATAGATGAAATGGAATTTGAGATTAAATTGCTTCGAGAAGCTTTGCAAAGCCAGCAGGCTAATGTCAGCCAAACTAGCCAGATCCATCGAGAAGGGAGTCCTGATACAAATAGGATTCATTCTCTTGAGGAGCAAGTAGCTCAGCTTCAGGGAGAATGTCTGGGTTACCAATGTTGTGTAGAAGAAGCCTTTACCTTCCTGGTTGACTTAAAAGATACTGTCAGACTAAACCAAAAGCAGCAATACAAACTGCAGGAGTGGTTTAACATGATCCAAGAGGTCAGGAAGGCTGTGGTCACCTCATTTCGAGGAATTGGAGGCACTGCAAGTCTGGAAGAAGGACCAGAGCATGTTACAGTTCTCCAGCTGAAGAGAGAGCTTAAGAAATGCCAGGTACTTAGACATCACTTATTTATTTATTTATTTTATTGATACATAATAGATGTACATATTTTGGGGGTGTGTGTGTTAACATATTTAGACATTATTATGGATAACTCTTTTAAGGACTAAATTTATTTGGGCAAGTAAATTCTAAGAGTCATTTTGGAATTTTAGGTTTTTTAAAAAGTGATTTATATATAGAATCCCACTTGCCTCTCTCACTTTGTTCTTTCTACCCTCCCCTTTCCTATTGCTTCCTCCTCACAATTCATACTCTTCTTGACTCCTCCTCCTTTCTCCTTTGGTTAAAGTGTATTTTAATTTGTTATATTTATTAAATAGAACTTTGTGGACCTGGTTGTCAATTTAGAGACTGAAAATGAACTTATTTGAGAAATAAAATTAAGTTATCTTTTACTGAGTTTTTTTCCCTCTGTGGGTCAGTAGTTCTTGAAAGAAAAGAAATACTTCATCTCTTGTGTTTGGAGTATAGGTTTTAAAAAAAAAAACCTAACAAATTAGCCTATTTATTAATGTTTAAGGAATGTAGGTATGTACATGTATGCGTGTTATATGTACATGTATTGAGTTCAGATTTACATTTCCCCACTTTTCATTCAGAAATTATTTATTGTGTGAAGACTGTATGTTGTGGGAATGGTAGAGGACAGACACACCTAGTTACTGCTTGCTTGGATGGAGTTTGCAATCTAGTGAGCAAATGAATGGTCCTTCAGTTGTTCCTGAGATAACATGGCTCCCAGATTCCATCGTTCTGTCCATTTTTCAAAATAGGAAAACTTGAAAAGATAGCTTTTTACTTAAAAAGGAAATATGGTTTAAGTATATTTCCTTTTTTTTTTTTTTAAAGCTCTAAGCTTATTTCTCTAGCTAGAAATATTTCCTCAAAGCCTTTTTACATGTAATATTATAAAGAAGGCATTTGTATTATCCTCTGTTAGAGCAGTTCTCAAGTTCTCCAACTTTTTGATCACAGGACTTCTTCTTTACACTTTTAAAGTGAGATCCCTCAAAGAGCTTTTGTTCATGTGGGTTATATCTATTGGTATTTAGTGTGTTAGAATTAAAACTGGAAAAAATCTAAGCTATTTATTCATTCAAAACTAACGGTAACCCAATTACATGTTAATATAAAGAGCACTTTTAATGAAAAATATTTTCTAATACATTTTTTTTTTTTTTTTTTTTTTTTTGAGATGGAATCTTGCTCTCTCACCAGGCTGGAGTGCAATGGCATGATGTCGGCTCACTGCAGCCTCTGCCTCCCAGGTTGAAGCGATTCTCCTGCCTCAGCCTCCCAAGTAGCCGGGACTACAGGTGCACGCCACCATGCCCAGCTAATTTTTGTATTTTTAGTAGAGACGAGGTTTCACCATGTTGGCCAGGATGGTCTCCATCTCTTGACCTCATGATCTGCCCGCCTTGGCCTACCAGAGTGCTGGGATTATAGGTGTGAGCCACTGTACCCAGCCAACACACACAAAAATTTTAGTAAGAGTAGAATTCCTTTACATTTTTGCAAACATCTGATCTAATAACAGACAGTTGGATTTTCATATCTGCTTCAGTATTCAGTTTGTTGCAATATGTTGTTTTCGTTGAAGTTTGTGAAGAAAATTCAGCCTCATAGTTGTATAGTTTGAAGGGAGGAGTTTTTTTTTGTTTCGTTTTGTTTTGTTTTGAGACAGAGTCTGGCTCTGTAGCCCAGGCTGAAGTGCAGTGGCGCGATCTCGACCTCGGCTCACTGCAAGCTCCGTCTCCCGGTTTCACGTCATTCTCCTGCCTCAGCCTCCTGAGTAGCTGGGACTACAGGCGCCCGCCACCGCGCCCGGCTAATTTTTTGTATTTTTAGTAGAGACGGGGTTTCACCGTGTTCTCGATATCCTGACCTCGTGATCCGCCCACCTTGGCCTCCCAAAGTGCTGGGATTACAAGCGTGAGCCACTGCGCCCTGCCGGGAGGAGTATTTCACTGAATTTTCAGATAATTGTGGATGTTCTTCTTTCCTATTACAGCAAACTCAACAAGCGGAAATTTCTCGTTACTTGAAATATGAGATTTGAAACTATCTTGTTACATTAATGTACTAGTCTCAGCCAGCACAGTGGCTCATGCCTGTAATCACAGCACTTTGGGAGACTGAGGCTGGAGGGTTGTTTTGAGCCCAGGAGATTGAGACCAGTCTGGGAAACAAAATGAGACCCCTGTCTCTACAAAAAATGAAAAAACTAGTCAGACATGGTGGCACATGCCTGTGGTCCCACCTACTCTGGTGACCTAGGTGGGAGGATTGCTTGAGCCCAGGAGTTCAAGGCTGCAGTGAGCTGTGATTGCACCACTGCACTCCAGCCTGGGGTCAGAGTGAGACCCTGTCTCTAAACATAAATGAATAAATAAATAATGACATAGAAACATGTAATACTTTTTAAATCATTTTTTTTTTTAGTTCTTTTTTTTTTTCTGAAACGTAGCAATTCTGCATAGGTAGAGCAGACCCTTCCTCATTAGTATAAGAAACTGGTGGAACAGGAAGTACTGGTAATTGGAAGCTTGAATGTTGGGACATATATAGGAGTTGGTAATAGGAAGCACTTTTCTGTCATGCTTCTAAGGTGGCTGAAATTGGAAGCCCATCAAACCGATTGCTTGGCGGTAAGGTAGGTAGTAAGTTCCTCTTTCCACGTGTTGGAAAATAAATTTAAGTTTGCCCTCGATTATGTTCTCTAGATTATTACATCCTAAAGATATTAACAGTTTTGTTGAAAAAAGTACCATGATCAGATTATTTTGGGAAATAGTAGATTGCAAAAAGCAAATGGGTTTCTTTTTCTTTCTTTCTTTTTTTTTTTGGAGACAGGGTCTCCCTGTGTCACTGAGGTTGGAGTGCAGTGGCATGATCATGGCTCACTGCAGCCTTGACATCCAGGGCTCAAGCAGTCCTTCCACCTCAGCCTCCTGAGTAGCTGGGAGCACAGGCCACCATGCAAGGCTAATGTTTTGTTTTTTTTTTGAGACAGAGTTTTGTTCTTGTTGCCCAGGTTGGAGTGCAATGGCATGATCTCAGCTTACCGCCAGCTCTGCCTCCTGGGTTCAAGTGATTCTCCTGCCTCAGCCTCCCGAGTAGCTCGAATTACAGGCATGCGCCACCATGCCAGGCTAATTTTTTGTATTTTTAGTAGACACGGGGTTTCTCTATGTTAGTTGCACTGGTCTCAAACTCCCAACCTCAGGTGATCTGCCTGCCTTGGCCTCCCAAAGTGCTGGGATTACAGGCGTGAGCTACCGCGCCCGGCCACAAGGCTAATTTTTGTATTTTTTGCAGAGACAGTATGTTGCCATGTAGCCCAACTTCCACCTCCCAGATTCAAGGGATTCTCCTGCCTCAGCCTCCTGAGCAGCTGGGATTACAAGCACTGCCACCATGCCTGGCTATATTTTGTATTTTTAGTAGAGACGGTGTTTCACCATGTTGGCCAGGCTGGTCTCAAACTCCTAACCTCAAGTTATCTGCCCGCCTCTGCTTCCCAAAGTCCTGGGATACAGGCTTGAGCTACTGTGCCCGGCATATATCTCTTTAAAAAATTGTTTTGGCCAGCATGGTGGCTTACACCTGTATTCCCAGCACTTTGGAAAGCCAAAGTGGATGGATCGTATGAGCCCAGGAATTCGAGAACAGCTTGGGCAACAGAGTGAGACCCTGTCTTTACAAAAATTAAAAAAAAAAAAAAATTAGCTGGGTGTGGTGGCATGCATCTGTAGTCCCAGCCACTCGGGACATAACTTTTCACCTCAGCCTCTTGAGTATCTTGGGACTACAGGTGTGTGCCACTGCACCTGACTAGAAAATCATTCTTAAAACTTTATTTTCTGTTCTTCTATGACAGGCAGAATAACATACTGGTTAAGAATATGGATACCAAACTCCCTAAGTTTGAATCCTGCCTCGTTTGCTTACTAGCTGTATGACCTGGGGCAAATAGTTGACCTTTGTGCTTCAGTTTCCCCATCTGTAAAATAAAAACAGTAATACCCACTTTATACGGTTGTGCGAATATTAAAGCATTTATTCCCATAAAGCAATGAGGATGCCTGGCCTGTTCTAAGACATAATGTATGTTAGCTTATTACTATATATACCTCTCATTTATTTTTCACCTGCCCGTGCCTATGATATACATCAGTGGCAGCTAAGGGATTGGACTCAGTAGTTGTAGGTAGGGTTACATCCCAGGGGTTACTGTGAAGGCAGCTTGGTAAACTCAGCTGCTTAGGGGGATTGCTGGGCAAGGTGACCAGCAGGTCTGTGCGACAAGCAAGGATATCCTTTTCTCAATCCCTATTATTCTTGAGCCTATTAGGCAAGCAGGTCAGTACATATTTTAAAAATTCTTAGCCAAGGTAAGATCGTGGGCCGTCTGGCAGATAGAGTAACAGCTGGATTGTTGCTAGGGAAGTTAAGTGTCATTTTGAAGTTACCATCTTATTTTTAGAAGCTGCCAGATAGTGTTGCAACCTTGATTTTTCACCATGAGTCAATGTTTGGAACATTCTACCTGCTCATAAGTATCTCTTAAAGTATCTCTTAAGGGACTTTATTGCCCTTTTTATTCCAAGTTTTGAACACAGAAAAAAATACATGAACACAAATACATTGAACAGATAAATGCTCTTTTTTTTTTTTTTTTTTTTTTGGAGACAGAGTTTCGCTGTTGTTGCCAGGAAAGCCACATTTCATTGTGGCTTTAGTTTGCATTTCCCTGATGACTAGTGAGGTTGAGCATTTTTTTCATATATTTTTGGCTATTTGGATATCCTCCTTTGTGAAGTACTCATTCAAGTCTCTTGCTTGTTTTTCTATTGAGTTACCTGTCTTCTAGATTGATTTGTAGAAGTTTGTTGTATATTCTGGGTATGAGTGCTTTGTCACTTATATGATTGCAAATAATTTTTCTGTGGCTTGCCTTTTACTCTCAGATACATATATGTATCACAGTTTCTTTATCCACTCGTTGATTGATGGGCATTTGGGTTGGTTCCACAATTTTGCAATTGTGAATTGTACTGCTATAAACATGCGTGTACAAGTATCTTTTTTGTATAATGACTTCTGTTCTTCCGAGTAGATACCCAGTAGTGGGATTGCTGGACCAAATGGTAGTTCTACTTTTAGTTCTTCAAGGAATCTCCACACTGTTTTTCATAGTGGCTGTACTAGTTTACATTCCCACTAGCAGTGTAGAAGTGTTCCCTGATCACCGCATCCATGCCAACATCTTATTTAGTGAGATTTTTTAAATGCCAAGCCAACATATGGAATGAGGCACTTGACAAATAATTTTCTGTTTATTTAATTTAAAAACTACTTTATTGTTTACATATCCCAAGTGTTCTTAAAAATAGGCAAATTTATTAGAAACCAAGAAGTAAAACTGTTTAATCATTTTTCGACATCTTCAGAATATATCTCTTCATGACGAAAGTGTACAAAATCAGCAAATCTACTTCATTCAGATGCCCAAATGTATTCTTATAACCCTATATGTCAATTTGGAAAATGTGAGCTCTTTGAGTGATCCACATTAAAATCTTGTAATAGTTCTAGCAAACTTGTAAAAATCTTAATGAAGGTACTCTAGAACCAAAACAACTAGTTTTTATATACAGGAAGGAAAAATCAGGAAAATCTTCTGTCTTCATGGTAATGAATTCCTATGTCATAGCAATGATAGGTTCTCTCAACTCTGCCTTCCTTAGAAAGAAATCAGAAAAAGTTGAAAATGAAAAAAAAAAAAATTCATGAGACGTCATCAGGCTATAATCTAATCACCATTTTGTGTTATCATATGAGGTTTCTTGATTATTTTCAGTGGTGAATGTCACTTGTGCCTTCTTTCCCCACTAGTGTGCGCTTGCTGCTGATGAAGTAGTATTTAATCAGAAGGAACTAGAGGTGAAGGAACTGAAGAATCAAGTGCAGATGATGGTACAGGAAAACAAAGGGCATGCGGTATCTTTGAAAGAAGCGCAAAAAGTGAATAGATTGCAGGTAGTTTCTTAATGCATCTAACTCTGTATAGTTTCTTGAAATAGTACCTAATTAAACACAGTAGCATTTTAAATGATAAATGGGAACTTAAAAAGAGGATGTTCATTTGAAGAGTTCTGAACATAGGCACCTGAAAGAATTATTAGTTTTTCCCTTAAATCTGCTTAAATGGAAACATTTTTATTGTTAGCTTGACTTTGGTTTTAGAAATATAAAGATAATACCCAGGAAATTAATTTATAAATCATATCATGGTTATTTTTTCCATACTTTTCCTTCCTGTTGTTTGCCAAGGTATTAGGAAATATTATTAGGAGTTGGAAGGTAAATACATAATTTAAACTTTGAAATGTATTAAATTATCCTCTTACACCTTGTGAGTGATTTGCTTTTTAACTTTGGTTAAACATCTTTCAAATTTTATATCTTAACTTTCCTATTAACATGGATATGTCTACAGTATAACATAGTATGCCTCTAAATATTGTACTCCCTGGCTGTGACTTCTCCCATCACCCCAAATAGTTAATATCATTTAAAGCCTTTAGCTTCCTATCAGGGAATAACTAATACCCAGAGAAATAATCTAATCTAGCACACATCAGATTTTGATTTTCACGTTGTTTGATTTTTGTTTTCTTTTTTAACCCTTCTAATTGTATTTTGTTGTTGTTTGTTGTTGTTGTTTTGAGACAGGATCTCATTCTGTTGCTCAGGCTGGTGTGCACTGGCACAATCACAGCTCACTGCAGCCTCGACCTCCCGGGCTGAAGTGATCCTTCTACCTCAGCCTCCTAAGTAGCTGCAACCACAGGTGCATGCCACCATGCCCAGCTAATTTTCTGATTTTTTTGTGGAGATGGGGTCTCACTGTATTGCTCAAGCTGGTCTCGAACTCCTGGGCTCAGTGATCGTACCACCTCAGCTTCCCAAAGTGCTGAGATTGATTGCAGGCATGAGTCACCATGCCTGGCCCTAATTGTATAATAATTTAAAAACATAAAACTAAAGTATATACAAAACAATATGTATTAATCAGTGATTTATCACAAAGAGAACAGCTGGGTAACCACCACCAGGTCAAGAAATTGCTAACTGCCAGCGCCTCAAAATTCTTAGTGCCTCTTCCTCAAAGACAACCACTCTCTTGACTTACATGGTAATCATTTCTTTGCTTTTCTTATGGTTTTACTATCTAAATATGTATCCTTCAACACTCCAGTTTAGGTTTTGGAATTTTTATTAATTTATTCAGTATAGCTTATTCAGTATCTGGCTGCTTTGTTGAACATTATTATGATTCATCCACTTTTTAATTGTAATATTTTTTCTGTAAATTCTAATATTTTATCTGTAATGTGTGGCTGTGGTTTGTTTAGTTTTATAGCTACATAGGATTTTATTGTATGACTATACCACAATTTATTTTCTGTTCTACTGTTTGATGGACATTTGTGGTTTTCTGTGAAATTTTCTTGTGAATTTTCAGTGTCTCTCAGTGCACATGCACATACATTTCTTGGAGATTTGTGCCTAGGAGTTGAATTGCTAGGCCATAGGGTAGGTGTATCTTCAACTTTTGTAGGTGATACCAGATTGTTTTCCATTTTACACTCCCACCCAGCACTATGTGAGCATTCCCACTGTTCCATATGCTTCTCAACATTTGTTATTAATTTTTAAATCTCAGCCAATCTGGTAGGTATGTAGTATTTTATTGTGGCTTTAGTTTGCATTTCCCTGATGACTAGTGAGGTTGAGCATTTTATTCATGTATTTTTGGCTATTTGGATATCCTCTTTTGTGAAGTACTCATTCAAGTCTCTTGCTTGTTTTTCTACTGAGTTACCTGTCTTCTAGATTAATTTGTAGAATTTTGTTGTATATTCTGGGTATGAGTGCTTTGTCACTTATATGATTGCAAATAATTTTTCTGTGACTTGCCTTTTACTCTCAGTGGTATCTTTGATGAAGAATTCTTGTTGTAATCAAATTCGTCAATCTTTTTCTTTATGGTTAATGATATTTGTTCTCTATTTAATAAGTTTTTCCTTACACCAATTGTCTCCTCTGAGGATACTTTCTGTATTATCTTCCAGAAGCTTTATTGTTTTGCCTTCCACATTTAGCTGTATAGTCCCCCAGGAATTGATTTCTGTGTGTGGAATAAAGTAAAGATCAAATTTCATTTTTTAAACATATAGATACTCATTTGTCCTAGCATCATTTATTGGAAACCATCTTTTTGCAACTGTTTTGAGTGCTATCTTTATCATAAATCGTGGTCCATTTGTGCATGAATCTCTTGTCTATTTCTTGGCCTTTTATTCTGTTGGTTGATTTGTATATCCTTGAGCCAAGATCACATTTCTTATTTATTGTAGGTTTATAATAAGTCTAGATATTTTGTAGATCAAGGCCTTCTGCTGTTCTCCTTCCCTCCCCACTCCCCAGATGTCTTGGTTGTTCCATATAAATTTTATTTGAATTTTTAAATTTTTTAAAATAACTACTTTATTGAGATATAATTCACATACTATAGAATTCAGCCCTTCAAATATACAATTCAGTGATTTTTTAATGTATTTACGGAGTTGTCTAACCATCACACCGTCTAATTTTAGAATATTTTTATCACCCAAAATGAAAATATTGTATCCATTAGCAGTCACTACTCATTTTCCTCCTTTCCTCAGCCCCTGGCAAAAACCACTTTACTTTCTACTTCTATGGATTTGCCTATTCTAAACATTTCATATAACTGGAATCATACAGTAAGTGGCCTTTGTGTGTGACTTCTTTCACTTAGATGAAAATGCTATTTTCATTTATTTATTTTTCATGGTCAAATAATAATTTTGTATGTTTCTGGGATACAGTGTAATGTTTCGATGTATGTATACATTACGGAAAGATTCAATCAAGTTGGTTAACATTAATTAATTAACATTGAATTACATTTATATATCTGTTTAGAATTAATGAACATGTTTTGATTGAGTCTCCTAATCCATAAGCATGGTATAGTTCTCTATTTACTTAGATTTCCTTTGGTTTTTCTTAGTAATGGCCTACGTTTTTTTGTGCAGAAATATTGCAAATAATTTATAGATTTCTCTGTAGGTACTTGATTTTTTTTCTATCACTATAAATAGAATCTTTAAAAAATTTTATTGTTTCAGATTCCCTAATTGTTGGTATGTGGAACTGTACTAATTTTTAGATATTAATACCTTATATATCCAGCAACCTGACTAAACTCAGTTTTTGATCAGGAGTGCCTACAGTTACCATCAGGTGGGGAACCTTCAAAATTCCCAAGATAAATGGAAAGGATCCAAACATTTTGGAAGTAATTTCTTTTTTTTTTTTTTTGAGACGGAGTCTCACTGTGTCACCCAGGATGGAGTGCAGTGGCACAGTCTCCGCTCACTACAACCTCTGCCTCCCGGACTCAAGCGATTCTCCTGCTTCAGTTTCCTGCGTAGCTGGGATTACAGGCACCTGCCACGATGCCTGGCTATAAACTTGCTTTTTTTTTTTTTTTTTGAGACAGAGTTCTACTCTGTCACCCAGGCTGGAGTGCAGTGGCATGATCTCGGCTCACTGCAACCTCTGCCTCCTGGGTTAAAGTGCTTCTCCTGCCTCAGCCTCCTGAGTAGCTGGGATTACAGGCGTGCACCACCATGCCCAGCTAATTTTTTTGTGTTTTTAGTAGAGACAGGGTTTCAACCATGTCAGTCAGTCTGGTCTTGAACTCCTGACCTCAAATGATCTACCTACCTTGGCCTCCCAAAGTGCTGGGATTACAGGCATTAGCCACCGCACCCGGCCTATACTCGCTTTTTAATCCTAAATCTGTAAATTCTTTTGGATTTTCATTTATAATTATGTCATCTGCAAATAATAAAAGTTTCATTTCTTCCTTTATAATCCTTTCACTTTCTGTATCTTTTTCTTCTTCTGTATCTTCTATATTGTATACTTTAAATAGTTGGTTTCTATAGTATGTGAATTTTGTCTCAATAAAGTTGTTATAAAAATACCTTCTTGTATTTGCTGGGATCTCCAATGCAGTGTTGAATACAAGTGGTGATAGAAGGCATCCTTGTCTTGGCCGGGGTCCGTGGCTCACGCCTGTAATCCCAACACTTTGGGAGGCTGAGGTGGGCGGATCATGAGGTCAGGAGTTGAGACCATCCTGGCTAACAGGGTGAAAACCCATCTCTACTAAAAAATACAAAAAAAATTAGCCGGGCGTGGTGGCAGGCACCTGTAGTCCCAGCTGCTCGGGAGGCTGAGGCAGGAGAATGGTGTGAACCCAGGAGGCGGAGCTTGCAGTGAGCTTAGATTGCGCCACTGCACTCTAGCCTGGGCGACAGAGCAAGACTCCATCTCAAAAAAAAAAAAGGCATCCTTGTCTTGTTTCCAATGATAGAGGAAAAGCTCAGACTTTCACTCTGAAGTATTATATTTTCTATAGGTATTTTTAATTTACCGTTTCCCAAACTAAGGAAATTACTGAGAATTTTTATTATGAATGGATATTGATTTTTATCAAATGGTTTTTCTTTATCATATGATTTTTCTTCCTTATTCTGCTAATATGGTGAATTACACTGATCGATCTAATTTTTAATCAATCTTTTATTCCTGGAATAAACCCTTTTTGTTGTTGATATTGTGATGTACTGTTGTATTGGAGGTTCCCCAAAACCACCCTCACATTGAATGACGTACTAGGAGAACTCAGTATATATTCATTCTCCTGGCTAGGATTTATTACAGTGAAAAAATGCAGAGCAAGATCAGCAAAGGAAAAAGACACATGGAACAAAGTCTGGAGGAAACCAGGCACAAACTTCTAAGACTTGTCTCTCAGCAGAGTCACAGAGGATGTGTTTAATCCCCCAGCAATGAGTGGTGACAACACCTATAAAATGTTATCTGCCAGGGAAACTAAGTAGACTTGGTGCCTATGGGTTATATTGAGGATGGATGGGTCGTGAAGGCACCCTTTGCCTAGCATGAACCAAAGTCCCAGATTACCTGAAGGAAAGCAGGAGTACAGCATAAACCACATTGATTGTGCAAATAGTTGAGCACAGTGAGTCAGTATTACCAGAGCGTTTAGGAACACTCCCAAAATCCAAGTTCTCAGACATCTGACAACCTCATAGCAGGTCTTCTAAAAGATAGCAGTCGGGTCTGCTATATTAACTCTTCTGTACGATTGACCTAGATTTTGTTTGCTAGTATGATGTTTATATTTGTCAGTAAGCTTGTCCTGTATTTTTCTTTCTCATAATATTCTTGTCAGATATTATAACAAGTTATGCTGGCCTCATAATATGGATTATTTAATGTCCTCCTATACCTGGAAGGGTGTGTGAAAAATTGGTATTATTTCTTTCTTAAATGTTTGGTTGAATTAGCCTGTGAGGCATTTGGGACTTGAAATTTTCTTTGGGGGTATGTTTTATGAATTAAATCATATTAGTATTTTCTTTTCCTCCAGTTTTGATAAGGTTTATTTTTCTAGGAATTTGACCATTGTATCTAATTTTCGAATGTATTGGCATAAGTTTGTTTATGATAGTCTTTTATTCGTTAATATCTTTAGCTGTGTAGTCACATGTCCCCTTTTTCATTCCTGATTATTTGTGCCTTCTCTCACTTTTTTTTCTTGCAGTTTCACTAGTAAAATTACCAATTCATTAGTCTCTTCAAGAGACAATTTTTGGCTTTGTTAATCCTCACTAGTGTATGTTTGTTTATTATTTCATTAGTTTGTTCACTATTTCACTAATTTCTGCCCTTTATTATTTAATTCCTTCTACTTTTGGGGTAACCTTCTGCTATCTTTTTAACATCTTTAGATGAATATTTAGTATATTAAATTTTAGCTTCTCTTCTTTGACATATGCATTTAACATTATATATTTCTTTTTTTTTTTTTTTTTTTTTTTTGAGACGGAGTCTTGCTCTGTCATCCAGGCTGGAGTGCAGTGGCCGGATCTCAGCTCACTGCAAGCTCCGCCTCCCGGGTTCACGCCGTTCTCCTGCCTCAGCCTCCCGAGTAGCTGGGACTACAGGCGCCCGCCACCGCGCCCGGCTAATTTTTGTGTTTTTTAGTAGAGACAGGGTTTCATCGTGTTAGCCAGGATGGTCTCAATCTCCTGACCTTGTGATCCGCCCGTCTCAGCCTCCCAAAGTGCTGGGATTACAGGCTTGAGTCACCGCGCCCGGCCTAACATTATATATTTCTAAGTTCATCTTGACTTGCCCTCCACATTGAGCTCAAAATGTTTCCTAATTTTCATTGTGACTTTTTGTTTTTTGACTTGTGAATAACCTAGTTATTTTATTTATAGGACATAGGGGATTTATTTTTGTTTTATCAATTTTTATTGCATTGTGATCAGATAACATACTATCTCTGATTTCAGTCCTTTGAATGTATTGAAACTCGCTTTTTGGCTCAGAATAAAGCAAATTTTTCTAAATGTTACAGAGGTACTTGAGAAGTATATGCATTCTGCAATCATTGGGTACTATTAATCCTGTTATTCAAATCTACATTTTTTACTCACCATGGAAGTCTTTTTGTTATATCAGTAATTTATAAAGATGTTGAAATCTCCCACTATGACAGATCTCCACTTTGTCACCCAGGCTGGGACACAGTGGCACGATCATGAGTCAT
The DNA here is from genome assembly GCF_047675955.1 of Chlorocebus sabaeus. NCBI lineage: Eukaryota > Metazoa > Chordata > Mammalia > Primates > Cercopithecidae > Chlorocebus > Chlorocebus sabaeus. The sequence goes on from NC_132915.1 coordinate 13,846,512, forward strand.
TGCAGCCGCAACCTCCTGAGCTCAAGCAATCCCACTTCAGCCTCCTGAGTAGCTGGGACCACAGGTGCATACCACAATGCCCTGCTAATTTTTGTATTTTTTGTAGACAAGGGGTTCTTCGCCATGTCATCCAGGCTGCTCTCAAACTCTCGGGCTCAAGTGATCTACTGGCCTTGGCCTCCCAACATGCTGGGATTATAGGTGTGAACCACTGTGCCCAGCCCTACTATAATTTTGGATTTGTCTTATTTCTTCATGAAGTGCTGATAGTTTTTGCATTATAAATATTGAAGCTGTGTTATTAAGTGCATACAAATGTAGAATTGTTATACCATCCTGGTGAATTGCTCTTTTAATCCTTTTTACCTCTTCTTATCTCTTCTAATGAGTTTTGCCTTAAAGTCCACCCTGACATTACTACAGCTACACCAGCTTTCTTTTGATTAATATTTACATGGTATCTCTTTTTCTATCTTATTTTTAATCTTTCTGTGTCTATTTTAGATATGTTTCTTGTAAGCACCATATGGTTAGATAATTTTAAAATCCTTTCTGATAGTCTTTATCTTTTAATTTCATTATTTAATTCATTTATTAAACATAATTATTGTTTTGGTAAAAATCTACCATTGTGCCTTTTATTTATCCTTCTGCCTCTGTGTTCCTTTTTCCCTCTTTTGAATCATTGGTTATTTTTTCCTTTTCTGTTGTTTTCTCCACTAACTTAGAAGTTATAGTTTTACTCTTTTTTTTTAGTGGTTATCCTAGAGAGTATACCGTGTACTCTAATATTAATTGGTACTTTTATCCTTTTCCCAGACAATGTAAGAACTCCATTGAATCCTTTCCAATTTATATGCCATTGATGTTGTATATTTCAATTATCTGAATATATGATTTTTAAGTAAGGTTGCATTTTTATTGCTTAGCATTTATACAATGAAAATGTAAGGGTTTTTTTTTTCCTATTTAAATATTGTAGTGCATGTGAAGTATTAAGATGAATGACTGTTTCTTATTTACATAAATTTGTGCTTATAAAACAAAGATTGACATTAGAGCTTTCTGGATTTGATACACTTCAAAAATTTTCTTTAGAGGATACACAAAACTAAACCACATACACACACAAACACACACACCCACATTCCTGATATACAATTTGTTCTGCCTTTGATTTCCAATTTCTTCTTCCTCTCAGGACTGTCAGTTGGCTATCTTCTGTCTCTGTGCTTTTGGCTTCCTTTTTCACTGAGGCTTTCACTTCCTGCGCTTGTTACCTCCTTCTGCCTCCTTTGCTGCAAACTCTGCTGTCTACAATTCTTTCTCCACTTTTTCAACTTTTTTGTTTCTTTTTACTTCTTGGATTTCACTCAGAAAGTCCATGCTTTAATAAAAATAGCTAATCAAAGTGCTTCAGGTTGGCAAAGCAACCAGTCACAGTGGATGGGGAGTTATCTTTGAGTATTTAACTTGTTTGGCTGTGTTTGTTGCTCCTTACTATTGAAAAGGTTTTACCACTTAGAACAATGTTAATTACTTGTGAACACCAGAAGGCTAGTCTCTGGATAAATGAGAATTGACTGTATTATTCAAATAGTTGTGATTTTGGTCAATGTAAAATTCATTTTTAATCATAATCTAAATGTACTGAAGTGCTGTATTTTAAAAATTTTCATCTCTTTTCTACAAAGAATGAAAAAATAATAGAACAACAACTTCTTGTGGATCAACTGAGTGAAGAACTAACAAAACTTAACCTGTCAGTGACTTCTTCAGCTAAAGAAAATTGTGGAGATGGGCCAGATGCCGGGATCCCTGAAAAGAGACCATATACTGTACCATTTGATACTCGTTTGGGGCATTATATTTATATCCCATCAAGACAAGATTCCAGGAAGGTAAAGTCCAAACATTAATCTTTTTCTTATTTTGAGATTAAAAAAATTTTAGCTATAATATCACAGTGTATTTGTACAGTCTCAGCAGATTTTTTTTTTTGTTAGGTTTTATGGAATTTTGTGTATATCTTTTAAGCATACTTCTTTCTAATAAAAAAACTAATAAGCAAGAGAATACATAGTTACATTTGGAGGGAATAGTTGGATGGAGATAATGTCTATACCACATCAATGTCAAAAAGGTATCCTTTGCCATGATATCTTCAGACATGACCAAGTTTAATATCTACATGAATTTATTTCTTCCTTTAACCACACAAAATTGAGATGTTAGAGGGTATTTATTTCAACTTATTTGGTCTGTCATTATTTTTGAAATAATATTTATATGTTATTCAGTCTTACCAAGTAGACATAATCAAGACAGTATAAATATCAATATGAATTTTAGTTTGTGTGGTTGGTAAATATATACACACACAGTTTTAAGAATTATTAAGGAGTCTCTATTATGGAAAAGATTTAATTAGCAGATTCATAAGTTTTGGTTTAGTAGGTTCATGAATTCTGCTTTCTATTTCCTCATTTTATGAAGGGAAATGATTTGTTTACGTGAGATCGTTCTGGTTGTTACAGTCAGAGGGATAAGAAATGAAAGGCAAGTGATATATGAGCAGTGCCATGGACTTTGCATCAGGCAACCTTAGGTGGTATGAATACTATAATAGCAGCCTTGGGTGGTGTGAATACTATAATAGCTCTGGACATTTGGTTTTCTTTGTAAAAAGAAATTTTAAAAGGAAATTACAATCCCAGAGAATGAAGTTTCTGAACAAAAGGTTTTATTATTTGCTCCTTAAATAATTCCCACACTCTCAGAAGAGAAAACTAGATGCCTGCCAGTTATGGGATAAAATAGCCATGTCTAGTATGTTGTACTCGTTAGATCAGTACTTGTTGAGTTGGTTCTTCCTTAAATAATTCCCCTCCCTCATTTCCCATTGGGAGGCCACCTGAAAAACTTTACCCCTGTCTATCATGATGCCGATGTGACAGATGATCTAATTAGGTGACTGACAGCAGAAGCACAAAAATCAGATATAAGATGATTTTCAGAATCAGGTAGGATTTTTTAGGAGAGAATACATGACGGGGGCCTGTTGTCAAGTGAGTGAATCCTAAACATCATGTGATACTCATATTCCACTATATGTTACAATTTAACAGCTTATAATAATTTATATTGATAAATGGACTGTCACCTCTAAGATTTTATTGCCTTTTGTGAGAAGTCATCTCGAGGTTTGGTTACAGAGGTGATGAAAAGGAAATATTTTGTAATAGAAACCAGAACAAAGGTATAAAGGCAATTTCTAATTTGTTGTTGTTGTTTTCCAAGGTCATTTTTTTTTTTTTTTGAGAATTTAAAGTGCATTTCCAATAGAAGAATGTTATACTATAGAAAATTCCCAGGCTAGCCATACAATTTTATTTGTCCTATGACATATATTAAATATTTTTCCTAGAGCCTTAATTCAGCTATACCTAACCACCATATATAAAGAATAAATATATACATTGTATTCAAATTAGGAATATTGCCCTGGCAGAGGGAATGGAGATGGCTCTGGGTTTCTTCCTGTGGCGGGATTTGGATTGGAGCACCACAGTTCTCCAGGTGTTCTGAACTGGGAAGATGGGGAAGCGGGCACATTTGTTGGGGTGTGTCTGTGCTGTGTTTAAGAGCTGGAATGTTTTCCATGCGTGCTTTTCGTTTCATTTTTGAATACTATTTTCCATAAGTGAAGATAGAAGAGTTGTCCAGAAGAGGAGGAGCTGTGTATACTCTGAAAGAAGTATTTGTCTGTGAGGCACAAAGTATCGTTAAATTAATTTTGACTTTTGTTTGAGGGGAGCATTTTCCAGTGATTGGCTATTTTAAGAGTGCCAATCTAATAACTCCTTTAACAGCATTGAGAATAATAGGATAAAATTCGACTTTTAAAATATCACTTTTTTGTTGTTGGGTGGGGGAATCACTGGGAAGGTCCACACAAGCCCGCCTGTGTACTCTCTGGATCGAATATTTGCTGGGTTTCGAACACGAAGTCGGATGCTGTTGGGTCACATAGAAGAACAAGATGAGGTCCTCCACTGCCAATTTTCTGATAACAGTGATGATGAAGAATCGGAAGGCCAAGAGAAATCTGGAACTAGGTATGTTAAATATACACTGATTTAATAAATATTTAGAATTATATGCTGCAATAAATATAGAAGTGTAGGTTTTTTCCATTGGAGTATATCTTTTGTTTAATATAAGAGTAGGTAACTTTTGCTAAATGTACTATCATCTAATGTGTTATGAAAATAGTATTTGAACACAAATCATCAGTCTTATAACTGAAAAATAATTTTGCTTTTAGAGCTTTTATAATAATTAGATTCTAATTTTCAGAGGGAATTTTTTTTTTTTTTTGGATTTCCTTATTCTGCTGCCACGGTGGCAACAAACATGACTTTTCTACTGATTCAACATGGGTGGGGGGGCATCCTTTTATTTTAAGCAATATTAGTGACATTCTGTTTTTAAATGTAATTAATAATGTTTTAACATTACTGTCACTTTCTGGGGAAACTAATTTGAGGGCAGATTAGAAAACGCTAACAAATGAGTTAACTTTCTGATTTTTTTTTTTTAGATGTAGAAGTCGTTCATGGATTCAGAAGCCAGACTCTGTTTGTTCCCTTGTTGAACTGAATGATACTCAGGATGAAACACAAAAGTCAAATTTGGAGAATGAAGGTACATAGATTTCCTTACATAATGTAGACCTAATGGTTATAGGACACTTATCTTTTTCCTCAGTTGATAGTTTCTAAGAAACATCCAGGAATTCTCAAAGACCAGAACTTGGTACAAATGCTTTTCTGGTTGGTAGAACTTCTTTTATGTTCTCTGTTTTACCTCTTTTACTCCTTAATAAAAAAGATTTTCTATCAATTAATTATGGCTAGAGATACAGGCTTACTCCCTCAGAATAAGGATTTTTATATTCAGACTTCAATTGATACGCTTTGTATTCCTAATGATGTTAAAGTACAGTATAAGTAATTGTACTAGGTGTCTACTCCTTCACTGGGACTTGTGCCTAACATCAATTATGTATTTGGCATTAGAGCCCAATTAGTGTACTGGGTGCTGGTAATGTTTTAGTACACAACTGCTAAGAATTTTTATGCATCAATAACAACATCAAAAACATTTACGAGCCACATATAGTAGCTTATGCCTATAATCCCAGTGCTCTGAGAGGCTGAAACGGGAGAATTGCTTAAGGCCAGGAGTTTGAGGCCAGCCTGAGCAACATAGTGAGATCGTCTCTCTACAGAAAATTAGCTGAGCGTGGTGGTGCGTACCTACTCAGGAGGGAGGCTGAGGTGGGAGAATCGCTTGAGCCCAGGAGTTCAAGGCTATTGTGAGCTGAGATCACACCACTGCACTCTAGTCTAGGCAACAGAGCAAGACCCTACCTCAAAAAAAAAAAAAAAAAATCACCTATAGTTTTCACAACTTTTTTTTTTTTAGATGGAGTCTCTCTCTGTCACCCAGGCTGGAGTGCAGTGGTGTGGTGTCAGCTCACTGCAGCCTCCGCCTCCCAGGTTCAAGCAATTCTCCTGCCTCAGCCTCCCAAATAGCTGGGACTACAGGTGTGTGCTGCCACACCCAGTTAATTTTTGTGTTTTTAGTAGAGATGGGGTTTCACTGTGTTGGCCAGGCTGGTCTCAAACTTCTGACCTTATGATCTGCACACCTTGACCTCCCAAAGTGCTGGGATTACAGGCATGAGCCACTGTGCCCAGCTGGTAGTAGTAGATTTTATTAACTCATCTCTCTTGGTCAATGTGTGATTGACCCACAAAAAGTAAGGGAATCGGGAATATAAATAACGTAAGTGCTACACTTTGAAAATGTAGAGCATCTCTTTAAGAACCTATACGTGGCTTTATGAGCCAAAAATTTAAGTATAACTAAAATAAATATAAAAATGTGGAAATAATAAAGGTAAATGCTACTCAAGCAGCCATGCTTGAGCTGTTTGTTACTGCTCTGCAACCAGGAAAAAAACTTACGTTGGAATGTAAATGAGCTTACACTAGTTTCTTCCTTGAGAAAGTCTGGCTATGAAAAAAATGTCACCTGAACTACAGCAGTATACCTAGTGACATAGTTTATTTACATTCTGGTGCAGGCAGTAACAAACAGTGCTAGACCACACTCTGAGTAGCCTGGTATAGTCTGCATTCTCCAATTACAATAAAAGTAGAAGTTGATAGGAAACAAATTCACCCCTCTATCCATCTGGAAATTTTACACCTGTCTCAAATAACTCATCTTAAAGGCAATGAGAAACTGTGTGTCTGAACCTATGGAATATTATGAAAGAATATATACATACATGTATTAATTTGTAAGAAAATAAAAACTCTTACTATAAGCTGTAATGCTAGAGTCCCAATTGCTGTGTATTTTTTCCCCTTTTTCCTTCCCTTCTTTTTTGTCTCTTCCACTGCCACCTCTAAATTGCTTTTGTGTCTGCTTTTCTTTTTTTTAACTCTACTTCTGTTGAATATTTTACCAGCAGATAGTTTTATTTCTGTGTGTGTGTTTTTTTTAAGATTTAAAGATTGATTATCTCCAGGAGAGTCAAGAATTGAATTTGCAAAAATTAAAGAATTCAGAACGCATACTTACTGAAGCTAAACAAAAAATGAGAGAACTTACAATTAACATCAAGATGAAGGAAGATCTGATTAAAGAATTAATAAAAACAGGTAATAGTATCTTGTGAACCAGCTTATATGGGAAAGAAAACTTCTAAAATTGCTTCTGATGTGTAACAGTTACTTTAGTATTTGAAGCTCTGATCTATCCACTTAGCTTGGATTGGTGTAAGAAGGTGAGTTTTTAGGCCAATGTGTGGAGGTTAGTTATCAAAAGAATTTTGTTCTTTTGGAATTTCACCTCTGAATTGTTCTAACCAGTGAACTCTGCATTGTGCTGAAATTCTGTGGCACTTAATGTGCCAATGACAACATGTTTATTTTTTTGAGACAGGGTCTTGCTCTGTCACTTAGGCTGGAGTGCAGTGGTGCAGTCATGACTCACTGCAGCCTTGACCTCTGGGGCTCAACCAGTCCTCCTACCTCAGCCTCCCAAGTAGCTGGGACTACAGGCATGTGCCACCATGCCCAGTACGCACCAGTAGTTTTTATAATTTTTTTTGTAGTGTATTAGAATTGATAAAATATAGTATAGATGTCCTGTTGTTATTAGTTGGCAGAAGCAGCTGCTATTCAAGAGAAGTCTTCAGTGAGAGGGCATTGAAAAGTAAGCACTCACTGACACTTTTGATAGTCACCATCTCTGAGGATTTTTAGGAAAGCTCCAAATTGCCCTTGGTTCTAATGAGCAAGAAAAGGGTCTTCTCTGTGTAAGCTCTGGTATCCTCTATTTTAATGCAACCACATTGGGTATACCAGGCTATAAAAACATGCTTGTTTAGTGAGATTCATAGTAAGATAACCTTTCTGAAAGAAAGTCGTTGATTCTAGTGGGTAAATATCCTCAACTTCCACAGGCAGTACCCTGATTCTAGATCAGCTCCTAGATACTCCTAAGAGGGGTCAACTGGGGTTTGATCCTGCCTGTGAGGAAGCAGCATGGTCAAACTAATTTAAACATCTGGGTAACTGGAGCTAGAATGATGCATAGTACACATGTCACTAGGAATGAGAAAGGAGAAAGCTTTGGGAAAGTAGCTAAGCAGAGGATGCTTCTTAAAAAATGTCAAAAAAAACCCCAAAACACAAAAAACTTAATGCCCTTAATGTTCTCTCACTGAAGATTTCTCTTGAATAGCAGCTACTTCTGCCAACTAAGTAGTTGGCAGTAAGTAATAACAGGACATCTATACTATATTTTATCAAGTCTAATACACTGCAAAAAAATTTTATAAAAACTACAGGTGCATACTGGGCTTGGTGGCACATGCCTGTAGTCCCAGCTACTTGGGAGGCTGAGGTAGGAGTACTGGTTGAGTCCCAGAGGTCAAGGCTGCAGTGAGTCATGATTGCACCACTGCACTCCAGCCTAGGTGACAGAGCGAGACCCTGTCTCAAAAAAATAAAATAAACATGTTGTAATTGGCACTGTATTTTTTTAGTGGTTCATAAAATATTGGTGTGTTGAACAATTAATGAATAGTCCAAAATGATTTGTTAAAATATAGTAGTTGTATTTTAAAGTTAGTCAAGTAATCGTAAATTAGAGTCAGAGGACAGTTCACAATGCATTTAGTTAAATAACGTTTATCAAAAAATGATGAGTATTTTTGGATAGCAGTATAACCAGCTATATAAATAGTATAATAGGCTGGGTGCAGTGGTTCACGCCTGTAATCCCAGCACTTTGGGAGGCCGAGGTAGGCGGATCATATGAGATCAGGAGTTCGAGACCAGCCTGGCCAACATGGTGAAACCCTGTCTCTACTAAAAATACAAAAATTAGCTGGGCATGGTGGCATGTGCCTATAATCCCAGCTACTTGGGAGACTGAGGCAGGAGAATTACTGGAAGCCAGGAGGCGGAGGTGGCAGTGAGAGGAGATTGCACCACTGCACTCTAGCCTGGGTGACAGAGCGAGACTCTTTCTAAATAAATATATAGTGTAATTCACTGTCTCTGGTGATTATTCATCCCCTGAGCTTTAGACTCCTATTTTTTACTGCCACGAGTTTGCCAGTCTAGTTCAGGGACAGTTGCCTATTCAGAGCAAATCAAAACCAAGCTTTTAGGGTCACTAGCTGGACTTAGAATAAAAAGAGATATAGAAATATCTATATTCTATTTTTTCTGTTCTATATATTAATAAGAAAAGAATTTAAAAGGAATTAATATTGAATAAGTTGAGGTTAGTGAAAAAGGAGAGTCAGCTGTGGATGAAAAGATTCTTAAGAGATATAACAATCAAATGTATTGTGGACTTTGTTTAGATCCTGATTAAACCAATTGTGAAACACATTTTGAGACAATTGGGAAAGTCTGAATATGGGCTGATTGGTATTAATATTGTTAGTGTGATAATGACTTTTTGGTTATGTCCATATTTTGTATGAATGCTGATTGCAGTATGTATAAGTAAAAGGAATTTAACAAAATGAAGTATGTATAGGTTAGATGAAATGACATCTGGGATTGCTTTATAATATGTAAGCAAAGTAAAACAAAAGGCATATTTGAAGCAGCTGTGACAAAATCTTGATAACTTTTAAATCTGGATGATGGGGATTCTATTATTTCTTTTGTTATATTTAAAATTTTTCATAGTAATTTAAAAAAGGAATTCAAGGAGACAGATTATTGGTAGCAGGAGGCTGGAGTATACTAAGCAAGAGGACAGTCACTCCAAATATCCTTCTTAACTGAGTTTGATGCCAGCAAAGCTCAACTACAAATTCAGAGGACCAGAAATGTCACTCTAAACGCCAAAGATTGAACCAGTGAGACTGGCCGCAGATGGAAACAATCATTAAGGAATTAATCATTAAGAGGCCTGATGGCAAGCTGTGTTTGATGGGGGTGGGTGGGGACAACTGGGTTTTTAATGCTATGCCTTAAATAGTATCACTGCCTGGCTGGATTTTAGAGTAGAGTATTTTTATGTTTTTGATGTTTAACTTCTTTTTACATAATTTATACTAATAATTATTATTATTATGGTTAAGGTAACGATGCCAAGTCTGTAAGCAAGCAGTATTCTTTGAAAGTAACAAAGCTAGAGCATGACGCAGAACAGGCAAAAGTCGAACTAACTGAAACACAAAAGCAGCTACAGGAGCTGGAAAACAAAGATCTTTCTGATGTTGCAATGAAGGTAAAATTACAGAAAGAGTTCCGTAAAAAGATGGATGCTGCAAAGCTGAGAGTTCAGGTAATTTAAAAAATGTAATTGAGAAAACTTACTTAAGCTTTCTTGCTTCTGAGGGTTCTTGTACTGAGTTAGGAAAGAAGTGGGATTCCGTTTATACCAGCAAGAGAAACTGGGTGTCAACTTTTTTAGTGTGCTGGTCGATTTACATATTTTACAATCTGGGTAGTATATTTCTTCATCGAAGAAGTATATTCTTTCAATCTTCATATCAAAAAACCACATGGTAAGAAATAAAGACAACCACAAAATAGTGTTTTTTTCCTGAAGGACAAAGGATTAAATAATGGTTAAATAATACAAATAAAACAGCTGGTACATATATGACACTTTGTAGACACTCAACAAATGAGAACTATTTCGAGATATGGTTTTCTGAAACCATAACTGATTGGCTTAAGAAGGGTTAATAACTTTGTGTACTGTGACTTATCCTTAACTTCCTAATGCCTGGTTTTAGCTTTAACTTTAGAAATAGCTACAGTTAAACATTCTATTCTGTGAGAAATATTCCATCACATAGAGATTTTGTGTGAAGAAGTCATTTCCAGGTGCTTTGGAGATAGTCACAGTGCTTTGTTAGTCTGATCATAATGAACTTTCTAAGATGCCTCCTCTATTTCTTTACCTCTCATGATCTACTGCTTTCGTGTTATATTTATATTTTTCCATTATAGGTAGAGTTGTAATTAATCTATTCACAGCATTATTATTATTGCTGAACTATGCCAGTTATTTGCTTTCAACAAAACAGGTGTTTACAATATACCTCTGGTGTGCCTGGTATATTGTAATATACCGGGATATTCTGGTGTGACAGGCCAGAAAAGTCCCTCCTGGGGTTTCTAATGCCACCTCAAACATCTGGATATTTCCACTAAAAGTTGTTACCTAAATAGCTTCTCAAGTCAACATCAAGTTAAAATAATATGACTTGAATGTTTGAACTGCTTAAAGGAGGACATAGGGTGGTTATCTATGTCACACCTTCCATTTCCCTTCAGAATAGTTATTTCCACTTTGGAATTCACCTTTCCATGCTTTGCTTCCGGCTGTATATCCTTTTCTGCTAAGAGTACTGATAAGGAAAGGAAATGAAAGGTGTAGAACTTTACCTCAAAAGAAACATCTGATACAGCAGAGGACAGAAACAAGACATAGTTTTAGAAATTTTGTACCTTTGACATATCCATGCACTACTCATGGGGATAAGGAGGATGAGGAGGACAGTAATTACCATTTGTTGAGGGCCTATACATACCAAATGGTTTATATGCATTATTTAATCCTTTGAAGTGGGCATTTTTAGTCATTTTACAAATGTGGAAACAAAGGTTTAGAAAGGCAAAATAACTCAGTCAGAGTCCCATAGTGGTGATGACAATACCAGTTTTCAGTACTCTTAACATATCATACTGGCATATATCTCAGCCCACTGCAACTGCCTCCTCCCAGACTCAAATGCTCCTCTTGCCTCAGGCTTTCAAATAGCTGGGACTACAGGCGTCCACCACCACGCCCGCAAATTTTTTTATTTTTAGTAGAGACGGGTTTCACCACGTTGGCCAGGCTAGTCTCAAACTCCTGACCTCAAGTGATCTGCCTGTCTCGGCCTCCAAAAGTGCTGGGATTACAGGTGTGAGTCACTGCACCCAGCCATATCATGCTGTTTTAAAATATTGAAATACTAATATTTTTATTGGTATAAAAAAGTTGTTTCAATTTTTAAAACAACATTTTTAAATTAAGGACTTCAAAAACCTGTGTTTTTAATGGCTTTAGGTATATGTAGAGCATTACATGCTGCATTAATAGTTTAATGCTGACAGATGCACTTTTGAGCAACTATAGAATAAGTGCAAAAGACAATGGCAACAGTACCTCACTCTTAAGACTTTCAGGATTTACACTGATATTTTTATTATTATGTGAAAAAGACACTAAAATGCTGGCATTATAATTTTTGCTGCAGTATTGTAATTACTGTCAATTGTAAGTGGCAAAGCCAGTGTCCAGATTTAGGTACTGGAAACGGCAAAGGCCTGTGGCCTCCAAGCCAGTGGTACCCAAAGTAGTTCATCTGCAGATTGTTCTTCTGCGATGAGATAAATGTCAATCATTGCACAGCTTTCTTGATCAAAAAAGTCTTGCATGAAAACATCAATCAAATCTATTAGTATGCTGAGGGGTGCAAATTGACAACAATGTGAACTAGCACTGGTCAACAGATCACATTTTGAGTAGCACTGCTCTAAGCAGCAATGCCTCTTGGATACTTAGTTTAATTAAAACAAAACTTGCCTATGCTAACACTTTATTGCCAAGATAAAGGAAATAATTAATTGTGGTTTGCATAATTTATGAATGACATCCCTTTACCTTTTTTATACCACCTAATTGGTACTTAGTGCAATGCTAATCACATAATACAAGTCTAATATGTGTTTGGTCAGGACTAAATTGTAACACAAGTAGTTTATATTAGTGGTGTGAACACTTTGAAAGTCTAATCTATCTATACGTAATTTTAGTTAGATGAGAAGGAATTTAAGATAAATGTTAAAATAGTAATTATAATGGTTGGTCACTCTCAGGGAAGATGTTATCAGCTCTGATCATCCTAACTCAGGGATTAATGATTTAGGCTATAGCTGTAGCTATAAAAACAACAGCACAGTGGAATGCTGCAGCCACCCAGAACAAATCTATATGAAAAGACCCCTGAGATAAGTAGGAAAAAAGGGAGACAGTAGTCTATATAGAATATATATGAAGCTATTTGCATGCATATGCATACTTTTTTCCTGGAAGAATATTTAAGAAATTGGTAATTTTGCATTGGGAATCAGGACAGGTAGATTAGGGGTGTATAAGAGTGACTCTTTTAAAATATAAATTCAGTTTTATAATGTTTTAACTATTTTTTAAATTAAAATACTTATTAATAAAAAGCAAATCATCTGTTTCATTTTGTTTGTTGTCCACATCAGGAAGTCTCATCATTCTTTATACTTTTACATATGTGATAAAAATTATGATGGTTTCCCTAATTGCAAAAATGGAAATGTATGAGAGGAAATGATTGTTTGTGAACCTGTCAAAAATAAATGAAAATCTAGGGAAAATTTCTTCCTTTACCATCAAATGAAAAGATTAAATTTAGTTGAGGAATGTGAGAGATTCAGTTTTTCATTTTGAAATATTCCATATGATCTCAGGTCTTACAGAAGAAGCAACAAGATAGTAAGAAACTGGCATCACTGTCAATCCAAAATGAAAAACGCGCTAATGAACTAGAGCAGAGTGTAGATCACATGAAGTATCAAAAGATACAGCTACAAAGAAAACTTCGAGAAGAAAATGAAAAAAGGAAGCAACTGGATGCAGTAATTAAGCGGGACCAGCAAAAAATCAAAGTAATATTGTCATACATTCCTGCTAAGTATAATATGAAACGTTAAACGACTCAGAGCTAACGAAGCCATGGTCTTCATTCAGTTGGCTTGTGAAGTATCTACCCTTGACCTGTCCTTTACTGCTGTCCTTATTCACTTTAAAGCTTTGTTCAGCTACATAGTAAAACCTATTTATTGAATTCTGAGTACTGTCTTGAAGGCTTTGACTTCACAAAAGAAGGTACAATGGTAATTTCTCTTAGTAGGATCTTAACTTTAATTGAAGCTGTCAAAAACATACATTTATAAAGCCAACTTTCTAAATAATACATACCGTTTGAATAGGATTTTCTGTTTTCAAAGTGCTTTGATATGCATTGTCTATGTGGCTACATAGAAAAAGCACCAGGTAAAGTGGTACCATTTCATTCACAGTGCGCAGAAAAATGATCAGATCTGTATGCACAGCAGTTCTAGAATAGATTGGGCTGGGGAGGAACTTAGTGGTGTCAGCCTAGGTTCTTGGACCAGGCTATCATGGGTTCAAATCCTAGCTTGCTCAGTAGCTTGCTCAGTTGCTGGCTGAGAGATTTATTGAAAAAGTAAATTTTCTCAAATTTCTCAAAAATTTTACCCTCTCTGTTTATTCTTATCTAAAATAGCCTTAATCCTACTTGTCCCACAGGGCTTTTTTGAAAAAGATGATGATGATCATAGTACAGACACTTATCTAGCACTATGTGCCAGGCTCTGTTCCGTTGAAATGTTAAGCTGAACCCAAGGCGTGGGACATAATTGGAGATTTCCTAGATATTTTAAAAATTAAGGTTTTATTTTTTTTAGAGCAGTTTTAGGTTCACAGCAAAATTGAAAGGAAGGTACAGAGATATGCCATATACTCCCTGTCCCTGCACATGTTTAGCCTCTCCCATTATCAGTATGCCCCAGATTTCCTAGATTTTCAACAATGGATATAACCTATTTTCCGACCTTAAAAAAAAAATCATAGAATTCAGCAATGGAAGGGACCTTAAAGAACATTTAAACCAAGTTACTGATTATTTATTATTAATTTTTAAGTTGTGGTAAAATATATATAACATAAATTTTACCGTTTTAACTTTTTTTTTTTTCTTTTTTTTGAGATGGAGTTTCACTCTTGTTGCCCAGGCTGAAGTGCAATTGTGTGATCTTGGCTCAACGCAACCTCTGCCTCCCAGGTTCAAGTGATTCTCCTGCCTCAGTCTCCTGAGTAGTTGGGATTACAGGCGTGTGCCACCATGCCTGGCTAATTTTGTATTTTTAGTAGAGACGGGGTTTCTCTACCAGTTCAGGCTGGTCTTGAACTCCCGACCTCAGGTGATTCGCCCGCCTCAGCCTCCCAAAGTGCTGGGATTACAGGCGTGAGCCACCATACCAGGCCCATTTTAACTATTTTTAAGTGTATAATTCAGTGGCATTAATTACATTCACAATCTTGTGCAACCATCCCCACTATTTATTTCCAAAACATTTTCTTCACCCTAGACAGATACTCTGTAACTATTACGGAATAGCAGCTCCTCATTTTCCCCTTCCCCCAGCCCCTGGTAATCTCTAATCTACTTTCTCTATGAATTTGCTTATTCTAGATACTTCATATAAGTAGAATTATGTAATATTTTACCTTCTGTGTCAGGCTCATTTCACTTAGATAATATTTTCAAGGTTTGTCTACATTACAGCATGTACAAGAACTTCATTCCCTTTTGTTGCCAAATAATATTCCATTGTATGGATATGCCACAGTTTCTTTATCAATTCTTCCATCAGTGGACACTTGAGTTGTTTCTACCATTTGGTTATTGTGAATAATGTTGCAACGAACACTGGCATACAAGTAAGTCTCTGTTTTCAATTCCTTTGGGTATGTACCTAGGAGTATGTACCTAGGAGTAGAATTTCTGGGTTATATGGTAAATCTGTGCTTAGCTTTTTGAGAAACCACTGTTCTCCAAAGCAGCAGCACCATTTTACATTTCCACCAGCAATGTGTAAATGTTCTAATTTCTCTACACTTTTGTCAACACCTGTTTTCTTTCTTTCTTTTTATTATACTCATCCAAGTAGGTATGAAGTTGTATCTCATTGTGGTTTTGGTTTGCATTTCCCTAATGACTAATGATGTTGAGCATCTTTTCGTGCGCTTATTGGCTGTTCATATATCTTCTTTGGAGAAATGTCTATTCAAGTTCTTTGTCCACATTTTAATTTGGTTCTTTGTCTTTGTTGTTGAGTTGTATGAGTTCTTTATATATTCTTGACATTAAATCCTATCAGATACATGATTTCCAAATATTTTTTCCTATTCTGTAGGTTTTCTTTATACTTTGATAATATCCTTTGATATGCAAAAATTTTTAGTTTCGTTGAAGTCCGATTTATCTATTTTTTTTCTTTCGTTGCCTGTGCTTTTTGGTCATGTCTAAAAATCCATTGCCTAAATCCAAGGTCAAGAAGATTTACCCCTATGTTTTCTGCTAAGAGTTTTATGGTTTTTGCTTTTATATTTAGGTCATTGGTCCATTTGGGGTCAGTTTTTGTATATGGTGTGAAGTAGTGGTCCAGATTTATTCTTTTGCATGTGGAACTCCAGTTGTACCAGTACCATCTGTTGAAGAGACTGTTCTTTCCTCCACTGAATGGATTTGGCACCCTTATCAAAAATCATTTGGAGGGGGAAATAGAGAAATGCTGATAGGGGAAATGGGGAGATGTTGGTCAAGTTGTGCAAAGTTGCAGTTGTGTAGAATAAATAAGTCTAGAGAGTTAATGTGCAGCATGATGACTATTGTATACTGGAAATTTGCTAAGAGAGTAGATTTCAGGTACTCTTACCACACACACACACACACACACACACACACACACACAAATGCTAACTATGTGAAGTGATAAATATGTTAGCTTGACTAATCATTTCACTATGTATATCAAAATATCATGTTGTATACCTTACATATGTACAGTTTTGTTTTTTTGAGACAGGGTCTCTGTCACCCAGGCTGAAGTGCAGTGGCATGATCATAGCCTACTGCAGCCTCCAATTCCTGGGCTCAAGTGATCCCCCTGCCTTAGCCTCCTAAGCAGTTGGGACTACAGACGTGCACCACCACACCTGGCTAATTTTTTTTTTTTCTACTTTTTGTAGAGAGTGTCTTGCTGTATTTCCCAGGCTGGTCTTGAACTCCTGGCTTCAAGTGATCCTCCGGTCTTGGCCTCTCAAAGTGTTGGGATTACAGGCCTGAGCCACCATGCTTGGCCCCAATTTTTATTAAAAAAAAAAAAAATCAACTGGCCATAGATGTATGGTTACCAAACTTCTTGGAAAGTTGACTGCATTTCTTTCTGTTACTTCTGCTTTCATTCATTCTCTTATCCTCTCCAGCTGGCTTCTGGCTCTATCACCCACTTCACAGCTCTTGAGAAGTTAACTAGTGCTCTTTCTGTCACTAAAGTCCTTATCTTAATACTGTGCATCCAGCACAGTTCAGCACTCCCTCCATCTTGTAGTATTTTCCCCTTGCCTTTGTGACATTATACTTTCCTTGTTTTTTCCTCTCTTTCTGATTGTTTGTTCTCCGTCTTGGCTAGCTCATCCCACTCTACTAGTCCTTTTAAATATGGGAGTTCCTCATGGTTCTGGTCTCTGCCCTCTTCTATACTCTATCCTAGGTGAGTATAGGATACTTTTCCATAGCTGCAATTAAACTGAAAATTTCCAAATTTAGTGCTTAATCCCAAGTCTGTTCTTTGAGCTCCAGCCTCTTCCCTAGGTTGTCTTATAGATGAATTCATGATCTTCCTTACTTACCTTTCCATGATTCCCCACTCCCTGCTCCCTTCATGGGTGAAAAAATGTAGTTCTCCAATGTGCCTTACATGATATATCAGTTGGGTGAGCTAGAAATTGAGGCATCATCATTGGCTCTTGCCTCTTTCTTATGCATATCCAATGAACCACTAAAGCCCTTCAGAGTATATCTTTAAAACACCATGAATCTGTCCAATTTTCATTTCTGCTGCCAACAACTTAGTCTGTTTTGTTTTAGCTCTTCTTCCAATGTGAAGATCAGGCGCACCTGTTTGGTGTTGTGGTCTTTGAGTTTTAACTCCTCATCTCTCATAGGCCATGGCTTAAACCAGCAAGACATAGCACTCTGTAAATCCATGCTTAGGGAAAAGAAGACACTCTCTTCTTCAAAGAGTAGAAGTCTGCTGAAGTGCAACTCTGCTTGTAACTCAAACTGTTTACCTTCTTATCTAGGGCACTTTTTTTTTTTTTTTTTTTTTTTTGAGACAAGGTCTTGCTCTGTCATCCGGGCTTGAGTGCAGTGATGTGATCACAGCTCACTGCAGCCTTGGCCTCCTGGGCTCAAGCAATTCTCCCCTCAGCCTCCCAGATAGCTAGGACTGCAGGCACGTGCCAGCGTACCTCACAATTTTTTTAACTTTTTGTAGAGATGAGGTCTTACTATGTTGCCCAGGCTGATCTCGAACTCCTAGGCTCAAGAGGTCCTTCTGCCTCAGCCTCCCAAAATGCTGGGATTACAGGCACAAGCCACCACACCTTGCCACCTAGGGCACTTTTATTCCATCTTGCCAGATCTCTAATTCTAGTGAAATGACCCATTTATGGGGGATAGCAGGTATTCCAGAAAAAGGAACAGACTTTCCCAAAGATATGTTGTTGATGTATCCTCCACTTAATGCAAAAACAGAAAACCTGCTTACAGTCCTAAAGAATATTTGTCGTCTGCTTGGAGCTAACTTTCTGACACCCCTGTCTGTCTCTTTTCTACTTGACTAAACCATTTCTAAAGAATAGTACAACTTTTGCGTAGGTTCTCTTCAGAGCAGCAGTTCTTAACTGAGGTCCATGGATAGGCTTTGAAGAAAAGATATGAGAACTCCTGAAATTGTGGGTGGTGGTGTGATTTTAAACTTTTTAACCACCCATTTCCTCATCTATAAAATGGATTTTATAATAGCCCCTATATCATAGGATTGTTGTGAGGGCTAAATGGGATAATTAAATAGATATAAAAAGCTTAGCACAGTGCCTGGTACACAGTTATTTTAATATGTATAACAAAGATTACAATGTAAGAAAAAAGGCATTGTCTGGAGCAACATGTGGAAGAGGGAATTAGAACTACTGCAGTATAGTTTTTTTTTTTTTTTGAGATGGAGGCTCTCTCTGTCACCCAGGTTGGAGTGCAGTGGTGAGGTCTCGTCTCACTGCAAGCTCCACCTCCCAGGTTCACACCATTCTCCTGCCTCAGCCTCCTGAGTAGCTGGGACTACAGGCACCCGCCACCACGCCTGGCTAATTTTTTTTGTCTTTTTAGTACACACGGTGTTTCACTGTGTTAGCCAGGATGGTCTCAATCTCCTGACCTCGTGATCCACCCACCTCGACCTCCCAAAGTGCTGGGATTACAGGTTCAGTATACTTTTAAAGTGTATGTGGACAAACAGAAATAGTAGAGAGTCAACTCCAAGTATAAGGTCTCTTTATTTAAGGTAGCTTTATTTCATCATCCTGAAATTTTCTAGGACTATGACAGGGCTAAATTATAGCTATGAACTAGAGCTAGGGAAGTATCAAGAACTATGGGTGGTAAAAAAAAAAAATAGGGTCTAAATTCACTCATAACCCAGATGGGTGTAACATTTTTCTTTATTTAGTCTATAGCACCTGTCTTCTTTGTGAGTACCCCTTTCTTCTTCTATCCATGTCATGATTATTGCTGGAAATATGGTGGAAACTAATCAGATGTTCTCTCTGTTCAAACCTTGTTCTAAAAATGTAAACACTTCCTTTAAATACTTCTCAGGTCTCTTGAATAAGAATGCTTAGTCTCTTAGCCTCCTGTTCCCTAGGCTTCTCTCCCTAAGATGGCATCCAGTGTATGTTGTGGTTGGGTGTATAGCTTTCTTTTATCCTATGCCTTGGAGTTGAGGATTGTGAGCAGCTGGAAATTGTTCTCCCTTGTCCACCTTACCCTGTCTAATCTGCTAGCCCCTGATGATGAAATCCCTGGCTGGTATAACTCACAGTTTGGTCTTGCTTCTGGTTTAGAGCATGGGGGTGCTTTCCCTTCATCTCATCTCCCACTAGCATTATTAGCCCCTGCTGAGGCTACTAGGCATTCTGTCTAGCTTGCTAGCCCAGTAGCCTGTCCTTATACCTAGTTTGGGAGCCAGTTCCCCATAATGAGTACCTACATTAGCTCTCAACTCAGGATCCATGCCACATGAGACCAAGGAGTCCAATTAGGGTCTCTTTCCTAATTGTACCTCTCTGCTCTTTCAGCAAGGCTGGGCAGTGTTGTATATGGGTGTGGGGCTTCTGCACTGCAGTCTGCATTTTCTCTCCTGAATAGTTTAGGGGCCCCTCTGTCCTCACTGATACCTTTACTTATCATCCCCCTTTCTGGACCAAAACTCAGAGCACAATTGGGAAACAAGTCTTTCTTACTGTCTCTTTTCTCCTTTCTGCCATTCCCAGGGCTGGAGAGCACTAGGCTTTTCTTTTTTTTTTTTTTTTTGAGACACAGTCTCGCTCTCTCGCCCAGGCTGGAGTGCAGTGGCGTGACCTTGGCTCACCGCAAACTCCGTTTCCTGGGTTCACACCATTCTTCTGCCTCAGCTCTCCGAGTAGCTGGGACTACAGGTGCCCGCCACCACACCCAGCTAATTATTTTTATTTTTTAGTAGAGACAGGGTATCACCATGTTAGCCAGGATGGTCTCGATCTTCTGACCTCGTGATCTGCCCTCTTCGGCCTCCCAAAGTGCTGGGCTTACAGGCGTAAGCCACTGCGCCCGGCCTAGGCTTTTCTTTTACTTCCTTTCTATCAGTGCTTCTGAAATTACTTGTGGAGAAGGTATAGTTTTTATTTTGTTATAAATTTGTCACAGCCTAACACTTTTATAAAACATGAATTAGTAGCAAAGTGAAATTTAAAATACACAAATAAAAGTCCATTTTAAAAATTGTTAAGAGTCATCAAACATAAAATTATTTTGTCAAATTGCTATAAAAGTATCTCAGCACTTTCAATTGCGTGCTTATCCATCATAGACCAGTAATACAGAGTATGTGGACTGGCCCACTTTGACTCATGTCCTCCTTCCTGTCCTGCGAAGCTTTAGTGATGAACAACGTCATTTCTAAACCCCTGGAGGGCACCGTGAACATTGTGCCTTTTGTTTTGTTTTGTTTTAAGACGGAGTCTCACTCTGTCACCGAGGCTGGAGTGCAGTGATGCGATCTCAGCTCACTGTAATCTCCGCCTCTCAAGTTGAAGCGATTCTTGTGCTCAGTCTCCTGAGTATCTGGGAATACAGGCACATGCCCAGCTAATTTTTGTATTTTTAGTAGAGACGGGGTTTCACCATGTTGGCCAGGCTGGTCTTGAACTTCTAACCTCAGGTGATCAGCCTGCCTCGGCCTCCCAAACTGCTGGATTACAGGCATGAGCCACCACGCCTGGCCAACATCGCACCTCTTGACTTGACCCTTAAGATGTGGATGGAGGCTGGGCGTGGTGGCTCATGCCTGTAATCCCAGCACGTTGAGAGGTTGAGGCAGGCGGATCACCTGAGGTCAGGAGTTCAAGACCAGCTTGGCCAACATGGTAAAACCCTATCTCTCCTAAAAAAAAAAAGAAAACACAAAAATTAGCCAGGTGTGGGGGCACACACCTATAATACCAGCTCCTCAGGAGACTGAGGCTTGAGAATTGCTTGAAACCTGGGAGACGGAGGTTGCAGTGAGCCGAGATTGTGCCATTGCATCCAGCCTGGGTGACAGAGTGAGACTTCGTCTAAAAAAAAAAAGATGTGGATGGAAACTAAAGAAATTTGAAAAATACGCTTCATAAGACCATGATCTGTCTTCCAAGTCTATTCTTATATTGCAACTCCCATTTTTGAACACCAGAAATTGAACATTACTTTTCTTTTTGCATTTTTACTATAATAAATTTTAATATACTCACAGCAGATGGATGTCTTGGGTGGAGTAACTATGAAGGTAATGAACTCAGAAAGGCAGAAGAGAAAAACCCACTTACAAATTTCAGAGTCTTATCCTTATTATGCTAATGTGTAACACTCATGAAGAATGAAAAAAACACTCAGTTTTGTTAGTAAATCTTAATTTTTGCAGTTATATTTTATTGCCTCAGTAAGAGCTAACATTCCTTTCTTCTTAGATATGCTAATTACCCTGGTCTGATCACTATACATTATATGTATTGAAATAATCACTATGTACTTCACGAATATGTGCAATTATTATTTGTCAATTAAAAATTAAGGCTGAGCATGGTGACTCATGCCTTTAATCCCTTCAGGAAATTGGGGCTGGAGGATCACTGGAGGCCAGGAAGATCACTGGAGACCAGCCTGGGCAACATAACAAGTCCCCATCCCTAAAAAAAAAAAATTAGCTGGATGTGGTGGTGCACACCTATAGTCCTAGCTACTTGGGAGGCTGAGATAGGTGAGAGGATTACTTGAGCCCAGGAGCTTGAGCTTACAGTGAGCTATGATCACACCATTGCACTCTAGTCTAGGTTACAGAGTGAGAGCCTATCTCTAAAAAAATTTTTTAAACAAAAAAATCCCCACATTATTTTCTTCTCAAATAGAGCCCCAGCTGTCATCTGCTCATTTTCTCTTTCTGTGACTAAGGAAGTAAATGTTAAGAAAATGTCACTGGATGGCTTGAGCCCAGGAGTTTGAGGCTGTGATTGTGCCACTGCACTTCAGCCTGGGTGACAGAGCGAGACCTTGTTTCCAAAAAAAGAAAATAATTATCATCAGCATACTTAATGGTCAGGTGTAAATGCAATAAGGTGTTTTCAATTTCTTTTTCTACAGGAACTACAATTAAAAACAGGACAGGAAGAAGGTCTAAAACCAAAAGCTGAGGATCTCGATGCATGTAACTTGAAAAGGAGAAAAGGTTCGTTTGGAAGTATAGACCAACTCCAGGTTTGTCAATTCTATTTAGTGTTTCCTCATTTCTCTTCAATCTGATGGTTGTCTAAATAGAGGTAAACTCACGCCTGTAATCCTAGCACTTTGGGACGCCAAGTTGGGTGGATCACCTGAGGTCAGGAGTTCGAGACCAGCCTGCTCAACATGGTAAAACCCCGTCACTACTAAAAATACAAAAATTAGCCGGGCTTGGTGGCGGGTGCCTGTAATCCCAGCTACTTGGGAGGCTGAGGCAGGAGAATCGCTTGAACCCTGGAGGTGGATGCTGCAGTGAGCCGAGACCACGCCACTGCACTCCAGCCTGGGCAACGAGCGAAACTCCCTCTCAACAAATAGATAGATAGATAGATGTAAAAACTGGTGGACTCTGAATAAAACCTTCAAACACTAGATGCCACCCGAATGCAAAATTTCTAGTATTTGTTTTGAAACTTTATTATTTTTATTTTCTTAAATTTTAGATTCAGGGATACATGTTCAGGTTTGTTATATGGGTATATTGTGTGATGCTAAGATTTGGGCTTCTAATAATCCTATTGCCCAAGTAGTGAAACTTTTATTATTACAAAATTATTTTCTCATCCAGAAATGTACTGTATTTTTGTTTTATCTTACTCTCAGCAGAATCAATATATTCTTATTTCAGTAGAAATGAATTTATTTGAATGTTGTAGAATATAAACATGAAATCTGTGTTCACTGGATTGTATTTATTCCCATCTCACGAAGATGAGTATATTTCTTTTTTTTTTTTCTTTTTTTCTTTTTTTTTTTGAGACTGAGTCTCGCTCTGTCGCTCAGGCTAGAGTGCAGTGGCGTGATCTCAGCTCACTGCAAGCTCCACCTCCTGTGTTCACGCCATTCTCCTGCCTCAGCCTCCTGAGTCTGGGGACTACAGGCGCCCACCACCATGTCCGGCTAATTTTTTGTATTTTTAGTATAGATGGGGTTTCACTGTGTTAGCCAGGATGGTCTTCATCTCCTGACCTTGTGATCAGCCTGCCTTGGCCTCCCAAAGTGCTGGGATTACAGGTGTGAGCCACTGCACCCGGCCAAAGACGAGTATATTTCTAAAAATCAGAACTCTACATTCAAAGAAAGCCAGATTGTATATGTACTCTATATATTAAAAAGCCATTATTTTAGTGCCATCTTTTAAAAAGAAAGTCATAATCCACAAACGAATTTTGAAGTTCAAAGAAATTGAAATTTTAAATTTTCTGTAAGAAAAAAATACTGTATTTAAAATACCCAGGATGCAATTATCTCTACCTTACTTTAAATTTATTCTCTCTTCATAAATTTTATATTACATTTTATTAGTGACATTTAATAGTGACATGTGTGCATTCTGACATGGGTGTGTACCCATTCCACCCAGAAATGTCATCACCAGTCGTAATTTTTTAGGTTTTTTACTTTTAAGTGGAGCTTAAAAAGAATCTCTTATTCATCTTTCAAACCCCACTCACAGTTTAAAAATGTTTGTAGAATATATTTAAGTTACTTGCTAGACTTCCTAGGATCTCCTACTGGATTATTTAAGGATATGACAAAACTAACATTTTTATAGTTGCTCTTTCTGTTCCTAATAATTGTAGAGCTACTATGACATTTTAGGCTCCAGTGTTATCTGGACATGATAGTGCTTATAAGATCATACTGTTAATATCTTGGTATTATTGGAAGACTCAATAGCTATGCATCTTCTTTGCCTTGGCCATTTTGCTCTCTTTTTTTAATACATATTCACTGTCTCATTGTATTATAGATTTCTAGAAACTGTTTCTAGAAGGTTCATGAAGGACTAGGAAATAATACTATATTGATTTCTTTTCCTATTTATTTATTGTTTTGGTGGCAGTGCTTCATTACCGTGTCCACTTGGTAGAGTTCCTTTTAAACAGTCATATTCCATCTATATTTATGTTTGTATTTGTTTCTGGGTATCCTTAATTCAAGAGAGTACTCAGATGTTTGTTTTGGAGATCTTTTCAGCAATTTTTTATTTTTGTTTTTTCTTTTTTTTTAAATAATTATTTGAGGTTGACAAGCTACAATGCAAATTGGGTTTCCTTCCAAACTCCATCATCTGTATCTCCCACTGTGTGTATTCATTTATTCACTTCATTGATTGACTGAATCAGGCATTGATTCACTCATTCATTTAACATTTTACTGAATGCCTACTGTGGCCCAGGCAATATGCCAGCCATGTGGATAGACAGTTAAAAACTACAGCCCCTGCAGTCAATTAAGGAGCTCAAGTTGGGGAGACAGATAAGTAGAGCAACCACCAGTGTAAGTGCTGTGAGGGAAATATGCACCACTACAACAGAGTAAAAGACTCCAGCATGTTCTTAATATAGGCATAGAAAATTATCAGTCCCTTATTTGTCAGGCTAAAAAATCCTAGACTGTTTAACATATCTGGGGAGTAAATTTTAATTCTTTATAAAACAACATAGCTACATCTTGATTAGAACCACTGATGTCTTTAGGATTTCAGATGGGAACCTGAGTTACTCTGAGTGATAGTTTTTGAATGTTCATTTAAGAGATTTCAGCCAATCTGAAATTATATTGTTACCATGTAATTTTTATGGCAGAAGGAAAAACAAGTAACTTTTTTTTGAATTTTAATGTAGAAATTGGATGAGCAAAAGAAATGGTTAGATGAAGAAGTAGAGAAAGTTCTGAACCAACGCCAAGAATTAGAGGAGCTGGAAGAAGACTTAAAGAAACGGGAGGCCATAGTTTCTAAGAAGGAGGCTCTATTACAGGAGAAGAGTCACCTGGAAAATAAGAAATTGAGATCTAGTCAGGTATTCTGTTTAATACACTATTTGATTCTGGTTGTAAACCACTCTACACTCCCCACTGGGATGACTATAATCAGAAAAACAGATAATAAGAAATGTGGGGAAGGAGGTGGAGAAATTGGGACCTTCATACACTGCTGTGAAATTGGAAAATGGTGCAGTTGCTTTGGATAATCATCTTGTAGTTCCTCAGAAGGCTAAACTTAGAGATACTATGTGACCCAGTAATCTCACTCCTAGGGATGGATGGATAGATAGATCTATTTCTATATGTATGTCTCCATGAGAAATGAAAGCATGTTTCCACACAAAAACTTGAACATGAACATTTATGGTAACATTATTCATAATAGCTAAAAACTGAAAACAACACAAATGTTCATCAAGTGATGAATGGATAAACTGATTATCTATACAATAGCATATTATTTGATAATAGAAGGGAATGAAGTACTGATATATGCTGCAACATGGATGAACCTTGAAAACCTATGTTAGGTGAAAGAAACTAGTCACAAAAGACCACCTTTGTATAATACCATTTATATCAAGTCTCTAGAATAGGCAATTCCATTTCTGTCCAGAGACAAAAAAGTAGAATAGTGGTTACCTAGGGTTGGTGGGGGACTGGGGAGGAAATAGAATGCCTACTAATAGGTGTGGGGTTTCTTTTTTTGGGGGGGTGATGAAAATGTAAAATTGATTGTGGTGATGGTTATATAACTGTGAATATACAAAAAACCATTGAATTATATACTTTATTGTTATTTTTTATTTTTCGAGATGGAGTCTCGCTCTGTCGCCCAGGTTAGAGTGTAGTGGCGCGATCTCTGCTCACCGCAACCTCTGCCTCCCGGTTCAAGAGATTCTTCTGCCTCAGCCTCCTAAGTAGCTGGGATTACAGACGCGTGCCACCAGGCCCAGCTAATTTTTGTATTTTTAGTAGAGAGGGGTTTCACCATGTTGGTCAGGTTGGTCTCAAACTCCTGACCTTGTGATCAGCCAGTCTTGGCCTCCCAAAGTGCTGGGATTACAGGCGTGAGCCACCATGCCCAGATTTGAATTATATACTTTACATTGGTGAATTGTATGGTATGTAGATTATATCTCATTAAAGCTATTATGTTTTTTGAAAAGCCATAAAAAGGAAAAGACAGTAGAGGAGATAACAGAGGACAAAAGATTACCAAAAAAAGAAAAGATGGAAAAGCAAATAGATGAGAGCTTATTAACTTAGCAGAACAGAAGATGCTGCAGTCCAAGTACCTAGAGGGACACAAATGAGAACCAGGCCAAGATCCTACATATATGCTGTCACTATACATCTTATCAGCTTTTTAATATCTGACTCTGAAATGTGATGGGCATTTTAGGAATGCTTTAGATGTTTTCCTTTTAAAAAAAAATAACAGCTTTAGAGAGATAAAATTCACATAGAACATCAAAAAGATTCAGAAATGAAGGGACCAAGATTTTCAGAAGGCAAGAGTAGCATAAAGATGAAAACAGGGCATAGTCATGAAACTATTTTTTCTCACTCTGGGACCAATTTATTTTCCGAAGATTGAACCAGGCACTGCAAAGGTTGTGATAAGTCAAAAAACTCCAAATAGGGAATGAATGCAAGTCTGCATATGAATTGTGAAACATCTATTTCCTAATCTCTACTTGGATCCAAGAATGCTGGCCCAGATTTATACTTCCTAGCAGGAGATTAACATATTTTCTGAAACATCTAAAAAGATATAAAAACACTTAAATTTGGAAGCTGCCAACTAAGTGGCCCACATGTATGCTATCACCACAAATCTTAGCAGCTTTTTGATACCTGAATCTGAAATATGATGGACATTTCAGGAATGCCACTATTAAAGACAGAAAACAAAACAAAAGGAAAAAATAAACTCACAGACATTAGAGATAGAGCAAGAAGCGGAAAAAACTTCACAGAAATCTTAATATCCTCAGTGTGGTAAAAGATGACTATAAAGAACTACAAGTTATTAAAAA
Source organism: Chlorocebus sabaeus (assembly GCF_047675955.1). Lineage (NCBI taxonomy): Eukaryota > Metazoa > Chordata > Mammalia > Primates > Cercopithecidae > Chlorocebus > Chlorocebus sabaeus. The sequence goes on from NC_132915.1 coordinate 13,873,683, forward strand.
CATGAACTCTTGGAAATTAAAAGCGTTGGAGGATAGGCAGGGTGCGGTGGCTCATGGCTGTAATCCCAGCACTTTGGGAGGCCAAGGTGGGTGGATCACTGGAGGTCAGGAGTTCGACACCAGCCTGACCAACATGGTGAAACCCTGTCTCTTCTAAAAATACAAAAATTAGCCAGGCGTGGTTGTGGGCACCTGTAATCCCAGGTACTTGGGAGGTGAGGCAGAAGAATCGCTTGAACCTGAGAGGCAGAGGTTGTAATGAGCCAAGACGGTGCCATTGCACTTCAGTCTGGGCAACAAGAGCAAAACTCCATCTCAAAAAATAGGGTCAGAGGATAAAGTTGAGGAAATATCCCCAAAAGTAAGTAAAAATATAATAGAAAGTAGGAGAGAAAAAAATTTAATTGGCAGATAAATCCAGGAAGCCCAAGATCCAAGTAATGGGAATTCCAGAAAGATACAACAGAGAAAACAGAAGAGATTATCAAAGACATCATATAAAAAATTTTCTTGGCCAGGCACGGTGGCTCACGCCTGTAATCCCAGCACTTTGGGAGGCCGAGGTGGGCAGATCACGAGGTCAGGAGATGGAGACCATCCTGGCTAACACGGTGAAACCCTGTCTCTACTAAAAATACAAAAAAATTAGCCAGGCGTGGTGGCAGGCGCCTGTAGTCCCAGCTACTTGGGAGGCTGAGGCAGGAGATTGGCGTGAATCTGGGAGGCGGAGCTTGCAGTAAGCTGAGATCACGCCACTGCACTCTAGCCTGGGTGACAGAGCGAGACTCCGTCTCAAAAAAAAAAAAAAAAATTTTTTTTTCTCAACACCAGTAATATGAGACTCTAGACTGAAATAGCCCATCAAGGGCCCAGCAAAATGAGTACCCAAAACATAGCATTGTGAAGGTTTGGATACACTGAGGAAAAAAGAAGGTCCTGAAAGCATCTAGACAAAAAAGACTACTTATAAATTGCAAGAATCAGAATGGCATTGAACTTCTCAGCTTTCCTCATGACAAGTTTAAGATCTGAAGCAATCTTTAAACTCATGAGGAAAATTAAGTCTAATAAATAATTTTCTTCTTAGCCAAACTGTCAATCAAATGTGAAGCTATAATAAGCATTTTCAGGTAAAAAAAACAAAAACAAAAATCTCCCATTAAGCCTGTCCAAGGAAACTACTAGAGAATGTGCTCCACAAAAATAATGGCATAAACTCTGAAAAAGGAAGACTCGGGATTCTGAAAATGTGCTGCAACATGGAAATTCTCAGGAAATACCAAAGGGAAGACCCAGGACAACTGGTCCAGTGTGGAGCAGGATGGACGCTCCAGGCAAAATGTTTCCAGAAAAGAACGGATTGAAAAGATTTCCTGATAAGTTTGATCAAATGAAAAAGTGTTGAGGAATTTTATAGTTCTTTTGGAGAAGAATTAGCTATAAGGTGCAATAAAAAGTTGTATCAACACAGAAGCATGATCATTTCACACTAGATCACCTATGAATAACAAAGTTATAATAATGAAAATGAATATTGATTGAACTAAAAACTGTAATGTAACTTATATTGGGAGAATGGAGGAGATTGGGAAGTAGAGTAGCTATAAGAGTGCTAAATCCTCATCTCCCATAATACACAGTCAATAGATAATGTCTAAAATTGATAATGTCATTCAGAAACATAGACATAAACACCAGAAGAACCAACTGAAAAGGTTGAAGGTGGCTGTCTGGGAGTAGGATTCAATTAAAAGCTTGGGGGAGGGGAATGCTTTTTTAAAATTATAAACCTTATGATAGTATGTGTCTATATAATAAACCTTATGGTAGTATATGCAGATAATTACTGTGAAAAATATTTTACAAATTACCTGAAATTTGACCATAATGAACATCTCCATAAATCTGGCCATATTTTCTCATCATAATGAATTAAGAGTAAAAACAAATTATATGTTTAAGCCAACCAATCATATGTTTAAACACACCAAAGCTCAACCCCTAGTACATAATTCTACAATGTAGAATGTGAGCCAAGAAAGAAAAGTTCAGTTTAGAAAATAAGAAAAAAGAAAAATACTGCCTCTGAAAACCTAGTCAAGGCAATTCTTGGTAGTAAACTCAGAGTTTAAATAAAGGTTTTTTTTTTTTTTTTTTTTTTTTTTTGAATTTTGATGCAGGGTTTATTAGGAAGGCTGCTGAGAGATTGGAGACAGGGCCCCAAATTTGGCTCAGCATTCCTTTACTCAGTGGAGTAATCCTTTGTTTAGGATGAGCCTGTCTAGCCCAAAGTACTATAACTGAGAAAGGGAGATGGAGGAAGAGAAAAGAGCATTGTCGTAATAAAGGAACAGTTTGCAAATTCCAGGGAACACAGCAATGCAAATTGTTATGAATAATAGGGACCAGACCCAGGTGACATTGGGATGACAGGAATGTAAGGTAAAGCTAAGGGAGGCTTAACTTTATATTGGCTGATCTTCTCTCCAGGTTGGCGCAAGGTTTCATTATATCTTAACTAAACTATCCAAATAGCCTAGAAATTTTCTTTCTCTTTTCCGTCCTTTGAGTGCCTCTTCCTTCTGCCTTCCTTTTTAATTAATTAATTATTATTTATTTATTTATTATTATTATACTTTAAGTTCTAGGGTACATGTGCATAACGTGCAGGTTTGTTACATATGTATACTTGTGCCATGTATGTGCTGCACCCATCAACTCGTCAGCACCCATCAACTCGTCATTTACATCAGGTATAACTCCCAATGCAATCCCTCCCCCCTCCCCCCTCCCCATGATAGGCCCTGGTGTGTGATGTTCCCCTTCCCGAGTCCAAGTGATCTCATTGTTCAGTTCCCACCTATGAGTGAGAACATGCGGTGTTTGGTTTTCTGTTCTTGTGATAGTTTGCTAAGAATGATGGTTTCCAGCTGCATCCATGTCCCTACAAAGGACACAAGCTCATCCTTTTTTATGGCTGCATAGTATTCCATGGTGTATATGTGCCACATTTTCTTAATCCAATCTGTCACTGATGGACATTTGGGTTGATTCCAAGTCTTTGCTATTGTGAATAGTGCCGCAATAAACATACGTGTGCATGTGTCTTTATAGCAGCATGATTTATAATCCTTTGGGTATATACCCAGTAATGGGATGGCTGGGTCATATGGTACATCTAGTTCTAGATCCTTGAGGAATCGCCATACTGTTTTCCATAATGGTTGAACTAGTTTACAATCCCACCAACAGTGTAAAAGTGTTCCTATTTCTCCACATCCTCTCCAGCACCTGTTGTTTCCTGACTTTTTAATGATCGCCATTCTAACTGGTGTGAGATGGTATCTCATTGTGGTTTTGATTTGCATTTCTCTGATGGCCAGTGATGATGAGCATTTTTTCATGTGTGTTGGCTGTATGAATGTCTTCTTTTGAGAAATGTCTGTTCATATCCTTTGTCCACTTTTTGATGGGGTTGTTTGTTTTTTTCTTGTAAATTTGTTTGAGTTCTTTGTAGGTTCTGGATATTAGCCCTTTGTCAGATGAGTAGATTGCAAAAATTTTCTCCCATTCTGTAGGTCGCCTGTTCACTCTGATGGTAGTTTCTTTTGCTATGCAGAAGCTCTTTAGTTTAATGAGATCCCATTTGTCAATTTTGGCTTTTGTTGCCGTTGCTTTTGGTGTTTTAGACATGAAGTCTTTGCCCATGCCTATGTCCTGAATGGTACTACCTAGGTTTTCTTCTAGGATTTTTATGGTATTAGGTCTAACATTTAAGTCTCTAATCCATCTTGAATTAATTTTCGTATAAGGAGTAAGGAAAGGATCCAGTTTCAGCTTTCTACAAAAAGCTTATGATCAAGCCCACCATGATCAAGTGGGCTTCATCCCTGGGATGCAAGGCTGGTTCAACATTCGCAAATCAATAAACATAATCTAGCATATAAACAGAACCAAAGACAAGAACCATATGATTATATCAATAGATGCAGAAAAGGCTTTTGACAAAATTCAACAGCCCTTCATGCTAAAAATGCTCAATAAATTCGGTATTGATGGAACGTACCTCAAAATAATAAGAGCTATTTATGACAAACCCACAGCCAATATCATACTGAATGGGCAAAAACTGGAAAAATTCCCTTTGAAAACTGGCACAAGACAGGGATGTCCTCTCTCACCACTCGTATTCAACATAGTGTTGGAAGTTCTGGCTAGGGCAATCAGGCAAGAGAAAGAAATCAAGGGTATTCAGTTAGGAAAAGAAGAAGTCAAATTGTCCCTCTTTGCAGATGACATGATTGTATATTTAGAAAACCCCATTGTCTCAGCCCAAAATCTCCTTAGGCTGATAAGCAACTTCAGCAAAGTCTCAGGATACAAAATTAATGTGCAAAAATCACAAGCATGCTTATACACCAGTAACAGACAAACAGAGAGCCAAATCATGAATGAACTTCCATTCACAGTTGCGTCAAAGAGAATAAAATACCTAGGAATCCAACTTACAAGGGATGTAAAGGACCTCTTCAAGGAGAACTACAAACCACTGCTCAGTGAAATCAAAGAGGACACAAACAAATGGAAGAACATACCATGCTCATGGATAGGAAGCATCAATATCGTGAAAATGGCCATACTGCCCAAGGTTATTTATAGATTCAATGCCATCCCCATCAAGCTACCAATGAGTTTCTTCAGAGAATTGGAAAAAACTGCTTTAAAGTTCATATGGAACCAAAAAAGAGCCCGCATCTCCAAGACAATCCTAAGTCAAAAGAACAAAGCTGGAGGCATCACGCTACCTGACTTCAAACTATACTACAAGGCTACAGTAACCAAAACAGCATGGTACTAGTACCAAAACAGAGATATAGACCAATGGAACGGAACAGAGTCCTCAGAAATAATACCACACATCTACAGCCATCTGATCTTGACAAACCTGAGAGAAACAAGAAATGGGGAAAGGATTCCCTATTTAATAAATGGTACAGGGAAAATTGGCTAAATAAACGTTTTTTTAAAAAAGGCATTCAACTTAAGATTTTAGAAAATGAACACCCCGGGTGGGCGCGGTGTCTCACGTCTGTAGTCTCAGAACTTTGGGGGCTGAGGCGGGTGGATTACCTGAGGTCAGGAGTTCAAGACCAGCCTGGCCAACATGGTAAAACCCTGTCTCTACTGAAAATACAAAAAATTAACTGTGCGAGGTGGCAAGCGCCTGTAATCCCAGCAACTCGGGAGGCTGAAGCAGGAGAATCGCTTGAACCTGGGAAGCGGAGATTGCAGTCAGCTGAGGTCGCACCATTGCACTCTACCCTGGGGAACAAGAGCAAAACTCCATCTCAAAAACAAAAAAAAAGAAAATGAATACCCCCTCCCTCAATAATGTAAAACCTAAAAATATATTCATTTAGCAATTTTCTCTATGTTTTTCCTAATTTTTATGCAGTCTAGATTTCTAGTAACTGTTTTTGGTGTCTGGTGGGTTGTATCTTTTAGGCCTTAAACACAGATAGTTTGAAAATATCAACTCGCCTGAACTTATTGGAACAAGAGTTGTCTGAAAAGAATGTGCAGCTCCAGACCAGCACAGCTGAGGAGAAAATAAAGATTTCAGAACAAGTTGAAGTCCTCCAGAAAGAAAAGGATCAGCTCCAGAAACGAAGAAACAGTGTGGATGAAAAACTTAAAAATGGCAGAGTGTTATCACCTGAAGTAAGTCAGTATTCTTTGGAACTGGAGGTGCTGTATGATGGATCACTGGAGTGATTTCCTCAGTCTTTTTCACATAATCATAAATATTATCCGTTAAACTTGGTTTTGAGATTTTGTCAGATGTAGTGAATTCACCTGGCACTTATTTGGCACCATAAACCATGCTTGACTAGAGACTGAGATATCCTTACATAGTGGTCCATGGACATGGCCCCTTCCTGGCACTGCCAGGCATTTGGAAACTATTACTTTCCTTGAGTATATTTGCTTCCTCGGCTGGGGTTTCTCGTCTGAAATCACAGAACATAGAAAATGATTTGAGGGACTCTTTTGGAGGGCACCTGACTTTTCTCTATACATATTTCATGAATGATACTAGGTAATTTATTACATACAACAGATGCCTAAGGAATTAGGGGTTAATTCTTTCCATGAAACCTTGGTTGAGAAGGCCCAGTGTCCATATTATGTCCAGCCAAATAGATGCATAAAATTCCAATCCCAGTAAAAGACCTTTTAGTTACAGTTACAGTTTTTTAAAACTATAGTTTTAGTTCTAGTTTTTTAAAACTATGTAGAAGATGATTCATTTACAGGCTGTCAAATTGCCCCAGACTTTGTCTTTTTTCAAAATTTTCAGTCAGTTGGCAGTGGTACCTGTACCTTACTTCATCAGAGAAAGATGAATTTTTGAATCGGAACTGCCTCCCCAGGTATTTATTGTTGGTGTCTTATCATTACCAAAGCAAGGGAAAGTTGCTCAGAGAAGGTAAATAGCTGAGAATCACACACATTGGTGAATCTTGTAGTGTTTTAGTTTGGAGCAAGTGACAGGAAGTTAAGGGGACTAGTTAAGAAATAGGAGCAAGGATAACGTTAGAGAAATAGGAGCAAGGATAACGTTAGATTGTTGCTCATTGAGAACTGATGAAAGGATTGATTTACAAATTAATCCTTGACTGGGGGCTAAGTGGCAGTTGAAAGGAACATTATAGACTTCTATTGCCCTGTTTTATAATTTAAGCTGGGTAAATGTGCAGAGGAACAGAGAGCCAGGTTGTCCTCCCAAGGTGTTAAATTGGAGTCCAAGGCTTATAGATTTGAAGACATGAGAGCCTAAGATACAGCAGAATTCAAATATTTAAGGAATTCTGCCTGCCTGTGACTATAACTAAGCTCTATAGAAGAAGCCAAAAAAAAAAAAAAAAAAAAAAAAAAAGTATTATGTTTCCCTTGAGAAATTAATATTCTATTTGGGAAAACAGGTAAAAATATAAGAAAACTCTAAACTCTGAAGGACATTGAAAATCAAGTTGTGGATAATGTATTTACAGCTATACCTCGTACATTATTTATTCAAAGCAATGAAGTGATCATTTGGGGGAAGATTCATCAAGGCAGCCTCAGTAGATCAGAATCTTGAGCTAGATTATGAAAAACATGATATGCAGTGGCAGATATGAGAAGTCCGTTTTAGATAGAACATCTTTGAATAAGGCACAGAGATGAGAATTAACAAATTATGTTTGCAGTAGGGTAGAGTTCCATTAATATCAAGAAATATTTAGGTTTCTATTTCATGTGGGATCCTGTAACAAAAAGCATTTACAGATTTGTGGTGAAAATATAGTATGATGCATGATACCTATTTTGCAGCTATTCTGGACTGGGGTTTGAGGGAAGGATAAGCCTCCTACAACTGGTAGAGTTCTAATTAGTCACATGAGCTTCTATGTACCTTTCTTCCACATGGTTGGTTCTTCTTAGTGTAGCTCTCAAGTGAGGCTCTGCTCTTACCACAATTTTAAAGCCAAGGTTAATATTCCCAAATAGATCTGTCACTAGCAGATGATCAAGAGCATGAGATTCTGATGTGACACAAGGTATCAATAAAATCTAGTTGGAATGGCTTGCTATCTTAATGTCTTTAAACTTGTTTAGGATTATTTTCTCTTTCTACAGTAAATTAAAATATTTTTCCTAATTTTATTACTTTATGGAAATTGATAGATTTTAGATCATTACACTAATAGAAGATTACTCAACAATTTACTACAGACAAGTCACAGTGCTCTTTTTTTTTTTTTTTTGGTAAAATTCAGAAACTAAAATTAAAGAATACTTGAACCTTAGGTTTCTAATAATACAGAGTAGTTGCTTAGTAAGTAGGGAGGAAAATATAAGAACTATTATCTTTATTTAATCTTTTAAACTTTCAATTTCGCATTTTATGAGAACATACAATTTTTTTTTGGAAATGGAGTCTCTGTTGCTCAGGCTGAAGTGTAGTGGTGCGATCTCGGCTCACTGCCTCTGCCTCCTGGGTTCAAGCAATTCTCCTGCCTCAGCCTCCCGAGTAGCTGGGATTACAGACTTGTGCCACCATGCCCAGCTAATTTTTTTTTTTTTTTTTTTTTTTTTTTCCGAGACAGAGTCTTGCTCTGTCACCAGGCTAGAGTGCAGTGGCATGATCCCAGCTCATTGCAACCTCCACCTCCCTGGTTCAAGCGATTCCCCTGTTGCAATCTCCCAAGTAGCTGGGATTACAGGCACGTGCCATCACGCCTGGCTAATTTTTTGTATTTTAGTAGAGATGGGGTTTCATCACGTTGACCAAGATGGTCTCGATCTCCTGACCTCGTGATCCGCCCACCTTGGCCTCCCAAAGTGCTGGGATTACAGGCGTGAGCCACTGCGCCCAGCCTAATTTGTGTATTTTTAGTAGAGACGAGGTTTCGCTATGTTGGTCAGGCTGGTCTCGAACTCCTGACCTCAAGTGATCCACCCGCCTCAGCCTCCCAAAGTGCTGGGTTTACAGGCATGAGCCACCGCACCCTGCTGAGAACATATAATTTATAGAGAAATCTATGCAGTGCTTGCTTAAAAGTTATCATTAGTTTTTTGTTTCATTTTACTTGGGCTCTGGACCAGCAGCAACAGCATCACCTGGGATCTTGTTAGAAATGCAGATCCTTAGGCCCCAATTGGACTTGCTGGATCAGAATCTGAATTCTAGTGAGCTCCTCGGTACACATTAAAGTTGAAAAGCAGTGTTCAATCATAAAACAGTCAACTCTTGATAACCTGTGGTTTGTATTGTGACAAATTTTTCATCCCAGGATAGTTTCCCATTGCCACGTATCTTGTCAACCTATACCTATTGCTGAGTTAGAGGGAACTACAAACATTGATATGCTGCAGCCTCACTGGAGCGGGCTGTCCTTGGGTTTCTATATTCATACTACCTTATATTATCTCAGTACTTCCTTAACTTAGATCCAAAACCATAGAAACTGAATTTATATGAAATTGTCCTCAGCCACGTATAAAGGCAAACTCTTCACATTTGTTTTTGATTAAATATAGTCACAGTATGAATTCAAAAGTCAAGTACAGTAAAGTCCTCACTGAACATTGTGGATAGGTTCTTGGAAATTGTGACTTTAAGAGACACCATGTACATCAGGTCCTCAAATTACATTGTTTTCCTTCAACATAGTTGCTTTTGTTATGAAGTTAATAGGAAAAAAAAATTATTGTATTATATATTGTTTCTCTTAAAGTCACAGCTTCCAAGAACCTATTGATGATAAGGACTTACTCTATTTTGGATAATTCACTTTTATTTGTGGCTCTTCTTACTTGTTCACCTAAGTACATTTTAGTATTTAAGGGTTTTTTTTCTTGAAAAGGTAAATATTATTTTATTCCTTATGAAGCAATGATCAAACTATCAAATTCCATATGGTTAGTGATTGCACAGAGAAAAAGAATGGCTGATGAGCATTTTTCTTTAGGTAGATCAGAAATATTCACACTCTTGGCCAGGCATGGTGGCTCACACCTATAATCCCATCACGTTGGGAGGCTGAGGCAGGCAGATCACCTGAAGTCAGGAGTTCCAAGACCAACCTGGCCAATGTGGCGAAACCCCTTCTCAACTAAAAATACAAAAATTAGCTAGGCGTGATGGCATGCACTTATAATCCCAGCTACTTGGGAGGCTGAGGCAGGAGAATTGCTTAAATCCTTAAACCCAAGAGGTGGAGGTTGCAGTGAGCTGAGATCCCACCACGACCCTGTCTCAGAAAGAAAAAAAAAAAAAAAAGAAAGAAAGAAATATTCACATTATTTTCCTTTGGGGTGTTAGGGGGAGGAGTGGAGAGAAATAACATGGGTCCTGTAACCAAGGACACATGAAAAATTTTTTCTCCTCTTTCTTAACAGATACTGAGTTCAAACTATATAATAAGTACTGTGCTGGGCAATAAGGGTGTGCAGATGGACAAGACAGTCTGCCACAGGAACTTATTGAGGTGGCCTCCACAATAGGTATAGGTATATGGAAACATATATCCAAGTCTCACCAATCTGAGGTAATTCCTTGCCAGAGATTTGTATCACCAACATAACATGTATTTGGATAGTTCAAAGAACTGGAAGAGCTGGGCATGGTAGCGTGTGCCTGTAGTCCCAGCTACTCAGGAGGGCAAGGTAGGAGGTTCGCTTGAGCCAAGAGTTTGAGTTCAGCCTGGGCAACATAGTGAGACCCTGTGTCCAAAAAAAAAAAAAAAAGAAAAAAAAACTTGTAGGTTTTCCGACAGGGATTCATCGATCTTCTCTGGTATGTGAAAAAATACTATGCTGCCCTATTTTATAACGCCTACATTTTCCTTCTAATAACATTTCATAGGAATCTTATGAAATATGTCAGATACTTAAATCCTCACTACTTTTTAATGCCATATTGTGCTTTTTTTTATTACTAGTTCTTAACTTATTCTAAATGTTTAGAGTAAGTTATTCCCTCTAGGCAGTATATTGTTTTGATAGATCATTGAAGGGACAACAGTAAATCTCTGGATCTCACTAGTGGAAATATTGACACATAATATGCACTTTAGGGGTTATGGAGGAGATACATGACAATACTGCTAATCCTGTGGGCTTAGGCTTTGTTCAAGTATATTCCTTGGATTAGATGATCAGCATTTGTTGTATGACCTTGGAACATTTCAGAACTCACCTAAACTTCTGTCTTTTCCATTTCATTCCATCAGGTTTATTGTGAGGGCTTAACGATTATGTTAATATGTTGTGTGTGTGTGTGTGTGTGTGTGTGTGTATACATGTGTGTATATATGGTATAGCAAGCACTCAAAAAACATTTTCTTAAAATCTAGTAAAAGAGTGGTAATGTCCATTAGACTCAAATAGTTTAGTAGGATCTGAGTATATGACATCAAAGTTAAACTATTTCATTTAAAATGAGTGATTTCTGTTATATCTAGGAAGAACATGTTCTTTTCCAACTTGAAGAAGGGATTGAAGCTTTGGAAGCTGCAATTGAATATAAGAATGAAAGTATCCAGCGTCGCCGGAACTCACTTAGAGCATCATTCCATAACCTCTCTCATAGTGAAGCAAATGTCTTGGAACAAATAGCTTGCCTGAGTCCTGTTGAGATTAGAGCTATTCTTTTCAGATATTTCAATAAGGTTTGTTTTTGAGGGTCAGAATATTTTTCTTATAAAGATGGGTCAAGATGCTTACATCCTACATTTATTTTGAATTTTTAAAGAAATTGAAAGACTAAAAAATTTGATGGTGTAACTACAAATTTAAGCATGATTTCTCTTTATAGAACTAAATGTTGTCATCTGAAAGCTTTGTGATTATCCAAATATGTAGGCCTAACTTTGTGAGGTTCTTAAAGTTAGAGGGTCTTTCAAAAGAAGTCCTTTTTGAAAGTTTTTAAAACCAAAGAATTTAAGTTATATTCCTTGCTCATTATTTCTTGGATGATTTCTAGATTTGGATGTTGCTACCTGGCACTCATGAAAAATCAAAGGCCCTCCAAGTTTTGATTCCCTTTCCTTCATTGCTATAGGGTAGAGGAATCTGTACTTTCTCGTCATGTATTAGTTGAAATGAAGATGAAGTGGTGTATCAGTGGCAAAGATAATAATAGATTTTATTAACCTGAATGTACCTAAATCAATTAAAATGTTGTATTTTTTACAGATTAAACCATTTTCTAATCCAGAGATGTTTCACAGCATTGAGAACTATATCCATCTTTTCTCTAATGTCTTTTCCACTTAAGATATATATTATGAAGTGTTAAACAATGAGATAACCCTTTCTCTGAAAAGTACATTCAATTTATGGGAATATCTGACAATTAATGAAAAATGAAACACTGATATTTTAAAATTAAGTCCTAAGGCCGGGCGCAGTGGCTCATGCCTGTAATCCCAGCACTTTGGGAGGCTGAGTCAAGAGAATCATTTGAGCCCAGAATTTGAGATCCTGTCTCTACAAAAAATACCAGAATTAGCCGGGTGTGGTAGCATACACTTGTAGTCCTAGATAGTTGGGAGGCTGAGGCAGGAGGATCACATGAGCCCAGGAATTTGAGTTTGTAGTGAGCTATGATCATTACTGCACTTCAGCCTGGGGCAACAGAGCAACAGCCTGTCTCAAAAAAATTAAATAAAATTATAATTCTGTAAAATAAGGAAGAAAAATGACAAATGTTATGCACAGCCTCCTCTTGGATAATCATCATCAGTAGTAAGCTGCTGTTACTGTTATTGATGAGAGTGCATCCTATTATTGCATGTTTGGAGGGTAGAAAGATGGTGGAGTCCTTTGATATAGATAACTCTTTATGCTGCTCTTTTTTTTTTTCCCCTGAGACGGAGTCTCACTCTGTTGTCCAGGCTGGTGTGATCTCGGCTCACTGCAACCTCCGCCCTCTGGGTTCAAGCAATTCTCCTGCCTCAGCCTCCTGAGTAGCTAGGATTACAGGCATATGCTACCATGCCCAGCTAACGTTTGTATTTTTAGTAGAGATGGGGTTTCACCATGTTGGCCAGGCTGGTCTCAAACTCCTGACCTCGTGACCCTCCTGCCTCGGCCTCCCAAAGTGCTGGGATTACAGGTGTGAGCCACCCCACCTGGCCCTTGTGCTACTCTTAAAGCAAGGCAACCTGACTAAGGTCAGTGGATTTTCTGATCCTGGGAACCCCTGTATTAATGATTATTTTTCTGGAGAGGTCATTAGATTATTAACAAGTTCTGTGATGTAGACATTATCTGAAGTATTTTTACTTTACATCAGCAGGGAAGAATCCAATAGACAAAATGCATAACATGGCTGGGTGTGGTGGCTTTGGGACACTGAGGTAGGAGGATCCCAGTGCTTTGGGACACCGAGGCAGGAGGATCACTTGAGGCCAGGAATTCAAGACTAGCTTGGGCAACATAGTGAGACCCTGTCTCTATGAAAAAATTTTTTTAAAAAATTAGCCAGGCATGATGGCATGTACCTGTGCTCCCAGCTATGTGGGAGGCTGAGGTGGGAGGATCACTTGATCTCAGGAGTTGGAAGCTGCAGTGAACTATGATTACACCACTGCACTCCAACCTGAGGTGACAGAGTGAGACTCCATCTTAACAACAACAACAACAAAACACCCAAACTGTCACTTATTTATAACATCCATTCTGGAGTTTAAACTTGGAATTGTCTAGATGTTTCAAGAATCTTTACCCTCTCACTATCCACTTAGACTAGAGAAATAAAGTTACAGAATTATTAAATGTAAACCACATAGATTACATTTAAGAAATTATGGAAGGGTGATTATTAGAGCGACAGTACATTAAAAATGAAAGGGTTGGCCGGGCGCGGTGGCTCACGCCTGTAATCCCAACACTTTGGGAGGCTGAGGCGGGTGGATTACAAGGCCAGGAGATTGAGACTATCCTGGCTAACACGGTGAAACCCCATCTCTACTAAAAATACAAAAAATTAGCTGGGCGTGGTGGTGAGCGCCTGTAGTCCCAGCTGCTTGGGAGACTGAGGCAGGAGAATAGCGTGAACCTGGGAGGCGGAGCTTACAGTGAGCCGAGATCGCGCCACTGCACTCCAGCCTGGGCAATAGAGCGAACTCCATCTCAAAAAAAAAAAAAAAAAAAAAAAGTAATAGAAAGTGTCATCAAATCAGAATTCCAACAAATTCTTTTTTTTTTTTTTTTTCTTTTCGAGATGGAGTTTTGCTCTTGTCACCCAGGCTGGAGTGCAATGGGGCGACCTTGGCCCCACTGCAACCTCCGCCTCCCGGGTTTAAGGCATTCTCCTGCTTCAGCCTCCCAAGTAGCTGGGATTACAGGCATGCACCACCACACCCAGCTAATTTTGTATTTTTTTTTAGTAGAGATAGGGTTTTACCATGTTGGTCAGGTGGTCTCAAACTCCCACCTCAGCCTCCCAAAGTGCTGGGATTACAGGCATGAGCCACCGTGCCTAGCCTGAATTCCAACATATTCAAAAGGCTGTTAGGTTGTTTTGTAAATATGTTGCAAAGCATTTGCCTAAGGACCCAATACCTGGCAGGAATCATTTACACTATGGAGATTAAGGAAATTGATCTTTAAGTAGCCTAAGAAAAGTAGATTATTATATTAGCTTATCTAAGACACACTTAACAGGTCAAAATATGTATTTGCTAGGTGGTGAATTTGCGAGAAGCTGAACGGAAACAACAGTTATATAATGAAGAAATGAAAATGAAAGTTCTGGAACGGGATAATATGGTTCGTGAATTAGAATCTGCATTGGACCATCTAAAATTGCAGTGTGACCGGAGACTGACCCTCCAGCAAAAGGAACATGAACAAAAGATGCAGTTGCTGTTACATCATTTCAAAGGTAACTTCCCCTTTTTGACAGTTAGGTAAAGTCGATGTGTAGGTGGGGGTACTGGAGGAAGACACGACAGAATTTGATCACTTAAAAGCTCAACATGTTTAAATAGTTGCTACTTGTCTAAGTTTTTGGGCTTTACATGCTTTGGTTGCTGCATTTTGGGACAGTTGACTTTGTTGTAGGGCTATTCGTGCTTGGAATGCCCTCCCTTCTGCCTGCCTCCAGTATGCACATAAGAACTGCTACAATCCTGTCAGCTTGTTGTTGGTCTAGTCTTTATGTAGAAATGTGGGATTAATTCAGGCTTTTTGGTATACAGTTGAATTTTTTTTTATTTCCCAGGGATATAATACTATCATATTTAAGTTATTTTCCACTCACAAAATTAAAGTGATAGGTTCTGTCATATTCCTAGTTATATTTCTGGTTATAATTGTCAGTTGATTATAAAATTTTATGCATTAAAGTTATATCTTGGGTCAAAATTATACTGCCATTGATGGGCACGTACCATTATCAGTGAGCAGTAGTTCACCACCCCAACTCTGAGAGAAAACTCTCAGAGTGATCTGGCCTCATTTTACCTAAGCATATGGCCAGTATACAGACAGCTACTATGGCAGCAAAATCATTGTTAGGTGATACTGTTACTCCTTCAATTCAAGCTGCTTAGTCTTGATTCTCATAAACCCATAACTGAAAATAGATCAAAAGGGATCTGGAAGAAGCAACCTGAGTAAGCAGAAAACTGGAAAAAATCTGTGAATTTGAGTGTTGAGGCAATTTGCCTCTAAGTTAATTCTGTCACTGGTTAATTAGCAACCAGTTGCCTAATGACAATTTCCTTGCAAGATCTCACACATCATTACATTCTAATATGCTCTCCTTACCTTAGTTTAGTTCTGAAACTGATATTTTAATATTTTTTAAAGTGACTGGGATTATACCACAAAAGTTCATGCTATGGCCAAATAAGAATATATAAAAACTTGGCCAAACATGGTGGCTCATCCCTGTAATCCCAGCACTTTGGGAGGCTGAGTGAAGAGGATCGTTTGAGCCCAGAAATTCGAGACCATCCTGGACAACATGGTGAAACCCCATCTCTACAAAAAATACAAAAAACCAGCCAAGCGTGGTGGCACGCGCCTGTAGTCCCAGCTACTTGGGAGGCTGAGATGGGAGGATCACCTGAGTCCCAGAGGTTGAGCCTGCAGTGGCTGTGGTCACACCACTGCACTCCAGCCTGGGTGACAGAGTAAGACCCTGTCTCAAAAAAAAAAAAAAAAAAAAAGTAAAAAAGTCATTCATTTCTATAGCTGTACAAATTGTTCATAACAAAGTTGTGGCTGGGTGCAGTGGCTCATGCCTATAGTCCCAGCATTTTGGAAGGTTGTGGTAGGAGGCTTACTTGAAAGCAGCCTGGGCACCATAGTAGGACCCCATCTGTATTAATCAAGGATCTCTAAAGGGACAGAACTAATATGATATATATACACACACACACACACACACGAGATATATAAAATATATAGGATATATATCGGACATATATATATAAATATAAAGGGGAGTTTATTGTATTGACTTACACGATCACAAGGTCCCACAATAGGCTGTCTGCAAGCTTGAGGAGCAAGGAAGCCAGCCCGAGTCTCAAAACTAAAGAACTTGGAGTCTGATGTTCGAGGACAGGAAGCACTCAGCATGGGAGACAGATATAGGCTAGGAGGCTAGGCCAGTCTCACCTTCTTATGTTTTTTGCCTGCTTTATATGCATTGGCAGCTGATTAGATGGTGTACCAGATTAAGGTTGGATCTGCCTTCCCCAGCCCACTGACTCAAATGTTAACCTCCTTTGGCCACACCCTCACAGACACACCCAGGATCAATACTTTGCATCCTTCAATCCAATCAAGTTGACACTCAGTATTAACCATCACAAGTCCATCCCTTGTCAACTTGAACTCATGTATACACATCTCCTGAGATCATACATAATCTTCAAATAAAGATAATAGGTTATAATTACACCTAACATAATACAGCTGTCCTTCGTACAACCAGAAATGCACCAATCCCCAACCCAAACGCTAATACAGAAAGTTAACAATACTTAAATGCTGATGTGAAGTCAATAAATCTTGTGTCACGTGATAAAGGAAAAGGAAAATGAAGATATTTTCTTCGTACAAGTGTATACATGCACAAACATGTTTTTAACAAAATAAGGAGGAAATATGACAGTTACAGTCCTCGTTTCTGCAGCTGGTCACGTGGTCATGGCTGGTATTGATGACTACCTTCTTCTGCTACCCATTCTGTATTCCCTTTGCCTTCAGCAAACACCTCAGCAGGTTGTGGGTTTTTTTCCTAGTGGAGTGACCCAAACCTTCATTCCTGAAGGGTCTGGACCATTTGTAGTCCTGACTGGATTGGGCTGTTGTAGATTCCCATTGACCTTAATCACAGAGCATGGTAATATTAAGCGACGCCCTAATGGATCTCCTGTATTTCGTGCATACTCTTCCTTACTTCTGTTATGGAGTAGTAGACTGATTTCATCTTGATAGTCCAGGTCACCCAGCCAACACTGTAACTCCCTTCTTAGCCTGTTGACTTAAAGGTAGGTGGAGCCCAAAGTGTCCAGGTGGCAATCTTAACTTTTAATTGTGTGTCTCCTGGTGGCTGTGTTCCTTCCTCTGGAACAAAGACCTCTAGGCCAGCAGAACGTAATGCTGCGGGAACAGAAAGCAAAAATGTTGCTACTGGATCACTAGGGGTGATGGTGGGTGGTGCCACTTCCACTTCCACCCCTTGGTCCCTGGACCCGTGAATCCTGGCTATGGGAGAAACAGTATCATATATTAGATGCTGATGCAGAGCATATATGGCCTTCTGGAGAACTTTGTCCCAGCCCTGCAAAGTATTATCATCTAGTTGGTGTTGTAATTGTGACTTCAAAAGGCCATTCCACTGTTCTATCAATCTAGCTGCTTCAGGGTGATAGGGACCTTCATCGTGTGAATGACCAGTGAATCCCATGAGCATGAGCCCACTGCCACACTTCTTTAGCCATGAAGTGAGTGACTTGGTCAGAGGCAATGCTGTGTGGAATACCATGACAGTGGATAAGGCATTCTGTGAGTCCACGGATGGTAATCTTGGCAGAAGTATTGCATGCAGGATAGGCAAACCCACATCCGGAGTTAAGTGTCTATTCCAGTGAGGACAAACCTTTGCCCTTTCCATGACAGAAGAGGTCCAATATAATCAACCTGCCACCAGGTAGCTGGCTGATCACCCTGAGGAATGGTGCCATATTGAGGGCTCAGTGTTGGTCTCTGCTGCTGGCAAATTGGGCACTCAGCAGTGGCTGTAGCCAGGTCAGCCTTGGTGAGTGGAAATCCCTGTTGCTGAGCCCACATTCCTGCCACCATGGCCACTTTGTTCGTGGGCCCATTGGGCAATGAAAGGGGTGCCTGAGGAAAGAGGCTGAGTGGTGTCCACAAAATGGGTTATCGTACCCGCTTGATTATTAAAATCCTCGTCTGCTGAGGTCACCTGTTGGTGAACACTCACATGGGATACAAATATCTTCACAGTTTTTGACTACTCAGAGAGGTCCATCCACATATCTCTTCCCCAAAATTCTTTGTCACCAGTTTTCCAATCATGCTTCTTCTAAGTCTCTAACCATTCAGCGAAACCACTGGCTACAGCCCATGAATCAGTATATAACCGCATATCTGGCCATTTCTTCTTCCATGCAAAGTGCACAACCAGGTGCACTGCTCGAATTTCTGCCCACTGGGAAGATCTCCCTTCACTGGTGTCCTTCAGGTATGTCCTAGAAAGGGGCTGTAGTGCCACAGCTGTCCACTTTCAGGTGGTGCCTGCATATCGTGCAGAACCATCTGTGAACCAGGCCCTAGTCTTCTCTTCCTCTGTCAACTGGTCATAGGAAACTCCCCATGAGGCCATTGGTGCAGGCTGGGGAGAGAAGGCAGGGTGGTGAGTGGAGACCATGGGCATTTGTGCCACTTCCTCATGTAACTTATGCCTTCAGGACCTGCTTGAGCCTGATCACATATATAGCATTTCTATTTGATGATGGAATGCTGCTGTGCACGACCCACTTTATAGCTAGATGGGTCAGAAAGCACTCTGTTCATGATGGGCAGTTCAGGTCACATGGTGACTTGATGACCCATAGTCAAACATTCAGTTTCCACCAAAGCCCAGTAACAGGCCAAGAGCTGTCTCTCAAAAGAAGAGTAGTTATCTACAGAAGATGGCAGGGCCTTGCTCCAAAATCCTAGAAGCCTCTGCTGTGATTCACCTATGGGGACCAGCCAGAGGCTCCAAACAGCATCCCTGTGTGCCACTGACACCTCAAGCACCATTGGATCTGCTGGGTCATATGGCCCAAGGGGCAGGGAGCTTGCACAGCAGCCTGGACCTACTGCAGAGCCTTCTCCTCTTCTGCACACCATTCAAAACTGGCAGCCTTTCAGGTCACTCGATAAATGGGCCAGAGTAACACACCCAAATGGGGAATGTGCTGCCTTCAAAATCCAAATAGGCCCACTAGGCGTTGTGCCTCTTTTCTTGGTTGTAGGAAGGGCCAAATGCAGAAACTTATCCTTCACCTTAGAAGGAATATCTCGACAGGCCCCACACCACTGGACCCCTAGAAATTTTACTGAGGTAGAAGAGTTCATCATCTTCTTTCATCACTTTGTCCACTGAACTTAGGAGCAACCAACCAGTTTCATTATGTTCCGTGGTTCTCCACATATGGTCAAATTTATTACGTACAGAGTCACTAAACTCCTTGCCTCTCATGAGCAGTGAATCAGGAGTGTCAAATGCATTTATTTTGCATAATTCCCTAAACAGTTCATGCCAAGGACTATCAGTATTCTCCGTACTATTAGAAGTAGAGTCCTTAGCATTTCTGGGTCTAATCAGATTAAGCAGCTAACTCCAGAAACCCCAAAACCAACAAAAGAACTCCATCCTTAATATTCTGTTCCTCTAGAACCACTCCTGGTACCAAAACCTATATTAGTCAGGGTTCTCTAGAGGGACAAGGGACAGAACTAATAGAATACATATATATATAAAAAAATATATATATAGATAACTATATAAATATATATAGATATCTATATAAATATATCTATCTATAAATATATCTGTCTACATATATATATAAAGGGGAGTTTATTATTAACTTACACAATCACAAGGTCCCATGGTAGGCTGTCTGCAAGCTTGAGGAGCAAGAAGAGCCAGTCTGAGTCTCGAAACTGAAGAGCCTGGAGTCTGATGTTCAAGGACAGGAAGCATCCAGCATGGAGAAAGATGTAGGCTGGGAGGCTAGGTCAGTCTTGCCTTTTTATGTTTTTCTGCCTGCTTTATATTCACTGGCAGCTGATTAGATGGTTCCCACCAGATTAAGGGTGGGTGTGCCTTCCCCAGCCCACTGACTCAAATGTTAACCTCCTTTGGCAACACCCTCACAGACACAGTCAATACTTGGCATCAATACCTGACATCCAAATTGTGGCTGAAAACAAACCCATTCAGGTAACAGATATGCGTAACATGCTTATATAGTCCAGGGGCTGTGTTAAAACATAATTTTGCAGCTGGGCATGGTGGCTCATGTCTGTAATCCCAGCACTTTGGGAAGCCGAGGCAGGTGGATCACGAGGTCAGGAGATCGAGACCATCCTGGCTAACACGATGAAACCCCGTTTCTACTAAAAATACAAAAAAATTAGCTGGGTGCGGTGCCAGGCACCTGTAGTCCCAGCTACTCGGGAGGCTGAGGTAGGAGAATGGTGTGAACCCAGGAGGCGGAACTGGCAGTGAGCCGAGCAGCTCGCGCCACTGCACTCCAGCTTGGGCGACAGTGTGAAACTCTGTCTCAAACAAACAAACAAAAACATAATTTTGCATCATTTATGTAAAACTGATTTTAAATGCAAATTTTTGTTGTATAGAACAAGATGAAGAAGGCATTATGGAAACTTTCAAAACATATGAAGATAAAATCCAGCAGTTGGAAAAAGATCTTTATTTCTATAAGAAAACCAGCCGGGATCTTAAGAAGAAACTTAAGGAACTGGTAGGCGAAGCAATTCGGCGGCAACTAGCACCATCAGAGTGTAAGACTTTTAGTGTTGTCACTCTGTTTCTCTAGCGTTTGGTGAAGTCATGCCAGCTTTGTAGTGTAGCCTTTACCAATTGATTGGGTTACTTAGGATTGATACTTCTGTTTGTCTCTGTAAACAAAAATCGTTGTCTAAGATAGAACCACATGAGAAGTGAATGAATGAACAAACTTATAGATGCAAAGGAAATGATCAATTATTGATTGTCTGCCATGTGCCAGGGGCTTGTAGACCTTAACTCATTTAATCCCTAAATTAACTCTATAATCTAACATAGCTGTTGTATTTCAATTTTATAGTAAATTAAGCCTTCTGATTATCATTTAAAAAGGTGTAAGGTAGATAAAAGTATGTATTTTTAAGATAAATCAGGTCTTTTTATATATCATGATCCCTGGAAATTAAAAAATACAATAGAACCTATTTTTAAGATGAAGATGTTTCCTTGTATAATTATATGTAGATATGTAGATTTAGCGCATTCCTAAATGAAATGATAACATATGACAAAATATACTTTGCAAAAGTAAAAAATACTATGAAGGTAATATATTGCTATGATTAAAATATACCCTCTTTAAGATAGCTGAATATATAGGAATCAATATTTCTAAAATAATAAAGTCTACATTGTATAAAAGAATTAGCTAATAATGCTAATAACTTAATTGTAATAACTTCAGTAATTTAAGTATAGTTTATGAAAAGCTTGACTTTAAAATCTTTTAGGCACACACTGATTTTTTACCTGGAAAGAAAACTACTTAAAGATGGGCACACAAGATGTAAGAAGACCAGTGAAAAATAATATGGATGAGCAATGAAGTGATACATGCTGAATATGTCATAGAAGTAGAATTGGTCAGGTGCGGTGGCTCACGCCTGTAATCCCAGCACTTTGGGAGGCCAAGGCGGGTGGATCACTGGAGGTCAGGAGTTCAAGACCAACCTGACCAACATGGTGAAACCCCGTCTCTATTAAAAAATACAAAATTAGCTGGGTGTGGTGGTGCATGCTTGTAATCCCAGCTACTTATGAGGCTGAGGCAGGAGAATCACTTGAACCTGGGAGGCTGAGGTTGCAGTGAGCCGAGATCATGCCATTGCACTCCAACCTGGGCAACAAGAGCGAAACTCTGTCTCAAAAAAATGCTAACTTATATTTGTGACACTTATCATGTATAGACATTTTCAAAAATAATTCCCTTTAGCCCCCAAACTCAGGATAGGCTGAGGTCTGCTAACTGCATTTTCAGATGAGGCCATTGACGCTTAGAGAAGGCAAGTGACGTATGGACAGAACAATAACTATAACATAGTCAATGTTGTCCCTCATCTTCTGACTGCTGGTTCAGTATTCCAGGATAAAAGTTGCCTTAGGATAAAGATGTGATACAAACATATAAATCCTGCCAAAGAGATGACACTTTCTGATTCTCAGTATAGTAATACAGAGGTACTTACCGATAAACTCATTTACTTGAAATACTGCTGGCTATATATAGCTAAAACTTTAACTTGAAACATTACTTGCCAAAAATTAAAAAGTAAACAGGTATCAAGTAAGAAACAGAATAATCAACATAAGACCACTTTAGCTTTTAAAAAAAATCTACTGTCAAATTTGAGGTATCTGATATTAGACATCTAGTTTGTAAATGGCCCATGTTTATGCCACTGAGTCTACTAGACATTTCTTTAAAATGACAATGTGATATACAGGTTTAAGAAATCAGGATCTTCATCCTGCTCTTTAACCAAACACACAAATCTAAAACATAGTTAATTTTGGAGAGGTGTACAATGAGAATAACACTGTTCTGACCAACTAACCCAAGGAGTCTAGTCTTGATAATGACGTTGGAGATACTATTCAGCTAATTTGCTATTCTACCTAGAAACATTTAAAATACTTCTATTTTTGGCTATAAAAAGTAATGTATAGTCATTATAGAAAAATCTGAAAATGAAGAAAACAAATCAGTTATAATCCTACCCACATTTGAGCATAATTCTTTTCATATTTTCCCCATGCTTTAAAATATACAGTTGCAACTATATTGGGGATATAGTTTACACTACATCCTATCTCATAATGCTACTCTAATATAATGACATGAAACAAGGTTTGTTTGAATTATAAAATGTAGCAATTTATATCAAACTCTTGAGTTCCAGAAAATGTTTTACATGCTTAATAATCAGTATCCTAGTTAATAAATAACTATCTTGGTATTTGGTGCAGTGTTTTTTTGTTTATTTTTTGTTTTTGAGATGGAGTTCCATTCTTGTTACCCAGGCTGGAGTACAGTGGCGCTATCTCAGCTCACTGCAACCTCCACCTCCTGGGTTCAAGTGATTCTCCTGCCTCAGCCTCCCGAGTAATTGCAGGTGCCACCACCAGGCCCGGCTAATTTTTTGTATTTTTAGTAGAGACCATTTCGGCCAGGCTGGTCTCGAACCCCTGACCTCAGGTGATCTACCAGCCTCGGCCTCCCAAAGTGCTGGGATGACAGGCGTGAGCCGCCGTGCCTGGCAGTTCAGTGGGTTTTGATAGAAGACTGTCTACAAGACTTATATTTTCTTTGAATATTTTTGGCATTTTCATATTGCAGAAAAATTCATCTTTTGACTAAAATATCTTGGGTCACTTGATGGTCATCCTATGTTACAGTGTATATGTCTTCTAACAGGATAAAATCAGTTTTATATGAACCTGCATTCTCTCTACTTATATTTAAACCTATCCTCGTATCAATTTAAATCACTATAAAACTATGTGTAAGGATAATGGAGTCAAAAGATCTGGGGTGGAATCCTTACTTCTTTCACTAGTCATCTGACCTTGGGCAAATTAATCTTTCCCTAGTTGGTTCCCTCAATTATAAAATTCTGGAAAAGGGAAACTTTCTTGTGAAGAATCCAACTGGGCTTTGGAGTGAGCCTCAGCAATGAGCCTCTTATCATCTTTTGAAAATAAGATGTCTTACTCCTTCCCCCACATACTGTCATCTGGGGAGCACGAATTTTTTTTTTTTTTTTTTTTTTTTTTTTTTTTTTTTTAGAGTTGGGGTCTCGCTCTGTTGCCCAGGCTGGAGTGTAGTGGTACAATCATGGCTCACTGCAGCCTCAAACTCCTGGGCTTGAGCAATCCTCCCACCTCAGCCTCTCGAGTAGCTGGGGCTACAGGCATGAACCACTGCATCCAGCTAGGGTGCAACATTTTTAAAAGCTTCCCAGTGACTCTGAAGTACAGCAAAGTCTGGGAGCCACTGTCTGTGGTCAACTTTGTATGAGTTCCATGTACGAGGATCTAGATCATTTGCTATTTTAGATTGTTTGATTTTGAGGTAATTTTAAAAACTAGAGAGTCAGTTATGTTTTAAACCAGGGGTTACAAACTAGAATGCCTACCTGAGCCAGGGAAGCCACAGTGAGCAGTGGGGACTGCAGCAGTCATCTAAATGGTCAGTGGCAACTGTGTTCCAGCTGCTGTTGCAATTTAGAAACTGTTAACTCTTACAGTTTTTCTATAAAAGCTGTAAATCTCTATTTTTATAAGAAACTTTTCAATTTTTAAATTTTGAGTCAAGTATTACTAACATTATAGGCTGAGCAAAACATGTCTCTGGGCCAGATTTGTCTTGGGAGCTGCCAATGTGCAACCTGTGTTTTAAAACTTTGTCTTTGCAGGACTGGGCCAGGCACGGTGGCTCATGCCTTAATTCCAGCACTTTGGGAGGCCAAGGTGGGCGGATCACCTGAGGTCAGGAGATCGAGACCATCCTGCCTAACACGGTGAAACCCCGTCTCTACTAAAAATACAAAAACTAGCCGGGCGTGGTGGCGGGCGCCTGTAGTCCCGGCTACTCAGGAGGCTGAGGCAGGAGAATGGTGTGAACCCGGGAGGCGGAGCTTGCAGTGAGCCGAGATCGTGCCACTGCACTCCAGCCTGGGCGACAGAGCAAGACTCCATCTCAAAAAAAAAAAGAAAAGAAAAACGTTGTCTTCGCAGGATGAAAAGTATACTAAGCATGCATCAATGTTAAAGTTGGCATTTTTCATCATATTAGGTCTAGTACCTATAATGCATTTCCCTTAAGCAAGTTTTTGTCTTTGATATCAGATATTCTTTAAGAACCTCTAGCTTTGATCTCTTCCCTCTAATTCCAGTGGGGTGTCCCCACCTAGGGCGTATTCTCTCATTTCCATTTTGATGACAGAAATTGTGGCACACACCCCATAGTACATTCAGACAGCAGAACACTGCTATCATGCTGGGAGTGCCAACCAAGACCAGACTTCCACACATATAATGCCAAGTCCCAGAGTTTTCCCTTGAGATACGGGGCAGAGCCAATATTATCCAGTGCTGGCATCACTTGGCCATGATTTAGAATTCACTAGTAGCAAGACCAGCAGAGAAGGCAAGCATGGAAAGGCACAAGAGGCGCCCAAAGCACTCTTATGTTTCCAGGGAGTACCAAACCCCCGAAAGACTATTTCTCAACTTTGTTCCATGAATTAAAGTTGTGAGTTATTCACATGCAAGATGCCTATAAGTGAAATAAAAATATATTCACACATCTGTTCATCTAAAATAAGTCATTTAACAAAAAAGTTGAAAAATATTATGCATATTGGGTGATAATAATGTATTTATGTTAAGATGTTTTGATTAAAACACCTAATTTTGAGGAAATAATATCTAATTTTTTGGTTTGGGGATTATTTTTAGATCATGAGGCTGGAGATGGAGTCCTGAAGCCAGAAGGAGGAGGCATGCTTTCAGAAGAATTAAAATGGGCATCCAGACCTGAAAGTATGAAATTAAGTGGAAGAGAAAGAGAAATGGACAGTTCAGCAAGCAGCTTAAGAACACAGCCAAATCCTCAGAAGCTCTGGGAAGATATCCCAGAATTACCTCCAATTCATAGTTCTTTAGCACCCCCCAGTGGGCATATGTTAAGTAATGAGGATAAAACAGAAATAGGTGATAATCAGTTTACAAAATCTCACAGTCGACTATCATCCCAAATTCTGGTTGCGGGAAATGTGGGACAGCTTCATGGTATTACACCGGTAAAACTGTGTCGAAAAGAATTACGTCAAATTTCCGCCTTAGAACTATCATTGCGACGTTCCAGTCTTGGAGTTGGGGTTGTATCAATGGCTGCTGATTCCATCGAAGTATCTAGGAAACCAAGTGACTTAAAAACTTAGATATTTAATAATAGAACTTTTAGTAGATATGTAAAAAGATTCCTTTTTCTAACCTGTTAAAAACTAAAGCTCAATTTCACTACCTCTTTCCTCAGAATAAAGGAAGAAGGGGAGGAAGGAATCTCTAATTCTTTTATATACTATAGATGTGTACATCTTCTATAGAATACTTGGGGAGTTTAATTTATATTTCCATAGTAATCAAACATGTTTTCCAATACTTGATAACATTTAAATATTTACATTTATAAATACACTTAAATGTTTTTCCAGGCATATTTGAAGAATAAAACTAATAATAGACTAAAATATCTATCAAGTATGTATTATTATATAATATAAATGTACATTATATTATAAAAGTATTTTACAATATAACTATATTATTGTTATTCTCAAATACAAGTATATTGTTATTTTTAAAAGATCCAGCTAAATACTGCTTTTGTCAGAGGGAGTCACCTGCTGCATATGTGGGCTAAGACAACCTCTCAGCTTTATGGATTGAGGCTCATTTACAGTCCTCAGAGCTCCCAGAAATGGTCAGTCTTGACTTTTTAAACATGCTCACTGTTCTGTTTCTGGAATTTTTTTGGATTTTTAAAAATTTATAATGTTATATTTTTTGTTTACTAATATTATGCAATATAAGTTTTCATGCCTTTCCTGCTCTATACACTCAATATATCTCTCACTATGCTACTAAAATTGGGAGAAGTGGATGCTGTTCCATGGAATAGGGAAATGATAGAATAAAACTAAAGCACTGTAACATTTCAAGAGAAAGAACACTGGTTATGACATCTCCGGTCATACAGAGTATGTCTGTAAAGCCTGAAGTCTCGCCAAAGCATCTTTAATGATCTGATGGGCTTAAGTCTGATATTTTTCTCTACAACCTCCTTAGTCAGGCTTTGCAAACTGGCCAAACTACATTGGGGCTGTAAATATGTCAATGAAATTTTTACTAAAATCTCCAAGTTTTTCTGGCCAAAATTTTACTATATAATGTACAATTTAGTTTGGAATTAAGAACTAAACAGTTTACCCACCAAATGTAGCTTGTACTTTTTTGTACTTTTTTTTTTTTTTTTTTTCTTTTTCTTTTTTTTTTTTTTGAGACGGAGTCTTGCTCTGTCGCCCAGGCTGGAGTGCAGTGGCCAGATCTCGGCTCACTGCAAGCTCCGCCTCCCGGGTTCACGCCATTCTCCTGCCTCAGCCTCCCGAGTAGCTGGGACTACAGGCACCCGCCACCTCGCCTGGCTAGTTTTTTGTAATATTTAGTAGAGACGGGGTTTCACCGTGTTAGCCAGGATGGTCTCGATCTCCTGACCTCGTGATCCACCCGTCTCCGCCTCCCAAAGTGCGGGGATTACAGGCTTGAGCCACCGCGCCCGGCCAGCTTGTACTTTTTAACTATATTTTTCAGTTACAGGAAACATCCATTGTAATGACCTGAGAAATTATTTTGTTACTTAAGTTGTTCTTTGTTACTTTTCCAAACTTTCACTTGTCAACCAAGGTTGAGTTTCTTAAACTTAAATTAATGTTTGGGTGGGGGCTGTAGCAAAACCATCCTGACATGGATGCTTACTCAGAGTCACCCACTTCCTTGCTGAATCCATTTTTTCTAATGTAGTGCTGCTACAGACCTTTTCCTTTTGTCCTTCCCTCTGTTACTATGGACTTGATCACCTCACATAGGACCCAAACTGTCACCCTGTGCTCAAAGACTTAAGGCTTCCTTTCTCTCATTGCTAGCCCCTAGGGAGTAGAGTTTCTCGGTCTCCTTGCTAAAAACCAGTTCCTTTAGGAAACAAATCAAAACAAAACCAGCTTATAAAAAGGAAAATAGTTTCTCTTTTAAGCATGGTACTAACATTTATTTAAATTAAATAGATTTCTGTAGACTTACCTGGGAATGAAACAATTTTTAATATTGGTCCAATGAGATACTATTTTCTAAATTTCAAAAAACTAATTTACAAACTAACTGGGAAATTTTATTTTTACCAGATTGAAGTCAGATTCTGGTTTCCAGCTAGTCTTCCATTTTTATAAATTTATGTATATTCATATATATAAATATAAGTCATATAAACCAAAGGTAAAACATACACATTATAAATATGTATAAATGCACTGACCTTTTGCCATTTTTTATATATATATATTTTATATATGTATATACACACTTGTATATATACAGGTATATAAGGAAATGTGTATTTCCACAGGTAAAACAAGTATATGTAAATTAATTATTTCTAATTAAGGCATAGCACATTACTTAATCTTACAAGGAATTTATCATTAGGACCTTCATTAATAAATACATATTTATTTAAATATATTATTGCTGTGCTTTGTTGAAGGCACTGACCTTTTACCATTGTCTATATATATACACTTGTATATAAACACTTGTGTATATATATAGTGTATATATACTTGTATATAAATATAGGGTATACATTATACATTATTTTGTTATATATTTTATATCATATAATGATACATAGTTATATATAGATACACTTTGTATATATACATATAGAAATAATATATAATGGTCAACGGTCAGTGCCTTTAACAAGCATAGCAATCATATATTTATAAATATGTATTTATTAATGAAGATCCTAATTATAAGTTCCTTGTAAGATTAAGTAATGTGCTATGCCTTATTTAGAAATAATGTATTTAAGAATGTATTCTGATAGGCCGGGCGCAGTGGCTCACGCCTGTAATCCCAGCACTTTGGGAGGCCGAGGCGGGTGGATCACCTGAGGTCAGGAGTTCGAGACCAGCCTGACCAACATGGAGAAACCTCGTCTCTACCAAAAATACAAAATTAGCTGGGCGTGGTGGCGCATGCCTATAATTCCAGCTACTAGGGAGGCTGAGGCAGGAGAATTGCTTGAGCCTGGGAGGCGGAGGTTGTGGTGAGCCGAGATCGTGCCATTGCACTCCAGCCTGGGCAACAAGAGTGAAACTCCGCCTCAAAAAAAAAAAAAAAAAAAAAAAAAAAGAATGTATTCTGATACTGGAATCCTACTTGCTCAAGAAATTAACACATACTTGGTTTACCGTGGAAATACACATTTCCTCAAAGCCAACTCACTAATAAAGCAAAATTTATATGAAAACAACAATGATTAGGTTTGATTATGCAACTGTGAGTTGATTTCTAAATAACAAAGGTATGGTTTTTTCCTGCCTTTTGGTGAAACATATATCCTTTACATAGTATGACAGATTTCATGCCACATATGCAAACACACATATAAATAACGTCATGAATAATATATTCTGGAAATGAACCTCTGGTCATTCTAGTTTAGTCAGTGTTCTCACAAAGGAAAGAAAAAATCAGACACCTAACCAAGGCAAGTAAAATTATTGTTTTACATTTACTAATAATGATTTTACTCTTTTTCACATGCTTTTTCTAAACATTTTGTCACTTTATTGCCTTTTTGCATGTATATAAAATGTTTGTGGTTTTCTTTTTTTTATTACGTTCTTTTTTTCTCTAACAGTAACAAAGCATTTGAAAGGAAAAATATTTGTAAAGTACTAGTTACTTTCCTAACTCTAGAGTGTTATAGCTAACAGATGGAAAATTCTGTAAGGTGGGAACCACAGGTGGTGAGAACATTGATGAAGGTGCTTTTGTGCTTTAATGTGTGCTTTATTTTTGTTAATGTATTTTTTTATTGTTGCCTCAGTGCTTCATATCTTCATGAACTCAGGGTCCAAGGAGTCAGCAAAAATATGATCTTCATTAATTGTGGACTAGATTGCCACTAGCCATTGCCTTGTTCAGTCTAGGCCAATAAAGTGAGGAATGCTTATTTGAGACTAAATTCCTTATATAGAAAAAAAATAAAAGTCTTATACTAAGTTTTGGAATGACTATCAGGGAGTGAAATCCTCAGTGGGAGTTGGGTTCTGTGGTCAAAACAAATTCTCATACATTAAATGCAAGTATGACATATTTTGATTTTTCACTTATTTCCTTAGGCACCTAGTCGTGACTTTCAAACAGTGGGGTATCAGTATTTAAAAGTTCAGGTAGAAAGTTACTTATGTCCACAATTCCTCTCTCAACTTCATTGGAATTTTTTTAAAAAAATTCATTATGTATATTTTACATTTAAAGTTATAACAGATTGTAGGCTGCCTTAACACTGATAATATATTCTTCTACATTTATATTTTCAAAAATTGAAAATAAAGGCGAGAATGAGATCCATCTGCAATAAGCATCTCAAAAGCATTGGGCATCTAGTACTTTTGAGCTTATGTTGGCAGACGTACACCAAGGGTAGGGTACTGGGGAGCCTCTGCCCAATAAGGAGAAGTATTTTATCACTGTCATTGCTGCTGATAAAAGCAGGCTCACTTTTCATAGGTTTTTTTGTTTTTAAATTATCTGTAAATAATGCATCCCTTATTGCCTACACCAAGGTTGACTGCTGCGATTCCTTCCATTCCTTGGACTGTACTGCATACAAAGATAAAGCATCAAATACTGGAATAGTGTTTGATTTTTATAATGGCTTTCATGTTGACCCCAACATGACTTCAACATGGAGGTAATCAGAACAAAAGAAATTATGAAAAGAAATCCCAGAAAAAGTTGATGTTACAATGATAGCTTTTGATATTTTGCATAGTTCTCATTTGTCTGTTTTTATGTTTCCTTCAGGAATTTCTACAGTAAGTCAACAGAATTGGCACTATTTGAAATGCTAACTGTAATTTGATTGAAACCAAATATATTGAATTAGACTTACATATTATGTTCTACTGGTTAATTATAACACACAACTCTATTCAGTTATCTACAGTACTTTAAGAGAAAAATACAGGGCCCGGCCCTGTGGCTCACGCGTGTAATCCCAGCACTTTGGGAGGCCAAGGTGGGTGGATCATGAGGTCAGGAGATCGAGACCATCCTAGCTAACACGGTGAAACCCTGTCTCTACTCAAAACACAAAAAAATTAGCTGGGCATGGTGGCGGGCGCCTGCAGTCCCAGTTACTGGGGAGGCTGAGGCAAGAGAATGGCGTGAACCTGGGAGGCGGAGCTTGCAGTGAGCTGAAATCGTGCCACTGCACTCCAGCCTGGGCAACAGAGCTAGACTCCATCTCAAAAAAAAAAAAAGAAAAACACAACAATCTCATAGTCTGTTATAAAGAGCAAGATCCCTATATGCCTAAGGAACAAAATCATTCACAAAAGAAAAGAAAATAAAATTCAATATATTTTTAAAAATGTATACTTAATGATTCTTGGAAATTTGAAACTATTAATAATTATATAATTAAAGTAGACCAAAAGGAACTATTTTTAAACCTTATCTGTAAACTGTATTATTGTGTTTTCAAGCTTACTACAGTACATATACAAAGCAAGGTACAATTTTTCGAGTCCAATATGGTAAATATTGTTAGAAGTTATGTGATTGGCTGGGCACAATGGCTCACACCTGTAATCCCAGCACTTTGGGAGGCCGAGGCAGGCAGATCACGAAGTCAGGAGTTCAAGACCAGCCTGGCCATGGTGAAACCCCATCTCTACTAAAAATACAAAATTAACCAAGTGTGGTGGCACACACCTGTAGTCCCAGCTACTCGGGAGGCTGAGGCAGGAGAATTGCTTGTACTCATGAGGCAGACGTTGAAATGAGCCAAGATCACGCCATTGCACTCCAGACTGGGCAACAGAGGGAGACTCCATCTCAAAAAATTAAAAAAAAAAGTTATGTGGTCTGAAGTGTCTTATTTTTAAACGAACCATTCCTTGGACCCCACTCCACACTTACCAATAACAAATTATAGGCATGTACTTACTTACCTTTCATTTCCCACAATGATCCAGGATTCCAATAGCTCTAAGACAGATGACTGGAGTGGGAGGGAGACAGGAGGGAAGGAGATTTATTTGAAAGCATTCCATAGACAAGCAAAGGATTTTCAAAAAATATTTTGAGAGAATATATTTCTCTAGCATAAGGACTGAAACTTAAATTCAACCTTTGGCTATCTCTAGACACTAAAGAATACTCTTGATTAGTACTGGCTTTGCCATTTAAAAATAGACAACTATTTTTTGTACTGGTTTTTATTTTTTATACTGGTATATTTTTATACTGGTTCCTTTTCCTATATTTACTATTCACTCAGGATATTATGAAAAGAAGCCATCCTAGATCATATTTGAATATAAATTATGGAGCCATTCAATAGAGAATTACAAGAAATAGCAGTTTGTGGTAAATTCCAATCACCTAACAAACATACACTGAAGGAAGGCAGTCAGGACTTAAGTGATCTTACCTTTGAAGAACCATGAATGATATGCCAAAACAAACAAACGAAAAACTGCTGTAGGCAAAATGGGATTTATTTTTGCAAAACAATGATATCTCAACTATTTTGCTTATTTTTTCCCTCTGCTAAAATATCCCTGAATTTGTCTACCGAAAAACCTGTGTATAAAAAACTTTAATTCAAGATTACAAGCCAGCAGCTACTGGCCTGCCTTGAGAGGCTGGATTAACATTACTCATTTTCATTTGTGGGCTGTAGTTGAACTTCATCCTATCCTCTAGGAGTGAAAAGCAGTGAGGAGTTATCTGAGTTCAACTAAATGATCATTTTCATAATTTATAACTATTAAAGTCAAAGTGTTGTCGTTACTTTCTAGCATGCTTTTTCTAGATGGGAATAATGAGAACAGGGCAAGGTATTTTAATACTGAGGAGTTAATCTCCTTTTGAAATTTCCATCACCTGGGAGAGTTGGGCAGCATCTGAATTGTTCCATTCAAGGCCTGGGGCTAAGCCCATCTGTTTCACCAGATACTTTCCTGGCTAGCTCCAGGTGTCACCAGCTGTTAGACATGACTAGAATGACACAGGCTGTAATTTTATTAATAGAGTACATTAAATGATATTTTCTAAACCAGTCTTTAAAAAACTATTTATGAATCACTACCCCGCACCTAAAATCAAAATCATATTTTTCAAATGCAACACAAAGTAATTAGGAGGGAAATTACTATTTTTGCTACATAGTAAATAGTCTTGCTTTATCAAATAAATGCTTTATCAAATGAAAGCACTTTGAAAATTGAAGCGTCATATATGTTTAAGATTATAAGTAGGTTTTCTATACAGTTGGATGTCAAAATGGGATAACTGGCACACATGGTTGTTTATTTTATATATATGCAAATCATAAGACATCTAAACAAATTCTCAGTTTTAGTTATATATATCTTCTAAACAAATTCTCAATTTTAGTTATATATGTTTCAACAGTATAAATAAGAGTATTCTCTGGGAAGATTCATGTGAATTCTAGCAAAAATGTTTTAAAGACTTGCTGAATCTATTTTTATAGGCATAGAAATGCTTCATGACTATTTCTTTGATTTATGAGTGAAAGAGGATGTTTTCTACTGGATCTTTGACCACCGGTTTTTGGCTATTTATTACTTACTTTTTTAGTAACAATTACATTTGTAAGTTGTTGAACTATGTCTAGAAAAATAACTTTTCTTAAAACTGATATGAATTTTAAACCCTATTTCCCCCCAAAGAAACTATAAAACAAGAAGGTAATTTTTTTGCACAAGTATAGGTATATGATCAAATAAAAAGCAAATCAGTCTTCATTTAGCATCTGAGACTTTTAGCTCCTAAATACAAGAAGTGTATTATAATTAAATTTAACATTACCATAGTGGCCTGTCCTTCATAAACATTCAGAGGGAAACTCATTCCCCTTAGTTTGCAAGTATTTGCCAGTGTAAGGAATACTTTTTCTCTAGATCACAGCACCTATGACTTGAGCAGCCAAGTAAAGAGAAAGTCAAGACTTTAAGGGTAATGGAACCTACAATCATAAGTATTCTAGTCGATTGTGAACAAATAAATCAGAAAAGAAGAATACTAACATACAGTTTTCCTGAGTTACCTTAAGTGGTATGAGGTATTCTTAGTAAGGTTTATTACAAAATTCAGTATCTCCCATGAGAAAGGAAGCTAGGTTTAAGCATTTGATTATGTGAGTTTAGTTGGCCCTTCACCCTTCAAGACATGGGCCAGCACTGTGGGGTTAAGTTCTTACATGGGAAATAATCTGTAAGTCTTCCAAAGGGTGGGCTGGTAGCTAAAGTTATTTATTTTCTGAAAACATTAAAAAATGGCATCTATATGTACATGCTAAAATGTAAAGATGGGAATTTCTACAGGCTTTTAATTTATAGGCATTTCCCTGCTTTGTATTTTCTATCAACCTTTATATTTTTGCTGATAGAGTTGAAAACTAAAAGCCCTATCCCTCAAGGAACTTATAGTCCAGTGATACTACTTATGGAGAGAGTAAATCAGGGTAAGGAAATAGAAAATTAGGGGTGCTTTTTCAGATGGTAATAATGTTTCTGAGCTCATATATACATAAAGCTGTAAGAACTACATGTAAACATACTGATCAAAAAATGCTTCTGTAATGTATGCATGCTCGAAAGGAGCAAGTATCATAAATTGTATCTGAACATGGAAATCACACCCAACCAGCTTTGATGGAAGAAGAAGAGCACTTTACAGTTTTAAGTCTTACATTTGGGTCTTTGATCAATTTTGAATTAGTTTTTGTACATGGTATGAGGTAGGGGTCCAACTTGATTATTTTGCATGCAGATATCCAGTTGTGTCAACATAATTGGTTGAAAAAAACTATTCTTTCCTCATTAAATTGTCTTCATACATTTGTTGAAAACCAATTGACCATACAGGTTTACTTCTGCACTCAATTTTATTCCACTGGTCTATATGTCTGTCCTATGAAAGAACCACACTATCTTGATTATGTAGTAAATTTTGAAGTCAAAGTGTGAATCCATGAACTTTGTCTTCTTTTCCAATATTTGTTGGTTATTTGGGGTCCCTTAAGTTTCCATATGAATTTGAGGACCAGTTGTCGATTTCTACAAAAAGGGAGATGGAATTTTGATAGGAATTGCATTGAATCTATAGATCAATTTGGGGAGTACTGCCATTTTAGCAATATTCAGTCTTCCAATCCATGAACTTCAGCTGTCTTTCCATTCTTTTAACCATGTTTTTTAGTTTTCAGTGTACATATCTTACACTTCTTTGGTTAAATTTATTTCTAAATATTCTTTTTGATGCTACTGTAAGTGGAATTGTGTTCTTAATTTCATTTTCAGATGGTTCATTGCTAGTGTCAAGAAATACAACTGCTTTTTATATATTGATCACTATTTATTTTTAGTGGATAGTAAATTGGTTTAAGAACACATGCCATGAATCAAGAAACTTAGATGGTGCTTACCATACAAACTAATTTAATGAGCAGAAACCCCAACTACTTTTTTGTTGTTGTTGATAAAATTTTAGCTGTTTATTTTAAAGACTATTTCTTTAGGAATTGTTTCTATTTTATTTCTAGGCTAAGGGTGGTAAGAGCACAGCAGGTCATTTGGCATTTGTAGTCTATAGTATGAGATCTTTCATATGTATTTTTCCTATAAGTGAAACACAAACGAACAATCCTGAGCAACCCATGTCTCTCTGTATCTTGAGAATACTTTCTATATATTCCTCAATGCTATATACTGTATTTTAAAGATTATACTGCTGACAAAGTTAATTTATTCAATAAACTTCTATGCGCTAGGTCTTCATGCTGAGTGCTAAATGCTAAAAGAAACAAAGCTTAATAAACCACAGATCCATCTGCCAAGGAACATACAGCCTGTTGAGGAAAGACAAGTAAACAGGCAGTTACATTTGAATTTGTTCATGCAACAACCATTTGAATGCAAACAATGAGCCTGGCACTGTAGTGACATACCAACGAGTAAAACAGACCAGGTCTCTACTTTTAAGGGCTCACAAAGTAAAGAGGAATATAATGACTCTGGTAAAAATATAGAGGGTACTGTGGAAGTATGGAGGAAGGGCATCTAACTTTTAGGGGTAAGTGAGAATACATGGTATTTGGTTTTCTGGTTCCTGCACTAATTCGTTTAGGATAATTGGCCTCCAGCTGCATCCATGTTGTTGCAAAGGACATTATTTCGTTGTTTTTTATGGCTATGACTATTTTGTTTTTCTTGGAGTTTATTATTTTCTTCTTCCTCCTTCCTTCTTTCTCCTTCTTCCTCCTTCTCTTTCCTCCCCCCCTCCTTCTTTTCTTTTCTTCTCCTCTTCCTCCGCTGCTGCTGCTGCTGCTGCTTCTTCTCCTCCTCCTCCTCCTCCTCCTCCTCCTCCTCCCTTCTCCCTTCTCCCTTCTCCCTTCTCTCTTCTCTCTTCTTTCTTCTTCTTCTGACAGAGTCTGGCTCTGTTGCCCAGGCTGGAGTGCAGTGGTGTGATCTTGGCTCACTGCAAGCTCCGCCTCCTGGGTTCACACCATTCTCCTGCCTCAGCCTCCCGAGTAGCTGGGACTACAGGCACTCGCCACCACACCCAGCTAATTTTTTGTATTTTTAGTAGAGACGGGGTTTCACCATGCTAGCCAGGATGGTCTCCATCTCCTGACTCCTGATCTGCCCGCCTAGGCCTCCCAAAGTGCTGGGATTACAGGCGTGAGCCACTGTGTCTGGCTATTCCCTTTTTCTTAAGTAGCTTAGTTTTATCTCTCTCTCTCTTTCTCTCTTTTTTTTTGAGACTGGATCTCATTCTTTCACCAAGGCTGGAGTGCAGTGACGCAATGACAGCCCATTGCAGCCTCAATTTCCCAGGCTCCCACCTCAGCCTCCTGAGTAGCTGGGACTACAGATGTGTACCAGTACACCTGACTTTTTTTTTTTTTTTTTTTAAGGTAGAGACAAAGTCTCAAAATGTTGCCTGGCCTAGTCTCAAAACTCCTGAGCTCAAGCCATCCTCCCGCCTCAGCTCCCAAAATGTTGGGATTACAGATGTGAGCCACCACACCTGCAGGTTACTTAGTTTTCTCTATACCTATCACAATTACATCCCCGTATTTTCCACCAGAGTTGTGAAATGTTGTTCAAAAGGTTCAGACATATTAGGTAATCCATCATTTCCATTTTCTTTTCTTGGAGACATCCCTTCTAGAGGCTTCCATCCTCTAGTGTGCTCTCCAGGCCTGCTACACAGCTGACCTCCTGGAACCTCTCTTCACCTTCATCTAGGGCAGGGGTGTCCAATCTTTTGGCTTTCTTGGACCACATTGGAAGAAAATGAATTGTCTTGGGCCGCACATAAAATACACTAACAATAGCTGATGGGCTAAAAAATAAAATAAAAAACCACAAAAAAGTATGTTTTAAGAAAGTTTACAAATTTGTGTTGGGCCACATTCAAAGTCATCCTGGGCCACACACCACGGGTTGGAAAAGCTTGATCTAGGGAATTCTCTGTTTTCTGCTTTGTTGGAGTTCCGGTTTACCAGATCCCACGTTTTTCTTTTTCTTTTTTGAGACAGACTGTCACTCTGTCACCCAGGCTGGAGTATAGTGGCATAATCTCAGCTCACTGCAGCCTCTGCCTCTCAGGTTGAAGTGGTTCTCCTGTCTCAGCCTCTCAAGTAGTTGTTATTACAGGCATGTGCCACCACATCGGGTTGTTTTTTTTTTTTAATTTTTTTATTTATTTTTGGTAGAGACGTGGTTTCACCATATTGGCCAGCCTGGTCTCAAACTTCAGGCCTAAAGTGATCCACCCGCCTCAGCCTCCCAAAGTTCTGAGATTACAGGTGTGAGCCACTGTGCCTAGCCACATGTTTTTCTGTTTCTTGATATACACCTTTACTTGGATGGAGTGCTCCTTCCAGCAGTTTTCTGAGGGAGAAGAGTATATGGAAGCTAAAATTTTTGAGAATTTCTTGATTTTGACATGTTTTCTTGCTTTCTGCACTGCTTTTATTTCCTCCAGGTCCTTTTTTTTTTCTTTCTTTTTTGAGACTGAGTTTTGCTTTTATTGCCCAGGCTGCAGTGTAGTAGCTTGTCCTCAGCTCACTGCAACCTCTGCCTCCTGGGTTCAAGCAATTCTCCTGCCTCAGCCTCCCAAGTAGCTGGGATTACAGGTGTGTGCCACCACGCCCAGCTACTTTTTTGTATCTTTAGTAGAGATGGGGTTTCACCATGTTGGCCAGGCTGGTCTCGAACACCTGACCTCTAGTGATCCACCCTCCTCTGACCTCTAGTGATCCAACCACCTCGGCCTCCCAAAGTGCAGGGATTATAGGTGTCAGCCACCACACCTGGCCACTGAAGCTCTTTTTTTTTTTTCTTTTCTTGTTTGTTCATTGTAGGTTCTGTCTTTCATGTAAGGAGGTTTCTTCAAATAAATGGAGATAATCAGCTGTTCACCACATTTAAGAATAAGGTGATAGCTGGGCATGGTGGCTCATGCCTGTAGTCCCAGCTACTTGGAAGGCTGAGGCAGGAGGATCTTTTTTGTTATTATTATTATACTTTAAGTTCTAGGGTACATGTGCACAACGTGCAGGTTTGTTACATAGGTATACATGTGCCATGCTGGTCTGCTTGCACCCATCAATTCGTCATTTACATTAGGTATTTCTCCTAATGCTATCCCTCCCCCAGCCCCCACTCCCCAACAGGCCCCGGTGTGTGATGTTCCCGCCCTGTGTCCAAGTGTTCTCATTGTTCAATTCCCACCTATGAGTGAGAACATGTGGTGTTTGGTTTTCTGTCCTTGTAACAGTTTGCAGAGAATAATGGTTTCCGGCTTCACCCATGTCCCTGTAAAGGACATGAACTCATCCTTTTTTATGGCTGCGTAGTATTCCATGGTGTATATGTGCCACATTTTCTTAATCCAGTCTGTCACTGATGGACATTTGGGTTGGTTCCCAGTCTTTGCTATTGTGAATAGTGCCATAATAAACGTACATGTGCATGTATCTTTATAGTAGCATGATTTATAATCCTTTTGATATAGACCCAGTAATGGGATTGCTGGGTCAAATAGTGTATTTAGTTCTAGATCTTTGAGGAATTGCCACATTGTCTTCCACAATGGTTGAACTAATTTACACAGGCAGGAGGATCATTTGAGGCCAGGACTTTGAGGCCAGCCTGGGCAACACAGAGATACCGTATCTTTAAAAAACCTTTAAAATTTGTATTATTATTTTAGAGAGTCTCACTCTGTCAACCAGGCCGGAGTACAGTGGTGCAATCACAGTTCACTGCAGCCTCAAACTCCTGGCTCAAATGATCCTCCAAGCCTCAGCCTCCCAAGTAGCTAGGACTACAGGTGTGTACCACTAGACCCATCTAATTTTTTATTCTTTTCTGTAGAGATGGGATCTCACTATGTTGCCCAAGCTGGTCTTGAACTCCTGGGCTCAAGTGATCCTCCCACCTCAGCCTCCTAAAGTGTTGGGATTACAGGTGTTAGCCTGTGCGCCCAGCCAAAATTTTTCAAATAAAAGAATGAGGCAATCAAATGTTGATGAGAGCCCTCGTAGGTACAATCAGGGATTGCTGACTATTGGGCTGACCGTAGGAGACAGGCAACAAGCCACACTCTTTACCATGCGATCCCCAAACCTCAGTATTTGGAGACCTCTTCTCTTGGAGCAGCTGGTTTTCCCCTAAGAGGAAGCTTCCAGTCTCTTGACAGGATCCCAGTATTCTAGGATCTGAATTTGTGAATGAAGCTGGGGGAAAGGGGTCTGCCTGATAATTTAATATGCACAAGTTCACTTAATTCTGCTTTTCTGTGTAGTGAGTCATCCCTGTCTTCAGCTCTGCCTGGTGCCCAGGAAAGCTCTGAATCAACCTCTCCAGAAAGTAAACCACCTATCTTCTGGTGAATTTGGGCAGCATGGAATGGAGTAGGGTATATAGGGGAGGCAGGATCTCATTCTCTTTAGAAAACATTCACAGTGAATTCTCCTTTTCAGCCCTGCTCTCCCTCTACTTTCGAAGAGAAGGCAGCTCTAGTTTTAGAGCCTTTCCAGGGTGCTGCGACATGGATAGGTTCACTTAACGGCTGGTTCTGCCTCCTCCCAAAAGCTTAAGTAGTCACTTTGGAGGCTTTGGTAAGTCAGTGATCACTCATTCATCTGTTTTCCATGTTCCTAAGTTTTGTTGGCATTTTATTCAGCGGGGAGCTCTTTCCCTGTGTGCTTTTTCTTTATAGATTTATATCTTTTTTATTCCTTTACTGTCATTTTAATGAGGTCTCTGGAGTAAGTGGAGACAAACGTGTGTTCAATGAACTATGCTTAACCAGAAGTCCCCTTGCCACTGGGTTTTAACATGTACAGATGTAATGAACATTTTCTAAGTAGGAAAAGTCCATGTACAGTCAAAGCAATTCCATAATAATTAGAAATAAGTATGATAATAGAATAACCATACCTAACTTAATGCTTATATGTACTTGCAGTCTTTAGAATGGTTGTGTGTGTGTGTGTGTGTGTAACGTGTCTTATCCTCACAATAACCTCATAATTCTACCCCTAGCAGTCTGAGTCCAAAGCCCCTACGTTATATAACATAGTACATCATTTCCCAAGGTACGAGTAATCTTATTTTCAATTTATCAGGTCTTTAGTCAATCCCCACTTATTGTTAACTTAAGCTATAACTGAAGTTTTAATTTTTTAATTTTTAATTTTAAGTTTTGGCCCAGGTGCTGTCGCTCATGCCTGTAATCTCAGCACTTTGGAAGGCTGAGGTGGGTGGATGACTTGAGATTAAGAGTTTGTAACTAGCCTGGCAACATGGTGAAATCCTGTCTCTACTAAAAATACAAAAAATAGCCAGGCATGGTGGCATGCACCTGTAGTCCCAGCTACTTGGGAAGCTGAGGCAGGATAATTGCTTGAACCAGGGAGGCGGAAGTTGCAGTGAGCTGAGACTGCACCACTGCACTCTGGCCTGGTTGACAGAGCAAGACTCCATCTCAAAAATAATAGTAATTTTAATTTTTGTGCATACACAGCAGGTGTATATATTTATGGGGTATATGAGATGTTCTGATACAGATGTTCTGATTATGCAATGAATAATAATCACATCATGTAAAACAGGGTATCTAGCTCTTTATAACCGAGGTTTTTAATGTAGATTTTGAACATTTACTGTGCATTGTTTGATGTGGCAGAGCTAGCATCACTGTAGATGTATCTACTTGAAATACACGTTGGAGGTAGGACAGAGTAGTCTATGACAAGTTTTAAAGCACTGTCATTTAAACTGGAAAACCTGGCATGTGTCTGGTTTATAATACAGACAGATGGGCATTTCCTGTAAAAGAAGGCAGTTACCATTGTAATTTGAGAGGTCGGAGAGAAGCAATTAGAAATCTTACTTTAGCAACATAAAACGTGAAAGCATCTGTTTAATGAAATGTGATATTTGCAAGAGTTTAACATATTAAACCACTGATGTCCCTGTGCAGCCTAATTTGAAGAATTCAACCCCTCACTCATAGATGAAAGATTTTAGTACTAGGGCTACTATCACTCTCTCCAAAACTACACACTACTACAACACTATTGTGGTATTACTCTTGCGGTAATTCTTTGTGAGGGGTATGTGTATATATGTATGTACATATGTAGAATAGATATATATATAACTAGGTGGATGTTCACTCAAAATCCTTACTGCATCTCAATTCCTTGACCTCCCTTCAGAGGATCTGGTACCCTCTGGTACCTCAATTATCCATTCTCAAATGCATTCCGTACACTCTAATATTACTGATAACTACAGCCCCTCCTCTAATTTAATTCAAGCCTCCACTCTCCATCCATCTCTTATCGTTCCAAGGTCATTCCATATAGTAACTAAACTTCAACAATTCTTCAACCTAATCAAAAACACCAATTCAGTCACTCTACCATCTTTCCACCGTTCTTCACTCCTCTCGTAACTTTACTTCTTACCACTTCTGAAATTATAAGGCCTCCTTTGCGTCTACCATCACCAACTCTGCCCTTAGCTCCTCATTATGCTTGCCTGGTCAAATCTCAGTCCTGGTTACTGCCAAAACTGCCTACTCAGTGCCTGCACATGAGCAACTGATTATGGCTGGAGAAAATTGCATAACCAAGTGGCTAGCCTCACTCTAAATTCATGACCACTTATTCAATGGGGCTCTTAGTAATGCCTGGAAACTTTACCATGTTCTTTAGTCAGTTCATTCTCCCTCACTCAAACTCTGATTTCACCTCCCTTCTTCTCTCTTCTTTTCTCATTACTTCCCATTAAGGACTACATTACCTAGAGTAGGCTAAACTACTATAACAAATAGACTGCAAAATGTTATGGCTCCAACTCAATAGAAATATATCTTGCTCACATAATTGGGTGTCCAGGTCAGTGGGTAGCTCTCCTTCATCCAGGCACCTTCTTTCTTGTGGCTCTGCCAACTCCAGAGGCTTGTGGTCATCTGCATAACTGAAGTAGAGTCACTGTGTCCACGGTCCAGCTGGCAGAAAGGAAAATGCATGAAAGAGGCACAAGTACTCTCAAAGTAAACGCCTTGGCCTGACAGTGGCAGATATAACATCTGCTCACGTCCTATAACTTAATACTTGACCATATGCAACTGGAAGACAGGCTGAGAAAAGCAGTCTGTGTTTTCAGGGAGAAGGGGAGACTAAATTGTGATGGACAATTAGCAGTCTGCCAAAATGATCTTGTTCCTCATTTTGCTGAGAAAATAGAAGCAACGGGAAGGGAAA
Source organism: Chlorocebus sabaeus (assembly GCF_047675955.1). Taxonomy (NCBI): domain Eukaryota; kingdom Metazoa; phylum Chordata; class Mammalia; order Primates; family Cercopithecidae; genus Chlorocebus; species Chlorocebus sabaeus. Next base: position 13,916,264 of record NC_132915.1, read on the forward strand.
CTACTTTCTCCCACTGTCAAATCTATCTACGTATCTCGGTATGTCCCATATATGTAGGAACTGAGGAAGATGGGATCCCTAGACCAACCTCGACCAGAAAGGGAATCTTTCTTTCCAGGCTTTCAATGAGAACCATGTGGTCTTAAAGACCCTACTACCTAATCACAAAATGCAAACATACCTTCTTTCCTTGTGCTTTTCAACCTCTGTGGTTTTGGATATTGTTGATCAACACTCCTTTCAGTCCTGCTTTTGTGAAACTCCAATTTACCTTGCTGATGATTCTGCATTACCCTATTCTCCTCCCACTTTCTGTTCTACACCCTTTCTTTGCTGGCTTCGCTCACCTAGATCAGAGCTTCTCAAAGTTTTTGATGTGGCACAAATCTCTTCGGATTCTCGTTCAGTGGAAGATGCTGGTTCAGCAGGTCTGGGGCGGGCCCTGAGATTCTGAGTTTCTAACTAACATCCTCATGTCAGTGCTGCTGGGCCACTGACCACGTTTTGAGGAGTGAGACTCTAAAGAGGGTGTTTTCCAAGATTCTGACCTTTGTCTTCTTCTTTTATCTCACAGCAATATCACCGCTAGGCTGATTATTAATGAGTCTATTTTCTAGTTCGGTCCTCTTTCTCGCACTACAAAACCTTTATTTCTAACATATTAGTGTCCATGGCTCTCTGGCTGTCTTGACAACCCTTTGAATTCTTAAAATGTCCAAATCTAAACTGATCTTCTCTCAAGAAGTAGCTTCTCCTTTCCTTTGTTTGTAATTGTCTCTTTTCAATCTTGCAATTACCTACAAACTCAAAACCTCTACTTTCTTTGATTTCTCTCTTCCTACCCACAATTAATCAATCAGTTGCCAAATTCTATAGATTCTGCATGCACATCATCTCTCAACCATGCTCTTTTAAATTCCCCTGGCTGTCCCTTTAGGTCAGACTCATCGTTACCTTTTACCTGGCCTACAGTAGAACTGTCAGTTTTTCCACCTCTAATTTCTGCTTCTCCTCACAGATAAATCAATAGCGCAAATAAAAAAAACCTCCTTTTCTTCCCCCAAACTTCTGAACCATGAAAACTCAAAATGCTGAATTACATACAAATTCATCCATTTGGTATCTTAGGCCCCATACTCCTTTGTCTCTGCCACTTCTCAACATACCCTGGAGTCTTTGCTCTTTCCCCAACACAACTTTCACTGATTCGCCTTCATATATATACTCATGCTATCCCTTCTTGCTGTAAAACTCTGTCTCCTTCAAGGTTAATCCCAAATGCCTACTCCTTCACGCTGCCTTTCTTTCTTTATCCCCAAGACAGATATACACGGTTCTTTGATTCCCAGCAGTATTCTGCCACTTTTCACATGGAACCTATCATGGTTTGTCTTTTATTGTCTATTTTATCTTTGTTTTATTCCTTAGTTATTTGAAGGCAAAGATATCTTCAACTCCCCTCTGTAACTCTGCAGCATCTTACCTGTGGGGCGTCTACTATTAGTTGAATCAGGGGGATTTATGGAGATAATGTGATGCACTGGTAAGCTCACAGAATTGGAAGCCAGTACGGCTGGGTGCCGGCTCTCCCGTTTATTAGCTGTGAGGCTTTGGGTAAGTCACTTAACTTCGCCCGTAAAGTTAGACCACTACTACCTGATGGAGATAACGTTAAAGCGCCCTGCAACTCTACAGGGAACGGAGAAATGTTAGTTATTTTCCTCACAGAGAGCTGATGCAGTCTTGCTACTGGAATCTTGACTTGCAGGACCATCCCTACTTCACTGCCTGGAGGTCGAACCCCACGTTGCAGGGAACCTGGGCTACCAGGTCCCACCGCCCTTTTCCACTCCAGGGCCCTCTAACTGCTCTCCGAGACGCAGGTGATCCTGCCTTGCTGCGGGGGAGTGGCCTGGAGTCTCATTCCCTCGGGAGGCCTCCTTCCTTCCACCCGCTCGAGGGCCCTTCTCTTCCCTGTGACCCCGAAGACCGTGGTGCCGCCGCCTACGTGAGGCGTTTGGACCCTGCCCGGCCCCCGTAGCTCCCCTTCTCCAGCAGGTGGTTCTGGTCCTCTCCCCCAACTCGGGCGCGCACGTCACCGGCGAACCTCTAACCAGCGCCAGCGCCGCCACCAACCGCGAAAATAAACAAACCCCCGCGCACGGCGGACGCGCCAGGCCCCGCCCCCGCCCCCGCCCCGAGGCTCTCACGCCGCCCCCTCCGCTCGGGCTTCCCTCCACCCTCCGCCCGCCCGCCTGCTCGCAGCCGCGCTCTCCCCGCCCCTCACCGCAGCCTGCAGCCGCGCTCACCGCCGCGGTCCGCCCCGGCGCCCCGGGACCCGTTAGTGCCCAGCCCGCGGGCCGACCGCGACCCCAGCCCGGCGCGAGCCTGCCCCCAGCCCTGCCGACACTTGACCCAGACCAGTCTCAACGCCCAGTGTGGCCGCCCGGGGAGCCGCGGGAGAGGCGGCGGCGGGGGGAGGAGGGAGAGGAGGGCCGAGCCGGCGGCCCGGGAGGCCCGGTGAGTACGCGGAGGCGGGCCCGCCTCGCGGTGGTCCGCTCGGCGCCCCGGAGGCGTAGGCAGCGGCTCGACAGCGCTCCCCTCGGCGCCCCGGGGCTCGGGTGGCGGGGACTCGGCCTGAGGCGACGGGCTCCACTGGCCGGAGCCGCTGGGCAGAGGGCACGGGAGGGCCGCTCCGCGGAAAGGGCCGCGGCCCGACGCTGGGCGCAAGGCTCCGGGCGGCGGAGAGGGACTCGCACCAGACTCCCAGGCCGGCGGCCGCTGAGCTTCCTGAGACCCCGCGGGGGCCGCTCGAGTGACAGGTGCCACCGTCCCCTCCCCGCCGCTGGCGCCCGCGCTCCCTCCCAGGGAGCTGGGCGCTCGGAAATTTCTGGAGCAACGACCTGACTCGTTTTCTCCCTTTCAGGTTTTGAAGCCGCTTCTCTGCCCGAGTTAGGTGTCGCCCAGCGCAATTTCTTTCTCTGTGTACTTTGCGAATAAGTTTCGGAGCATCGGTTAACAGCCTATGGGTGAAATTTGGCTTTCATTCATGAATGAGGTATAGTGAATTACTTTTTGAATATAGTGCTCCTCCTCCTCCCCCGCCAGCTATTGAAAAGTAAACGAATTTGATTTTTTTTCTTCTGTTGTTGTTTGGAACAGCGTTTCCGAATTTTTGTCAGATCTCGAGCATTAGGGTGCTTCATAAATATTGAACAGTAATGACAAAAATAGTTTATCAAATTGTCTGATTGCCTTTTCTCTTCATCCTCTTTTTCACTCTTTCACCAGATTTTTCAGAGTTGATGCTAATGCTTTAATTGGAAGGACTAATGAAAGATCATCTGTCTTATACTAAAAAGCCAGAGACACTTGTCTTCACCATTTAGCATTGTCTGTTGTGTAGTAAATGTGCTTGGGATTGTAACTGGAATCATTTAATAAATGTGACTTGTAGTTATAAAAATATTTGAGAAGCTTTTTGGCTAATTAAAATATTAAAAATCTTCATAGAAATCTAGATTTCTTTCTCAACAGATTTATAACACTACAGTAGCTTCAGTTCTGGAGTAAGAGCAAAACCCAGAAGTTGACCAAAAGAACATTGTGGGCAAATGAAAATATATGTACTTTACTCGTGGGAGAATCCCTCAGGTCCTCACTCAGTACCTGCTTGTATTTTTTAACTTTCTTGGCGTACAGAAATTGGGAACTGCAGATTGGAGAGGGATGGCAGTACTTAACGATGAGGAAAAAATGGAGTTTGGGGCATACCCATTGGGTTTACTTTATTTACAGTGTGTTTGGAGCAGAGTTTTAGTATGCACTTCACATTTGCTGATTGTGAACCCTTTTTTTTCCTCCCTGAGGCGGAGTTTTGTTCTTGTTGCCCAGGCTGGAGTGCAGTGGCGCTATCTTGGCTCACAGCACCTTCTGCCTTCCAGGTTCAAGCAACTCTCCTGCCTCAGCCTCCTGAGTAGCTGGGATTACAGACGCCCGGCTAATTTTGTGTGTGTGTGTGTGTGTGTGTGTGTGTGTAGTAGAGACAGGATTTCGCCTTGCTGGCCAGGCTGGTCTCGAACTCCTGACCTCGTGATCCGCCCACCTGGGCCTCCCAAAGTGCTGGGATTACAAGTGTGAGCCACCACACCCAGCCTGTGAACCCTAATTTTTAAGAAGCCAAAGTGAAAGATACTGTCTGGTTATTTGAAGAACAGAACATGAAATAACACAATTTTTTATTTCACCAGGTGTTAAATCAGTGATACTTGGTGCCATTTCATATTATGCTCAGTTAATTTAGATCTAAGTTATACCGTTTCGTATTACGCTCAGTTAATTTAGATCTAAGTTATGTTTCAGTGAGGCCACACTAATTGGCATCTACATTGATACCTTTTTGGTCGGGCTAATTGGTAGTGTTAATATAAGATGGCTATCATTCATCTTATAAAAAGTGATATATTTGGTTGTTCTTAAGGAGTTTATATATATAATTTGTGTGTGTGTGTGTGTGTGTGTGTGTGTGCTGAAGTTCCCTAATTGTGGTCTTCTGGACTGAGGTATGACTGCTGCTGTCTGTCTTGATTCTAGTGAGGTCATAGTGGAGAGGGATAAGGTCATAATGGCAGTGTGCCTCCAAACCTTGATAGAGGCCAAGACTACCAGCTTCTTAGGAATTCTTCTGCTTAGGTCGGCGTGGTGGTGCATGCCTGTAATCCCAGCACTATGGAAGGCCAAGGCTGGAGGATTACTTGAGCTCAGGAGTTCGAGATCAGCCTGGGAAACATAGTGAGACCCAATGTATATGGAAAGAGGAAAAAAAAAAAGAAATTCTCTTGCTTGTAGCTTAGGCTATTCATTTTTAGAAGCAGTTTACTTAAGCAACCAATGCATCCTAATTCTTTTAAATTAACACTTTTGTTTTTTGTTTTTTTGAGACAGTCTGTCGCTCTGTTGCCAGGCTGGAGTACAGTGGCGCAATCTCAGCTCACTGCAACCTCTGCCTCCCAGGTTCAAGCGATTCTCCTGCCTCAGCCTCCCAAGTAGCTCGGACTACAGGCACGCACCACCACGTCCAGCTAGTTTTTGTATTTTTAGTAGAGATAGGGTTTCATTGCGTTGGCCAGGATGGTCTCTCTCTCTTGACCTCGTAATCCACCCACCTTGGCCTCCCAAACTGCTGGGATTACACGCGTGAGCCAGCAAGCCCAGCTGGCTTAAATCAACACTTTAAAACCAGATATGCTTCCTAGACAAAATTGGTTGTGGCGATTAGTTAGAATGGCACTTACCGTAATGAAACAACTTTGAACTGCTAATAATTGCTCATGCACATCTGCATTATGGGACTTGAGGATTGTCTATTGTGTACCTCATGTTTTTCTTTTTCTACTTGTAGAGCACATCTTTCACTGCATAGATAGCTGTGTACTTGAAGAATGTAAACTTGAAGAAAACACTAAGTTCAATAAATGAGTCTTCTGTGTGTCAGGTTCTGTGGTGAATAGAAACTGTTTGTCTTTCAGGATCTTGAAACCAGGATCTTAGGGACTAGGCACAACAATAAAGAAATAATTTTTTGGAGTTCATTCAATAATAGTAAGTTTAAAATATGGAAATATTACAGAGGCGGAATGTTTGACTTCTAGAACAGGTCAGAGAACGCTTCATAGATATGCTAGCACCTGAGCATGATTTTGAGGAATAAATGGAAGTTTTTCATTTAAGAGATAGATGGCATCGTAGACAAAAGAGAACAGCATAGTTAAAGATATGAACAAGTAAACTGATGGTGTGTTCAAGAAATTTCAAGTTGTTTTTTCTTGGAGTACATGCAAAATCTGAAGAAAGAGGGTTGCCGTAGAAAGCGCTAACATGCTGTTACATTTAATAAGTCAAATAATTGGCTTTTTGGGTATGAAGTATTTGTAAAATAGAGACTTTGTTATACTTTTGACATTGCTGTCATCTTTTTTTTTTTTTTCTTTTTTGACAAAGGGTCTCAGGTTGTCACCCAAGCTGTAGTGCAGTGGCACAATCACTGCTCACTACAGCCTCGACCCCTAGGCTCAGGTGATCCTCCCACCTTAGCCTCCCAAGTAGCTGGGACCACAGTCATGCACTGCTATGCCTGCTAACTGTTGTACATTTTGTAGAGAAGGAGTTTTGCCGTGTTTCCCTGACTGATCTTGAACTCCTGGGCTCAAGCAGTCTGCCCACCTCAGCCCTTCTAGAGTACCAGGATTACAGGCATGAACCACCACGCCTGGCCTGCTGCCATCTTAAGTATAAATTAATAGTTTTTACTAGTGGTAGTCTTTACATTGTGGAAGATAGTAGAATATATATTTATAAATGGTGAACTGCCTGCATATTGAGAATGTGTGTTTATTTCACATTTTGCCCTGAAGTGTTTCTGTTTTTAAAATTATCTTGTAGATTTATTTTGTCTTCCTTCAACTATACATTATCCTTGAAATTAGTTTTATCATTTATTTTATGAGATAGGGTTTTGCTATGTTGCCTGGGCTGTCCCAAACTCCTGAACTTAAGTGATCTCCTGCCTCAGTCTCCCAAGTTGCTGAAATTACAGGTGTGCACCACTGAGCCCAGATATCCTTGAAATTGTTTTTAAAAGGAGCTCCAAGGGAAGAGGGGAAATATATAAATAAAATAATCATTAGAGTTCTGCACCAAAAACCTGATTTGTGTAGTATTTTAATAATATGCAAATATTTAATATACAGTATTAGCCACCATATTCATAGACTAATATATGTAACTTAATTGGCAGTCCAGTGTATTTTCATTTGCATTGTATGCCTTAATTATAATGTGTATATAAATGACTGAGCATAGAAGCGTCTAACTTTTAAAGACCAAATGTATTTGAAGAAGTATAGAGAGGGAGGGAGAAGAGCTGTGTTTGAATCTGTTTATCCTAACATCTCTTAGATGTGACTGTATGTGGAGATGCAGAAGTTTAGGACACAAGACTGAAGGAATACTAACGTTACCTAGCCATGACCTGAAATATAGTATCTTTTAAAAGCCTAATGTTTTCATAGTCTCCCTGTTTATTTCTTTCTCATCAAGGTTAAAAAAAAAAGTTACAGAGGAATTCCTGGATTGCATAACATGATTATCTTTTTGAAAATTCTGAAAAATTAGTTAATGAGGGTAATATTCTCTTAAAAGTATGCAACATATTAGTCTTCGATAGTTGCTGTCTGTCATTTGACTTCTGCATCACTGATATGAATGGCCAAAGGCGTCTCATTGTCAATTCTGACCTGTAGTTGCCCTTTCTAAATTTTGACACAGGGCAAAAAAATCAATATTGTATTGATTACATTATGCTTAACTTTTTCAACTTGTGTATAGATAACCATTTGTTCTTTCTGGGTTTTTTTTTTTTTTTTTTTTTTTTGAAAGTAATACGATCATTGTAGAGCTGGGCATGGTGGCTCATTCCTGTAATCCCAGCACTTTGGGAGGCTGAGGTAAGGGGATTACTTGAGCCTAGGAGTTCAAGACCAGTCTGGGCAACATGGCAAAACCCTGACTCTGCAAAAAATTAGCCAGGCATGGTGTCACATGCTTGTAGTCCCAGCTACTCGGGAGGCAGAGGTGGGAGAATCACCTGAGGCCAGGAAGTCAAGGCTGCAGTGAGCCATGATCACACCACTGTTCCAGCCTTGGTGTGGGAGTAAGACCCTGTCTCAGTTAAAAAAAAAAAATATATATATATGTGTGTGTGTGTGTGTGTGTGTATGTGTGTGTATATATATAGTCATTATAGAACATTTGGGGAAATAGTAAAAACTATAGTAAGGAAAATTAGTGAGTAATCCCATGTATTTCTTCTTTTTGGTATGTGTATAAATAATAGACATATTTAGAAATTGGGGATTATTTTCATATTAAGTTTTAGTCCGTTCTTTCATTTAAAATTACATTTCCTTCTTTTCCACTTCTGAAGTACTGGTCAGCGTACCTTTTGACATAGTATGTAGATTTCTGTCAAGGCTGTTGAGGTGGATGATGTGTTGATATGTTGGCTATTTTTTTTTTAAGTATAACATAGCACATGATTGAGCCCTTCCAGTTGTTTCATCTCCTATCCCCTTAGCTGCAGATTAAGTAGTAGTATTTTTTGTCTTTAATATTTACTGTTAGGTAAAGTGTAATATAATGGCAAGTGGCTGCCACTGTCTTACTCTTTTTTTTGCACCTTACCCTGATCAAACAAGGGATCATTAAAGGAGCATTTCCCCCTTTCCATTTTACCCTTTCGGAAGTTAAGACATGTTAACACATAGGTTGCTGATGTGACGTAGCATAGGTAGCTGCTTTACCAGAAAAATAATTTTGTCTTTTGAGTGTTTGTCATTGATTTTTTTCTTGATTAACAGTATTTGTCATAATACTTTCTTTTTGTTTTGTCTTTCTTTTGTTACTTTTCATTCATTCAAGAAACATTTAGTATCTATTATATGCCCACTATTTAAGATATAGTCTCAAATGTGACTCTTGGGTTTCTGGTAGATAGGTATTTTCCTTCTGTAGTATGTTATGTGTAATCTTTAGGTCTTTAACTCTTTTCACTGGCTGACCACTCACCTACTACTCAATGCCTAAAAACTTTTTTCTTTCATTTCAAAGATTAAAGCCTTAGCTTGTATAGGGGCCACATGTTGTTTAAGTTTCAAAACACTTTGCAGTGGAGTCAGGCATGCTTAGTCAAATTTTTAAATAGTTTGTACCAATTCTCCTATGTCTCATAGTGTCTCGTGGCACATTTCAGTGTCATAATAATAGTAACACCCGTAAATGCGTATATAGTCATGTGCTGCATTAACTATGTTTTGTTTTGGTCAATGATGGACATATAAAGCAGTATTTTTATTGTACTTTTTCTTTAGATACACAAATACTTACCATTGTGTTACAGTTGCCTCCGATACAGTCACATGCTATACAGATTTGTAGCTTAGGAGCACTAGGCCATACCATGTAGCCTAGGTGGATAGTAGGCTGTACCAGTGAGGTTTGTGTAAGTACTCTGTGTGATACTCACACAGTGATGAAATCACCTAATGATGCGTTTCTCACAACGTGTCCCCATCGTTAAGTGATGCATGACTATAGTGAGTGCTTCTGGCTACTGTTCTAAGTACTTTACATATATTAACTTCTTCAGTCTTTACAACAACTCAGAGAGATCAAGTAGGTTGCTCAAGGACTTACAGTAAGTAGCAGGTTGGGTGTGATGGGCATTCTGGCTCCAGGTCAGTGGTCTTGTGCTGGTGCTCCCTGCCATTTGCTTTTTGCATTACTGACACAAAGAACCAGAGGCATCTCATTCTCCCAAAACTGGAAAGAGATTTAAAGGTGTCTGTATTGAACTAGATGGAAAAAAATGTGAAAAACGTTTTTGTTATAGTATATGATTAGGATAAGTAAAACAATATAAATTAATAGGAAAGACACTAAATGTTGAATTTCTATAAAACTTCAGACTCTTTTCAGGGTTTCTAATGAGATAATTGTACTTGCTTCTGTGAACATTAACTTTTCATTTTTAAAATCAGTTTATCCACCAATGAAAATATTCAGTTCCTGATCTAGACTTTTAAATAATGATTTCTTAGGATTGAGTGTCCATTAAAACTTCATTTGTATGAGGAGGTAATAAAAACAAGCAATTTTTATCTAAGCATTCAGTAATTTGCAACAGTTGAAATTATTTTTAAATAATCTAACAGCTCTTTTCATCAAAAATGTAATAGAAAATTCCTTGTGATAAAGATGAAAGGATTTGGGGCAGTTGCGGTGGCTCATGTCTCATGTCCCAGCACTTTGTGAGGCCAAGGCAGTAGGATCACTTGAGCCCAGGAGTTTGAGACCAGCTTAGGCAACATAGGAAGATCCCCATCTCTATAAAAAGTAGAAAAAATTAACCAGGCATGGTGGCACACACCTGTAGTCCTAGCTACTCAGGAGGCTGATGTGGGAGAATCATTTCAGCCCAGGAAGTCAAGGCTGCAGTGATCCATAATCAGGCTACTGCACTCCAGCCTGGGTGACAGAGCGAGACCCTGTCTCAAAAATAAACAAATGAATAAATCAGTGAATGACAGGATTTCAGATTCAATTGGACTTTCTAATTTCAAGTGTTTAAAAGTAATGACAAAGTTCTAGGTGACAGAAAGCATATGCATTGTTTGAGCAGTCACCTTGCAGCTAGATTTGATGTTGCTGAAAATGGATGTCACTGGCAAATGGGGAAAAATATAATCAATACAGAGATTTAAGGCTGTTACTTTAAGGAAACCTTGCTCCCTCGATTTTGGGCTCCCCTGTTCTTGACTTCCTGCTTATTCTACCTTGTGCCTTGCTGTTTAGGCACCTTGAACATAATCTTCCAACAGTTTTACAAGCCTGTCTATAATAATGAGTAACAGTGCATTCTGCAGTTGTCTGCTGAGGTAGATTACTAGGACTTGGAGCACTTCCCTTTTCATAGTTGACATAACTCCAGAGTGGCATGTGCAGGAGCTACCCACTGAGGAGCACCGGATGAGGTTGCTTGTATCTGGAAGTGACTGGAACAGAGGCTCTTACTTTTTCAGGGGTTTCCGGCTGCCCCAAGGCCCAAGGGAGACTGTCTAAGGATATCCTGGTAAGATAGCTGTCTTATGCTACAGAAATAAAATTTCTATGAGCCTTGGAGAGATGTTTCAGAATAGAAATTTATGAACATTTAATGCATGCAAATAATCCATATATGAAATTCACAGTTTTCATATCAGTCCTAGAATAGAAAGAAATTTCTTTGTGTAAGTTATAAGTCATGATAAGGCTTCAAGAGCAATCTGAAAATCTCAGCAGCTGAAAGCAGCAAAGTTGCTTTCTTGCTCAAGCTATATGTCCATCACAGGTTAGTAAGGGGGCTTTGTTCACTGTGGTTGCAGACTTTATTAGATCTGGCTGATAGAGATTCCATCTCAGTATATGCTTCTGCAATCACAGAAGCAAGGAAAAGAGGACACGTTGAACCACACACTGACTTGTAAAGCTTTTTAAAGTTTATATTTCACTGGCCAAAGTAAGTTACCTAGTTATGCCTGCCTTCAACAGAGAAGTGATGTATAGTGTAATTCCCCTTCAGGGAGGGACAGTGAATATTTGTGAACAGTAATACAGCTGCCACTTCCAATTAATAGCCCCAACATTTAAAATTGAATATAATGATAGTTGAACAATTACATAGGATTATTGTACCTTGAGTGCTCAAGAAAGTAACATTTTATATAGGATTGTTACTATTTTTTTGAGAGAGAGTCTGACTCCGTTGCTCAGGCTGTAGTCAGTGGTGCAATCTCAGTTCACTGCAACCTCCACCTCCTGGGTTCAAGAGATTCTCATGCCTCAGCCTCTGGAATAGCTGGGATTACAGGTGCGCATCACCATGCCAAGCTAATTTTTTGTATTTTTAGTAGAGACAGGGTCTCACTATGTTGCCCAGGCTGGTCTCAAACTCCTGGCCTCCAGTGACCTACCCACCTCAGCCTCCCAGAGTGCTGGGATTACAGGTGTGAGCCACTGCACCCGGCCTATAGGATTATTTTAATAAAATATGTTGAGGTTGAAGCAGAATTCATCTTTTTGATAATATTTCTGGAATTTCTTTTCCGTTTTGAAACATTTTCTCCTTTGTCATAACTTATGAAACTTTCATTCCCATGCTTGCAGGAAAGATTGGAAGCAAAAATCTGTCACAATTTATCATGTGGTATCATCTTTGTACATTGTCATATTTTGTCTTGATTTGCATATTTCTAGACACAGAAGCAATTTGTCTTAACATGATATTGTAATAAAAATGCAATGATTTAATGACGGCTAGACAGCATCTTCAGACCTCAGTTCTTACTGTGATTTTTCTTCATTGTGTACCAAAAACTTGAAAGATTTCCTAATGTTTTTCTGGTTACTTAAGGTGGAAGATTGAATATGTGCTGCTCATTTTTCTTTCCTCCTGAAAACATACAAACGATAGTGTATGGTTGGCTTTCAGAATGGATCTTAATGATCCTTACTTCTTAGTATTCACCTTTACATAGCCCTTTCCCACAATGAATAGGGTGGACCTGTGTGATAATGTGATGTAGTAAGAAATATATATGTAACCAGTGGGATATTGTGGAAATGACAGCAGTTCATTCAGATATGAGCACTGCGAATCAAGACATAGGATAAAACTATAAAGAAAAGCAAAGGAGTAAGTTATACGGAAATCGGGATACTTGTTACCTCTGGCTGGTGCAGTGGGGGAATGCAGTTGGAGAGAAGCATAGGAGTCAGTTAACGTTTTGTTAACCTTTGTGCTGGCTACTTGGAGTGTTCATCTTAATTTTTTCAAACCGAATACTTTATTCAGTTTCTGTGTACCTGAAACATTTCAAAATACAAATTTCTGAGTTGCTGTTCTGTTAAGACAATCTGTGTCTTTTTTAGTTGGAAGAGTACTTAGTCTTCTGGTTGTTACAGGGCTTCTTAATTTGGACTTTCAGATTAAGGTTCAGCAAATCTAGGTCCAAGTGGAGACTCAGCCACTAACTTCCAGAAAGAACTAAGGGAAGTCACATAACCAACTTAAACTCCACTTACCTTAGCTGTATAACTAAAGGATTTGGATTAGGAGCTACTGGGGGACTTTTAAGGTCCCTTCTAAGTCTAAACGGTTGTGGAAAAGCTGACAGCACATGACATGAAGCTACACTCACCTATGCTTGCATGGAAGCTAGTGAACTAAAACATAATGCAGAAGGCATTTTGAAAAGTTTCCTTTGGTTAAGAGAATTTAAGCTCTTTATTTTTGCTGTCAGTTCTAAATCACAGTCTCCAGAATCAAACTTACGGTAATATTTTATATATGATAAAAATGGTATTCTGTCTTTACTCCTTTTTTTTCTTTTATTGGAAGTTGGGAGTTAACACGTAGTTGGACTAAAGATCCTTTTTTGTGTATAATGAAAAAATGATACTCTTTTCCACTGTAAACCATATTGATTTAGGATGTTCTTTATAAATATGTATATATTACAGAATTATTGAGAGAGGAAAACCATGCATTTTTAAAGTATACATGGAAAAATGAGCACATTATATCTGTGAAATCTTATGTCATTTTTCTATTGTAAAATGTTACATTGTTTGCTTAAATATAAAAGTATGTTACTGCTAATAGTGCTGTGGGTATTAATCCAAATTTACTAAAGCCAGTGTCAGAAGAAATTTACTTCATATACATATGGTTGTTTTAGCATCTACAACAGATTTTACTGAGTGTTTGTTTACCCATCTGCCTATTCTTCTCCCTCCCCACAGAAATTGTTCTTGACAGAAGTATCTTAAAAGAAAAATCTTTACGATGGCCTCAGCAGTACTTAGTTCTGTTCCCACTACCGCTTCTCGTTTTGCCCTGTTACAAGTGGATAGTGGCAGTGGTTCTGATTCAGAACCTGGAAAAGGTAAAGGTCGAAATACTGGAAAGTCTCAAACTTTAGGAAGCAAGTCAACTACAAATGAGAAAAAAAGAGAGAAAAGAAGAAAAAAGAAGGAACAGCAACAGAGTGAAGCAAATGAGGTAACACTTAAAATTATTTGTGTTGTCTGCTTTCCCAATAGACGATAATCATCCTGAGAACAGATACTATCTTGTTCACCTATGTATTCATAGTACCTGTTACACAGGTATTCTGTAAATATTACTTCAATGAATGGATGTGAATTTGTGTATATTTAAAATCAAATGTAATGATCTTTTTTTTTTTTTTTTTTTGAGACAAGCTCTCACTCTGTCACCTAGGCTGGAGTGCAGTGGGATGATCACACTTCACTGTAGCCTCAACCTCCTTGGCTCAAGGTATCCTCACACCTTAGCCTCCTGAGTAGCTGGGACCACAGGCACACACTGCCATGCCTGGCTAATTTTTGCATTTCTTGTAGAGGTGGAGTTTTGCCATGTTGCATAGGCTGGTCTTGAACTCCTGGGCTCAAGCAGTCTGCTTGCCTCAGCCTCCCATAGGGCTGGGATTACAGGCGTGAGCCACCACACCCTGCCTGAACATTTTTAAAATACATTTTTTTCTGACTGTGGAAGTTTGTGTGTTCATTGCATAAAGTTTAGGAAAGTCTTAAAAGGAAGCAAAGGTCACTTACAGATATAACCAGAAATATAACCAGTTAATATTTTGGTATGTGTTTTCTGTACACATATATAAATTTATATGAATATATACATGTATATATATATCCATGTTATACTTAAATGAAGATGGGATTATTTAATAGACTGTTTCATAACTGGCTTTTAAAAAATATTAGCCATGAGCGGTTTTCCGTATTAGTAAATACAGATCTCTGTTATTTTAAATGAATCCACATTTTACAATATTTAATTATGTGGTTATTTCATACTTTATTTAATTGAACTCATGATAAGCATTTGGGTTGTTTCCTGTTTTCTACTGTTATAGGCAAAAATCATATGACTAGTTGTTTTTGTTTTTTTGAGACGGGGTCTCATTCTTGTTACCCAGATTGGAATGCAGTGGTGCGATCTCGGCTCACTACAACCTCTGCCTCCCAGGCTCAAGTGATCCTCCCACCTCAGCCTCCCAAGCAACTGGGACCACAGGCACACGCCACTACACCAGGCTAATTTTTTGTATTTTTGGTAGAGACAGGGTTCATCATGTTGCTCAGGTGATCCACCCACCTTGGCCTCCCAAAGTGCTGGGATTATAGGTGTGAGCCACCGCGCCGGCCTCTCTCTGTTGCCCAGACTGGAGTTCAGTGGCATATAGCTCACTGTAACCTCCAACTCCTGGGTTCAAGCAGTCCTCTTGCCTCAGCCTCCCAAGTAGCTAGGACTACAGGCAAGCACCACCACATCCAGCTAATTTTTTTTTTTTGTAGAGACAGGGTCACAGTACATTGCCCAGGCTGTTCTGAAACTCCCAGCCTCAAGCAATCCATCTGCCTCAGCTTCCCAAAGTGCTGAGATTACAGGTGTGCAGCTCTCTTTCTGACCCTCTGTGACTCGCCTTGAATGTACATTTTTATGCATTCGATGGTCATTTTTTTTTTCTGAGATGGAGTCTTGCATTGTCACCCAAGCTAGAGTGCAGTGCCATGATCTCAGCTCACTGCAACCTCCACCTCCCGGGTTCAAGTGATTCTTCTGCCTCCGCCTCCCAAGTAGCTGGAACTACAGGTGCACGCCACCACACCTGGCTAATTTTTATATTTTTAGTAGAGACAGGGTTTCACAGTATTGTCCAGGCTGGTCTAGAACTCCTGACCTCGTGATCCACCCGCCTTGGCCTCCCAAAGTGCTGGGATTACAGGTGTGAGCCACTGCACCCGGCCCATTTCTTTTCTTCAGAGTAAAAACTGTATAGAAGGCCCTTTTTTCCTAGACATCCTTAGCATTAGTTATATGACCAACATTTAATGTGCCCATTGTTTTTAAAAGAAATGCTAAAATACAACTCTAGTATGTGTTTTGTTTTAATAGAAGGAAGAGTTGGGTATATAAGGACCTTCCTTATTATTGTTTAATGAAAGAAGTAGTAAAAGTGTTTTATTCCCATAGTAATGTCCCAAGACTTAGAAAAAAGTATTTTCACTTTATATTTTTCTGTTAAATTTCCATCTCCATTGCTTTCTAAATATTCTTTACAATGCTATCCACACAGTTACTTTAAAGGAAAGACATTTTCCTCACTAGATGATAACCTTTCAGAAGTCAGATCTTTCAGAACTTTTGATTGCCCACTATTTTCTTTTAGGAATTAAGATGATTTGGGGGAAACAGAAAATAAGGCAATAATGGAGTTTATATTAGAGAATCAGAAAATGTAAAACAAAATGAGTGTGAAGGATCCGCCCTTTGCACTTCAGCCATTTGCAGTTCTATCAGCCTTTACTTTCTGTAAAGCAAACAGCAGCCAACCTACCAGTGCTTCATTTCCAGCAGCATCTCCTCCTGAATGTCCTTTCCAAGTCAGAAACCAGCTACTGGTGTTGTTTCTATCTTATTTCCTTTTATAGAACAATGTACTTGGTAAAAACTGCAATTACTTTTGCACCAACCTGATATTACTGGTTAAAATTGTTAATCCACAATTGAAAGCCTCTTTATTAGTTTCTCAGGGCTGCCATAAAAAAATACCGCAAACTTGGTGGCTTAAAACAACAGAAATTTATTTTTCACAGTTCTAGAGTCTAGTAGAGTTTCAAATCCACACGTCAACAGGGCCATTCTCTCTCTGAGACTCTGAGTAGAATATTTCCATGCCTCTTCTAGCTTCTGAGTGGCAGCTGTCAATCCATGGCATTCCTTTGGCTTGCTGTGTCATCACCCCAATCTCTACCTGTGTTGTTATGTGGCATTCTCTGTGTATCTGTGTCTTCACCTCTTTGTATAAGGACACCAGTCATATTGGATTAGGGCCCTACCTAATTCAGCATGACTTCATCTTAACTTGATTACATCTCTAAAGACCCAAATTCCAAATAAGGTCACATTCACGGACACTGGGGGTTAGGGCTTCAAGGTGTCTTTAGGGAGAATACAATTTGTTAAAAACTTCAGATAAATTAAATCGAACAGTTCAAATGCGCAAAGACCGATTCACAATTCAGCAGCCCCCAGAACCAGAATAGGTTCAGAGCTACTCCTGGGCTGTCAGATGGTCAGGTAGTATTTATGGACAGAAAACAGAAGTGAGGTACAGGAACAGCTGGACTGGTTACAGCTCCACCTTTGCCTCATTTGAACATAGTTTGACAGTTGGCCACCTGTGATTGGCTAAAACTGGGTGATTGGTACAAAAGTAGGTTACAGTTTGTTTATATATTGTTAGGTTACAGTTCACTATGTATGGGGAAACTTTCAAGTTGAACTTAAAATATGTAAAGAAGCAGTGGGGGCCAGGCGCGGTGGCTCATGCCTGTAATCCCAACACTTTAGGAGGCTGAGGTGGGAAGATTACCTGAAGTCAGGAGTTCAAAAAGTAGCTGGGCATGGTAGCATCCAACTGTAATCCCACCTGTTTGGGAGGCTGAGGCAGGTGAATTGCTTGAACCTGGGAGGCGGAGGTTACAGTGAGCGAGATCGCACCACTGCTCTCCAACCTAGCGACAGAGCGAGACTCTGCCAAAAAAAAAATGTAAGGAGGCAGCTTTAGACTAAACTTTTTTTTTTTTTTTTTAACTGCTCCTTGCAGAGCAGGGCTAGCTCATAGGCAGTATGCCCAGTCTGCTGGCTAAACTTAATTTAACAAATTCAGTTCATAACAGCCTCTCAGTATTTTTCTCTCTTGTTTCAACTACTTTGTCTCAGATTATTTTTATTGTTGGGAGTGGCTTGGCCCATACTGTTTTAGTTGATTATGTTACTTTGTGGACTAGGCCCTGTATTTTTTAGCACTAGCAAAGTAGTTGTCAGAGTTGTTTAGGCGATCTCTCACTATTTAAACTTTTAAATGTGTATGCTTCTTAGCTATATTGTTTTGCATTTTATTTTATTTTTATTTTTGAGACAGGGTCTCACTCCGTCACCCAGGCTGGAGTGTAGTGGCATGATCACTGCTCACTGCAGCTTCAGCTACCCAGGCTCAGGTGATCCTCTCATCTCAGCCTCCTGGGTAGCCTGGACCACAGGTGCATGTCACCACACCTGGCTAGTTTTTTTTTGTTGTTGTATTTTTTGTAAAGATTGGGTTTTGCCACATTTCTGAGGCTGATCTCAATCTCCTGGGCTCAAGCAGCCCACCTGCCTCAGCCTTCCAATGGGCTGAGATTACAGGGGTGAGCTGCTGAGCCCGGCTATGTTTTGCATTTTAAGAGCACACTTGTTTTACTGTTTTCTACTCCTATGAATTTCTCTTTAGTAAAGAAGAATGATTAAAATGGAGGTATAATAGAGTATAATACATTTTTCACTTAATCAGTTCATTTCTCTACCAATATTATCTCAAATGCTGGCAAAATTAACGTTCTACAAAGATTATACAAAACACAAATAATAACTTTAGTTGTGTGAGTTAGCAAAACAAGTGAAGTAGAAGTATAAAAATACCATTTTTTTAAATTAAAAAAATCATTAGTATCCCAGGATTGGTAAACTGAATTTAATATATTTTTTCTTTGTTTTATTATAGCTCAGGAATCTTGCCTTTAAGAAAATTCCCCAGAAATCCTCCCATGCTGTTTGTAGTGCTCAACATGATCTTCCATTGTCAAACCCAGTACAGAAGGATTCACGAGAAGAAAATTGGCAAGAGTGGAGACAAAGAGATGAGCAGGTACAACTAAGTAAATAAAATTGCTTCGTTATTCATTGAATTTATGGATTTTTCAGATGGCGGTGCCTCTGAATTCATGTCACCACTGTTCTGAGAAGCAGTTTGTATTGGATTAATTCACATTTGCTGCTTTTAATAAGGGGTTCTGTTTTTGATCTACTCAAAAACAAAATTGATACATTTGTTGTTTATGTTAGTTTTGGCAATACGAAGCAGTTATTTTGTGGTTTTAAAAATCATCTGCCTTTTACAAATCAGGGAGAGACAGGGAAGGTAGGGGAACAGTATTAAATTATTCCAGGTAAGAAAATCACATTTGTAGGGCAGAGGTCTTTTGTTAAAAATACACAGTGTCTAGGCTGGGAGTGGTGGCTCGCACCTGTAATCCCAGCAGTTTGGGAGGCTGAGGCAGGTGGATCACTTGAGCCTAGGAGTTTGAGACCACCCTGGGCAACATAGCAAAACCCTTTGTCTGCAAAAAATAGAAAAATTAGCTGGGCAGGGAGGCGCACACTTGTGGTCCCAGCTACTCAGGTGGCTGAGGTGGGAAGATCACCAGAGCTCAGGAGGTGGAGGCTGCAGTGAGCCGTGATTTTGTCACTGCACTCCAGCCTGGGCAGCAGAGTGAGACCCTGTCTTAAAACAAAAAACAAAACAAATAATACCCAGTGACAGTTTTGCTTAAAAAAGAAAGCTTTTGGGAAACTTTACTGTTGTTTCTTTAACCTGTTTACATGATATTTTGTTCTTCTATGTCTCTATTAAATGTCATTAAAAACCAAATAAAATAGATAACTCATTAAGACCAATACATATCTTTTTTTGTGTGTGGAGTCTAGGAAAATAACATACTAAGCGTGGAATGTACTCTAGGAGATGCTGTATGTATATAGTAAGTGATGAGTTATTTATTTGCCTGTCAGACTATCATTTGATACATTCAGAATGAGTATCGTTCTAGCAGATATTAGGTCTAGTAGAGTGGCTATTTCTGTCATTCTTGGATTATCAGTTTTAAAGTAAATAGACTATACTAAGTTATTCTCTTAACACAAACTATGCTAATTATAACATTTTCTTTAGGATTTTGCAGTGCCTCAGGCTCATCATTATGAGCATCAGTTATTACTATAGAGCCATGCAGTAGTGCTGTTCAAATGGCAGTTCCAGGCACTGGTATACTGGATAAATCACCTTGTACTGTTTCTAGGGGTTGATTCTTTTTTTCCTTATAAAATATTCATTATGACCGATTCTTGTTTACAAATATAAATGTTTTAATGATCTACTTGTTTAGCCAGTAATAGAATTTGCCAGTGTCTTCATTGGAGAGAATTTCTCCCAGTGGCCTAAAGTGCACTGGAGAACTAATGGAAGAAAACTACTCAAATTTGCACCAAAATAAATTCCATGCAACATGGGAACTTGATCACAGATATCTGATTGCCTTTTCTTCTGCTTCCACTGATTGCTGCTGAAATGAGCAGGTAATGATGAAAAGGAAATAGTCTAACTTGGCCCTGATCCTATATAAGGATGCCATTGAAGGCCCAGGAACTTTGATGAATTTCTGCTGAGTATACTACTGATGGATCACTTAGGAAGACTTAGAACCTTATGTGGGAGCCTCACTTGGAAGAAGATAATGTGTGGTAGTAGAGTAGATCTTGGGATAATTACACTGAGAGGTGAGGAAGAGATAAGGGCAAGCCTTGCAACTGATGGACAGTATACTGTTTGGAATCTATTTTATTATTACTAATAAATTAATAATAGATTTCAAAAGTAGCTACATTTAGAGGGATCACGCAATGACTATATACTAGGCAGAAAGCATACAGTATGGTGGGTGTTCTTCCTGACACAGTATGAGAAATTTCGGGGATGGAGGGCTGAGCCAGACAGAAAGCTGGACATGGAAAACTTAGCTGTTATTTGGCTGCTTATGTCAAACACAAAAGAGAAATTATGCTAGGAACAAAGTTTCCTAATCCTAAATCACCATATTGATAATACAAATTTACATCAACTAAGTCTCAGCATACAATCTGAGAGCTAGAATTAAACACACAACCAGATGGACAGTAGGAAAGCACCCAGTTCGCCTATTTATGAGCAAACACTAGATCATGGTTGATCTCATGTCAATGGAAGAAAAGTTTCTGCCACATGAAGGAAAAGAACATTGTACTTAGTATCTGGAGTGAAAGCACACCTTGAAAAAGATTTGCTGCAGGAAACGGAAGTCAATTTTAGATAGCACCTGTGTTTTGCTTTAATAAAAATCAAGAGGCTAGAACATTTTATAAAAGTCAAGGGGATAGTAATGTTATATAACAAGGTAAGATAAAATAATGGACTAAAATGAAAAAGTGACTGAGAGAAATTAAAAGGGAAATGGGTGAATTAAAACTGAGACAGGACCGGGCGCAGTGGCTCACACCTGTAATCCCAGCACTTTGGGAGGGAGGCCTAGGTGGGTGGATCACCTGAGGTCAGGAGTTCGAGACCAGCCTGACCAACATGGAGAAGCCCTGTCTGTACTAAAAATACAAAATTAACCAGGCATGGTGGCGCATGCCTGTAATCCCAGCTACTTGGGGAGACTGAGGCAGGAGAATATCTTGAACCCAGGAGGCGGAGGTTGTGGTGAGCCAAGATCATGCCATTGCACTCCAGCCTGGGCAACAAGAGTGAAACTCCGTCTCAAACAAAACAAAACAAAAGTGATATGGGTGAATTTTAAAATTTAGCAAAATAAACTCATAGCAGATTAAAAACTTAATTAGAAGGACCAGAGTATCTACAAAGCTGAGCCAATTGTGTGAAGGAAAATTGGAGATAAGTTTTTCTGATAAAATTGACATGATAGATTGGAACACTGAATTTAAATCCAACAGAGGCATAATTAATGTCCCTGAAACAAATAGAACAGAGGCAAGTATTAAAGATTATGTTGATAGGCCGAGTGCAGTGGCTCATTCCTATAATCCCAGCACTTTGGGAGGTTGAGGCAGGAGTATTGCTTGAGGCCAGGAGTTTGAGACTGGCCTGGGCAACATAGTGAGACCCCAGCTCTACAAAAAAGAAAAAAGATTATTTTGATAAAAATTTCCCTAAGCTTAAGACTTGAATCTAAGCTTGAAAAGAACACCAAATTTAAGTCTTTTAAGAATTAGATTCTAATTTTAAGAATGAGGAATAAGGCAATAGTAGTATAAATATATGCACAGGAGAAAACTGGTTGCCTACACAGGATGAGGAATCAGGCTGGCTACTTTAAATACTAGAACCAAAATGTTAGGACCAAGAATTCCACATCTAGCTTAGAAGTCATTTGTGTGAATGTAAAAGAAACACACTCAGGCCCAGTGCAGCAGGTCATGTCTGTAATCCCAGCACTTTAGGAGACCAAGGTAGGCAGATCACTTGAGCCCAGAAGCTCGAGACCAGTCTAGGCAATATGGCAAATCCCCATCTCTACAAAAAAATGCAAAAATTCACTGGATGTGGTAGCGTATGCCTGTAGTCCCAGCTACTCAGGCTGCAGTGAGCCGTGATCATGCCAGTGCACTTCAGCCTGGGTGACAGAGTGAGACCCTATCTCAAAAAAAAAAGAAAAAAGACACTCTCAGACATAACAATAACTGAGAGAGTATACCACCATTATCCTTTCTGCAAATTTTTCTGAGATGTGCTCTTGCCAATTAAAAAGGAAATCTAAATGAAGAGTACAATTAAAAAAAACACTAGTGGTGAGTAAGCTAGTTCAATAAATAATTAATTCTAAGTAGTAGCTAACTTGTATCTATCCCAGCACACTTCATTGTGGAAAAGTGGTCTTATATTCGCTACCCATTTATTTGCTTAGATGTATATATCAAAAGGTGTTTATGTTTCTTAATTGAAATGGGTGTCATATGATATATGATGTATAAAATGATATGTAAATTATATCCCAGTAAAGCTGTTTTTCAAAAAAACATGTAAGTCATGGTTTTGACTTGGTTGTATGCATAATTTTCACTTAAAAAAAAATTTTTTTTTGAGACAGAGTTTCTCTCTTGTCGCCCAGGCTGGAGTGCAGTGGCACGATCTTGGCTCACTACAACCTCCACCTCCTCGGTTCAAGCGATTCTCCTGCCTCAGCCTCCCAAGTAGCTGGGATTACAGGCATGTGCCACCACGCCTGGCTAATTTTTTGTTTTTTTTTTTTTTTTTTAGTAGAGGCAGAATTTTACTATCTTGGCCAGGCTGGTCTTGAACTCCTCACCTCAGGTGATCCCCCAGCCTCAGCCTCCCAAAGTGCTGGGATTACAGGCGTGAGCCACCATGCGCAGCCACTGTTTTTTAAAATGATTAAATCAAGATCAAGAAACATATTGTTCACCAACAGCTGTTGTCTATGAATAAATCTCTGTGTAGATTTTTTTAGGTATAATCTGTTTTATTCATGATGCACTGATATTATCGATTCCAGTGTACCTTTTTTAAGAAGTCATGACTCAAAAAATAAGTAGAAAAATCTCTTAAGGGTTTCAGTGATTAACAGACCGAATTTTATTGTGTGTTTCTTCTGTTACTTTATTGATTCAAAGTCTACACGTCACTGGTATTTTTCTCACTCTGATGTGAAATGTCTGTTAGTATGTCCACAATAGCAAGTTCTCTCTTATGTGACATCCTTCAGTTCATTTGATAAAGGTTTTTTTCCAATAACTTGTTCTGGTTTTGTTTGTTCGTGAGTGTAATATTTATCATTAACTGTGTGACTGGTGTAATAAATCCCTTGGCAGTAGTTTGACTACCTGGTTTCCTTATAAGGGGTATAAATTCAAATTAATCCATTGTATTTTTGGCTCTTTAGCAACAAAATTAATCACTTTTATGCTAGAAAGCATTACTTAGTAGTTGTTCTGGAAAGACTCCTACAGGTCCCTAGGCTTTGTTCGAAAGTGAAACAAAAACTGTGATATCTTCAGGCCACTGGTCTCCTCAAGTTTCTTTCTCTCTTTTTTTAAAATTTTCGTGTATTTTTTGAGACGGGGTCTCACTCCCATCGCCCAGGCTGGAATGCAGTGGTGTAATCATGGCTAACTGCAGCCTCGACTCCCAGGCTCAGATGATTCTCCCGCCTCAGCCTCCCAAGTAGCTGGGACTACAGGCACACTGTGCCATGGCTGGCTAATTTTTTGTATTTTTAGTAGAGATGGGGTTTTGCCATGTTGCCCAGGCTGGTCTTGAACTCCTGGTCTCAAGCAGTCCACCTACCTCAGCTTCCCAAGGTGCTAGGATTATAGGCGTGAGCCACCACACCCAGTCTTCTGACCAGATTTCTTGACAGGTAGCTGAGAGCAAAAGATTGATGACTCAAATGAAAAATTTATTCATTATCTTAATTTTCTATTTATAACTTTAAATGTAAATGTAAATTTACAATTTAATTTGTAAATTTCTGCTCCTTTTGTGACATCACTCTTAAATGTAAATTTCTGTTCCTTTTGTGACATCACTCTTGTCCTTACACATACACATTTATATTCTATATTCACTGTATTGGAGTCCTGTTAATTTCAAAATTTATTGTGTTTTTATAAGTTGCATTATTTATGGTTCTATTTTCATTACTACTTTTAATTCTTTCATGACTCATGAACCATTTTTATTGCTTGGGGGTATGATAAAGCATACAACAAAAATGCACACTTAGTAAATGCAAACAGCACTCAGAAGACATAAAAATACATTAGCTGAGATGAACTGAATGTGGTGATGAATGTGAATGATATATGTCATTTTTGTAGAACTCTGACAACCTTTGGAGTAATTATGTTCAATAAGACTACTGTAAGATTTCTGGGAAAATAATCTTGCCTTCCAAATTACTGAAAGATATGTAGTCTACACTTTGAAAATCTAATGGGTTAGAGGACCACTATGCACTACTGCTATTAAGTGTAATCAGTTGGCTATAAGTATTAGATATCTTCAGAATGAGGATCTTTTTTGTTTTATAATAACTATATTTCCATGTTGCCTATGATAATTGAAGACTGTTCATTTGGAATTTATTTTGTTTGGATTTAAATGGGTAAAATTGTAATGGTACTTAGACTTACAAATTAATTTTTAAAAAATGTTAGCACCAAAATATTTACTGTCCTTTAGGTTTTTCATTGGTTCTTCATACTCTTTAACTGATTGAGCTATAGGTTTGCTTAAATAGAAAAAAAAATGTTTTACTACTAGATGGGGAGTAGGAAGCAATGAGGAAGTCAAGAGGAAGGGGATCTGAAGTACTCCATCTTGGGCACATGTAAGTATCTTCTTGAATTCTGTAGGCATTTTAGGCCTACTGTTTCCTCTTTTTCTTCCTTTCCTCCTCCTCCCATAAATAAAAAGAAAATAATAAGGAACTTACCATTTGCAAACTTAAACAAGGTACTTTTTTAAAAGTATGCTTTTATTTGCATTTTATTGCCTGGAGCCTGTCTTATAGGCCCAGTCTCTGTCTCTGTCTCCCTCTCTCTTTTACTTGTACATTTACTGATTAAGTAGATTGTCAGCTATATTTATAGCAGTCTTTGACAGAGAATAAAGATATGTTTAGAGAATTTCGAATCATGTTTTCTTTCTCTTTTCTGATATGTGTTGGTCTTGTGCTACCATTCTCCCTATTATCTAAGGTCAAAAACCTTATCTTTGATTCTTTCACACTTTATATTGTCAGTGTTCCAAAACTTGATCAGTCTCTTCTTTATTTTCTGCACTGCTACATTTTGGTCCAGGTGCCCATATACTGTCTGAGATTACAATGGCTTAGTCAGACACATTGATTCTAGGTTCTCGCTTTTCTAATATTCCAGTTTATGTCTTAAAAATTACTTTTATTTAATGTTAGCATTCCTCTTTTATCTGCCCTATATCCTTAAATTTTAGGAAGTGTCTGGAACCTAATGCTGCCCTAACTAAGCAATCTTATTTTCTATTATTCTGCAACATGGGAGGGTAATTCTAATTCATTTGGTACTGCTCTTATGCCAGAAACTGTGCTAGGTACTTCATACGTATTACAAGTTTAAATCCTCAAAATTGCCTTGTACAGTTGATATTCCAATGATCTTTTTAAATATTCTGAGATTCACAGAAGTTAATATAACTTGTTCGAAGTCACAACTAGCATGGGTGGAATAGGAATTTAAATTATCCATTTCTGTGATCTCCCAAAGCCTGTGTTTTTTCCACGTCTTCTTCTTGTAATGTTTAAAATTCACTTTTTGTCAGAATGACTTTCCTTAGTATCACATAGTATAGCTATTCTGAATATTGTAACATTAACATAATGTGGCTCTTTGTGCAGTTCTGTTTCTGCCTATCCAAATTGTATCTACATTTAAATACCAACGTAAAATTACGTTTATTGTTGGTCTTCTTTTTCTCAACTTCTGTGGCTCTTTTAATGTCTTATTCTATTCCTGTAGCTCATACACGTTAATCTTACATCCTCAACTGGGTAGGAATTCTTCAAGGGCAAAGACCAAAATTAAGCTGCTTCTTTAAATTAAGCCCCATAGGCAGGGAGGGCACAGCCCCTAGAAAACTCTAAATGAATCCTTAGTGGCTGATTGATCATACAGTGAAATTTTTGGAAGATTTGTTCTAGTTTTCAAAAATTTAAATTTAAATCATTTTTGTCTACCTGCATTTTCTCGTATACTAGTTTATGTTAACAATTAAAAGGTAAATTTAAAGTCCGAACTACTATTAGAATCAGTTACTGGGAGGGCCATATTTTTTTACTTTAAAATTTCGATGTCGTTCAGTTTTTATCAAGCTATTAGAATGAGCTGCCTTAATATTTAAATTCTGTGAGTTAATATGAAAAATAAAAATGACGTCTAACAAGACTTCCACTTCCTAACCTGTTCTGCCCACTACCTTATTTCTGGAATATCGTCAGACTATGTGACATATTAAAAATAATCTCAAATGCCCTTTCTATAATAATTAAATGCCATCAATAGGGATTAAAAGTTTAGTGGCAAATTGAACCAACTTTGTTCAGAATAAACAAGTAGTTTTGTTACTTTTTCTTTTTTTGACATAGAGTCCCACTCTGCCACCCAGTCTGGAGTGCAGTGGTGCGATCCCAGCTCACTGCAACCTCCACCTCTGGGTTCAAGCGATTCTCCTGCCTCAGCCTCCTGAGTAGCTGGAACTACAGGCATGCACCACCATGCCAGGCTGATTTTTTTTTTTTTTTTAGTAGAGACAGAGTTTCACCCTGTTGGCCAGGCTGTCTCAAACTCCTGACCTCAGGTGATCCCCCCACCTTGACCTCCTAAAGTACTGGGATTACAGGCATGAGCCACTGTGCCGGCCTAGTTTTGTTACTTTTTCTGTTAGGATGATTACTGTCCTTTAACTGTAGTGAAACATTTTGTATCAGTTTGCCATGAGGTTAGGTGGAGAAATTGATGTAAATTTCCTTTTATGTTATAACCGTTGAATACCCATATACATAAGTGTATATAATAAGCCTAAAAGATTAATTTATTACTTTTTCTTGCTAATTTCTAGTTTAGATTAATTTTTCACTTCAGTTATTCCATAAAGTATGTATAATTTACACTGGGCTTAATCTGATTTTCTAGTCCTATATATCCTTACTTACCATTTTAATTCTAATTGTATTTTTCTGAGTTAGATTGTTTTTCTGTGTAAGCTTAATCATTTTTCCTCTCTTTTTATTGTATCAGCATACGATTAGATGAGATGCTTTCAAAGGGATGACTTTGTTTAGAAATGTTTAGTTCATAGTGTCCAGTATTAATATTTTTCTAGTTTTTAAGGTGTCTCTTTGAAACAGATCACTTCTTTTTGTAGTTGGTTTCTATTTTAGTTTAGATTTTTAAAAATTATTAAGCAACAGAAATAATTATGATTAACTTAGGTAAAAAAAAAACTTTTTTGAAGGATACTGAGTGATTCTCAGATTTGAATTAAAAACTAAATAATTAGGTCTTGGGAAAGCTGGAAACCAAGGAATTTGGGAGTGCTGAGAAGCATGAGCTAGTAGATGTCATTTTTTGACGGTTATCATCAGATAATTAAACTCCACCTGCTTTTTCTTTGTTCTCAAAATTCCTGGGAGGAAAAAAAGGAATTGGATCACTTGCCCCCATCTTTTGTCATTGGTGATGATAGCTTGGGTGTTTGTGTGGTATGGCAGTGCTTAGTGTACAGAATTATGTGACTGGCTGTCCTGCTGAGACCATGGGACTTTGGAATGAATTGCAGTCATTTAAAGGAATGGAGGAAGGGATTCTGGACTGATTAAAAAAAAAAAGAGATGCCCACTAAATTTATGCTTTTGTTACCCTGTACATATGGACACACACATGTATACAAATCCAGGATGTTTACACCTGTCATGTTGCAACTGTCTTATATACAGCTGCAAACACACTCACCTATGCCCCGCAGTGGACAACCCGAAGTTCCATCCAACTACTGCAGCATTCTCTTTGGCAATTAGGAAAAGTAAGTCCTGTAGAGATTAATTGGATTGGAGGATGGTGAAAGCTAGATTTTAAAAAGTTAGGTGAGCCGGCACGGTGGCTCACGCCTGTAATCCCAGCACTTTGGGAGGCTGAGGCGGGTGGATCACGAGGTCAGGAGATCGAGACCATCCTGGCTAACACGGTGAAACCCTGTCTATACTAAGAATGCAAAAAAAAAATAGCCAGGCATGGTGGCGGGTGCCTGTAGTCCTAGCTACTCGGGAGGCTGAGGCAGGAGAATGGCGTGAACCCGGGAGGCGGAGCTTGCAGTGAGACGAGATCGTGCCACAGCACTCCAGCCTGGGTGACTGAGCGAGACTCCGTCTCAGGAAAAAAAAAAAGTGAGATTGATTAGTGAAAAAGAGGAACAAATGTATATCGCAAAGAATCATTATTAGATGACTTAAAGCAACCATATAGTTTATCATTTTGAGAGTAAAAAGATGCACTATGAACAATTATTCTGTAACACCTGGCATATACCAGGACATTTGGCAACCTTATTCTGTACCTCTGGTTTTTTCTATATCCAGGAAGTGGTATACTGTGTTCAATAATGCTTATTGAGTTTTTTTTTAGTATTCTTATATTTTTGAGTAATAATCGCTCATAATTCTTGGTGTCCTAAACTGAATGTTGCCTTTGACATCTATTATAGTGCCAATAATTTGGTAAGATTTTTTTTATTAAGGTAAAAAGTAAGATTATATCATATACAACAGATAATTAACAATGAAGAGGAGAAATGAAAATCTCAAAATTGGAAGTTTGTATTTTGATGTCTTCTATAGAGTATAGGCTTCCTAGTTTGGCATGGTTATATAACTTTGGAGAATCTATATTGTTTTTTAACATGTTTGCTTTCTTTTCCTCTATATATAGTAATGTGTGTGGTTATTTTGCTTTTGTGATGTAATGATACTGTCTGTTTATTGTGAAACTTTTTTTTTTTTAGCTGACATCTGAAATGTTTGAAGCAGATCTTGAGAAGGCATTATTACTAAGTAAATTAGAATATGAAGAACACAAAAAGGTATTTACATACTTAATGATTTAGATATTTTAGAAGTTTAAGTGGTAAGGTTAAAATCAACCTATTTGAATTTTACATAAAATTTCTTCTATAAAGTTTATCCAAAAATTCATTACCGTAATAAAATATTACCAAGAAGTGTTTATAATAGGATTCCTTCTCAAGTTTTGAGATAGAACGGAAACAGTTGGTCTAAAGCTTTGGCGACTTGGAACGTTTAGTTAAGGAATTTCCCCACCCAAGATGAAGGGAAGAGAGAGAATAAAATTCACAACAGATGATTTTAATTTATTTTTATTATTATTTTTTCTTGGGACCGAGTCTCAGTCTGTTGCCCAGGCTGAAGTGCAGTGGCATGATCTCACCTCACTGCAACCTCTGCCTCCCAGGTTCAAGCAATTATCCCGCCTCAGCCTCCTGAGTAGCTGGGACTACAGGCGTGAGCCACCACACCTAGCTAAATTTTGTTTTTTAGTAGAGATGGGATTTCACCATGTTGGCCAGGCTGGTCTCGAACTCCTGAGCTCTGCTGATCCACCTGCCTTGGCCTCCCAAAGTGCTGGGAATACAGGCGTGAGCCACCGTGCCCGGCTGATTATTTTAATTTTAAATGAACATAGAAAATAAGTGGATTTAAAATTTTAATATGGGCTACTATAGTACACGGGCATTTTTTAAGAGACCTCTGCCAGAGATACACTACAATCAAAGTAGGAGGCCATTTCTGAAATTTTGGCCTTGAAAGCTCAGCATTTGTCACTGAACTTTGATATTAGGTTGTGTGCTGAAATGCATTCTATAGCTTGTTATTGTAGGAGGATTTGAGTAAAAAGAAGTGTTGGTTTCCAGTTTCTGTATTTAAGTTGTGTGAGTATTCATTATATTAATATCATTTAACATTTTATTCTTTAATATTTATTGGGATTATTTTTTGGTTTATAAAATTTGTTCAAGCTGTGATTACTCAGTGGTTGATCTTAAATGGTCTCTGGTCATCCTTAAGACATTTTGGCCATGTCCTTGTACATTAGTGTCTTCATCCAAAATGAAAAGAAGCAAATAATTAAAATTCACAGCAGCTACTCAGGAGGCTGAGACAGGAGGATTGCTTGAGGCCAGGAGTTTGAGACTAGCTTGGGTTAACACAGCAAGACCCTGTCTCTAAATATATGTTTTTTTTTAATTAGCTAGGCATGGTGTTGTGAGCCTGTATTCCCAGCCACTTGGGAGGCT
Source organism: Chlorocebus sabaeus (assembly GCF_047675955.1). Lineage (NCBI taxonomy): Eukaryota > Metazoa > Chordata > Mammalia > Primates > Cercopithecidae > Chlorocebus > Chlorocebus sabaeus. Next base: position 13,946,479 of record NC_132915.1, read on the forward strand.
GAGGTGGAAGAACCCCTTGAGCCCAGGAGTTAGAGGATGCAGTGAGCTATGATCATCCCACTGTACTCCTCCTGCCTGGGCAACAAAGGGAGATCCCATCTTAACAAAAAAATTCACAGCATTGCTTTTGCTAGTTATTGAACTTAGTTCCAGGGAAAAGGAAAAAAGTTGCTAATAAAGTGGGCTGTGTATATTATATGTGTTTCATTTCCATATCCCTCTTTCCGTTACCCCAAATGATGAAGAATGAACTATAACCATTATTGTTACATAGCCATTTAGACACAAAGCAGGAAAATTACAAAAATTGATACAGCTAGTTTTACTATGATTTAATCATTTAAATGGACTATCAGGTTACACTGGAGAAGTAATCCTGTTTTGCTCAATTAGGAGATAAAATTTATCAAATAGAATATTATACAAAGGTGACTTCTTGCTGTTAGATTTATGGATATATGTCTAGATTCTAAAGCTAGAAGGATTACCTGTATCCTTAGAGGAGAAATAGAGTAAATAGTGTTGATAAAATGTCATACTCCCAGCCAGTGTTCTTTGCACAGTCATAGGTGTAATACTCAAAATCACTGATTTTAGCAGATAATAATGACTAAGAGAAGGGAAGAACTTCTTTTGTATGCAATGGGTAGTTCGATGGGATTGTATTGATGTGTAGTCATTGAGATAAAAGTCAATATTCAATAAAACAACTCTTAATACATTTGTTTTAGCCTAAGGATTTTTATAACAGATAAAGTTTAGGATGGCATTTTCTTTTCTTTTCTTTTCTTTTTTTTTTTTTTTTTTTTTTTTTTGAGACAGAGTTTCACTCTTGTTGCCCAGGCTGGAGTGCAATGGCGCAGTCTCGGCTCACCACAACCTCCGCCTCCCGTGTTCAAGCGATTCTTCTGCCTCAGCCTCCTGAGTAGCTGGGATTACAGGCATGCACCACCACCCTGGCTGACTTTGTATTTTTAGTAGAGACGGGGTTTCTCCATGTTGGTCAGGCTGGTCTTGAACTCCTGACCTCAGGTGATCTGCCCACCTCTGCCTCCCAAAGTGCTCGGATTACAGGAGTGAGCCACCATGCCTGACTGAGATGGCATTTTCTGTTCTGTTCTGTCAGTTTTTCACCAAATAATTATTGAATAGCCAAAATGTGCCCCTTGAGTGTAGTGGAGGGAGACACAGTGTATAGTATTGAAAGATGTATGTTCTCAGTGCAGTGGAAATTCAGAAAACTAGGTTTTTCAGTGCCTTTAATGGGGATGGGTTTTAGGAAAGGATTCTTTAAAAAGAGTCTTATTAGATGTATTAGAAGTTCATGAGGTAGACAAGAGGAAAGTAGGCATTCTGAAGGAAGGAGTGGCAAGTATATAAGAAGTATACATGTGAAAGAATATAGCATATTTGAAAAACTGTCATGTAAGCACCTAGAACTTCTGGAGATACAGCCAGAAGGATAGGACATAAATTACTTCATGTACTAGGCAAGGAGATTGGTTTTTATACATCCATTGGCAGAAAGCTGTTTAATCGTTTTTTTTTGAGACGGAGTCTCACTCTATTGCCCAGGCTGGAGTGCAGTGGTGTGATCTTGGCTCACTGCAAGCTTCGCCTCCCGGGTTCACGCCATTCTCCTGCCTCAGCTTCCCGAGTAGCTGGGACTACAGGCACCTGCCATCGCGTCTGGCTAATTTTTTGTATTTTTGGTAGAGATGGGGTTTCTTTTTTTTTTTTTTTTTTTTTGAGACGGAGTCTGGCTCTGTCGCCCAGGCTGGAGTGCAGTGGCCGGATCTCAGCTCACTGCAAGCTCCGCCCCCCGGGTTCCCGCCATTCTCCTGCCTCAGCCTCCCGAGTAGCTGGGACCACAGGCGCTGCCACCACGCCCGGCTAGTTTTTTGTATTTTTTAGTAGAGACAGGGTTTCACCGTGTTAGCCAGGATGGTCTCGATCTCCTGACCTCGTGATCCGCCCGTCTCGGCCTCCCAAAGTGCTGGGATTATAGAGATGGGGTTTCACTCTGTTAGCCAGGATGGTCTCCATCTCCTGACCTTGTGACCCACCCACTTCGGCCTCCCAAAGTGCTGGGGTTACAGGCGTGAGCCACCGTGCCTGGCCCTAATCATTTTAACTTTTAGATTGATTTTGGGTTTTCATTTTAGAAACTCATGTGTAGCAGTGTAGAAGATGGATTGAGGAGCTAAAATTAGAGACTGTTGCAGTATCCAAGCAAAAGGGAGTTGGGGAAATGACTGAATGTACAAAGAACAGAGAATGAATTTAAGAGATCTTCAGGAGATAAGTTAAACAAGACCTAGTAATTAATTGGCTGTAAGGTGTGTAGGAGAGTAGGCAAGGATACTCTGAGGTTTCCAACTTAGACAGATGTGCAGATGGTGGCGGCATAACAAGGTACTTCATAAAGGATCGAGTGGGGAAGGCAAGGTGGTGAGATGGAAAGATAGAATATATTTCATGTGGAGATGCTTATTGAACATTCCAGTTCAGTTGTCTGTCTATAGAGAAATAATTAGTTTATTGGTAGAACTTTAAACTTTGAGATTGAAGAGCAGTGGGTATAAAGGTTAAATAGGTTAAGAGTGGGATAATGTGAACACCTGCTACGCTTTTGAGACGGTTGAGAAAAGAAGCCAGCAAAGGAAGCTTAGCAGTAGTCAGAAATGTATTAAGAAAACCAAGAGATGCTTGGAAAAAAAAAAAGTGTTTTGGATTTGGCGATAAAGAGGAGGTTGATTTTAATTTTAGTGTCAGAGACCAGCAGAAGCCAGATTTCAGTGGGATGAGGCAGGAAATTGCTGATTATTGTCTTAAATTTGGACTTGAAAGGAGGAAGGTAGCAACGAGGCGGGGGTTATAGACCAAGGTGTAACTTTTTTTGTTTTCATTTTAATGTTTAAGATGTAAGGGATTGAGTAAATGAATAAAGAGGTATACGTTTATACAATTTGGCTGGCCTAAATTTTGGTTTTTTATTTGCCTTTTATTTTTTAAAAAAATAAACTTTAAGAAACATATTACCTATTGGTGAGTTTATTTTACAGTTTGTAAACTGAACTTAATTATTGTTGGTAATTCTTTTTAGGAGTATGAAAATGCTGAAAATACTTCAACTCAGTCCAAAGTTATGAATAAAAAAGATAAAAGAAAGAATCATCAGGGAAAAGACAAACCTCTCACAGTATCACTAAAAGATTTTCATTCGGAAGGTAATATATATACAATGCTATTATGCTAAAAGAACTATTCTACATCTATTTTATATTTCAGTTGTAAATATCTTTATAATTTTTAAACAATAAAAGTTGTTCATGTATCATGTAGAATGTAAAAAATGTAAACCTGTGTCTTAGTTTGTTTTGTACTGCTGTAACAGAGTACCTGAGAATGGGTCATTTATAATGAAAGGAAGTTTATTGGCTCACAGTTCTGGAAGCTGGGAAGTCCAGTATCAAGATGCCAGCATCGGGTGAGGGCCTTCTTGACAAGTCATCACATGGCAAGAGTGAGAGCAAAAAGGGGCGAAATTTGCCCTTTTATAACCAATCCCACCTGTGAGGGTGGAGCTCTGATGGCCTAATTACCTGTTAAAGATCCCACCTCTTAATATTGTTACAATGGCAATTAAATTTCTTCTTTTTTTTTAGATGGATTCTCACTCTGTAGCCCAAGCTGGAGCGCAGTGGTGCAATTGTGGCTCACTGCAACCTCCGCTTCTGTGACTCAAGCAATTCTTGTGCCTCAGTCTCCTGAGTAGCTGGGACTACAGGCCTGTGCCACCACGCCCAGCTAGTCTTTTGTATTTTTTAGTAGAGACGAGGTTTCACCATCTTGCACAGAGTGGTCTCAAACTCCTCAGCTCAGGAGATCTGCCCGCCTTGGCCTCCTAAAGTGCTGGGATTACAGGCGTGAACCACCACACCTGGTGGCAATTAAATTTCAACATGAGTTTTGGAAGGGACAAAACTGTTGGGAAATAAACTAAAACCATTTGGGGTCTTAAAGTAATTTAAAATCAGTCATTAAAACCCCATAAAACTTTAGTAAGAATTTATCTTTTTGTGTTTTTCAGTTTGTCTCTGTTCTAAAACTTACTGAAAATAAAAATTGACATTTGTAGTTTGAGTCATCTTGAAACATATTATTTTCCTTATACATGAACTGATTTTGCTTACACTAAGCCAGGAATAATGTTTTCATATTTCAGCCATTATTGGTCAATGTCTTCAAGTTACCTGGAACTGCATCTTAAAAAATTAAAATACAAATTTTAGGGCAAGACTTATTACCAGGAAAGTGTTTATAATATCATTTGTGTTTTTTATCAAATGGAGAAGACAGAAGGAATTTTACTATCCACTAAACTTTTGAAGAAAAACCACAAAGCACATTATTTTTAATGTGGGAAATGTTAAAAAATACTTAGCCTGTGCTGTACAGTATGGTAGCTGCTATTCATGTGTGGCAATTTAAGTAAAAATTAAAATGAAAATGTAGCTTCTTAATTGCACCAGCCATATTTCAAGTGCTCAGTAGTCACATATGACTAGTGGCTTCCATATTAGTCCAGCTATAGAACATTACTATCATCACAGAAAATTTTATTGAACAGCGCTTTGTCTATCCCAGTCAGAATAGTTGCTCACCGTATGGACAGCTATTTGTTCATTGACAGAGCATTTTATTTGATTCATATGAATTCAGCCTTAGTACATTGGGCATTGTTCTGTGAGGATAAATATTACCTTAGCAATAATTTTTTTTTTTTTTGAGTCGGAGTCGTGCTCTGTCGCCCAGGCTAGAGTGCAGTGGCCGGATCTCAGCTCACTGCAAGCTCCACCTCCCGGGTTTACACCATTCTCCTGCCTCAGCCTCCCAAGTAGCTGGGACTACAGGCACCCGCCACCTCGCCCGGCTAGTTTTTTGTACTTTTTAGTAGAGATGGGGTTTCACCGTGTTAGCCAGGATGGTCTCGATCTCCTGACCTCATGATCCGCCCGTCTCGGCCTCCCAAAGTGCTGGGATTACAGGCTTGAGCCACCGCGCCCGGCCTACCTTAGCAATAATTTCAAAAAGAAAAAAACCTAAAATACTGCTTTCAGAAATAAGCCTTACTTTGAAAATCAGAGAATATATTTAGAAGATTATATTGTTTTCCTTTGAGGATCAAGAAAGTTTTTCCCTGTAGGCTGCCAGTGATTAAGTTGCTTTGCTTTGGGAGTTAAAAAAACAAATATGGCCGGGCGCGGTGGCTCACACCTGTAATCCCAGCACTTTGGGAGGCCAAGGTGGGTGGATCATTAGGTCAGGAGTTCAAGACCATCCTGGCTAACACAGTGAAACCCTGTCTCTACTAAGAATACAAAAAATTAGCGGGGCATGGTGGCACATGCCTGTAGCTCCAGCTACTCGGGAGGCTGAGAAAGGAGAATCGCTTGAACCCGGGAGGCAGAGGTTGCAGTGAGCTGAGATCGCGCCACTGCACTCCAGCCTGGGCAACAGAGGGAGACTCTGTCTCAGGAAAAAAAAAAAAAAAAAAGACATTTTATTAAGAACTAGGCAGAAACATGGAAATAATGCTTTCTAAAACTCCTTTTTTCCATATTTAATTTCTTAGGTAGTATGTAAATTTTAGAAAAACATCAGTATGGCCAGGCACGGTGGCTCACGCCTGTAATCCCACCACTTTGGGAGGCCGAGGTGGGCGGATCACGAGGTCAGGAGATCGAGACCATCCTGACTAACACGGTGAAACCCCATATCTACTAAAACTACAAAAAATTAGCTGGGGATGGTGGGCGCCTGTAGTCCCAGCTACTCGGGTGACTGAGGCAGGAGAATGGCGTGAACCCGGGAGGTGGAGCTTGCAGTGAGCCAAGATCGTGCCACTGCACTCCAGGCTGGGGGACAGAGTGAGGCTCTATCTCAAAAAAAAAAGAAAAACATCGGTGTGTTTTTTGTTGTTGTTGTTCTTTTTTTTTTTTTTTTTTGAGACAGTCTCGCTCTGTCGCCGAGGCTGGAGTGCAGTGGCCGGATTTCAGCTCATTGCAAGCTCCGCCTCCTGGGTTTACGCCATTCTCCTGCCTCAGCCTCCCGAGTTATCAATATGTTATTAAAGAGAAGCTACACAGCTTTTGCAAGTCATGATTAACACAGTTGAGGTTCTTCCTTAGGTTCTGGCTTCACATTGTATGCTAAATAGAACATGCTAGAAGAGTGACTGTGTAACTTACCAAGATTTGGTAGTTTGATCTGAAGTTGGTGATTTTGGCATTTACTGTGTTTATGGACACTGTTCTGATCAAGAAATTCTTTAGAGAACTGGACCAACTTTTAGATTCTGAGTCGTAAGAAAGTTATATTATTTTTAGTCCTTGAGAATAGAAAACTTCTGCTGTAGACAAGAAGCATTGTTAAGTATTAGATATCCATCCTGATCATCTCCAATTTAAATAAGAATACTTGCTCACTATTTGTACTTTATTTAGAGACAGAGTCTTGCTCTGTCGCTCAGGCCGGAGTGCAATAGCACGATCCTGGCTCTGTGCAGCTTCCGCCTCCTGTGTTTAAGCGATTCTCATGCCTCAGTCTCCCAAGTAGTTGGGATTACAAGCATGTACCACCATGCCTAGCTAATTTTTTGTATTTTTAGTAGAGATGGAGTTTCACCATGTTGGCCAGCCTGGTCTCAAACTCCTGGCCTCAGGTGGTCTGCCTGCTTGGGCCTCCCAAAGTGCTGGGATTACAGGTGTGAGCCATCGCCCCTGGCCTTATTTGTACTTTAAATTCCCTTACGCTTTCCTCATTCTGCTCTTGGTAATTGCTTTCCAGAAATGCTGTGTTGTTTCTAGGCCAGTAATTTCTTTCATCTAGATATATTTGTTATGGGTTATTTTTTGTGTTAATTGTATAAATATATATCAAGTTTTAGGTTTTTTTATAGTACTATTAAATCACCTTGATGTATGTTTTAAAAATAAAATAGCTAATAGTTTTAAAGGACATAAATTACTATTCTACCTTTTCGTTACACAAAAGCAGCAATCTGAACATTTTTTGTAGTTGTAGTAGCCTGTAATTTGATTTCGGACATATTTGTGTCCCCTTAACTTGCTCCCCCCACCTCCCAAATTATGTGGATCAAAAAACTAAATTATGTGGAACTGTGGAATTCTTATGCTTAAAATGCAATAATATCCCTTGATATGGGTGTCATTTACTAGGATAATAAGACTTGATCCTTAAGCTGAGTAAATTAGTAATTATATACTGAATTTTAACATCTTAAACCTAGAAAAGTAAATCAGATGAGAATCCTAGAAAACTCTTAAATGAATTCTGTAACTCATATGAGATAATTTTGAAATTCTGTCCGTTTGGTGTTTTTTTTTTTTACATGTTAAAACATTTTTATATGTTAAATTCCTTCAATAAAGTTTCATCTTTATTTCTTTTTCATTTACAGATCACATTAGTAAAAAGACTGAGGTAAGTCTTATTGTAGCCATCTTGTAGAAAACACTGATGATTTTAAGAATAATACTTTTAATATTTAGCAGTAAGTCTTTTTTGAGACATAATCATTTAAAGGACAACCCATAGGTTTGTCTTGAGTGCACCCAGTCATGTTTCTGCCATTATATAAAGATGTAAAATGCATTACTATAGAATAAAAACAAGATTATTTGCATGAAGCATAATATCATTTGGCTTTATCATCCTAATTTGTGTATATGTGTGTATGAGCCAAAGGTTACTTTGTGTGTGCCAAGCTTAAAATCTCAGAGAAAAGTGGTTTAATCTCCCACTTTGTATTTTAATCTTTATTAAAAACTTATCCTGAGAAGATGTCTCATAGTATTTTGGAATTATGGAAATTTGAAATGAACTGTGATTCTTTAAATGTACTCATGGGTAGAGTAACCTGATTATATACTTCTCTTACCATTCACTGTTAGTGTCTCCTACACTTCCTGGTGTTGGGGATTTGGGGTTTTTTGTTTCTGTTATTTAAATACTGTAGTACAGCCTCTCCAAATCTTTTAGTTGGGAGATTCTGCTATTTTAAAAATCCTGTAACATTGAGGAAGATAATAACAAAATGTTGAAATTATTTTTATCTTTTAAGGTAATAATTTCAAAGTTTTGTTCTTCTATTATATATGTGTTCTTATTAGTAATTCCATTGTTTAATTTTTTTTTATGGTCAGATGGTCCTTGATTTCACTTATATATATGGCTTCTGACCATTTTTTTGTTTATTTCAGACATTTGCTTGACAGGCTAGGAAAATGAAATCTCTCTCTTAAAAAAATCACATCTAAATAATTCTGTGATTATATTATTAATTTAGTTCCTCACTACTGTGCATGCAAACACAGAATTGATTTGTTGTTAAAACAGATGGTTGATTTTTTTTAAAGTTATTTGCACCATTGTCATCATTTCTTAGATTAAAATTTAAATGACTACATATGTGGACTGAATATTAATTCCATGTTTGAAAGTGGCAAACATACTTTTGAACTGATTCCAATTTATTTTTTTCCATTGATTTATTTGGGGGATACTGTTATACAAATAAGAAGGCAGGTATACATTGTGTAATGCATTATTCTACAATAGTGCAAGATAACTCTATAAACTGTCTGATGCTTGCCTTTTCTTCTTTCCTGATTTGAAAGAAGACAAAAAATGCAAACTGACAAGATCCTATTTAATTATTAAAGATGAGTTGTATTTAAACAAGCTTCTGTATGTAGAATAATATATTTTGTGTTTCCTTATAATTTTAGAACTGTGTTCTGTCTTGTTAAATTACCTGATACATAACATTCATTTTGAAGATTTCTAATGATTAAGTTCCACATTTCTAAATACAGTCTAATTATAATTTATTTCCCTTATAACTAAATTAAGAAATTGGTTATAATAATACGTAATTCACATTACCTTTTGTTTTTGTTTTTGTTTTTTAACTTTTAAGTTCAGGGGTACATGGGTAGGTTTGTTATATAGGTAAACTTGTGTCACAGTGGTTTGTTACACAGATTATTTTGTCACCCAGGTATTAAGTCTAGTACCCATTAGTTATTTTTCCTGATGCTCTCCCTCCTTCCACCCTTCATTCACCCTCTGGTAAGCCCCAGTGTGTCTTGTTCCCCTCTGTGTGTTCATGTGTTCTCATTATTTAGTTCCCACTTATAAGTGAGAACATGCAGTATTTGGTTTTTGTTTCTGTATTAGTTTGTTAAGGATAATGGTATCCAGCTCTATCCATGTCCCTGCAGAGGACACAATCTCATTCTTTTTTATGGCTGCATAGTATTCCATGGTGTATATGTACCACATTTTCTTTATCCAGTCTACCACTGATGGGCATTTAGGTTGATTCTGTGTCTGCTATTGTGAACAATGCTTCAGTGAACATACACGTCATGTGTCTTTATAATAGAACCATTTATATTCCTCTGGGTGTATACCCAGTAATAGGATTGCTGGATCAAATGGTATTTCTGGTTTTGGTTCTTTGAGGAATCGCCACACTGTTTTCCACAATGGTTGAACTAATTTACACTCCCACCAACGGTGTATAAGCATTTCTTTCTCTGTAACACTGTCAGTATCTGTTATTTTTTGACTTTTTAATAATAGCTATTCTGACTGGTGTACCTTTTGATGCATGTTAAAAGCATGCCAAAATTATGTTCCATTTCCATTAGAGGTATTACTTTCTGGGACTTAAATATTTAAATGTTACAATGGTTATACCATTGATCTAGGAATTTAGAAGATCTTTTTTTTTCCACAGAGAATCCAAAAAACCCTAAAGAAACTTTCATTTGAACTCTTAAATAAAATGTTATTTGCTCCTACAAATGTACTGGTTTTGTTAACATTGTATGCTGAATGATTGACTTAATTCATTCCATCTTTAATATATTACTTAGGCCAAGGGATTTTTTTTCATGGCTACTCTAAAGTTCTTAACATCTGTGGAGAATAATATTCTTCTTACCTACCTCCTCTTAAATCAGATATTTATTGGATAAAATTCAGGAGGGAAAAGATTTTACTTTATTGAGGGTTGATGAGGTGTACTTGAACTGCATATATATTCCTCTGTTAACTAAACTTGTTCTCAGGTTAATTTCATTATTTCTTTTTTCTTCTGTCTAGAGTAGGTGCTTGTACATACCTCTTTATAAAATCTCAACAAATCGTGCCTTTTCAGGAGTTTTATTTGATTCTTAGTCTTTTTCTGTTGGACTGAAGTTGTTTTGTTTTTTAATATGTTGCTTTTTAAATGCCAGAACTGTTAGGAAGGGAATCTCATAGATCCTCATTTCTCTCTAGTCCTACTTTTTTCTGGCCTTCCAAACTCTGGTCCTTCTAGTATAGTTTTAGTTTTAAAAATCGTAGTGACCATCGTGTGTCTTGAAGTCTAAACGATCAAGTCTTCAATATGCTTGAATGCATTATCATTGGAAGAGTACCCAAGAAACTGTAACAGTGGTTGTCAAAGGCGACGGTGGGGTAGATATCAGACAGAGGGATACAAGAAATAGCTTGCTTTTTATAGTATAAGCTTCTGAATTTTCTGTCATGTCCGTGTACTACTTATGTAAAAATTATATTAAAAATGAAAAGGACTGTGTGAAGAAAGGAACCAGGGGACAAACCCAGTCCAAACTGTCTCTACAACCTACTTCCTTCTTACAGCACTGTGCTTTAGCACTATGCTCCACATGTCTACCTTTAGCTGATTATGAGTGTGGACAAATAATTTATTCACTTTAGGCCCTAGTTATATTATGAAGAGTAATGTTGGATCTGTTGATTTCTAAAATTATGATAAATGATCAGAGTGCGATTGAAAATAAGGAATAAAGAAAAATACACCAAATAGTGAACCCTGTTAGTTAATGCTACCAACACACAGGAGTGTGGCAGTAATAAAATTAGACTATTAATTTTTTTTTTTTCTTTTTGAGGTGGAGTCTTGCTCCGTTGCTAAGCTGGAGTGCTCACTGCAACCTCTGTCTCCCGGGTTCAAGCGATTCTCGTGCCTCAGCCTCCTAAGTAGCTGGGTCTACAGGCGTGCACCACCATCCCTAGCTAATTTTTGTATTTTTAATAGAGTTGGCGTTTTACCATGTTGGCCGGGATGGTCTCCATCTCTTGACCTCGTGATCCACCCGCCTCAGCCTCCCAAAGTGTCAGGATTACAGGTGTGAGCCACTGCACCTGGCCTAAATTTTAAATTTTGTTTCTTGTTTTTTTTTTTTAGACTGTTAAATTTTAAAAGCAAATAAATTTAATCTAGCTTTAAATAAATCTCACCTAGAATTTGGTTTTACCTAAAGATTCAACCTCTTTTCTTCTCAGTGTATTGAGCTCATTCTTGTTACTAAGCCCTTCCTTGTTTGTGTGTGTTACATTTGTTAGCTCTCTTTGGTTGTAAGCAACAGAAGGCCAACTCAATTCAGCATAAACAAAACAGAGACAGTTATTTGATTCATATAACCACATCATGGAAGAATAGGGGGAGAGTTGACCTCATAGTTGACTGGATCCAAGCATTTAGACAGCTTTAGGACTCTCCATTTCACTCCCTACTCTCAGCTGCTATCTGTTCCTTCACTTCAAGCGAGATCACATGATTACCTGAGGATCTTGGGGTTATAGCTTTACAGAATTTCTTACAAACCGTTAATTAGCTGTTGAGATTTGACAGAGTCATTTCTTTTTTTTTTTTTCTCTTTTCTGTTTTTTTGTTTTGTTTTGTTTTTGAGACAGAGTCTCTCTGTGTTGTCCTGGCTGGAATGCAGTGGCGCGATCTTGGCTCACTGCAACCTCTGCCTCCTGGGTTCAAGCAATTCTTGTGCCTCAGCTTCCCGAGTAGCTGGGATTACAGGCACCCACCACCACACCCAGTTAATTTTTTATTTTTAGTAGAGACGGGGTTTCGCTGGGTTGCCCACGCTAGTCTGAAACTCCTGGCCTCGAGTGGTCTACCGGCCTTAGCCTCCCATAGTGTTGGGAATTCAGGAGTGAGCCACTGTGCCTGACTCAAGTTGTTTTCTTTAAAAAAAGAATTTTTTTTTCCTTTTTTATCATCTGCCAAGGCTCTGTCATCCATCAAGTTGTTTTCTTGAGGAGTTGAGTCAAGGGGCAAGAGTATTTCCTAGATGGTGTGATATATTTCCTATCATATCACATCAGGGGCCATAGAATGTGAGGTTATTTTTGTGATGTTAAATTGATTACTGGTTCTAAAACCATTCTCCAATAAAAGGAACCAGGACTCCTTGGAGAAATAGCTGTATCTAGAGTGATGACAGGGAGTACACAAGATGAGCCCAGAGCCAGGCATGGTGGCTCTCGCCTGTAATGCCAGCTACTCCAGAGACTGAGGTAAGAGGAATGCTCGAGGCCAGGAGATCCAGACCAGCCTAGGCAACATAGTGAGATCCCATCTCTTAAAAAGTTTTGTAAAAAACATTAGGCTCAGTGGTGCACACCTGTAGTCCCAGCTACTCTGGATGCTGAGGCAGGAAGATTGTTTGAGCCCAGGAATTCCAGGATGAGCTATGATAGCACCACTGTACTCTAGCATGGGTGACAGAGTGAGACCCCATGACTTAAAAAAAAATGGGGGGCTGGACGTGGTGGGTCACTCCTGTAATCCCAGCACTTTGGGAAGCTGAGGTGGGAAGATCATGAGGTCAAGAGATCGAGACCATCCTGACCAACATGGTGAAATCCCATCTCTACTAAAAATACAAAAATTATCTGGGTGTGGTGATGTGTACCTGTAGTCCCAGCTACTCGGGAGCTGAGGCAGGAGAATCACCTGAACCCGGGAGGTGGAGGTTGCAGTGAGCCGAGATCATGCCACTGCACTCCAACCTGGCAACAGAGCCAGACTCTGTCTCAAAAAAAAAAAAAAAAAAAAAAAATCCAACCTGGCCACAGAGCAAGAGCAAGACTCTCTCAAAAAAAAAAAAAAAAAAAAAAGAGGCTGGGCGCGGTGGCTCAAGCCTGTAATCCCAGCACTTTGGGAGGCCGAGACAGGCGGATCACGAGGTCAGGAGATCGAGACCATCCTGGCTAACCCAGTGAAACCCTGTCTCTACTAAAAAATACAAAAAACTAGCCGGGCGAGGTGGCGGGCGCCTGTAGTCCCAGGTACTCGGGAGGCTGAGGCAGAAGAATGGCGTAAACCCGGGAGGCAGAGCTTACAGTGAGCTGAGATCCGGTCACTGCACTCCAGCCTGGGCAACAAAGCCAGACTCCGTCTCAAAAAAAAAAAAAAAAAAGAATTGTCTGGGTTGTCTGTTTACTCTGTGGATAGTTTCTTTTGCTGTGCAGAAGCTTTTTAGTTTAGCTAGGTCCCATTTGTCAGTTTTTGTTTTTGTTACAATTGGCTTTTTTTTTTTTTTTTTTTTTTTTTTTGAGACAGGGTCTTGCTCTGTCACCCAGGCTGGAGTGCAACGGCATGGTCTCGGCATACTGCAACCTCTGCCTCTGAGGCTCAAGCAATCCTCCTACTACAGCCTCCTGAGTAGCTGGGACTACAGGCACATGCCACCACTCCCAGCTAATTTTTTGTATTTTTGGTAGAGACAGGGTTTCGCCATGTTGTCCAGGCTGGTCTCAAACTCCGGGGCTCCAGTGATCCGCCTACCTTGACCTCCCAAAGTGCTGGGACTACAGGCATGAGCCACCGTGCCCGACCTGCAGTTGCTTTTGAGGAGTTGTTCATAAACTCTTTCGTGAGGCCAGTGTCCGCATTGGTATTTCCTAGATTTTATTTTAGGATTCTTGTAGTTTTAGGTCTTACATTTAAGTCTTGAATCCATCTCGAGTTAATCTTTGTATATGGTGATAGGTAGGGGTCCAGTTCAGTCTTCTGCATTGGGTTAGCCAGCGATCCTTGCACATTTTATCGAATAGAGAGTCCTTTTCCTTACTGCCTATTTTTGTTAACTTTGTCCCCAGTAGTCCTCATTTCTGGCATGTAGTAGGTAATGTAAATGAATGTTGTTGATGAATAAATGTTCTGCCTTCTCACCAAAACCTTCTCTAGACTTTTTTGGTCTGTCTCTCCTGTACATTTTAATGATATTTATTTATTTATTTATTTTTTTGAGACGGAGTCTCGCTCTGTCACCCAGGCTGGAGTGCAGTGGCCGGATCTCAGCTCACTGCAAGCTCCGCCTCCCGGTTTTACGCCATTCTCCTGCCTCAGCCTCCCGAGTAGCTGGGACTACAGGCGCCCGCCACCTCGCCCGGCTAGTTTTTTGTATTTTTTAGTAGAGACGGGGTTTCACTGTGCTAGCCAGGATGATCTCGATCTCCTGACCTCGTGATCCGCCCGTCTCAGCCTCCCGAAGTGCTGGGATTACAGGCTTGAGCCACCGCGCCCGGACTTTAATGATATAACAGGCACATAGTAGGTTTCATTTTGTCTGCCAGTTGAAGTGTATTGTTAGGGCTTTTATGGAGCTTTGCGTTAAGAATTCTGATACTGTTGTTGCTCAGCAAGAAAAAGTACAATTATCAGTTAATTATATTGCCATTTACAAAAGAAGAAATTGGTGCATATTTTACAGATTCTTGCCATCCCTGATGTACAGAAGAGTGCTTAATTATTGGGTCTGTTACTCTTTCATGTACTAGTTGTCTCTCTCAGTACACTGTGAATTCCATGAGAGTAGCCCATGCAGAGCATAGTATTATTTGCATAACAAGAGTTTAATAATAATTATTTCAAGTCAAGTTCAAAATTTGAGTCCATCAGGTTCATCTTAGGGGTGAGAAAAAGTAAACTTAACTTGTATATAATGTCATACTTAATGTAATAGCTCATTGAAGAACACCGTGTTCTTTTTTTTTCAATTTCCAACTTTTATTTTAAGTTCAGGGGTACATGTGCAAGATTTGCAGGTTCGTTACATAGGTAAATGTGTGCCATGGCAATTTGCTGCACAGATCATCCCATCACCTAAGTATTAAGCCCAGCATCCATTAGCTGTGTTTCCTGATGTTCTCCCTTCCCCCATCCCCCGCTCTTCCACAGGCCCCAGTGTGTTTTGTTCCCCCCTACCTTGTGTTTATATGTTCTCATCCATTCAGTTCCCACTTATAAGTGAGAACACAACAGTATTTGGTTTTCTGTTCCTGAATTAGTTTCTGAGGATAATGGCTTCCAGCTCCATCCTTGTGCATGGCTGCACAGTATTCCATGGCATATATGTACCACATTTTCTTTGTCTAGTCTATCATTGATGGGCATTTGGGTGGATCTCATGTCTTTGCTACTGTGAATAGTGCTGCAGTGAACATATGCATGCATGTATCTTTATAATAGAATGATTTATATTCCTTTGGGTATCTACCCAGTAATGGGATTGCTGGGTTGAATCATATTTCTGCCTCTAGGTCTTTGAAATAATTTACACTCCCACCAAAAGTGTAAAAGCCTTTTCTCCACAACCTCATCAGCATCTGTTATTTTTTTATTTTTAATAATAGCCATTCTGACTGGAAGAATACCATTTTCTTTTGAGACAGGGTCTTGCTCTGTCACTCAGGCTGGAGGGCAGTGGTGTGATCAAAGCTCACTGCAGCCTCAATCTCCTGAGCTCAAGTGATCCTCCTGCCTCATCCTCCTGAGTAGCTAGGACTACTGGTGCACACCACCATACCCAGCTAATATTTTCTACTTTTCGTAGAGATGGGGTCTTGCTATGTTGCCCAGGTTGATCTTGAACTCCTAGACTTAAGCAACTCTCCTGCTTTCCACAGTGCTGGGATTATAGGTGTGAGCTATTATACCTGGCCAGAACATCATTGTTTAGATTCCCTCTTGAAATAAGTTAAAAGCACTCAAGAGTGGTAAAAGAGAAATAGCACATATACATGGACCGTTTTGAAGTTTGCGTGTTACTGTATATTAAGGTATCTTAAAACTGTAAAGCTGAGAGGCTAGTCCTTGAGAAGGTGACTTTGGAGCCCTTGGAAATATGAAAGTATTGTAATGAAAGTGACAGTTTTTCTCAAATTGATCTATAGGGTCTTTGCAGTTGCAGTGAAAATCCTGGAGTTTTAAGAACTCAACAAGTTGGCCGGGCGCAGTGGCTCACGCCTGTAATCCCAGCACTTTGGGAGGCCGAGGCAGGTGGATCACAAGGTCAGGAGATCAAGACCATCCTGGCTAACACAGTGAAACCCTGTCTCTACTGAAAATATAAAAAAAAAATTACCTGGGCCTGGTGGCAGGCACCTGTAATCCCAGCTACTCAGGAGGTTGAGGCAGGAGTGTCAAAAAGAAAAAAAAAAAACTCAACAAGTTACTAATATGGAAAAGCAATTGCCAAAAAGTAGCTAAGAACTCCTAAAGAAGAACCGTATATAATGTCACTCTGTCATTTATCGGTATTCCATATATGCATGTGTTTGTTTTTGAGCTATTTTGTTCTGCTGGTGACTTTATTCCTGTGCTGATATTACACTGTGTTAAATATTCTAACATCGTAATGTCTTATATATGAAAAAGCAAGGGACTCTTTCTTAGCCATATTAGAAAAAAATCCGAATTGGAGCTCTGCCTTCTATCACACATTAAAATCAGTTCTATATAAATTAAATGCATATATGAAAGGCAAATTTTATAACTTTTAGAACTATAAAATACAGTAAAATATATTTGTGGCATAGGGTTAGGGGAATACTTAGCAAAAACACTAACCATAAAACAAAAGGTTGATAAAGTAGATGTCACTCAAAATGAATAACTTACTTTCCACAACATACCAGAATGGATATAAAGAGACAAGGCACAAATGGGAAAAAGCTATTTTCAAAACAGAACTGATAAAGCATTAGTATTCAGATAAAGAACTCCAATCAAATGATTACTGTCTCATAAAAATATAAAAAATAGACAAGTGACATTATGCATTTCACAAAATAGGAAATATGAATAGCAAAAACATACAAAATATTCGATTTTGCTGCTAACCAGAGAAATGCAGTTATGATCACACTGAGATACTGGTTTTTTTCCACTCAACAGGCAGGCAGAAATTACAAAGTGTACAGAAAAAAAGATTCAGAGATTATAGATCAGTCGAGTTTTGGATCAGTTTATATTGGTGGGAATGCAAATTAGTACAAATATTTTGCATGAGTTTGGTGTTCATATAAAGTCAAATATTCATTATGGCCCAGGAGTCAGCAGTTTTTTTTCTGTGAAGGACTAGGTAGCAAATATTTTAGGCTTTGAGGTACATCCAGTCTCTGCCACAACTACTTAGTTCTGCCACTGTAGTATAAAAACAGCTATAGACAATACTTAAATGAATGAGCGTGCACGGCTGTGTTCCAGTAAAACTTCATTTGTGAAAAAGAGGCAGCATTTTGGGCTGTAGTGTGTTCACCTCTGATACAGATTATGATTTAGCAGTTCACTTGTAGGTACACATGCCTTAGAGAAGATTGCATGTATTTCCTAGGAACCATGTACAGAAATATTTATGTGTGCAATGGCCCAGCATCATGACCTCCATACTACTCAGGAAACAAATTTGAAAAAATTCAAATGTTTATCTTCAGTAGAATGGATAAATTTTAGTATAATCACACAATGGATTACGTAGTAGTGAAAGCAAATGAATATTTAAGTCCAGGTAACAACATGGATGAATCCAAAAGAGAATGTTGAGTGAAGAACCAGTCTCAGAGGAATGCATCAGAGTGATACCAATTTTATAAAACTTAAAATTCAGCAGAACTAAGTATTCCTGCTAAAAATGTTTAATCTATATGTAAATCAAACCTTAAGATCTGACTTCCATTTTACAGGAGATGTAGGAGTTAGAAGTGCAAGTTAAGTGATACCTAAAAGGAACAATCAGGCAAATTTAGAAGAGAGATAACTTTGTAGGACAACTGACCTGGTCTCTTCAACAAGAAACTGTTATGGAGAAGAAAAGTTTGGGTGTGGATGAGGTTCTCTAGATTGAGGAAGATTTAAGAGATATCAAATGCAGGCCGTGCGCGGTGGGTAGCGGCTGTAATCCCGGCCACTTTGGGAGGCCGAGGTGGGTGGATCACGAAGTTAGGAGATCAAGACCATCCTGGCTAACACAGTGAAACCCCGTCGCTACTAAAAAACAAACAAACAAACAAAAAAATTAGCTGGGCGTGGTGGCAGGCATCTGTAGTCCCAGCTACTCAGGAGGCTGAGGCAGGAGAATGGCGTGAACCCGGGAGGCGGAGCTTGCAGTGGATCACGCCACTGCACTCCAGCCTGGGTGACAGAGTGAGACTCCGTCTCAAAAAAAAAAGAGATATCAAATGCAATATGTGTAGGCTTTTATTAGATTAGCAATAAAATACTTTTATACAATTGAAATTTAAACGTAAAGTAGGTATAGACCAGGCGCAGTTCCCCAGCACTTCGGGAGGCCGAGGTAGGTGGATCACTTGAGGCCAGGAGGTCAGAGGCCAGCCTGGCCAACGTGGTGAAACCCCTCTCTACTAAAAATAGAAAAATTAGCCAGGTGTGATGGCACATGCCTAGAGCAAAACTGTCTACAAAATAATAATAAGTAGGAATAAGGTGATGTTAACAAATATGATTTTTGTTAGTTATGATAATGATAATATGGTTAAATTGGACAATTGTTTTATAGCTGCATGTGAAAGAATTTCGAGATGAACTATCATAATAACTGTACTTTAGTATAAAGTACCTAGGCGCAAAAAGGAGGTTCAAATATAGAAAATCCTTAAATCTAAGTGTAGAATATATGGGTGAAAATTTTCGTAATAAGAAGTTAAGAAACCAAACAAAATGAAATTTTATTATTTAGTGGTGCATCTGTAAAACAACAGAAACATGGAAATGATCAACACTAAGTTGAGGTAATGGTTCCTCCTGGAGGCACGAAGATGAGACTAAGGGAAGAGTATATGGATGGGCCAGAAGGTCTATAGGTAATATTCTAGTTTTTAAGTAGACTGGTGTGGGATCAAGGGTGTTTTTTTGTTTGTTTTTTTAACAGCTGTATTGAGTTATAATTTAAGTACTATAAAATTCACCTATTGCAAGTATGTAATTTGCTCATAGTTGTACAGCCATAAACACAGTCTAGTTTTGGAACGTATCCATAATCTCAGAAAGTTCCCTCATAACCATTTGTAGTCAATCCCTACTCCCACCTTCAGCCCCTGGCAACCACTGATC
The DNA here is from genome assembly GCF_047675955.1 of Chlorocebus sabaeus. Taxonomy (NCBI): domain Eukaryota; kingdom Metazoa; phylum Chordata; class Mammalia; order Primates; family Cercopithecidae; genus Chlorocebus; species Chlorocebus sabaeus. The sequence continues at coordinate 13,965,758 of NC_132915.1, forward strand.
TACTTTCTGTCTCTAGAGATTTGCAGTTTCTTGTAACCTATAATGGACTCATAGAATGTGTAGTCTTTGTGTTTGGCTTCTTTCACTTAGCATAATGTTTCTGAGGTATATCCATGTTGTAGCATGCAGCAGCAGTATACCACTGAATAGTATTTCATTGTATAAATGTTGTTTATTCACCGGTTATAGGCTTGCTGTGAACATTTGACATATGTCTGTGTGTGGATATGTTTTAATTTCTCTTAGGTGGTTACTTAGGAGTGAAATGACTGGGTTGTATGGTGAATTTATGTTTAACTTTTGAAGAGTCTGTCAAGTTGTTTTTCAAAATGACTACCATTTTTCACTCCCCCCAGCAATATATGAGAGTTCTAGTTCCTGTGCATCCTTGTCAACACTTGATATTATCTCTTGTTTTGATTATAGCCATTCTAGTGGGTATGTAATGTATTTCATTGTAGTTTTAATTTGCATGTTCCTAATAACTGGTGATTTCAGACATCTTTTCATATGCTTATCAGCCATTCTTATATCTTCTTGAAATATCTATTCAAATTTTTTGTTCATTTTTGTGTGTTTTCTTATTGATTTGTATAATTTCTTTATGTGTCTGGAAACAAATCCGCTGTAGATACATGATTTGCAAATACTTTCTTCCAGGCTGTGCCTTGCCTTTTCTTTTTAATTTTTTATTGATACATAATAGACGTACATATTTTGGGGATGTCTTTTTGGTTTTTTAATTGTGTGTTTTGAAGCACAAAAATTTTAAATTGTTATCAAGTCTAGTTTGTCACTTTGTGGATTGTGCATTTTGTGTTCATTAAATAAATCTTTGCCTAACACAAGCCATAATGATTTATTCTAGAGGCTTTATGGTTTTAGTTCTTCCTTTAAAGTCTGTGATCCATATTTTGAGTTAATTTTTGTGAATTGTGAAGAAAGTCCAAATTTACCTTTTGGCATATGCATAGACACTTCTCCCAGCACAACACTCTTATATCCTTAATAAAATACCTTGACACCTTTTTAAAAAGTAAATTTGATCATAGATATGAAGGCTCGTATCTAGATCCTCAATTCCGTTCCATTGATCTGTATGTCTATACTTATATAAGCACCATAGTGTCTTATTCATTGTATGCTTGGTACCAAATAGGTGTGCAGAATTTGAATTATTCATTGTATGCTTGGTACCAAATAGGTGTGCAGAATTTGAATTAAACTGAAATTGAATTGACTAGACTTATTAAGTTAAATATTTCATATTCTTACATTTGCCATATTTTTATCTTTTTTTCTGATATGTGTGGGATGTAGTAGTTGATTTATTTTTGCTTTTCTCCCCCCTGTAGTTTTTTTATCAATAAATCTTTTGAAAAAAATCCCATCTCTAGATCAGAAAGAAACTTCGTGCCTCACTCAAAAATACTTAAGAGACAGCATACCCTTTGTGATAGGCATGATGGTAATAGGAGCAACTATCAACAAACAGGGACATTGGCTAGAATTATAATCTCTAGTGATATGAAATCCAGAGGCTGATTAGTTGGTAGCAGTATGTTATTCCTTCCACAGAAGCTCAGCAGTGTTTTTAGCATTTCTGTATTTATTGCTGTAAAATAGAATATTACAAGAATATACTGGAACTATTTTTATGAAGCAGTAATCTTAGAGTTATACCTGTATCCCTTAGCAATTGCACATGCATTCTTAAGGCCATAATTACTTGGTGGGGAAATAATACTTGCTCTATCAACTTCTCATGATGTTTATGAAATTCAAATAGGTAATGTTTGTTTAAGTGCTTTGCAAAATATAAAGTGTTGTACAATCATTTTTAATGTCATTCATATAGTAAGCACTGATATACAAATAAATTTTTTTTCAAACACTTTACTTTCTAAGATAATATGAAGTGACAAGTATGAACAATTATTGAACCTTGGGGTCATTTGCCCACAAATACAATTGAGATGGGTAAAATTGTGAAATTGTGAATAACTGTAGCTCAAGAATGTGGGGTCAGTCATGGTGGCTTACACTTGTAATCCCAGCACTTTGGGAGGCTGAGGCGGGTGGATCATCTGAGGTCAGGAATTTGAGACCCACTGGCCAACGGGGTGAAACCCCATCTCTACTGGAAAAAAAAAAAAAAAGCCAGGAGTGGTGGCATGTGCCTGTAATCCCAGCTACTTGGGAGGCTGAGGCACAAGAATCGCTTGAACCTGGGTGGTGAAGGTTGTAGTGAGCTGAGATCGGGAGAGAGAATGTGGGACATAGGTGAAACCAATGAGTGAAAGGAATATTTTCTTCAATCTCTGTCTTCATAACCGGATGTTGAAGAGGAAATGCTCCTTCTCTTGGAGAATGTAAAATTTCTATTATATAATTGGATAGACAGTGATAAAAAATCTTACCTTTTACAAATCTTCTATTGGCATGTAGAATTTATATAAAAATTATTTTAAAATGCAATGTAAGGCTGGGCATAGTGACTCATGCCTGTAATCCCAGCACTTTGGGAGGCCAAGGCGGGCGGATCACCTGAGGTCAGGAGTTCGAGACCAGCCTGGCCAACATGGTGAAACCTCGTTTCTACTAAAAATACAAATTAGCTGGACGTACATGCCTGTGATACCAGCTACTCAGGAGGCTGAGGTGGGAGAATTGCTTGAATCCAGGAGGTAGAGGTTGCAGTGAGCCAAGATCATGCCATTGCTCTCCAGCCTGGGCAACAAGAGTGAAAATCCGTCTCAAAAAAAAAAAAAAAAAAAAAAGCAATGTAAAAGATTGAGCAACATAAAGCTATGATAATCAAGACAGTGTGGTACTGGCATAAGAATAGACATTTACAGATTGGTAGAATAAGATTAAGAGTTCAGAAACAAACTATTGATTTTGGACAAGAGTCCCAACACAGTTAAAAGGGCAAAAGAATAGTCTTCTCAACGCATGATGCTAGATATCGTCATGCAGAAGAGTGAATTTCGACCCTTTCTTCACACTGTGTACAAAAATTAACTCAAAATGGATCACAGAACTAAACACATGAGCTAAATCTATAAAACTTTTAGAAGAAAATATAGAAGTAAATTTTTGAGTTAGGCAGTGGTGTCTTGGATAAAATTGGACTTCATCAACTTTAAAAACTTCTGTGATACAAAGAATACCATCAAGAATATGCCAAGACAACCCACGAAATGAGAGTAAATGATTGCAGATCATATTCAATAAGATATAGACATGTAGAATATATAAAGAACTGTTACAACTCAAAAAAACAAGTAACCCAGTTAAAAATGGGCAAAGGATCTAAGAAGACATTTCTCCAAAAAGATATACAAATCTCCAATAAGCACACAAAAGGGATGTTCAGCACCATTCGCTGTCAGGGAAATGCAACCGAAAACCCCAGTGAGACAGCACTTCACACCCAGTGGCTATCATGAAAAAGGCAGAACAAGTGTTGATAAGAATGCGGATAAATTGCAACCCGCTAGACTGCTGATGGGATTGTAAAATGATGGACTGCTTTGGAAAATTATCTAGTGATATCTCAAAAGGTTAAACATAGAGTCACCAGCAGTTCTACTCTTAGGTATATATGCAAGAGAATTGAAAATATGTCCATGCAAAATCTTGTGCATGAATATTATAGCAGCATAATTCATAATAACCAAAAAGTAGCAACAACCTGAATGTCTATCAACCAGTGAATGGAGAAATAAAATGTAGGATGAGATATTTGGCAATAAAAAGGAATGAAGTGCTGCTACAAGCCATAATATGAATGAATCTTGAAAATATTTTGCTAAGTCAGAGAAGCCAGTCAAAGGTTCACATATTGGGTTATTCCATATATACAAAATGTCCATAATAGGCAAATCTATAGAGACAGTAAATAGATTAGTGTTGCCTGGGGCAGGCAGCAGGTATTAGGAGGAAATGGGGAGTGACTGCTAATGGGTACAGTTTCTTTTTGGGGTGATGGAATTGTCATACAGTTGATTGGGGTGATGGTTGTACAACTCTGAATATATTAACCACTGTCTTGTACACATTAAATGGGTGAGTTGTTCAGTATATAAATAACAGAAATTTAAAAAGCAATATCTAAGTCCAAAAAATACGATGAAAGGAAATTTCCAAATGTGTCTCTACTGTTTTATCTTCTGGAGATGGAGAAGGACTAAGTGGTTGATTGTCTCTTAGCTGTCATTTTTCTTTCTTTTTTTTAATCCTTCTAGTGCTTGACTAGGTGTACCAAATGCGTATCCCTTCTAGTGGTTGACTAGGTGTATTAAATGCATAACAATGCATGTTGAATGATAGTAAATCATAATTCATTTTTGACAGGAATTGAGTTCTTCTCAGACTTTATCACATGATGGAGGATTCTTCAATAGACTGGAAGATGATGTTCATAAAATTCTTATTAGAGAAAAACGAAGAGAACAGCTTACAGAATATAATGGAACAGATAATTGTACAGCTCATGAACACAACCAGGCATGTAAAATAGAAAATTCTCTTAAAATCACAGTAAATTGAAATGTAATTTTTATTTTTTAAACAAGTAAGCAGTAGAATCAAATTATTGTGTAAAGTAGTAGTTTAGGATATGATCTTAGTAATTATCACTCAAATATTTATATTAGAAAGTATGAAGTATACTTATACTATATGAACTAGTTCATTCGTTGATGACTATTTGCTGAGCATGTGCCATAAGCTATGTACTGTTAGGCACTCATAGGAGGGAGTGGAAACATGAAGATGGATAAGACCTTTCTTCCCTTAGACACTCAGAATTGTGGGATATGGAGAGGTAGACCTGTAAAAGGATCATCATTCAGCACAAATGAAGACTTTAAGGGAGATATGAACAATAAAAAAGAGGTTTTGAATAGTGAAGGTAATTGATCACTGCTTGGGTGAATTGTGATGGTTATATAAAAAGTGACATTTGGGATGGAGTATGGATAGTGAGGAACTGTATAAGCTGAGAAATAGAGAAAGACTTTGGGTCTAAGGGAGCTGCAAGAATAGACGTCCTGAAATATAAAAGGCCCTAGACTAAATATTTAGGAAACTGAAAAATTCTGCAACTAAAAAGTTTACGGTTAAGCAAGTCTGGGATGACATGACTGGAGAAATAGATTGGATTTATGTCAGAAATGTCTTTTCTGTGAAACTAAGAAGTTAGAATTTTATCCTATACAACAGAGTAAGCTATAGCCCATGAATCAAATCTGGTCAGTGGTCTGTTATTACAAGGGCTGTAAGCTAAGAATGGCATTCATATTTTCAAAATAGTATTTTAAAAAGAGAAAAGAGCCTGACACGGTGGCTCATACCTGTAATCCCAGCAGCCTGGGAAGCTGAAGCAGACAGATCACTTGAGACCAGGAGTTCAAGACCAACCTGGCCAACACAGCAAAACCTCATCTCCACTAAAAATACAAAAATTAACCAAGCATGGTGGCACATGCCTATAATGTCAGCTACTTGGTAGGCTGAGACATGAGAATTGCTTGAACCCAGGAGGTGGGGTTGCAGTGAGCCAAGATCGTGCCTCTGGACTCCAGCCTGAGTGACAGAGCAAGACTGTGTTTCAAAATTAAATAATTTTAAAAATTAGAAAAGAGAGAATATGGCTGGGTGTTGTGGCTCATGCCTGTAATCCCAGCACTTTTGGGAGACTGAGGCAGGCGGCTCACTTGAGGTCAGGAGTTCGAGACCAGCCTGGCCAACATGGTGAAACCCTGTCTGTACTAAAAATAAAAAAAAAAAATCGAGTGTTGTGGTGGGTGCCTGTAGTCTCAGCTACTTGGAAGGCTGAGGCAGGAGAATCATTTGAACCGAGGAGGCGGAGATTGCAGTGAGCCAAGATCACACCGCTGCGCTCTAGCCTGAATAACAGAGCAAGACTCCAACAACAACAACAAAAATACGTGACAGAGACTGTATAAAATCCATAAAGTCTAAGATGTTTGTTGTTGGACCCTTTACAGAAAAAGTTGCCAGCCTCTGCTACATGCCGGTGTTACCCAAAATATATTATTTGAGGGAGAAAAAAATGCTTTCTCTCCTCATACCCTGGTCCTGGTTATATGGGACCAGGAAGAGGTGAGACATACTCCAAGATCCTCACTGCCACATCTTAAATTCCATCATACAGAGAAAGTGTGTTACCTCTCAGACCTCTATGTCTGCATTTATTTTTCTCACCATAACCACTAGTCTCTTACTTCGTCTTAACTATAAACCTGTTCTTTACCCTATATTGACCTCCAATCCATCAATTCTCCCAGCTTGAAACTTGTAGTAATTTCAGTAATGTCCCCATGAACATTTTACCCTTACTTCCTTAATTTTTCTGTGATTCCTTTCTTGCCAGTATGTAGCACTGGCTCTCAGAATATTGTCTACCTTGCCTATTTTAATTCTCCAGCCACCAGGTGTTTAAAAAGTATTTTTTAAAACACTGCTAATGTTATCTGAAAATCAGTGCTATGTAACTTTTGCCATAGTCTCATTTCTTCTTAATGGTCCTTTGATTGATCTCTTTCTAACTTTGACAAATTCCTACAATAGCCATTCCAAATTCGGAATCTGGTTCCCATCTGTTTTCCATCTTTTCCTCTCTTCAATGGATGTTATCTCTTTGTTTACCACAAAGACTGGTAAATTCAGTCATATAGCAAATTAACACCATCTATTAATGTTTGTGTTATATGGTATACAGGAGAAGCTTTAAGAACTTTTTACTCTAAAGCAGCAATAAGATTTGTTTATAAATAACACTATTTCTTATGGAAAATCTATTCTCAACTTAGTAGTGGGAAACCCTTGCCTACCCTGATGTACTCATGAGGTTCTTTCTGGCACTGAATTAAATTTAATGTTTTCTTATCTTTCCTCGACTTCCAAATTTTATGTGCAATCCAAGCATGTTAGTCCATTCTCATGCTGCTATGAAGATATAGCCAAGACTGGGTAATTTATAAAGGAAAGAGATTTAATTGACTCACAGTTCACTTGGCTGGGGAGGCCTGAGGAAACTTACAATCATGGTGGAAAGCACCTCTTCACAGGGTGGTAGGAGAGAGAATGAGTGCCAAGTGAAGGGGGAAGCCCCTTATAGACCATTAGATCTCATGAGTATTCACGCACTATCACAAGAACAGTATGGGGGAAACCATCCCCATAATTCAGTTATCTCCCACCTGGTCCCACCTTTGACACATGGGCCCAGCCAACCATCTCATTCTGCCCCAGGCCCCTCCCAAGTCTCATGTCCTCACATTTCAAAACACAATCATGCCTTCCCAAAAGTCTTCCAAAGTCTTAACTCATTCCAGGATTAACCCAAAAGTCCAACTCTAAAGTTTCATCTGAGACAAGGCAAGTCCCTTCTGCCTCTGAGCCTGTAAAGTCAAAAGTAAGTTAGTTACTTCCTAGATATAGTGGGAGTACAGGCATTGGGTAAATACGCCCATTCCAAATTGGAGAAACTGGCCAAAATGGGCTACAGGCCCCATGCAAGTCTGGAATCCAATAAGGCAGTCATTAAATCTTAAAGTTCTAAAATGGTCTCCTTTGACTCCACATCTCACATCCAGGTCTTGCTGATGCAAGAGATAGGCTCCCACGGCGTTGGGTAGCTCTGTCCCTGTGGCTTTGCAGGGTACAACCCCTGCTAACTGACTGCTTTCACGGATGGCATTGAGTGCCTGCGGTTTTTCCAGTGCAAACCGTCGATGGATCTACCATTCTGGGGTCTGGAGGACAGTGGCCCTCTTCTCATAGCTCTGCTAGGCAGTGCCCCAGTAGGGACTCTGTGTGGGGGCTCTGACCCCACATTTCCCTTCCACACTGCCCTAGCAGAGGTTCTTCGTGAGGGCTCTGCCCCTGTAGCACACCTCTACCTGGACATCCAGAAGTTTCCATACATCCTTTGAAATCTAGGCAACGGTTCCCAAACCTCAGTTCTTTTGTGCACCCACAGGACCAACATCATGTAGAAGCTGCCAAGACTTGGGGCTTGCACCTTCTGAAGCAAAAGCCTGAGCTATACCTTGTCCCCATTTAGCCACAGCTGGAGCAGCTGGGACACAGGGCACCAAGTCTGTGGGCTGCACACAGCATAGGGGCCCTAGACCCAGCCCAGAAAACCAATTTTCCCTCCTAGGCTTCCAGGCCTGTGATGGGAGGGGCTTCTGTGAAGGTCTCTGATATGCCCTGGAGAAATTTTCCCCATTGTCTTGGTGATGAGCATTTGGCTCCTCCTTACTTGTGCAGTGGATTTGAATTTCTACCCAGAAAATAGATTTTTCTTTTCTACTGCATTGTCAGGCTGCAAATTTTCTAAACTTTTATGCTCTGACACCTCTTGAATGCTCTGCTGCTTAGAAATTTCTTTCACCAGGTACCCTAAATCACCTCTCTGAAGCTCAAAGTTACACAGATCTCTAGGGCAGCGGCAAAAAGCCACCAGTTTCTTTGCTAAAGCGTAGCAAGAATGACCCTTACTCCAGTTCCCAACAAGTTCCTCATCTCCATCTGAGACCACCTCAGCCTGGACTTCATTGTTATTCAACAAGTCTCTAGGAAGTTCCAGATTTTCCCACATTTTCCTGTCTTCTAAACCCTCCAAAGTGTTCCAGCCTCTGCCTGTTACCCAGTTCCAAAGTCACATCCACATTTTCAGGTATCTTTACAGCAGCCCCTGACTCTCTGTGGTACCCATTTACTGTATTAGTCCGTTCACATACTGCTGTGAAGAAATACCCGAGATTGGGTAATTTATAAAGAAAAGAGGTTTGACTCAAAGTTCTGTGTGGCTAGGGAGTCCTCAGGAGGCTTACAATCATGGTGTGAGGCACCTCTTCACAGGATGGCAGAAGAGAGAATGAGTGCTGAGCAAAGAGGGGAAGCCCCTTATAAAACCATCAGATCTCATGAGAACTCACTCACTAACCATAGAACAGTATGGGGGAAACTGCCCTCTCCACCTGGTTCCACCTTGACATTTGGGGATTATTATAATTCAAGATGAGATTTGGGTGGGGGCAGAGCCAAACTATATCACCAAGCAACCATGTTAATTAACATTTACGGTTAGTGTATTCACTTCTTCCTTTTTCATTGAGTATGGTTTTCCTTTTTCATTATGATTTTCCCCTTTGTAGTATCTTCTTAAATTTTAAAGCCACCTGAGATCATTTTTGGATAGAAGGAATGATATTTGTATATTTCAGCACATAATTAGGTTCCTCAAGGCCTTTATAGAAAGAAGTTGGGTATATAACTTGATATTAACACGTTTAAATAATTAAGTAGCAGTATGATATAAAACCGAAGTGATAGTGTGACATAGTGCAAAGAGAACAAACTTTGAAATCAAACAGTTTTATCAGTTGTATTACATTGGGATGAAATTACCTGCCATTCTTACACTATTAGGGAAGTTATAGATTATGATTTAAAATGTTTAGCAGAACATGTTTTCCACCAGTATGTACTTAATAGATAATTATTTTTGTACAGGCAAAAAATGGTAAGCCCCAGAAAAGATACACTGTTAAAATGCTATAGTAATTCACAGGAAAGGGGATCAGAGATGGCTTTGTGAGGAGAAAATAGCATTTGAATTAGGAACTTAGAGTAGGATTTGGGTTTTCTTTGCGTTTTTTTTTTAAATTATTTTTTGTGGCTACATAGTAGGTATATATATTTATGGGTTCCAGGAGATATTTTGATACAGGCATGCAATGCTTACGTGAGCACATCTTGTAAGCATTTATCCTTTGTGTTACAAACAATCCAATTATGCTATTTTAATTATTTTTAAATGTACAATTAAATTATTGACTATAGTCACCCTGTTGTGCTATCACATATTAGGTCTTGTTCATTCTTTCTAATTTTTTGGTACAGATTAACTATCCTTACCTCCTGCCCACCCCCTCGCTGCCTTTCCCAGCCTCTAGTAACCATCCTTCTACTTTGTAACTCCATTGGTTCAGTTGTTCTGAATTTTAGATCTCACAAGTAAGTGAAAACATGTGATGTTTGCCTTTCTGTTTCTGGCTTATTTCACTTAGCGTATGACCTCCAGTTCCACCCATGTTGTTGCAAATAACAATTTTTTTATGGATAAAGAGTACTCCATCATGTATAAATACCACATTTTCTTTATTCATTCATGTGTTGATGTACACTTAGGTTGCTTCCAAATCTTGGCTATTATAAACAGTGCTGTGATAAACATGGGAGTGCAGATATCTCTTCAGTATACTGATTTCCTTTCTTTTGGGTATATACCCAGCAGGATTGTGGGATCATGTGGCAACTCCAGCTTTATTTGGTTTTTGGAAGAGATAGGTGTCTAGTTTCGTTCTTCTGCATATGGATATCCAATTTTCCTAGTGCCGTTTATTGAATAGACATTTTTCCCCAGTGTATGTTCTTGACACCTTTGCCAAAAATGAGTTCACTGTAGGTGTGTGGATTTGTTTCTGGGTTCTCTGTTCTGTTCCAGTGGTCTGTGTGTGTGTGTGTGTTTATGCCAGTACCTTGGTATTTGGTTACTATAACTCTGTAGTATAATTTGAAGTCAGGTAACATGATTCTTTCAGTTTTCTTCTTTTTGCTTAGGGTATCTTTGGCTGTTCTGTGTCTTTTGTGGTTTCATGTATATTTTAGGATTGTTTTTTCTATTTCTGTGAAGAATGTCATTGGTATTTTGATAGGGATTACATTGAATCTGTAGATTGCTTTGGGTGTTATGGACATTTTAACAATATTGATTCTTCTAACCCATGAACATGGAATATCTTTCCATTTTGTCATCTCTTCTTCAGTTTCGTTCATTGGTGTTTTATAGATTTCATTACAGAGATCTTGTTTGGTTAATTCTTAGGTATTTACTTTTATTTATGGCTATTGTAAATGGGATTACATTTTTTGATTTTTTTTCGGATTGTTCTCTGTGGCCTGTAGAAATGCTGCTGATTTTTCAAGGTTGATTTTGTATCCTGCCACTTTACTAAGTTTATCAGTTCTAATAGTTTTTTTTGGAGCCTTTAGATTTTTCCAAATATAAAGTGATATCATCTGCAAACAAGAATAATTTGACTTTTTCCTTTCCAATTTAGATGCCTTTTATTTCTTTCTCTTGTCTGATTGCTCTAGCTAGGACTTCCTGTACTACAATGAATAACAGGATGAAAGTGGGCATCCTTGTCTTGTTCCAGATCTTAGAGGAAAGGCTTTCAGTTTTTCCCCATCCAGTATATTACTTGCTGTGGGTTTATTGTGTATGGCTTTTTTTATGTTGAGGTATGTTCCTTCTATACCCAGTTTTTTGACGGTTTTTATCATGAAGGGATGTTGAATTTTATCAAATGCTTTTTCAGCATCAGTTGAAATGATCATGTGGTTTTTGCCCTTCATTCTGTTTCAATCTGTTGTTGAATTCAGTATTTTTTTCAGGGTTTTTTGCATCGATATTCATCAGATATTGGCCTCTAGTTTTCTTTTTTTGATGTTTCTTTGTCTGGTTTTGGTATCAGGGCCTCATAGAAGGAATTTGGAAGTATTCCCTCCTCGTCTTTTCTCAAAATAGTTTGAGTAGGATTGGTATTAATTCCTTAAGTGTTTGGTAGAACTCAGCAGTAAAGCCATTGGATCCTGGGCTTTTCTTTATTGGAAGACTTTTTATTATGGCTTCAATCTTCTTAGTGGTCTGTTCAGATTTTGGGTTTCTTCATGGTTCAATCTTGGTAGGTTGTATGTGTCTAGGAATTTGTCCATTTCCTCTAGATTTTTCAATTTATTGGCATATAGTTGCTCATAGTAGCCACTAATGATCCTTTGAATTTCTGTAGTATTAGTTGTAATGTCCCTTTTTTTAATCTCTGTTTTATTTGGAACTTCTCTTTTTCTTAATGTGGTTAAAGGTTTGTCAATTTTAATTTTTCTTTTGTTTTTTGTTTTAATTTTTAAATTTTTTTCAATTTTGTTTAATTTTTCAAAAAATCAACTTTTGGGTTCTTCATTTCAGTTTCATTTATTTCTTTTATATTGATTTCATTTTAGTTTCATTTATTTCTGCTATGATGTTTATTATTTCTTTTCTTCAAATTTTGTGTTTGGTTTGCTCTTGCTTTTCTAGTTCTTTAACATTAATTGTTAGGTTATTTGAAGTTTTTCTTCTTTTTTGATGTAGGCACTTATAGCTATAAATTTTCCTCTTAGTATTGCCTTTATTGTGTCCCATAGCTTTTGGTGTGTTTTTTCCATTATCATTTGTTTCAAGAAATGTTTCAGTTTCCTCCCTAATTTCTTTGTTGAGCCACTGATCATTCAGGAGGATATTGTTTAAATTCCATGTATTTGTATAGTTTCTAAAATTCCTTTTGTCCTTGATTTGTAGTTTTATTTCATTGCGGTCAGAAAAGATGCTTGATATTATTTCAATTTTTAAAAATGTTTTAGGACTTGTTTTGTGACCTAACATAGGGTCTATCCTTCAGAATTATCTGTGTGTTGAAGAAAAGAATGTGTGTTCTGCAGCTGTTGGATGAAAAGTTCTGTCAATATCTATTGGTCCTTTTGGTTTATAGTGCAGATTAAGTCCAGTGTTTCTTTGCTGATTTTGTTTCTAGAAGATCTGTCCAGTGCTGAAAGTGGAGTGTTGAAATCACCAGCTATTATTGTATTGGGGCCCATCTCTCTCTTTAGCTCTAATAATATTTGCTTTATTTATCTGAATGCTCCAGTGTTGGGTGTATATGTATTTAAAATTGTTATGTCCTCTTGCTGAACTGACCCTTTTATCTTTATATAGCGACCTTCTTTGTTTCTTCTTACAGTTCTTGTCTTGAAATCTATTTTGTCTGATGTTAATATAGCTACTTCTGCTCTTTTTTGGTTTCCCTTGGCATGGAATATCTTTTTTCTTCCCTTTATTTTCTGTCTATGTATGTCTTCATAGGTGAAATGTATTTCTTGTAGGCAACAGATCATTGGGTCTTATTTCTTAATCCATTCAGCCATTCTATAAAGACAATAGAATTTGAACATGCAGAGATGAAGAAGAAACTGGGATGCCTTGAGTAAAAGTATGGAGGTAATGAAGTATAAACCAGTTTCATTAAAATAGAAGGTTTATAGAGGAATGTAATATAAATTTGGTAAGTTAAGTTGGAAAAGATTGTAGCGAATTTAAAGACTGGTTTATAATTTAGTCAGCAGACATTAAAGAATTTTTGAAGGTTTTTGAGCAGAAAGCAAAGTTTATTACAGTAATATTAATTTCACTGCAGTGCCTAGGAAAAAACCGAAGGAAGGTAAAGACTACTAATTATTAGTAAGGATATAGAACAGCATTAACATACCACTAGTGGGAATGTAAATTGGTATAACCATTTTGGAAAACAATTTGATACTCACTTTTAAAGTTGAAGATAATGGGCATGACACTATGGTCTAGAAATTCTATGCCTAGATTAAACCTTGAAGACATGTCCAAAAAAAGTGTTCAAAACTCAGTTGTTTGTAATAGCAAAAGAATAAGAGAAGTGAGTAAGTTGTAGTTATACATAGCAACATGGATGCATATCAAGAGCATAGCATTCAATGAAAAACACAGGTCACCAAATAATAATTTGATGACATTCATATAAATTTTTTTAAATAGCCCTGTCTCTACAAAAAAAAAAAAAAAATTATCCAGGTGTGTTGGCATGCACCTGTAGTCTCAGCTACTCAGAAGACTGAGGTAGGAGGATTGATTGAACCTGTTAAGTCAAGGCTGCAGGGAGCTGTGATCATGCCACTGTATTTCAACCTGGTCATTGAAGCAAGACCCTGTCTCAAAAAAATAAATAAAAATTAAAAATAGAAATGTAATACATTATTCAGGGCTTCATATACATGTAGTAAAAGACTTTAACAAAGGAAAAGAATGACATAATCTGTAATCATGGATATCCTCAGGAGAGGAGGGAAAAGGGGTATGATTGGAGAGAGGCATATGGTATTGGTAAGGTATTGGTAATGTTCAAATTCTTAATCTGCTTTTTGGTTTATTTTTCTTTTTACCTAATGTGTCATACATAAAATTCTTTTGCATATGTGAAGTTTTTCCTAAGTGAAAAAATTAGAATTTTTTCATAGCATTTCATTAAGTGTAAAGGAGAGGAAAGAGGATTCATGCCATTTAAAGAATTATCCACTTCTCTTTCTGTGTATACCTCTTTCCTCTACCCATTGTGCTTCTTTCTCAGAGAAAGAAAACTCTTCTGCTTTCCAAGGTTAAAATCCTTTTTAACTGTGCATACATTGATATACTAGGCATTTTTAAAGGTGAAAAGTAAATCAACCCTAAGTCTGTCATTCTTAACATGACATTTAGTTTCCTTTTTTTTTTTTTGGAGATGGAGTCTCACTCTGTCACCTGGCGGGAGTTCTGTAGCACTATTTTGGCTCAGTACAACCTTCACCTCCTGGGTTCAAGCAGTGCTTCTGCCTCACCCTCCCAAGTAGCTGGGATTACTGGCATGCACCACCACACCCAGCTAATTTTTGTTTTTTGTTTTTTGTTTTTTTTTTTTAAACTAGAGACAGGGTTTTGCTATGTTGGCCAGGCTGGTCTCGAACTCCTGACCTCAAGTGATCTGCCCACCTCAGCCTCACAAATTACTGAGATTATAGGCATGAGCCACCATGCCTAGCCTAGTTTCATTTGTTAATAGTGTTTTTCTAGGAAAATGCCTAGATGCATAGGTATTTTAAAATAATTATAACAATAATGAATCTAGTTTTCTAACCCCTTTTGTAAACCAGGTGTTATATCCTGCCAAATCAACATGCTGTAAGTTGCTTAGTACTTGCCCTATTATTGAACATTGTTTAGAATTGATGGCTTGATAGTCACTGATCATACATTTAATTTTTTGGTGAATTGTTTCCTTGGAGTAGATTGTTTTAGATAGTAATTGAATCAAAGGATATAAGCGTCTGTGTTGCTCTTGGTGCATTCAACATACTGTCTTCTAGCAGCAGGATGTGAGCTTACTAATTTCTCCGCAACTGCACCAGCACTAGGTAGATCAGTCATCCCTGATCCCGTCCCCTCTTGTGGCCTTTGGGGCTCTGTTTTATTAATTATCTTTGTGGCATATTCCATCCTGTTGTTTGATGCATACCTTACTCTCACTGTGTTCAAACCCAGGCTCATCATCTTCCTCTCCACACCAAGCATTTGGCTTGACTTCTGTCATTTCAGTTTTTGGTTTCCTCATTTTACCTAGGTATCCAGATTCTACAGTGTGTGTTTGTTGTTGTTGTTGTTGTTGTTTTCACTTTTCTGTTTTTCAAGATTTTTAGAGTTTTAAATCTTTGAAATGTTTTTCAGATCTTTGTTTCCATTCTTACCAACATTCTCTAATTTAGCCTCTCATTATCTCTTACTGGCATTATTTCAGTAATCTAACCAATCTTCATGCTTCTTGCCTTTAATGCCAGATAATGTGTTACACCCTGCTAACAAATGCCTTTTTATAAATCATTACTTCCATCATGCCATGCTGTGCCCTTAAACTTCAGTGTCTGTTGAATTAAGTACAGTGTCCTTGACCTGACACCTAAAGTCCTTAGGCTATGCTTTTCAAACTGAGTTTCCCAACCCATTCAGTAGGTCCTAAAATCGGTTTAGTAGGTTGCTACCAAAAAATGGGAAAGGAGAAAATGTCAGAGTATGTGACACCTATTTATATTTTGTGAAAGTTGTTTCTATGTGTGCATGTGTCTGTGTGTCTATGTAAAACATTCCTATCATAGGGCACTGTCAAATAAGTTTGAAAACCTTGTTATACAGGATATCCTTAATTATCTTTAGCTGTTTATACTCTTCCAATTTTTCTTCTAGCTGGAGCAGACCACTCCTGTCACAGAATGCTGGGTGCGTCCCAGCTTTATTCAAGGTTCATTTCATTCATTTCACATGCCATCTCCTCCCAGAAGCTCTCTCTCACTGCCTCAGCTGAACCCCAAACCCGAGACACAGAAAACCTGGATATAATTTTCCTTTTTCTGTACCCCATAGCATTTCGTTTTTCTTATGGCACATTTCACATCACACATTTTCCCTGTCATTTTTAATAGATTACAGATGCCTTGTAGGCATAGGCTTTATCTTGTACATCTTTTCATCCTCATTTTAGTATAATATTTTTTACTTAGAAGATACTTTTTAAAAGGTTTTTATTGAAATGTAGGACTTCATTAAAAATGAGTATACATTAAAACAATATGACTTTGTTTTAAAAAGTAGTATCTCTTGTAGAAATTTTGGGAACTACCGATAAGTAAAATGAAGAAATGATAATGGCAAAAATAAATATTTGAGAGTTTGCTATGTATATGCCAGGCACTGTGTTAAGTACTTAAAATGTATGATCTCATTTGATTATTAACAACTAACTATGAAGTTGGTGGATATCATTATCATCCCCAATTTTCAGTTGTAGTGGGAGAAAAATGACCCTAATCTCATTCACCTAGAGAAAACAGCTAGGGTACTGATATTTTGGTGTGGTCTTACTTTTCTATGGATATATACTTTTTCCCTCATCAATGTAGAAACTGTTAGATGGACCACTTTTTCAGTTAAACGCAAATGGTGAGCATTTCAGGACATTGATTTTTTTTTTTTAATTTTTTTTTTTTTGAGATGGAGTCTCTGTCGCCCAGGGTGGAGTGCAGTGGCGAAATCTCAGCGCACTGCAACCTTTGCCCTTCAGGTTCAAGCTATCCCTGTGCCTCAGCCTCTCGAGTAGCTGGGATTACAGGCATGTGCCACCACCCCCAGCTAGTTTGTGTATTTTTAGTAGAGGGTCACCATGTTACAGGCCAGGCTGGTCTCGAACTCCTGACCTCAGGTGATCTGCTCACCTCTGCCTCCCAAAGTGCTGAGATTACAGGCATGAGCCACTGTGCCTGGGACATTAATTCTTATACATGAAATAATTCAGTTTATAGGTAAATTGCCTCCAATTACTTATACTAAGAAAAAAAATTTTTTTAATGTACCAGTTTGGCCTGGTGCAGTGGGTCACGCCTGTAATCCCAGCACTTTGGGAGGCCGAGGCAGGTGGATCGCCTGAGATCAGGAGTTCAAGACCAGCCTGGCCAACATGGTGAAACCCTGTCTCTACTAAAAATACAAAAATTAGCCAGGAGTGGTGGCCGGCACCTGTAATCCCGGCTACTTGGGAGACTGAGGCAGGAGAATTGCTTGAACCTGGGAGGCGAGGTTGCAGTGAGCTGAGATCACACCACTGTACTGTAGCCTGGGAGATAAGATCGAGAACTTTGTCTCAAGAAGAAGGAAAAAAAAGTACTAGTTTAATAAAACCTGAATTTGCTTACTAGCGAGATTGTACTTTTTTTCATGTTTGTTGGTCATATGTCTATCATATTGGTTGCATTTTCTGTTTTTCCTTTACCTTTTTATTTTGTTACAGTTTTTTTTTTTCTGAGATCTTTCATCAAATCACATCTATGAATCTTTTCCATTTTTCCTCTTTTTTTATGTCAATTTCAGAAGGGCTTCTTATTCAAAGATAATCATATTCATCAAGATTTCTAAAAATACATAATGGTTTATTTTTATTCAAAAGTAAAACAGTATTATTCCATGATTATTTACTCAGTATAAAATAATTTTGATAAAAGGAAATTTTAAACAATAAAGTAAAATCTTTCATAATCCCATGTTCACACAGTTATAATTTAAAGTTTTGGTGTATGTTCTTCCAGAATTTTTTCTTTGCACACACTACAATTTTGGAATCATGCAGATATTATTTTATAGCTCTATATCAGCATTTTTAGTGACTTAGTTTTCAGTTTTTGAATTTACTATATATTTAACCTATATCCTATTGTTTGACATTTAAATTGATGTCCAGTTTTGTGTTGTGATAAATCTACAATGAACACTTTTCATAGATACTTCGCTACCTCATTTATCTTTTGGAGATAAATTCCTAAAAGTGAGATTCTGGAACTTAATAGTAGTATATTTCTAATTTTGACCTATTCACCTCATTACTTAAACTAGACACTTAGATTGTAGTGTCCATCTTCTTCCTCACCTGCCACATTCTTTCAACCTTTCATCAAATGCTACCTCCAAATTATTTCTCAAATATACTTCTCTCTATTTATACTGCTTTCACCCTAATCCAAAGCATAATCTTATTTGACCTGGGGTTATAGTAGCTATTAAAGGATCTTTCTACCTGTCTTACCTCACTCCATTTCGTTTCCACACAGCATGAAAAGGGATCCTTTACAAACATAAGTCTCACACAATCAAATCTAACCTAGCAGTCCTCCTTCACTGCTTTCTGTTTTATTCAGAATAATGTGCAGATTGTTCTTATGGCTTACAAGGTCCTCCAGGATCAGGTCTCTACTGGCTTTTCCAAAGTCATCTTGGACCATCTTCCCCCTCACTATCTTACCATACTGGCTTATTTTTTTCTTCAAATTCTCCAGGCCCTTCCTTCCTGCAAGGCCTTTAAACATACTGTTCTTTCTACCTGGAAAGCTCTCACTTCCCCTTTTTACTTAGCCAATTCCTACTCATCACACAAGGTTCAGTTTAAGTGTCACCACTTTAAAGAGCTTTACTAATCTAGAAAAGAAGCACAGAATCTTTTCGGTTCGGTTCACCATGGTGTACCCAGCTCCTAGAAGTTAGATGCTCAGTGAGTATTTGTAGAGTACTACGTTGATGTTGCCACATTACTCCTTAGATAAACAGAACCATTTATATTCTCATCAAAAGTATGACTTTGGGGTGATTTTTTTTTACACTAAATTTGTTTATTTTGGTATATGGTGCAAGATGACAGCGATTTAATCTGATTTTTCCCAGTTAGCCATTTGTCCTATAACCTACCATTATTCTGTAATTCAGCATTTTCTCACTTTTTAAAAGTATCATCCTTACTTACAATAAATTCTTATATCTCAAGTCTCCTTCTGGACTTTGTTTTCTGGTACATTGTTCTGTCAACCTAGGTGCCATGATTTTATTTATTTTGCCTTATGTAATTGGTAGGCAAATCTTTCTTCATCAGATTAACTTTTTGTTTTGCTTCCATCCTGAATTCTCCCAGATGAAGTCTTTACTATCTTTATAAGTTCCAAAGAACAACATCCTACTGGAATTTCTATTGAAATGTTAGTTGAACTTACAAAGTAACCTGTAGCCTTCCTATTTACAAACCATACTTTGTGTCATTTTCAAGATTTTATAATTTTCTTAGTGTTGGTCCTAATCACTTCTTAGTGTTATTCTTCTGGTTAGGTTTTCTTGCTGTTGTGAGGAAATTATTTTTCTAGTTATGTCTTCTACCTGTTAATTGCTAATATAGAGAAAAGCTATTTATTTTAGTTTTTATATTTTTTATTTATTTTGTATTTTTAGTCATATTTTGAATTTTTGAATTTTTAAGATAGACTAATAACAACTTGTCACAGAGCACTTTTTAATATGTTTGTTCCAGGATGGAAATATCCTTTGAAAGCCCTGATATTGTTTGTCAGTATGTTTGGGTTAATTATAAATACTTCCCTGCTTGCATTGTATATATTAAGATTATATAATTGAGTGAAAATGGAAATGTAGTCAACAGCATAAGATGGCCTCAGAAAATTACGGTCAGAATTTTTCCTCTTAAACTTTTCACAAAGGAATATTATAAACCAGGATTAGCAGAATAATCAAAGTCCTAAAATGTTGTTTCTCTCTTTTCAGGAAGTGGTTCTGAAAGATGGAAGAATTGAAAGACTAAAGTTAGAGCTAGAAAGGAAAGATGCTGAAATCCAGAAGCTGAAAAATGTAATCACTCAGTGGGAGGTTTGTGTCCATTTACTGTTGCTAAAGAAAATAATTCTATATATTTTCACATTTTGTTTTTCTTATATGTAAATATGTTTAATATGCAATTCATGGGAATAGTCATTCTATTTTTTATGTTCTTAAACTCTTTGATTAATGGTTTAAAATCTGAATGATTGATTATTTATTTATTTATTGTTGTTGTTGTTGTTGTTGTTTTTTGAGTCTCATTCTGTTGCCCAGGCTGGAGTGCAATGGCATGATCTCAGCTCAGTACAACCTCTGTCTTGGTTCAAGCGATTCTCCTGCCTCAGGCTCCTGAGTAGCTAGGATTATAGGCATGAGCCACCATACCTGGCTAATTTTTGTGTTTTTTGTAGAGACAGGGTTTCACCATGTTGGCCAGTCTGTCCACGAACTCCTGGCCTCAAGAGATCCGCCCACCCCAGCTTCCTAAAGTGCTGGGATTACAGGCATGAGCCACCATGCCTGGTCGTATTTTGTTTTTTAAAAATCAACTTTATTGTGGTATAGTTTACACATAGTATAAAATGTATTTTTGTTGTTGTAAAATACATATAACCATTTAAACTGTATAATTCAGTGGGGCATTAAGTATCTTTACACAGCATTGTGTAATCATCACCACTGTCTATTTCCAGAACTTTTTCATCATCCCAGGCAGAAACTCTTACCCACAGAGAACTCCCCATTCTCATTTTCCACACCCTGGTAACCTCTAATTTCTATGAATTTGCCCATTCTAGGTACATCATGTAAGTGGAATCATACAGTGTTTATCCTCTTATGTGTGGCATATTCACTTAGCATAATGTGGTTTTTTGTTTGTTTGTTTGTTTTGTGAGACAGTCTTGCTCTGCTGCCCAGGCTGGAGTGCAGTGGCACAATCTTGGCTCACCACAACCTCCGCCTCCCAGGTTCAAGCAATTCTCCTGCCTCAGCCTCCCGAGTAACTGGGTCTACAGACATGCACCACCAGGCCTGGCTAATTTTTGCATTTTCAGTAGAGACGGGGTTTCACTGTGTTGACCAGGCTGGTCTCAAACTCCTGACCTCGTGATCCGCTCGCCTCGGCCTCTCAAGGTGTTGGGATTACAGGTGTGAGCCACCGCGCCTGGCCTAGCATAATGTTTTCAAGGTTCATCCACGTTGTAGCGTGTGTCAGAATTTCATCCCTTATTATAGCTGAATAATTTTTCATTGTGTGTATATATTTTGTTTACTGGTGCATAAGTATCTGAGTCCTTGCTTTCAGTTCTTTTGGGTATGTACACACCTAAGAGTGGAATTGCTGGACTATATAATTCCACATTTAACTTTTCGAGGAACTGCCAAACTTTTCCATGGCACCCGCGTCATTTTACCTTCCCACCAGGAGTGAACGAGGGTTCCAGTTTCTCCACATCCTTTCCAGCACTTGTGATGTATACAGTGTATTTTTAACTACAAATCTTACCTCTCCCCTTAGGTTTTTTTTAAAAAAACAATTTTTAAAATCTGTTATTCATATCAAGTATCATTCTTTTTTGACTAATATGAATTCACTCAATTATTTATTGAGTGCCTATAATGTGCCAGATACTTTTTGCACCCTGTGCATGTGGTAGTGAAAAAAAATAAATCAAGTTCCAGCCCTGATGGTTCTTAAATTTACCTCCTCCTTCTACTCATGCCTTTAAGAATCATCCCTACTAAAACTTTTTTTGACTGCACCCACTCATTTACCTTAGCTTTTCATTTACATTTCCCTTCGTTTTTGTTGTACTAGGCACAGAGAATACAAAGATGAGTTAACAAGAAGCTTATAGATTAATGGGGGAAGATAAACATGTAAATAGTTGCAGTACAGTGTAGGATATGACAGAGTGCTCCAGAAGAACAGACAGAGGAATGAATGAGTTGCTGCTATCAAAAATTGGTAAGGATCTCATAGAAAAGATGATTTTTCCAGGTAGAGAGAATTATGTGTACAAAAGCATGGGAATATGATGGAAAGTACATTGTGGCTGACATTCAGAGAAATGGGAAACTAGAAGTTGAGATTGCAGGTATGAGTTGGGGTCAGAATTCGAAGGCATTTGGATTTTAGAGAGGTTATTAGGCTGGGCACGGTGGCTCACACCTGTAATTCCAGCACTTTGGGAGGCCAGGGCGGGTGGATCACAAGGTCAGGAGATCAAGACCATCCTGGTTAACACGGTGAAACCTCGTCTCTACTAAAAATGCAAAACATTAGCCGGGCATGGTGGCGCACACCTATAGTCCCAGCTACTTGGAAGGATGAGGCAGGAGAATTGCTTGAACCTGGAAGGCGGAGGTTGCAGCGAGCTGAGATAACGCCATGCACTGCAGCCTGGGTGACAGAGCAAGACTCCATCTCAATAAAATAAAATAAAATAGCATTAAAGATCTTTAGAAGGGAAGTGGCATGATGATTATTAGGTACCTGGCATGTTACAGGCATTGAATAAGTAATTTTTATGTGAGTTAATATTAGTCAAAAAAGAATACTTGAGATGAATAATAGATTTAAAAATCAATTTTTTAAAAAGCCTAAGGGAGGAGTTAAGATTTGTGGTTTAAAATAAAATGTATACATAACAAGTGCTGGCAAGGATGTCAAGAAATTGGAACCTGTTCACTGCTGGTGGGAATGTAAAATGACGCAGCTGCTGTGGGATGGCACTGGGAAGATACTTGGGATGATAATGCATGTTGCTGAGGCTTGGAGTGAAGACAGCCTGCTAAAACAATGGATAAGTATAGAGTGTAAGAGGAAGAGCACATCTTTAACTGGTTTGGGGAATGGGAACTAATAGATTTCATTTTGGACATGTTGCGTTTTAAACACATCTTTAACTGGTTTGGGGAAGGGGAACTAATAGATTTCATTTTGGACATGTTGCGTTTTAAATGGCTAGTTTTTTTAGACACAGCGCAGCAACAATACATGAATATTTAATTTTATCAACTTTGTATGCTTTCTGTCATGAAATTAAATATACTAGCAAAAATGTTATGTATTTCATATGTGCTCTTTATTATAAGCTGTATGTTAGTGGTATTTTATACATTTATATTTTTATATATGCAGTTTTTAAGCAGTGCAAACAATTGTCACAGGTAATCATGCTGATTTGCAATTTTTGCTTTGTGAGATATTTTAGACCCTAAACCTTGAGTAAGAGGTACCTCCATGAAGACTGATCTGGACCTTGAACAAAGGCTTGAGCCAGAGATGGTTTGGTGAAATACTAACATAGGTTGAAGCCCTGAGGCTGGGAATTTCGTAGTGAGTGTAGTTTCATATTCACAATGACTATTTCTATATTCATAGCGAATATAGTTGTAGTTGAGTATATGTGTTTTCCCCCGTTATATTTTTATGTTTCCATTTGACTGGTCTCCCTTGTTCATTTATGAGCTTCTCACCAGTCCTCCTACCTTTATATTCAGTACAGCGCTTACTTTGTTTTATTGTATTGACTGCAGTATTATTCAGTAAACATTATTTACTTATCAGCGATTTAATGGACAGAGTAATATTTAGTAAAAGCCATCTTTATTGGACTTAAAACACTTTTTAATTTGTTTTTTAAAAAAGATTTGAATCTGGTAACTACTATACATATCTATGTATATGTTGAGAGGAAAAAATGATTTTTCTTATATTAATGTTTTCTTTAGGTTTTTGTTTTTCTATATATGTTAAATGCATTGTTTTCTCTAATGTATTAATGTATTAAATCTTTATAAATGATTCAGGCCTGGGCACAGTGGCCTCATGCCTGTAATCCCAGCACTTTGGGAGACCAAGGTGGGTGGATCACTTGAGGCCAGGAGTTCAAGACCAGCCTGGCCTACATGGTGAAACCCCATCTCTACTAAAAATACAAAAATCAGCCAGACATGATGGTGCACACCTGTAGTACCAGCTGCTAGGGAGGCTGAGGCAGGAAAATCGCTTGAACCCAAGAGGCGAAGGTTTCAGTGAGCTGAGATAGCGCTATTGCACTCCAACGTGGGCGGCAAAGCAAGACTCCATCTCAAAAAAAAAAAAAAAAAAGTAAATAAATAAGTGATACAGAGAGTGTTATAAGATGTGTTGAATAAGGGTAGCATGGGGGTAAAATTGCCTAAAATATGGATGCGAATGTGGGAACACAATCCTTCTTGTTCATAAATGTGTACTTGTATCATCATGTAATGTGAGAAGAAGCCATCTGGAAAAAGAAATTGAAAAAGAGTTGAAAGATATTTGGATAAAGTACTAATTCATGCCAACCAAAAATTGTAACAGTGATTATTTAGTCAGTGAAGTAACAAATGATTAGTGAATCCTCAACTGAGAAGGTATAGAACTGCCCTATAAAATTCAGTATCCGCTACAAGTCTATTGCATTTTAAATTTAAAGTTTAAAAATTAATTTTTCTCAGTCACACCAGCCACATTGCTAGTGTTCTTTCAGTAGTCGCATATTGGACAGCGGCAAATACAGAGCAGATGTAGAAAGTCCTAGTGTATTGCTGGACAACACTGCTTTAGAACTGTGGCTCATTTTCCTTTTGGTTTTCATTTAAATGATTTTGAATTGTATAAGGGTTTTATCTGAGGAAGAAAAGAAGATTCTTTAGGAAAATTGAGTTTTCTCCACTTTTATCCTTCTCTTCTTTAATTTTCAATCACATATAATATTGATATATATTATTGTGCCAGGGATTTAATTGTGCCAGGGATTTAATTTAAGTTGTAGATAGTTCCGAATACATTTTCCTCCATCCTGTTTGTTTCAAAAATAATTATATCTTTGAGCAAGCCTAGAATTCAGAGCTCTGTAAGTTGACAGTAAGTAATTATTATATCACTTACTTAAAAAACTAAATCTTTTTTCTTTGACTATTAGGCAAAGTATAAGGAAGTAAAGGCAAGAAATGCACAATTATTGAAAATGCTTCAGGAAGGTGAAAGTAAGTGGATTTTACGTTTTTGTAATTAAAAGTTTATCTTAAATAATATCTGAAGGTACTTTTTCAAATGTGTGATTTACCAACTCAACAAAAGTGTTTGGTAGCACAATAGGGTTATTATAGTTAATAATTTGTATATTTCAAAATGCCTAGAAGATTTGAAGTGCCCTCAACGCAAAGAAATGATAAATGTTTGAATTACTGGATATCTTAAATACCTATTTGATCAGTACACTTTGTATACCTGTATCAAAATATCACATGCACCCCATAAATATATATGATTATTATGTGCCAATAAAAACATTTGAAAAAGGGACTCAACAAAGTAGAAAGGCTTCCCAGAGTGATACAAGCTAGAGAGTTGGCCAGGAATGGTGGCTCATCTGTAATCCTAGCACTTTGGGAGGCCAAGGTGGGCAGATCACTTGAGGCCAAGAGTTTGAGACCAGACTGGCCAACATGGTGAAACCCCGTCTCTACTAAAAATACAAAAAGTAGCCAGACGTGGTGGTGCATATCTATAATCCCAGCTACTTGGGAAACTGAGGCACGAGAATTGTGAACCCGGGAGGCAGAGGTTGCAGTGAGTCGAGATTGCACCACTGTACTTGCAGCCTGGGGAGCAGAGCGAGACTGTCTAAAAAGAAGAAAAAAAAAGAAGCTGGATAGTTGCTCATAAAGTTATTATTAGATCACTCTTACAGCACCTTTTATACCAGTTTATAACTATTTGGGTAAAAGAAACTCTTAAAATTCAATTCTTATAGCTTACTGAACTATATTAGAGGGAAAACAAGCCTAATATTTGCTTAGGATTCTGCTTTTCAGCTCTTGAAGGAGGCAGCCTGTCATCACTAGAGGTTTTCTTTTTTGTTTTCTTCTTTCCTTCTCCCCTCGCCACTGCTCTTCATACTTTTGCTGCTACTCTGTAAACTTTTGACAAGAGGTTACCAGCAGGAAGCCAAGGAAATCAATCCAAAAAATGATTACAGATTATAAGACTAGTAAAGCTGATATACAAAAGCCCACCAAATCAGTTGCATTTCTCACTATGTGTATACCTAGTGACATTTATCCTGAAAGTTTTATGAAAATTTTCCATTCATAATAAAAAAGGAAATATATGTTAATTTTTAAATATGAGACTTAGGCAAAGGAAATTATAAACCATAAAAGAAACAGAGTTTAAGACATAAAGGAGAAAATCTTTCTCTGAATAGACAAAATGAAATGTAATCAACAATTTTCCTATTAATAAATGCTAATGAAACTCCAAAGATAGCTCCTGTGAATATTGTATAGCTCTTAAGAAATTGTGAAATTCACCTTGAAAAATGAAAAAATACCAAAGATTGTTTTCAGCTGTGAAGGTACAGTCAGCCCTCCATATCCATGGGTTCCCTATCTGTGGATCAGTCAGTTGTGGATCAAAAATATATTTTTTGAAATTGTACATGTGCAGACTTTTTTCTTGACATTACTCCCTAAACAATACAGTGTAACAGCTATTTACATAGCATTTATGCCATATTAGGTATTATAGGTAATCTAGAGATGATTTGTTTTATTTTTTTTTTATTTATTGTTTTGAGATGGAGTCTCGCTCTGTCGCCCAGACTGGAGCACAGTGGCGCGATCTCAGCTCACTGCAAGCTCCGCTTCCTGGGTTCACGCCCTTCTCCTGCCTCAGCCTCCCGAGTAGCTGGGACTACAGGAGCCCACCACCACACCCGGCTAATTTTGTATTTTTAGTAGAGATGGGGTTTCACCATATTGGCCAGGATGGTCTTGATCTCCTGAACTCGTGATCCACCTGCCTTGGCCTTCCAAAGTGCTGGGATTACAGGCGTGAGCCACCGCACCCGGCCGGTAATCTGGAGATGATTCAAAGCATATGGGAGGCTATTCATAGGTTTTATGCAGATATAGACCATTTTATATCAGGGACTTGAGCATCTTTAGATTTTGGTATCCTTGGGAGGTCTTGAAAGCAATTGTTTACCAAGGGATGACTATACTTGGAATAGAACTGTCCAAACAAAATTTAAACTGTATTACAAAGTAGTTGTCAAACAATGAGTAAAAATCAGAAATCATGTCCAGTTGAACAGAACATGAATACTCTTGAAGTAGATTCAACCTTATGTTTTTTATAACTTAGTTATTATACAAATAGAAGTTAAAGAATTATAGGGGGAGGCCAGGCGCAGTGGCTTATGCCTGTAATCTCAGCACTTTCGGAGGCAGAGGTGTTCCTCACCTGAGGTTAGGAGTTCGAAACCACCCTGGCCAACATGGTGAAACCCTGTTTCTACTAAAAATACAAAAATTAGCCAGGTGTGGTGGTGCGTGCCTATAATCCCAGCTACTTGGGAGGCTGAGGCACAAGAATCACTTGAACACAGGAGGCAGAGGTTGCAATAAGCCAAGATCATGCCACTCTATTCCATCCTGGCTGACAGAGTGAGACTTTGTCTCAAAAAAAAAAAATTATGGGGAAAGACATTATTTGGACATTTAAATGTCTATATCTTGAGATTAATTTAGACCTGTGCATGTTATTGATCTCCATGTGGGTCTTTTAAAGAACAAAATTATGAAAATAAAAAAGTAAGTTATTTAGAAGATATATTTCTAAGTGCAGAAATGAAGAGTATCATTGTGTATTGGATGTATAAATTCTAAATATGTAAAAATAAAATAATATTTCCTCATAAAATACTGTGGAAATTGAGAAAGTTAACTGATAAAAACTTGCTCTCAAAAATAGATTAAGAATCTCTATCAGTAACAACAGTGTCCATAGTATAAGTAATCCGATAGGTAGAATTTTATATAGGATCATTACATGAAAATACTTGTAACACTTATAATGTAAATGTAAATATGGTCATTCTGTAATAATGCAGCATGTGTTCCTAAAAATCACTAGTCTCTGCAAAATCACACAAGATAGCCAGGCATGGTGGCTCACACCTGTAATCCCAGCTTTGGGAGGTTGAGACAGGTGGATTGCTTGAGCCCAAGAGTTTGAGACCAGCCTGGGCAACATGGCAAAACTTTGCTTCAAAAAAAAAAAAAAAAAGCCTGGCATGGTGGTGCATGCCTGTGGTCCCAGCTACTTAGGAGGCTAAGGTGGGAGGATTGCATGAGCCCAGGAGGCTGAGACTGCTGTAATCATGCCACTGCACTCCAGCCTGGGCAACAGAGTGAGACCCTGTTGATAAGGTTTGGCTCTGTGTCTCCACCCAAATCTCGCCTTGAATTGTAATAATCCTCGCATGTCAAGAGTGGGACGAGATGGAGATAATTGAATCATGGGGGTGCTTTCCCCCATGCTATTCTCGTGATAGTGAGTTCTCACAAGATCTGATGGTGTTATAAGAGGCTTCTGCCTTCGCTCAGCACTTATTCTCTCTCCTGCCACCCTGTGAAGCGGTGCCTTCTTCTATGGTTATAAGTTTCCTGAGGCCTCCCCAGCCATGTGGAACTATTAGTCAATTAAACCTTTTCTTTATAAATTACCCATTCTCAGGCAGTTGTTTATAGTAGTGTGAGAATGAACTAATACACCCATCTCAAAAAAAAAAAAAACCCACAATACTTATGAGAAAAAGGGAGGTTAGAAGCACAACACTTAAAAACGTTGTCAGTGACACATGAAAAAAAGATGGGAAACTAAAAACAGTAACACAGTTTTACACATGCTAAAATGGTTAAATACATAAATATTACATAAATACAGCACTTTACCTTGAAGAAAACCTAAAGTTTGCTTGTGGGGAAATAGGTCTCAGAAGGGTTACAGCTTGTGTGTTACTGCTACATGGTGGAAGGATGGAAAGTTGTCAGGCCAGATGGGTGTGATTCCTAACACACAGTGAACCAAGGTAGCTGGTAGATATTCAAGGAGTACATGTGGGTGTGGTTTTCTCTGTTCATAAAATTGTTCTTAAGTGGATTGAAAATTTGTGATATGTTCAGGTTGTTACCTAATACATCAACCTCATTGAAACAAATTTGTGTTTTCAAAACAAGCATTATAGGATAACTGACTGTAATTGAAATATTACATAACTATTTAAAATCACTAGTTTTCAGCAAGTGTTTATAATCCTGGGGATGGAGGAGTAGAAAGCATAATTTGTAAAAGTTCCCAAGTTGATTCTTGAGAGACTGAATTGATTTTTGATAGGTTGTTTCATCTTATCATATTAAACTATGAAAATAAATTTGAACTACAATCTTACGTTGGCAGAGCTGTGGTGATGTCAGTACTCATATATTTGAACATTTCCTCCTTTGCTAATTTTACTACAATTTTACCTCTCTAGTCTCTCCTAGTTTGTTTTCAAAGTGAGGAGTTAGTTTTTCATATATTAGCCATTACCATGAGTTAAGGTGTCAGCCATGTGAAACTTTCTGAAGCTTAGGAAACATAGGGCCAAACTATAGCTATCTTGCTTCCACCAAGAGAGAAAAGCCCCTAAAAAAAAATGAATAGTTCTAAGAGACCACACATGTCATATGATCATTTGTGATCATATGAGCTACATTTAGTTGACATTGCTTTATTGGTATGAAAAGTCAGAGAATAATAATTTTGTTGGCATTATAGTATGCTCACCCCAACAATCCAACAAAAAAGCACTCTATGTTGTTTTTATTTATTTTGAGACGAGTCTCACTCTGTCATGCAGGCTGGAGTGCAGTGGCACGATCTTGGCTTACTGCAACCTCCGCCTCATGGGTTCAAGTGATTCTCCTGCCTCAGCCTCCTGAGTAGCTGGGATTACGGGAATGCACCACCATGCCCGGCTAATTTTTGTATTTTTACTAGAGACAGGATTTCACCATGTTTGCCAGGCTGATTTCAAACCCCTGACCTCAGGTGATCCGCCTGCCTCAGCCTCCCAAAGTGCTAGGATTACAGGCGTGAGCTACTGTAATTGTTTTTAAAATCTTGCTTTAAGATTAGTCAAGTTATTTAAAATTTTTTCCATGTGTGAATTTTTTTTCTTGTATCGTTGTCCTATTTAGAGTAGATGTAAAAATTAATCTTGCACCATATTTGTGCAGTTAAAAAATATATATTTTTTTATTGACAGAGTCTCACTCTGTCGCCCAGGCTGGAGTGCAGTGGCACCATCTCGGCTCACAGCAACCACCACATCCCCAGTTCAAGGGATCCTTATGCCTCAGCCTCCCAGGTAGCTGGGATTACAGTCATGTGCCACCACACCTGGCTAATTTTTGTATAATATTTTTTAGTAGAGACAGGGTTTCGCCATGTTGGCCAGGTTGGTCTCCAACTCCTGGCAAGTGGTCTGCCCTCCTCGGCCTCCCAAAGTGCTGGGATTATAGGTGTGAGCCACCATGCCCAGCAATAAATATTTTGACACCACAAAAAATGTAAAATTTCTAAGAAAAAAATGCTGTGGTGATAATGATCAGAATTTACTGGTGAAAATGTAAAACAAACAAACAAAAAAGAATTTACCAGTGAAAAGTAAGAGCTATGCAAGGTCAAGAAGTACATTCTTTAAGTATGACAAGAAATCATTGTTCTAATTGCAGTACTATGTCTTAGTTCCCTGAAGTATTGTTAAAGTATTTGAGTGACTGGGAAATCTATACTGCTGTTTTTCCTTTTTTGTCAGTGAAAGATAAGGCAGAAATACTTCTTCAAGTTGATGAATCACAAAGTATCAAGAATGAGCTCACTATTCAGGTAAGGAACTGTGGAGCATACATGACTGGTTTTCTTAAGCTGTCTTTAGTCTTGAATTATTAAACTTGACTAAACAAATACAGCCCATCAGCACTGTAAGGAAGTAGTGTAAATTGTACTTTATTATTATGTAATAGCACATGAATGAAGATTCTGTTTACAACACTAAAGGAGGTAGGTATGTCCTTCCCACTGAAGAATGGGGGATGATGAGGTTGTATTTTAATGAACCATGAATTTAGAGACAGAAAGGACAGACAGAACTTACCCTGTATCTGGGCTTGATTTTTCTCCCCTTCACATCGTTATTGTCTTCTTCTCTCAGGACACTTTGCCCCATCTTTAATATAGAGCTGTGTACAATACCAAATGGAAATTATAGGGGGAGTTTCTCCTCTGTTACTCATCCGTTTAGTTGTCAAAAACCTATCATTGTGAATATGTTAAGAATTAGAGTATTTGCCAAAAACCCCAAAATGTCTTTTTCTTATTGAATATTTGGTTACAGGTGACTTCACTTCATGCTGCATTAGAACAAGAAAGATCTAAAGTGAAAGTATTACAAGCAGAATTAGCCAAATACCAGGTATGCTTTTATATTTATAAGTGTTTTTATCACAAATAACACATTTGGAGTAGATACTGTGTAGAATAAATGCAGTATTTTGTTCATAGGCCAAAATTTATTCACTAAATATATTGATAATTTTGTTATTGGTCGTATAATTTACAATGTAAAAGATGTTAAAGTTATTCTGCACATTGGTATATACAGCAATAACTAGCATAATTCAGGAAAATCCTTGGGACTACATAGATGATACAGCATGCATGCCATTGAATCATACTGGGGAAAGGCACAAAAGGACAGTTAACCTGTTTATAAGGTTGATCACTTGGGTACAGCAATATCTTCCAGATATCTCCATTGTAAATATATATTTTCCCTTTTATAATTAATATGTGAGGTGATACTTTGAGATTGTATGAATATCCTTTTCACCTAGTGGCTTTAGCATCCATTGATATTTGTGTCTTTTTTTTATGATTGCAAAATAGTGATATTCTAATTCTGTCATTTCTTCTGCATTTACAAGCTAGCATTGAGCAGTTTGTTCCAGGATTAAGCAATTAAAAATACCAGTGCTTTGTGTGTGTGTGTGTGTGTGTGTGTGTGTGTGTGTGTCATATATATTTGTGTGTATATATATGTGTGCTTCTAAATCATAATATAAAATACATTAACTGGAATCATAGCCAAAAAAGCTCAAAAGCCACTGATGGTTTGGAGAACATAGCAGTTGATTAGCCCTGGCTTTAAAATTGAATCAGTCCCAGAAGGAGAATTCCCTTTACCTGGGAGACCTTGACAAGGATTCTTGTGTGTTTGCTGTTTTGGATTTTTAAGAAATCTCATCGAGAAGCATGGTAGGAGTTTTATGTATAGTGGGTATCTACTTCAAAAAATATTTTTGCTAAACTTATTTTCATTTTTCTGCTAACAGGAAATAAATCTTGTTTTTGATACTTGTCATTACACATCTCATGTTCCAAAAAACCTATTCATACTGTTTTTCTCTGAATAAAATCTTTGCAAAATTTTTATGTGGTCACGAGTGAATGACAGCATTCTTATGCTCGAGTATTGTTTCATTTTGTTTTATAATGTTGATGTAGAAATAGTTATAGTCAGAAAAAGAATGAAAGAAACAAAGAGAAACTGCCATCATTATCAAATGAGCCTGGGCTCCATATGCCCCTGATACAACCACCTCTCTTTCAGAAATGCACTTCCACAGAAAAAATAGTTCCCGAACTTGGCTGATCATTGGGATCACTTGGAAACTTTGAAAGATTGTTAGCCAATTAAATAGGTGTGGGACAAAGCCTAGATGTCAGAATTCTAAAAATATTACTGCTTAGGTAATTCTGATGATCAACTAAGTTTGGATACCATTGCCATAGTTTATAAAAATGGGAAAAACTGTACATACAACTATGATAAGGTAAATACATCAAACCATTATTTATGGTTAAATTGAAGGGGGTAGAGTAGCTATTGATGATTTTAATTTTATTCTTTGCATGTTTGTACTTTCCATATTCCTACAATGAGCATTTGCTTTTTAAATCAGAATAAAACAGAAAATACTATGTTTATGTTATGTTAAAATATTTATGTAAAACTCTTCTTGTCCTTTATGCTGCCTTTCCTTTTCCTTGGCTCAAGTCAGATACCATAAGTGATGTTTCATTAAATTTATATATGCAACTGAGCAATATGAAAACCATAACCTAGATTTCAATCCACTAATGAACACAATCAAATTTCTAATGCTAATATGAGCAAAACTCAACAGAACTTGAACTATAAATTGAATTACCCAAAAGGTAATGAACTGAATTACTAAATTTACTGATCATATGGAACAAATTAAGTGTATCATTTATTTTAGTATTGATCAAAAACTTTAATTCTGGAATAGTCAAAATGAGTTCTAAAAAAATAAAATATCGGTGACCTTACTAAGGCACAACTCTTATTCAAATAGAAGTAACTTTTCTAAAACCGACTTTAACCATTTATAAAAAATAACCATATTAAAATAATGTAGCGGTATGTAGACTCAAATTTACAACAAAATCAAAAAAGAAATTGCTTCCTTCTCATACCCCAAGATGCCTTTGGTCTATATTTTTAAAATGAAGTGGCCCCAAAATGGTATGTCGTAAATAATTTGCCCTATTTTTTTTTTTTTACAGGGTGGCAGAAAAGGGAAAAGAAACTCTGAATCCGACCAGTGTAGGTGATTAAATTAGCCTTTGAAGTCAACACAAAGTTTAAAACTTTCAGGATTTTGCAAAATTGTATATATTTAATGCCGTGCAACTGCTAAACTATGCAGTTTTTGTTGAAGGAACTAAAAGCAACTAGCTCACTAATGGTCTATAATTTTATTTCTTTTGGCTTAAAGTGAAAAAGAAGAAATAGAGAATTCCAGCAGAATTCAGTGGTTATTGTTTACTATCCATACTTCTTATCACTTTAGTTTTTCATCAGTCAATAAAATTAATTTACTCTTCCACTAATACGTTTGATTTGTTAAGTTTCAGAAACATGAAAGTATTTTTGCTTACAACATAGCCAGTCAGTTGGGTCCTTTCAGTTTAGTGAATATTTTCTCAGCACTTTCTGCACACTAAACCCTACAGGACATGCAAGAGGAAATATGGCTGATACCCTCAAGTAGCTTATGCTTAGGGGAAATAGAAGGTGGGAGTGGGTAGGCCAGGTGCGGTGGCTAACATCTGTAATCCCAGCGCTTTGGGAGGCCTTGGTGGGCAGATCACTTGAGGCCAGGAGTTTTAGGCCAGCCTGGCCAACATGGTGAAACCCCATCTCTACTAAAAATATAAAAATTAACCAGGCATGGTGGTGCACGCCTGTAATCCCAGCTACTGGGGAGGCTGAGGCAGGAGAATTGCTTGAACCTGGGAGGCAGAGGTTATAGTGAGCTGGGCGACACAGAGAGAATCTGTCTCAAAAAAAAAAAAAAAAAGAGGGTGGGGGTGGGTAAAACAAGAGCAAAAAATAATTACCATAGATACTAGAGTATGAAATCACATTGTTTGGAGATTGAAAAAACTTGCATGAAATAACTTTTAGAGGGTAGATACTTTTTCTGTAAATTTATTGACAGGCATTCCAGGCAGGCAGAATGAAAAACAGTCTGTGGGCTGGGAATGGTGGCTCATGTGTGTAATCCCAGCACTTTAGGAGGCAGAGGTAGGAGGATCTCTTGAGCCCAGGAGTTCGAGACAAGCCTGGGCAACATGGTAAGACCCTGTCTCTAAAAACAAAATTAGCCAGGCATGGTGGCACATGCCTGTAGCCCCAGCTATGCACAGGAGGCGCAGGTGAGAGCATCACTTGAGTCTGGGAGGTCAAGGCTGCAGTAAGCTGTGATCTTACCACTGAACCCTGGGTGACAAAGAAAAAAGAATTAGGGCCGGTTGCGGTGACTCACACCTGTAATCCCAGCACTTTGGGAGGCTGAGGCAGATGGATTGTTTGAGCCCAGGAGTTCGTAACCAGCCTGGGCAACATGGCGACCCCCTGTCTCTATAAAACTAATAATAATAATGTCTGTGAATGCTTTCACCATAAGATAAGGGCTAAGCCAAGGTTGTCTAATCTCCACACTTCCCCCATGTCAGTATCGTATAGGTGATCCTACCTCATGCAGTAGAGCAAGAAAAAAAAAGGTATACAGATTGCAAACAAACAAACAAAAAATTTGGCTTGAGAACATGCCTCACTGGGAATAGAAAGAGTATTGGTAGCTGAGTTTGGTGGCTCATGCCTGTAATCCCAACACTTTAGGAAGCTGAGGTGGAAGGATCACTTGAGCCCAGAAGTTCAAGACCAGTCTGGGCAACATAGTGAGAACCCATTCCTACAAAGAATTTTTAAATAATCAGCCAGGTGTGGTGGCACGTGCCTGTCATCCTAGCTACTTTGGAGGCTGAGGTGGGAGGATTGCTTCAGCCTGGAAGGTTGAGGCTGCAGTAAGCCGTGATTGCAACACTGTACTTCAGCCTGGACAACAGAGCAAGAGACTGTCTCTCAAAAAAAAAAAAAAAAAAAGAAAAAAGGGTGGAGGGCATTGGTGTGTAGGAGGAATAAATGAGAGATTTTTCACTGGTCTGATTAATTGCTGTAATAATTAGTTTATGGGATTCAACTGTTTTTAGTAAAGGCAGCAAAATACAATTATGATTCATTAAAATACAAGATTTTAGTCCAGGCACAGTGGCTCATACCTGTAATCCCAGCACTTTGGGAGGCTGAGGCAGGTGGATCACTTGAGGCCAGGAGTTCCAGACCAGCCTGGGCAACATGGTGAAATCCTGTCTCTCCTAAAAATACAAAAATGTTGTGATGGTGCATGCCTATAGTCCCAGCTACTGGGGAGGCTGAGGCACAAGAATCGGTTGAACCCCGGAGGTGGAGGTTGCAGTGAGCTGAGATCACACTGCTGCATGCCAGCCTGGGCAGCAGAGCAAGACTCTGTCTCAAAAAAAATAAAAATAAAGTACAGTTTTGTGTGTGTGATAACAAAGATGAACACATAAATGCTAATCTTCAATTGAACAGAATAGGTAACCCAGAAATAATGCCGCACCACCTCCAACTATCTAATATTTAACAAACCTGACAAAAATAAGCAATGGAGGAAGGATTCCCTATTTAATAAATAGTGCTGGGATAACTGGCTAACCATATGCAGAAAACAGAAACTGGTCCCCTTCCTTATACAATATACAAAAATTAAGATGGATTAAAGACTTAAATGTAAAACCCAAAAACTGTAAAGACTCTGGAAGACAACCTAGGCGATACTGTTCTGGACATAGAAATAGGCAGAGATGTCATGATGAATAAACCAAGAGCAATTGTAACAAAAGCAAAATTTGACAAACAAGATCTAATTAAAGAGCTTCTGCACAGCAAAGGAAACTACCAACAGAGTGAACAGCCAGCCTACAGAATGGGAGAAAATTTTTGCAAACTATGCATCTGACAGAGGTCTAATACCCAGCATCTATCTATAAGGAACTTAAATTTATAAGAAAAAAAACCATTAAAAAGTGGGCAAAAGTCATGAACAGATGCTTTTCAAAAGAAGACATACATGCAGCCAACAATCATATGAAAAAAAAGCTTAACATCACTGATCATTAGAGAAAGGCAGATCAAAATCACAGATACCACATCACACCAGTAAGAATGGCTGCTATTAGTCAAAAAATAA
Organism: Chlorocebus sabaeus; assembly: GCF_047675955.1. Classification (NCBI taxonomy): domain Eukaryota; kingdom Metazoa; phylum Chordata; class Mammalia; order Primates; family Cercopithecidae; genus Chlorocebus; species Chlorocebus sabaeus. The sequence goes on from NC_132915.1 coordinate 14,002,227, forward strand.
CAGATGCTGGCGAAGTTGTGGAGACAAAAGGAATGCTTATACACTCTTGGTGAGAGTGTAAAATGGTTCAGTCACTGAGGATGATAGTGTGACGATTTCTCAAATAACTAAAAACAGAAATACGATTTGACCCAGCAATCCCATTACTGGGTATATATCCAGAGGAATATAGATCATTCTGTCATAAAGACATATGCACACATATGTTCATTGCAGCACTGTTCACAATAGCAAAGATGTGGAATCAACCTAAATGACCATCAATGGCAGACTGGATGAAGAAAATGTGGCACATATACCTGATAAATACTATGCAGCCATTTAAAAAAAAAAAAAAAAAAGCAAAAATTTGCAGGAACATGGATGGAAGTGGAGGCCGGTATCCTTAGCTAACACAGGAACAGGAAACCAAATACCTCATGTTCTCATAAGTGAGGGCTAAATGAACGCATAGGGGGAACAACATGTACTGGCACCTACCAGAGGGTGGAAAGTGGGAGGAGAGAGAGGATCAGGAAAAATAACCAGTGGGTACTAGGCTTAATACCTTGGTGATTTAATAATTTGTACAACAAACCCCTGTGACACAAGCTTACCTAGGTAACCTGCACATGTATCCCTGAACTTAAAATTTTTTAAAATGCTGGTCTTGGCCTCCAAAACCAGCATTATATGAAAAATTCCACTTCATGACTGTCTTTGAAGAAAAAAACACAAAGGTAATGAAATTGTCCTCATCACTTATATATGTCTGGCCTCTCCCATGAGGTTATATGAATATTGCAAAGGCATATAGCTATAAGACATATAGAAAACAGCAAAATGACAGCAGTCTTAGTAATTAAATGTAATGGACTAAATAATTCAATCAAAAGACTAGCAAAATGGGTGTAGATAAAAACCATGATCCAACTAAATGCTGTCCACGAGACACTTGCTTTAGATCCAAAGACACAAATAGGTTGAAAGTGAAAGGATAAAAATGGATATTCCACACAAATAGTAACCTAAAGAGAACAGAAGTGGCTACATAATATCAGACAAAACAGACTTTAAGTCAAAAAAGGTTGCAAGAGACAAGACATTATATATTAGTGTTCAAAACAGCAAGTAGATGTAATAAACATCTATGCATCTAATAAACTATCAAAATATATGGAGCCAAAACTAATAATATTGAATGGAGATACAGCTCTACAGTGATGGTTGGAGATTTCAATATCCCACTCTCAATAATAAATAGAACAACCACACCGAAGATAAGGAAAATAGAGGACTTGGACCACAGAATAAACCAATTGAATCAGACATATACAGAACAGTCTACCCAACAACAGAATACCTGTTTTTTCTCAAGTGCATATGGAACATTTCCCAGGACAGACCATATATTAGGCCATAAGCTAAATTTCAAAAGACTTTCCATTTTTTTGTTAGTTTGTTTTGTCTCATCTGACTCATCTTCCACCAGTAGACTTTAAAAGACGTTAAAGTATCTTCTCCAGCCACAAAGACAGGAAGTTAGATACCAGTAACAAAAGAAAAATGGAAAAATTCACAAATTTGTGGAAATTAACATCTTCTTAACCAATGGAATAAAGATGAAATTACAAAAGAAGTTGCAAAATACTTAGAGACAAATGAAAAAAACACAAAATACCAAAACATAAGGGACACAGTGAAAGCAGTGCTAAGGGAGAAATTAATGTTTACCTTAAAAAATAAATCTCAAATCAGCAACCTAACTTTGCAGAGTAAGGAATTAGAGAAAGAAGAACAAACTAAACCTAAAGCTAGTAGAAGGAAGGAAATAATAAAGACTAAAGCAGAGATAAATAAAAACCGGAAAAAGAGAAGATTAACAAAACTAAAAGTTGGTTTTTCAAAAAGATTAACAGAATTGACTTCAGATAGATAGACTAAGAAACGAAGGAAGAAGTCTCAGATTGCTAAAATGAGAAATCTAAGTGGGAACATTACTACAAATTCTAGAGAAATAAAACAGGATAAAAGTACTATGAACAATTGTACACCAACAAATTCGATAACCTAGATGAAATGGAAAACTTCCTAGAAACAGAAAATTCACCAAGATTAAACCACAAATAAATAGAAGATTGAATCAATAATAAAACTTTTGTTTTAAGAAAGAAAAGCCGTGGACCTGATGGGAGACGGACGGTGGTGATAATTGTACAGTAATATCAATGTACTTAATGTCACTAAACTGTACACCTAAAAATGGTGAAGATTATACATTTTATGCTATGTGTATTTATGTTATATGTATTCCCTACAATAAAAAGTAGAGAAAACAGAATATTAGGCTCTTCATATAAAGAAAAATCTAAATGGTCTGTAAGCCTAGCTGCTTAGGAGGCTAAGGCAGGACAATCACTTGAACCTGGGAGGTGGAGATTGCAGTGAGCTGAGATTGTGCCATTGCACTCCAGCCTGGGCAACAAGAGTGAAATTCCGTCTTTAAAAAAAAAAAAAGAATATACACAGAAAGAATTTAAATGTTTCTGACAGTAATGCAGGAAATTAGAAATCAAAATGCTATGAGGCATATAGAAAACAAACAGCAAAATGACAGCAGTCTTATCAGTAATTACTTTAAATGTAAATGGACTAAATAATCCAATCAAAAGAGACTGGCAAAATGGATGTAGATAAAAACCATGATCCAACTAAATGCTCCCCAGAAGACACTTGCTTTAGATCCAAAGACACAAATAGGTTTGAAAGCAAAAGGATAGAAATGGATATTCCATGCAAGTAGTAACCTAAAGTGAATAGAAGTGGTTACATAATATCAGACAAAATAGACTTTAAGTCAGAAAAGGTTGCAAGAGACAAGACATTATATATTAATCAAATGTTCAATACAGCAAGTGGATATAATGAACATTTATGCATTTAATAAACTATCAAAATTTATGAAGCAAAAACTAATAGAATTGAATGGAGAAATAGTTCTATAATGGTAGTTGGAGGTTTCAATATCCCACTCTCAATATTAAATAGAACAACCACACAGAAGATAAGGAAAATAGAACCACAGGATAAACCAGTTAGATCAAACAGACATATACAGAACATTCTATCCAACAACAGAATACCTCTACCAACATGGCAAAAATTTAAAAGTCTGATAATACCCAGGGTTGATGAAATTTGTACCCACCAAAATTCTCTTACAGAACTGGCAGTAGTGTAAATTGTTACAACCATTTTGGAACATATTTTGGGATTACCTTGCAAAGCTGAAGATTCATGGATCCCATAACCCAGCAATTCCACCCTTAAGTATATATACCCTGAAGAATCTTGTGTGTATATTCATAGAAGCATCATTTGTTATAGTAAAAAACTGGGGAAAAGAAGTCCATCTGAAATAGATTAACAAGCCTCCCCTATATAGTAACAATATGGATGGATCTCAAACAATATTATGTGAAAGAAGAAAGAAAATACAAATAGTATGATTTTAGACATAGGAAATTTGAAAATAGGCAAAATTAATTGCATATTGATATTTTACAGATGATAACATACAAAATCAAATACATGATTACCATGAAAATCATGTTATTGTTTACCTCTAGGGACTGGGAGAGGATTATGATAGGAAGAGACACACTAGGGGGATCTTCTGGGCTGCTGGTTCTATTCCTTGACCTTGGATACAATTACATACTTACATATATCTTAATATATATCTAAATTATATTTATATATAGATGTGCTTTATGTACCATATAATGTATATCACAAAATTAATTCATAAAGGGGAGACTGTTTGCAAGCATCTCTTAAATACTCTCTATAAGGCAGTTCCATGTTATGTTAGAAAACTAAAATAATCCTAGATCCTAGACCCTTAAATAAAATAAACTATTTAAATATTTCTAGGAAGAAACAATTAGGTTTTTTGCTCCCTCTTAAAAATGTATGGATGTGTCTGGGCCCTGGAAGACTCTAAATGTCCATTTTGCCTTTTTTGTGATTTTAAAAATATTCTCAATTTTGCCCTTTTGCTAATAATGAGCAAAAGGGGGAATTTTTGAACACCATGTAAATTTTAAAAGTGTACTTTAAAAAGTATACATGACTGCAAATGGGAATACTATATGTTGAGTAGTAATCTTTGATTTAAGATCAAAGTAATGCATTGGCCATAGCTCTTACTTGCTTTAGAGCATTGATTGTGTGCATCTTTTCCCAAGTTCATACTCAGCAATGTCATATCATATTGATATCTTGAAATTGAGTATGATGGAATATTTACAGCATGGAAATTGGCAAATGATACAAGCTACAAATACACCCCCATCCCCACCCCAGGCATTTGTTAAACATTTATCAGCACACCACTGCTTAAGGACTAAGAGTTCTGAATATAAGTTTAAACTTTTTTTTCATTAGTTTTCCTATCTTTGGAGAAGCTTAACCTACTTGACAAACAACTCTGTCAAGGCAGTCAAGTATTTCTTAGGACTAAAACAAATATGTATCTCTAACAAGATAACTTAATTGATGTAAAACTCAGAAAAGAGTAAATTGAAATGTAGAAAAAATGGAAGAATAAACACAGTTTGGCATGCCTTAGACCATGCCCCTCCCATTTTGTTGCTAATATGAAAAGGAAAAATTACTAAAATAGTCTCCCTTTTAGGCAGTTTGCTCAGCAGTTGAATTTTACTTCCAACTGCTCTATTTAGGAAAAAATAAAACTGTCCTCTGTTCTTTGGAGGTGAAAACATGGAGGCAGTTTCCATATTGGGAATATTATGAAATTTGGGGCGAATGTGTTTAGTATTTGATGTAAAGTTTTTTTGTCTTTGTCCCAGCTCCCTGAAGCTATTTAATAAAGGCCTTTACAGTTTTACTGCTATTGTATTAATCAGGGATACAGAAGTATTATTTATCCAGCTTTTCCACCAAATGGAAAAAGTTATAATAGCCCTTCTGAAGTGAGCTGTAGATACTAGATAATTGTGAGATGCAGTGGCCTTTAGTGAGTTAATGTCTAATAAGAAGGAAAATGGGATGGAAATCCAGAAAACCCAGACTATGTTTTGGCTGTGTTGACCATTTACCCGATGATAGCCATTTAGTTGTCCCTTGCCTCAGTCTCTTCATTCTAAGACTTAGACTTAAAATACTGATAATATAATTCATAAAGATTTGCATTTATCTTTTGGAGCATGTTGGGGTAGAGGCAGTGTTGAAGCATAAAGTGGTAGAATAGATTTAATGGTCCAACACTAAACAAGACAAAAATAACTTCTGCATTTCAATAAAGGCTATGTTTTCTTCTTCCTCTTCCTTTTTCTTCCCCTTCTCCTCCTCTTTCTCCTTTTTCTCCACCTTGGTTCTTCTTCTTTTTTGTAGAGGTGGCAGTCTTGTTTCATTGATCAGGCTGGTCTCAAACTCCCAGGCTCAAGTAATCCTGCCTTGGCCTCCTGAAGTACTGGGATGACAGGTGTGAGCCACTGTACCCAGCCTCACCCACTTTTACTTTGGGTGCCATGTGATCTATTTCTTTAATTCTTTTTTTTTTTTCAACTTTTATTTTAGGGTCAGGGGTACATGTGCAGGTTTGTTATATATGTAAATTGCATATCATGGGGGTTTAGTATACAGATTATTTATCCACCCAGGTAATAAGCATAGTACCTGATAGGTAGTTTTATGATCTTTACACTTCTCCCTTCCTCCGCCTTCGAGTAGGCATTGGTGTCTGTTGTTCCATTCTTTGTGTCCATATGTACTCAAAAGTTTAGCTCCCACTTGTGAGAACATGTGGTATTTGCTTTTGTGTTCCCATGTTCACTAGAACACTGACCTCTGGCTCCATCTATGTATCTATAAAGGACATGATCTTGTTCTTTTTTATAGCTGCACAGTATTCCATGGTGTTTGTGTACCACATTTTCTTTATCCAGTCTACCGTTGATGGGCATTTCAGTTGGTTCTGTGTCTTTGTTTTTGTGAATAGTGCTGTGATGCTGTGATGAACATACGCATGCATATGTCTTTATGATAGAATGATTTATTTTCCTTTGGGTATATGTCCAATAATGGAATTGCTGGGTTGAGAGCTAATTCTGCTTTGAGTTCCTTGAGAAATTGCCAAATTGCTTTTCACAGTGGCTGAACTTGTATGTTTAGTACACTGAACCTAAGAGATTTGGCTTCCACTTTGCAGAAAAGTTACTCCTTTTGAAAGCATACTTTCCCTCCTGCTCTTCCTCCTCTTTCTCTTTCCTCTCTCCCTTCCTCCCTTGCATTGTACTGGCTTGCTTAGCAGTGAATTTTAAGATACAGCCTTCTAAAAAAAATGGCTAGTTGTTGTGTAAGATATTTTACGGAGTCTAAACTCCTACAAAAATAGGTCTAAGCCCAGTCTAGCCTGCCTGTAATGTTTTCATTTATCAAATTCAGCCTATATTTAGAATAACATTCTAATTACACTGTTCACTTAGATGTATTTTTATACTGATTTTTTTTTAAATTCACAGTTTCGTAGGGGAAACCCAGCCTCTTTTTTAGGTTGAAAAAACAATATTTGTGCTGAAAAATTTTAGTTGTTTTTTTCTCCACCAAATTTTAAAGTGAGAACTATATTGGAGGTTGCCAGGCTCAGCCAATACAAGAATCCTTCTGTTACATCTGTAATACTATATTTTCTTTTCTTTTCTTTTTTTTTTTGAGACAGAGTCTCACTCTGTCTCCAGGCTGGAGTGCAGTGGTGTGATCTCGGCTCACTCCAACCTCCGCCTCCCAGATTCAAGTGATTCTCTGCCTCTGCCTCCCAAGTACCTGGGACTACAGGCGTGTGCGACCACACCCAGCTAATTTTTGTATTTTTAGTACAGACAGGGTTTCACCATGTTGGCCAGGATGGTCTTGATCTCTTGACCTCATGATCCACCCGCCTCGGCCTCCTAAAGTGCTGGGATTACAGGTGTGAGCCACCACACCCAGCCAGTACTATATTTTCATTTGGCTTTCATGAACATTCACAAGCAAATTTAGTCAATTGTTGAGCACTTCTAATTATTAAAGCCTCCTCCTTTTAATGATATGGTTTGGCTGTGTCCCCACTCAGATGTCATCTTGAATTGTAGTTCCTGTAATCCCTACGTGTTGCTTGAGGGACCTGGTGGGAGGTGATTTAATCATGGGGCAATTACCCTCATGCTGTTCTTGTGGTGGTAGTGAGTGAGGTTTCATGAGAGCTGATGGTTTTATAAGGGGCTTTTCCTCCTTTTGCTTATTCTTCTCCTTGCTGCTGCCATGTGAAGAGGAACATGCTTGCTTCCCCTTCTGCCACAATTGTAAGTTTCCCAAGGCTTCTCCAGCCATTATGAACCGTGAGTCAATTGAACCTCTTTTCTTTATAAATTACCCACTCTCGGGTATTCCTTCATAGCAGTGTAAGAACAAACTAATATACTTTGGGATGCACTGAACTGCCTCTTTTTAGTTTCCATTCAGTGATCATAATTCTGTGCTCAGGAACCACATAATTGGTTGTAGTGTATTCAGAAACAATTATCGTGTTCACACTGAGACTTTTTTCTTGTCCAAGTTGAACTTTCCCAGCCTTTTGAAGGCAGAGTAGTAGGGTTTAAGAACACAGGCTTTAAAACCAAAACAAACCTGGGCTTATAGCCTAGGTACACCATTTACTACTAGTCCTATGTTTTGACAAAAGATACCTAATTTCTCTAAGCATCAGTGATCTTACCTGTAAATTAAGCATAACAACACTTTCATAGGACCCTTGTGAGGAGATAAAATCAGATAATGGATGTAACGCATTTAGTACAGGACCTAGTCAATAGTGAACACCGAAAGAATAGCAACTTATATTTAGATGTCTCTCGTGTAGTTTATAGATCTTTCATTGAAATCACTTTCCTCTGGGTACACTCTGGTGTGTCATTATTCCTCTTAATAAGTGGCTCTCAGAACTTAACTTAGTTGTTTTAATGTAGTTTGAATAGTTCATAGTACAAAAATCTTTCTTATCTTAGATGGCAAACCCATTTTAATGCAGCCTACACTTAAATTATTTTCGGTAGCTAGGCTACTTAAGTTTCTAGTTGACTAAAACCAAGTCTTTTTTTCGGTTGCACTACCATCAAACCAGCTCTTTAGAATGTATTTGTTTATTTATAGTTATGTCTATTCACTATTCCTAAATTTGCTTTGGCCTATCATTACAGAAATTTTAAATGATTCTGTCATCTGCTATATTAGCTAGTCTTCTAAATGCTATCCTCTACGCTTTTTAAAAAATTTTGTGGATACATAATAGGTATACATATATCTGTGCATTTGATCAAGATCACTCATGTCATCCACATTGAAAGTAATAGTGGACAGAATATAAAGCAAAAGTACAAAGTCCTGGTGTACGCTGCTGGAGACTTCCTTTCAAGTGAGAGAGAGGAAGTTCCAGGCAGATCTCACGTGAACTCACAGAATGAGAACTCACTCATTACTGCGAGAATAGCACCAAACCATTCATGAGGCATCTGCCCCTATGACCCAAACACCTCCCACTAGGCCCATCTCCAACAATGGAGGTCACATTTCAACACGACATTTGGAGGAAACAAACCATCCAAACCGTATCAGATATTGTAAGAGGTTTTTGTCAAGTATCTTGCTGAAATCAGAGTTACTGTGTTTATATGCCCAATTATCAGCCCAATTATTCTGTTAAAACTTGTGAATAAAGCTACTCCAACACAATACAATATTCTCACCAAATTTATTTGTCTTTTAGAGGTCACTGCTTCATTTTGTTAAGTTTTTGTTTGTTTGTTTGTTTGTTTATTTTGAGACAGAGTTTTGCTCTGTCGCCCAGGCACAAGCAGTGGCACAATTTTGGCCACTGTATCTGGCCAATAATGTCTTTTATTAAAAAATCATCCAGCTCAGAATCACATGTTACATTGTGTTGTCATGTCTCATTTGTCATCCTCAGTCTGGAACAGTTTCTCAGTTTTCCTAGACTTTCATAAATTTGACACTTTTGGAGAACACAGGCCATTTATTTAGTAAAATGCCTCTCCGTTTGCATTTGTCTAATGTTTACTCATGATTGGACTTAAATTATGCATTTTAGGCTGTAAAATCATAATAGTGGTGCCACATTCCTCTCACTGCATCCTATTAGGTGATGCATGAGACAGATTTGTCCCATTCCTGATGATGTTCACTTTGATGATTTGATTAAGGTGGTGTCTGCCTGGCCTTTCCCATATACTCTTTTTCCCTTTGTTTAACAACTTGTGTCAGTTCCTTTAAAACTATGTAAATATACTATCTTAACCAAGTTTTTGATGTATTCATTTATTTATATCTTTGTGGACTCATGGTTTCTCCTTCAGTGAGTTGTAATCTATTATTTTGTTGTTCGAATTGTCCTCAGTTTGGTTATTGGGAGCCTCTCTCAGCTGTTTTTGGTGCCCCTTAGACATGTCCCATAATTTTTTTAGCACGTTTTTGCTTTCTGGTACAACAAAAAAGATGTACTTTTACTAATCAGCCCCGTGACTTGGGCATTCTCCAAGGAACCCTGGTTTCTTTTATAAGAGAATGGTATTTAAAAGCCAAGATCTGTGTGCTAGGTATGCTGATTGCTATTGTGATACTGCTGCTCCTAGGTCTTTTGGTGTACAGAGCTAAGAATATACATGCATGTCTTTGTTTTTTTCTTTTTCCAAGATGGCAGGTAGGAGGCTTTTAGTATGCCTCAGCCACTAGGAAATAGCAAGATAGTACATAAAGAACACTTCTGTGAGCTTTAATTCAAGAAGGAAAATGGGAATCTACCAAAATCATGATGGACACCCCAGATCCCAGGGAGGAGAACACAAGCAAATAGCCCCCATGATGGCATCTAGCTGATAAAAGTGAGTGATGCCCCAGTATGTGAGACAGAGAATCTTCCTCTGTGACTTACCTTTTGTATAAGTCTGTTCCTATGCTGCTAATAAAGATATACCCGAGACTGGGTAATTTATAAAGAAAAGAAGTTTAATGGACTCACAGTTCCACATGGCTGAGGAGGCCTCACAATCATGGCGGAAGGCAAAGGAGGAGCAAAGGCACATCTTACATGGTGGCAGGCAAGAGAGCGTGTGCAGGGGAACTGCCCTTTATCAGATCTCGTGAGACTTACTCACTATCATGAGAACAGCATGGGAAAAACGCACCCCCATGATTCAGTTACCTCCCACTGGATCCCTCCCACAGCACATGGGGATTATGGGAGCTACAATTCAAGATGAGATTTGGGTAGGGACACAGCCAAACCATATTACCTTTCTACTAGGATCCAAGCAACCCAGGATGAAGGAGGGCATGTTGTTTGTCCCAGGCCCTGGAGCTAGCCTGGGGAAAGGCTTGGAGGCACTGAGAGGGAAAGATACTGGGAAAAGCTACAGGCATTTTCTTAGAGTGAGGGCTGGGAGCAGGATGCCATTTTTTAATTCAGGCACATACAAAGTTAGTCATTCTTTGGTGACCTGGCAACATGGTCATGCAGGAATTTTAGTTTTAGGCCAGAGATTGTAGCACCTGCTCTGGAGTGGGCTAGGGGCCTCTACAACCAGAATTGTAGAAAGGGCCTCACCAGTAGGTGAAGGAATTGTGTTCTCTCCTGCCACAGGCTTAAGGCAGGAAAAGCTACCACTGCAGTTTCTCCTGGGCAACAAGACTTGCAGCCAGGGCCAGATTGATGACCTAAACCTGGTCTGTATGTCATTGCTGGATGTACCAGCCTGCTCTTCAAAAATTGTGGTGCAGCAGGGCTCTCTCCACTCCACACCCAGAAAGATCTCTAGGCATTCAGAGCACCTGTTTGCATGGGTTAGCAGCCTGAGTTTCCCTACCATTCCTGTGCAGAGATCCTGGTGCAGGAGGGCCTTCTCTACTTCATGTCCAGGCAGATATCCAGGTATGCAAAGTACCCACTTGTCTGAATCAGTAGCCTGAGCTGGCCCATCCTTCCTGTGTTTAGACTGTGGTGAAACAGGGCCCTCTCTGCCCCACAGCCAGGCACATCTCCAGGGAGTTAAACCACCCATTGACCTGGATTAGCAGCCTGAGCTGCCCCACCTTTCCACTGCAGAGATTCTGGTGCAGCAGGGCCCTCTACACTCCAAAACCAGGCAGACCTCTAAGTATCTGGAGTACCCATTATCCTGGATGAGGAGTTTAGTCCCCTCTCTTACCCCTTGCAGAGAAATTGGGACTGAGGAAGTTTCTCAGCTCCATTCCTAGGTACACCTCTGGGTGCCTGGTGGTCACTCACTGGATACTCCCTTGGTGCTGATGCTTGCGCCTGCCATGAAGGGACCTGTACATGGGCCTGCCCTGTCTGGCCCTGCCCATTTTGCCCTGCCCCCTCAGGACTGAGCAGAGAGTTCAGACGATTGTGCACTCCACAGATCAGCCCATTGTCTGAGGCAACAGGGAACATCTTCCAGTAAATAAGATCAAGCATATACCCATCCATGTTGGCTGCAGACGACTCTTACCTGTAAGTACTATCCGCTGGCTTGCAAGTCAAACTATACAATGCAATATAAAACCTGCCAAAAGAAGTATGCAGGGCTATAGAAGCAAAGTCAAAAGACCCTACCCAGCATTCTCTACAGTCACACCCCCAGGGTTGGCAGTGGGGGTTGGAGAAGGGAATGGAGAAAAACACCCAATAATATTATAGGAAAATAATATACCTGCACACAAATACTTATGAAAATTAGAAGTGCCAGTGTCTCCAGATGAAAAGGAACTGTCATAAAAACTCTGGCACCATGAAAAATCTGAATATAGAGACACCATCACAGGATTGTATTAGCTCTCCAGCAATGGTCCCTAACCAAAATGGAAACTCAGAAATGACAGGTAAAGAATTCAAAGCAAGGCTTTGTGGTGGCTCACACCTGTAATCTCAGCACTTTGGGAGGTCAAGGCAGGAGGATCGCTTGGAGCCAGGAGTTTGAGACCAGCCTGGATGACACAGCAAGACCCTGTTCCTAGAAAAATTTTAAAAATCAGCTGGGTGTAGTGGTGCCTGCCTATGGTCCCAGATACTCAAGGTGGGATCTTGAGTGGGAGGACTGCTTGAGCCCAGGAGTTCAAGGCTGCAGTGATCTGGTGACAGAGTGAGAACCTGTCTCAAAAAAAAAAAAAAAAAAAGAAAGAAAGAAAAAGAATTCAAAGAATGGATTACAAGAGAGCTCAATGAGATCCAAGACAAGGTTGAAAATCAACACAAACTTATAAAGCAATTCAGGAACTGAAGGAAGAGATGAACAGCTTAACATGAAACCAATCAGAGCTTCTGGAATTAAAAAACTCACTTAAGAAATTTCAAAATGTAGTTGAGAGCTTTATCAGTTGACTGGACCAAGCTAAAGAAAGAATTTCAGAGCCTGAAGAATAGTCTTTTGAAATAATCCCAGTCAGACAAACATGAAGAGAAACTACTTTTTAAAAATGAACAACGTATTTGAGAAATATGGGTGTGTAAAGAAACCAAACCTACAAATTATTGGCATTCCTGAGAAAGAAGGGGATAAAGTAAACAACCTGGAAAATGTATTTGAGGAAATAATTCAAGAAAATTTTCATAATCTTCCTAGAGAGGTAGATGTCCAGATATAAAAAATCCAGTGAACACTTGTGAGATATTATACAAAGTGAACACCACCAAGGCAAATAGTCACCAGACTGTCCAAGGTCAACACTAAAGAAAAGAAGTCTTAAAGGCAGCTAGAGAAACAGGTCAGATCATACACAAAAGGGAGTCATTTCCTTATTGCTTATTTTTGTTGACATTGTCAAAGATCGGATGGCTATAGGTGTGTGGCTTTATTTCTGAGTTCTCTATTCTATTCCATTGGTCCACATGTCTGTTTTTGTACCAGTACCATGCTGTTTTGGTTACTGTAGCCTTATAGTATAAAGTTGGGTAATGTTATACTTCCAGATTTGTTCTTTTTGCTTAGGATTGCATTGGCTACTTGTGTTCTTTTTTGGTTCCATATGAATTTTAGAATAGTTGTTTTCTAGTTCTGTGAAAAATGCCATTGGAAGTTTTATAGGAATAGCATTGAATCTGTAGATTGCTTTGGGCAGTCTGGCCATTTTAATGACATTGATTCTTAGAGAACCCCATCAAGCTAACAGTGGACTTCTCAGCAGAAACCTCGCAAGCCAGGAGAGATTTGGGGCCTATTTTCAGCATCCTTAAAGAAAAGAAATTCCAGGCAAGAATTCCATATCCTACTAAGCTAAGCTTTGTAAATGAAGGAGAAAGAAAATCTTCTCCAGACAAACAAGCACTAAGGGTATTTGTTACCACTAGACCAGCCTTACAAGAGATCCTTAAGGGAGTCCTAAACATGCTAATGACAGAATGATACCTACTATCAAAAAAAAACAGACCAGTACATAGCCCACACACCTTACAAAGCAGCCACATAACAGAAACTGTAAGGCAACCAGCTAACAACTTCACAGTAGGATTCTGTTTCTAGGAAACCCTAAAGACTCCACCAAAAGGCTCCTAGAACTGATGAAAAGACTTCAGTAACATTTCAGAATACAAAACCAATGTACATAAATCAGTATCATTTCTATATATTCATAACGTTAAAGCTGAGGGCAAATCAATAATAAATCCTTCTTGCAATAGCCACAAAAAATATACCTACAAATACATCTAACCAGGGAGGTGAAAGATCACTATAAAGAGAACTACAAAACACTTCAGAAAGAAATTGTAGATGACACATACCAATGGAAAAATGTTTTATGCTCATGGATTGGAAGAATCAATGTCATTAAAATGGCCAGACTGCCCAAAGCAATCTACAGATTCAATGCTATTCCTATAAAACTTCCAATGGCATTTTTCACAGAACTAGAAAACAACTATTCTAAAATTCATATGGAACCAAAAAAGAACACAAGTAGCCAATGCAATCCTAAGCAAAAAGAACAAATCTGGAAGTATAACATTACCCAACTTTATACTATAAGGCTACAGTAACCAAAACAGCGTGGTACTGGTACAAAAACAGACATGTGGACCAATGGAATAGAATAGAGAACTCAGAAATAAAGCCACACACCTATAGCCATCCGATCTTTGACAATGTCAACAAAAATAAGCAATAAGGAAATGATTCCCTTTTGAATAAATGGTGCTGGCTAGCTATATACAGAAGAATGAAACTGGACCCCTACTGTTGGCAGTGGCAACCCATTTGGAGTGGCCACTGCCATCATGCTGGTTGCAGCAAGGAGGTGTGGCTGAGGTTGTACACTCTGTGGAGCTGGCGGGAGCCAGGGATAAGTGGGTACCTCACCCCTTCCAAGTTGGTGGGGCAGGAGCTTGCCAGGTGCAGCCACGGCTGCCCAAGTTGTGACTGTGGACATGGGCCTCCCACTGCATAGAGCAGGCAGGATCCCTGCCTTGCCCCAGGTGCAGCTGCTGCTGCCCAAACTGCAGCTGTGGACTCAGGTATCCCTGCACTCTTGGGGGCCTTGCCCACCGCCCCCACAGGCGCAGAAATGCCTGCTCCCACTGCCTGGCTTCTCCATGCTATTGATACCTGCTCCAGTCTCAGAGCAAAGTTGGGATCAACCCCAGGTGCTGTCACAGCCTGGCCAGGTGTGCACACGCTTGGGGCAGTGTTGACATGCCAGTCTCTGCCACCTTGGCCCCCTCTAGATTTTGGGCACTAATGAGCATAGGAGGGAAGCCAATGGGGGTGCTGAGAGAAGCTTGACACAGGCCTACAGGCACCCCTTGGCACCTACAGCCTGAGCACCTACAGCAGGAGGCAGACAGCTTCCTGGGTGGAATGGGGTAGGTCCCTGATGACGCCCCACCTTCAGGTCAAGGAGGGCCTGAAGCCTGAGGGCCAGGCTGCCAGTCCCACAGACCAGAGTGGAAACTTGTGGTGCCTTTTCCAGGCCTGCCCAAGGCCCACCCATAGACCAATCAGTGTGTACTTCCTCCCCTCTGAGGCCCATAAAAGCCCTGGGTTCAGCCAGAGCTGAGCAGACTTTGGGATGAATAGCTACAGAGAGGAGCTACCCACTTCAGGGCCTCCTCTGAGCTATTCTGTCACTCAATAAAGCTCCTCTTCACCTTGTTCACCCTCCACTTGTCTTCATACTTCATTCTTCCTGGACACAGGACAAGAACTTGGAACCTGCTGCATGGCAGGGCTGAAAGAGCTGCAACACAATCAAGGCTGAAACACACCCCTTGCTTCCTGGTGTTGAGAGTGAAGATAAGGAGAGAAGAGCTGTGGCCCTTCAGGGAACCCAGACCTGGGAGCTCCCTGAGCCAGGGCTGTGACTCCCTCTTTGGGGCCCTATGAGTCTCCAAGCTTCCAGGCACCACTACGTTCCCTATTGATAGCTGTGGAAGCTGCTTGTCATGTGCCTGGTCCATCCGCACCCTTGCAGAGAACCATCACCCATGCCAGCACCTGGAGCTGCCTGCCCCACTGCACCAGCCGGTGTGCCTGACTGTGCACAGTGGCTGGACCCCATGCTGTCTCAGTCACACAACGCTTGCCACTCCATCCTGGCTTGCCCTTGGCAGGCAGGGGACCTAGGCTGGTAGTATGAACTGAGGGCAGCTTTCTAGGTCTAGTGGGCAGAATGAATCCAGCAGGCCCAGGCAAAACTCAGGCAAAGGCACCACCAGCCACAGAGGTTTCTGCCCAGAAAAGTGACACCTCAAGGATCCTGTAACACTACCTTTCACTATATACAAACATTAATTCTAGATGAATTAAAGATTTAAATGTAAGATCTCAAACTATATGAATCCTAGAAGAAAACCTAGGAGACATTATTTTGGACATAGGCTTAGGGAAATAATTTATTATTAAGTCCTCAAAAGCAAGTTCAACAAAAACAAAAATTGACAAGTGGGACCTAATTAAACTAAAGAACTTCTGCACAGCAAAAGCAAGCATGAACAAAGTAAAGAGAGAACCTTCAAAATGGGAGAAAATATTGATGAACTATGCAGCCAACAAAGTAATTTCCAGAATTATAAGGAACTTAAACAATTCAACAAACAAAAACCAACCCCATTAAAAAGTGGGCAAAGAACATGAAGACACCTCTCAAAAAAAAGACATATAAGTGGCCTAGAAACATATGAAAACATGCCCAACATCACTAATTATCAGAGAAATGTAAATTAAAACCACAACGAGATACCATCTCATACCAGTCAGAATGGCTATTAAAAAATCAAAAAACAGTAGGGGCTGGTAACACTGCAGAGAAAAGGGAACACTTATACACTGTTGGTGGGAATATAAATTAGTTTAGCCACTGTGGAAAGCAGTTTGGAGATTTCTCAAAGAACTAAAAATAGAATTACCATTCAACCCAACAATCCTACTACTGGGTATATAACCAAAGGAAAATAAATTGCTCTACCAAAAAGACACATGCACGTGTATGTTCAATATAGCACTATTCACAATAGCAAAACATGGAATCAGCCTATGTGCCCATTAACAATGGATTGGATAAAGAAAATGTGGTACATATACACTGTATCAGATTCTGCTATATGAATACTACAGAGCTGTAAAAAAATTTACTTGCTGTATCATATTCTGTTATATGAATACTACAGAGCTGTAAAAAAAAAAAAAAATGAAATCATGTCCTTTACAGCAACATGGATGCAGCTGGAGGCCATTAGCCTAAGCAAATTAACATACTGCATATTCTTACTTATAACTAGGAGCTAAACATTGAGTACTCATGGACATAAAGGTGGCAATGATAGACCCTGGGGACTACTAGAGAGGGGACGGAAGGAGGAGGGAAAGGGTTGAAAAACTACCTGTTGGGTACTCTGCTCACTACCTGGGTGACAGGATCATTCATACCCTAAACCTCAGCATCATGTAATATACCCCTGTAACAAACCTGCACGTGTATCCCGAATCTAAAATAAAAGTTGAAATTATTATTATTATTATTATTATTTATTTATTTATTTATTTTTGAGATGGAGTCTCGCTCTGTCGCCCAGGCTGGAGTGCAGTGGTGCGATCTCGGCTGACTGCAAGCTCCGCCCCCTGGGTTCAGGCCATTCTCCTGCCTCAGCCTCCCGAGTAGCTGGGACTACAGGTGCCCGCCACCACGCCCAGCTAATTTTTTTTTTTAATTTTTAGTAGAGACGGGGTTTCACCGTGTTAGCCAGGATGGTCTTGATCTCCTGACCTCGTGATCTGCCCGTCTCGGCCTCCCAAACTGCTGGGATTACAGGCGTGAGCCACCACACCCGGCCTGAAATTATTTTAAGAAGAAGAATACATACACTCATACATACATTTCCATCTGTAGTTATATCTGTATCTATACTGAAAACCATGAGTTCAACTGATTCTAATCCAGTATTGTAAATTTCATTCTAGTTTTCTCCCTTACCGTATTTGTAATTCCCTTCTCAGACAGTAAGAGACCTGGCTCCCATTGTCCTTTATATCCATACAATTGAGTCCTATTACTCACAGTAGTTACACTGTATAAAGTCCGTGGGAACACCGAATTACTAAATACTGAACAACTGGTCAGAGCAGAAGCACAGGGTTTGGTGCAAGTCTCTGGTCACAACATTTCTATCCACTGATCAATACATAACCTTCTTTTATGTGTGTTTCTATTTAAGGACCCTTATTTAATATATGTTGTTCTTTCATTAAAATCGAACTCATGGCCCCAGCACTATAACTCATGCCTAGGTAAAGCTTATCTACATGTGTATTTTCTCCATAAGGCACATCACAGCCTTCTTGTGCTTAAGAACACTGGTCTGCACTTCAGCCCTATGCTTGGGGCCATTGTAAACAGTGAAATCCCCACAAAAGTAAACAAAAAAAAATGCCTTTTAAAAAAAATTTGGCACTAAATAAACGTGGAAAAGATACTTGTTTACAGTATGAGTGCTGAAATGAAACAAGAAGACCTCAGCTGGGAATGTGTACATCCAGCAATTTAAGTTTTTTGTTGCTATGCACATGTCCGTGAATAGTCACGAAAGCATCGCAAGTATTGATTTTGAGGTTACAAATACATTTTGCCAAGGACGCAAATTCTCAAATATGGAATCCACAAGCAATGAGGATCAATTGTATTTATTTGATGAATGTCCTCATTTGTAACCCATCTCCTATTGGTGCTGCCTCCCCACTCCACTGTGGGAATGCCCTTCTCACCCTGCTCAGTCTCTGACACTCAGCTCTGGCTATAGTGCCCGCCACCATGCCCCCCGCCTTCTTCTCCTCCACTCTTGAACCCACTTGTTGACTTCAGGACTGAATTAGGAAGAGAAAGGAGAAGGATACTACTTCACTTTGAAAGTTTAAAAAGAATCTGTCTAAATCAGTGAGGTATTCAGAGGTAGAGAATAAAACATTTATGTATGTCTCACTGAGCTTGAGGAATAAAGTAATACAGGTACAATTGAGACCCCACTTTCCATGTATTCTTCCCCAATTCCATTCCCTTTCTTTCAAAGGTGGTTACTATCTTCATTTATTTGTTGTTATTCCTATTCATGTTTTTATATCATAATATATTATTTTGCATATTTTAAAACTTGATATAAATGATATACTATATGTAGTGATATACGACTTGCATTTCTTTTTGCTGAATGTTTTTTAGATTTTACTAAATTGACACCTATATCTCTGGTTTGCTTATTTTACTTGCTGTATCATATTCTGCTACATGAATATGTAAATATGTTATTTCCCATTTTAATTATTACAAACAGTGTGGCAATAAATATTCTTGTATATGTCTCTTGTGATACTATAAGGGAGTTTTCTAAGGCCTATACTTAGAAGTAGAATTGCTGGATTGTTGGATGTGAGTATCAGAAACTTTACTGGATACTGTCAGTATTACATTCCAAAGTGGCTATACCAATTTACACTCCCGGCAGCAGTATGTGATACTCCCCTTTTCTTCACATCCTTAACAACACTTACAATTGTCAGATTTGTTTTTGCCTATAAGTATAATGGGTATGAAATAATATCTTGTTTAAATTTGTATTTTTCCATATAAACTATGAGATTGAGCATTTCTTAGGTGTTTACATTTGAGTGAAATGCCCATTTTTCTTTTAGGTATTTTTTTCTTGTTTATATGCAGGCATTCTTGATATATTCTGGATACTAATTGTTGTTTATGTTTCCCACATATACTTTGCAGCATATGGCTTGTCTTTTCATTTTGTTTATAAAGTTTTTGATGTACAGAAGTTTTCTATTTTTATTTATTTATTTATTTATTTATTTATTTATTTTGAGACAAAGTCTCACTCTGTTGCCCAGGCTGGAGTGCAGTGATGTGATCATGGCTCCCTGCAGCCTTGAAGACCCCTTGGGCTCGAGTGATCCTCCTGCCTCAGCCTCCTGAGTAGCTGGGACTACAAGGCATGCACCACCACACCTGGCTAATGATTTTTGTTTTTTATTTTTGTAGAGATTAAGTCTCACTATGTTGCCCAGGCTGGTCTCAAACTCCTGAGCTCAAGTGATCCTTTTGCCTCAGTCTCCCTAAGTGTTGGGATTACAGCTGTGAGCCATTGAACCCAGCCAGAAGTTGCTTTGTTTTGTTTTGTTTTTGAGATGGAGTCTCCGTTTGTTGCCCAGGCTGGAGTGCAGTGGCGTGGTCTTTGCACACTGCAACCGCCTCCAAGGTTCAAGTGATTCTCCTGCCTCAGCCTCACAAGTAGCTGGGATTACAGGCGCTGGTCACTGTGCTTGTCTAATTTTTGTATTTTCAGTAGAGACAGGTTTTTTTTTTTATTTTAATGTAATTATGTAAGTGTTTCTGTTATGATTTGTGCTTTTTGCATCTTTTTAAAGAAATCCTTTGCTAGCTTCTAAAAGCTATTAAGTTTTGCTTTCCACATTTAGGTTACCAATCCCATACATAAACTTCTTGCTTATCCCAGTCAAGCTATGACACTGTCTTGCAGTGATGGTTTGGATGTGGTTTGTCCCCACCAAAAGCCATGTTGAAATTTGATTCCCAGTGTGGCAGTGTTGGGAGGTAGGGGTCTAGTGAGAGGGGTCTGGGTTATGGGTGGCAGATTTCTCATGAATAGATTAATGCCAAGTGAGTTTTCACCCTTGAGGAGTGAATTAGTTCTCTCAAAAGTGGGTTGTTACAAAGTGAGGTTCCTCCTGTTTGGCTCCCTTTTGTACATGTCCACTGCCCCCTGTGACCTTCTGCCATGTTATGACATAACTGAAAGACCCTCACCAGAAGCCAGTGCCATTCTCTTGAACTTCCCAGCCTGCAGAGCTATGAGTGAAATAAACCTCTATTTAAACATGTCCCAGCCCTGGCTATTCTGTTATAGCAACACAAAACAGACTAAGATAGTCAATATGTATATTAATATAGTCGTACTCTTCAGGGATTGCACCTTGATTATACACAATTGAGACAGAGTTTAATCTTTCATGAAACTTCAGAGTTTAGCTTATAAACAGTTGAGCATTTCACCCTGAACTTAATTGAAAACTATTAGGATAGCTGGGCGCAGTGGCTCACGCCTGTAATCCCAGCACTTTGGGAGGCCAAGGCGGGCGGATCACGAGGTCAGGAGATTGAGACCACGGTGAAACCCCACTCTACTAAAAATACAAAAAATTAGCCGGGCGTGGTGGCGGGCGCCTGTAGTCCCAGCTACTCAGGAGGCTGAGGCAGGAATGGCGTGAACCCGGGAGACGGAGCTTGCAGTGAGCCGGAGATTGCGCCACTGCACTCCAGCCTGGGGGACAGAGCGAGACTCCATCTCAAAAAAAACAAAACAAAACAAAACAAAAAAACAAAACTATTAGGATGCCAGGCACAGTGGCTCACACCTGTAATCTCGGCACTTTGGGAAGCTGAGGCAGTGGATCACCTGAGGTCAGGAGTTTGAGAGCAGCCTGGCCAACATGGTGAAACCCCATCTCTACTAAAAATACAAAAATCAGCTGGGCATGGTGGCACCTGCCTGTAGTCCCAGCTACTCAGGAGGCTAAGGTAGGAGAATTGCTTGAACCCAGGAGGCAGAGGTGGTTGCAGTGAGTCAAGATCACACCACTGCACTCTAGCCTGGGTAACAGACCGAGACTCCATCTCAAAAAAAAAAAAAAAGACTATTATGGAGTTCTTACAATTAGCATTTTTGTAAACCTTAGTAATTAAGTGATTTTTCTTTTTTCTGTAACTCTAAATTCTCCCAATGTGGGGAATGTACTTATAAATAATAAATTAATTAAAGTGTTGCCATTTCTTAGCTGGACTGATGCTAATTTGAGGGTCTTATTCTTTAGAGTAGCATAGGCCAAATCAGATCTGCTGCCTGTTTTCCTACAGCCTGTGAGTAATAATGGTTTTTACATTCTTTAATGGTTGAAAAAAACAAAACAAAAACATTTCATAACATATGAAAAACATATGAAATCCCAATTTCAATATCCACAAGTGAAGTTTTATTGTAACATTGATTGCTACACTGATTCATTTACATATTGTCTATGGCTGCTTTAGTGCTTACAACAGCTGAGTAATTGCAACAGAGACTGTATAGCATGCAAAGCTCAAAATACTTAGTCTTACAAGATAGTGTTCCCTGTGAGAGCAAAGGGCAGGCAGGTTTACTGCCTATTATAAAAGATTTGGGTTCCCTAAGCTCAGAGTTCCTTTCTTGTAATGCAATCTACTACATGTACTGATGACATTTGGCCCTCTTTGAGTTGCCCTCTGGCAACTAGGCCTTGAGGAACTGGCACACTAAAATGCTGATACTTTGCCTACTGTATTGCTGTGAGTAATAAAGTCCTTTGTTTCAGGAGTCTTGTGTCTTCTATCCACATCTATAAAATTGTGGTAGATAAACTTGTTTATTTGTTTGTTTGTTTGTTTGTTTTTTGAGATGGAGTCTCACTCTGTTGCCCAGGCTGGAGTGCAATGGCATGACCTGGGCTCACTGCAACCTCTGCCTCCCAGGTTCAAGTGATTTTCCTGCCTCAGCCTCCCCAGTAGCTGGGATTACAGGCACATGCCACAACACCTGGCTAAGTTTTGTATTTTTAGCAGAGACAGGGTTTCACCATGTTGGCCAGGCTGGTCTTAAACTCCTGACCTCCGATGATCTACCTGCCTCAGCCCCGCAAAGTGCTGGGATTACAGGCATGAGCCACCATGCCTGGCCCCAGACTAACTTTTTAGTTGGCATGTAGAGTAAAACCTCAATGCTTCAAAGTTCTTGGAAGTTTTGATACCCAGGATAGGATGCTGTCAGAGATATGGCTTTTTGGAAGAGGAAAGATAGGGGTCTTGTGGCTTGGTCAATGGGATTTTAGGGAATCATCAGGAAGTCCAAAGGAACCTATTGATTAAATTGTATTCTCAATCAGGCTACACATCGTTCTCCATTTTACTGCCTCTTAATGAGGAGGAATTGGAAAGGTGGTCGCAGGCCAACTACTGGGAAATAGGTTTAATGACAGCTACGCAAATGGTGGCCTGGTTGTTGCTGACTCTCCTCTGGGTGAGAGAACTTCTTTGTCAATCTGCAAGTTACTCCATTGTAACTACAGCTAAATTTTGCCTTCTTTCAAACACCTACATTGAACATAAAAGGGAAATATGCAAATGCTATGGGCAGAAACCCAATACATTTTTAGAACTTTGACTGGTTTACTTGGGAGATGAGGGAGTAGGTGTGTAATGCTTGATAAGAAAGGCAACAGCTACGCTATCTTACAGCTCAGGCCTTCCTTTAGTCTATCATACTAATCTTAGATCCATCTGGAGATGACAGTAAAAGGTCTTGGAATTTTTTGCAGTGCACATGGACTGCTACAAAAAGCTTTGGTCCTCTGAGAGAGATTTTCCTGAGAGATAACTCCTGTGGGAAATGATAAATGAGGCATTCAGATTACTATTAAGGCTCTAAGAAACTGCCTTAGACTGAGATTACAATGTTGATGAGGTAACCAACTGAAGAATAAGAAACAAACCCAAAGAAATCTAGATAACTTCTTGTAATCAGCCCTGCCATCATGGAAAACTCCACCTATCACTTATGTTGAATTTAAGAGATGTTATTTTCATAATGGGGCAGTAGATATCCCAGATTAAGGTGGACTCCTCAAAAAGGTCATATTTTGTGAGCCAATCCCAAAGGGCACAAACCCCAGACATACCTGGAAAATGTGGCTCTGGCTGCCACAGAATTAAGACTTTGCAACCTTATATATGGCTTTCAGTGGACGGAAAACACTGGAAGTTTGTTTGGTTAAGCTGCCGTCAGCCACTGCATAGCTTAAAATGCACCTCGCTTACTGTACATAGTCACTCTCTCCTGTGCCTCTCAATCTCTCCCTCCCCTACTACCCCAACCTGCTTTAAGGAATAGATGATTAGGAGTCTCCTGGTCACCAAGGGGGACCAAAGGTCTAGGCACCTGTCAAGTGTGTTGGGGAACTTTGGGGAGGGGAGGAATTCCAATTCTTATGGTCTTGCTGGATATAGGCATCCGAGTCATTATTCTACCCAGTTCCATGGGAGGCACTAGCATGTGGATTCAGCTAATGGAATCTGGGCAGAGTTTACCTGGTGAAGGAGAGCTAATAGGTAGGTGGGACCCATGGTTCAATCAGTGTATCGTATATTGCTTTTACATATGAATGTGTAATAGGAATTGATGTGTTCCCTCATCCTGTAAGTGCCATAGGAGAGTCTCCTGATTGGGAAAAGCTGCAGGTAGAAAAGTGCTAGTGTCTGAGGCTCCATAGTCGTAACGACCCCTCTAAGTTACAAGTTGATGATTTTGCTGATTGAAGTCTCTGACAAAGGGGGGCAGCTTCTATCTGGAGGTGCCCTTGGGGTTTAGGACTCATAGCCTCCCTGACATAGCAACCATATATATCCATTTTGAAAAGCACCTGGTAGTTTGCTACTGGGCTCTTGCTGAAACACAGTGCCTGACTGATAAAGGCCTTTTGACTTCCAGCCTGATATTCCCATTTTGGGGGGCATCAACTTGGACAGAATGACCAACAAGGTGGGAAGGGCTCAATAAGCCTTGTTTGTCAAATGGAAACAATATATTCAAGAATGCCACTGTTCTGGCCCTAGAAGCATCTTGGCTTTATAGGAGAAAGTGGCACCTATCTCTCTGGGGGAAACCTTATCTTTCCCCTTTCCTCTTGACTTTTCTATCTGAACCAAAGCCACCAGCTCAGTGGTGCCCTCAAGTCACAATTCATTATCCTAAATGCCTGTGCCTAATTCACTCATGGTTTGGCCAAACTGAAACCTGATGGGAGTTCTCTGAGCTGTGGTGGCTATTCAACCCCAGTGTTGACTATGTAGAACCAAAAATGGATGTGGTTACTGTACTAGTAGGCAGAATTCAAGGCCAATGACTTATCTCTGACCATAGTCCTCTTGATGAACCTTGTTATATTAATACTAACTCTTGGGCTGTTGCACTGGCCTAGCTCTTTGGTCTGCAGTTGGAAACTACAAAGTAGCAGACTGAAAACTCTCCTCTTTGGGGCCATGAACTGTGGAAACAAATCACAGCCGCTGACTCGACTGTGTGGGTGCCTTAAGTAGATGTCCATGGTAAAAGCCCAATCTCTGATGAGGCTGATTGGAGTCAAGCACTGATCAAGCTTGGACTGCCCTGACACAGATGCCTGTGTGCATCGTTGTACTAGACATGGCACACACTCAGCATCATAGACAAGGCAGAGTAATCTAAACACCTAATGCAAAGGCTACCATTGCACGCCAAACCTGTGACTCCTGACAAAAGTGGACACATTCGTCTCACAGTGAACAAGATCATGCTCCTGGCATATTAATTTCACTGGACTTTTGACCCCCTCTCGTGGATATTGGTGGTGCCTAACTGCTGTTGACACTTTTTCACGTTATAGTGTAACTGGTCCAGTCTAATCAGCTGACTTTAGCCACACTGCTGTGGTCCTTGAAACTAATTTACATCATGCCTTTGAGTTTCTGGACCATTTGCAATCTAGTACTGCTGTGCCTTTTATGGCAAAAGCCCCTCAGTGGGCTAACAATCAAGATACTTAACGGACCTTCCATGCTCCCACTATCCACAGGCATTTGGTATTGGTGAGCATTGGAACAACTACCTCAAAAATTAACTCAAAAAGATCTCTCACTCTATCTCTCACATTTCTTCTTAGTCCACACATTTTGGTACTAGGTATTTTGGTCACTGAATGGGGCTGTCCCCAGAAAGGGATCATCTTTTCTTGGCCACTTCCTAGATAATGATCAGGACAAAAGGGATGGGATTGGGTGGGGCATGTGTTGCTTATAAATCTGCCTTGAAAATTCAGAATTCTACCCTGGGAATTCCTGGGCATGATGCTTCTCTCTTTCCCCTAATGGCAATCACAGGCTGACCCAGTTGGTACATCCTCTGGGTGGCGGCCAGCCAAAAGGGAGCCTAAGGGATTTAATTCTGGTTCAGCTACTTAGCTCTTGTTTAACAAGGTCCCAGGTCATAAGGATAATGACCACGTGGTTGGAAACATTTCTCCCTATAGTAACCCATGTGGACCAAAATGGGGGACACAATGGGACTCTATATGTTTTAGAAAAATGTCCTTTTGTTGTTGTTGTTACACTTTACCTTTCTGGATACAAGGTCTGGGTGTGAGAAGGAAATTATTTGAAAAAAAGGTGAAATCCAGTGTGTCTGGATTGAGATACACTGATTTTTTTTTTTTTTTTTTTTTTTTTTTTGAGATGGTGTCTTGCTCTGTCTCTCAGGCTGGAGTGCAGTGGTGCAATCTTGGCTCACTGAAAGCTCCACCTCCCAGGTTCAAGCGATTCTCCTGCCTCGGCCTCCTGAGTAGCTGGGATTACAGGCATGTGCCACCACACCTGGCTAATTTTGTGTGTGTGTGTGTGTGTGTGTGTGTGTGTGTGTGTGTGTGTGTGTGTTTTAATAGAGACGGAATTTCACCGTGTTGGTCAGGCTGGTCTCAAACTTCTGACCTCAAATAATCCGCCTGCCTCAGCCTCCCGAACTTCTGGGATTATAGGCATGAGCCACCGCACCCAGCGTGGTGGTGGAGGAGGTAGATTAAACAACCTCAGCACTAGGAGAAGGAACATGTTAGAGTTTGGGAGGCATAGGAAAGGTAGAAACATCAATGATATATCTTTCAGAGCCATCACTGAATCTTTACTCATGAAGGAAAATACTCTGGTGAGGCTCTCCTGAACGAGCAAACACTTTGAATATAACTGACTGTGTCTGCCACATCCTGCCAGACAGCTCTGACTGCAGTTGATTGCCATACTCCTTCACCTTTAATAAGAAAACTACTGAAAAGAGCAGAAAATGGCCCAGCTCCTGTATCTCTCATGCAAAACATCTGTCGACATCTCTGGATATCTTTCCCACTCCTGTTCCTGTAAACTTTGCTAGTCATTCTATAGAGTAGATGAATACCACCTGGCTGGTGGCAAGGACAAATAGAATGGTATGGACTGAAGGCCCTTAGGCAGTCCCTCCATAAATAAAAACTAGGCTTAGTTATTCAAACTGTACTGGGAATCCTAAGGCCCACCAACCATCTGGGAGGCCCTAATGCGAATCACATGTTGGGGGCTCTGATAATTATAAACAATGTTTTCTTTCCAGGTGCACAATGTATACTCCCAGGATTGATTATTATTATTATTATTATTATTATTTAGACAGTTTCACTCTGTCGCCCAGGCTGGAGTGCAGTGGTGCGATCTTGGCTCACTGCAACCTTTGCCTCCTGGGTTCAAGTGATCCGCCTGCCTCATGAATTTCTTATGTAGAAGTCAGCCAGTAACTTGCCTTATCTTAAAAACACCTTACAGACTGGGTGCAGTGGCTCGCGCCTGTAATCCCAGCACTTTGAGAGGCTGAGGCAGATCACTCGAGGTCGGGAGTTTGAGACCAGCCTGGCTAACATGGTGAAACCCCATCTCTACTAAAAATACAAAAATTAGGTGGGTGTGGTGGTGTGCGCCTCTAGTACCAGCTACTCAGGAGGCTGAGGCAGGAAAATTGCTTGAACCTAAGAGGTGGAGGTTGCAGTGAGCCGAGATTACACCGCCACACTCCAACCTGCGTGACACATTAAGACTCCATCTCAAAACAAAACAAAACCCCAAAACACCTTACAGTGACTTACACTGTAGAGGTGGTCATAAGAAAGCTTCCAGTGTTTCAGGAAACACCATCAGTAGATAACTGGGAGAACTGTGCAAATGAGGCTATTCTAGATTACTTAGAAGATTTTTCTCAGAGGGATAACTGACTTGCTATGTATATATGTACCTGTGCCAGTTACTCTTACAATGTGAGCCAGCCAATTAAAAGAATGAAACAAAATTTTTCCTAACTTCAGCTGAAATGATCAGTGATATCATATTGGCTCTGGAAGGGATTCAAATCCGCCTCACTTCACTGCTTAGGGTTGTTGATTGATGTAATTGCCTTAGATTTCCTCCTTACAGGCCATGATGAAATATGTGCAAATGCTAATACATCTTGCTGTACTTGGATATATTCCTTGGGCCAAGTGGAAAAAATCAATACATAATGCCAAGGAGGCAGCCAAAGTAGACCCTAAAGCTTTATGAGATTTGTCAGCTGATTGGGCCTGGAACCCTGGAAAACATGGTTATTAATATTGCAGGTTGGCCTTATCTTGCTACCAGTAGTCTTGTTGACCAGTCTTATTAATGCTGTATGAAACAAATTGAATAGATTTGGTCCCAGCCTCTGGTGAAGATTCATCAAAGTGACTATCAGTGTGGCATACTCATGGGAAAGTTTGCCAGAAGTCAAGAAAGTACAGAAACAAGGGGTGGATGTCGAAAGACAATTCTTTATAGGTCTTTCATGATTCTGCACATCTGATGAATAGAGACACTGCCCGGCTATAGTGGATAGAACAATGGCTGCCCAAAGATGTCCACATTTTAATCTGCAGAACCTTTGAGACTGGGCACAGTGGCAAAGGCCTATTATCTTAGCAATTTAGGAGAGTGAGGTGGGAGGATCACTTGAGCCCAGGATTTTGGGACCATCCTGTGAAACAGAGAGAGAATGCATCTCTCTCTCTATATATATAAAAAGATTAGCTAGGCATGGTGGTGTGTACCTGTAATCCCAGCTACTGGGGAGGCTGAGATGGGAGGACTGCTTGAGCCTAGGAGGTTTTGGCTGCAGTGAGCTGTGATCGTGCCATTGCATTCCAGCCTGGGTGACTGAGTGAGATTCTATCTCTTAAAAAAAAAAAAGAAAAAGAAAAAGAAAAAAAAAAAAAAAAAAAAACCTGGCTGGGCACGGTGGCTCACGCCTGTAATCCCAGCACTTTGGGAGGCTGAGGCAGGCAGATCACGAGTTCAGGAGATCGAGACCATCCTGGCTAACACGGTGAAACTCCGTCTATACTAAAAAGACAAAAAATTAATTGGGCATGGTGGCGGGCGCCTGTAGTCCCAACTACTTGGGAGGCTGAGGCAGGAGAATGGCATGAACCCAGGAGGCGGAGCTTGCAGTGAGCCGAGATCGCACCACTGCACTCCAGCCTGGGTGACAGAGTGAGACTCCCCCTCAAAAAAAAAAACCAAAAGAAAAAAGAAAAAAGTAACCTTTGAAAATATGTTACCTTACATGCAAAAGTGACTCTGCACGGTGTAATTAAGAATACTAAGATGGGAAGAGAATCTTGGATTATCTCAGTAGGCCAACATCATCACAAAGATCCTTATGAAGGAAAGAGGGAGGCAGAGAGTCAGAGGAGATGTGACAATGAAAGTAGAGGTTGGAGTGATGTGGCCACAAGTCAAGGAATGTGGGCATCTTCTAGAAACTGGAAAAGGCAATCTAGTCTCCCTTACAG
The DNA here is from genome assembly GCF_047675955.1 of Chlorocebus sabaeus. Taxonomy (NCBI): domain Eukaryota; kingdom Metazoa; phylum Chordata; class Mammalia; order Primates; family Cercopithecidae; genus Chlorocebus; species Chlorocebus sabaeus. Next base: position 14,031,275 of record NC_132915.1, read on the forward strand.
CTTCTAGAAGAAACACAGACTTTGATTTTAGCCTTTTCAGATCAATTTTGGACTTGTGATCTCCAGAACTGTAAGTTAATAAATCTCTGTTGTTTTAAGCCACTAAGTACATGGTAATTTGTTACAACAGCAATAGCAAACTAATACATTGTCTTTCTTCTGGACAATTGTCTTGTCTTGTCTTTTCTTTTTTTTTTTTTTTTTTTTGAGATAGGGTCTTGCTCTATGGCCCAGGCTGGAGTGCAGTGGCACAATCTCAGCTCACTGCAGCCTCAACCTCTGGGTGCAAACAATCCTCCTATCTCAGCCTCCTGAGTAGCTGGGAGAACAGGTGTGTGCCACCACACCCAGCTAACTTTTGCATTTTATATAGAGATGGGGTTTTGCCACATTGCCCAGGCTGGTCTTGGTCTCCTGAGCTCAAGCAATCTGCCCGCTTCAGCCTCCCAAAGTGCTGGGATTATAGGCATGAGCCACCAAACCTGGCCTGGATTATTTTTTCAAGGGTATTTCTATAGTGAACAGTCTTAGAAGATAAAGTATCTTCCTACAGAGCAAATGGAAGTCATGCTTACTGCCTATTATAAAAGATTTGGGTTTCCCATGTTTGGATTTCCTCTCCTATAATGCAAACCACTGTGTGTACAGGTGTCACCTAGCTCTCTTTGTATCACCCTGTGGAAATTAGGGCTTGGGTAACTGATGCAAGAAAATGCTGACACAGTGGCCACTGATAATGGCTGTGAGTAACAAAGACCTTTGTTTCTCATGTAGGAGTCTTGTGTTTTCTGCTAGTATTCATGAAACTGATAGCTTGTAAGTAGGGACTCAGATCCTTCACAGTTATTTGACAGATTATAGAACAACTTGGATAAGCCACAGGTTCTGCCTTGACCTTTCAACTCATTGACCATTCTCAAATGGGAAAAAGGCTGTAAGAATTATTCAAGTGCAATGAATGATGGGAAGACAATACTTTCTTTTTTAAACACCTCTCAGCTTCCAGAAGCATTATATTTTTCCCCCCAGAAGCATTAGTATCCTCTGGAATTCTTGGATGATTGGCATCATACTTCTTACTGCAGATTTTGAAAATTTCGAACCACTTTTTCCTGTCCTCAGTAATCACCTAAAATTTCCCCATGGCTCATTTGCTTAGTTTATACATGATGGCAGACTCTCCACATAAGGTAACCTCCTAAGGTCAAGAAACACATTTCAAATATGTTTGTTTTGAATACATTTGTCCACTGAAATCACCAGGCTTAGAGTTTTACACAAAATAAGACCAAGCCTGAGTCTACTTACCAAAATATATATCCTTCTATTCATATGTTTCCAGGAGAACCAGTCTTAACACTTCTGCAAAATATTCAATGCTTGCCTTAGGGACTGTGTCTTAGGTTATTAGCAGTAACCTGTTTGTAAGAGAGGTCAAAGGAGAATAGTCTTCAAATATTTTCAGGCATTTTCATAATACCTGAGTAAATTCCAGACTCTTGATAAGGGATGAGTAGGTGAGATTGCAGTAACTGAGATTAAGTTTATAATGGAATCCTGGCAACACTTACCATCTACTGGGAAAAATTCGCAATGAAGTTTATCATGGGTATTCTAATAGACTCAGAATTAAAAAGACTTCCTAGTGAAATATCATTCTTTTGATACTTGGTAACATTTGCTACTCCACTTTGTAAGGGGAAATAAGAGGAAAGATGCAGATGGTAAGGATGATTTCACCAGCTCTCTGTACAGCATTGGTTCTCAACCAGGGGCAATTTTGCCTCCCATGTGACATCTGGCACAGTCTAGAGACATTTTCATTGTCATGATGGGGGTAGGGTGGGACTGCTACTGACATCTAGTGAGTAGGGATTCTGCTAAACATCCTACAATGCACGGAAAAGCCCCCCACAACATAAAATTATCTGACCCTAAATGTCAATAGTATCAAGGTTGAAAAACCCTGTAATACAGGAAAGATTAAAAATAGTGAGACTGGTGATAGAATAATTCTCTATCTTGACTGCAGTGATGGTAACACAAATTTATGTATGGAATTTTGCATAGAGCTACATGCATACACACACACATGCAAATAAATGCAGGTAAAAAATATGATAAAAACCAGTAAGGTCTGTAGTCAACATGTCAATTTCCTAATTTTGATATTATGCAACAATATCAAATGCTACCACTGGGGGAAGCAAGGGTACACAGAACTCTGTTCTATTTTTGCAACTTCCTATAATTACTTCAAAATAAAAAGCGAAAAAATGAATAGAGCCCCAGCTGTGTTCTTCAAAGAGGCTCTCTTTACCTTTTGCTGCTGCCAGTGCCCCCTTTGCTTCTGTGTGTTATGCAGTGCTTGGTACAGCACCAAGAAAACTGTGGGATCCTACTTAGCACCTTTTATCCAAAGTTTGTAGTGGCTGTACATGTATTAGGTTGGTGCAAAAGTAACTGCAGTTTTGTCATTAAAATATGGCAAAAACTGCAGTTACTTCTGCACCAACCTAATACTTGCACCTTCTACCCAGGGTCTAAAGTTTTAGTTGGCAAATTAATAAACACCCATCTTTACCACCACCTCTTCTCCAGCCCGAAGACTCAGAAACAACTGGAACACTTTATTTCCTTTGATTTCTAAGTAGCCCTAGAGATATTCATGAAATGTTCCAATTGTTCCTAGGCTATGGACCCACTTTGAGACTGGTGTTCTAGGAGAGGTTCTATTTTCCATTATGAACTCTTTCTCAAGACATTGTCCCTCTCAACATGCTTAAAATCATATCCATTCCTTAAGGGCTGGCTCAAAATCATTTCCCTCAAAAGCCTCTGACTTGTCCACATTCCCCTGCCCCAATGTTTCCTTTCTCTGAACTTCTATTGTAAAGCAAGTAAGTTCTAAGGCATGTATCTATACATCTATCTTCCTTTGAATTAATCATCTATGTCACTACACTATAAACTTCAGGAGAGACAAAGGAGTATAACATATGATCTACTGCTCTAAAGGAGTTTCCTCTCTGGTGGAAAACATGATGGTTCAACAATTCAGTTCAACGATAAATGCTCTCATGCCAAGAAATTACACTGGGCACTGTGTGGTATTAGCTTGGTGCAAGAGTAATTGTGGTTTTGGACTGTGAATTTTAGATCATTGTAACTAGGCTCAAACGCATCTTACTAATCAAAATAGGAACCATTACAACCAATACATTTTTGCCAATGAGAAATAAGTTTGTTTATTCCTGTAGCATAAAAATCCATGCTTCAGGATTCAACCAACTCTTGGAAAGCATGTTCTGCATCCTGCTGATTGTGGAAGCGTTTTTCCTGCAAAAAGTTGTCAAGATGCTTGAAGAAGGTGGTAGTCGTTCGGAGAGAGGTCAGGTGAATATGGATGAGGAGGCAAAACTTTGTAGCCCAATTCATTCAACTTCCCAAGTGCTGGTTGTGCAGTGTGTGGTCGGGCACTGTCCTGCTGAATTGGGCTCTTTCTGTTGACCAATGCCAGCTGCAAGCATTGCAGTCTTTGGTGCATCTCATTGATTTGCTGAGCATACTTCTCAGATGTAAGGGTTTCACCAGGATTCAGAAAGCTGTAGTGGATCAGAACAGCAGCAGACCACCAAACAGTGCCCATGACCTTTTTCTGGTGCAAGTCTGGCTTTGGGAAATGCTTTGGAGCTTCCTGGTCCAACCACTGAGCTGGCTGTCACTGGCTGTCGTATAAAATCCACTTTTAGTGGCACATCACAATCCAATTGAGAAATGGTTCATTGTTGTTATGTAGAATAAGAGAAGATGACTCTTCACAACCACGATTTTTTTGATTTTTGCTTAGTTCACGAGGCACCCACTTACCAAGCTTTTTCACCTTTCCAATTTGCTTCATATGCCGAACGACTGTAGAATGGTCAATGCTGAGTTCTTCGGCAACTTCTTGTGTAGTTATAAGAGGATCAGCTTCAATGATTGCTCTCAATTGGTCATTGTCAACTTCTGATGGCCAGCCACTATGCTACTTATGTTCAAGGCTCTCCTCTCCTTTGCGAAACTTCTTGAACCACCACTGCACTACTGTGTGTTCGTTAGCAGTTCCTGGGCCAGATGCGTTGTTGTTGCTGCGAGATGTCTCCGCGGCTTTACAACCCCTTTTGAACTCGAATAAGAAAATTGCTCGAATTTGCTTTCTGTCTAACATCATTTCCACAGTCTTAAAATAAATATAAAACAAACAGCAATGTCATTAGCAAAAAAAAAAAAAAAAAGAAATGCACATTAAAATGATGTATAACATAACCACATTTATTTAAGAATGTATTTCAATATCAAACAACAAATTCCAGCAATGCAAAAACCACGATTACTTTTGTACTGACCAGCAGTCCCCCAACCTTTTTAGCACCAGGGACCAGTTTTGTGGAAGACAATTTTTCCATGGACTGGGGGTCAGGGGGAGATGGTTTGGAATGAAACTCTTCCATCTCAGATCATCAGGCATTAGATTCCCTTAAGGAGCACACAACCTACCTCACATGCCCAGTTCACAATAGGGATCGCGCTCCTATGAGAATCTAATGCCGCTGCTGCTGCTGATCTGACAGGAGGTGGAGCTCAGGTGGTAATGCTTGCTTGCCTGTCACTCACCACCTCCTGCTGTGTAGCCCAGTTCGTAACAGGCCACAGACTGGTACTGGTCCATGGTCCAGGGGTTGGGGACCTCTGGTATAAATAATGATTAAAACTTGATCCCTGTTTTCAAGGCCTTTATCTAATAAAGGAGATATACACAGACATGTGATACAAGACAGAATTTGGTAAGTGACATCAAGAAAGTAATAAAGCTATATGGGAGTATAGAGGATTTAAAGACTATTTTGGATCAAAAAAGGGTTATTAGGGAATGTCACATTTGAGTCTTGCAGGATGGGTAAAATGATGGGGTCAAAGTATGGGGGAAGAATTTCTACTTGCAGTTGAAGCTGGAAAGTGCAAGACATGCTTGGAGAGCTTAGCTGACCACTTTGGTTGAGGATACGACATGAGTAAAGAGCAAGGTCTTTGGGTTACAGTAGACCATGGACACCATGCCACAAAGTTCAGACAGTACTCTTAACACTTTGGTGACAGTGACTGGAAGTTTTCAAGCAGGTGTCATAATCAAAGCTTCGTTCTAGGATAACATATGGCATCACTGGAAAATAAGAGTTGAGGATAGAGACTTTAGATTGAGGCAGAGGAATCTGTAGGAGGTTATTGCTATAATCTAGGCCAGAGCTAATGAGGGTGTAAATTAGACTGGTAGCGGGAGAAAGTTTTAGATGATAGAAGCTGTGCTACAAATGATGAATGGTCAAGTGAAATGTGCAGGTAATTATGACGGAAGGTCTGATTCTGTAGGCTTGGGTATTCAAGGAGTTTCAGAAAGCAGATTGCAATAATGGGTACAAGGAGGTGGGTGTAATGACTTGAAGGAATGATCAGAAGAAAGAAAAGTATAATGTACAAGTGTTTCTAGAGATGGTAATAAAGGTATTTGACTGGAATGGAGTGTATACATTGAGAGCAACAGGAGTCAACACTAGGAGTTAGCTGTGGAAGGTCTAGTTAAGAAGCTTTGGGCTGGGCGCAGTGGCTCACACCTGTAATCCCAGCACTTTGGGAGGCTGAGGTGGGTGGATCATCTGAGGTCAGGAGTTTGAGAGCAGCCTGGCCAACATGGTCAAATTCTGTTTCTGCTAAAAATACAAAAATTAGCTGGGCTTGGTAGCGCACGCCTGTAATCCCAGCTACTCAGGAGACTGAGGCAGGAGAATCGCTTGAACCCAGGAGGTGGAGGTTGCAGTGAGCCAAGACCATGCCATTGCAATCCAGCCTGGGCGACAAAGCGAAACTGTCTCAAAAAAAAAAAAAAAAAAAGAAAAAGCTTTGGTTTTATTTTCTAGGCAGTGGGAAACTTATGATAGATTTTTGAGTAGGGTAGTAACATGATGAAGGCATGTTATTTCTAGCACTTACATGACATATGTAGTACCTCGTATTAAAAGTATGTTCCTGGACACAAGATTAGAGGATTAACGTTTGTTAGAGGATACTCAGTGAATTCTTATTGATTGACTGAATCATTTTGTCAAAAAAGAATTATTCCATCATGTGAATAATAACCTTCTATCAATATACTTGAACTCTGAATAATGGATTTTCTCAAAATGGGACTTCTTCAGTTGCAGCTGGCTCATACTGGCTTGTGAGGGCTTACTGGTAAAATTTCACATGTTTTGTGAGGAAGGTGATCTCAAGTTGGTAACCATTTGCAAGATTTACATCAAGGAAATTGGCAAACGTAATAAATCAAAGTTTATTTTCAGGAGGACTGGTTATTAGTCATTTACCAGCACATCACTGCCAATTTCCCTCCCATCCCTTACCCCTACCATCCAACTATCACTTCAAGTTTTTTGACGGCAGAAACTGAGTCTTATTATTCTTGTATGCTCAGTACAGTATTATACAGTATTAGGGCATTAATTGTGATAAAATATACTCTTAAAATTTTATCCAGACCATTTAACAAACAAAAACCATTCAGAAGAAAATGCCACAAATAAACATCTAGACCTGGGGTTGGCAAACTATCTTCTGTGGGCCAAATCAGATCTCATGTCTGTTTTTATCTTGCAAGTAGAGTTTTTAGTAAACACGCTGTGATTATTCATGTATGTATTGTCAACGGTTACTCTGTGATACAAGGACATAGCTTAGTGTTTTAGACTGAGATCCTGTGGCCCACAAAGCCTAAAATATTACGTTGGTGCATAAATAATTGCGGTTTTTCCAATTTTTTTTTTTTTTTTTTTGCACCAGCCTAATATTTACTATCTAGCTCTCCCAGAAAGTTGACTAATCTCTGATTTACACCATGGTCCCCACCACCTCCAATGTCTCTTACAGGTCAGGATTATATCAAAAAAGTGCCCTAACAATGGATAACTATACAGTATCTTCTTACAGGTAAATCTTATTCCTTATAATGTCACACACATCAAACATTTCTAGACAATGTAGACAAAGGTAATTGCAAAGTCCATAAATGCATGGAGACACACACACGCGCGCGGTATTTGCTGGAGAATCAAGAGAAAAACCGTCAAGTCTTCCTGGAGCATGTGATATAGGATGCATAGAAGTTAGACAGGTGAAGGCAAGGAGAAAGTCATTCTAGGTAGAGGAAGGCAGCTTAGGCAAAGCGTGCAGGTAAGACACAGCATGACAGGGAAAAACAGGTAATGAGGAGCTAATGAAGTTGAGGAGAAATTTTATTTAGACATATGGAAGAAATTCCAAATGATTGATTGTCCAGTTGTGGCACTTTCTATCTTGAGAAGCAGTGATTACCTCACACCTAGACATAACCAAGTAGTCATCCTTCATTAAGCAGAAGGCCTTGGTATTGAGCCACGCTGCCAGAAATTTAGGTGATATCAAATGATGTCTATCCTGAAATCGATACCCTCAGAATTCTCTTAGACCCAGATTCCATATAGCTCTGCTAAAAAGTCGTGTTTATGTAACAGTATTTATTCTGAGAACAGGGTTGGACGGCTTAGGAGCAGAAATGCAAAATGTATCTTTGCGGATTTGGGTCACCATGGGCTGTCAGGATTTAAATTGTGCAACACTGATTAATATAGTTAATGTGCTGGTTTGTACATTCCTTGCAAGTCATCTTTAAAACCAAATGATGTAATTTCAAATTCGGATTCTCAGAGATAATTTATTTCTATCTGTATTACACTGAAAATAATTTTGGAACTATCCTTAATGCCACTTAAAGCCTGACATTGAGCAGTAACTTGATAGAATAGAAAGTGAACATCTCAGCTATATTACATTGTCCCAGTTGGGTGGACACTCCTCGGGCACCCTGTTCCGCCCTACACACTGTAGGAAATCGAGTTCACAGAGAATCTGGGGGCGCTCGCGCACAGCTGTCATCGCAGCAGCAGAGGCCACTGTCAATACAGGTCGCCTGATTGATCGTCTGACCAAACAGGGCTAACCCGAGGGCGGTAAATAAGCTCTGGCCATGAAGCAATGACTCCGCGGGATTGCGCAGGGCAGTCACAGGCGTTTACTCCATTTTCTGTTTGTTGTGCTGAGGACCTTTCCGCCATTAACTTACCCCAACTCCCCCGCATAGGGCAATACCAGCCCTCCAAATATCAAACGCTAAGCATATTAAAATAACAAAATACCTCGCCGCTATTTTATCACCAGACCCTCCTCCCAGCGGGGAACGCAGAGTAGGCAGAGAGGCAAGGCAGAGCAAGGCGACTGTGACAGCGCGGAGGGCTGAGTATTGCCCAGCCGGGAATGAAGTAAGGTGGGGAGATTACCTGGACCGCGAGCGCGCAGGCGCATCCGCGGTCGCAGGGCCCACTGGTCCCTTTCTAGTAATTTCGCTAACCTTGACGTCATCTCGGTGCGCCGTTACAGCGCTTAACTGGAAACTGCAATTTAGTTTTTGGTGAAGGGAACGGAAAAAAACCATGAACTGAGCTCCCCCGCCCCATTTTGCTTTTAGTCCTTCACACTGGCTTCGCCTACACTTTGGGCAATGGAGCGGGAAAGGAAAAGGCACGTAGGCTGAGCTCAAAGCGGCGCCAGCCAGGGATGACTCGGCGACGCCGCCAGGCGCGTTACCCGGCGTGCTCCGCGCGGCGCCGGCGAAGGGACGTGGGGGAAGGGGCAGGGAGGAGGAAACGGTGGCTGCTGCGGATGTCGATGTGAGCGAGCGGCGCCTGAACACACGGCGACTGCCGAGCGCCTGACCCGGGCCTGCGCCAGAGCCTGCACCGAGCTCCGAGGCCCCACACCCGCTAGGGTGGCCCTGCGCCCGTTGCTACTGAGGCGGCGTGCTCTGCATTCTTCGCTGTCCAGGCCTGTCGGCTCTGGTGTCTGCTGGCTCCTCCTTGCTCGCCTGCTCCCTCCTGCTTGCCTGAGTCACCGCCGCCGCCGCTGCAGCCATGGCCGAGAGTGGTGAAAGCGGCGGTCCTCCGGGCTCCCAGGATAGCGCTGCCGGAGCCGAAGGTGCTGGCGTCCCCGCGGCCGCTGCCTCCGCGGAGCCCAAAATCATGAAAGTCACCGTGAAGACACCGAAGGAAAAGGAGGAATTCGCCGTGCCCGAGAATAGCTCCGTCCAGCAGGTGAGGTCGCCTGGTGCTCGGGCCGGGATGGGGGTGGCGGCAGGACCTCCGCCCGCCGCCCCAAGAGACCTTTTGGGAAGGACCTGGGAGAGGGGTCGTCCTCCCAGGTGCCCTCGGCCATTCTCCCGGGCGTCGTCCCAAATTAGATCACACCCAAGTTAGTGGGTTTGCGCTTTGGGACACCGCAGTGGTTTGTGGCGTGGCGGCGCGGCCTGTTTGTGGGACGGGCCGATGCCGCTTTTCTCGGAGCCTTCTTTCCCTGGCATCCGCCGACCCTCAGCCTCCTCCCCCAGTTCCCCGCCCTCCGTCGCCTCCCCTCCAATTCCTCACAAAGGAAAGGGACCCACCGCTAGGCTCCGGGCGGGGTGGAGGCTGGGCGGGGGCGAGGGTTCGCTTTAGCTCAGGCTGCGGTTTTGTTTCATGAATTAAAAAAGGGGGTGGGTGGGATCCTCGTTGTTTTACGTGCCTGCTTGTTAAGATAGGTTTTGGGGTGAGGTGCACGTGTACATTTAGTTCTGCATTTTAACTCCTGACATCTTTCCCACCTTGCAACCTTTTAAAAAAAAAATTATGACGTAGAAACCGATTTTAGCTCCATCTTAAGTAATAGTAATAGTACTAGGTTTAAGGAGAAAAGTGAATGACTTTCTTTCATTGATGACTTGCTCTTTCCCTTTTAGTATGTTTATCATCTCTTAGATGCCAATCATTGGGTAGGTTTTTGTTTGATTTTAGAGAGGCGATAGCGATGTTGGTATTAGCTGTTGCAACCAAATAAAAGAAAAGAAAATTGGAGTTAATGGAGAATATTACTTAAACTTGGTTCAGGAATACAAATCTTGCAGTTATTGAAGATCCTTGGTGGAATTTAACAAATAATTTTAGTGTATTGTTGAATACGTCCTATTTTCCTATTAATCTCTGAAGATCGCACACAACGTGAACAGTTTGTGACAGGAGACAATCAACAATTCCTGAAATGTACCTATCAGTTTCCCCAGGTACTGTAGGGGATTGGGATATTGGTTTAGCGAGTTCCAAAGGTAGTGTGTTTTGTGAGGCAGTGCGGTGTGTAACATCGAATGAGAGAAACTTTTACCACCAACGGAATTTATCACTCTTTTTTTTTTTTTTTTTTTGTCTCCTAGTGCCTGTAAAAATGTTCCTTACCATTTTTGTATTTTCAAGCATACAGAAAGTTGAAAGAACTGGGCAGTGGACACACATATGTCCATCATCTACAATTAGCATTTTACAGTATTATAATCGATTATCAAGTCCATTTTATTGTTGGGGAGCAATTCAGAGTAAGTTGCACGTGTCAGTAGATGACACCAGTACATGTCACTTCAGCATTGTGAACTGATATTTGCCTAAGTTCAGCTTCGTTTTTTACGTTTTTTGACGTAATTTTGACATGCAGTGAAATGCATGCCATTCCATGAGTTTTCACAAATGCTTACACCTGTGTAGCCCAAGCTCTTATCAAGATATAGAACATTGTAATTGACTAGAGAGTTCTTTCTTACCTTTTCCCAAGTCATTTCAGTCACTCGGCTTTTCCATCAACCACCCACTCTTTTTTTTTTTTTTTTTTTTTTTTTTTAAATGCCGTAAGTTACAGAGTTGCCTGTTTTAGAATTTAACCTTAAATGGGATCCCATATAGTTTATAGTACTGTTTGTATTTTTCTGGGTAAGCCTTTTTTTTCCCACTCAGCATAATGTTTTTGAGTTTCGTCTTTGTTGCGTGTATCAGTAGTTCCTTTCTTTTTATTGGTGTGTAGTTTTCCACTGTATGTATATACCATAATCTATTCACTGTTGAAAGTCACCTGAGCTGTTTCCAGTTAGTTACTGTGAACAGTCTTATACAAGTGTTTTTGTGGACTCTTTTTTCTTTCATGGTTATATACTTAAGACTTGGTTTGAGTAGGTCATAGGGCAATTGTATGTTTTAGTTTTGTGAGAAATTATGTTTTTAAAAATGCTTGTGGGCCCGGCGCGGTGGCTCACACTTATAATCCTAGCACTTTGGGAGGCTGAGGCGGGTGGATCGCCTGAGCTTCGAGACCAGCCTGGCCAACGTGGTGAAACCCGGTCTCTACTAAAAATACAAAAACTAACTGGGCGTGGCCGCAGGCACCTGTAATCCCAGCTACTCGGGAGGCTGAGGCAGGAGAGTCATTGCTTGAACCTGGGAAAGGGAGGTTACAGTGAGCCGAGATTGCGCCATTGCCATCCAACCTGGGCAACAAGAGCGAAACTCCATCTCAAAAAAAAAAAAAAAAAAAAAAAGCTTGTGTAGTGCTGGCTTCAGCAGCACATATACAAAAAAAAAAGCTTGTGTCATTTTACCATCCCACCAACGAAGATATTTGGGAGTTCCTGTTGCTTCATATCCATGCTAACATTTTGATCTTGTCAGTCTCTTTAATTTTAGCTATTTTAGTGGGGGTGTAGCCATATTAAGTTTTAAAGTTCAGGTCTGGTTTCTAGGATTCCTGATTCATGCCTCCACCATCCTGGGTGCTTTCAGCATTTTACTGCAGAAGATTAGAAATAGTCAATATTTTATAAATGGAAAAATTCCTTTCAGTTAATATATGATGTTATAGCTGTGAGGATGTTTTTGCTTTTTGTGATGGTAAAATTAAAATTATAAATTCTGTGAACGCTTTTATTTTACTCTGCTGTAACCAAATTGTGTGTGTGTGTGTGTTTTTTTTTTTTTCTTTTTTTTTTTTGAGGTGGAGTCTCACTCTGTCACCCCCCAGGCTGGAGTGCAATGGCGTGGTGTCAGCTCACTGCAGCCTCCGCTTCCCGGGTTCAAGGATTCTCCCGCCTCAGCTTCCCTAGTGGCTGAGACTACAGGCGCGTGCCACACCACACCCGGCTAATTTTTGTGTTTTTAGTGGAGACGGGGTTTCACCTTGTTGGCCAGGCTGGTCTGGAACTCCTGACCTCGTGATCCACCTGCCTCGGCCTCCCAAAGTGCTAGGATTACAGGCATGAACCACGGGGCACCCAGCCCAAAACAAATTGTTAATAGATAAAATTAAAGTCTTTCCGAAGTAGCCTTTTCTGATGGCAGTTAATTTTTAAATTCTTGATCATTGTTTTATGTCGAAGCAGAAAATGTGATAAAAATTGACGCTTACCACCACACCAGAGAACCTGAAGACAAGTTGGGCTTGTATATGCAAGGGAAACAGATACAGGAAAATGTGGAAGAAAAAGAAAAGCAGTTTTCAAATGACCTATTTGTAAAATCTACTTGAAGCGCGAAAGATATGCCATTTTATAATTTAAAAATTTTAAAGGGTTTGATTGAAACGATTTGCTACAAATGAAAGTTTGTCATTAAAAAATACTTAATGACATTAAAATTCCACTGAAAATGTCCAGTTAGAAATTGGGAAATATGTAGTCTTTAAAATTTGTACCTAATTTTGGAGGGTCAGAGGGTAAGCTGAAGACAGACCTCCAGAGGATAATATTGAAGGCTTATGCTCTGTATCAGGCAAATTCCATTTTCTGTAAGTTAAAATTTCTTTCAATAAGTATTTCTATGTAATGTAGATTCCTTAACACATTATACCAAATGATGTTTATGTGAACATGCTTTAATAATTGATTAGATGAAATTATGTTAAACTTCTTGGGTAAATTGTGAAATAAGTTGTAAGATGGTAATTTATTTTCCTATTTTTCCATTGGTTTCTGGTCGTGAGTACCAACAGGCAGAAACAGGATGCCTTAATTTTTTACAGTGCTATATACATTTGGTATTTAGTAATGTTACCTATTCAAAGTTACTAATAAAGCTGAAGCTATTTTCCAATTTAGAGTGAAATTTATTATTCATGGAGCACTCAGAATCAATTGAGTAACATAAGTTTTTACTTACAGGTTGCTAGAATAGGTAGTGAGAATATAAACTGTGCTGTGTGTATTCCAAGGTGCTGTCATTATTAGAGATTTTCATAATACAGGTTGAATATCCCTTATGGGAAACGCTTGGGACCAGAAGTGTTTGGGATTTTGGATTTTCTTTTTTTTTTTTTGGATTTTGGAATATTTGTATATACATAATGAGATATCTTGGGGATGGCACCTAAATATAAACATGAAATTCAGTTATATTTCTTGTGCATTTTATGCACGGAGTCTGAAGGTAATTTTATATGATATTTTAAATAAATTTGTGAGTGAACCAAACTATACATTGAACCATCAGAAAGCAAAGGTGTTACATATGGTATTTTTCCACATGTGATGTCATAGTGTTAAAAAATTTCAGATTTTGGAGCATTTCAGATTTCATATTTTTGGATTGGGGATGCTCAACCTGTATGTAAGTAAATAGATACAAAAGCATCAATGTGTAGTGGCACAAAGGCCCTGTGTATGAGATTTTTTTTTTTTGTTAATTATTCATCATCAGCTATTGAAAAGAGCTTTGAGGATTTCCAAGCATCCACGAGCAAGATAACATCTAGAAGAATGGACAGTTACATATGTGAGACATTAGTGCAGATAATGGAGGGGAGTTTCCATATAACTTCTAGTTAGCTTATTTTGGGATTTCATAGACTATTAGGTTATGTGTAAAAATTTTGAAATACATTTGCTTGAAATGTCCAGGCAGTATATACTCTGGTTTTAGAAAGTGCCTTCTGTCAGTGCAGACTTCTGGGAAAATATTAATATACTTAGACGTAATTTAAACGTACTGAGTCAAATTGAGCCTTTCTTTGTTAAGGGAAATTGCCTTAGGGTCATCATCACACACAACATTTAATGTTATACTGTGTAGTGTGGATTTAGAACTATACTGTCCACTTTGATACCATCACCCACATGTGGTTATTAAGTACTTAAAATGTGGTTGGACTGAAGTGAGATGTGTTGTTAAGTGTAAAATTTACACCAGATTTTGAAAATTTGGTATGAACAAAATAACTTAAATATCTTAATGGTTTTGATATATTGTGTGTTGAAATAGTATTTTGCAGATTTGAGTTAAGTAAAATATCAAACTTAATTTGACCTTTTATTAAAAACTTTTTTTCAGTATGACTTCTTAAAAGTTTAAAATTACTTGTGGCTCATATATATTTCTGCTGGACAACATCTTATCCAGAAGGTTGGATTGAATCAGTATAGTAAGATATCTGAGAAAAAAGTTTAAGATCATTGTTTTCTTATATGCTTTATTCTAATACTGAACAGCTGAAAAACTCGTTATTTAATGATTCTGATTAACAGAGATTGCTTAGCTTTTTTTAAGAAACAGCATAATTGAAGTATAATTTGCCTACCATACAGTTCACCATTTTAAAGTCTGTAATTGATGTAATACATTCACAGGGTCGTGTAGTCAATTTTAGAACGTTTTTATCACCCTCAAAAGAAACCCTGTACCCTTTAGCAGTTGCCCTTCGTTTCTCCCTGGGCCCCCCAGCCTTAGGCAACTACTGATCTATTTTTTGTCTATAGATTTGCTTGTTCTGGACATTTGTTGTAAGTGGAATCATGTGGTCTTTTGTGATTGGCTTTCACTTAGCATAATGTTTTCAAGGTTCATCCCTGTTTGAAGCATGTGCCGGTACTTCCTTCCTTTTTATTGCCGAATAACATTCCATTGTGTTGCCAACAGCATTCCACATTTTATTTTTCTCTCACGTGGTGGACACTGGGTTGTTTCTGCTTTCTGGCTATTATGACTAATGCTGCTGAACACTAGTTTTTGTGAGGACATATGTTTTCATTTTTCTTGGGTGTAGATATAGGAGAGGAAATTGCTGGGTTAAAGCTGTATGTTGAACTTTATGAGGAGCTGCCAAATTATTTTCCAAGGTATCTGTACCATTTTACATTTCCACTAGCAATGCATGAGGATTCCAATTACCACATTCTCAATAACACTTGTTACTGTCTTTGTGATTATAGCCATCTTACTGGCTGTGAAATGGTATCTTACTGTGATTACTTTGCTTTTTATTTTCATTATTATTTTTGCTGGAGGCATTCTGAGGAAAACTGGAAAGCCTGCTAGACAAATTTGCCTTTTATTATTTGAGCAGTAGTTCTCAGTGTGGTTTGGGGGGTCCCTATATCCTGTTAAGGGGACCATGAGATGAAATGATTTTCATAGTAATTCTGAGACGTTGTTTTTATTTTTCAGTCTAATTTTCTCAAAACTGGGCAGTGCACTTGGCTAGAGTCTTTAAGGTGTGGGATATGACAACAGATATGTAAATCTAGCTGTCTTCTGTTATAAGACTAAAGTGATTTCCAAAAATTTAAAATAATGCCACTCTTATCACTGAGAAAATATAGCTATTTTTCATAAGGATGTTATGTATATTAATATATAGTGTATTATTTTTAAATGAATTTATTTTTAAAGATTATTCCGTTTTAATTTCTAATATTATAAATACCAACAACTATAAATAAACAAAACTCTTTGGATTTCTGAAGTTGTAAAATGGTGTCCTGAGAGCAAAAATTTCTGTGGTGGAGTATTCAATAGATTAAGTACGTCCTTAAAATATTGGGTAGTGGCTCCACTAAGTTGCCATTACCTCTTGCCTAGAAACTGCAGTAGCCTACTGGTAAGTTGCCTCACTTTTCTATAACTCTCCTGCCAGCCATTCCAAGAGTGATCTCTGAAAAATGTTAATCAGAGCATGCCACTCTCTGTGTAAAGCTAATGGCTCCCTATTGGTCTTAGAATATATAATGGTGTAGAGAGGCGCTATGTAACACGGTTCCGTGCCCTCTCCATTTTCTGCAGATGCCTTCTTTCTTTGCTTGCTTGGCTGACTGCATTGACCTTCTAGTTCCTTGACCTGTTAATACTTTTTTCCTGCCTGAGGACTTTTGTACAGTTTGTTCTTGTTACCTAGAATGCAAGAATACTCTTTGCTCATTCCTCTTCCATCTTTAAATCTTAATGCAAAGGTCAGTTTCTCCAGGTAGCATCTATTTCTGATTGTCCGGACTAGATTGGGATCCCCTGTTGGATTTCTCACAGCAGCCTGTTTTTAATAAGAATTCATCACAACTTAAAATTGTGTATTTATGTGATTCCTTCTCTTTAGAGAGGGGCTGTGATTGTTCACCATTGTATTACCAGAGCCTAGGGCTCAATAAATTGTTTACATATGAATCTAGTCCATTATGTACAATAATACATATTCAGTAATTACTTATTGTTGAACCTTTACTGAGTGTAGTATGTACATAATCTCGTAGCTTCCAGCCCTCTTGTGGAAGCTTCCTCTTAAACTCTTCCCCCCTAGGTCACCACTCTCCAAGCACAACTCTTGACTGCTTCATGATGTTCACTCTTGCTTCTCTGCCTGGAACATTATTCTTCTAGAACCACCTTTCTTAACTGGAGATTCTCATCTGAACCACAGAGCACAGAAAGTGATTTGAATAGCTATCCATTTCTCTCAAAGGTGGTTCATGATGAATATAATTTTAGATGTATAGGAGAGAAGTTAATTCGTTACATAGTGAGTGGTTCGCTGGAAAATGCTGGTTTATCAACCCGTTCTTCAGGAAAAACACTGATTTGTAGTGTTTGCTGGATTTTCATGATGTAAATATTGTCACTGTGGCAGATTTCAAGATACTGTTATTAAACTGGCTCACAAAATTTATGAAATTTAAGAGCCATTGCTTATAATGGGTACCTTAGGGCAGGGGCCAGCAAACTGGTAGTCCAAATCCGCTGTGCCTATTTGCTAGTGTGTTATCTATGGCTCCTTTCAGAATAGACTGTGTGACTGCTAGAGCCAGAAAGATTTACTGTCTAGCCCGTAACAGAAAGTTTGCTTACGCTGGTGTTAGGGCTTCCTGTTACTAGATCTTGTTCATCAAAACATTTCTCATTGGAAATTTTTACCGTGACTTATTTTTTATAGAAATACAATGTGAGCTGGGCTCAGTGGTTCACGCTTGTAGTCCCAACACTTTGCGGGGCTAAGGTGGCAGGATTGCTTGAGCACCGTGGCTCAGTGATCATGGCTCACTGCAGCCCCCTGCTCCTGGAGTTCAAGACCAGCCTGTCTACAAAAAAATAAAAATTTATCTAGGTGTGGTGGCACACACCTGTAGTAGCAGCTAGTTCAGCAGGGTTGAGCCCAGGAGTTTGGAGGTTACAGTGAGCTATGATTGCACCGCTGCATTCCAGCTGTGGTGACAGAGTGAGACTTGGTGTCTTAAAAATAAAAAACAGTATGAGCCACGTATGTAATTTTCCTGTTAGCCACTTTAATAAAAAGGAAAGACTGAAGTTAATTTTTCAATAGTGGTGACTCACACATAAAATTTATCACGTTAACCATTTTTAAGTGTTCGGTTCAGTGACATTAAGTACATTCACAGTCGTTACCACCAGCCCTTTCCAGAACTCATCATCTTACAAAACTGAAACCCTGTACCACATAAACAGTAACCCCCATTTCCCCCATTCCCCCACCTCTAGCAACCACCATTCTTCTTTCTGTCTCTGAATTTGACCACTCTAGGTATTTCATGTAAGTGGAGTAAGACAGTGTTTGGCCTTTTGTGATTAACTTATTGCCCTTAGTATGATGTCCACACGGTTCATTTATGTTGTAGCATGTGTCAGGATTTACTTTTCTTTTTTTTGAGACAGGGTCTCACTTTGTCACCCAGGCTGGAGTGCAGTGGCACAATCATGGCTTGCTGCAACCTCCACCTCCTGAAGTTCAAGTGATCCTCCTGCCTTAGCCCTCCAAGTAGCTGGGACTACAAGCTCATGTCACCATGCTAGGCTACTTTGTATTTATTTGTAGAGACGGGGTTTTACCACTTTGCCCTGGTTGGTTTTGAACTCCTCAGCTCAAGGAGTCTGCCTGCCTTGGTCTCCCAAAGTGCTAGGATTATACAGGTGTGAGCCATCACACACCCAGCCAGAATTTACTTTGTAAGACTGAATAATATTCCATTGTATGTGTGTACCACATTTTCAAAATCCATTGATCTGTTGCTGGTCACTTGGGTTGCTTCCACCTTTTGGCTATTGTAATTTTAATATGCTTTATTTAACCCAGCATATCTAAAATATTTTAAGGTGTAATTGATATAAAGACTGTAAAATATCTTGCATTTTAAAATACTAAGTCTTTGAAATATATTTTGTAATTTACACTTAGAGTATATCTCAGTTTGAAGTAGCCACATTTCAAGTGCTTAATAGCCATATGTAGCTAGCGACTACTGAATTAGCATAGCTAATAAAGCTTTCAGGATGTGCTTCCACCTACCTTTTCTCCTGTTTTCATTGCATTTCAGCCAGTTTGTATTGTCTCTTCCGCTACCCTCAAATATCACTAGCTCTTTCTCCCCCTTTTGGGGCCTTTGCAAATGCTGCTACTGACAATGACATAATGGCCAATATTTATTGCAGGCTTGATTTGTAAAGCATGATGCATTATATTTTCTTAAAATGTCACACAGCTTTATGCTGAAAACACTGTTATCTTTTTTTAAAAAAATGAAGATGCTGGCCGGGCATGGTGGCTCGTGCTGCTAATCACAGCACTTTGGGAGGCCGAGGCAGGCGGATCATGTGAGGTCAGGAATTTGAGACCAGACTGACCAACATGGAGAAACCCCGTCTCTACTAAAAATACAACATTAGCCCGGCATGGTGGCGCATGCCTGTAATCCCGGGTACTCAGGGGGCTGAGGTGGGAGAATCGCTTGAACCTGGGAGGCAGAGGTTGCAGTCAGCCGAGATCACGCCATCACACTCCAGCCTGCGGCACAAGAGTGAGACTTCGTCTCAAAAAAAAAAAAAAAAAATAGCTGGGTGTGGTGGTGCACGCTTGTAGTCCCAGCTACTCGGGAAACAGGTGGGAGAATTGCTTGAATTTGCGAGGCATGAGCCGAGATCTCGCCACTGCAGTCCAGCCTGGGTGACAGAGGGAAACTGCCTTTTTTTAAATTTTTTTTTTTTTTTGAGGCAGTGTCTTGTACTGTCGCCTCGGCTGGAGTGCAATGGCGCAATCTCAGCTCGCTGCAACCTCCGCCTCCTGGGTTCACACGACTCTCTTGCCTCAGCCTGCTGAGTAGCTGGGATTGCAGGTGCACACCACTACACCCGGCTAATTTTTTGTATTTTTAGTGGAGATGGGATTTCACTATGTTGGCCAGACTGGTCTCGAACTCCTGACCTCATGATTCGCCCGCCTTTGCCTCCGAAAGTGCTGGGATTACAGGTGTGAGCCCCCCTGCCCGGCCTAACTGTATCTTAAAAAAAAAAAGATACTGAGACTCATATTATTAATGTGATCAAATTCATACATATATTAGGTAGTAGACTCTAGATTCAAACCCAGTGACAAACTTGGGAGGCCTCACCGATCCAGTGCCCCAAACTGCCTTGACTTTCCTTTGACTGGCTTTTCCGTCTTTAAAAATGGGTTGAAGAGCTAGGTGTGGTGGTTCAAGTCTGTAGTCCTAGCTATTTGGGAGGCTGAGGTGGGAGAATTACTTGAGCCCAAGAGTTCCACGCCAGCCTGGGCAACATAGCAATACTCTTATCTTTTTTAAAAAAGTTTATTTAAATGTTAGTTCATCAGAGGGTAATTGGATGCACCAGTCTATATCCGATCATTGATTATAATCTCTGATACCATTTTGTGATTATATGGATTGTCTCCTTTACGCCCCCGCCGCTCCGCAATACTGTAAGAACTTCAGGGGCAGGGACTGTTGTGCTTACTTTCTAATCCCAGGTTGCCTAGAATTGTGGCCTGGGCACATACTGAGTAGACAAGTATTTATTGAATGACCAAATAGTGTTTTAAATATTTATTTGCGATATTTTGTACCTAGTTGGGATTTTTTTTTCCCTTTTTTAGACAGAGTCTTGTTCTATCACCCAACCTGAAATGCAGTAGTGCCATCACAGCTCACTGCCACCTTGATCTCCTGGGCTCAAGCGATCCTCCCACTTCAGCTTCTGGAGAAGCTAGGACTGCAGACATGCACCACCACGCCCAGCTATTTTTTGTACTTTTTTTTAGTTTTTTATTTTTTTGTTTGTTTTTATAGAGACAAGATTTCGCTGTGTTGCCCAGACATGCTGGTCTTAGGAATATTTTAAGAATGTAATTTTGGAAAAATGTGTTTATTCTTAGTCATCTTAAATATCTGATGGCATTATTACAGTTATTTTCCTGTACCAACAACTGCTACTACAAAAAAGATAAGAGAGGTGATACACTAGCTTGATTTAATCTCTCCACATTGTTTACATAAATCAAAATGTCATATTATGCTTCATAAGTATATACAATCATGATGGCAGGTGGATCACGAGGTCAAGAGTTCGAGACCATCCTGGCCAACATGGTGAAACCCCGTCTCTACTAAGAATACAAAAATTAGCGGGCGTGGTGGTGCGCACCTGTAGTCCCAGCTACTCGTGAGGCTGAGGCAGAAGTATTGCTTGAGCCTGGGAGGCAGAGGTTGCAGTGAGCCAAGATTATGCGACTGCACCGTATCCTGGCAACAAAGTGAGACTCCGACTCAAAAATAATAATAATAATAAAAAGTGAAGTTAAACTATACAAATACCATTAAATTGAGATTAGGAGCTTTTTTTAGAGACTGAAGTTGATACTTAAATCTGCCGCTCTTTACAGAGACTATTGGATTAGCATACTTAACAGATTCCATTTATTATAGGCATGAAAATATATGTGTGTATTTGCAAAATATTGTTGCTAGACCTGAACTCTGATTTTTCTAGGTATAATTATACAACTATGAGTTAGTTTGATGTCCTGTAGATGTGACAACAGTCTGCTTGGTTTACTGGTTAAGCAACTGCTATACAGATGTCTAAAACTTGGGGGTAATTTTTTTTGTTTTTACTCTTTAAAGCTCTCTCCAGTTTTCTTAAAGGATATGACTTTTACATTTAAAAAATACCTTATGCATATTTTTATTTTAAAATTAAGAAATTCAAATGATGTTGAAAAGTATAAAAAAGGGGACTGAGCGTGATGGCTCACACCTGTAAGCCCAGCACTTTGGGAGGCCGAGATGGGCAGATCACAAGGTCAGGAGTTCAAGACCAGCCTGGCCAATATAGTGAAACCCCATCTCTACTAAAAAAATAAAAAAATTAGCCAGTGTGGTGGGGCGCACACTCAGCTGCTTGAGAGGCTGAGGCAGGAGAATCACTTGAACCCAGGAGGTGGAGGTTGCAGTGAGTCAAGATCATGCCACTGCACTCCGGCCTGGGTGACAGAGTGAGATTTAGTCTCAAAAAAAAAAAAAGGTGGGGGGACATTCAGCATAAAAGGTAAAGTTAACTTTTTTTTTTTTTTTTGGTGATTCTGTCCAGAAAGGTGTTTATATGTTCATATATAGTTTTTGACTTTTATTAAGCAAATGGGGTCAACCACCCACAATTTTCTTTATCTTACTCTTTTTACTTGTATTACCTTGGTAGTCTTTCCATGTAGAACTAGCTCATTAGACTGTTATTTATTATTTTTGTGATTTGTTTTGGTTTGCTTACGAATATTTTGCGAAAGGAAAGCATGAACCTTAGAATTGGAGAAATCTGATGATGGGTAAGAAGCTTTAATCATCTCAGCCTCACTGGCTACGTTTTTAACGTATCATGTGATACCTGCTTCAGTAGATTGTTTGGAGGATTTTGTGACATCATATGCATAAAGTACCTGACTCAGAGTTTATATGATTTACTTACATTAGTTTCTTTCCCCACAGCCTTTTGTTCAGCAGCGAATTGAGTTTCAAGTTTTTGCAATAGAAGGAAGTATATCTATCCTAGCATGTGAATAGTGATATATTTAGTTTGTAATTCTTACCAGATTTAAATCAGAGAGATTCTAAACAATAAATTTTCTAAATAATACACTAACATTTGTGGCTGTGTACAGTTTTATGAGAGAGTGCCCCTTTCTCATATATGTTACATATTCAGTGTGGTTGTTTCTCATACTTGGCATCCTTGTATAAAGGGTTATGCAGTGTTTTAAATAATACTACTAACTTTAAGGTTAAACATCAGACTCTTGGAGAATGATAACTGACAGAACCATGTATATGGATGATCTATGAACATTTTTTCAAATGTTATTAGCAATATTGAGTAAGGAGCTAATTCAAAAATAGACTCTTGAAGGATCTCTGCCTTAAGATACTGAAATAGCAAAGATTTGAATACAGCATTCAGATAACTATTTAGAGAACCCTTGCTAAATGCTGTTAGGTATGTGACTCTGCGGGAAATTCGTGTATGTTTGATCTTCAGAGCTGAAGTAAATTTTATTTTTGGATAGGTTGATTCCCACCCCCCAGGATGTTTAAATAGGGTGAGATAATGGTTGTTTAAAAGCAAGTTTGGATGTTTGGATTTTGGAATGTTTGTAAAGGGTGACAGTGTTGCTTTTAAAGTCAGATTAACTCCATTTTCAAAGTGTTTACAGTTTAGAGCTTATCCTTGCATAATTAGATTAGCAATATTTGAATATCTTAGTGAATGAATTGTGCCCAGGCAATTTCCATGTCTCATAATTCTCCCATCAGCCCTGCAGAATAGATATCTCTGTTCCTAATGAAGAAACCAAGGCTCAGAGACAGGTTACATCCTCCAGGTCACAGAACTAGTATGTAGCAAAACCAAGATTTGAATTCAGGCCTCCGTGTTTCAAAAATATTCTTTCCTAATTTGATTCTCTTCTCTTCCCTCCATATGTGTGTTTCATTTTCTTCTCAAAAACAGTGGAGAACGAGGAGTAAGCAAAGTCGACCCTCAACAGCTGAGATTGGCACAATAAAGTTGATACACTGTATCTTAGACATTTTCATTTCAGGACAGCATTTCACATTCTTTGCACATTCTATTTGATACGGTTTTCTAACTCTTAATTATTTGCTGCTTTTCTTCCTCAGATTAAAAATAGAAAATTTAGGGGAGAAAGAAGGTATGCTTTCAAGACAGGAACTTGACAGTCTGTTTAAAAAAAAAAGAAAAAGGCAGATACAGGATGCCTTGAGAGTCTGGAACAGTTATCACTATATTGCAGAACAGCAGTTGATATTCACACCAGTAACTCAGCATTATCAAAAGTTAAAATTACATTCAGGAGAATGGAAAACAATTTTGGTGCTTACACAGGGGTAACCTTCAGTTAGCTGGAGAATCCACTCATGTGCGACACCTGGCTTTTGGATGATGTTGAAAAAAATGAGGGGTTACTGAAAGTTGTGTTGTCCGTGCTGGGTTCATTTTGAAATCATTAAATTGCTTATTCAAGGTGCATTAGAATTTTGATTCTTACGGTTTTTGAGAAAAAGTTTATTGATTCTCAGCTTTCAGCTCTCTGGCCTGTAGTTATCGTAGGTTATCAGTGCAAGACCAGAGTTGGATGTACATCCTGTAGGAAATATGGATACTTTCAAGCCCATTCTATCATGTATCTTTAATTTTGAGTTAATAGTGACCACATAGGCTTAAGGACAGGAATAATTTGATGTAGGTAATCTTTTTAATGGAAATTACAAAATTCTTCCTTTATGGTTCTGGCTATTCCCTAGATGAAAATTATTATTATTATTATTATTTTTGAGACGGAGTTTCGCTCTTGTTGCCCCAGGCTGGAGTGCAATGGCATGATCTCAGCTCACAACAACCTCCATCTCCCGGGTTCAAGCGATTCTCTTGCCCCAGCCTCCCAAGCAGCTGGGATTATAGGCGTGTGCCACCATGCCTGGCTAATTTTGTATTTTTAGTAGAGATGGGGTTTCTCCATGTTGGTCAGGCTGGTCTCAAACTGCCGACCTCAGGTGATCCGCTGTGGCCTTCCAAAGTGCTGGGATTACAGATGTGAGCCACTGCGCCCGGCAGAAAATATTTTTTATAATTGTAATAAGTTTTATTTTTCTGCAGAGGAATAGTGTCAGTGAGCTACCTCTGTCTAAACAGCTTTGAGATTTTCTAAGATGGCTAATTAAGTTTTTCTATATCAGTACTGTTTAGCTTCTGATTTTTGTTGTTGTGTGATAAAAGTGTAGATTAAACAGACAAGGAAGTTAAGTTCAAATGTTAGAGAAAATTTCTAGAAATTTTGAAAACAGTGTAATCTGAAAGCTATTTCTCTATTCTGTAGGAAGCAGAATAGAAGTTTAAAGATATTTGAAGTATATGCAGAATTTTTAGCTGTAGGACAAATTCCATTTAGATAAAAGTACTACATTATTTAACTTGATTTAATTTTGTTAAATTAATAAACCCTAAAATATGGTTTATTTGGAGAAGTGTACCGTATCTGGCATGGTACAATTAAGCTTAAGATTCATTTATCTTGGTTTCAAATAGAATGGCAGATAGCTGAACTTACACAGTTGTTTATCTCTTGGTTTTTGCTTGCTCATTCCAAGTTTTGTATCATTTTTACTCAGAACAAATCAATTTAACAGTAGTCTTCTACTTGGAAGCGGTTCTAATATCTAAATTAGGTGACCTTGGTTGTTTGAAAGTTAAAATAAGAACTTAGTTATAAATGGTAGTCATATGCAGTTCTCTGTAGTTCCCTAGAACTGTACTGTATGCTATCACCATTTTTAACGTGTTTTCCAACTTTCAGCATAAAGTGCCATAAATTCGTACTTCAGAATTAAGATGTCCCTCCGGAACCGAGAGTCCCATGAGGCTGGAGGATCCCAGTATCTATGACATTAATTGTCAACAGCTCTGTAAATTTGTGAGTGAACATGATTTCTCACATGTCTGTCAGGACTTTGGTTGGGTTTCTTGAGGTTTTGTTGTAAGGAATGAATGTGAAAATGTGTATGTGATGCCAGGTACAGCATAGCTGTATAATAATGATTAATGGAAGTAATTTTTGAATGTTTACTGTAGTGTCCTACTCTTCTGCATCTAGGACACTGTAGAGAAGCCCTTAGTCTGTCCAGAAAGCCCTGATTATCTTTCAGGTACTGATGCTGACAACTCATGGTTAGGAGACTCCTGTCTTTAAATGTTACCAGGGGTTCAACTGAGCTGTTCTACTAGATTTTGAGATTATAGCTGTTTTGGATATCAGGTTTTAATTGTCTCTGCTATGTATTATGTTAATGGATGATCTTTTATCCTTCGGTGATCATCTCTGTTGTCATTTTCATGTCTTATATCCAGTCTGATCTGCTACCTAAAACTAAGTTCTCTTCATTCCATTTCCTTTCAGTGGACCTGCCCAAGATGAGACATATATGTATGTATTTTATATATATATATATATATATATTTTTTTTTTTTTGAGACAAGTCCCGCTCTGTCACCCAGACTGGAGGGCAGTGGCGCGATTTTTGGCTCACTGCAACGTCTCCTCCTGGGTTCAAGTGATTTTCAAGCCTCAGCCTCCCGAGTAACTGGGATTACAGGTGTGTGCCATGATGCCAGGCTAAGTTTTGTATTTTCAGTAGAGATGGGGTTTCACCATGTTGGCTAGGCTGATCTCAAATTCCTGACCTCAGATGATCCACCCACCTTGGCCTCCCAAAGTGTTGGGATTACAGTCATGAGCCACTGCACCCGCCCTCAGTAAGGCATATTTTAGCTTTGGGGAAGGGAATAATTTGAAATTGAAATACTCGGGAGTACAGGCTACCTGTGTTTCGACTTCCTGATGTTTCTGTTCTTTTTTTTTTTTTTTGAGACAGGATCTGGTTCTGTTGCCCAAGCTGGAGTGCAGTGGCACAATCATAGCTCACTGCAGCCTCCAACTCCCGGGCTCAAGCAATCCTCCCATGTTGGCCTCCCAAAGTGCTGAGGTTACAGGTATGAACCGCCACACCCAGCCCCTGCTGCAGCTTAAAAGTTAACAGTCAACTTTTAAAACTATTTTTATTAAAGTACAGCATAGAAGAATACATATATCATAAATGTACAGGTTTGTGTTTTAGCCTAAAGGTCAAGAAAGTAGAACATGATACAAATTCCCAAGAAGTCACTTTCAAACTTAAGGTTACCACTATTCTCACTTTGGACACCATGGATTTTGTTCCCAACCCTTAAAAAAACAAAAAACTTCATATAAATGAAATCATACAATTTATCTTCATTTATGATTGGCTTTTTTGCTCTGTGTTGAGGTATCCATGATGATATGTGGCAGTAGTTCATTTGTTGTCATTGGGGGTAATCTAGTACATGACTGCACTATAGTTTATTCTACAGTTGAGGGACATTTGGATTGCTTTCAGTTTTTGGCTAATATAAGTAATGCTGGTTCGAATGTTCTTGATTGTATTTGTTGATGTATTTGTTGTGGACATGTAATTTGTTAAATAGCGGAATTGTTGGGTCATGCGGTAAGCATATGGTCAACTTCTCTTGCAAAATGTTATTCTAAAATGTACTGATTTTTACTTGTACCCACAGTGTGTGGTTTCCAGTTGCTCTGCATCCTCTGTAACACTCTTAACAGTCTTAAACTGAACCCTTCAGTGCATTTGTCACTGGTTTTAATTTAACGTTATCTGTGTTGTTTGTCATCTAAATGAAAAGGATTTTATTTTTGTGAAATTCCTGTTTCAATTTCTTGGCCATTTTTCAATTGGGTTGTGTTTCTTGGTGATTTGTAGACATTTATGAAATCTGGACTTGAGCTGTGCTGGTTGTGTTGCAAATTGTCTCTTTAAGGGCTTATTTTTTTACTCTGCTAATGATAGTTCAGTATATGGTACCCCTTTAAAACAATGGTTAGGTCTTTTTGTATCCCACTTAGGTCATCTTTTCCAATTGATCAACACTTGATTTCTTGTTATCTTTTTGGTAGTTTAATTGCATGTGGTCACAGAGTACAATTTGGTAAGATTTTAATTTTTTGAAATATGCTGACTTTCTTTATGGCCCAGTATATGTAGTCAAATTTAGTAAAGGCACTTAAAAAGAATGCTTATTCTGCAGTTGTTGGGTTTGGTGGTCTGTGTATGCCCAGTTAGGTCATATGTTAATTGTTCATATCTTTTTACTAATTCATTTTTGCCCATTTAGTTTGTCAGTTTCTCTGAGATAAATGTATCACATTGTTTATAATAGCCAGAAGGTAGAAACAACCCAAATGCCCATCACCTGATGAGTGGATAAACAAAATAGGTGGTATATCCATACAATGGAATACTATTTGGCCATAGAAAGGGATGAAGTATTGATACATGCTATGACATGGGTGAATCTTGAAAACATGCCAAGTATAAGAAGCTAGTCGCAAAGACCATATGTTATAATACTGCCTTTATATGAAATACTCCTATGGAGACAGAAAGTATAAATTACTGGTTTCTTATGGTTGGAAGTGAGGAGGCATAGGTAGGTGATAGCTGTAGGGTATAGATTTTTTTGAGGTAATGAAAATGTTCTGAAATTGACTAACACATATCTGTGAATACTCCAGAAACCATTGAATTGTATACTTTAAATGAGTGAATTATGTGGTATGTCTCCATAAAGCTTAAAAATTCTGTTGTTTTTGTGAGTATTTAGAAGGATGTAAGAATAGATGCATTTTTTTTTTTTTTTTTTTTTTTTTGAGACGAAGTTTCGCTCTCATCACCCAGGCTGGAGTGCAGTGGCAATCTCGGCTCACTGCAACCTCTGCCTCCCAGGTTCAAGCGATTCTCCTGCCTCAGCCTCCTGAGTAGCTGGGATTACAAACACACACCACCATGCCCAGCTAATTTTTGTATTTTTAGTGGAGATGGGGTTTCACCATGTTGGCCAAGATGTTCTCGATCTCCTGACCTTGTGATTTGCCTACCTCGGCCTCCCAAAGTGCTAGGATTACAGACGTGAGCCACCGCGCCCGGCCAGATGCGTGTCTTTAATCTAGCGTCTTACCTTCAAATCCTAAAATGTGATAAAATGCTGTATAACTGTATGTTCTATAATAAAGTCATTTATTTCAGAATAACGAGGGATATCAAAGATTTTGGAGAAGATTTCTGAGTTTCAGGTTAAGAAACACAAATCTAGTTTTACCCTCATTTTGCATAAGAAAAATAGTTAATCTGGATAGGTTTGTCTTTGAAGTCAAATCTAGGTTTGAATCCTAACTCCCAGTTTATTAGCTGTGTCAGTGTGGGGGGAAGGGAGACATCTGTAACCTCTTTTTCTGTGTCCGAAATAGGATTAAAATCTCTCTTCCTCACAAAATTGTTGAGTATTAAAACTGGCAACCTACAGAATGGGAGAAAATTTTTGCAATCTACTCATCTGACAAAGGGCTAATATCCAGAACCTACAAAGAACTCAAACAAATTTACAAGAAAAAAACAAACAACCCCATCAAAAAGTGGACAGAGGATATGAACAGACATTTCTCAAAAGAAGACATTCATACAGCCAACAGACACATGAAAAAATGCTCATCATCACTGGCCATCAGAGAAATGCAAATCAAAACCACAATGAGATACCATCTCACACCAGTTAGAATGGCGATCATTAAAAAGTCAGGAAACAACAGGTGCTGGAGAGGATGTGGAGAAATAGGAACACTTTTACACTGTTGGTGGGATTGTAAACTAGTTCAACCATTATGGAAAACAGTATGGCGATTCCTCAAGGATCTAGAACTAGATGTACCATATGACCCAGCCATCCCATTACTGGGTATATACCCAAAGGATTCTAAATCATGCTGCTATAAAGACACATGCACACGTATGTTTATTGCAGCACTATTCACAATAGCAAAGACTTGGAATCAACCCAAATGTCCATCAGTGACAGACTGGATTAAGAAAATGTGGCACATATACACCATGGAATACTATGCAGCCATAAAAAAGGATGAGTTTGCGTCCTTTGTAGGGACATGGATGCAGCTGGAAACCATCATTCTTAGCAAACTATCACAAGAACAGAAAACCAAACACCGCATGTTCTCACTCATAGGTGGGAACTAACAATGAGATCGCTTGGACTCGGAAAGGGGAACATCACACACCGGGGCCTATCATGGGGAGGGGGGAGGGGGGAGGGATTGCATTGGGAGTTATACCTGATGTAAATGACGAGTTGATGGGTGCAGCACAGCAAGATGGCACAAGTATACATACGTAACAAACCTGCACGTTATGCACATGTACCCTAGAACTTAAAGTATAATAATAAATAAATAAAAAAAAAGAACTGGCATAGTAATAGCTACCGTTGATTGACTACTGCCTATATACCTGATGTTTGCATTTATATACATTCTTGTTTAATCCTTACAAACCATGTGTTCTGCCGTTCATTATATTATTATTTTGGATGGCTACTAAAGGGAAAATGAGGTGTCTAATAATGGGAGGCTAGTTAAATTATGACCTGTTTCTAGATATAGAATATCATGCAAATGGTGTTCTATGAAGATTTTCTCTTAGTTACTTGAAAATTGCTTGTCTTAGATAAAAGGATTATGTATCGTATGATTTCAAATAAAGGAAAGAAAATGCAGATGGAAAAGCTTCAAAATATTTACTGAAGTGAAGTTTTATGTTATCTTTATGCTTTTTTTTGGTATTTTTCAAAATGTTAGCAATGTGTATGGGAGTTGACAAAGGTAAAATAGATTTCTTAAAAACCAGTTGTTTACATTGGCTGTTGTAATTTGATTATGGAAAATTTTATTCATATACAAATGTAGAGTGTTAGGAACTTTCATGTACCTATCTCTGATTTTCAACAATGATACATAGCTTACCATGTTTTTTATATATGCCTTCCCTTCCTTGTCCCCATAAGATTTTTAAAATCTCAGACGTTCTATCATTTAATGTCTATTTATCGTGACAACCGGAAAAATGCCCCTGTGTATTTCCAAAACACCTTCTTGGCAGCAGTTTCCTCGTCTATTGAGATCCATTGCTGTGGGACAGTGAGATAGAGTGGTTTGAAGATGTGATTCTTTTCTGAATTTGGACTGATTTCCTGAGCCAGTCTTTTAATGTAGATTCCTGGGCCCACTCTGAAGCTTTCCTATTTGGGCAGTCTGGTAAAACCTAAGCATACTGGTGATTTTGGTAAAGATCTGAGAATAGTATAAGTAAGTTTTTCTTTATAGCATGACTCTCTTTTGTCTGATTTTATATGTCTGGTCCCTGGAAAGCCTTCTTCAGGTTTTATTGGCTACTTTGTAGTCTTTCTTTAGTTTTCACTTATGGAAAGCCTTGTCTGACTTCCCTTTATGCTTCCTGTGGACTTCATGGTTTTACTTGACTCTCGTTGGACTGTTCACCTTCAGGGAAAGAGTTGTGTCTTTTGTCTTTGATTTTCCATAGTACTGCTTATTAATAAATATTGAATAAAATAAGTGGGAAGGATGGTCAGTATAATACAGATTAAGTATACCTTATCCAAAAACTTTTTTTTTTTTTTTAAACAGACAAACTTGGGACCAGAAGTGTCTCAGATTTCAGAATTTTTTTTTTTTTTTGGAATATTTGCCTTACATACTTACTGGTTCAGCATTCCTAATGTGAAAATCCAAAGTTTGAAATGCTCCTGTGAGCATTTCCTTTGAGTGTCATGGATGCTCAAAAAGTTTTGAATGTTCGTGCATTTCAGATTTGGGGTATTTGCATTAGAGCTACTCCACCCCCAGGCCAAGAATATGAGATTGGCTGTGTATACTATATTCAACTAGAAAGAAAGGAACAGGACTGAAGATAGAAGTCTGAGGAATAGATTATTTTGGACGTAGTAAGAGCTAATTGTGGCTCGAACTAAATCTGGTCTCGTTGACATAAAAAGAATAAGGATATTGGGAAGCAATGCATTGTTAGGCCTTAGCAGAGGATTGAACATAGGATATGTGCACTGTAATAAGACCTTTGTGTTAGAGATGAAGTGATAATCATTTCTTACTAAGATCAAGATACTGACATAAGAAGGACGCATCTCTATATTGTTTGAATTGGGGAGTTTTTGTTTTGTTTTGTTTTCAGAGGCGGGATCTCGCTCTGTCACCCAGGCTGGAGTGCAGTGGTGTGATAATAGCTCACTGCAGCCTTGAACTCCTGGGCTCAAGCAGTCCTCCTGCCTCAGCTTCCTGGAACATTGGCATTATGGTGTTTGAACTGTAGTGTCTGTAGTAGAGGCCTCTATGAGGTACCTCTAGAAACTAGACTGTATGGTGCTGTGCAAACAACTGTAATACATACTTACTTTATTTTTATTTAGTTTAAGGAAGAAATCTCTAAACGTTTTAAATCGCATACTGACCAACTTGTGTTGATATTTGCTGGAAAAATTTTGAAAGATCAAGATACCTTGAGTCAGCATGGAATTCATGATGGACTTACTGTTCACCTTGTCATTAAAACACAAAACAGGTATGGTTTTGGAAGATGTACAGCTTTAAAATCGTGGATAAATGTTCATACTTCTAAAAGTAACTAGTGTTGGCTGTAAATTACTTTGCCTGTCATTGATATTTAAATAGTTAAAATTCTTTCCTTGCTGTCGATAATGATTTTTTTTAAAAAAAGTGATTCCATGTTAATGCTTACACGATTGTCAGATAACCATTTCGTATTTTACAAGGTTCATTGGTATTTAGTTATTATATCTAAATTATTTGCATTAGAACAAGCAAGTTTTTAGCTTTTCTCTCTTTTTTTGAAACAGAGTCTCACTTTGTCGCCCAGGCTGGAGTGCAGTGGCAAGATCTTGGCTCACTGCAAGCTCCGCCTCCTGGGTTCATGCCATTCTCCTGCCTCAGCCTCCTGAGTAGCTGGGACTACAGGTGCACACCGCCACGCCCGGCTAATTTTTTATATTTTTAGTAGAGATGGGGTTTCACCATGTTAGCCAGGATGGTCTCGATCTCCTGACCTTGTGATCCGCCCGCCTTGGCCTCTCAAAGTGCTGGGATTACAGGTGTGAGCCACCGCACCCAGCCCAGCTTTTCTTTTAGTAAGGAAATTTTTAGACAAAGATCGTGAATGACTTATCTCCTTAGCAAACCACAAATTGATAATCATATTTCATTAAGTCTAAGGAACTTTTTTTTTTTTTTTTTTTTTTTTTAAAGAGAGAAAGTCATGCCGTGTTGCCCTGGCTGGGTTCAAGTGATGCACCCATGTCAGCCTGGGACCGTAGGTGTGCCACAGTGTCCAGCTGGCACCACCAGTTTTAAAGAGATACCTTTGTGTATCACTACAAAATAATACTGCTAACTGACTTGATGTTTTCTTGTCACTTAAAAGGTTTATTTTATACTTAGTGAAAGAGCTCCTTTAGACTTACGTGGGTATGGAATTTTATCATATCACTCTTGCATGACATACAAAGACTTAGTTGTCAGTGTCCATATTTTTTCATACAGTATCAAACTCTGTTCTGTCAAGAGTGTTGGTGGTGTAGCATTTCTTAAAAGAGCTCTCCAGTATTTTCTCCAGGATTTTGTTCCAAGCCATTAACACTCATTCTGTAAGTTTTTATGCTGGTATTCACCAACAGCAAATACTTGCTTTACTCATTCAAAATATTCCTTCTATTTTGGTGCTATTCTGAATACATGGTAACTTCTCTCAGTGCCGATTAATGGTGTAATTTTTTTGAAGACACTTAATGTGGTAATTAAGCCTGTCACGTATGGTACAACAGTGTAGCCAGGCATTCAGTTGAAGTCATGTAGCCTACATGTGCAGAAATGTAGTTGATGCCTGGCTGTCAGCAATTGGAAGACAGATCCTGATTTCAGAGATGTTAAAATGGAAAAATGTGTGCTTAGCTAAAGTCAGGGAAAGAAGCAAGGAGTGAGATTCAAAACTCTTGTCTGGTATCATATGGAAAGGTTTTCTTTATTTCTTTACTCCTTTTTTTTTTTGGGACGAATTTTGCTCTTGTCGCCCAGGCTGGAGTGCAGTGGCACGATCTCGGCTCACTGCAACGTCTGCCTCCAGGCTCAAGTGATTCTCCTGCCTCAGCCTCCCAAGTAGCTGGAATTACAGGCATGCGCCACCATGCCCAGCTAATTTTGTATTTTTAATAGAGATGGGGTTTCCCTATGTTGGCCAGGCTGGTCACGGACGCCTGACCTCAGGTCAGGCCTCCCAAAGTGCTGGCTTTACAGGCGTGAGCCACCTTGCCTGGCTTATTTCCTTTTAGAGATAATACTAAATAATAATAATCTGAGCACTTTGGGAGGGTGAGGCAGGGCCATCACCTGAGGTCAAGAGTTCCAGAGCAACCTAGTCAATATGGTGAAACCCCATGTCTACTAAAAATACAAAAAATAGCCCGGCACAGTGACGTGCACCTGTGGTCCCAGCTACTCAGGAGGCTGAGGCAGGAGAATCGCTTGAACCTGGGAGGGGGAGGTTACAGTGAGCCGAAATCATGCTACTGCACCTCCAGCCTGGGTGACAAAGCAAGACTCTGTCTTTAAAAAAAAAAAAAAAAAAAGTAGTAATTATTAATCATATTGATTGACTTTCTTTTGGTGAAGTCTCTCACTTTTTATTGTTTTCAAGAATTTCAGGGGCCTTAGTAAAACTGGCTCATAACTCTCAAAAATTAGAAGGGGATAGATAAAAAAGTTGTGGGTTTTTTGGTTTGTTTGTTTGTTTTTAAAGAGTCTCGCTCTGTCGCCCATGTTGGAGTGCAGTGGTACAATCTTGGCTCACTACAACCTCCACCTCCTAGGTTCAAGCAATCCTCCTTCCTCAGCCTCCTGAGTAGCTGGGATTACAGGCATGCACCTCCACTCCTGGCTAATTTTTGTATTTTTAGTAGATACAGGGTTTTACCATGTTGGCCAGGCTGGTCTTGAACTCCTGACCTCAGGTGTTCACCTGCCTCGGCCTCCCAAAGTGCTGGGATTACAGGCGTGAACCACCACACCCAGCCAAGATAAAGAAGTTTTTTATATAGTCAAACTTTGTGGGTGTAACTGGTCACTGACTTCCCTCTTATGAAATAACCTATCTCCCTCTCTTACATGAGCAATATGATTAAAACTAATGAAATATTTATGTACGTTATACTTAGAGAGGAGGGGCAATTGCAGCATATTTTTTATTTTGTAGGATTTTATTTTATTTTGTACTTTTTGTTCCTAACGCTTAGTTTTCTCAGGCTTTTTATTAAATGATAATTTGATTTCATCTGAAAGTTTACTCTTTATTTCTAGTTGTCAGGATTTCAGTGGTTCTTTCAAAAATAATCACCTCTACTGCTTACTCTGTGATTAATTATTTTCCCTAGGCCTCAGGATCATTCAGCTCAGCAAACAAATACCGCTGGAAGCAATGTTACCACATCATCAACTCCTAATAGTAACTCCACATCTGGTTCTGCTACTAGCAACCCTTTTGGTTTAGGTAAGTGTCTTTAGTCATCCCCATAGGGATGGGAAAAAATACTCCTTTCCATTCCCTGGGTAGCTTCAGATAAAATGAGAAAAGAAAACGTTATGTCACTTTAACAACAAAAATTTAAAAAAAAACTTATATATTCCTATAATTGTAGATATTAAGGAAATAGGTAGGGATATGGATATTTTTACATATCAGTTGGTGCCTTTCTTTTTAATAATGAAAGAGATGTAGTGTGTGTGTACTTGATCTGACTACCACATAATTTAGTATGAGTAAGATTAGCTGGTTATTTATTTATTTTTTTTTTTGAGACGGAATCTCGCTCTGTTAGCTGGTTATTAATCATAAGCCAGCGTCCCTGAATCGTAATTTTTTTATTAGTAAAAGGAAAGAATCAGACTGCATTAGTTATTTTGTAACTGTCCTGAACACATGGAAAGGGGTCTGGGAAGCCAGCCTAGCTTAAAACTGCTTTTGCTTTTGTTATATTAGTTTTGTTTTATTTTTTAAGAGTGGCAGGATCTTGCTCAATCACTGAGGCTAGAGTGCAGTGGTGCCATCATAGCTCACTGCAGCTTCAGATTCCTAGCTTATGGCGTCCTGCCTTGGCGTCCCAAAATGCTGGGGTTACAGATGTGAGCCACTGTGCCTGGCCTGTATTAGATTTATATATTGAGGCTCTGTGGAAGATTTTTTTTTTTTTTTTGAGACAGAGTCTTGCTCTGTTGCCCAGGCTGGAGTGCAGTGGCGTGATCTGGGCTCACTACAACCTCCGCCTCCCGGGTTCAAGCGATTCTCCTGCCTCAGCCTCCTGAGTAGCTGGGATTACAGGAGTGTGCCACCACGCCTGGCTAATTTGTTTGTATTTTTAGTAGAGATAGGGTTTCACTGTGTTAGCCCAGATGGTGTAGATCTCGTGACCTTGTGATCCCCCGAAGTGCTGTTATCCATTATCCTTTGATAATAGATAGCCAAACTCAGTGGCTTATTACAACAAAGCTTCATTTCTTGCTACATTTTTCTGCATGCTACTTGCTTTTTACCAGTTTGTAAGCTGCCCGTCCATATAGTCCCTCAGAGACTCAAGGTAATGAAAGTCATTTTTCATTCTGCTGTATTATAGCTCTACCGTTTGGAACATGGCAGAAGAGACAGCTAAAGGGTTTTAAGTTGAACCTGCTATACTTTGACCAGAAGTGGCACATACCATTTCTTGTACTCCTTTGGCATTTCACATAGGCCTGTCCAAGTGCAAAAGAAATAATAAGGCTGCAAAATGAAATGTTTGGTGAGCACTGCAATCTGCTACTGTAGTTAGTCATACTGAAGTTTTTGTGGTTTCAAGAATGCATTAATACATTTATCTCTGTGCTTTTTGTATATGGTGTTCATTGTGCCTAGTATTCAGTCCCCCTCCTAACCTTCTTTACGTTTCCTTGCCAAAGTATTTATGCTCCAGACTCATTAAGTGTCATCTCTTCTTCTGAAAGTAGCCATTCCACTTAGGTTATATTACCATAATATCCTGTGAATATTCTTTACTGAAGTACTTAACATCTGTGTAGACATTTATTTTCTTGTCTGTCTTTTCCACTAGATTGAGTTCTGAGAATGTCTTTCTCTTTGCCTTATTCTCAATACATGTGTAGCACAGTCTCTGGCATATATAAAAAGTGCTCAGTAAGTGAGGAATGAATGCATTTGGTTGGTTATGTAATTTTACAAAGTAAACACTTTGGGATTACCAAAGTGAGCACTTGGTCATCCTGTTGCTCTGTTAGGTTTCTCCTTGGTTTAAGTCCTCCAAAGAGAAATCTATTTCCAGGTGTTCCCTGGCTTTCTGTATCCTTGATTGGCAGTATCAGCCCTCTTGTACCCAGAGTTTATAGGTGAATTCTGCTTCCTGTTAATAGAACTTAAACTAGTCTTTTGGAAAGATTATTAGAAGTATAGTCTGATGTGTGTATTTATTATTTCTTCCTTTAGCTGGCATATTCTGGAGTGTTTTTTTCTGACACCAGCCAGTTGTCCAACACCAGCTCTGTGTCCAAGATTCAGTTTCTTTTCTGATACTGCCTACCTACAGTTAGTATCCGATCTCACAGGTTAGCAGACTTAGTCCTGCAAGACTGCCCCTACTTCAGATACTAGTCACAAGTTCTAGGCCACCTGTACTTCTGACTGACCAGTTCTAAATTGGGGGTTCCCCTGACCCTCCTCAGGTTCAATAATTGCTAGAATGGCACCTGGAACTCAAGAAAACACTTATACGTTTACCTGTTTATTATAAAAGATACAACTCAGAAACAGACAAATCTTGAAAGAGAATTATAAGGGCACAAGGTATGTGGGGCATGGAAGTTCAGCTCAAAGGTTCCAGGTCCCCTCAGCGCACAACTCTCCTAACACTCAGATATGCTTTTCACGTTGAGTTTTCTTAATCTTACTGTTCAAGAATTTGCATAGAGCTCTATCTCCAGCTCCCTTCCCTCACTTTCTTGGTGGGTGGGGCTGAAAGCTTCAGCCCTTTAATCACTTTATCTTTCTGGTGCCCAGCTCCTTTCTGAGGCTATCCAGGGGCCTAAGTCACTTCATTAGCATAATTATCAAAAAGGGCTTGTAATGAATAATAAAAGATACTCCTGTCACTCAGAAAATTCCAAAGGTTTTAGTAATTCAGGATCAAGGAGAAAGACCAAATATATTTATGTATTATACTACACACATGAAAATATATTTTGTTGATTTTATTACTTAAATTTAATAACCAAAGTGTAAATTTTTGGCTAATTTCAATGATAGGAATTAAATATTAGTAATAGGTATTCGATTTGTTTTTAAATGATTTCTTGTGATAGACTGTTGGGTCAACTAATACTTTTTTGCATCTTCATAGTTTATGTCATGTTAATGATAAATTTTCTGACTTTGGTTTGTATGTTTTTGCCCTTTGTCTTCTTAGGTGGCCTTGGGGGACTTGCAGGTCTGAGTAGCTTGGGTTTGAATACTACCAACTTCTCTGAACTACAGAGTCAGATGCAGCGACAACTTTTGTCTAACCCTGAAATGATGGTCCAGATCATGGAAAATCCCTTTGTTCAGAGCATGCTCTCAAATCCTGACCTGATGAGACAATTAATTATGGCCAATCCACAAATGCAGCAGTTGATACAGAGAAATCCAGAAATTAGTCATATGTTGAATAATCCAGATATAATGAGACAAGTATGTGGAAAGTTCTTTCAATTTGTTTAGCTAAAAAATGATGTATTATTTAATTTTCTATGATTAATGAGATTGTCCTATATGTATGGTTAAGCTAAAGAGAGAAATCCTTATCTTTGTTTAAGAAAACTCAACAAAGCCCTAATTTGGCTATTTGAACTCTGAATTTTCTGTTAAATTGAGGGATCTTTGTAAATAGTTTATTTTAAAGGCTTCAGAATCAAAAAGTCCAATGTTGGAGATGGGAAATTCACTCATAACAAAGTGCTTCCTTCTTTATGTTATTTGAATGCTAAGTTCCTTTTTTGAGGTGAAATATACCAGGGATTATTTAAAATAATCTTCTGCCTTGTATATTGAATACAAAATTGCAACAACTCTAAAGCTTTAATTGGTTTTTATTTGTGATTCTAGAATCAGACAACACCTCATTTTATAAAATAGAGTGTTCCCATGAGCTGAGCAGAAGAGGTTGGCTTTATAGGCGTAAAAGGGCTGAAGAAAGCAAAAACGAACAAAAAGCAGATGGGTCATTTCAAAGTACTTTCCTAATAGGGTTAAAATGGAGGGAACTCTTTCTTGTTACAGTGACTCACGTTGACTGCAGCTTACTATGGTTTTGAGGGGGAAACTGGCCCTTTTCATAGTTGACTTGATTACATGGCACTTGGCACAAGTGGCTTCATTTTGGTTTGGTCTGGTCTGCTGGGGCATAGTGCAGGAGGCTGGTCCAAAACAGTGGCCTCCCATCGACTTTGTTTAATGGCAGTTAATAAAGTAATTCATGTAATTCATGTGTATTTCCATGCCTTTTTTTTCTTTTTTAATTTTTTCGGAAATCTTTTTCTTAGACGTTGGAACTTGCCAGGAATCCAGCAATGATGCAGGAAATGATGAGGAACCAGGACCGAGCCTTGAGCAACCTAGAAAGCATCCCAGGGGGATATAATGCTTTAAGGCGCATGTACACAGATATTCAGGAACCAATGCTGAGTGCTGCACAAGAGCAGGTGATCCACTGGCTCCAAGGTTCAGGCCAAGGAGTAGCTTCTGTTTTAACACAAATACGTGTATGACTGAGGGTAGCTTTTATATGAGGAATGTGGTTTTCAGTAAAAAGTTTAGTGGCCGGGCACGGTGCCTCATGCCTGTAATCCCAGCACTTTGGGAGGCTGAGGCGTGCAGATCCCAAGGTCAGGAGCTCGAGACCATCCTGGCTAACATGGTGAAACCCCATCTCTACTAAAAATACAAAAAATTAGCCGGGCGTGGTGGTGGGCACCTGTAGTCCCAGCTACTTGGGAGGCTGAGGCAGGAGAATGGCGTGAACCTGGGAGGCGGAGCTTGCAGTGAGCCGAGATCGCACCACTGCACTCCAGTCTGGGTGACAGAGCAAGACTCCATCTCAAAAAAAAAAGTTTCTTGTCTTATTTAAAACAAAAGCTTATTATTTGTGATTTTTGTGTCTTTATTACAGTTTGGTGGTAATCCATTTGCTTCCTTGGTGAGCAATACATCCTCTGGTGAAGGTAGTCAACCTTCCCGTACAGAAAATAGAGATCCACTACCCAATCCATGGGCTCCACAGACTTCCCAGAGTTCATCAGCTTCCAGCGGCACTGCCAGCACTGTGGGTGGCACTACTGGTAGTGCTGCCAGTGGCACTGCTGGGCAGAGTACTACTGCGCCAAATTTGGTGCCTGGAGTAGGAGGTATGCTTATAACAACTCAGGCTTTTTTCTTTGTTGTCCTCACTTACATAATTAAAACATTGTTTATACTCTTATTCTTTGTGCTTTTGTGTGTGTGTGTATGGTGAGTATCTTTTATAAACTATCTTTTTCATGTTGTTTTTTTTTTTTTTGATATAGAGCCTCACTCTTATTGCCCAGGCTGGAGTGCAGTGGCACAGTCTTGGCTCACTGCAGCCTCCACCTCCTGGGTTCAAGCGATTCTTCTGCCTCAGCCTCCTGAGTAGCTGGGATTATAGGCGCCCACCACCACGCCTGGCCAATTTTGTATTTTTAGTAGAGACGGAGTTTCTCCATGTTGGTCAGGCTGGTCTTCAACTCCTGACCTCAGGTGATCCACCTGCGTCGGCCTCCCAAATTGGTGGGATTATAGGCATGAGCCACTGCACCTGGTCACATTTTTTTTTTTTTTAATGGAAGCTTTAAATGTAGAGAGAACACTTAGTTATTTGTGTGGTTGTTACTAGAGCACGTGTTTGCTGTCTTTAGCCTGGTTTTGTATTTTTAGATCAGTAGATTGTCAAGCATGCGTCGTGAGGTCAAGGCTATACTGGCTGCATCAGAGTACCTGCCAGATTTATTAAAAATCAGATTCCCAGATCTTACCCTCAGACTTTGTGGGGCTGAATTTTTCATAGTGGGGTTAAGATGTGTGTTTGTGTAAAGCAGATTCTCATGTGTGAACAGGTTAGAAATTTACTTTTGTCCACTTTTCTGTAGACTGGACTCAGTAAGTAGATATCTTCCTTTCAGCTGTTCAGATACTACATGCTGATGTTTTGTCCATGAATTAGGTCCAAGATCATTAGCCATAGTGACAGTTTTGGTCCTAATGCTTGGCATATAAGTAGGAAGAAATGAGGCATGGGAACACGTCCCTAAGATGAGACAGACTGGGTATGTTTTAAAAGTTGCCTGTACTTTGGCAGAGAAAGTGGAAAGATGAGGTGCTGAATGAAGAATTTTTAAAATTCATTCCTGAAAGAAGAATCAGAATGAGAAGAGTAATTAATGATCACAGTTGATATATATTCTTTTATAGAATACAGTGGATATCTTGAGATTTATGTATATAATATAGTTTTTGTAAAATCTGAATACCATTTTAAAATCAATAAAAAATAATCTGTTCTATATTCTACTTAATCCTTGCTTGATACTAACAATTTTTTGAGAGGGTTGCATTGTTCTTACTTTAAAGGATATAGAGCAGGCAAAGATTTAATCATATTTCCTGACTGGTTAGGCTATTGTTTTCTTTCCCTTTACCATGGTTGTCTACAGTAATAACTTTTGTCTAAAAAACCAAAAACCAAAAATCAGTTTTGCAACCTTTTACTCAGATATTTAATGGTTTGATACTTTTAACATTTCATGTTAATATTTCCATCAAAGGAAAACAAGAAATAGCAAGAATGAACTTTCTGTGCTGTGGCCTATCAGATTGTCAGCATATTTGTACAGTATTATCATTCTTACTCAACTGTGACATTTGATGCATACATATATGCACACACATACATCTAAAGATGAAATTCTTGACTCTTCTTTGGTCCTGTAAGCACTTACTCTAGAATGTAAGGAAGTGTTAGAGCAGGAGTTGACAGATTTTTCATGTGAAGGGTCAGATAATACTTTAGGTATTGCTGGCCAAGAGGCAAATGGAGAATATTGCATCAGGAGACAAATTTCCACAAATTTTTTAATTGACAAAATAAAAAATTTGGTAATATTTAGTTACAATATTTTCCTTATATCTGCTGATAAGAATGGGACTTCTTTGGGGGAATAACATTTTGCTTAATTGAGGTTCAGTGTTCTGTTTACCAAAATTGCAAAGTTCATCTGTTAATAGTGATATGTAATGAGACTTGACTGACTTTATTCAAAATACACACTCATTCCAAAAGCATTTGATTTTAATAGCATATTTATCAGTTTGGAAGGCA
Organism: Chlorocebus sabaeus; assembly: GCF_047675955.1. Taxonomy (NCBI): domain Eukaryota; kingdom Metazoa; phylum Chordata; class Mammalia; order Primates; family Cercopithecidae; genus Chlorocebus; species Chlorocebus sabaeus. The sequence goes on from NC_132915.1 coordinate 14,072,821, forward strand.
TTTATAGAATTCCATTAGATAATGTTGTTTTTAACATGCCATTACATTCAGATTAATCACTTCAAAGTGAAGGTTAGATAGTAGCTCCTCAATTGCACAGTTAAGTGAATTTTGAAATGTGAATTGCCTTTGCATTTGCATTGAGGTCTGAAAAATGTTGCTGGTAGTATGAGTTCAAAAGTAAATATTCAAATTTGTGGGAATGGAGATCTCGTTTCTCGTGATTTTTTTTTTTTTTTTTGACAACATAGGAAGTCTGTAAAGCACCTTGACATTAGTTGTGATTCAAACAATTTTAGTTGTCAAAATGACTTTAGTATGATCACACATGAATGCTGCTTTGCTTTGTAGTTGTAGGTTGAATTCATGGAGAAACATTACGAAGTCTCTAAGAAAAACGAATTCATATAGTAATTCAATGTTTGGTTGTTGGTAGGTTGACAGGGTGGTGGTTCTCATTTACCAAAATTTTAGTCTTTGGCGTGAGCTGATAGAATAATGCAATGAAACTTTACCTCTGCTGAGTCACCATCGACCTTTTATGTGGTTACAATGTTGAGCTATTGTCAGATATATATAATGTCAGATACATACATATTGTCTTTATATATATCTATATTGACAATATATATATAGTCAGATATATATAATGTCAGAATATTGAGCTACTGTTAATAAAAGTAATGAAGTCGACTATGGTTAAGTTCACAGGAGTGAACAATGCTCCTCATTGATACTCCTGGTTCAGTAGTGTATGATCTCCTGGTTCAAGATAGATCAAAATATGTTCCAGAGTAGCTCCTGATGAATAAGACAGTGAATAACTATAGTCTTTAAGGTTAAATACCTTACATTTTTATATGCTTTGAAAATATGTCCAACTAAGTCTTTTTAATTCTGCACGTAGCAGATTCTACTTCAAGTTGTATAAAATTCGTATTTCTCAACTTTTTAAAAAATAGTCTTACCCTGGTTGTTCCATTCAGATTATTTATAGAAGATAATTTTTTGGTCACTTCAAACTTGCCATTGATTCTTCATAAAATTGAGCAGTATCAGTAACATCTGTCAGCTCATCAGGAACTTAGAAATAGCACTCAGAATCATTTGCATTGTTTTAAAATTGAATATTGATATCCTTAACTCTGAGAAAAACTGTTCTTCCTGAGAGCCGAGTAGACTTCAGTGAGTTTATTTTCTCTGGACACATTTGGTTACTGCAATCAAGATTTAATTAACTATTAGTCATCACTAGTACTTGGCTTTCTTTGGCTAACAAGTTACTTGGAAACTTTACTTTGGTTGCAGTCTTATTTTCATTTTTGTGAAAAAGTGGCTATGATGAAGTATTTTGTTTTAAAGTTTATATTTTTTCTGACCATTGCTTTTCTGTGAGTGGGGAGTATTGTGATGAGTAGTTGTGCTGGAAGTGTTTATATATGTTGTATTCTTTCAGTGTCATTGCATAAGAAACACAAGTTTTGCCATCTCGTTTAATAAAATATATTCCACTGTGCCTTAGAAACCTGACATTTGTAACTCCCCTTCTTCCTTTTTTCTTGTTCTGGCATGATTGGTATATACTGGTTATTATTTTTTTTAATGCTGCAGTGATTTTGTGCTGCGTGAGTATAATTGATTCACTGTGTTTTGTAGTAGTATACTGAACAACAGTATGAAGGAGGCCAGGTGTGGCATGGTGGCTCACACTTGTTATCCCAGCACTTTGGGAGCCTAAGGTGGGTGGATTGCTTGAACCCAGAAGTTTGAGACCAGCCTAGCCAACATGGTGAAACCTCATCTGTACAAAGAAGACAAAAAGTAGCCGGGCATGTTGTGCAGCTGTAGTATGGCTATTTGGGAGGCTGAGGTGGGAGGATTACCTGCACTTAGGGAGGTTGAGGCTGCAGTGAACTGTGATGGCGTCACTGCACTCCAGCCTGGGAGATGAAGTGAGACCCTGTCTCAAAACAAAACAAATAACAGTATGAAGGAGTGACAGTACCATAGACAGTTTCTGTTGCAAGTCCTCACTGCTTTTGTAAAAGCGCAAAACACCCATAGACAATAAGTGAGAATGACTGTTCCAGTAAAATGGTATTCATGGACACTGAAATTTGAATTTCAGATAGTTTTCACACTTCACAAAATGTTTATCTTGGATTTGTTTTTCCCTTAACCATTTAAAAATAAAAACATAAAGCGATTTTTTTTTAAAGACCGAGTCTTGACCTGTCACCCAGGCTGGAGTGCAGTAGCATGATCTCGGCTCACTGCAACTTCCACCTCCCAAGTTCTAGCGATTCTCGTGCCTCAGCCTCCAGAGTAGCTGGGATTACAGGCACCCACCACACCTGGCTAATTTTTTTGTATTTTTTTCTTAGTAGAGACAGTGTTTCACCATGTTGGCCAGGCTGGTCTCAAACTCACGTCCTTAGGTGATGTGTCTGCCTCGGCCTCCCAAAGTGCTGGGATTACAGATGTGAGCTGCTCTGCTCAGCCAAAAATTGTTTTGGTTTGTTTTGTTTGAGACAGAGTCTGTCGCCCAGGCTGGAGTGCGTTGGTATGATCTTGACTCACTGCAGCCTTCTTCTCCTGGGTTCAAACGATTCTCCCTTCTCAGCCTCCCCAGTAGCTGGAATTACAGGTGTGTACCACCACACCTAGCTAATTTTTGTATCTTTAGTAGAGACGGAGTTTCGCCATGTTGGCCAGGCTGGTCTTGAACTCCTGACCTCAAATGATCCACCAGCCTCAGCCTCCCAAAGTGATGGAATTACAGGTATGAACCACCACGCCTGGCTTTAAAACGTAAAAGCAATTTTTAACTCATTGGCTGAGCAGAAACATGTTATAGGCCAGATTTGTCCTGCAGGCTGTAGTTTGCCAGCCTGTCTTAGAATACAGACACACCTCATTTTGTTGTGCTTCACAGATAGTGTGATTTTCACAGTTTGAAGGTTTGCAGTGAGCCTGCATTGAGCAAGTCTGTTGGTACCATTTTTCCAACAGCATGTGCCCACTTCATGTCTCTGTGTCACATTTTGATAATTCTCACAGTATTTCAGGCTTTTTCATTATTCTGTTACGGTGATTCTGTAATCAGTGATCTTTGATGTTACTTTAGTAATTGTTTTGGGGTACCAGGAACCACCTTGTACCTGGCGAACTTAATCAGTAAATGTGTGTGTTCTGACTGTTCAGCTGACTGGCTGTTCCACTTCTCTCTTTGTCTCCTTGGGTCTCCCTATTCTCTGAGACACAACATTGAAATTGGGTCAGTTAATAACTCTACAGTGGCCTCTAAGTATTCAAGTAGAAAAAAAGAGTCCTGCATCTCTTACTTTAAATCAAAAGCTAGAAATAATCTTAAGTTTAATGAGGGAGGCATATCAGAAGCTAAGATAGGCCAAAAGCTAGGCCTCTTGCACCAAACCGCCAAGTTGTGAATGCGAAGGAAAAGTTCTTGAAGAAAATTATAAGTGCTACTCCAGTGAAGACATCAATGACAAAAAAGTGAAACAACTTTATTGCTGATGTGGAGAAAATTGTAGTGATCTGGATAGACAATCAAACCAGCCACACCATTCCCTCAAGCCAAAGTCTAATCTAGAGCAAGGCCTTAACTCTCTTTAATTCTATGAAGTCTGAGAGGTAAGGAATCTGCAGAAGAAAAGTTGGAAACTAGCTGAAGTTGACTAGCTTAGGTTTAAGGAAAGAAGCCATCTCCATAACCTGAAAGTACAAGGTGAGGCAGCGGGTGCTGTTGTAGAAGCTGCAGCAAGTTATCCCGAAGATCTAGCTAAGATCATCGAGGTACGTGGCTACATGAAACAACCAGTTTTTAATGTAGGTGAAAATCAGCCTTCTATTGGAAGAAGATATCTAGAATTTTCATTTCTATAGAGAAGTCAATTCTTAGCTTCAGTGCTTCAAAGGGAAGGCTGACTCTGTTAGGGGCTAATGTGTCTGGTGACTAAGGTGAAGCTAGTGCTCATTTATTATTCCAATAATCCTAGGGCCTTAAAAATTATGCTAGATCTATTCTACCTGTGCTCTATAAATAGGAAAAAAAAAAAAAGCCTGGATGATAGCACATCTGTTTACAGCATGGTTTACTTAATATTTTAAGTCTACTGGTGAGACATTGCTAAGGAAAAGATTCCTTTCAAAATATTACTGCTCATTGATAGTGCATGTAGTCACGCAAGAGCTTTGATGGAGATGTACAAGGAGATTAATGTTGTTTTTAATGCCTGCTAACTAACACAGCATTCATTCTGCATACAGCCCATGGATCAAGGAACAATTTCAAGTCTTATTTAAGAAATATGTTTCATAAGACTATAGCTGCCTTAGATAATGAGTCCTCTAATGGATTTGGGCAAAGTAAATTGAAAACCTTCTGGAAAGGATTCACCATTCTCAGTGTCATTAAGAACATTCCTAATTCGTGGAGAGGATGTCAAAATATCAACATGAATAGGAGTTTGGAAGAAGTTTATCCCTCATGGATGCCTTTAAGGAGTTCAAGACTTCAGTGGAGGAGGGGACTGTAGAAGTAGTGGAAATAGCAAGAGAACTAGAATGTAAAGTGGAGCGTGCCAGATGTGTTGATTTATACCTGTAATCCCGGCACTTTGGAAGGTTTGGGCAGGAGGATCCCTTGAACCTAGGAATTGGAGGCAGCAGTGAGCTGAGTTCGTGCCACTCCCCTCACTCCAGCCTGAGTGACAAAAGCGAGACTCCATCTCAGTTCAAAATGAAAAGAAGAGGTAGAGCCTGAACACTGACTGCGTTGCTACAATGTCATGAAAAAACTTGAACAGATGAGTTGCGTTTTGTAGATGAGCAAAGAGCGGTTTCTTGAGATAGAGTCTACTCTAAGTGAAGATGCTGTGAACATTGTTGAAATGACAACAAAAAATTCAGAATGTTTTTATAAACTTAGTTGATAAAGCAGTGACAGGGTTTGAGAGGATTGGCTCCAATTTTGAAAGTTCTGTGGTAAATGCTATCAAACAGCATAGAATGCAACAAAGTTTTCCTGATGTGGCAAACTTCATTGTTGTCTTATTTTAAGAAGTTACCACAGCCACCTCAACCTTTAGTGACCACCAGCTGACTCACTGTTAGCAACTTTTGGCAATAAAGTATTTTTAAATTTGTGTGCAGAGTGTTTTTTAGACTGAAGGCTGTGGCATACTTAATAGACTACAGTGTCATGCAAACAACTTGTGTGTGGGCTGGGAAACCAAAAAATGTGTGTGACTTGCTTTATTGCACAGCAGTCTGGAACCAAACCCACAGTATCTCCAAGGTTGGACTCTAGGATGTGAAATAACCTACGTTAAAATTTACAACATGAGAAAATAGGAAAAACAAGAACTATTAAAAACAGTAGAATTATAATAAACTAGAAAGATACGCAAGAGGAGTTAGATGTCTTAAGCCTGATATAACTACACTGGATGGAATAGCAGACGAGAGATGAAAAACCTGATGAGTTGACTTGGCATAGTAAGTTTGAGAATATATTTGAGTTTGAGTGTATCTAGTTGGCAGTTGAAAATCTAGGTGTAAGTCAAGCAAATTAACTTAGTTTTCAAAGAAAATTTGCCTGAATATGCAGTTGTCATCAGATATGGAATTCACATAAATTCAGCTGTTGCCATTGGCAATTAAAGGAAAAACAATAATCATAACAAGTGCTTTATACATTAATTTCTTACAACCACCCTATGAAGTAGATACCGCTTTCTCCATTTTACACATGGGGAATGCTAAACATGAGGACACTAAATAACTTGCCCAAGATCACATGGGTTAGGTTAGATTTGAACCCAGGTAGTCAGGCTCCTGATACTGCTGGGAGTCACTGTTACCTGTGGTTTCAAATGTTAAATGTGCCTACTATTTTACTTATTGAGTGGCAGTACACAGTGAAAATGGGTGGAGGCATAAATCTTTTGTTCCTTTGGACATGAAGGCTTCCTTCTTTCATAAGGGTAAGCGATATTGAGTGCCAAATATGATTCTAATTAATCCTTTGCAGTCCTGGAGGAAAAGTTGGCTCAGTCTTTTTCACTGTATGGAATTTTTCAGCAGTAATTTTGACCGTATCTAATTTTTGCCTTAAGTTGACTTCAGAAGTCCTCCATTAGACAAGATTTTACTGTAAATACAACCAGAATGTTTAAACTCGTAAGTCCTCTTTTCCTGGTATATGTTGGGCATGTACTTTTAGAGATCTTTTAGTTTTAAAGTTGTTTCATAGTTCAATTGATACATAATATGTATAATCATTTGTACCTGGTAAAATTAAAGCTTTAACTTTTGTGTATTCTTCCTTAATATGTCTTTTTTTAAAACAAACTTTCAGCTAGTATGTTCAACACACCAGGAATGCAGAGCTTGTTGCAACAAATAACTGAAAACCCACAACTTATGCAAAACATGTTGTCTGCTCCCTACATGAGAAGCATGATGCAGTCACTAAGCCAGAATCCTGACCTTGCTGCGCAGGTGAGTTTGTAATTGTATTGAAAAGGACTGTGCAGTGTGAATTAAAATAATCTAGTAATTGTGATTTTGGCACATTTGTGTTGTGTATGATATCTTAACACACTAGAAAAGTAAACTGTGTCTCCAGTTTTTTAGACCATGTATTTCTTTGTCGTAAATTAATACAAAACATCTTTATCTCTGCCATTCATTGACTAGAAAGAAGTGCAGGTTTCCTTTGTTTCTACATATGTTGAGTTAGGAGACAAGTACAAAGTTATGGAATGCCCACTCTTTTGAAGATCAACTACTTAATTGTAAATCTTGAAAGCAATTAAGAGCAATGTTAATACGTTTGAAATACTTTTATTTAGTAGATCACTCAGATTATAATAGTCACACTCAAAAAAAATAGTCACACTCAGTTGTAAAATAGTATGAAGTCATTTATTAAAGACGGGGGATTTGTCAGAACAAAGTTCTCATTCTTTCAACTATTGATTTCCCTGCTGAAGATCGTATACTGGTCCCTTATTAATGTATTCCTTTTTCTAATTTGTTTCTAAAGAGACCACAGCTAAGAAAATTAGGGGATCTCAATGCTGGCTGAACATTCAGGATCACTTGGGAAGCTTTATAGACAGTACTGACGCTTGGGCGCCATCCTTAGACATTTTGTGATAATTGCATCTGATAACTCCTTCCCCCTCAAGTTCTCTAGGTACTGTCTAGGTTCCTTACCATAGGGCTTGAAAAACCACGGAGAATGTGAAATAAACCTTGATCTTCTGTAGTTTATATTTGCTGTTTGTTAAAAACGGCTTCTGTAGTGCGTCAGGAATTTGGAAGACTTTATAGTTAATCCCATCCCTTACATTCTAAAAGCTTTAAGTCAAATGAATGGTTTTTATTTTCTAAATTCTAGAGCTATATTGATTCAAGTATCTTTGACGTATAATTCTCAGTAATAACTTATGCCCTCACCAAATTTGTGAAATTGGAAATAACGAATTTTAAGAAGAATTTTTGTGTCTGTGATTCTGTATATTGGAGGTACATTTTATGGAAGATTGATTTATGCATATGAAACTTATCACACTGAGTTGTTAGTATTAAATGCCTCAATTTACCATAATAAGCCATTTTAAGTGTGTATATGGCTAATACTGAATGTGCATCTTGCTTTCAAAATTTGACTTTAACAAGCACATGCCTAGCAATTTGTAATAATCTTAGTAAAGTGACTTGAGCACTCACATACTATTTTTTTACTCTAAAGCACAATGTTGCTAATACTAGATTGGCAGGTCTTGTATTACAGATAATTTAGAAACCATTACAGTGTTCTTGTTATCTGCAGATTAAAATCTGTGTTTTTTTCTATTCTTTTGATTTTTAAATATTTAAAAAGAGTCTTGAGTGTAAAATCTTGTAGTATAAGCACTCAGGTAAGTTATAAGAAATATCCTAATCAAATGAGATGATTATCTGCGAATAAATACATTTAAGATGACATGCTTTTTTAATATTAAATGAAGTAAATTCCAAAAGATATGTGTGCTAACCTCGTTAATATGTTCATAATAAAGAAGTATTTGACTGGAACCAATAAAGAAGCAGGTTTGTTGACCTTAAGCTGATATTAGTTTACTTACTGTGAACTTATTGGTCACTTTGAAATAAATACTGTATATTCCTGAAAGGTTATCTGACATCTGCTTTGGTTACTGTATTGAAATTAACTAAAAGATCACTTTGCAAGAATTGGGGTGAATTTACTCTACCAGCATTTACATTGCTCTTAAATACAGTTAACTACTTTATGGCGAGGATCATTTCCTCCCCAGACTTTGGATAGGTAAATAGGCTGTCAGTAAATCCTTGTTAGTTGACTTTTTTACTCCATCTGGAGAAAATGATATAAAATGTGTCTTTTGAAGCTACAAGAATTTATTAGTTTCTGGTTATGCTGATTGTGTATTTTAATCTTATTTTTAGGTATATGACATCATACTAATATTGATCCTGATTTTTAAATTCTTAACGTTTATTTGAAGGTTAGGAGATGCCACTTTTCTCATCTGTGGTGGTAGTGAGGTGAAATCCAGATGCTAATCTTGGTGTTCTCAAATGGATTTACATATTTTAGGTCTTAAATCATTTAAATACTTTGCCCAGAGGACTGTTGGTGCTAGGCCTGGCTGATTTTCACCTAGCAGCTCCATTTCTCTGGCAAGTTGGTTGCTGTTTTGCGGTGTTATTTTTTTGGACCTAATATTAGCTGTTTTGTAGTAGGCAGGTAGATGTAGTGGTCCTTTTCAGATCTGGATTTTCTCTGTGCCTGCCACTTGTGTGTCGAGGTTTCTAAGCAAGCCATGTTACATAGTTTCATGTATTGATGTTTATGTTTATTCTGTCAGTGTAGTAGAAAATATATCTTCATGAATGCCCGTTACTCCCATTTTTCTTTCAATGGCAAATGTTCACCTTTGTTCAAGGAAAAGCCTAAGAAAATGATTCCTTTTATTTTTTAGGATATTGCATGTCATTATCATAACCACCATTCTCATTGAGAGAAAAGATGCCTTGTTTTTGTTTTTATTCTTCTGGAGATCCCTCTTGTGGACAGTATCTTCCCTTTTCCTTTTTTGTTTATGTTCTACCTTCCTCTCTTTTAAGTGCCAGTTTAGGCACTTGGGGGAAGATAGAATAAAACAAGGTACATTACTTGTTTCAGATATTTCCAGTTAAAATTGTTTGAACACTTGCCCCATAGATGATGCTGAATAATCCCCTATTTGCTGGAAATCCTCAGCTTCAAGAACAAATGAGACAACAGCTCCCAACTTTCCTCCAACAAGTGAGTAAGACAAGATGTTAGCTGTCTTGGGTAATGATTTGCTTGAAAAAATTTGATGATAAACATTTTCCTTGCTCTTCTCTGGCTGATAGCAAAACATAGAATAGAGACCAATAATGCTGTCAATTCGTAGAGAATTCAGCTTGATCTTAACTGAGTCCCATTTCGTTGCTGACCTTTTGGTTATGTTTCTTAAACAAATTCTGAGGAAAGAACCATTTTGTTTTTGCTTTTTAGGACCTAGGATTTTGAATGCTTTGTTAATACCATAAACCATTTCCTTTCACTGTACTAACTTTGAAGTGCTTCCTTGTGTCATGTTACGCTTTATGGTTTAACTAATTTTGAGTAACAGGAAAGAGCTGCCCTATTCTGTTTTACAGGTTGTTTTCTTCCAAATTAATCGAATTTTTTTTTTCAATGGGTAGATCTCATTCCCTCAAACTCGGGATTAGTAAGATTTAAATGGTCAGTGTTGTCATATAAGGAAGGTTATATTATAAGCAAGTACTTGAGATTGCCATGGTATTTTATTATTTAAAACGACAAAAGAGAAGTTAGTCTTGGTGTTTTGAAACTGGTAGTTCTAGGGCTTCATATATTATGCAGATGACTCTCAGGCCTGTAAACCATTTTCCAAAGTTGGTGTCCTTGATCTATTGTAATGATGTAAGCCTATCTTTGGTTAGTCAGGTGGTGTATATTTGGAAGTAGTAAAGCTAAACTCAGCATACATGTATTAACGTCAAATTTGGAACTGTTGTTTTAGAGTGTACCTTACTGGTAAAATTGTTATATCAGTAACAGGTAACACTTGGTTAGGTGGAATATGTGGCTTTTACCATATTACCATGTCATAAGAATTGTGCATTTGGAGGTTGTCTCTTAGAAATAATACTTTATCTTCTGTTGGAGAAGGGGAATAGTTGTGGCTTCCAAAGTAGCTCCTGATTTTCTTCCATTATGAAAATGGCTTTCATGATGGACTTAGGAGGAGGTCAAGTAATGATTTGCACACTAGGTTTGCTGTCAAAGAGGAGACACTTGTGTTTATTTTGGGAAAGAAATTATGGATTACCAGTGTCCAGGAGTAAGGTTTTAGATTTTCTCCAGAAGCATAACAAAGATTTAAAAATTTACCTTCACTGATTTTAATTCCTTTGTAACCACTAGTTTCTTTCTTCCTTAGATGCAGAATCCTGATACACTATCAGCAATGTCAAACCCTAGAGCAATGCAGGCCTTGTTACAGATTCAACAGGGTTTACAGACATTAGCAACGGAAGCCCCGGGCCTCATCCCAGGGTAGGCTTATTTGGGGAAGATGATGAAAGTGCATAATGGTTACTTTCTCTGAGAATTTCAGATTTAGTAGTATTCTGCCTTTTTTTTTTTTTTTTGATTGTGGGGGAGACAGGGTCTTGCCCTGTCGCCTAGGCTGTGACTGTGGTGGTGCAATCATGGCTCACTACAGCCTCTACCTTTCAGGCTCAAGGGATTCTCTCACCTCAGCCTCCCGAGTAGCTGGGACTACAGGTGTGCACCACCACACCCAGCTAATTTATTTATTTATATATATTTGTATGTATGTATGTATTTTTGTTGTTTTTAGAGATGGGATTTTGTCATGTTGCCCAGGCTGGTCTCAAACTTCTGGGCTTAAGCGATTCGGCCTGCTAAAGTGGGATCAGAGGCATGAGCCACGGCACGTGGTCCCCCATCTCCTCCCCCCGCTTTTTTTTTTTATTTAGGAGTTGGATTTTTGCTGTTTTACCCTGGCTGAACTTGAACTTCTAGGCTCAGGTGATCCTCCCACCTCATTCTTCCCAGTAGCTGGGACACAGTGCCTGGCCATGATTGTTTTTAAGTCAGGGTTTTCAAAGTTAAACATTGTTATTATTTTTTAAATTCTTTTTAGAGATAGAGTCTCACTCTGTCGACCAGATTGGAGTGCAGTGGTGCAATTTCGGCTTACTTCAGTCTCTACCTCCTGGGCTCAAGCAATCCTCCTACCTCAGCCTGCCAAGTAACAGATACTACAGGTGTGCACCACCACACCCAGCTAATTTTGTTTTTATTTTTTGTAGAGATGAAGTCTCACAATGTTGCCTAGGCTGATCTCAAATTCCTGGGCTGCTGGGATCATCGGTCTCCCAAAATGAGCCACTGCACCAGGCCAAAAGGGCTTATTTTAAGAAAATAGCTTAGCTTAATTATATTAAAATGTAACCGATTTATGGACTGGCCTCTGGTTTTGCAGGACCTTAGGATATTTCCTTTTTGTGCTTTCTCTAGGTTTACTCCTGGCTTGGGGGCATTAGGAAGCACTGGAGGCTCTTCAGGAACCAATGGATCTAACGCCACACCTAGTGAAAACACAAGCCCCACAGCAGGAACCACTGAACCTGGACATCAGCAGTTTATTCAACAGATGCTACAGGCTCTTGCTGGAGTAAATCCTCAGGTATCAGTTCTTTTCCATTCAAGTTTTGTATTCCTTAATGTTGGAAATTTAGAAATTTCCAAAAAGAAGGAAAAAGGAAAGCAGTAGTTCTTAGGTGTTCAGGTTAATGAAAAATACGGTCTTAAGGATATTGAGTAAGAAAACAGGCATTACAAAAGTTGTTGACTTTGGTGCTATCTGAGACACTAAAGGAACATTGTTACGGTTGTAGAGAAGACATGCTACAACCTAAAGTCTTACTTTTTAGAAATTGCCTTTTAAAATGCATTTTTTTTTTAATTTTTTTATTTTTATTTTTTAGTTCCTATTTGAAAATCATTTGAAATAGGTTTTGCTTTAAAAAAGTTCTTAGGGAGGAATGGAAACTTGATTATCTCAAGTACTTCCAGGACAACTGTATTCTAGTCTGTCTTTTGACTGGAAAAAAGTCCTGACTACCTTACTCCACCCATTACACCATCTCCTGTGGTAGCTTGTTATGTGTGTGTGTATATATATATATATATAAAATATATGTGCTTGCATCTACAAACATACATTGGCTTTACTAATAATGTGCCATTATATAAAGATGATCGCCAGTTCAAGCCTATTTTATTAGGTTGTCTCCAAACTTCTTAATGTCTCAAGGTCTGTTAGGTGCTTTCTGTTTTCTTTTCTGGGTTTCTTTTCTTTTTTCTTTTCTTTCCCTTTCCACTTTCCCCTTTACCTTTCTTCTTTCCTCTTCCCCTTTCCCTTTTCTCTTTCCCTTTTCTCTTTCCTCTTCCCCTTTCCCCTTTCTCTTTTCCCCTTTTTCCCCTTTCCCCTTTTTCCCCTTTCCCCCCTTTCCCCTCTTTGCCTTTCCTTTTTCCTTTTTTTTTCCCTTTCCCTTTCCCCTTTTGACAGACTGCCCAGGCTGGGTGCCATCACAGCTCACTGCATCCTGCACCTCCTGGCCTCCAGCAATCCTTGCACCTTAGCCTCCGGAGTAGCTGGGACTACAGGTGCAGACCACCACACCTGGCTAATTTTTGTATTTTTTGTAGAGATGGGGTTTCGCCATGTTGCCCAGGTTGGTCTCACTCCTGAGCTCAAGCTATCCCACCCGCCTTAGCCGCCTCCCAAAGTGCTGGGATTACAGGCGTGAGCCACTGTGCCTGGCCTGCTTTCTGTTTTCAGGCCTTACTAAATACAATAAACAGAGTAGTGTTCTGTCTTATACATATCTGTATTCCTGATAAGCTAGCGTAGTATAGTTTCTGGCTCATGGTAGGTACTCAGTAAGTATTCATGGAATAAATAAGAAAGAAGGATTTGGAGTATTAGAATTAATTGTTATATAAGTTCACTTACCTCCGAATTACCAAGTAGGCCTAGGATTGATTGGTCATTTATGTGATTTATGTGGTTTTTTTTTTTTTTTTTAACTTCATTTCTGAAGAAAAGATTTGATGTTGCTGAATTGTCAGAATTAAGAGTATAATTTTGGGCCGGGTGCGGTGGCTCAAGCCTGTAATCCCAGCACTTTGGGAGGCCGAGACGGGCGGATCACGAGGTCAGGAGATCGAGACCATCCTGGCTAACATGGTGAAACCCCGTCTCTACTAAAAAATACAAAAAACTAGCCGGGCGAGGTGGCGGGCGCCTGTAGTCCCAGCTACTCAGGAGGCTGAGGCAGGAGAATAGTGTAAACCCAGGAGGCGGAGCTTGCAATGAGCTGAGATCCGGCCACTGCACTCCAGTCTGGGCGACAGAGCGAGACTCCGTCTCAAAAAAAAAAAAAAGAGTATAATTTTGGACCTGAAACTGAAACTCTTTTCTAAGAACTGACTGTCCAGTGTGCAAGTTAAACTCACATTCATTCAAAGAATCATTGAAACTTTAGAATTTCATACATGAGGATACTGGCTTTTATAAGTTACTCAATTGGTCAGTAGCTACACAAATCATCTAATTCTGAACTATTTGTATATATATGTGTGTTCAAATTTTTCTGCACGTACATGATCCTCTAAAATAATGGTTGATGTTTATTAAGCTTCCCCCCCTCCCCCACCAAAGTAGAGTCGTGATCTATTAGACGTGATTAGGTATAAACTAGACTATTTAAAATAAAGTGCTAATGGACTTTTAAATATGTTGGATATGTTTCAAGAGGTGGGCAGTGTTTTTGAAGCTCAGTAGATCAGCATATGTTATAAAAAAGCAATTAAAAAATTTTAAAAGTCGGGTGTGGCATGGACTGGCTTCCTTTGGAGTTGGATTAATTTTTTTTTCTTTAATAGCTACAGAATCCAGAAGTCAGATTTCAGCAACAACTGGAACAACTCAGTGCAATGGGATTTTTGAACCGTGAAGCAAACTTGCAAGCTCTAATAGCCACAGGAGGTGATATCAATGCAGCTATTGAAAGGTTACTGGGCTCCCAGCCATCATAGCAGCATTTCTGTATCTTGAAAAAATGTAATTTATTTTTGATAACGGCTCTTAAACTTTAAAATACCCGCTTTATTTCATTTTGACTCTTGGAATTCTGTGCTGTTATAAACAAACCCAATATGATGCATTTTAAGGTGGAGTACAGTAAGATGTGTGGGTTTTTCTGTATTTTTCTTTTCTGGAACAGTGGGAATCAGTGCTTTTCATTTAAGGCTACTGCATGCATCACTTCTGCATTTATTGTAATTTTTTAAAAACATCACCTTTTATAGTTGGGTGACCAGATTTTGTCCTGCATCTGTCCAATTTATTTGCTTTTTAAACATTAGCCTATGGTAGTAATTTATGTAGAATAAAAGCATTAAAAAGAAGCAAATCATTTGCACTCTAATTTGTGGTACAATATTGCTTATTGTGACTTTGGCATGCATTTTTGCAAACAAAATGCTGTAAGATTTATACTACTGATAATTTTGCTTTATTTGTATACATATAGAGTATGCACATTTGGGACTGCATTTCTAGAAACATACTGCAATAGGATATCTGAGCAAAACACCTGTAACCAAAAAAGTGAAGATAAGAAAATACTCTTAAAGCCGAGTATTTCCTAATTGTATAGAATCTTACAGCATCTTTGACAAACATCTCCCAGCAAAAGTGCCGGTTAGTCAGGTTTGTTGAAAATATAGTAGAAAAACTGATTCTGGTTATCTCTTTAAGGACAATTAATTGTACAGACACATAATGTAACATTGTCTCAACATTCATTCACAGATTGACTGTAAATTACCTTAATCTTTGTGCAGACTGAAGGAACACTGTAGTATACCCCAAAGTGCATTTGCCTAGGACTTTTCAGCTTCTCCCATAGGTAGTTTAACAGGCATTAAAATTTGTAATTGAAATGTTGCTTTCACTGAAAAAGTGTCTAAATGTTTCAGTTATTTTTGATCGCCATATAAAAATAGAACTCTCTTTTGGGTTTATCTGTTTTCTCATGCACAGGCAATACACGAATTTAAAATGAGTTGTGAGCCAATTGTTTCTGGAGTGTTTTGGTAGTTCTGTTAAGAAATAGTTAAATATTGTGCTTTTCAGAGCCTCAGAGAAAGGGGGACGGGGTGGGGGGGGGGGCAGTGGAATCTATCCTGGATGGGGCCAGCTTAAATAATACTGGCAGCCAAGATTCTGTTAGGATTTCTGTGCATATAGTATAGTAAAGAAGTATCATTCAGGGGTGAAAAACAAAGAGCCGTTTTAATGATGTTGAGTACATTTGGCTGTTTTATAGCCTTTTTCTTCCCTCCCCAAAGAATTCTGTTTGCCTAACTCCCAAACTGTTGGGGTGGTACATTCCTTTAGGACCAATTAAAACATAGTTTAGGGTCAGTAATACATTTGGCTGACTCTGGTTCAGTATTCTCTTAGGTGATTATATTCTCTCATGTACAGTTACAGGAAATTAAAATGTTAAAGTAACCTAAAATGAATTCAGACCAATAAAATCAAGGGAAATACAAGTTGATTCCATTACTTCTGTACGTTGCTTGCTATTAAAAAAGGTTAAGAGGCCAGGTTACCCACCAGTCCATGCACTGTTCTGACACTTTCCCCAGGAGGAAAACAAGTACAAAGGTTACGGTGGAGGCATGAGTAGAGATTGTTGAGAAGGGTATTCATGTGTCTTTGCTCTTTCTGCTTTATGCCTCAGTCTGGTTTAAGAACTTCTGTACTGGCGAATGTGGTATTCAGTGTGGGATAGTGTCATAACTAATTTGACAATTTATTAATCACAAAATAACAATAAATCTCTAGCTTTTACATTTGATTTGTCTTGCCTCTTTTGTAGAAAGAAAAAAAATGTCTTTAACTTTTGCTAACCATGTGTTTTAAAGGCTATTGAAGTTGATTTACCCCAGATTTTGTCACATTTTACATTCTTTATTTTTCAGGTTTTCCAATTAAAATGTCACATGGTCTTTTGTGGTGTGATAAAAAGATAGCACACTGGGAAGGTAGGTGACTTGAGCTCCACTTTTGATCTTGGTACTTGACTAGTTATGTGGCATTGAGGCATCATGATTTCTTTATTATACATGTAGTGGTGAGGCTTATAGGTGCGCTGGACTGGGCGAGAAGCTCTGAAGTACCTTCAAGCTGCTGCAGTGGTATGGTTTTTGTTTTTAATATGTTTACCTTTAGGTCTAAGTCTAAAGATAAAGATCTACATCTTAAGGGGTTCAAAATACTTAAAATTCTTATCAGCACTAAAAGGATGTTTAAAATACTGTAGGCTTAAACTGTTCTCATATTGAGTGATAATATTTAGTACAAATTGAATAAAGAATGGAGTAGTGAAGATGTCATTTGAGGATTTTATTTCCTAATTATACTATTTGTGATATCCTAAACAAAGTGTAGCAAGTACTGAAAAATCAGATGAATGACACCTGACCTCTGTGTGTATTAGAATCTTGAGTTTCAGACTTGGTTTAAATATGATAATGAAAAGAGTCTTTTATTCTTACTATGTTAATTTAATAGGTGTATCACAACAAAATATAACGATGGATAACAATATGCTAGTGACAAAAGTGAAGCTAAGCCATGTGTACAATGACATCCACATGATTAACCAAAAAAAGGCTATGTGATTAATGCAGGGAAATACTCCATATTGTACTACTTCTCTTAGAGATTACTATTAAACATGTTAACAGTCAACAGGAAGTCTTACATTAGAGAAGTCTATTTAAAGTTTTATCAGCTTTTTCCAGTCTCACTAGACCATCTCTTAACTATTCTTTAAGGTGATGCTGTATGCAATGAACACACTTCTGTACTTCGTGTATCTACCCTTCTCTCTGGTGTTGCACATGGTATTTATCTACTTTGGCTCCTATAAAGCCTACCATTCTTTCTGGGCTCAGTTCTGAAGGCGTCCTAAACTTTGCTGATCCAGTGTTTCGTTAACGCTTAACTGTTCATACTTAGCCTTTACTGTCAATCGCTGCATTTTGCTCCTCCCCTTCAGCTTGTAGCGTTTTGTTTTGTTTTTATTTTTCTGCTCTAAAATTGTCTTGGCAGTTACCTAAGTAACACCAGTTGTTCCTCTTCAACTTGTCTGTATCTTTTCTCATAGGCAACTATTATGTCAGAAAGTCAAATTATTGAACATCTACTGAGTGCCAGGTTCTTTTCCAGTTGCTCAGAGTATACCAGCAAATAAAACAAAATTCTGTCCACGTGGGGCTTACATAGTAGAATGTAGGCAGATAGCAAAACATCCAGATTGCTTGCCAGGTAATCAAAATCAGTGCTTTGGTGAAAAATTCTGCATAGTAACGAGACTAGGTCAGGAAGGTGGTGTTCTTATTTTATATAAGGTAGTCAGAGAAAGCCTCAACTCATTGAGGAGGTGACATTTGAACAGACACGAGTATCTGGAGGGGTGAACAACTTTTCCAGGAAGAAGGAGAACTAATGAAAAGGCCTGGAATAGTGTCCTTGAGTGTATGTCAACCTAAAGGGAAGAAGCTGAGGCACAAAATACAATTTCAAAAGAGTTTACTTGAGCCAAAGCGAGAACAACTGCCAGGGACCCATTTCAAGTTGCCTTGGGGAGTACTCTGTTTGGTTCAAGCAGGTTTTTAAAGGCAAAGGGGAACAAGGAGTGGGCTGATAAAAGTTTTGACAGGTATTCTCATTGGTTTCCAGAGATAACATTGATTAGCCAGGCTGTACACTGTTGAACATAGGGTAAAAGTTATGGCATCTACTGTACGTCTTAATGGCTACTTGGTGTCAGTCCAGAGCCCACATAGTAAGTTGCTTCAAGAGGTAATTATTTAGCTCAAGAGGGAATGAGACGTGACTGATGTCACATTTTAAATACCTCTCTGATCCTGATTAATTTAAATGGGTTTGCATTCCTCAGATAAAAACTTTTGTTTCTTTCTCAGTGTGTTTGTAGAACACAAGGAATCCAGTGTGGCTGGGCAAGATGAACAAGGGAGGGGGGAAACAGGATAGGAAATAGGAGAGAGGTGGGGGGGTTCAGGTATTTGACACGGAGGACTTGGTAATACACAATTCTTTATGACCCCACTGCCAGAGTTTGTGATTCATAGGGAGTTGGGGAAAAATTTGCATGTCTAACAAGTTCCTAGGTTGAACAACTAATGAAACAACTAGTGAACACCACTGCACTGCAGGAACCAGGGTGAAAGCAGGACGGCTTTTCGGAGGGTACAATCTAGTGAGAGGTCACAAGGACTTGGACTGGGCTGGTGGCAGTGGACGTGCTAAGAAGTTGGATTTGGGGTATGTTTTGAAGGTAGAGCCAACAGGATGGACTGATAATAGAGGTGTGAAGTTTAGAGCAAGAGAGGAGTCAAGGCAAACAAGGTAGAAAGACAGGAAAAGGAGTGGAAATCAGGATTTTGGTGTTGACATGTTAAGTTGAATGTACTTGATGGAACATTTAAGTGAAGATGTTGAGGCGAGTGGAGAGCGAGCTGCAAAGGAGAGGAACAGATAGGTCATAAGGTGAGAGCTAAGAGAGGTCCTGAAAGCGGGTGATGAAACTTACTAAGAAGGAGAGCGGTTCAATACACTGCTGCCTCAAGTTCTCATGGATTGAGTGTTAACCCTTTGCGTTTAGTAAAGGAAGGACCCTTGTGACTATGACTATAGCGGTTTAGAGTGGTGGGTAAAATAGTGGTTAGAGCAGACTGGCAGGAGGCACAGCTTGGAAGAGAGAGAAATGGGGCAGTAGCGGTGGGGAGGGTGCTGTGGTGGTGTAGAATTTTGCCTTTGTTTTTTTTTTTTTAAGATGGGAAATACTACAGCATGTTTTTATTTTAATTGTAATGACCAGTGTGGGGGGCATGGGGGAGGGGACTTGCCCAGGTAATTGTTTTCTACCAAAAGAGAGAAATGTACAGAGAGAAACGAGTTACTGCTAGCCTTTGATTCCCGGAAGAGGTTTTAAAAAAATAAAATCGGCACCTTTGTTACATGGGCTGAGATGTGAGAGAGAGTTTGTCTTTTCCAGCAATCATTTGCCTCAGCTGGGTTTGCCTTTTCTTGCCAGTAGAAGTGGCACCTGCCAGCCCATCTGAACTACACTTTTTTTTTTTTTTGAGACGGAGTCTCGTTCTGTCGCCCAGGCTGGAGTGCAGTGGCCGGATCTCAGCTCACTGCAAGCTCCGCCTCCCGGGTTCACGCCATTCTCCTGCCTCAGCCTCCTGAGCAGCTGGGACTACAGGCGCCCGCCACCTCGCCGGGCTAGTTTTTTTTTGTATTTTTTAGTACAGACGGGGTTTCACCGGGTTAGCAAGGATGGTTTCGATCTCCTGACCTCGTGATCCGCCCGTCTTGGCCTCCCAAAGTGCTGGGATTACAGGCTTGAGCCACCGTGCCCGGCCTGTTTTTTTTTTTAACTGTGGTAAAGTATACATATCATAAAATTTACCATTGTAACCATTTTAAAGGGTACAATTCAGTGTCATTAAGTATATTCATAATGTTGTATAACCATCACCAGCCTTCAGAACTTCCTTATCACCCCAAAAGGAAACCTTGTAGCCATTAAGCATTCAATCCCTATTCCCTCCTCACCCAAGCCCCTGGCAATTGCAAAATCTGTTTTCTGCCTCTCTATGGATTTACTTATTCTGGACATTTTATATAACTGGAATCATTTAATATGTGGCCTTTTGTGTCCGGCTTCTTTGACTTATGTTTTCAAGGTCCATCCATTTTGTACCGTGTAATCTCATTCCTTTTTATGGCTGATATATGATACTCCACTGTATGTTTATGCCACCTTTTATTCATCTGTTGATGGACCCTTTTCACCATTTTCCTATTGTGAACAATGTTGCAATGAATATTGGCCTACGAGTTGGAGTTTCTGTTTTCAGTTTGGGAGCCTGAAAAATCTGAGACAGATCTCAGTTAATTTAGAAAGTTTATTCTGCCAAGGTTGAGGATGTGCCCGTGACGCAGCTTCAGGAGGTCCTGACAACATGGGCCCAAGGTGGTTGGGGCACACCTTGGTTTTATACATTTTAGGGAAGACATGAGACATCAATCAATATATGTAAGATGTATGTTGGTTTGGTTCCGTCTAGAAAGGTGGGACAACTCAAGCAGGGAGGGGGCTTCCAGGTCACAGGTAGGTGAGAGACAAATGGTTGCATTCTTTTGAGTTTCTGATTAGTCTCTCCAAAGGAGGCCATCAGATATGCATCTAATCTCAGTGAGCAGAGGGGTAACTTGAATGGGAGGCAGGTTTGCCCTAAGCGGTTCCCCTGGTTGACTTTCCCTTTAGCTTAGTAATTTTGGGGCCCTAGATTTATTTTCCTTTCAAATTTTTTTTCTTTTGAGGATATATGTAGGAGTGGAATTGCTGGCTCATAATGGTGATTCCGTTGTTAACTTTTTACGGAACTGCTGAACTGTTTTCCATAGTGGCAGCACCATTTTACATTCCCACCAGTGTTGTTTGGGTTCCAGTTTCTCTACATCTTGCCAACACTTCATTCCTCCTCCACCTCCCGTCCCCGTTTTTTTTTTTGTTTTTGTTTTTGTTTTTGTTTTTAAATTACTGCCATCGTGGTAGGTGTGAAGTGGGATCTCATTGTGAGTTTTTTTGTTTTCTTGTTGTTTTTGAGACAAGAGTCTTACTCTGTTGCCCAGGCTGGAGTGCAGTGGTGTGATCTCAGCTCACTGCAACCTCTGCCTCCTGGGTTCAAATGATTCTTCTACCTCAGCCTCCTGAGTAGAGTAGCTGGGACTACAGGCATGTGCCACCATGCCCAGCTGATTTTTGTATTTTTAGTAGAGATGGGGTTTCACCTTGTTGGCCAGGCTGGTCTCGAACTCCTGACCTCAGGTGATCTACCTGCCTTGGCCTCCCAAACTGCTGGCATTATAGGTATGAGCAGCACCAGGCCTCATTGTGGTTTTGATTTGCATTCCCATAATGACTTGATGATGAGAATCTTTTCATATGTTATTGGCCATTTGTATACCTTTGGAGCATGAAGTCTTTTTCTATTTTTCTTTTGTTGCTTGTGCTTTTGGTGTTGCAGCTAAGAAAACATTGCTAGGCTGGGCGCTGTGGCTCACACCCGTAATTGCAGCACTTCCGGGAGGCTGAGGCGGGTGGATCACCTGAGGTCAGAGTTTAAGACCAGTCTGACCAACATAGTGAAACCCTGTTTCTACTAAAAATACAGAATTGGAGGCTGAGGCGGGTGGATCACCTGAGGTCAGAGTCTGAGACCAGCCTGGCCAACATAGTGAAACCCTGTTTCTACTAAAACTACAAAATTAGCTGGGTCTGGTGGTGCATGCCTGTAATCCCAGCTACTTGGGAGGCTGAGGCAGGAGAATCATTTGAACCCAGGAGGCAGAGGTTGCAGTGAGCCAAGATTGCACCACTGCACTCCAGCCTGGGTGACAAGAGTGAAACTCCATCCCCCGCTCCCCCCACACAAAAAAAGAATTGTTTCCTCCTATATTTTCTTCTAAGAGTTTTTTGGTTTTAGCTCTTCTATTTAGGTCACTGTTAAATTGAAGTTATTTTTGTTTATGGCAAGAGTCCCAATTTATAATTGGTTTTGTGGTTCTAGATTTGCAAAAGGAAGACCAGAATGTTTTACCCATTCCCACCCTTCTCCTTTAAGAAAATAATACGAACAAAACCCAGAAAGACCAAGGACAAATAATGACTTAAAGATAAAATGATACTAGATGCTGAAATGTTGCTGATTGTAGACCATGCTCTTGACCAACTGAGGTCTTTGGTTTTCTCAGGAAATTGTTGAAGTTCTATACTTCCTCTTCTCATTTCTATCTCTTGTCCACCCTCATACACTTATCACCTGGTATTACTGCCATTCTCTAGTCTTAATGAAGGTGTGATTTGTATCATATCCGCAGACACTAAGCCCGTTCCTACTCATGTACTATGTGCACTGTGAATGCTGATCCCAATTTTAATGTAGCACTGTTAGAAGTCTCAGCATCACATATAAAGCAGTGGGTACAAACCAACCTAACAAAAGCATGTGGGTGAAATCCATATGGAAAGAATGTATGAATGATGTTAAATATACCATTCGTCAAATAAGTTAAAGACATAAAACACTGATTAGGCAATGAGGCAAGTGATAGCTTTGTGGACATTCTCATTAAACTGAAGAATTAGTTGAGGGCTACAGAAAATGTTAATCAGCAAAGGTGGTAATTCTCGACCCTCGCTTCACATTAGAATCAACTAAAAACAGTAAAAAATAAGGCCACCTCAGACTAAGCGGAATTGTATCTGGGTGAGGCTTATGCATACATTTTAAAAGCTCTTAAAGTGATTGTAATGTGCTGCCAGGGTGTGACTTAGGCAGTGGTTTTCAGCTTCAGTTGTGCATGCAAATTACCTGGGACCTTGTTAAAATGCATGTTCTTATTCAAAAAAGTAACCCAGAATGGAGCCAAGACATGAGCTAAAGCTACATAAAACTCTTAGAAGTAAACATAGGTGTAAATCTTTGTGACCTTGGGTAAGGCAGTGGTTTTTTAGCTAGGACACCAAAAGCACAACCAACCAATGAGAAATAGGTAAATTGGACTTCATCAAACTTTAAGTTTTTTTGCTTCAAATGAAATGATGATGAAAGTACAAAGACAATCCAACTCAGAATGCAAGATAACATTTGCAAGTAATGTATCTGATCAAGAACTTTTACAACTCAACAATGAAGAGACAATTTAAAAAATATAAAGAATTTGAATAGACATGTCTCCAAGGAAGATGAACAAATCACCAATAAGCATGTGAAAAGATGCTTTTCATCACTAGGGAAATGCGAATCAAAATCTTAAGGAGATACCACTTCACACTCACTGGGATGGCTGTAATGAAGACAGACCAATAACAATTGTTGGTGAATGTGGAGAAATTGGAACCTTATATTGCTGGTGGGAGTGTAAAATGGGGCAGCTACCAGGAAAAAGAAAAGTAGTTCCTGTCATCCAGATGCTAGCCTGGTATTAAAAGCTGGACCTCCATGTCCTGCTGAGCGTACACAGTTTCACAGGACATCTACGTCAGTACAAGACTGCTCTTCAGCCGTGGTGGGTCAAGACAAAGGAACATTTCTTTAGTCATGTCCACACCGAAAAACATGAGCATTTTCCAAGATGCAAAATTGACCAAACATCTCCCTGTCCTGGTTAATGTGCTGCTTAACCAGTTACAGCTTTAGCTTCACTTCCTTCTTCACACTTTACTTTATTTTTTATTTATTTATTTTTATTTTTTGAGATAGAGTCTGTCTCTGTCACCAGGCTGGAGTGCAGCGGTGCAATCTTGGCTCACTGCAACTTCCGCCTCCCAGGTTCAAGCAATTCTCCTGCCTCAGCCTCCCGAGCAGCTGGGATAACAGGCACCCGCCACCATGCCCAGCTAATTTTTGTATTTTTAGTAGAGATGGGGTTTCACCGTGTTAGCCAGGATGGTCTCAATCTCTTAACCTCGTGACCGCCCACCTCGGCCTCCCAAAGTGCTGGGATTACAGGCATGAGCCACTGCGCCTGAGCGATTTTCTTAAGATAACCAGTTATCCCCCACTTCCTGACAGCATCCATTTAGAGAACCCTGCTTCCTTGAACCCTACCCAGGACTACCTATCATGCATCCAAATCTTAAATCCTTTCTGACATCTTACTGAGTCTTTCGCACAATTTTTGGAGGTGTGGTGTTCTTATACAGTGAGCAGTCAGCCCAACTTGTTCACGGCAGATTGTGTTCCTGTGTTATCTGGTTTGGAGCTGCACCGTGGTTGCCCTATTCAGATAGAGCGTGCATTTTTAATTTTGTCACAGTCTCCCATATCCCACTAGTGTTGGTCGCATTCTTTGGCCATTCAAATGTGTAAGTCTTGCCATGGACTGTCAAAGGTTGAGGGCATTTCCTTAGGCACCATCTGACTGGGTCCCTGATTAAGGTACGTGTTAGATTTACTCAACATCAGGTCTGGGGTCCTCCTGAGTGATGACCAGTGACTTCAACCTCCCGCAAAGCGGACTTTAATTTGCACCGCATCCAGGGTAGGTTGCTGGAGGGAAACTGCTGGATCATCAGGAAATCAGCACCAGCTCACATTTCACACATGAGATTCTGTGAAGCTGGGCTGAAACAACTCCCCACACTGATGCTCAACACAGCTTACTGGCTGAATGTCTAATCAGATCCTAATTCCTTGGTAATTGCTGGCCCATGATACAGTTAATACTCTGATCTTGAATATTTCATCTTTGAATGAACAGATGTGCTGTTCAGTGGAGGGATAATAAACTTGCATATTACAGTTTCAGAAAATTAAAATCCCTGATGGATGGTGTCTTTGATTAAAGTCAGCTTGTTACAGTTTTCTCCTGGTTCTTGCACTCCATCCACTGAAAAATAATTTGCTCATCAGAGCAGACTCTAGAGAGGCACAGGATGTGAGCACTGGACCTTGGCAGCATCTAGTGACGTCCCCTAGGGCTGCCTTATCTATGTCACCCAGCGAGTTTATGCCAGTGCTGTGCCTTAAGCCCAGGTTTTTCTGGGTCCTGATTCCAGAGCCGGCTGCTCAGCTGATTGCTAGTTCATCCCATGCTTCAGGGACCTCATCCTAGACCCTGCCTGATGTAACCTGCCCAAGGGCTGGGGAAAGGGGTGTGGAAATGCAGAGACCCTGGCGGGGCTAAGCTATCAGAGCCAAAAGACTTCATTCTTATGAGGCAGGTAACGCCCTCATTTTACAGGAGAGAAAAATGTTTAATCTGAAATTTCTCTGGTGGTGGGAATGGAGACTGGGGAGGGGGCGGTGGTGGTGGAGAATCCTGCCAGAGGAGAAGGTGAATCTTTTATCTCCATCCATTTTGAGCCACTGCAAACCATCCGGCCCTTCTTCCCTGGGCTCTTTGTGCTTGCTGGGTCCCTCCCACCCCGGCCACAAGAGGGCAGTACCGGTCCACACGTCGGCCTCCCTGGGACCACGTTTGGGAAGAACAGAGCGGTGCTCTCAACCCACCAGACTCCTTTTCAACACCTCCTTTGTAACAGCTATTTTCTAATGCCTCTTTACTATCACAAAATGAGATTAATTGCTAACAAAACGTACCTAAACAAGTGATAAATGTATGCCTTAGCTCTAATGTAAAGAACACATGAAAGTACGAATAAACTTTCAGTGCGTACTGCTTGAGCACGACTACAGTAAACACAATGGAGTCGTTATATGCTTGCGCCTATTGTGGGGTCACCCCTGAAAGAGTGCAAGTGCTTGTGGGTTGCCGTGTCGGTGACAAACACATCACATCATGATTTTCTAAAATGATAATTCTTAGTAAAGTTAAAAAATAAAATGGGGGCCAGGCACAATGGCTCACACCTGTAATCCCAGCACTTTGGGAGGCCGAGGCGGGCAGATCACTTGAGGCCAGGAGTTTGCGACCAGCCTGGCCAACATGGTGAAACCCCATTGCTACTAAAAACACAAAAATTAGCTGGGCGTGGTGGTGTATACCAGCTACACGGGAGGCTGAGGCAGGAGAATCACTTGAACCCGGGAGGCGGAGATGCAGTGAGCTGAGATTGGGCCACTGTACTCCAGCCTGGGCAACAGAGTGAGACTCTGTTTCAAAAAAGGAGAAAAGAAAACTCTTTAAACACAGGACTCATTCTTAGGTGTAAGGTGCGTGGGAGCTGGGCGCAGGCCTACCCCTCCCGCTCATAGACTTTCTCCAAGTGGGATGATGGGGAGGCGCCTGCGCTGGGGTTGTGGCCCTGCACAGTGGTGCATTCACTGCATTGATTTTTTTTTTTAATTGAGATAAAAAAATGCCAGTATCAAAAAATGGCAGATAAAAATTTATATACCATAAAATTCATTTGAAAGCGCACATCAGTGGATGTAGCCTATTTCACTATGCTGTGCAAACATCACTACTGTGTAACTCCGGGACATGTCCATCACCCCCAGAAGAAACTGTGTACCTGTTAGCAGCCAGTCCCAAGTCCTGCCTTCCCCATCCCAGGCAACCCATCCATCTGTCTCTATGGATTCTTCTACTCTGGACTCCTTTTCCCTTATCTCTCTGTGTGTTCACTTCATCTGAATGCCTCATTGATGATTCCCTGCTGTTACACCAAGAGAAATACTTGAGAGGGGAAGACCAGGGCAGTATTAAAATGTCAATCAATAGATTATCCTTTCCCTGCAGCCAGACCCTCTTAGCCAACCCAACTTTCCCTGTAGATCAGTGTCCTTAGCCAGAAAAGGAATTCTCCACCCATCTCTTTGGTCCTTTCTACCTGCTACCTGTGATCCCTGCCAAATCAATCAGCTGCTTTACACGGTTGAGGGTTAGGTGCTCCCCAGCCTATCACCAACCCAAAGCGCCACTTTAGAGACTGCACTTCATCCCTGGCCTTTCGTGAGTTGTCCAGTGGGTCTTTGGCGAGAACTAATCCAGTTCTAAACTTCACCTGCATTAAGATTCTCCCTGCTGCTGCCATCTAAGTGGGCTCAGCATGAGCAGGGGATCCAAACGGGGTCCTGGTTGTCAGACCTCACCCTGGGGCTCCCACCCCTGGCTGCTCATCAGGTCAGCTGTGGAGCTTTCAGAGGTGAGACCGGGGCCTCTCATGACAGATGCTGCTTCAGTGGGTTTGGAGGAAGCAGAAACAGGTCTGTGTTTTTCAGTTCCTCAGGTGACTCTAACAGGCAGTGGAGGTTAAGAACCACTGCCTTCCTCATTTTTTCCTCTGTTTCCTGGCACCATGACAGAGGGGAGGCCAAAGGGTAGTTCAGCTGTGGAGCAGCTGTGGGGGTCTGGCTTAAGTCTTTTGTCAAGGAATATGCTTTGGCATTCATGATGGGGAGGGAGCTAGGACAGGGGCACGATCCAGCCAGAACGGATGCTTTTCAGCATGTCTAAGTCCCCATGGTCAAGGCCCTCGTTGCGTCCTTTCTGTCTCGGGAGTTTAGTTGGTGCCAGAGAATACACGATGCCTTATCTTTCATCCCAACTGGAGCCACCTGACAGCCAGGGCTTTGTGTCACAAGCCTCAAACCCTCCACGGTGCCTGTCACATACAGTCTGGACTCACTACTAAGCACAATGGATTGGTTGATTTCTCCCCCCACATGGCAGGGGGACTTATCCAGCTGGATGTGTTCATTGGACAACTTCTAGTGCCTGGCCCCCAAATATGAGGGTTGATGTAAACCACAGCCAGCCAGAAGCGACTCCAAATAGCTTGGCTAAAAGGAAAATCAAGGGCTCCATTTTTCTTAGGCAAGGGCCATCCACCAAAACTGTCTTTTTATTCCACTGGCCTGTAATTTTCCTTCCTTCCTTCCTTCCTTCCTTCCTTCCTTCCTTCCTTCCTTCCTTCCTTCCTTCCTTCCTTCCTTCCTTCCTTCCTTCCTTCCTTCCTTCCCTCCCTCCCTCCCTCCCTCCCTCCCTCCCTCCCTCCCTCCCTCCCTCCCTCCCTCCTTCCTCTCCCTTCCCTGCTTCCCCCTGCCCTCTCCTCCCCTCCCTTCCCCTCTCTTCTCCTCCCCTTCCCTCCCCTCTTCTTTCTTTTCTTTCTTGATGGGGTCTCTCCATTGCCCAGGCAGGAGTACAGTGATGCAATCATAGCAAACTTCTTGGCTTAAGCAGTCCTCCTACCTCAGTGCCCCCTGAGTAGCTGGGACTACATGTGCATGCCATCATGCCTGGCTAATTTATTTTTTTCACAGATGGGGTCCTCTATGTTGCCCAACCCGGCCTCAAACTCCTGGGCTCAAGTGATCCTCTCACTTGGCCTCTGGGGTCACTGGGATTACAGGCACAAGTCACTGCACCCCGCTGTAGTTCCTGAGTCACATATGACATGGCCTGGTGAATAGAAACAGGTAAATTGGTTCTGAAACCCAATCTCTGGCCAGAGCGAACCAGTGGGCCCACAGGTGGCCACGGGGTGCCTGTTAGAGTCACCTGAGGAACTGAAAAGCGCAGACCTGTTTCTGCTTCCTCCAAGCCCACTGAAGCAGCATCTGTCATAAGGGGCCCTGGTCTCACCTCTGAAAGCTCCACAGCTGACTCTGATGAGCACCCAGGGGTGGGAGCCCCAGGGTAAGGTCCTGTGGCCCTGGTTGGGACCAAAGGATAAAGCATCTTTCTGGAGCACAGTATGGGGAAAGGCTCAAACCTGGCCCATGTTGGTCAGATTTTGGCCTGCACAGCTGGTGCCCGGGTAAGCTGCATGCCAGGAGGGCACCAGCACTTCTCACCTCCTGCTCCGCGTCCCCCAGCCCTGCTGCCGTGGTGCTAGTGACGCATCACTGCCCATTGGAAAGTTTCATTTCATGTCTTGGCCATAGCGGCTCTAGTGCTTTTTCTTCACCTGCCTAGTGTCCATTGCTGATGATTTTACACAGGACGGCAAGCAGGTGGACACGAGCCTAGGCTCATGGAGGTCTTTAGAGACCTTTGGTTCCTCTTTGTAGAATGAGGGCTACATTGGGTGGGTCAGGAAGTCTCTCACTTCATTCGCTCGAGTTCCACATTGGCAACTTTGTGATGGATCATGTGCTTTTTATTCATCTTGAAATGACCCAATTTATGTTTCTTTTTCAAAAACTGTAATGTCACTACTTTCAATGGAAAATGGACACTTACCTTACATAGAAGGAAAGTAAAAACAGAAACAAGAACTAGATAAAGTGATTAAATTGTGGGGAGACCACGTGTCTGCCAGGGGTCTGAGCCTGCGGCTGCTCTCTGTTGGCTTGACAAGTGCTGGAGAGGGATGAAGACACTCATATGAAACAGACACTCCCCATGTCACAGACAGGCAGAGCAACAGAGAAATGTAAGGGGGATCCCTTCTGATCACATGTGTCGAATTATTTAAAGCCACACCTGAAATCACTGACATCTGAAATCACATGCCTTGTATTCCCAGCAGTGCTGCCACACACTTCGGTCTGACTGCTGAGATCTGTCTCCAGTTCTGATACTCTGCAAATTCACAGACAGGGTGGAGTAGGGCCTTCTCACATGATCTATGAGGACAGCTCCCCTACTTGAAAAACAGTGGTTTTTTTTTTTCCGCTAAAATAATTGTTTTCAATCTTTATTCCACCAAAATGATGCTTTTTGTTATATCAAATTTTGTTGAGTTGGGCACTGTGTCTTATGCTTCAAATCCCAGCAACATGGGAGGCTGAGGCAGGAGGATCACTTGAGGCCAGGAGTTTGAGACCAGCCTGGGCAACATAGCAAGACACTGTATCTTAATTTTTTTTTTTTTTTTTTTTTTGAGACAGAGTCTCCTTCTCTCACCCAGGCTGGAGTGCAGTGGCGCTGTCTTGGCTCACTGCAAGCTCCGTCTCCTGGGTTCACGCCATTCTCCTGCCTCAGCCTCCTGAGTAGCTGGGACTACAGGCACCTGCCACCACGCCCAGCTAATTTTTTGTATTTTTAGTAGAGATAGGGTTTCACCATGTTAGCCAGGATGGTCTCCATCTCCTGACCATGTGATCTGCCAGTCTCGGCCTCCCAAAGTGCTAGGATTACAGGTGTGAGCCACCACTCCCGGCCTCTTAAATTTTTTTTTTTTTTTAAATTAGTTGGGCATGGTGGCACATGCCTGAAGTCCTAGCTACTTGGGAGGCTGAGGTGGGAGGATCACTTGAGCCCAGGAGTTCAAACAGGCAGTGGGCTATGATCATGCCACTGCACTCCAGCCTGGGTGACAGAGCAAGACCTCCTCTCTAAAAAAGAAAAAAAAATTGTTGACCAAACTCTAATTTTTAAAAAATTGAAATGGAATCTCACTGTGTCACCCAGGCTGGAGGGTAGTGGCACAGTCTTGGCTCACTGCAACCTTTGCCTCCTGAGTTCAAGCAATTTTCCTACCTCAGCCTCCTGAGTAACTGGGATTACCAGTGCCTGCCACCATACCCAGCTAACTTTTTACTTTTATTTTTACTAGAGACAGGGTTTTGCAATGTTGGGCAGGCTAGTCTTGAACTACTGACCTCAAGTGATCCACCTGCTTCAGCCTCCCAAAGTGCTGGGATTACAGGTGTGAGCCACCGCGCCTGGCCCAAACTCTACTTTTTAAGTAGCAGTTATGTAAGTTTCTACATTTAAATTACACACAGATACATAACACACAACCGCTCAGCGCAGAGCTGATGATCAGCAGACAGTTCGAGTTGACATAATTTCAGGCAAAAGGCAAGAAACTTGGTATTGCTGCTGGTGAGTATGTTTGTATTACATCATTTAAGGAACTGAACAAAGTTTGCTTGTTCTCCAGTGACTACCTTTTGAGACCTTAGCTTAAGAAGTAAGCGGAGATCACACCACTGCACTCCAGCCTGGACAACAGAGTGAGACTCCATCTCCAAAAAAAAAAAAAACAACAAAAAAAGCCACCACTCTGACCACAGCTCCAGGAGAGAGGATTAGGAGTTGTGTGGTGTGCTGGGTGGTGGGTGGATGATGTACATATTTATACTTCCAACACCAATTTCCAGGGAATGTCAAGGACAGCCAAGTTTCATTTATTTGTGCACATACGGGCATGAGCAAGAATGTTCTAAACAATATAACAATTTCCAGCATCAATTACAGAATTTCCTCTGATCATTTGATGAATTTAAACTTCAATTTAAGCTTGACTTTTAAAACTCCCCTTCTGCTTCCCGATGAACCAGCATAATCCCTAAAATTACACCCAAACAAGTCTGTCTTGATACATTGGGGTTTGTTTGCCTTTAGAAAAATTTAGAATCTAGTATGGGCAAGGTGGCTGGAACGAGGTTTGGGATGGCACAAATATTTATGCTTAATTTTGTGTGGACCACTGATACAAAATGGTTCTCACTTCATTTTTAGAGTTTCCATAATTTTAGCAATTATCTCTGAAACATTTTTGTCCACACTTATTTGGATAAAGTTTTCTGGAGCTGCTGGGGGCTCTAGAGTCTCGAACTGGGACTGCAGTAATTCAGGGGGCATAAAATGTCCCTTTCTTTTGAGTAAGCGTCCAGAGATGACCTCAAATGACCCACTCAGATGGACCACCAGGAGTTGCATCTCAGCCCGCTCTGCTTCCTTTCCCGACTCCTCGCACTTCAGAGCTGCACCATCTTTTCCTTGTGTTAATATGTCTCTGTACATTTTCTTCAGGGCTGAACAGGCTAGAACCACATGCTGTCCCGAGGCTACATCTCTGTTTAAAAAAAGAAAAAAATAAAAAAAAGAGGGAGGTTAAAGAATGAAGACATTTAAAAATAACCTCTGTCAATTCTAGGTGCAGGACTCTAGTCCTACTTCCTGCCAGTGGAAGGCATCAGAAAGTGGTGGTTAAACATCAGGCAGTACTAACTAAGTTAAAGATCTTCTGCTAGTAGTGAACAATCCTGGGCGAAGGGATTTACCTCTCTGATTGTCAGTTCGTCATCTGTTAAATGGGGCTACCTAGCATACTTAGAGCTTTCATAAGAAAAACATTGTTCGAGATCTCTGATATACAGATGTGCTCAGGAAGCGTTGGTTCTGCTTTGATGGATGCCAGACGTTGCTCCGTCTCAGCATGTGGAGACAGGGCTGCCAGCGTGCCCCTGTGCTATGTAAACAGCTAAGCTCAGGTCCTCTGCAGGATGTTCAGGGATCTGCATTCTACAACTGGCTTCTCCCTATTCCTACTCCACAGTGTCTGGGGGAATTGCTAGGTGCAGAGCTGGAAAAAGCGGGAGAGAAGGGAGCATCAGCCTCTGTGGGCAAGGCGAGTAGAACATGAGAGGTTTCTAGGGACGCACTAAGGGAAAAACTTGAGCCAGAAACAGAGGCAGTGTGACACAGCACCAGTAAGGGGAAACCAGTGCGGCCAGAGACCACGCGGCTGCTCAGTGTGGGAGGCAGTCATCCTGGGGTCAGGACAGGACTCTGGAGTTAAGAGGTGGTGCATAAATTCTGACTTGGGGCTGGCTTAGGGACTCAGTATAAAGTTCTCTTCAGAATGAAAGTTCTGAAGGAAGGGCCCTCCCTTGCGGTTTTTTTTTTTTTTTTTTTTTTTTTTTGCAGCCAATACATGGTTAGCAAACGTAAAAATGAAGCCATACTCCTTTTTATGACTATAAAATGACAGTACTGTAAAAATAGACTCTCATGAGTGCATTATGTTAGAGACCCAGGTAGGCAAAAATTTTCAAACCTTGAAACCCTGAACTGTAAACCCCTAAATCAAAACTCAGCCCATGCAAAGACAGGGCTGCCAGCCATGTCAACAGGTGTGAAAAAAGCAAACTGAATTTTTGTTCATTTAAGTATACTCTAACTTCGTATGGCCCAGACGGTTTTAGATGGATAAAATATGACTTCACCTTAGAAAGGAAGATCCGTAACCCACTCCCTGCCTTTTCCTTATCCTCCTCCATGTCCCGACCAGGATACCACTGGGGTCAGACCCACAGATGGGTGGTGTGGGGGGGACCCTGTTTGCTCAGGGGCCATGCTGCAGAGCTGGGCAATATGGACTCTAATCCTGGTGGCTAATTACCTGTTCACTCACAAATGACCTCAGGCCTTCCTGGTAGTCAAAGTTTGAAGTAAAGGGAGGAAAAATTGAAGACTCAGATAGGCAATAACAGGAGTGGCACCAGTGGACATTTTTTGAGCACTTACTATGTATTAGGTACTGTTCTACTGCCCACTCACCAACTCACTCACTTCTTACAATAATCTGTGGGTAGGAACTATATTAATTCCCATTTTACTAATGAAGAAACAGACTTATGGAAACCAAGTGGCTGATCAAGACTGCTAGCTAGTAACTGTGGAGCTGTCTAGAAGGTATGTCTCCAGAGCCCGATGAAACTCCATGCCGTCTGTGGCTGGCTGAAATCGTTGTGGTTACTTGATAGAAGTGTAGTCAGTTTTTAGAATCCTTTACCATCAGTCAGCTGTGATTTCAGGAGTGCATTTTTCTTTTCCTGTCTTTTCTGAGGGTTTTCTTTACTTGCTGGCTGTGGCTTATGCCAAGGCCCAGTGGTCTCTTACCTTAGTAAAATGTCATGCAAGTTACAGAGCCATGGAATCCGGTCCTGAAAAAAACAAAACAAAACCAAAAACCCAGACACAATGTGACTTCTCCAGGTATTGTTTGTTTGTAGAGAAACATAGTTATATCGTGTTCACAAACGTTAAGGTCCAGCGAAAGCTCAGTGGTGTGAGAAGCGGGCCCGTGCACAAGGCTGAGGGGCCAGCCCCTGGGCAGAAACATTTTCTTTTGACTGGTGTCAGTGGCTCTTTTCATAATAATAAAAATTGCCCTAATCTCCCCATTTTACATATGTCCTCCCTGGTTCTGATATGTTTACAAGTCTTTTATTGTACTGCATGTATTCTTCAGGTATCTCTGATCTCAAATGCAGAGAGATACACACATAAACCCTTATGTCAGCTGTCCCCTGGTCCTATTCTTCAGACCCTCCAAAGGACAAAATTCCCTTCAGATAAAATTATTCTAAGAAATTTATATTTTTGCCAAAGAGAAGACAGAGGAAATTTACGTAGCACATGCTACAATGTTTCACAAAGAAATCTTCCTGAGACAAGTAAATTTTCTCCTCCTTCCTGGTGCAAATCCTGATTATTGGCCATAATGCATTGGAAAACAAAACAGAAAAACCTTTCTATTATTGAAAATTTTAAACACACTGAAAAGCAGACAAAACAGTACAAAGCAAACCTCTATATTACCAATACCCAGCTTCAGCAATTTTCTTTTGAGACGGAGTTTCACTCTTGTTGCCCAGGCTGGAGTGCAGTGGCGTGATCTCGGCTCACTGCAACCTCTGCCTCCTGAGTTCAAGCAATTCTCCTGCCTCAGCCTCCTGAGTAGCTGGGATTACAGGCATGCGCCACCATGCCTGGCTAATTAATTTTGTAGTTTTAGTAGAGATGGGGTTTCTCCATGTTGGTCAGGCTGGTCTCGAACTCCTGACCTCAGGTGATCCACCCGCCTCGGCCTCCCAAAGTTTGGGATTACAGGTGTGAGCCACCGTGCCTGGCTGGCTTCAGCTATTTTCAACCCACGATTAGTCTTGTTGTACGTATGCCCCCAACCACATCCCACATCCCAAATAATCCCATCCTAGATGATTTTGAAGCTGATTCCAGAAACATGATGTGCTTTTTAAAGTCCTTGCTTTTAGGCATTTGATTACTACCATTTTATTTAGAATTTTTGATTTTATATACTTGAGATGGGCCTATATTTTAAAAATATGGACCATATTAAATGTCAGTATCAAGGCTTTACTAACTTTATAAAATGAGTAGGATAGTTTTCTCTTTTGTCCTGTTCTTTCAAACAGCTTGTATATAATATATAATGTTTGATAAAACTCATCTGAAAAACCCCCTAGGCCTCGGGCCTTTTTTGAGGGGAGATCTTTGATTATAGATTCAGTTTCTTTAATGAGCACTGTATTGTATTCAGGTTTTCTATTCTTGATTCACTTTTGGTAGCTGCAACATTTATGATGGCAGGAAGAGACCACACCTAGACAGCTGAGCCACCCTCCCTGCCTGCCCTTCCCATCTCTTACTGCATCCTCTTACTTGGCTAAAGAATAAGGAACTTGGTGGAAGCCAGGCGGCCACACAGCAGGAGCAGATTCAGCTCATTTCAGCCCAGCTTCCAGGCCTCCAGAACCTTGAACACAGTTCATATCTGTAGGTTACACTCGCTGTACAACGTAGTCACTTTTTATCACCTTTATCATTACTTCAAAGGAGTAACATAAACAATCCATGCCCTTACTGTAAATTATACAACTCTCTGGACCTTCTGCTTCTTAAGCCAAATGCAGCACCAGAATGGTCACATTTTCACTGGGGAAAAAGCAGGTGTCCCTAAGCAGTGTCTGCCACTAGATCACTGCCATCCAACCCCATTTTCCCCACAGTATTGATATTTTTCATTGAAATTATCCAATTTTGTCTAAGTCTTCAAATTTACTGGCATCAGGTTTTCCACATCCCTCTTTTTGTTATTCATCTCAATTGTGCTTCTTTCTTCTTGATCAGTCTCACTAGAGATCTATTTTTATTTTGTCAAACAACTAGCTTTTGCTCATAGTTTATTTTTTTCCATGACATAGCCCTCAGGAGATCCTGAGAACATGTGCCCAGTTTGTTTTCACTAGCATTCATTTCTATTATTTCCTGCATTTATTTTTTTCTACTTGAACTGAACAACTAGCTCATTACTTTTCATTCTTGTCATTTCCCGAAAATGCACTTAGAGGCTAGTTTCCCTCTAAATAATGTTGTAATTGCATCCCACAAATTTTAATTGATAGTACTTTTGTTGTATATTACTTAATATTCTATAATTTCCATTATGATGTTTAACTTATAAATTATTTATATGAATGTTAATTTTTAAAAATTTTTGCTTATTTTTAGAGTTCCCAGCCATTTTGGTGATGTATGTGCATTTTTATTATTGATTTTACAGTTCATTATAGTAAAAAATGTGAGTGGTATGATACTGATTCTTTGAAATTTGTGGCAATATTCTTTGTGGTCTAGTACATGTCAGTTTTTGTAAATGTCCCACATGAACTTGAAAAGAATATTATTTTTCATTAATGCCTATGTCAGGCTTGATGCATTTATTCAAATCTTCTATATTCTTACTAATAATTTCTTTTGTCTACTTCATGTATCAATTTTTCAAGGTATTTAAAATTCCTCCATTAGACTGAGAAGTTGACAGTCCACCCTTCTATTTTTGTGTATGTTAGAAAATGTCTTTATTTTGTGCTTACTTGTGAATCAGATTTTGTTAGTTGGTGAAGAATTCTTGGTTGACCGTTTTCAATAGTTTGAATAATTATTTCATTTTATTTGGGCCTTTGTTGAGAAGTCTCTTTTAGTGTATTAGGCAATCTTTTAGAAAATATATCTTATCTCTGGTAGTTTTAGGTAGGAAAAACCTCTTTGTCTTTGAGAGGCTGTGCAGTATTACTCTTGTCCTGCTCAGGACTTACTTTGCATATTTAGTGTGAGTACTCATACCCTGGAAAGGTGTTATTACCTATTTGAATATTGCCTTTCTCCTATTCTATTTACTTGGGTTCCTTTTAGCTATACGGGAAGTTTGACATTTTATCATACACATCTATTCATTTTTCTTGAGTATTTTCTGTTTAGCTCTCTTCTTCATCCTGGGTAATATGCTCCAATCTGCTTTTCTTCTAATTCACTAGTTCTCTCTTCAGCTATATCTAGTTTATTGTTTAATCTGTTGATTATTTTTTATTTCTAATATTTTTATTTCATTCTTTTTCAAATTTTCCTGTTCTTGTCTTCTATTTGATTCTATTATGTCTAGTTCTTTGAGTGCAACATCTTACTATTACTGTTTTTGCTGATTCTCTCTCATAGTGGTCCATTTTCCCATGCAGTTTATAGTTTTTGATTGTAGTTTCATCTTCAGCAAAAGATTTTTTTTTTTCCTTTGTGGGAGTCCTAAGTTTTGGAAACACTTTCACAGGCAGTTTCATCAATTCTAGAACAGTTTTATGTGAGTTTATAAGCTTGGTGCCTCTTTGTCATACAATGTGAATTTGGGTTTAGCAGGGGCTCAGGTTCCTCAAGGATCATTGTTTTTTCCCACCTGTGGCCCAGGGAGGCAGCTAGATATTTTGCTCCTTTTGAATTCAGTGGGTGGCAATATTTTTAATCCTCATTCAAAGACAGCCCTTATATTGAAAGGAATAAAAATTAGAAACTTAATAAAAATTAGAAACTTAAGTTAGGCCATTTTGAAACTTAGAAAAACAACCCACTCAGACCCACCCAACACCAGATGGCCACTCAGACCCACCCAACACCAGATGGCCCCTTAGTAAACACCCAATATCCCCGGAACGCAAACAGAAAAATAATTCCAGGAAAAACCCCTCATACGAGCCCACCCCAACCAATCAGAGAACTAGCCTACCCCAACCAATCAGAAAAGACACACCCTGCTCGCACCATAGCTGGCTCCAATCATTTTGAACCTTAAGCCTTGTTTGAATCTCGCGCCTTAAGCTTTGTTTGAATTTCGCGCCTTGTTTGAACCGGTGGTGTTTGCCTATATAAACTACCTGTAACAAGCAATCGGGGTCCTTTGCCACCTTTGTGCAGAGGACCCTAGCGCGCTAGTAATAAATCTCTCTGCTGTGACTCCCGTGTTGAGTGGTCTCTCGAGAGGACCCCCTATCCCAGGAAGGAATCTAAACCTAGGTTCCAACAATATAAGGACTTTATATTCTACTACTTGACATCAATGTTAACAACAACAACAAGACTTTATGTAAGATATTCAGGTCCAGATACTTCATACAGTCTTACAATCTTATCTCCCATCTCTACAGGGTCATCAAAACCTCAGCCTCCTGCCCTCCTGGCTTTTACATAGGGGAGTGGGTTATTCTGGTTTAGTTCAGCCTTGCCACACTTTGATTTTGGCACATGAGATGTTCTCGTTTTGCCTTGGACTTTGGCAATTTTTATTTTCCTTTGATCTTTTCCATGAGGAGCCTTTTAAGCTCTCCAGCTCGGTAACCACCTTTAGCTCCTGGGTATCTCCCCTGGGCTCAGGACATTTCTTATTCAGAGTAATTTAATCTTCAGTAAGTGCGAGGTCATTCTACCAAGCCTATCACTTTGTGCTCAGCAAGTCAAAAACCCTCTAGTTATCTGGATCCGCCCTTCATAGAAGGAAGAGGAGAATTAGAAATAATATTTCTTTTCCTTCATATCAAATAAAAGATTATTTTTAAAGCATTGCGTGCTAATGTAGGATTGAGGGTCCTGTAAGTTTACTAAACATAGAACTCTAAGACTTTACTTCCATGCACATACTATTTAACCAGAGATCACTTAGGAGTTCAAATGTAATAGCTACCAAAATCACAAAATGTACAGATCAAAGGATGACAGTCACACAATTTACACAAATTATAATCTAAATGTCAATAACTACATAATTAACATAAATCAATACTCAAATCACAACAGTTACTGTCATGTATGTACTTAAGAGCTGAAATGTACTTAACAAATGAAACATCTGTTTATGTTAGCACTTGTCTGGGGGGTGTATTTAGTGGAACAAGTGTGGTTTTTTTGTAAACGCAGTAACAAGATGATGAGGCTTACCAGCTCCATATTTGCAGACCACATGGTCAATTTTTATAAACGTCCCACATATACTTGAAAATAATATGTGTTATTTACTTTTCATTAATGCCTATGTCAGATTTGATGCATTTATTCAAATCTATATCCTTACTCATAATTTATTTTGTCTGCTTGATGTATAAATTTTCAAGAGAGGTTTTTTGAAATTCCTCCATTAGACTGAGAAGTTGACAGTCTGCCCTTCTATCTTTGTGTATGTCAGAAAATGTCTTTGTTTTGTGGTTAATAAAGCAAAAACTAAAGTTATTAACGTTAGAATATATGAGGAGACTTTATGTGCTCTTGGAGAAGAGTGTAGATATTTAATGCTTATTATTGGCAAGGTTTTCTAGGACATCCTACTAAAAAACTAGATGTTCTGGACACTCTGTGAAGAGAAAAAAAGTTGGACAGTCTACATTTATGCAACTTGAAACCACCATTGCAATTCAGTGTTTTCTGAGCTTATGGTGGGGAATGGGGAAGAAGGCTGTCAAGGATTATAGGCTACAGGGATAATTAGCTGGACTGACTGAGCTCTGCAGTACTTTTTGATGGAAAATTGCCCCTGGGGAGAAGCTGCCCCTTCAAGCACAAATTTGGATTTCCACTTTCCTTTATCCATTTATAAGCGCCTATTGTGTGTGTAGGGAGCCCAGCCACTGTTCTGGGTGCTTTTGGTCCAATACCCTAGACATGATCACTCTAAGTTTGGCTAATTCCTAAGGTACCATTTGAACTCATCTTTCTAAATTCCTTTCTTTCTCTTATTCCCCTTGTAATTAGCCAAACTTTTCTACCACATTTTTGGGCTAATGAAGATGAAAAAGACAATACTGCTATACATCAGCTTTTTTTTTTTTTTTTTTTTTTTAAAACCTTCTTGTATATATTTTCTAAAACAGCTCCTCTGACAGACCGTTGTAATGAAAGAAGGCACTGGGTCTTGAAGCCTCCCACATTAGCAGGAGGTTCTACTTCCCACTCTGGGATTCAATCTTATAAAAACATGGCACATATTGGCCCACAGGAGGGAAACAGTGGCCACATACTTGACAAAAAGGTAGAATAAGCATTTAGGGGACTGATTTCTAATCCCGGAGTATGTTTTACATGAAAATGGAGGCATCTGCCTTCAAATCATAGAAATTATGTCAAGTTCTATAAAGCTATGAGTCAAAGGATTTATCTTCCTAGAGAAAATGAGGGCCACAGCGAGGTGCTTTCCTAAGGACTTGGAAAAGAAGGAAATACGATTGTTCTCTCAGCGTTAAATTTAAAGATCAACAGTTAAAAGGAAGGGGCAGAGATGTGTAAGGTCATGTGAAGGAGTTAGAGTGACTCCCAGGCTAGCAAGGCATCACTGTGATTCAACTTAATATTTTCACATACCTCGAGGAAGCATGTCTGTCCCAGACAGGCTGGGCAGGCAGGAAGGCCAGAGCAGGGCACTGTAGATTGAAATGTGAAGCACTGTCCAGCGGACATGGAGCCTCGGCTACTGGCCTGTGAACATCATATTCTCATTAGCAAGCCTTTTCCTACTAATGCATGGTCTTGCACCACCAGATTCTTTGGTCTTAACTCTCCCATGTTCACTAAGAAACCTCTGATTGTATGTTGGCTTCTGAAAATGTGGGTACTAATGTGATTGTTACAGGCCACGTAACAGTAGTATTTCTTTTGGTACATTAATCAGCTGGCATTTTGGTTTATGCAGGAACTTGTAAACCTGATTAGTAGGGGTCTCACATGAGAGATGAATCCATATTCAATGTGTTGACAGTATCAAGGGGGCTGGGCCTGCAAGACAGAGAGCCAGCCCTGAAGTCCCAGTTGGGTAGTCAACCAGCCTTTTCCAAGGTGTTCCCCTTGTCACTGTAGAAGTCTCTGGCTGGGACTTTAAGACTTTACTTAAGACTAGTGCTGTGGGCTGTGGATCTCCATTCAGCAAGAAGAATGCTTTAGAAGAGGAAGTGATTGGAAAGTTCTGGGGGCTGAATGCTAATTTACATGATCACATATCTACTTAGAGTTAAGGGGCAATTCGAACTATGAATTAGGACCAACTCAGAGATGAAATACACAGAACAAAAATAATTTTTTTTTGGCATGAGTAAATGTTCATAATGAGTTTGGGATGAACCAAAGAGAGAGGACAATTTGTTTAAATACAAGAATTTCTTTCTTATTAGCATAGGCACAAACTTGCATTTTGCTCTTTTGCTCAGATTATACATTCTGCCATTCCATCTGCACAAATATTTGTGTTTGCTGGTGCTGTGGAAATAGAGATCAATCTCTGTATTACTTTATGGCTTAGGAAACAAATACACTTTTCATTAAGCTGAGTGTTGACTATCTTATTCATTATACTTTCTATGTGCCTGAAGTATTTCATAAGAATGAAACAAATTAAAAATTACAGAAAACATATTTGGGTAATAAGTTTTCTATCTTGCATACAAATAAATAGAGCTTTACTTTGAATACATGTTTTTTCATTGTTTTAATAGTGCCTTAATGGATGATTTAGTCAATAATAAAGCACATTGCTTCATCTAGTCATAATAAAATTTTTCAGAATCTCAACTATGAAAGCCATAATAAATATAAAACTATTTAAACAAAAATAGGTGCTTTTAGACATCCGCCCTATCGGAATTTATGGCAGACCAGACTAATGACCATGTACTGTGTGCATCAGTCATAAAAACAATAGAGAGGGTTGGAAATAAAACAGCAGCACTTTGAACGTGATTCCTGAAATTTCCAAATAGTGAATCATAATTCAATGATTATGAACTTTCCTTGGAGGCTCCCATGAAGCCACAAGGAGAAAGGTTTTTCCAAAGCAGCGCCAGTGTGGAAATTCAAGTTCCAGTGCCTGACCTGCTTCAAGCCAGGGCACCGTGCCAGTGCCGTCATAACCCTTTCAAAAGGTCAGTGCCTCAAACATCCTTAAGGCCTAACCCCTATCATGGAAGCGCTTGTGGGGAACTGCCCCTCTCACTCCTGCTGTCACTCTCACCCTCTCTCTAACCCTTTTCTTTCCATTTAACCAACCTTGATTCACTGCTTGTGAATCATTTGTTTAATGGTTGGATGATCAGGGCCTTTAACACAGTAGGAAAAGTATGATCTTTGAAGTCAGAAAGACTCCCCTTGCTGTGTGGCTTTGCTCAAGTTACTTAATTTCTCTATGCCTCTCTTTGTTCATTTGTAAAGTTGGGATCGTATATAATTCAATGAGCTGCTTTGGGATTTAAATAAGAAAAGGAATAAACTATTTTTTGGTTGATTTAACAGTTGAAATAAACAGTACTTATTTCCAACTCTGAATTTTTGAAAGAGTTTAAATTCACGAATTTCGTAGGCATTGGGCCTTAATTCCACAAACACTAAATGTTAATACATGCAAAGCACCATACTGAGTGAGCACTGGGGATAAATATGAATGGTGTGGTTCCTATCCTCAAAGGGAAGAGGCAAATGAGTAAATAATCTATTAAGTTACTTGCAGGGCAGTGATGAGGGCTGTAGGAGATATACTAAGAAGGGCTGTGATAACACAGCAGGGGGACAGGCCCTTTTTTTTTTTTTTTTTTGCAGTGATGAGGGCTGTAGGAGATATACTAAGAAGGGCTGTGATAACACAGCAGGGGGACAGGCCCTTTTTTTTTTTTTTTTTTTTTTTTGAGACAGAGTCTCGCTCTGTCGCCCAGGCTGGAGTGCGGTGGTGCGATCTCGGCTCACTGCAAGCTCCACCTCCTGGGTTCACGCCATTCTCCCACCTCAGCCTCCCGAGTAGCTGGGACTACAGGTGCCCACCACCGTGCCCGGCTAATTTTGTTTTTGTATTTTTAGTAGAGATGGGGTTTCACCGTGTTAGCCAGGATGGTCTTGAACTCCTGACCTCGTGATCTGCCTGCCTCGGCCTCCCAAAGTGCTGGGATTACAGGCATGAGCCACTGCGCTCAGAGGACAGGCCAATCTTGATCAGGCCTTGGAAACAGTAGGCCTTGGAAAGAGTAAATCTTGAAGGATAAAGAGAATTTCAAGACCTTGACTGGCCTGCTAAGGAGTGTGGACCTTATTGTAAGGGTGCTAGGAAGGACCTAGACACATGAGCTCCAAATTTTATGCTCATAATGAAGAAAGGGGGCAATTGAGATCTCTCTACAGTGAAGAAACTGGAACAAGAAGGAGATATTAGAGCAAATTCACTAAGCTCTGCGCCTTCCAAACAGTTACTGTGGACAA
Source organism: Chlorocebus sabaeus (assembly GCF_047675955.1). NCBI lineage: Eukaryota > Metazoa > Chordata > Mammalia > Primates > Cercopithecidae > Chlorocebus > Chlorocebus sabaeus. The sequence continues at coordinate 14,115,639 of NC_132915.1, forward strand.
TATAATAAATTATGAAAATCAAACACACACACACAAGTCTTAGGGGAAAGAGATGAGACAATCCAAATTAGCATCTCTGCCTATGGCTCTGATGTTCAAGGTTTTCACACTCCAGATCAAGCTTGTACAACCCACAGCCCGCAAGCCCTACTGCGGCTTTGAATGTGGCCCAACATAAATTTGTAAACTTTCTTAAAACATAATGAGATTTTTTTTTTTTGCAATTTTTTTTTTTTTTTTGCTCATCAGCTATCGTTAGTGTTAGTGTATTTTATGTGTGGCCCAAGACAATTCTTCTTCCAATGTGGCCCAGGGAAGCCAAACAACTGGACACCCCTGCTCTAGATAGTCCCTACATGCCAGGATGGGGAAGGCAGTGCACTCCCGACTCCCAGCCCAGTGCTCGGAGGTGAGCATAATGAATGCTCCAAGAAGGGTTAAATCAGAACGTCATGAGGCTAGAGAAAGCTTTCTTGGCCTACGGAAACATCTTGAGAAATTAAGTGTCTTTTGGAAGGGAATGATGGGTAGAGAACAGATAATGGTAGAATATGGGTGGAGAGAGACGGGAAGGAAGGTGGGGAGTGGGAATGGCGGGGAGATGGGTGTGTTTTACCTGATGCAAAAATATATAGAATGTTATATACTGACTGCCCTCCAAAAAGAAAGAATAATAATTCCAAAATTCAATTCATATTTTTGGAAGATGAGACCAAGGGTGACATAGTTTATGAAAATTTTTTTTAGTACTTTCCAAATTTTCTATACAGGGCAAATATTACAATTATAATCAGGAGTTTTTTTTTCAGGATTTTTTTTCTTTTCCAAAAAACCCTCTTTTTAAAATAGACTTTGAAGTTGAAGTCTACTCAGTTGTCACTGCAGGCTCAGATAGGGACACTGAGGGCCGGGCGCCTAGGGCAGACTCACTGACTAGTAGCTTTGAAATTCTTTATTATTAATATCATGATAATGCTAATAATTTATCACAGCTTGGGTAGACTGTTTCTAGACTGGCACTGTCCAACACAGCTTTCTGCAATGATGTTCTATAGCTGTGCTGTCCAATAAGGTAGCCACTAGCCACTCATGGCTACTGAGATTTTGAAATGTGGCTGGTATAACCCAGGGACTAGATTTTACATTTGATCTATTTTAATTAATTTGTATATATTTTTTTCAGACAGGGTCTCACTCTGTTCCTCCAGGCTGGAGTGCAGTGGTGCAATTACAGCTCACTGTACCCTTGACCTCCCGAGATGAGGCCATCCTCCCAACTCAGTCTCCCCAGTAGCTAGGACTACAGGCATGCACCACTGGCTATTTTTTTTTTAATTTTTGTAGAGACAGGGACTTGCTATGTTGCCCAGGCTGGTCTCAAGTTCCTGGCCTTCAGCCTCCGCCTCCCAGAGTGCTGGGATTATAGGCTTGAGCCACTGAGCCTGGCCTAACTAATTTACATTTAAATAGCCTGAGGGAGCCCTTAACATGTTCCACTCAGACTGCAGCTCTGAGCCGTCTGAACACAAAACTCTCCCTACATCCTCCCTAGATTCTTTCTCAAGGGAGAACCAGGGCCTCTGCCTTGGACATGGACACGCTTTGATCCATCCACAGGGGGCTTTCCTCAACTCTGTAGCATGGGAGCAGTGTGGGGAGGGTGGGGACCGGTTACCACGGCAACCAGGAGCTGTGTTGGTGCCAGCACAGCTGTGACCCATATCTTCAGTCTTAGACTCATTGGATTCTTATCAAGAATGAAAATCATCTGTCATTCTACCTCTTAAGAATGTAAACCATCTGTCGTTCTACCTCCTCCTCTCTCTATTTTGCTTATCTCTACGGTCTGGCTAGCTTGTAGTTTTTTTTTTCTGAAAAAATTTAGTAAGTAACTTGTGTTTCTTCCAGTAATCTTTTCTCCTGTACATAAATTTCTCTTCTGAATTCTACCCCCCAATCCATACAGTCCACTTAACAAGCATCACTTGTGAAGAAGAGGAAGACTACAGAAATTCCATTTTAAAATCTATCAATTTTGGTTACTTTGTTATTTAACTTACCTTTTATTTGCAGTCACCAAACAGAAACCTAAAATAACACAGGCACAGTCACATTTTATACACTCCCTTAGAAATGGTTTATGTTATTGGCGGGTATATATGATTTATGTTGTGTGTGTATGGTTAGTAATAATTTTAAAACGTGATATTTATTGAATGCTATAGGCACTTTTCTGTGCATATTTTTTGTATTATCTCATTTAATACTCCCAAGAAGCCAATCAAATAGATCCTGTTAACATTCCTACCTCACAGGAGAAAAACAGGGCACAGAGAGACTAAGCCCTTTGTCAAGGTCATACAAGTCTGGTGGTGGAATTAGGTTGCCTATGTTTATTATCTCTAGTTTAGTATCAACATGATTACTACTCTCTTTTATTACTACTCTGTTATTACTCTCATTATTATTACTCTCTTTTATAGTTCTGTTGCCCTATCTTCTAAAATGAAATGTTGCAAACCTGTGATGATTCAAGGCCTGAACCTCTACAAACTCAAGCTGCACCCCCAATAACAAAGAGAAGTGCTCTTGGGGTGCTCTAGAATAGACCTAATAATGGTTTAATGGCTCAAGGCACAAAAAAGAAAAGATAGTGAGCTAGGGAAAGGACACCTGGGGGTGAGCCCAGCCCCACTGAAAGTGAAAACAACAGTGTTGGTCTGTGGCCAGTTCCATTCGTTCTTGCTCTTTGGACACACTTAGTGCGTGGCCCCAGCCTTTGACCTGCCCTCATCTCTCCTGAGTTACGGCCAGTTATGCCAGTGAGGACAGTTTGTAACTCTGGTGTGAGACACTCTAGGGGATGGCCTTACAGCCTGCACACAGGAGAGTGCTGTTCATCCACTCATTCACTCGAAAACATGCCACAACTATTTTGTGATGTTTACTGTGCGTCAGGCCTGGGGGGTACAATGGTTAACAGGAACAGCCACAGTCCCTGCCCTTTTAGGGGTAAAGTCTAGTTGCAGAGACAAACATTAATCAAATTCTCAGACCGTCAGTTGTTGAGCTGCCACAGGGACAAGTGCAACAGTGAAATGGCACCATGAGAGTCCATCACGGAGGTTTCACTTCCCTGTGGAAGTGGCATGGGTGCTGAGAACAAAGGATGAGAAGGGCTAGCTCAGGGAAGAAGGGAACAGGGATACAAAGGCCCCATGGGAGAAGTGTTTCAGTGGGAGGGACTGGAAGAGGCCAGGGTGCTCCTGTGGAGATGGCGGGGGGCTGCATGGTTTCTAAAGAGGCTGGAGCCATGTGGAGGCCACGCCACGCATGCTTAGCAGTGTAGGTGTTTGGTCTTGATCCTGAGGTTAGTGGGAAGCCTCTACCGGGTCATAGGCATGACCAGATTTGAGTTTTCAATGATCACTCTGGCTTTGGGGTGAATGCCAGAGTACGGTGATGGTGGCAGGCTGACAGCAGCACCTGGGAAGAGATGAGGACTTCCCCATGTATGAGGCACAGGGAGCCTCTGCCCTCTCAGGAATTACATTCTGCAGGTTAAAATCCCACAACAAGGTGTTTTGGCAGAACCTGTTCCGGCTGGGGCAGAGGGTGGCAGTGCTCCTGGGGCCAAGTTCAGTCAGTTGTTCAGGACTGCAGCTAACATATGTAGAGGATCTACTGGGCACCAGGCTCTCTGAAGCCCCTGTACAGTGACCTTAGGACTCAGGAACTCTACTGCACCAAGTGCTGTAGAGATCTCATCCTGTCACCCAGGTGGAACACGTGTGATGGACACAGACAGCAACTGTTACCTGGTCATTGAGCGGTATCCCTTTTCCCATCTTCTTTCGATTTTCCTCCGGGTGATAGTCATCAGCATCATAGAATTTCCATCCCAACTTTAAGAACAAAGTGAAAGGGTGTATGTGGCAGGCAGATGGGCCAATGTGACAGTCATTGTGGGGTTACTCACAGGCAGGTGTAGAAACAATGCCAGCTGCCTGGTTTCCATCAACCCCAAACACAACCCCCAGGAGGGAAGCACCTTTTCATGCCGTTTCACAGCCCCCACGACTGGGGCTGCCACGGTCTCCTTTAATTCATTACTTTTTTTTTTTTTTTTTTTTTTTTGAGACAGAGTCTCACTCTGTCGCCAGCCTGGAGTACAGTGGCTCAATCTCGGCTCACTGCAACCTCCGCCTCCTGGGTTCAAGTGATTCTCCTGCCTCAGCCTCCCAAGTAGCTAGGACTACAGGCACACGCCACCATGCCTCGCTAATTTTTGTATTTTCAGTAGAGACGGGGTTTCACTGTGTTGGCCAGGATGGCCTTGATCTCTTGACCTCGTGATCCGCCCACCTCAGCCTCCCAAAGTGCTGGGATTACAGGCGTGAGCCACCGCGCCCTGCCTATTCATCACTATTTGTAATCACCAAGGAGAAAAATGAAATTGCTCCAATGGGGTTCAAAGCCATGTGGAAGTGTCCATACAAAGCAGGAAAAAGAGATGCAAGGAGACCAGAACACAATGGGACACACACTCGGAAGGCATTAGGACAGGTTACTAACCTCAGATGCCAGCAGGGCGCCCACGGTGGATCTGTGGAGAGGACACAGATGTTCCCATTACTGCCCTGCCCAATGTGTGGAGCTTCCTTCTGTGCAAGGATGTCTGGGAAAGGGACGGCTGCCCTAGCAGGAATTTAAACACCAATCACAGTGTAATCCTAAAGCAGTGATGCCGTGACCCTGGAGTCTGGAGACTGGCCTTAGCTGATCCCCTCGAATGTCAGTGAAGAAATAATTAGTTAACACTATTTTTTTCTCAAAAGGCAATATATAAGATCTCATGAAACCTAAGATTTTTCTTCAATAATCAGTTTTTGGTCCCTGTGGTATAATTTTGTGTGTGTGTGTGGGGGGGAATGTTGAATTCATAAAGTCATAAAATTCTGTTGAGAATATTGGGTGGAGGGGTCTGATGGAAGATTTAATCTCTAGCAGCACCCATGTAAAGTTCAGGGCACTCATAAAAGCATAAAAACATTTTTGGAGTTTAAAAGAGACACACTCCTAAAATAAAGGACATGGGTCAGTATCTCACGGATCACCAGCACTTGTTAAGACTGGGAGTTAAACGTTCTCCGTGCAGAGCATTTGGTAACTACCTGTTCATACTCTACCAGGCGGCACGTGCTAGTGAAAGGGGCTCGGGACTCGGGACTGGAGATGGGGCCACGGTTGCCTTCTGCCACTAAATGACTGAGTGCTCCCAGCCAAGTCACCTGTTCCTTTAAACCTCAGTTTTCTCACCTGTAAAACAAGGGATCTGAGCCACACAGTGTATCCATCCACCTAAATTTCATTTGTTTATTGAGCACCTACCCAGGATGTAATGGTAAGCTCACTGAGACATGGCCTCGGCCATCCTCAACAGTCTAGTACCACAGGGTAGGGGTGGAGGCCAGCAGACAATGACCCATAAAGTGCTTTCTTGCTTTCAATGTTTAAAGTGTTGCCCAAATGCCAATTATTTAAGCACCATCTTCATAATTTTTTACCTATCTCCATACTGTTTTATCATGCCCTCTTAAATTTTGCATATCACCTCAACATTTTGATGTTTTTATTTAATTGCTTCACTTTTAAAAATTAAGTAAGTGTGTTAAAGAAGGAAACTTTCTTTCATTCCCTTACACAAGAAGCTATCATCACTTGCCTTGAACAGAAGGCACCTGAAAAGCTGTATGTAATGAAAACAGAATAATGTGAGTAAATTCTAGCTGGACACTGTTGCCTAACAAAGGTCCTCTTTCTTTCACCAAAAAGCCATTAGAGAGGTGTTAGACACACTTGTACCAAACTGAGATCTGCTCCTTGATGTAACCAAAGGATTGCGAGAGCAATGAAACCTTTCCCGTTATGTTCATTCTATTGAAGGCTGCTCAGCGAGACATGCAGCCTATGGATGAACAGACCATCCCGGCCAATCTCCACAGCTGGTGAAGCCAGAAGTATGCATAGCAGAAATCACACTTAAGACCAAGTTAGGTTGGGCGTGGTGGCTAACGCCTATAATCCCAGCACTTTGGGAGGCTGAAGCAGGTGGACTTTGGGAGGCTGAGGTAGGCAGATCACTTGAGGCCAGGAGTTTGGGACCAGCCCGGCCAACATAGCAAAACCCCGTTTCCACTAAGAATACAAAACTGAGCTGGGCATGGTGGCACACACCTGTAACCCCAGGTACTCCGGACGCTGAGGCATGAGAATTGCTTGAACTCAGAAGGCAGAGGTTGCAGTGAGCTGAGCTCACACCACTGTACTCCAGCCTGGGCGACAGAGTGAGAGTCTGTCTCAAAAAACAAAACACCACCACCACCACCAACAAAAAGACCAAGTTAGATTAGCCATGAATGAATATGCCATCCAGTACTCATAATCTGAAAGTAGAGCTAAAGAGATGTGGGTGAAGACTGTCAGGAAGAAGATGGGAAACGAAAAACCACTGTCTGGACTCTTGAATATGCACCAAAGACCCTGGCACAAATGAGGTACCGTGCTGGGCCCTAAATAGTGGTCAGACCCAGGATTACAAATCAAGATTTGGGGTCTATACGTCTCCCAGTGAGTTGGTCTAAATCAGGAGCAAGGGACTTAAAAAGACAACACAGGCCAATGAGGGAGAAGGAAGGGATGCAGAATCAATGAGAAAGATATTCAAAAGGTCTGAGCTTGTTTCATCAGCAAAGAGAAGGAAACCTGGAAGGAGATGTTAAGGGTGGCTTCACTAAGACTGTGAAAATATAAAGAAAACTAACAACACTGCCACCTACTCAAATGCCTGCCATCTTCCATCCATTTATTCATTCATGAAGTCATCAAGTATTTAGTGAGTACCTACAAAATGCCAGGAACTGTTCTAGACACATGTATCAGTAAACAAAAAAGAAAATGATCCTCTACATTCAGGTGGGGGAAGACAGTAACAAACTGAGTACTTGAGGTCACTGTGTTTTAACAGTGTTATAAATGGAGTCTTTCTGTTTTGAGACTATTGTTCTCTTCAGCCATTAGGCTGTGAAAAATATTTTTCTAAATGTTATGGAGTATAATTTTAAAATCCTGTAGGGCTTCAATAGGGGTTCACAAAGTCACTAAAGAACTTGATGTTGCTACATCCAATGATGAATATAATCAAGTCACAGTCTTTTTATTACTCAGCTAGTCAATAACATTGAACACATCTCCCTGACGCTGAGCCACCAGAAGGCCCCAGGGTTCAGTTCTTGGCCAGCTTTTTTATCTATACACACCCCTTTGGTGATCTCAACACCTTAGGTCTTTAAGTACACCCACACAACAATGATTCCCACAGTCAGATCTAAAGTCCCTCTCTTCTGAACTTCAGACTTGGACATCCAACCACCATCCACTTGATGACTGACTGGCTCGTGAAACTCACCATATCCCACACTGAGATTCTGAGGTTGTCTTCCAAATCTGCTCTATCTACTGATTCCCCATCGCAGTTTGTGGCAACTCTCTCCTTCCAATTACTCAGGCCTAAAATCTTTTTTTTTTTTTTGAGACAGAGTCTCGCTCTGTCGCCCAGGCTGGAGTGCAGTGGCCCATCTCAGCTCACTGCAAGCTCCGCCTCCCGGGTTCACGCCATTCTCCTGTCTCAGGCTCCCGAGTAGCTGGGACTACAGGTGCCCACCACCTTGCCCAGCTAGTTTTTTGTATTTTTTAAGTAGAGACGGGGTTTCACCATGTTAGCCAGGATGGTCTTGATCTCCTGACCTCGTGATCCGCCCGTCTTGGCCTCCCAAAGTGCTGGAATTACAGGCTTGAGCCACCGCGCCCGGCCGGCCTAAAATCTTGAATCATCCTTGACTTCTCTGTCCTCTTCTTACACCCCACATCCAGTCCACAAACACATCTTTCTGACTCCGCCTTCAAAATATTGCCAGCATATGACTACATCTCTTCACTGCATTGTTTCTGACTTCATCTCCCATCATGCTTCCCCTCACTCAGCCACAATGGCTTCTTTCCTGCTCCTTAAAGAAGCCAAGCCGTAGCCGGGCATGGTGGCTCACGCCTGTAATCCCTGCACTTTGGGAGGCCGAGACGCGTGGATCACCTGAGGTCAGGAGTTTGAGACCAGCCTCGCCAACATGATGAAACCCCATCTCTACTAAAAATACAAAAAATTAGCTGGGCGTGGTGGTGGGCGCCTATAATCCCAGCTACTCTGGAGGCTGAGGCAGGGGAATCAGTTGAACTCGGGAGGCGGAGGTGGCAGTGAGCTGAGATTCCACCACTGCACTCCAGCCTCAGCAACAAGAGTGAAGCTCCATCTCAAAAAAAAAAAAAAAAAAAAAAAAAAAAAGCCAAGCCTCAGACCCTTTGCACCTGCCATTCTCTCTGCCTCCCCTGCCCTTTCCTCAGCTATCCACATGGCGGACTCAAGTCTTGCAGGTTTTTGCTCAAACGCCACTCCCCCAGAGGAGCCTTCCCTGACCACTCTGCCTGGCACCCTTTGTTCTGCTTACTCCAGAGCATCTCACCAATTCACACACTACATATATTCATTTACTCTGTCTCCCATACCAGAATGTAAATCCTTTTGAGGGCAGGGATTTTATCTGTCCTGTTCACTATATGACAATGACATAAAGTAAAGCATTGAGCTCAATAATTACGGAGTACATGAATATCACAAGCTATACATCATAGGGATTAGACCCCCCTCAACTGATCCAAGACTCAGAAGGGTACGTGAATTACTCAAGCTCACACAGCCAGACAGCAACAGAACCTAGACCTAGGGCTCTTCACTCCTGTTACATCACACGATGGCAATGATTTTACATTCTCCAACTGATTCAAATCATATGGCAGCAAGGGATTTGGGGCTCCATGTTTTATTTCAATTTCAGTTCAAGATTTCTTATCTTTGTGGCTAAGAACCCTACAGCAATTTTGGAAAGCAAAACCCATCTACCTGGAGTAAGTCTTTACACCTGACTACACGGGCCACAACATGGGCCGTTCCTGATTCAGAAAATTCTAGAAGGGTCCTATAGGCCCTTGAAGGTTATAATGTTTTAGGTGATCAAGTTCTATCCTTTGCTGCCTGTGGTCGAATGCTGCAGCAGCTGTCTTTTCTGATAAATGGCACGGTTAGACTTTGGTTTAAACAGGAAGCCAAATGTTAACTCCTCAGTCTCCAAGTTAGCACACTGGGCTACCTGTGTGGTTTCCACAATTCTCTCCTTTCTTTCCAAACCTTCAGGAGCTACCCTCCATATTAACGCTGTCTCCTTCCGGGTTAAGGTGATGAAAGGAAGGGGAAAACGATTCACTTTACAAAATCGAATCGGAGAAGTCCAGGGCCTCACAGGAGGAGGCCGCTGTGTGTTCAGATGGCCAAAGGTCCGTGAGAGCCTGGGCCGTGGTTTGCGTCCTCTCGCTAGAGGCCGTGCACCCTCCCGCCTGGCCCCGACGAGGCGCCCGGAAACCGAGCCCCGCGCCGCTCGCTAGGCCTCCACCTGCGCAGCCCCGCAGCCGCCTCTTCAGGAGCGGCTTCCTCCCTGAGCATGCGTTCGCTGCAGCCTCCCTGTCTTAGAGCGGGAACCCTGGGCTCGGATGCGGTCCCAGGATGGGCGCTCTGCTAGCAGGCTGGAGGGCTGGGAGAGTGCGCGCAGCCGCGGGCCTCGGTTTCTTCCTCTGCAAAGGGAAGGGCGGGGGGTCCCCACGACCCCATTTCACCGGCAAGGACGGCGACACGTCCGGCCTCCGCCGGGCCCGCAACGTCTCTCCCGGGCGCCCCCCGCCCTCTCCCGGACCTACTTCCCCGAGCCGCTCACGCCCATCACCAGCAACGCGCCCGGTGCCGCCATGACCCGAGCCTGGCTCCTTCCAGTCACCTTCCGGGCCCCGCCGTCCCCGGCCTTCCCGGCGCCCGAGGGGCGGAGCCGCTCCCGCCCAGGCAGGGCGAGTGAGGGCTGTGCCCCTCTGCGCTCTCCCGGTTTCCCCGCGCCCCTTTTCCATGCTTTCCGCCTCCCTTTCCCAACCTCCCCATCTCTCTCTCCTGCCCCTTCTTTTCCTCTCCCCTCCCCTCCCTCTTTCCTCTTCCCGGAAGTGAAGCGCGCGCCCGGCCTGGCACTGGCGTCTCCCTGGGCTGCCCACAGTCGCCCAAAGCCCCGCCACCTGTCTTCCTACTGTCCTGGCCCCTCTTGGTTCCAGAAGAGCCTCACCCTAGCAGGCTGGATCGTCATCCACCCATGGAAAGCATTCATTCATTCATTTATAAAAATGTTTTATAGAAAGAATAAACGGAAAATAAGACTCATACTTTCCCACACCAGGCAGCAATAAGCAGCACTTCCTAAAACGACACCCCTTTCCCCGCGCCCCCGCGTAGGTAGATGGCTATGAATATTTTGTAAAACTGGGATCAGGCCGTTCACAGCGTTTTGTAATCTAGCCTTTTGTCACAATAATAAATGGCGGCCATCTTTTGGTGTCAAACTTAAGGTTGAGGGTTGACCATAGCAGCGTATGTCATGGCTGTGTGGCTCTGCTATTAAATCCAGCTCTTGTTGGGACTTTAAGAGGACGGAGCTCCACTTTAAAGTGTCCATTTGCTTTAAAACAATGTGTTAATTATCTGTGGTTTGAACTATTTGATTAAAAGTACTGCTTTTTTTTTTTTTTTTTTTTTTTTTTTTTTTTTTTTTGAGACGGAGTCTCGCTCTGTCGCCCAGGCTGGAGTGCAGTGGCCGGATCTCAGCTCACTGCAAGCTCCGCCTCCCGCGTTTACACCATTCTCCTGCCTCAGCCTCCCCAGTAGCTGGGACTACAGGCGCCCGCCACCTCGCCCGGCTAGATTTTTGCATTTTTTTAAGTAGAGACAGGGTTTCACCGTGTTCGCCAGGATGGTCTGGATCTCCTGACCTCGTGATCCGCCCATCTCGGCCTCCCAAAGTGCTGGGATTACAGGCTAGAGCCACTGCGCCCGGCCTAAAAGCACTTCTAACCGCATTTGGCATCACCTCCTTTGGTCTTTTGCATTTGGCATACCTCCTTTGGTCTCTTGTTAACCAAGGTCGTAGGTATTACTCTGTGTCCTAGAAAACAATAAAAGTGACATAAAAGCATTTATCTAATGAATAGTTCAATTACTCCTGCACTGCCTTTGTTTTTCATATACTTAGCTTGAGTAGATGAGATTTCAATCTGGATGGGGGCTGTACAGATGAAGAAATTGAGGCTTGGAGAGACAGGTCTTGCAACTCAGTTATGGTCAATACTCATTTCTTGAACATCTACCATGTGCTGGTTAATATAATATTAATATGCATTTAAAAGATTACCCTGTCGGCATTCTCAAGCTTGATAAATGGAATAGATGTGTATGCAAACACTCTAACTTGTGTCCTGCTTCTCTACCTCAGTATGAAAAAAAAATCTCGTATTTATTTCATTGTTCAAATCAGAATTATTAGCAGAAAATTTGGTTCTTCTCCTTGGATTTCTTGCCCAAGACATGTCCAAGGATCTTAAACTTGCTGTGCTGCTCAGGGTGGTGGCAGGAAACAGCATGCTCAAATTGGGGCAGGTGAACAGAATTTAACAAAGGGACTATTTGTAGAGATGTGGGTAGGGTCAGAAAAAGCAACTAGGGGCAGAGTCCAGATCTGAGTAACTGAGAAGTATTTTCACTCTTAAATAGAAAGGGGCCGATGAGAGGGAGCCTTTATATGAGAAGGGAAGAGAATGGAAAGAGACAGACAGAGAGAATAGACCATATAGAAAGAAGTATCTGAGAGGACTGTAGCCTTAGGAAGAGAGATAGACATTCCTTGTTGACCCAACAGAAAAATAATCAGGAGAATAAATAACCTCTCCTCCCCTCCTCTTGCACTGTGATCTGCTAGTGGCCAAACCCCACCGTCAAACCCAATTGGAAGGTGGAGAGCTAGGAAGTCCATTGGTGCCCATGCATGCCAATTTCCTGGGCTCAGAGCAGGGAAGAGAACGGTGGAGATTGTATCTGGAGGGACCAATGAAAGATACCCAGCACATCAGTGTCAGTGAAACCCTGTGCCTGCTTCCAGGACAGCAGAACTTCAGAGGTGCCCCTAAGAGCTGAATTCCACGTTTTTTGCTTTCCAAAGAGTGCCACCTGCTGGTCCTGGTTGTCTTGGTGCTTCCCAGCTGTTACTATGGGGCAACCCAGAGGCTGAATATTGGTCTGGTTTGAGGTCCCGCCTACTGCAAAACTGTTGTACTGAGGCACATGGTACTCTGGAAACCCCAAGTCCCTAGTGAGGCACAGCTTCCTGCATGAGTTTCTATAGTCACTCAAGTCCAGATCACCCCCAGATTCTGGACAGCATGTACTGTAAGTCTCAAACAGAAGTGGCAGTGCTCCTGTATGAAGCTGCCCATTTCCACAGGGGTTAAACAGAGCTCAGGGATGAGCACCTTAATGTGCACAGGCACTTCCCTGGGAGGCAAATCATCCACAAAGATGGTTGGGTTGGGGCAGATATTCACATAACAGGAGCCTCACAGTTGTGATATGTCTAATTGAGAAGAGTTTGGATCTTCCCCCTTTCCCTTCCAGGAGAGTCCTTGATCCCAGTTTAATTCTGAGAGTTCAAACAGATGCATGAGAGAGCTCAGAAGTTAAATCTCGGGTATTAACCAAGCCCTAAAGTAGCTCGTTATACCTTCTTCTGGAAATAATGGCTGTATACTTGCTTCACATCTTCTGAATTAAAAGGGGCCACTTGAAAGATCCAGAACAAAGTTTGCACAAAGGCAAAATGGTATCTGTTACCTCAATAGATGTAAAAAAAGCACTTGACAAAATTTAACTTCCCTTTGTGATCAAAATACTCAACAAACCAGCAATACAAAATTCCCAACCTGATAAAGAGTATCTATGAAACCCCCAGGTAACATCATACTTAATGGTGAAAAGACTGAATGTTTCTCCCTATGATCAGGACGAAGGCAAGAATGTCTTCTCTCACCACTTCTATTCTACATTCTGCTAGAGGTTCTAGCCAGGGCAATTGGATAAGAAAAAGAAATAAAAGGTATCCAGATTGGAAAAGAATATGTAAAACTATCTCTATTTCCAGATGACATGATCTTGTTTATAGAAAACCTAAGGAATCCGCAATAAACCTACTAGGGTTAATAAATGAGATCAGGAAAGTGACAGGTTATAAGATCAGTGTACAAAATCAATCGTAATTCTAAACAATCTGCAAATAAAAAATTAAAAAAATTATTTACAAGAGCATCAGAGAGAACAAAATAATTAGAAATTTAACAGAAGTATAAAATGGTAGTCTGAAAACGACAAAACATTTTTGAAAGAAATTAAAGGAGACCTAAATAAATGGAAAGACAGCCTGTTTTCATGATTTGGAAGACACTATTTTTGAGATGGCAACACAGGATTCAACGTAATCCTCATGAAAATCCCAGCTGACTCCTTTGCAGAAATTGAGAAGTTGATTCTGAAGTTCATAAGGAAATTTGAAGGAGATAGAAAAATCGTGAAAAAGGGAAAAGTTGGAGTATTCACATCTCCCATTTAACAAACTTATTTCACTTATACACTCATAAAGTCAATTTGGTACTGACATAAGGATAGACACACAGACCAGTGGAATAGAACTGGGAGTCCAGGAATAAATCCATAAGTTTATGGGAAGTTGATTTTCAACAAGGGTGACAAGACAACTCAATGAGGAAAGAACTATCTTTTCAACAAATGGTGCTACAACAACTGGATGTACACATGTATAAAAATAAAGTTTATTTATTTATTAAATGATTATCATTATTTTTCTGAGGCAGACAGGGTCTCACTCTGTCGCCCAGGCTGGAGTGTAGTGGCACAATCTCTGTTTGCTGCAACCTCCGCCTCCCAGGTTCAAGCGATCCTGCCACCTCAGCCTCCTGAGTAGCTGGGATTACAGGCATGTGCCACAACACCTGGCTAATTTTTGTATTTTCAGTAGAGATGGGGTTTCACCATGTTGGCCAGGTTGGTGTCAAACTTCTGACCTCAAGTGATTTGCCCGCTTCGGCCTCCCAAAGTGCTGGGATTACAGGCATGAGCTACCGTGCCTGGACTTGATTCACTTCTTGTCAATCATTTTTTTAATGGATTATCAGGGCCTTTAACAGAGTAGGAAAAGTATGATCTTTGAAGTTAGATTAATTTATGAATTAATTGATGGAGAAAAGCTGCAGAGATAGAAGGAGGGTGTGGTAATGAGACTAGAAATGAAGGGATATGGGTGTTGCATAGCCTCTGACAAAATAACTAAAAGCCTCTTTCTGATTCAAGATCTCTGCCTATAACATGAAGGAAGACAAGAGAGACTTACCTCAACAATACCTTTCATAGGTCTGAACACTAAATAATTTCATCCTAATCTCTCTAGATTGTTCATATGAAAAATTTTGGACAACTAAAACACACCTTCCTCAATTAAAAGACTTAACACAAGATTTTTTGGAAAATAAGGGCAGGAAACATGTAAAACAAAACTGACAGTGAATGTGAACCTATGTCAAGCCATGCCATGCCCCAAACGCCTCTAACATATATTTGGTGTGGCACAACTGAATTAATCTTATGGGAGAGATAAAAGGCATGATCATTGATATGTAAAAACTGTGTGCATAAAATACACCATTTCAAGGTGTTATATTAGTCATACAAGGATCAAAAGAAGCATTAAGCCATTTATCTATCTACTTCAACTTCTGTTAAGCTTCAGAATGCTTTCATCCTCAACAAAATCTTCCATAGAACCGCAATATATAAATCTAATATAGGCCAAGCACAGTGGCTCACATCGGTAACCTCAGCAATGTGGGACGCCAAGGCAACAGGATGCCATAAGCCAGGAGTTTGAGGTTGCAGTGAGCTATGATGGCACCACTGCACTCCGGCATCAGTGACTGAGCAAGATTCTGCCTCTCTTAAAGCAAACCAAAACACTGAAAAACCAAAACCAAACCAAACCAAAACAAAAAACTAATATGAGAAAAGTAAAAGCAGTTTTAGGCCTGGCTGGCTTCCCAGACTCCAGCCCTTCCACGTATTGAGGACAGTTACAAAAATAACTAATGCAGTCCCATCCCTTCATTTTACAAATGAGAAAATTATTACTCAGGGCGCTGGCTTATGAGGCACAATTAGCTAATCTTACTCATGCTAAATTATGTGGTAGTCAGATCAGGTATATACACACTGCATCTTTTTCATTATTAAAAAGAAATATGCCAATTATTGACCACTTATTAAATGTAAGCTAACCCAGAACATCCATATCCCCAACCACTTCCTTAATATTTACAATTATAGGACTATATGAATTATTTTTTTACGATTTTTGTTGTTAAAGTGACATAATGTTTTATTTTCTCATTTTATCTGAAGCTACCCAGAAACGGAAAGGAGTATTTTTTCCCATCCCTATGGGGATGACTAAAGACACTTATCTAAACCAAAAGGGTTGCTAGTAGCAGAACCAGATGTGGAGTTACTATCAGGAGTTGATGATGTGGTAACATTGCTTCCAGCGATATTTGTTTGCTGAGCTGAGTGATCCTGAGGCCTAGGGAAAATAATTAATCACAGAGTAAGCAGTAGAGCTGATTATTTTTAAAGAACCACTGAAATCCTGACATCTAGAAATAAAGAGTAAACTCTCAGATCAAATCATTTTATCACTTAGTAAAAAGCTTGAGAAAACTAAACATTAGGAACAAAAAATACAAAATAAAATAAAAGCCTACAAAATACAAAATATGCTGCAACTGCTCCTCCTCTTTGAATATAATGTACACAAATATTTCATTAGTTTTAATCATATTGCTTATGTAAGAAAAGGAGATTGTAAGAAAAGGTTGGTTACCTCATAAGAGGAGAGTCAGTGACTAGTAACACTCACAAAGTTTGACTATATAAAAAACTTTTTTATCTGTCCCCATCTGGTTCTTGAGGGTTAGGGGCCAGTTTTACTCAGACTCTTCAAATTCTTTAAAATAAAAAGCCAGAGACTTCACCAAAAGAAGGCTGACAAATCAATATGAATGATAACTGATTATTACTTCTTTCTTTTTTTGAGACAGAGTCTCTGTCACTCAGGCTGGAGTGCAGTGGTGCGATCTCAGTTCACTGCAGCCTCTACCTCCCACACTCAAGCGATTCTCCTGCTTCAGCCTCCTGAGTACCTGGGATTACAGGCTTGCACCACCATGCCAGGCTAAGGTTTTATATTTTTAGTAGAGATGGGGTTTCACCATGTTGGCCAGGCAGATCTCAAACTCCTGGCTTCCAGTGATCCACCCTCCTTGGCCTCCCAAAGTGCTGGGATTACAGGTGTGAGCTACCACGCCCAGCCAGCATCATATGTTCTATGATCCCATTTACCTGATATGTCCAGAATAGCCAAATCTGTAGAGATAGAAGTAGATTAGTAGTTGTCAGGAAAGAAAGGGTGGCTGTTGGGAGAAAATGGGGAGGATATGACAATGGATATTAAGTTTCTCTTTAGAGTGATGAAAAATTCTAAAATTGGTTATGGTAATGATTGCACAACCCTGTGAAAATACTAAAATAATTATATTGTATATTTTGGGTAAATTTTATGGTCTGTGGATTGTAACTCAGTAAAGTTGTTAAAAATAAAAGATAATAGTAGGTTTGCAGGGCAACAGCAATGAAAGCGAAATTTACAAAAAGATATTATTTACAATATTACTGAAAATGAATTAGAAGTAAGTCTAGCAAAAAGTATGCAAGATCTTGATGAAGAAAATTCTAGAAATGTTAGAGGCATCAAAGACCAAATAAATGGTATGCCATGTTCTTTAATAGTAGATTCAATATGGTAAAGATGTTGGTTTTCTCAAAATTGATTTAACAATTCAACGCATTTTCAATCAAAATTCCAATAAGATATCTCATGAAGATTCAGAAGCTTAATTCAAAATTTATATAAAAATGCAAAGGCATAGGAAGAGACAACTCTTGAGGAAGAAGAATAAGATGGAAGGAATGTTTCTACCAGATATTAAATTTTATTATAAGCCAGGCATGGTGGCTCATGCCTGTAATCCCAGCACTTTGAGATGCTGAGGTTGGAGGATCTCTTGAGTCCAGGAGTTTGAGACCAGCTTGTGCAACATAGTGAGACTACATCTCTATAAAACAAGAAAAAAAAATATAGGTGGAGGTGGTGGTGTGTGCCTGTAGTCCTAGTTACTTGGGAGGTTGAGGTGGAAGGATCTCTTGAGCCCAGGAACTCAAGGTTACAGTCATCTATGATCATGCCACAGTGCTGCAGTCTGGGTGACAGAGTGAGACCCTGTCTTTAAAAAATGAATACATAAATAAACACATTTTATTATAAAAGTGTAGTAAACCACACAATGTAGCATTGGCCTAAGGATACAGTTACAGACCAATGGAACAGAACAGAAAGCCCGCAGACCCATCCACATATTGATATTTGCTATTTGAGAGAAGTGGCATTGCAGATTAGTGAGGAAGGATGGATTCATAAATAAATGATACAGGCACAGGTGATTATCCATGTGGAAAAATATGAAATTGGATTTCTACCTATATCTTATCATTTTGATGCATAACAAATCTCTCCAAAAGGCAGAACTTTAAAACAACAAGCATTTATTTAGGTCTTCTTTCTATGGGCCAACAATTTTGGTTGAGCTCAGCTGGCTGGTTCTTCTGGTCCTGGCTGGGTTCATTCATTCATCTGTGGTCAGCTGTTGGGTCAGCTAGGGGCTGACTGGTCCGAGATGGCTTCACCCAGGACGTCTTGTTTCACCTTCACATGGTTTCTCATCTTCTGGCAGGTTAGTCTGGGCTTATTCACATGGTGGAGGAAGGGTTCTAAGACAACAGGAGTAATTGTATAGGCCTTTTGAGGTCCAGACTTGAAACTAGCACAGCAGCACTTTGAAGAGTTGGGAAAGTAGGCTCTGTCTCTTGATGGTAAAAACTGAAAAGCAACATTACAAAGGGACATGGATACAGCGAAGGAAATAATTGCAGACATCTGTGCATTCTATCAATCACACTGCCCATATCTTACACAAGTCCAGGTAGATTAAAGGCTTAGTTATGAAGGAAAAATTAAAACATTAGACCTTGGACCTTATAGGTCAGTATAGGATAGTGAAACATTTTTATTATTTATTTATTTATTTATTTTTTGAGATCGAATCTTACTCTTGTCACCCAGGCTGGAGTGCAATGGCATGATCTCGGCTCACTGCAACCTCTGCCTCCCAGGTTCAAGCTATTCTCCTGCCTCAGCCTCCTGAGTAGCTGGGATTATAGGGGCATACCATCACGACTGGCTAATTTTTGCACTTTTAGTAGAGACAGGGTTTTGCCTTGTTTGCTAGGCTTGTCTTGAACTCCTGACCTCCGGTGATCTGCCCACCTCGGCCTCCCAAAGTGCTGGGATTATAGGCATGAGCCACTGCGCCTGGCCTAATAATTTCATAAACAAGATGCAGAAGGCAAAATCAATAAAGAAAAAGACGGATACACATTTTTTAAGACCTTGCCATATATAGTACGAAAAGAAAAGTCACAGAACGAGCCTAGAGTTTTTCCACTGCTCCCCACCACTGCCTAAAATGAGTTGGTCTTGAGACTGTAAAGAAGTCTCCTAAAATCAATATTAAAGAGACAGAAAACCTAATAGAAAAAAAAGAGTAAATACATAAACAAGAATTTAATAGGAGAGGAAACATAAGTGGTCCATAAACATAGGAAAAAATGTTTGATCTTAACTTTATTAGTAATTAGAGAAATGTAATTAAAATATAAAGGCCAGGCATGGTGGCTTGTGCCTGTAGTCCCAGATACTGGATAGGGGTGGGGAGGTGCTGAGGTTGTGGGGAGTGCTTGAGGCCAGAAGGTCGATGCTGCAGTGAACTGTGATCCTACCACTGCACTCCAGCCTAGGCTACAGAGTAAGACCCTGTCTCAAAAACAAAAACCAAAAAACAAACCACCAAAATAAAATTGTGAGGTACCATGTACATACGAAGCAAACTGGAAAAATACCAAAGTGGAACAGTACCAAATGCTGGCTGGAGTGTGACATTTGAAGATACTCGCCCTCTGCTGAAGGAAATGTAAACCATTATCACTGCTCTGGAAAAAACAGTTTCGTCTGATAGAGTAAAACTGAATATGCACATATCCTATTAGGTTAGGACCATTACTTTTTTAAATTAATTAATTTTTTAAATTTTACTTTAAGTTCTGGGATACACGTGCTGAATGTGCAGGTTTGCTACATAGGTATACATGTGCATTGGTGGTTTGTTGCACCTATCAACCCGTCATCTAGGTTTTAAGCCTCGCATGCATTAGGTATTTGTCTTAATGCTCTCCCTCCCCTTGCCCCCCACCCCCTCAACAGGCCCCAGTGTGTGATGTTCCCTTGCCTCTGTCCATGTATTGTCATTGTTCAACTCCCACTTATGAGTGAGAACATGCAGTGTTTGGTTTTCCGTTCTTGTGTTAGTTTGCTGAGGATGATGGTTTCCAGCTTCATCCATGTCCCTGCAAAAGACATGAACTCATTCTTTTTTATGGCTGCATAGCATAGTATTCCATGGTGTATGTGCCACATTTTCTTTATCCAGTCTATCACTGATGGGCATTTGGGTTGGTTCCAAGTCTTTGCTTTTGTAAATAGTGCTGCAATAAACATACATGTGCATGTGTCTTTATAGTGGCATAATTTCTAATCCTTTGGGTATATACCCAGTAATGGGATTGCTGGGTCAAATGGTATTTCTAGTTCTCAATCCTTGAGGAATTGCCACACTGTCTTTCATAATGGTTGAACTAGTTCACACTCCCACCAACAGTGTAAAAGCATTCCTATTTCTCCACATCCTCTCCATCATCTGTTGTTTCCTAATGATCGTCATTCTAACTGGCATGAGATAGTATTGCATTGTGGTTTTGATTTGCATTTCTCTGATGACTGGTGATGAACATTTTTTCATGTGTGTGTTGGCTGCATAAATGTCTTCTTTGGAGAAGTGTCTGTTCATATCCTTTGCCCACTTTTTCATGGGGTTGTTTATTTTTTTCTTGTAAATTTGTTTACATTTGTTGTAGATTCTGGATATTAGCCCTTTGTCAGATGGATAGATTGCAAAATTTTTCTGCTATTCTGTAGGTTGCCTATTCACTCTGATGATAGTTTCTTTTGCTATGCAGAAGCTCTTTAGTTTGATTAGATCCCATTTGTCAATTTTGGCTTTTGTTGCCATTGCTTTTGGTGTTTTAGTCATGAAGTCTTTGCCCATGCCTATGTCCTGAATGGTATTGCCTACGTTTTCTTCTAGGGTTTTTATGGTTTTAGGTCTTACATTTAAGTCTTTAGTCCATCTTGAGTTAATTTTTGTGTAAGGTGTAAGGAAGGGGTCCAGTTTCAGTTTTCTGCATATGGGCTAGCCAGATTTCCCATTTATTAAATAGGAAATTCCCCATTTATTTGTAATGTGGCAATAGGTAACTACAACCCTATGTGATGATCATTGATATTTATAATGACCCAGGGCACTTAAATATTCTGACATTTAAAAAATATATATATATAGAGAGAAAGACAAGGTTTTTCTATGTTGCCCAGATTGGTCTTGAAATCCTAGCTTTAAGCAATCCTTCTGCCTTGACCTCCCAAAGTGCTGTGATTACAGGCATGAGCTCTGTGCCCGGTCCTGACATGTGAATTATTTATTTAATAAATTCCCCATTTATTAAATAGGAAATCCTTTCCCCATTGCTTGCTTTTGTCAGGTCTGTTGAAGATTAGATGGTTGTAGATGTGTGGTGCTATTTCTGAGTTCTCTGTTCTGTTCCATAGGTCTATATATTTAAAAACTACCATTACTTTTGCACCAATCTAATACAATTCTGCAATTCCATTCCTGGGTTTATACACCAGGAAACATGTATGCAAATGTTCAAGAAGTCTCGTTCATAATACTCTGGAATTGGAAAAAAATCTGAATGTCTATCAGTGGTGAAGTGGTTTCTTAAGTCGTGTCATATTCAAACAATGGAGCCCTGTACAACAAATAAAATGAATAAATCATAGCTGCAAAAGCAAATCAAAGCCATATTGCTGATTGTAAGAATAAAATCTGTATGATCCTCAATTACAGAAAATTTAAAAACAAGAAAATTAAGCAATATGTTTGTAGTTACAAGACACACACACACACACACACACACTATGCAGAGAAGAAAAGAATGATTAACCTGAAATTCAAAATGAAAGGTGTTGGAAGAGGCACAAAATGTCCTCCAGTGATTTGGTAATGTTCTATTTCTTAGCCTAGATATTGATTACACAGATGTTTATCTTATTCTTTTATTTCAAAGTGTACCTGTAGATTTTATGTATGTCTTTGTGTGTAATGTATCACACATACACATAACTGGTATCTTTCCTGCCTAATTTATAGGTGCTAGCAGCAGTGAGCGACCCAGGAAAGTACCCCCTGCGGGCAAAGCAGGAATGAATAATGTCTGATATGCCAGAAATCTAAACTGATCTCGACCTTCATCTCCTCCAGCTTGATTTATTCCCTAACCGGCTGCTACTGTTTTTGCTTACATTGCACTTGCTGGTAACTATCTCTGACACCAATGACATTGCATAATACTCCTTCACTGGTGTTAGTATGTGAATACTTGCCACTAAATAAGAGTTACATTTTATTAAAAAAATTAAATCCACTTCAAAACAAAACAAAATAAAAATACCCTTTTGTGTATCTTTGACAGAGTATGTCCTTATCTCCTCTAACAGTGGCCAGTTGATTCAGGCAACACTTTAAATGATGACATGCATTACCTATTATCTTCTTTTCTAATGCACTTCAAGTACATTTTCTCTCATTCTTTGATCCATACAGTAATGAGGATAATTTTTACAAGTACAAATTCTCCAGAAAATTAAGCATCTCCAAATTTTCTTTGAGTGGAATCCACAGTTATACTGCATCACTCTTATAAAAATAGCTCCCTCTTTATTCTTTATTTTCTTGAATAAAAGTTAGTTGTCCATTCTTGGGTCAATCCAAGTATGCCAGCCTTTCAAAACTTTTGCTCATGTGATGTACATTTTCTAAATTTCCTTTAAGATCAATTTCTTAAATAAAATAAAATGGCTAGGTTGCTTATTATTTGGCAGCTCTCTCACACTCTTTTTTTTTCTTCTCTGTAATAAATTCTTAGTTAGCCTGAAGGGTAGAGGGGTGTGGATTTCAACTCAATCAAATTTCCTTGTAGACTGAGAGTGACACTTACTGTCGCACAGGGAATTTGAGTATACTAAGTCTTCAGTGATATTAGAAAACTTTCTGCAGTTGCATCTTTTATTGATGATTCAGAAAACATGTCAGGACCGGGCACAGAGCTCATGCCTGTAATCACAGCACTTTGGGAGGTCAAGGCAGAAGGATTGCTTAAGGCTAGGATTTCAAGACCAATCTGGGCAACATAGAAAAACCTTGTCTTTCTCTCTCTCTCTCTCTATATATATATAAAATGTCAGAATATTTAAGTGCCCTGGGTCATTATAAATATCAATGATCATCACATAGGGTTGTAGTTACCTATTGCCACATTACAAATTACCCCAAAACTTAGCAGCTTAAAACAGCAAACATTTATTTAGTACAGCAAACATTTATTATAGTATAGTTTCTAAGGGCCAGGAATGTGGGCTGGCAGTGAAGCTGTCAGTAGGGCTGCAGACTCATCTGGAAGCTCAGCTGGGGGAGGAGCTGCTTCTAAGCTCACTCACATATTGTTGGAGGCCTCAGTTTATTGCCGACCGTTGGCAGGAGACCTCAGCTGCTCACTACATCTGTCTGTCCATTGGCTGCCCGAGTGGCTTCACAACATGGTAGTTGGCTTCCTCCAGAGTGAGTTATGAGAGAGAGACAGAGATAGAGAACCAAGATGAAAACCACAACCTTTTACAACCTAATCTTGTGTCACAGTCACTTCTGGAACCATATGGGAGGGAATTACACAAGGATGTGAATGTCAGGAAGTAGGAATTACAGGGGGCGTTGTCTTGGAGGCTGGTTACCACAGACAGAATTTATAATGGAGTAAATCCTCCTTTTTAAAAACATTATTAGTTGTAGTAAAAAAAGCCCCAGATAACTGTCAAATACCATATGTTCTTACTTATAAGTGGGAGCTAAATAGTGTGTAGACACGGACATAGAGTGTGGAATAATAGACATTGAAGACTCAGAAGGGTGGGAGAGTGGGAGGGGCTGAGGGATGAGAAATTACTTATTGGGTATAATACACTATTCAGGTGATGTTTGTACTAAAAGCCCAGACCTCACCACTGTGCAATATTTCCATGTAACAAAATGGCAATTGTACCCCCTAAATTTGTACAAAAAACACCCACAAAACAAAATTTACCACCTTAACCATTTTTGAGTGGACAGTTGAGTAGTGTTAAGTGTATTCACATTGTTATGCAACACAGCTCAGAGCTCCAGAACTTTTTCATCTTGAAAAATGGGATACTTTCTTCCTCCTAACTGCCAGGTGTGTGTGTGTGTGTGTGTGTGTGTGTGTGTGTGTGTGTGTTTAAATTTCAATAGGTTTTTGGGGAAATAGTTGCTGTTTGGTTACATGGATAAATTCTTTAGTGGTGATTTCTGAGATTCTGGTGCACCCATCATCTGAGCAGTGTACACTGTACCCATTGTGTAGTCTTTATCCTTCACCCTCCTCCTACCCTTTCCCCAGAGTCCCCAGAGTCCATTGTACCATCCTTTTTTTTTTTTTTTTTGAGATGGAATTTTGCTCTTGTCACTCAGGCTGGAGTGCAATGGTGCGATCTCGGGTCACTGCAACCTCTGCCTCCTGGGTTCAAGTGATTCTCCTATCTCAGCCTCCCGAGTAGCTGGGATTACAGGCAGCTGCCACCACACCCGGCTAATTTTTGTATTTTTAGTAGAGACAGAGTTTCACCATGTTGGCAAGGCTGGTCTTGAACTCCTGACTGCAGGTGATCCACCCACCTTGGCCTTCCAAAGAGCTGGGGTTATAAGCATGAGCCATCATGCCTGGTCCATTGTATCATTCTTATGCCTTTGCATCCTCATAACTTATAGCTTAGCTCCCACTTATGAGTGAGAACATACAGTGTTTGGTTTTCCATTCCTGAATTACTTCACTGTACTTTGGCCTTCTTCAGCCATGGTTGGAGAGGCCTGGGACAGAGGGCACCAAGTCCCTAGGCTGCACACAGCATGGGGACCCTGGGCCCAGCCCACAAAACCACCTTTTCTTCCTGGGCCTCTGAGCCTGTTATGGGAGGGGCTGCTCTGAAGTTCTCTGACATGGCCTGGAGACATTTTCCCATGGTCTTGGGGATTAACATTAGGCTCCTCATTACTTATGCAAATTTCTGCTGCCATCTTGAATTTCTCCTCAAAAAATGGGTTTTTCTTTTCTACTGCATCATCAGGCTGCAAATTTTCCAAAATTTATGATCTGTTTCCCTTTTAAAATGGAGGGTTTTTTTTTTTTTTCTTTTTTTGAGATGGAGTCTCACTCTGTCACCCAGGCTGGAGTGCAGTGGTGCGCAGTCTCTGCTCACTGCAACCTCCACCTCCCAGGTTCAAGCAATTCTGCTGCCTCAGTCTCCTGAGTAGCTGGGACTACAGGTGCATAACACCACACCTGGCTAATTTTTGTGTTTTTGGTGGAGATGGGGTTTCACTATGTTGACCAGGCTGGTCTCGAACTCCTGACCTTATGATCCACCCACCTTGGCCTCCCAAAGTGCTGGGATTACAGGTGTGAGCCACCACGCCTGGCCCGGAATGCTTTTTAACAGTACCCAAGTCACCTCTTGAATGCTTTTCTGCTTAGAAATTTCTTCTGCCAGATACCCTAAATCATCTCTCTTAATTCAAAGTTCCACAGATCTCTTGGGCAGGGGCAAAATGCTACCAGTCTCTTTGCTAAAACATAACAAGAGTTACCTTTGCTTCAGTTCCCAACAAGTTCCTCATCTTCATCTGAGACCACCTCAGCCTGGACCTTATTGTTCATATCACTATCAGCATTTTTGTCAAAGCCATTTAACAAGTCTCTAGAAGGTTTCAAACTTTCCCACATTTTCCTGTCTTCTTCTGAGCCCTCCAAACTATTTCAACCTCTGCCTGTTACCCAGTTCCGAAGTCTCTTCCACATTTTCAGGTATCTTTTCAGCAATGCCCCACTCTACTGATACCAATTCATTGTATTAGTCTGTATCCACACTGCTGATAAAGACATACCTGAGACTGGGAAGAAAAAGAGGTTTAATTGGACTTACAGTTCCATATGGCTGGGGAGGCCTCAGAATCATGGCAGGAGGCGAAAGGCACTTCTTACATCGCAGCAGCAAGAGAAAAAGAGGAAGAAGCAAAAGGGGAAACCCCTGATAAACCAATCAGATTTCATGAGACTTATTTACTATCACGAGAATAGCATGAGAAAGATTGGCCCCCATGATTCAATTACCTCCCCCAGTGTCCCTCCTACAACACGTGGGAATTCTGGGAGATACAATTCAAGATGAGATCTGAGTGGGGAGACAGCCAAACCATAACAGAGTCTTTGCCTGAGCCAATGTCTAGAACCTTTTTTCCCCCCAAGTTATCTCCTAGAATCTTTATAGTTTCAGGTCTTAGATTTAAGTCTTTTATCCATCTTGAGTTGATTTTTGTATAAGATGAGAGATGAGAATTCAGTTTCATTCTTTTACATGTGGTTTGCCAATTATCCCAGCACCATTTGTGGAATAGGATGTCTTTTCCCCACTTCATGTTTTTGTTTGCTTTGTAGAAGATCAGTTAACTGTAACTATGTGGCTTTATTTCTGGGTTCTCTATTTTGTTCCATTGGTCTATATGCCTGTTTTTATACCAGTACCATGCTGTTTTGGTGACTATGGCCTTATAGTATAGTCTGAAGTAGGGGAATATGATACCTTCAGATTTGTTCTTTTTGCTTAGTCTTGCTTTGGCTATTCAGGCTCTTTTTTGGTTCCATATGAATTTTGTGATTTTTTCTAGTACTTTGAAGAATGGTGGTGGTATTTTGATGGGAATTGCATTGAATTTATAGATTGCTTTTGGTAGTATGGTCATTTTTTTGTAATTGATTCTCCCCATCGAGGAACATGGGATATGTTTCCATTTGTTTGTGTCATCTATGTCATCAGCAATGTTTTGTAGTTTTCTCTGCAGAGGTCTTTCACTTTCGTGGTTAAGTATATTCCTAAGTATTTTATTTTATTTTATTTGCAGCTATTGTAAAAGGGGTTGAATTCTTGATTTGATTCTCAGCTTGATCACTGTTGCTGAATAGCAGGGCTACTAATTTGTGTATATTAATTTTGTATCCTGAAACTTTGCTGAATTCATGTACCCAGGGGCTCTTTAGATGAGTCTTTACAGTTTTCTAGGTATGTGATCATGTCATCAGCAAACAGTGACAGTGTGACTTCCTCTTTACCAATTTGGATGCCCTTTATTTCTTCCTCTTGTCTGATTGTTCTGGCTAGGATGGATACTTTCTTATAGCTGCATTTCTTGTTGGTCAGACACTGGTAGATGGCATCACCCTGATTTTGTGCTCTGTTTGGTTTAGATGCTTCTTTCCGCCTGTCTATGTTCTACTGACTTAGTGGCCCCTTTCTTTACTCTGCCCTGTACCCACATCCCTTGCCCTTACCATGAGACTCTGCAGGCCTCTGTATGAAGCACTCTGCTCCTTGTCTTTGGGCTTGGCCATCTGACTTACTCTGGTTGATGGAATGAGGGCAAAGGTGACAGTGTGCCAGTTTTGAGCCTAGGCCTTAAGAAATGTCACTTTTTCCGCTTGACTGCTTATGCTTCTGCCATGACCTTAAGAAGAGTTTGCTGCTGCCTATGAGAGTGTTGTCCCCTGCCCCCCAGAACTGACGCACATAGAGCAGATGTAAGCCCAACCTGCTATGAGGAGCCCCAACCAGTTAGACCTTTACCTTAAAGCCAAGCTGCTCAGCTCAGGCAACTGCCAATCAATCTGCAGATACAGATGATGGGCTCAGCTGAGAGGGCAGAACCCATAGCCATGCGAGAAGTAAATGCTGAATGTTGGGTGTTGCTGATATTTGCTATCGTTTGATACAAACTGATGTTCTGCCCTTTTCCACTCTGACTTCTGCCCCACAGGTTCCCAGACACACTCACATATCATCATTGTTTTTCCTTCTGCACTGTCATGACACCTGTCTACTGTCTGAGTTGACTGCAGCAGGTTCCAGAAGTAGTCTATCCACTGAGGATGAGCAGGAAAAGAATAACAGTCCCTCAGAATTACAGACATGAAAAGCACCTCAAGAGTTTCCGCACACAGGGTTTCTGGAAAGCAGCTGGTACTGCTGTGAATGTTCCTTTTCCTCCTGGGGAGCAGAGTCACATTCTGCAGAACATCCACTGAATATGCTGAGGCAAAGCGTTTGCCATGGTGAAGTTTTGTGCAAGATGGTGCTTATTGATTAACAATGGCATGGTTCATGATCGATAGTGATGGATTCAATATGGGTGAATTCATCATGATTAGCAATAATGTTGGCTTAATACAATGTACTGATGATTAGTTTATTTTTTCTATCTTAAAGGATCATTCATAACCTTTTCCATAGTCTTCTCCTGACCCTCTGCACCTCCTTCCCAACTTCCTCTAGGACTGGTTTTTTTTTTTTTTTTTTTTTGAGGCAGAGTCTTGCTGTTGCCCAGGCTGCAGTGCAATGGTGTGATCTCGGCTCACTGCAATCTCCACCTCCCAGGTTCAAGCAATTCTCTTGCCTCAGCCTCCTGAGTAGCTGGGACTACAGGTGCCTGTCACGACGCCTGGCTAATTTTTTGTATTTTCAGTAAAGACTGGGTTTCACCATGTTATCCAGACTGGTCTCGATCTCTTGACCACGTGATCCACCCGCCTCGGCCTCCAAAAGTGCTGGGATTACAGGCGTGAGCCACTGTGTCCAGCCAGAACTGGGGTTTTGAGAGGACTGGCATGTCTCTAAGTATATTTCATCCTTGATAGGCTTCACGTTTGTAGCACCTAGCATACTGCTACTCAAAATGAGTACTTGAATGCCAGTGACCCAACGTAGTGCCTTTCACGGCAATTGCTCAACAAATAAATAAACTGGGCAATATCTCATGGAAGGTTAAATAAGGTAAAAAAGGAGATCAGTTCTGTTGGCTTCAGTTTTCTAATCTGTTAGATCAAGGGGAGAGGGTCAGTGAAGTGGATGATTCCTAAGGCCACTCTTTGGCTTGAGCCTTTGTTACACTTCTGAGACACAGTAGCTGGGGTTCTGGGATGCCTGGCTCTGCCTCTAGCTATTGGTCTGACCCCTGAAATCCCACCACCTGGTGAGTGGGAGAGGGAAAAGGAGAGGCTTACAGTGGTTTAGATGCAGGGCACAGCACTTAAATACATCGTCTCATTTACTTTTCACAGTGACCTTGTAAGATCGGGATTTAGCAGATGAGAAAACAGGCAGAGTGAGGTTGAAGAACTACTTAATAAATGGTGAATTGGGGGCTTGAAAAAATGCTTGTTTGACATTCAAATCCAAAATCCTTTCAGTTTTAACCACAACATCACGTGATTCAAGATGATTTATAAGAGGACCTTGGTTTTAATAGTGTCCTATTACAAATTTGGGATGGAGAATTCCAAGCCCATTTGTTTTTACAATACCTACCTTATTTAAAAATATATGACTAAACGTAATTGAAGGGAGAAATATGCATGTAAGTACAAGATTATGTTAAAAAAGATTTTACATTTAACACAAAGAGCCAAAGTTATGAAGGTAAAGAACGTGCTGAACAATTCGGGAGAGACACGCTCCTATGGTGTGCCATTTTGTTAATTATGTGGCATTGTTTTTCAGTATGTCATGCATATAGAATAACCACAAAATCTTTCTCGTGTTGGTCATCTCTTGGGGGAGGATGTGGGTCTCAACAGTAACTTACTTGGCTGTTGGCCACAATCTGAGATTGGATTAGGAAATCGGGACTCCAGCTACAGAGGTTTGTTTCAGTGCAGGCTGAGCTAATTGGTGATAGGTGGGAGGTTAGGGTGGGGAACACCCCTTTCCTTCCCATCCCTCTACAAAGGGATGCAGGTTGAGCTGCGCACACTATGGTACTCGGGTCCCTGGGCTTTTCACTTTATGTTACTAGAAGAACCCATATTTTTCCATTCATAGGCAGTTTTTCTCATTATCTTCAACTCTGTACTTTTTATTGCATTTTGGCCACTTTATATCTATAATGATTGCCATTAAAGAACAGCTAGTCGGTGTGGATTTTGTCCAAAACATATACTCTTTCTGTCCATAAACACTTTACATCTCTCTCTTTTCACATGTTCAGGGCAATTTCAACCATGGACAGAATATTGAATTGTTATCAGAATTCCAGACATTTGTGCTAGAGGAGCTTTGTAAATCATCTCATCCAAAAACCTCATTTGTGAGTGGGAAATTTGTTATTCAACTGAGTGAAGTGACTTATCTAGAGCTGGGACCCAAACCCCATCCCCTGTTGCCTTGTTCAGAGCTTGTCGAACTATACCGGCGTCCTCCCTGTCACAAATTTAAGGCATCCAGGAAAGTTAGAACAGGCCCATGTGGGCCACAGTCTGAAGGTGTCAGGCTGTATCTTGAGAAAGCAGTCTCTGGATAATCGAGAATATTGAAAATGTGATGTTTGTTCTGGTTCACTCAATCAACACATGTTTATTGAGTGCAAACTGCATGCTAGACATTAGGTTCAAAGCTTGGCAGGGAGAGCGGGGCAGGGAAAACCTAAATGTGGTTCTTGCCTTCAAGGACATTACAGACTGGTGGAGGAGGCAGGCCTTAAGCATGAAATAAAATAATGCACACCAGAAATATTTTCCTTCATGTGAAGGAAGAGGATGAGAAGCTGTAACAGAGGGACCTAATTTGGATTGAGAGTGGAGTAGGAAAGGCGTCCCTGAAAAAGGGACAATTTTAGCAAGATCAGAAGGATAAGAGGAGCTACTCTGGCAAGGAATAGCAGGGAGAGGACCCAGAGAGAGGGATGAGCATGTTCAAAGGCCCTGAGGGGTGTGTGCAGAGTCTCACTGCTACCACCCTGTTAGTTGTTAGCAATAGTCACTCTGTTAGTTGTTAGCAGTGGACCTTCGGTGGTAGTGGGGAGACCAGCAGCAATCCTGCCCCCTAGACCATAGCCAGTTGGTCCAGGGAAGGACATGTGACCCAAACTGAGCCAATCAGATTATTCTCTCTTGGGAATTTGGAATGTGGAGCCAACCCTAGGAGATCCCCAAGCCCAAACAGGTGAAGGGCAGTGCTCTAGAGCCCAAGGCCTCCTGTTGAGGCACCCAAGCTGTCCTGGTGCTGGCCCATCTCGAAACCTGAAGCCTTACCTCTTCTGTGGATTCCATGAGACATCTCGACATATTTCCCTATTGGTTTAGATTTGCTGCAGCTACATGTAACAGGCTGGAAAGAGCAGTGCCTGAAATAAGGCACAGGTTTGTATTTTTTTATGTCAAAGACTTTTGGAATTAGCCAGTGCAAGCTGGTGTGGAAGGTCCCATGGTCATTGGGTGCCAAGGCTCTGTCATAGGGTCATAGAATATTCAACATGATAATATGTGTAAGAATTTAGCCCAGAGTTTGGCACAGGGCAAGTGCTCAGTATTGTTGTGGACTATGGTCATGGTTACCAGCTTTACCTTATAACAGCCTAACTCCTGTCACTCAGTGTTGGGGCTCCTGACCACTCAGTGCTGGGTGGTTTTCTCTTCTCTTTCGTCCTTCCTCTAGTTCCATGCCTTCCTATGCATATGGAGAAACATATTCCCCAAATGTCCATTTTCCCTCATCTCCACACCACTTTTCTAGTCCAAGCCATCTGTTCCCTCTGAATTGCTGCAATTGCCTCATTTTCTTGACCTGCGTCTACTCGTGGTGTACCCTATGTCTCCTCCCTCCAACGATCCATTTTACATGTGGCGTCCAGAGGGTCTTTTAGAAATAGACCATCACTGTTGCACTCCAGACCCTGGATGGGGAATCATCACACTTAGAATTAAATTCAAGTGCTTCACATTGCCTGCAACTTTCCATGTAATCTGGCCCTTACCTAATTCTCAAACCCTGTCTTTTACTGTCACTATGCACTGGCCTTAGTTCAAGCCCTTTAGTTTGTCAAGTGTGTTCTCTCCTGGGCGCTTGCACTTGCTGCTCTCTCTGACCCACCACCAACTCCTCTTAACTTGGGGGTACACTTCAGGTCCCAGTTCACAGGAGACTTCTGTCACCTCCTCAGACAGGACTTCCCTGACTGCCCCTCCCCCATATCTCCTGATCATAGAACCTGCTTTTTCTTTCATGGCACTCGTCATGATTTATACTTCGACATTTATTTCATGTGTTTGATTTAATTCCTATTCCATACTAGACTGCCAGCTCCATGTGGATCCTGATATACCTGTTTTCCTTACAATTGTATCCCAATTGTCGGCACAGTGCCTGGCATGGAGAAGGTGCTGTGGGAATAAGTGTTCACTGAACAGATGATGCCACTGTAGCTGCATGACTGCTTGACAGATGAGGATTACTCCTGTGCCCCTGCCCCGCCCTCCCAGGTTCTGATTAAAAAAAAAAACGAAACCAGGAAGAGAGGATTCTGGGAGCATAAGGAGGCCTGAGGGCACTGCCCAGGAGAAGAAGCTGTAGTATAGGTAAGGAGAACATTCCTCAGTCTGTGGGCAGGAGAGATCCAGAGTAAGCTCAAACTAAATTCAGAGTCCGGCTGTTTATGCAGAACTGCTGGATTGTGAGCCCTCCCTCGAGGCTGCCATCCGCGAGAGCTGATATGCATAGGAAGAAGGAGGCTGTACCAGGAGGAGGAGCTCTGCCTGGCGTCTCAGGTAATAGACAAAGGAGGTGGTGGGAAGCACAGCATGTGTGCCCCACCAGGGCTTGCAAGACTGGGCCAGAGTCCTCAGACGGAGGTGAGCTGGGTCTCAGGTGGGAGACCCTCATCCTATCTCAGCCCGAGTCTCCGCCTGCCTCCGGGACAGTGAGGACAGCATGAGGGCCAGTGGCTTTAGGTCACATGGGCATTGGCATCAGAAAGAATGTCCGTGAGGAAGCCTAGAGGAGCCTGGAATGCGCCATCCCCTTCTCTTTCCAGCACTTTCCCAGTTTTCTATAGAAACCATCTCACACTTTCTTACCTTTTCTCAAGTCTCAGGTGACCCTCCACCCAAAGCTCCTTCCATCTCCACAGATGACTTCCTTCAGTCCCCCATGGGCAGAGACAAAACCACCTCGGCTTCTTTTCACAAAACCTGTGTGCATCCCACCTTTCCTGCTCCGCTTCTCCTGTCTAGGGCCAAGCCTTCCACTTCTCTCCTCTCTCCAGTGTTTCCTTTGAATTGCTCCTTCTCACTGGCATTTAAACTTGCCCAAACTTCTCCCATCTTTTTGTTTGTAGAGGCAAGGCCTCACTCTATCAGCCAGGCTAGAGTGCAGTGGTGTGATCATAGCTTACTGCAGCCTCGAACTCCTGGGCTCAAGTGATCCTCCTGCCTCCTGAGTGACTGGAACCACAGGCGTGAGCCACTTCATCTGACAAACCTCTCCCATATTAAATGAAACCTTTGTTTGACCTTATTCACTCTCTTGTCCTTCATAGCCCAACTTCCTGAAATAGTGGACTATACTTGGAGTCTCCACTTGCTCACCTTTCAGTTTTCCACTCTCTGTAGTCTGGTTTCTCCTGTCCCATCACTACCTTGAGAACACTTTCACCAAGGCCATGATGGTGGGCTGAATAGTGGCCCTCTGAAGATATCCAAGTCTTAATCCCTGGAACCGTGAAGGTTACCTTATTTAGCAGGGCAAGATACCTTACTACTGGTTTAGACTACGGAGGGATGGGACCATGAGCCAAGGGATGAAAAGAATGCATCTCTAAGCCCCAGCCTCCTTTCCCATGGAACTCTTTTACCTCTCTCGGCTCTTGCCTGATTTATCCTGTGGTTCTGCCGTGGGGAAGGAGGGCATGGTTCATTTGTCTTTCTTTTTACCTCCTCTCTGAAGGAGATGGAGTATTTGAGAAAAAAGTCCAGGTATTAACAGGCTGTTGTGGCTTTCATCTGATGTCAGAGGTCTCTGGGTACATTGGAGATTCTCTGCTGGGGCTCTTTGATGGGTGGTGGGTGTTAGAGTTTGTATTTCTTGCTCCATTTGCTGGTTGCGAAGACTCCAGCCACTCATTCCTCAGTTTCCAGCATTCAGGAGCTTAGCTCTCAGCGTTTGCTCACAAGGAAAGTTTCTTGGTCCAGTTCATTTTAAGATGACCATCTGTCTTCCATAAGGTCTAAGTCTGGCCCATGGGTAGCAATGGGGCATCCTCATTCTGCCAGGCTCTGAAGAGGCTGCCATTCACCCATCCTAGCCTCTGAACCTGGCTGAAACTGCTCACCTTCAGACTTTCACACTAGATGCTAGATCCTGCATACTCCACCTCCCAGGAAACACATGTCAAACTCTCCATGTAGTTTCTCCAAGCCTCTCTGGCTTGGTTAAGGTGAGAGTGTTGGAAATAAGAGCTCAGAGTCACAAAGAAAATGAGCACTCAAATAACGGATTTCTCAGCAGGCAAATTTACTTCTGCAGAAAGGTGCTGCTTGTTCTTCTGGTCACTGCAAGACCACACCAAACAAAGGAGGGAAGGGGTTAACCCTAACGCAGTCAGTCCCTGATACTGTGTCCAGTCCTCATTGGCTGGGGTCAGACCACACAATCTAAGCTGATCCCGATTGGCTACTTCAAATGGAGCAGCTGTGGGGGCTACAGCAGCAGCAGGAGCAGTTTTGGAACTAAGGGTGCCAAATAAGGATAGGGGTTGTTACAAATTGGGAACAGATGTGGGTTACAGATTGGAAATGGATGTGGGTTACAGATTGGGAATGGATGTGGGTTACAGATTGGGAACAGATGTGGATTCCAGATTGGGAATGGATGTGGGTTACAGATTGGGAACAGATGTGGATTACAGATTGGGAATGGATGTGGGTTACAGATTGGGAACAGATGTGGATTACAGATTGGGAATGGATGTGGATTTCAGATTGGGAACGGCTGGAAGGTTGTTTACCGTAACTAGGGGCAAGGAGGCAAGGAAGTTAGGCTTTGAAAATAGAAAACAAGCGGAACCTTCGAAGAGGAACTCACTGTTTCCAACATATCTCTCTCCTCCCTCCATGGAGCAGACGAGGTGGGGGAAAGGACCACACAGAGATGAGTCTTTGGAATGCTTATATGAAAGCAAGCCTCATAGATTATTTCCATGGCCTGTTCTATGAAGGATTCCTTCAGTGGAGAAGGTTCTTTCAACTCTGAAGCCTGAGGAAGTTGAATGCTCACATCAGAACCTTTATGTTACATCAAGACTGTTAATTCTATTAAGTGTAGAAGAAATAAAAGCCACAATTATCCGGCTACTCATACACTTCAATACGTGAAGAAAGAAAGGAGAAAGCAGGGAAACCATATCAGTGCTGTGTGCACCTTGTTCGTGAAATTGCTTGGTAAGTTGTATAATGCAGAAGCCAGAGGCCTCCTGCTCTGTGAGATTCCTCAATCCCTGTCCTCACTCTAGACTGTAGTCTCTTCAGAGCTTCTCTTTCCAGTGTCATCTCTGACCCCGGCTCCTCTTTTCCCATGGCCCTGAACCCTTCCCTACCTTGCCCAGATGAGGGATTCTGCCCGTCTGCAATTTTCCAGGAACACATGCCCCTTATAAGGCCTTTGTGGTGGTAGCAAACTAAGAAACTTGACACAGAGGCCCACGCAAACAACACAAAGTGGAGTATTAGACATCTTTTTTACTAAGAACCCTTGCCCTACCCCATGACTGGGATATTTCTTTGATTGTCTCACACTATATAATATTCCACATGGCTGTCAGTTTGAAGACTCAGATATCTAATTTGGTTCAAAATTCTAGTTCCTTTCCCATGTAGAGAAATTTAGTCTTTGTTGCCTTGACTCCTGATCCATGTCTTTATGTTCTCTCACTCAAAAAGCTTCTTTTTTTTTTTTTTT
The DNA here is from genome assembly GCF_047675955.1 of Chlorocebus sabaeus. Taxonomy (NCBI): domain Eukaryota; kingdom Metazoa; phylum Chordata; class Mammalia; order Primates; family Cercopithecidae; genus Chlorocebus; species Chlorocebus sabaeus. Next base: position 14,150,975 of record NC_132915.1, read on the forward strand.
TTTTTTTTTTTTTTTTTTTTTTTTTGAGACGGAGTCTTGCTCTGTCGCCCGGGCTGGAGTGCAGTGGCCGGATCTCAGCTCACTGTAAGCTCCGCCTCCCGGGTTTACGCCATTCTCCTGCCTCAGCCTCCCGAGTAGCGGGGACTACAGGCGCCCGCCACCTCGCCCGGCTAGTTTTTTGTGTTTTTAGTAGAGACGGGGTTTCACTGTGTTAGCCAGGATGGTCTCGATCTCCTGACCTCGTGATCCGCCCGTCTCGGCCTCCCAAAATGCTGGGATTACAGGCTTGAGCCACCGCGCCCGGCCTCAAAAAGCTTCTTAATAGGTATTTTCTTCATATATATATATATATATTTTTTGAGATGGAGTCTCACTCTGTCACCAGGCTGGAGTGCAGTGGCATGATCTCGGCTCACTGCAATCTCCACCTCCTGGGTTCAAGTGATTCTCCTGCCTAGCCTCCTTAGTAGCTGGGATTACAGGCACCCCCCCACCGCACTCAGATTTTTTTTTGTGTTTTTGGTAGAGACGGGGTTTCACCATGTTGGCCAGGATGGTCTTGATCTCCTGACCTCGTGAGCCTCCCGCCTCGGCCTTCCACAGTGCTGGAATTACAGGTGTGAGCAGATTTTTTTTTTTTTTTTTTTGAGATGGAGTCTCATTCTGTTGCCCAGGCTGGAGTGCAATGGCGCAATCTTGGCTCACTGCAATCTCTGCCTCCCAGGTTCAAGTGATTCTCCTGCCTCAGCCTCCTGAGTATCTGGGATTACAGGCGCGCACCAGCACACCCTGCTAATTTCTGTATTTTTAGTAGAGATGGGGTTTTGCCACATTGGCCAGGCTGTTTTCGAACTCCTGACCTCAGGTGATCCACCCACCTTGGCCTCCCAAAGTGCTGGGATTACAGGCGTGAGACACCGCGCCTGGCCCAAAATAGATTTTTATTTGGTGGTTGTTGTTATCTGTTCAGATTGTAACATTTTCAGTATGTGCCACCAGGGGTGGATTTTTTTTCTTTCCTGTTTTGTTCCCCAGCATCCAGAACAGTGCCTGGCACACAGTAGGCATGTTATTAGTAGGTATCAGATGAATGTGGAATGAATTAATTTTCCTCATATAAAACATTTGCAGTCTCCTGCAAAAGTGCCCCCACAAGGATTTCCCATGAAGTATGTGAATAGAAAACAAATAGCAGATTTAGCTATGGCACCTCTTCGAATCCTACTTGGGGTGTTGATCTCCAGGTCCACCCAGTGAGGTCTAGATCCGCGGAGAGTTCCTCATCTCTCTGGGATGCCAGCTTTCTGCACTAGGCCGCTTCCACGTTGTACAGGTGCTCTTGGGCCTGGGGGATACACGTCGGGCAGAATTGCCCCTGCGTAAGCAAATGTCCCTAGAGATTCTGGGTGACTTGGTTTACTTCCAGCAGTGCCTTCTTGGGCATAAATTTGTCCTGTAGGGGGCGCCAAATCCCAACCTTTCCCTGGCTAGCCCTCTTCACTCTCAGGTTCCTGAGAGTCCCCGCAGGTCTCTGAGTCCCTGGTACTTGGAAGATGTGCCTCCGGGTGGGCACCTTCCTCTGCAGCCCCTCTTTCCAGAGCTTTGGCTTTCTGGAAGGAGAAAGGTTGGGAAAGTCCGTGGAGCTCATTCTGTCTTGGAGACAACATGGCTCTCCCCTTTGGCTTCTTCATCTCCCTTTGGCTTCACATCCATTTTCCAACACCTCCCAGACAAGTTGTAGCTCCTATACAAGCAGGATTGGACTATTGGCATCTCACTAGAAATTTTCCCCTTGTAAACCATACACTAACATACACAAGGAGGCATTTCTCTTCAGAGTCTCAAGATTTTCCCAGCAGAACATCACTATGTAATTGTGATTAGTTGTTTAGTCTCCAATACTTTCTACATTAGTGAATGCACACATGAAACTTACCAGGCAGACTTTGTGCAGTGGCAGTATAGTAGCCAATGAGGTTTGTCTGAGGGGCGATTATTGATAATTGAAAACAATTCCCAGAACCTCACCAGGATGATTTGACATACCTTTGACACTGGCAATTTTTGACTTGGCAAAATAGTCTTTGGTTGCCTTGACTCCTGATTCATGTCTTTACGTTCTCTTCCTCAACAAGCTTCTTAATAGGTATTTTCTTCCAAAATAGGTGTTTTGTTTTTTGTTTTTTGTTTTTTGTTTTTTGAGATGGAGTCTCGCTCTGTTGCCCAGGCTGGAGTGCAGTTGGGTGATCTTGGCTCATTGCAACCTCCACCTCTATGGAAACTGAGCAAAAAAAAAAAAAAAAAAAAAAAAAAAAAAAATTACTAGACAATATAACTCCTTATTCCAGGTGCTGAAAGCTTTAAAAACTAAAAATTTCTTTTATTGAGGTATAAATTATATAAACACACACCTAAAGGTTACAACTCAATGAAAATCTATATGTGGATGTAGCCCTGTAACCACTACTCAGATCATGACATAGCACCTTTCTAGGCCTCCAATGGGCTGCCTTATGCCCTCTCTCCAAGCTGATACCAATTATCAAATAATTGATACCAAAAAAGTGCCACTATTCTGACCTATAGCAGATTGATTTTTGTCTGTTTTGGGGAAATATACAAATGAAATCTTTAGAGATTACTGTCTTTTGATCAACATTACATCATCCTTGTTGCTGTGAGTTGCAATGGTTTCTTCATTTTTTTGTTTTTTTTTTGTTTTTTTTTTTGAGATGGAGTCTTGTTCTGTCACCCAGGCTGGAGTGCAATGGCGTGATCTCAGCTCACTGCAACTTCTGCCTCCCGGGTTCAAGAAATTCTCTTGCCTCAGCCTTTCGAGCAGTTGGGATTAAAAGCATGCACCACCATGCCTGGCTAATTTTTGTATTTTTAGTGGAGATGGGGTTTCACCATGTTGGCCAGGCTGGTCTTGAACTTCTGACTTCAAGTGATCCACCACCTCAGCCTCCCAAAATGCTGGGATTGGAGACGTGAGCCACCATGCTTGGCCAATGGCTTCTTTTTCATTGTTGTGTAGTATTTCATTGTGATTATGCCTCAATTTATCCATCTTTTTTTTTGAGACAGGGCCTTGCCCTGTTGTATAGGCTGGAGTGCAGTGGCATGATCATAGCTCACTTCAGCCTCCAACTTCTGCTCTCAAGTCATTCTCCTGCCTCCGCCTCCTGAGTAACTGGGACTATAGGCATGGGCCACCATGCCAGGCTAATTTTTAAAAACTTTATTAGAGATGAGGTTTGGCTGTGTTGCCCAGGATAGTCTTGAACTCTTGAACTCAAGTGATCCTCCCACCTCAGCCTCCAAAAGTGTTGGAATTACAGGGGTGAGTCACTATGCCTGGCACCATTTTACTCTTGATGGACATTTCAGATGCTTCTAGTTTGGGGTTTTAATGAAAATAACGTTGTTATAAACATTCTTGTATCTGTCTTGTACATATAATTGCAATGAAGTCCAATTTATCCGTCATTTTTTAATGGTTAGTGGTTTTTATCTATTTGTAGTCAACATGTAAAAGTTTTGATTCTTGGCTTTGCAAGTCCATAAACTTGATTTCTATCAGCCTATCTCGGGTTGTTCAGGCCTAGAGAAGTGATTCAAAACCAGACTTACAATAGATAAAAGTATTTTGTTGTCTAAAAATATCCATACAAAATATTTTGTTTTAATATAAGATTGATGTATAAGTCTCAGAGATAATTCAAGCATTTGTGATTTACAACCCAACCCATCTCATTTCAGGCTCCAAAAACCTGAGAAAACAATTTATCAATCAGAAGATTGCTTGGTGGACATGGATTTAGAGTGAGAAGGAATTGAATGGACTCGGTAGATATTTACTATAAGCCATGAAAGACTCTAAGGAGCTGTCACTATTGCTCTGTCGAGTTCACTATTTTCTGTTACAGGAGTCACCGAAGACTTGTATATTTGTTGCTGGGTAATGATACTTATTCATATCCTTCTCCATTTTTTCTGTTGGTTCATTTTTTTTCTCACTGAATTATAAAAACCTCTTTGTATATTTGTTTGTGATTTCCCCCCAATTTATCCTTTATTGCTTCATTTATAATATTTTCTTTTTGCCCAGGAGAGGGTTAAGATTTTTACCTAGCATAATTTCTAGAATGATTTTGTTAAATGGAACTATAAGCCATGGCATTTTTATAGAATATACTGAAATATATTGATATTTATTTCTGTCATGTCAACGAGAAGTAATTTTACCAGAGAAAAAGCGGTGGCTCACACCTGGAATCCCAGCACCTTGGGAGGCTGAGAAGGGTGAATTATGAGGTCAGGAGTTCGAGAGCAGCCTGGCCAATATGGTGAAACCCTACCTCTAATAAAAATACAAAAATTAGCTGGGCATGGTAGCTTGTACCTGTAGTCCCAGCTACTCAGGAGGCTGAAGCAGGAGAACTGCTTGAATGTGGGAGGTGGAGGTTGCAGTGAGCCGAGATCGCACCATTGTCCTCCAACCTGGATGACAGAGTGAGACTTCATCTCAGAAAAAAAGAAGTTTTAAATCTATACATATTTGAAAAAATACATTATTAAAATATTCAGGAAATATTATTTTATCAGCTTATTGTTTTAATCATTACTGGTGATGCTCATTTGCAGAGAAGATTGGCAGGTGTCAAAAAATTTAGAAAATGTCTAGAAGGAAAACATCATTTTGAGAAAATTCTGTCTAGAAACATTATTATTCTGTGGATTCGTAAAAGATGAATTGTCATTGTAGTATTTTAGTACAAAACATGTTGGTCCATCTCATGGAAAAGTGAGTGTTCCCTGTGGCCTAGTTTGCAAACCCCTATATAGTATTTCTCAATTTTGTTCCCTGCTGTAGGCCCTTCATACAAAAGTCTGAAGAAACAGGTGGATAAAAATATTTCAGTTGGCTGGGCATGGTGGCTCACGTCTGTAATCCAAGCAGTTTGGGAGGCCAAGGCTGGCGAATCAGTTGAGGCCAGGAGATCAAGACCAGCCTGGCCAACATGGTAAAACCCCAACTCTACTAAAAATACAAAAATTAGCTGGGCGTGGTGATGCACTCCTGTAATTGCAGCTACTCAGGAGGCTGAGGCAGGAGAACTACTTGAACCCAGGAGGCAGAAGTTACAGTGAGCTGAGGTCGTGCCACTGCACTCCAGCCTGGGTGACAGAGTGAGACTGTTTCCAAAAAAAAAAAAAAAACCCCTTCAGTTAATTAAAAAATATTTGTCACAAATATTAAAATAATAACAATAAAGCAGAATAAAAAAATTGAGCATAAAAATGATAAAGGTTTCATATTAGTGGGAGGGTTGATATTGTTTGGAATCATTCACAGAAGTGTCTATGCACAGCATGAAAAAACCTTAAATTACAGGTTAACACCTTGCTGTTTTATTTCCTTTGACTTCTAATTTATTTATTGAGATGGAGTTTTGCTCTTGTTGTCCAGGCTAGAGTGCAATGGCACCATCTCGGCTCACTGCAACCTCTGCCTCCTGGGTTGAAGCGTTTCTCCTGCCTCAGCCTCCTGAGTAGCTGGGATTACAGGCGTGTGCCACCATGCCTGGCTAATTTTTGTATTTTTAGTAGAGACAGGGTTTCACCATGTTGACCAGGCTGGTCTTGAACTCCTGACCTCAGGTGATCTGCCCGCCTCGGCCTCCCAAAGTGCTGAGATTATAGGTGTGAGCCACCACGCCTGGCCTACTTCTACTAATTTTGAGAATACCAGATCACAATGTTCAGTCATGAGGAACTGCAGCAAGCGCTGAGGAACTCTGTCAGATGGCACTGGCATTTACAGAAGTGAGGGGCAGAGCTCACTGGCGAGTGTGTTCAGTGCTCCATCAGGGGCTAAATCAGCCAGCATCACACAGATGTTGGGAAGGAGAAGGATCCCTACTACAGTCTGGCTTCATTCAGCCCTGGAAGGTCATTCTTAACATTTCCAGCCTTTGCATATGATGTAAAAATATGCCCAACAACACACGTTGATTTTATTCTTGAAACAATGAAGAAAACCATCAACTGTTAAGAAAAGAGTCAACCCACAGCCCAATGATTGCACAATAGGCTACTCTTCTTAGGATGTCCTCATGTCCTTTTTCCATATTACAACTTGACAAATTTTGGCTCTGAATGAATAGGTAAGACAATTCATTTGAGAACCACGGAGGAGGTCCGACTGAAATAATAAACATTATCTTTATTCTGCATTATTGGTGTCATGGAATGATACTTTTTTGAAAATAAATATAAATTTTTATGCTTGAAATAATTCAGAAACAGAATGTTCTGAATTAACAATGTTAATAAAACAAAAAAGCATTTTTTGATATATGCTTAATGAACTCAGTACCTCATCATCAGTACAAAATAAAAACAAAACAAATTTGATCATGGATTTTTGCAAAAAAGAATTATAGCTTCTCTGTCTCCCCTGAAATTATATTCCAAATTTTAATAGAGTTACTATTAATGCATCAGAAGCTATCTCTTCTTGGGAAACATATCACTTAAACTTTTAGAACTTAGTTTCTTCCTAATAATTGGAGAATACTTGCTCTGTCTCTCCCACGGTGTGGTTAAAACGAAGATGAAAGCAGTTGTAAACTGCAAAAAGCTACAGAAGTGCTGGTGGTATTAGATGATAATTATTTAATCTTAAAGTCTATTCCCATCCAACCACCATTTTAGATATTACCATATTTCATTAATAGTAATGTGTTAGTGAGGTAAAAATACTCCAAGAGAAATTAAACAACAAAATGTTTGCAGTGTCTGTAAAACCTTGTTTTTTTTGTTTGTTTGTTTGTTTTTTTGTTTTTTCAGACAATCTCACTCTGTCACCCAAGCTGGAGTGCAGCAGTGCAATCTCGGCTTACTGCAAACTCCACCTCCTGGGTTCAAGTGATCCTTCTGCCTCAGCCTCCTGAGTAGCTGGGACTACAGGCGCTCACCACCATGCCCCGCTAATCTTCGTATTTTCAGTAGAGACCAGGTTTCACCATTTTGGCCGGACTGGTCTCAAACTTCTGACCTCAAGTGGTCCACCCACCTTGGCTTCCCAAAGGTGCTGGGATTACAGGCATGAGCCACCATGCCTCGCCTGTAGAGCTTTTATAATGTAGACAAAGTCATCCTTAATGACTATTAAGGTTGTATTATGATGTCTGTGAAAATCAACAGAATTTAATATTCCATTTCAAATTTCTAAGATCTATGTAAACAAAATTATTTGATCACATTTGCCCCTGAAATGGCGGAATTATCAAACACTGCTTGATAGACCTTTGGGGACCACCTGTGTATGTGGACCATTTGTAGGAACACAGCCCTACATGAGTGGAATGGAATCTTTCCCCACCATGGGCCGAAATGGAGAAGACCTCTTGACTGCCATGGTTGTGGAGCTGGTTAATGAGGCTCTTCCCAGTCTGCCAGTTTATGGCTACTTCAAGGCTTTTGAGAGTTCCTGGTACATCTCTCCTTTAAACAGCATTGGATGTCTTGAATCAGAAGTATGTCTTATTTAGGCTGGATGCGGTGGCTCACACCTGTAATCTCAGCACTTTGGGAGGCTGAGGCGGGTGGACCACCTGATGTCAGGAGTTCGAGACCAGCCTGGTCAACATGGTGAAACCCTGTCTCTACTAAAAATACAAAAATTAGCTGGGCGTGGTGGCGGGTGCCTGTAATCCCAGTTACTCAGCAGGCTGAGGCAGGAGGATCGCTTAAACCTGGGAGGCGGAGGTTGCAGTGAGCCGAGATGGCACCATTGCACTCCAGTCTGGGCAACAAGAGTGAAATTCCATCTCAAAAAAAAAAAAAAGTATGTCTTATTTATAGTAATTTTATGGGTAGGAAAAATAAGATGAAAGTCAGAGGGTTTCCTAGAGTCACAGGGCAAGTCATTAAGTGATCATCATTTAAATTTAACTCAGTTCTTACACTTGGGTGTGAGGTGATGTATGCTGGGTATAGCAAGCCATTCTTTACTTTTTGACAGAAAACTCACTTTATACATTTATCCTTGATTTCATTTCTTAACTCCGGATTTTATCACATGACATTAAAAGCAGACATCTGAATGAAACTTATCTTTGTTTTAACTTCATGCAAAATTTCAAAAACCATGGCATGGGAACCTCCCATTAGTATGGCCTTTAGGTTGGGAGGGAAAGGAAGAATCACTTAGCCAAGACTGAACAAAACATGAATCATCTGAAAAGACTGCTTGGCCTCAGATGAACTAGAAAAGCGTTGACTCACTAACCTATATTTCCCTCTGCTTACACTATTAACATGCTTTAGTGACACAGTCTGTTCAGTAATCTGGATCCTTAATATAAAACACTTGACATTTTTGCTTCTTTAGTTGCGTGTGGGAGGTACATTGTCATAAGCAGATTAGAACAAGGGAGTAGATGTTGAGAGAGAAGTTGAAAGAAAAAAAATTGTCTCACAAATGTGGTTCTGATTACATATTCAAGATGAACAATTACAGTTTTGGGGCAATCTTACTTAGGAAAAAGAACACCTAAGAATAATTATCCAAGTGAAAGGATTCTTTGTTCAAATCTTGAATATTTATTTACCTCCAAGCTAGGTGATTATTTTTATTCTCACTGGTTAGATGTAAAATACTGCCTATCTCTCCTGAAAGGCTGGGGTGGGGATGGGACAGATTCCAAATGAAACCACCAGCTCCTTTTAACTTGACATCAGGATGTATGCTGGGGAAAAATTATGTAAAAATAAGCTTGTCTTTCTTGCCTTTACTTTAAGAAAATTGTGATTAAATATAACATGAAATTTATCATCTTAACCATTTTGAGTGTACAGCTCCATAGTGTCAAGTACATTCACATTGTTGTACAATCTCCAGACTCATCTTGTAAAACTGAAACGCATTAAACAACAATTCTCCATTTCTCCATCCTTCCAACTACTGGCAACCACCCTTCTAGTTTCTGTGTCTATAAACTTGACAGCTTTAGATACTTCATATAAACTTACAGTATTTATCTTTTTGTGACTGGCTTATTTCATTTAGCAGAATGTCCTCAGCGTTCATCCATGTTGTCACATGTGTTAGAATTTCTTTCCTTTTTAAGGCTAACCAACGTTCCCTCATATTATGTACCACGTTTTGTTTATCCAATCATCTGTTGATGGATGCTTGGGTTGCTTCCACCTCTTGATGTGGGTGTGCAAATATCTCTTTTCTTTTTTTTTTTTTTTGTTTTTTTTTTTTTTGAGACGGAGTCTTGCTCTGTCACTCAGGCTGGAGTGCAGTGGTGCGATCTAGGCTCACTGCAACCTCCACCCCTCAGGTTCAAGCAATTCTCCTGCCTCTGCCTCCTTAGTAGCTGGGACTACAGGCACATACTACCATGCCGGGCCAATTTTTTTGTATTTTTAGTAGAGATGGGGTTTCACCATGTTGGCCAGGCTGGTCTCTAACTTCTGACCTTATGTGATCCAGCTGCCTTGGCCTCTCAAAGTGTTGGGATTACAGGTGTGAGCCACTGCACTCCGCTGCAGTGGCAGGAGGTGCAAGTAGGGCTCACTGAAGATAGTCTGCAAAGGGACAAAACAATGTGTCCCCTTGTCCCTGCTTTGGGTGTTGAGGCTTGACCTGTAGGTCAGGTTGCTCATGGAGGAAGGGACAGACTGCAGGAACTCTATGAGTATAACACCTCACATCCAGGGGCCAATAAGATTCCAGCCTCAGCCTTCAAAACTATGTCTCTGAGCAGACCCCTTGAGGGAGAGAGTTGGTGTGACTGGTTAAGAGCAGATACAGACTTATTGTGCATCTGGTATCTTTTTATCTAAAAGAAGACACCTTGACAGGTCATATGCTGTCCTGGCTCATGCTCCTGGGTTCCCTTAAAAGCAGAGCCTGAGCCTAGGCTTGAGTCTGAACAGCTGATTTGGGAATGTGATTCCTGGAGCAGGGGTGAAGGGCTGGGGAGTGAAGCAGGGAAGGAGGGAGTGCCAATGCACGCTTCCTTATCATGTTGGTCACCACCCCTGGCTAAAGACAATGGAGGGTGCCCCAGAACCATCCCCAGGAAAGCACATTGGGTTTTGGTTTCTGTTCTCCATTGGGGAAGGGTTGTTCTGAGAGTGTCAACTCCTTTGCACCTCAGGGTTGCACGTGTGAATGTCCAGTGGATGTCTCATGCTGTGGCATTAGCAGAGGAGCTGTTGGGTGGGGAGTGAAAGGCTCCTGGCATAGGGGAGGGGGGTACTGTCAGATGCATCTGTGTAAAGCTGGTTGGAGTTCGCACAGAGCTGGTGACCCAGAGGTGAGGCCAAATGGACATGAAACTTACATGTTGGATTGGGCCTGCCCTAATGACCTCATTTAGCTGAATTAATGCTTTAAAATCTCTGTCTCCAAATACAGTTGCACTCTGTGGGACTGAGTGGAGTTAGGCTTCAACACATGAGTTTTGGTGGGGGGACACAATTCAGCCCATAACGGTTACTATACTAACAGAGGAGACGTTGTTAAAGTCTCCAACCTTTTTTTTTTTTTTTTTTTTTTTGCACAGATTAGAGTCCAGTGGCACGATCTCAGCTCACTGCAACCTCTGCCTGCCAGGTGCAAGTGATTCTCCTGCCTCAGCCTCCCGAGTAGCTGGGATTACAGGTACGCACCACCCCACCTGGCTAATTTTTGTATGTTTAGTAGAGGTGGGGTTTCACCCTGTTGGCCGGGCTGGTCTCAAACTCCTGACCTCAAACAGTCCTGCCACCTTGGCCTCCCAAAGTGTTGGGATTGCAGACGTGAGCCACCGCACCCAGTCAAAATCTCCAACTTTGATTGTGGATTTGTCTCTCTTTCTTTTCAGTTTGATTGCTTTTTGCTTTACATAATTTGAAACTGTCATATTAAGTGCATACACATTTAAGATTAAAAACATCTTCCTGTGGACATCATTCTTTTATCATTAGGTAAGGTTCCTATTTATCTCTTTTTTTTTTTTTTTTTTTTTTTTTTTTTGAGACGGAATCTCGCTCTGTCGCCCAGGCTGGAGTGCAGTGGCCGGATCTCAGCTCACTGCAAGCTCTGCCTCCCAGGTTTACGCCATTCTCCTGCCTCAGCCTCCCGAGTAGCTGGGACTACAGGCGCCCGCCATCTTGCCTGGCTAGTTTTTTGTATTTTTTAGTAGAGACGGGGTTTCACCGTGTTAGCCAGAATGGTCTCGATCTTCTGACCTCGTGATCCGCCCGTCTCGGCCTCCCGAAGTGCTGGGATTACAGGCTTGAGCCACCACGCCCGGCCCCTATTTATCTCTTATATTCTGCTTGGGATATTCACTAGCCCCTTTCTAAGGAGTCAACATGAAGTATTTAGTTGCCCTGATTATGCTGTGCACTCATAAACTTAAAAAAACTTGTTAGATAATACTTGTGTGGAATTTCTGTATTGTTTGGGATTACATTTGTGTGCATGTCTAAGAAAACCAAAAAATAACAATAGCTTAAATGAGTTCGAAGTTTATTTCTCACTCTCATAAAGAACTCTGAAAGTAGAAAGTTCTGTGGATGGTACTTGCACAGAATCATGGGGGACGCATGCTCCTGTCTCTCTGCCTCTACATAGCACAGGTTTCTTGGCCCAAGATGGCTGCTTGGAGCTCCAGCCATCATGTCTGCATTCCAGGCAGCAGGAAGGAAGAAGAAAGGTGAGTGTAAGCTCAATGCTGCTTATATTCCATTGGTCAAAATTTAGATGCATAGCCACAGCCAACCCCAAAAGATCCCAGGAAATGCACTCTTTATAGGTAGCACTGTGCCCAGGTAAAAAGGGGGATTCTGTGAATAGAGAGGAAGAAACAATGAATGTCAGAGCAGGCAAATAACAGTTTCTATTACTGTATTATATTTAGAATTTCTTCCAAGACTGCCCCCTTTCTGGTTGGGTTCTTTGGGTCCTTAAGCCTTTGGTCCTGGCTGCTTGCTTTGTTGCAGGAAGCACCTTGCTCCTCCTGGCTGAGTGGGCTCCATTTCACATGGAATGAAGCTGAGCTGTGGCGGTGGCATCCTGCAGGGCTGCCCTGGAGGTTTCCTGGCTCCCTCACAATCATGCTGTGCCCGCCAGGCTGCTGCCACCCCTCACAAAGTTTACAATCCAGACATAGTAGGACTCAGGGGTTGCCAGTCTCCCTGAGAGGCTCCAAATAAGAGAAGTGATGTTCCTAGGGTTTTAATGAGGCTCTAGTTTAAGAAACCTCAGACTTAAATGAAAGGTGAATTGAAATGCTTTATTCTTGTTCCCTGGCAGCCTCTGTCTTTCATGTCTTTCAAGCCCCGTGAGGCTTTATTTACTTAATTCAGTAATAGAAGTCTATTATAATGATCAGAGCTAACACTGTGTGACACCTCATTTGTACTAATATCGATCCATTTCCCAGATCAGACAACTGTTGCACAGAGAGATCAAGTCCGGCAGCAATGAGTGCAGAGTCTGGACTAGAACCCAGGCATTTGGGCTCCTGAGCCTGCGCCCTTATCCCAAGAGGAGTACTGGCTCTCCCTCTTATTGTTTCTCAAGGAGAATTACAAGAGGTGTGGCACAATTTTAAAAGCAAAGTGAAATTTGCTTGAAATCTCATAAGATACAGGTTTCAAGAAACAAAACTTTCTGTCCATGACAAGGTTCTCTATGGAAGAAGCTGAGTGGCTGAAAGGGGAGGTGAGAGACGGAATGACAACACCAACAGCCCCTTCCCTGAACTTCCTTACTCTAAAATTAACGGAGATGAAAGAGTGAAGGCTAGGAAGGAGGCTGACTGGATGTGGAGAGAGTATAAGAAGTTAAAATGCTCCTGGCTGAGACACAGAAAAGAGGAGGAAGAGGGGATGAAAGAGTGAAGGTTAGGAAGGAGGCTGATTGGATATGGAGAGAATATAAGAAGTTAAAATGCTCCTGGCTGAGACTCGGAAAAGAGGAGGAGGAGTAGGAGGAGGAAGACAAGGAGGAGGAGGAGGACGAGGAGGAGAAGCGGGGTAGGTTAAGAGACTCATTTTACTTTATTTATTTTATTTTTTTGAGATGGAGTCTTGCTCTGTCACTAGGCTGGAGCAAGTGACTGCAGCCTCCGCCTCCCAGGTCCCGAGTAGCTGGGACTACAGGCGTGCGCCACCATGCCCAGCTAATGTTTTTGTATTTTTAATAGAGATGGGGTTTCACCATGTTGGACAGGATGGTCTCGATCTCTTGACCTCGTGATCCACCTGCCTTGGCCTTCCAAAGTGCTGGGATTACAGGTATGAGCCACCGTGCCCGGCCGAGAGACTCATTTTAAACAGAGCCTGTGGAGCCAAACACTTGGAAGTCAGGCAGAAGAGGGGTCGTTATCAAAGGAGGCTGAAGAGGCAAGGCCAGAGAGGCAGGAGGAAAACCACGATTGGGTAGGTTCAGGGAAGACAAGAAAACGTTTCCGCTGGCTGCAGTGGCTCATGTTGGTAATTTCAGCACTTCAGAGGCAGGAAGATTACCTCAGCCCAGGAGTTTGAGAGCAGCCTGGGCAACGTAGTGAGACCCCGTCTCTACAAAAAATACAAAAATTAGCTGGCCGTGGTGGCATGCACCTGTAGTCCCAGCTACTTGGGAGGCTGAGGTGGGAGGATTGCTTGAGCCTGGGAGGTCAAGGCTGCAGTGAGCCATGACTGGACCACCACACTCTGGCCTGGGCTACAGAGTGAGACGTTGTCTCAAAAAATTTTTTTCAACAAGGGATTAAATCTAATGCCACTGAAAGCAAGACGTAAATTGAAGTGTATCTAATGGATTTGGTAATGTAATTTTAATTATACTTTGAGTAAAATGGTAAACGTGTATTTTCCTTTGGAAAAAATATAATAGAAATGTGACCAGCACAGTATTGTGAGAAAATTGGGGGTGGCAGGGGAAGGCTTTTGCGTTACAAATTGCTGATGGTATTGCTTGAAAGGGCTTCTACCCCTCCCTCTGCTGGCAGGAATGGGACATGTCTGGTTCTATGTTCAGGGGAATGAAGTGTGAGTAGGGAGATGTTCTTAACGTTGAAGTTTTCCGAAATGAAATGTAATCAGCGTGTTATTTTTTTGAAGCAACCTAAATTTTTACCAGGACAAATTTGTGGGCAGAAAAGCCAGTAAAAATAGGAAATAATAGTTTCTCTAAAGCAAATTCTCAAAAATAGAAGAGATTGGAAAGCTATAGAATAATTTGGGATGGAAAATATGACTCCTGGCTCTGGAAATGAGTTGTAAGTCATGGTTAGTGAAGATCTTATATATCTTCTGAAGAGGACTTGTGTTTAGTGGAATAAGTTCAGTTTTTGAAACACACTGATTCATTATGAGTGAGACGCGCTCCATGTTCAAGAGGCTATAGGCTTATCCATCCCAAATTGCAACATCTCTTATAACTTGAAATTGATTATCTGGATCTGTTTGAAAAATGCCCCCAGCTGCTTCACTAATTGTACCTGATCTCAAATCTAGGTCAAAAATGGTACTTCAGTTTGAGAACAGAGTCACTGACACCATAAATAATGTTTGGAAACCTCTCCAAGTACTAATTCCAGGGCTTTGAAGTAAAAATATAGCATCTCACCAATATTTCATTTTTCTTCTAAATTTGTATTAAACGTATTATCAAGGACATACAAAGTGAGTAACTTTTTGTTGTGTTTTTGCTTGTTTAGGTTAACAGATTCTGCTACAGAGAGTTTTATACCTCATCCAAGATTGTAGTTAGAGCACACTGTTGTATGTGCAAGTTGGTGATTTGAAATTATTCCAGTATAATGGGAGTTACTACCTTTTCCTACCCCAAGAACTGAAAATACAAAGACTACTCTTTATTAAAATATCCACAGTAAAACAGATACTAAGCTCTCTAATAAATCAAGTTTAAGAGCAAATATACTCTAAATCCTTTTAAACTAAATAATATCACTTTAATTAACTAAATTTAAGAACTGGAAGTTCTCTTGAAAATCCACTGAATATCTTTTCACTAAACCTGAAATTCTTGCAATTGTAACATTTTCTGATCTGGGTGTTTCTCAAGACTTGATTAAGATATTGCTTTTTGACTGGACACAGTGACTCATACCTGCAATCCCAGTGCTTTGGGAGGTTAAGGCAGGAGGATCACTTGAGCCCAGGAATTCCAGTCTTTATGGGCTATGATTGTGCCACTGTAGTCCAGCCCGGGTGACAGAGTGAGATCCTATCTCTAAAGAAAAAAAAAAAAGGAGATTACTTTTTATTACTTATAACAACCTATTGACATATAATTCGTATACCATACAATTGAAAGTGTATAATTCAATGGTTTTAGTATATTCACAGGGTTACGCAACCATCACAGCCATCAAGTTTAGAACATTTTCATCATCCCCAAATGAAACCGTGTACCTATCACTCCCCATTCTTCCCCAACCACTCTGCCAGCTATTTTGGACATTTCACATAAAATAATTCATACAATATGTGATCTTTTGGGATTAATTTCTTTCACTTAGCATAACTACACACCTCATTTTTAAAATTGCCAAACAATATGCTATTGTATGAATATGCCACATTTTATTTATTCATTAATCAGTTGATGAACATTTGTGTTGTTTCCACTTTTTTTGTGGCTATTTTGAATGCTTCTATGAACATTTGTGTACAAATTCTTGTGTGGACATATGTTTTTGCTTTTGTTGGACATATACCTAGGAATGGAATTATTGAATCATATGGTAAGTCTGTGTTTAACCTTTTGGGGAAGTGCCAGACGTTTTCTCAAAGCAGCCACACTATTTTACATTCCCATCAACAGTGTATTAGGGTTTCAACTACTCCACATCCTTGACAATCCTTGTTGTTACCTGCATGATTATAGCCTTCCCAGTGGGAGCGACGTGGATCCTATTGTGGTTTTCATTTGCGTTTCCTCAATGATTACGGAAGTTGAGCATTTCTTCATGTGCTTATTGGTTATTTGTGTATCTTTGGAGGACTGTCTATTCAAATCCTTTGCCCATTTTAAAACTGGGTTGCCCTTTTATTATTGAGTTGTAAGAATTCTTTGTATACTTGGGATATAATTTCCTTAACAGAGGTTTAATTTGCAAATATTTTCTCCCATTCTGTGGGTCATCATTTTCACTTTTTTGATGGTGTCCACTGAAGCACAAAAGTTGGATTGTTTTAGCATTTTAAATTTTATTTTATTTATTTAACATTTAATCTTTAAAAAATAAACCTTAAATATGAAAATTTTCAAACAAACATGAGACAATATAATGAATCTCCTTATTTTTAGCACCCGGCCTCAACAATTTGCCGTTCTTGTTTGATCCAGTCTCCCTCTCCACAACACTTTTATTTTCCATTATGCTTTGTTTTCTTCTGAAGTTTTTTTCATTTAAAAAATTAGTATTAATTTTAATTGACAAATCATAACTGTATACATTCATGGGGTACATTGTGGTATTTTGATGTATGGATATAATGTGAAATGATTAAATCAAACTAGTTAACATAACCATCACCTTACTTGGTATTTTTTGTGGCAATACTTTTGAAATTTCTTCCCTTAGTTATTTTGAAGTATACATTATTTACTGTAGTCACTCTTCTGTGTAGTAGATCTCAAAACTTATTGTTCTTGTCTAACTGAAACTTTGTACCTTTTGACCAATAATTCCCCATTCATTCCCTTGATCCCCAGACTCCCTGACTCTGGTGCCATCATTCTACTTTCTACTTCCATGAATTCAACTTTTTAAAGATTCCATAAGTAAGTGAGATCTTGTGGTAGGTGTTTTTCTATGCCTGACTTATTTCACTTAGTATAATGTCCTCCAGATTTATCCATGTTGTTTCAAGTGACAGAATTTCCTTCTTTTTATAGACTGAATAGTATTCAATTGTCTATATTTACATTATCTTTATTCATTTATCTGTTAGTGAACACAGGTTGATTCCTTATCTTGGCTATTGGGAGTATGGGAGCACAGATATCCCTTTGAAATAATGATTTCAATTCCTTTGATTATGTTCCCAGAAATTAGAATACCAGATTGTATGGAGTTCTATTTTTAGTTTTTTGAGCAACCTACACACCATTTTTTCATAATGGCTATACCAATTTACATTTCCACCAACAGCATACATGGGTTCCCTTCCTCCCAACACTTGTTATCTTTTCTCTTTTTGATAAAAGCCATTCTAACAAGGGTGGCATGATATCTCATTATGGTTTTAATTTTTATTTCCCTGATAATTAGTGACATTGGGCATTTTTTTCATGGCCCTGTTGGCCATTCGTATGTATTCTTTTGAGAAGGGCCTATTCAGATTCTTTACCTATTTTTAAATTGGGCTATTTGTTTTTCTTACTATTGAGAAATTCACTATTTGAGTTTCTTATATATTTTAAATATTAACCTTTATCAGGTGTATAGTTTCAAAGATGTCTCTTCACTTTTTTGTTTCTTTTGCTGTGTCAAAGCTTTTTAGTTTGATACAATTACATTTGCCTATTTTCGCTTTTGTGGCCTGAGCTTTCAGGGCCATATCCAAAAAACCACTGCACCCAGGCTAATGTTGTGGAGATTTCTCCCTATGCTTTTGTCTAGTAGTTTTACAGTTCCAGGTTTTATGTTTAAGTCTTTAATTCATTTTGAGTTGTTTTTGGTTCATGGTGTCAGATAAGGTTCTAATTTTATTCTTTTGCATGTGGATATCTAGTTTTTCATTTGTTGAAGAGGTCATCCTTTCTCCATTGTGTGTTCTTGGAACCTTTGTCAAAAATCAATTGACTGTGTATGTGTGGGTTTATTTACGGTCTTTCTATTATCTTCCATTGGTTGATGTATCTGTTTTTATGCCGTTACCATGTTGTTTTGATTACGATAGCTTTATAACATACTGTGAAATCAGGGAGTGTGATGTCTCCAGCTTTGTTCTTTTGTAGTTCCATATGAATTTAAGGATTTTTTTTTTACATTTCTCTGGAAGCTGACATTGGAATTTTCATAGAGATTGCATTGAATCTATAGACAATTTTGAGTAGCATAGGCATTTTAAACAATATTAATTCTTTAGCTTCATGAACCTGGAATATCTTTCATTTGTTTGTGTTTCTTCCTATTATTTCATCAGTGATTTATAGTTTCCAGTATACAGGTCTTTCATCTCCTTGGTTACATTTACCCCTAAGTTTTAAATTTTTTTTCTTGTTACTATTGTAAATGTAATTGTTTCCTTTTTGAATAGTTCATTATTAGTGTTTAGAAATGCTACTAATTTTCATATGTAGTTTTTGTATCCTGCAACTTTACTAAATCTGTTTATCAGGTCTAGCAGTTTTTTGGTGGAATCTTTAGGATTTTATATATATATATATATGAATATGATCATGTCATCAGCAAACAGAGACAATTTTACTTTTTTCCTTTCTATTTGGATGCCTTTTATTTCTTTCTCTTACCTAATTGTTCTGGCTAGGACTTCCAGTATTACGTTGAAAAGAAATGATGAGAGTGGGCATCCTTGTGTTGTCCCTGAACTCAGAGGAAAATCTTTCAACTTTTTGCTGTTGAGTATTATGTTAGCTATATGATATTTATTGTGTTGAAGTCCATTTCCTCTGTACCTAATCTGTTGAGAGTTTTGTTTTTTACCATGAAAGAGTGTCGAGTTTTATGAAATGATTTTTCTGCATTTATTGAGATGATCAGATAATTTTTATACTTCATTTTGTAAATGTGGTATATCACATTTATAGATTTGTGTATATTGAACCATCCGTGCGTCCCTGGAATAAATCTCACTTGGTCATGGTGAATGATTGTTTTGGTATGTGATTGAATTTGCTAGTTGAGGATTTTTCCATCTATGTTCATCAGGGATATTGACCTATAGTTTTTTTTCTCTTGTAGTATTCTTGTCTGTCTTTGGTATCTGGGTAATGCTGGCCTCATAAAATGAGTTTGGAAGTGTTCCCTCCAGTTCAATTTTAGTTTGAGAAGGATTAGTATTAGTTCTTTAAATGTTTGTTTGAATTTAGCTGTGAAGCCATTTGGTCCTGGGCTTTTCTTTGATGAGGTAATTTTGTATTACTGATTCAGTTTCTTACTCATTATTGGTCTGTTCAGATTTTTTTTTTTTTCTTCATAGTTCAATGTTGGCAGGCCGTTTTTATCTAGGAATTTATCTATTTCTTCTAGATTATCCAATTTATTGGCATATGAGTATTCACAGTAATTTTCTTTGACCCTTTGCATTTCTTTGCTCTCTGTTGTAATGTTTCCTCTTTCATTTCTAATTTTATTTATTTTAATCTTCTCTCTTTTTTTCCCAGTTAGCCTATCTAAGAGTTTGTCAATTTTATCTTTTAAAAATGCAACTCTTATTGTCATTAATTTTTTTTGCCTGTTATTTTCTGGTCTCCATTTATTTCTGCTCTGATCTTTGTTATTTCCTTCCTTCGGCCCACTTTGGACTCAGTTTGTTCTTCTTTTTCCAGTTGCTTGAAGATTGTTTATTTGAGATCTCTCTTCTTGTTTGGTATAGGCATTGGTTACTATAAAAACAATAAAGTACGGTTCTTTTTTCCCCCTTTGTTGCTTGTGCTTTCTGTGTCATATCCAAGAAGGCTTTGTCTAAGCCAAGATCACAGAGATTTATACCTATGTTTTCTTCTAAGCATTTTATAGTTTTAACTTTTGCATTTAGGTCTACGATCCACTTGAGGTGTTTGTATATATGGTGAGGAATGGGTTCAACTTTATTTTTGCATAGATAGATATCCAATGGTCACAGCACTCTTAGTTGAAAAGACCGTTCTTTCCCTCATCAAATTGTCTTGACATCCTGTTGAAATCAATTGACCATAAATGTGAAGGTTTATATGTGAACTTTGATTCTATTCTATGGATCTACATGTCTTTCCTTTTGCCAGTACCACACTGTCTTATTTACTATTGCTTTTATGAAATTGGAAAGTGTGCGTCCTACAACTTTATTTGTAAGATGATTTTGGCTGCTCTGGGTCCTTTATATCTCCATGTGTATTTTAGAATTTTGCCAGTTTCTGAAAAAAAAAAAAAAGTCAGCTGGGCTTTTGATAGGGATTGTACTCAATCTACAGATCAATTTGAGGGTATTGCCATCTTAATAATATTCTTCCAATGTATCAACATGGGATAATATGTCTTTCTATTCATCTAGGCTTTTAATTTCTTTTCTTTTTTTTTTTTTTTTGAGACGGAATCTCGCTCTGTCGCCCAGGCTGGAGTGCAGTGGCCGGATCTCAGCTCACTGCAAGCTCCGCCTCCCGGGTTTACGCCATTCTCCTGCCTCAGCCTCCGGAGTAGCTGGGACTACAGGCGCCCGCCACCTCGCCCGGCTAGTTTTTTGTATTTTTTAGTAGAGACGGGGTTTCACCGTGTTAGCCAGGATGGTCTCGATCTCCTGACCTAGTGATCCGCCCGTCTCGGCCTCCCAAAGTGCTGGGATTACAGGCTTGAGCCACCGCGCCCGGCCCGGCTTTTAATTTCTTTTAGCAATGTTTTTTACTTTTAAGAATTTATAGTCGTTTTAAAAAGAAGTATTTCATTTTTTGATACTATTGTGAATGAAACTATATTCTTAAATGTTTGGATTTTCATTCCTAGCATAGAGAAATGCAATTGATGGTGCATATTTTGTATATTAAGCTGACAACCTTGCTGAACTTGTTCGTTGGTTCTAATAGATTTTTTAGTGGATTCATTAGGATTTTCTTTATGTAAAACCATGTCAAAATAGAGATAGTTTTATTTCCTTCTTTCCAACTTGGGTGCCCTCTATTATGTTTTTCTTGCCCAATTACCTTGGCTATAATCTCCTGTACAATGTTAAATAGAAGTGGTAAGAATGGACATCCTTATCTTGTTATTGATCGTAGGGGAGAGTAGTTCATCTTTTACTATTGAGATGTTAGACATGGACACATAGAGGGGAATAACACACACTTGGGCCTATTGGAGGGTAGAGGGCTGGAGGAGGGAGAGGATCAGGAAAAATAACTCTTGGGTAGTAGGCTTAATACCTGGGTGATGAATTAATATGTACCACAAACACCATGACACAAGTTTACCTGTATAACATCCCTGCACATGTACACTGGAACTTAAAATAAAAGTTGACAAGAAGTATGATGTTAGCTGTGGGCTTTGTGGTAGATACTTTTTATTAGGTGACGGAAGTTCCCTTTTGTTCCTAGTTTCCTGAGTAGTTTTACCATGACAAAATGTAGAGTTTGACAAAATTTTTTTTTTACAACTATTGAGATGATCATATGGTTTTGTCTTTTATTACGTTGATGTGGTATATTACATTAACTGATTTTTGGTTACAAAACCAATTTTGCACTCCTTGGACTAATTCTACTTGGTCATGGTGATTAATCCTTATGTTGTTGGATTTGTTTGCTAGTATTTTGTTCAGGATTTTTGTGTCTGTAACTGTAAGAGATATTGATCTGCAATTTTCTTTTCTTATGATGTCTTTTTCTGGCTTTTAGAAACTTTATTATTATTTTTTTGTAGAGATGAGGTCTTGCTATATTGCCCAAACTCCTAGCTTCGAGTGATCCTCCCGCCTTGGCCTTCCAAAGCACTGATTGTGTAGGCATGAGCCAATGTGCCTGACCTGTCTGGTTTTGATATCAGCGTAATGCTGGCCCAATAGAATGAGTTGAAAAGTATTCCCTACTTTTGAAGGTTATGTGAAAAATTGATATTAATTCTTCCTTAAGCATTTGAAAGAATTAATCAATAAAGCTATCTGAGCCTGTACTTTTCCTTGTGGGAAGTTTAAAAACTACTAATTCAATCTCTTTATTTGTTATAGGTCTATTCAGATTTGTCTATTTCTTCTTCAGTCAGTTTCAGTAGTTTACATCTTTTTCGGAATGTATTTTACCTAAGTTATCTAATTCACTGGCATACAGTTTTGTGTGTTTATTGAACAAGTATATCCCCTCTTAATATTGATAACTGTCCCACCTCCATTCTCCATAGTTTATAGTGGCAGAATTCCCTAGCCACATTTATAAGGAGTGAGCTGGGTTTCCTGACTACCCTCGATTGATCTATCTGACCAACTGGGGGTTGAGAAAGAGCTGCTTTTTCTCCATTCACATGGGTCAGTAACCCATTAACTCAGAAGCTCTCAGCAGCCACATTTGACATCATGTTGCCTGAAAAATAGAGAAAACCATTCTGCAGCAAGATGTATCAGTGAAGCTGACTGGAGGGGTACATATGGGAGGCAGAGGTTTGATTAGGACTAAACTCCTCGTTCTAGTTCATTATCAAAATTGGGTTTCATTCCTGCTGATAGTTTCTCTCACACGTAGCCTTCTTTTTCCTCAAGTTCTTTGAGAGGATGTCTTTCAAATGCAACTAATAGAATCTTGACTAATAGAGAGCTGGTCCTAGGGAGCAGGCATTGTAAGTAACAGAACTTAAGGGATGATTTCAACTTGAGGCAGCAAGGCTGCATTCTGTGTTCTCAGGGTGATGCTGCAGTCAGTGGCAAGCTTCAGTTCCAGGAGCCTGGATGAAAGTAGACACAGAATGAGAGATCAAGGATGCAACAAGGAAGAGACATCTTCCCTGTTAGTAACCAGTGAACTGAGACTGGGCTAGAAAATCACGTCTGGGTAAATAATAACAGCTGGATTCTCTGTTATTCTCCATCTCTAAAACTAAGATTGAGGTTTTTACGGGGAAGTTGGAGAATCAACAATTAGAAAGGAAAACCTTAGAGGACCTGGGTTCCCTGATGCCCCTTTTTCTAGGTCCTCTGTTGGACTAAGGGATGCAGCTTCCTGTACCAAAATAAAGCATTAGGTACAGAGACAATGAGCCAATGTGATCTGAGGGAAAGCCACCTTGCTACCCTACCCCACATCCTATTAATAGTTTCCCACGTGTGGCCCCAAACCAAGGTCCTTAAATAGACACAAAGAAGGTGAGAAAACTCCTCAGTGTTTCTGCTAAGGATCAAGCTGCATGGTCATGGCCCTATCCCTGGAGTACCATTTAGCAGACCTAGGACTTTAAAGGTGATGAAAAGATTTGTGCCATGACGAGATCGCTTGGACACAGGAAGGGGAACATCACACACCGGGGCCTATTGTGGGGAGGCGGGGGAGGGGGGAAGGATAGCGTTAGGAGATATACCTAATGTCAATGACGAGTTAATGGGTGCAGCACACCAACATGGCACATGTATACATATGTAACAAACCTGCACGTTGTGCACATGTACCCTAGAACTTAAAGTATAATAATAATAATAATAGTAATAATAATAATAATAATAAAAGAAACATTTCTCTTTATTAACTGTGTGGTTACCTTGAGGAATATTTCATACAGAAAGGGCAATAAATAGATAAATACTTATTTCCCTTTATTCATTCCCTTCAAATAAAGTTATTCTACAAACTACTTGTAAAGATGGGGAAAAAAAAAAGATTTGTGCCATGGAGTACTATTAAATGGAGTTCTCTCAAATGGAACTTATCAGTGACCCATGAAATGCACCAGTCATTTCATGTAGTTTATTATCTCTAATAAAAAGAGTAAAATATGTATTTTTGGCTAGTGCCCATTTGGATTTTTTTTGATAGTTATTTTGTTTTTCCTCCACATTTGTATATAGGGTAGAAGTTGGTTACATTGATCACATTTATCATTTTGTTTGCCAGTTGTAAAATCAGAAAGGGTCATACCTGGAGCAGATGGAAATTGCACTAAAGGAATAATGGACATTACCTGAAGATCCTGAATAAAGAGCAGTGGTTCTGTGAAACCTCCTTTTGGTGCAGTAACTGGGTGTGGCTTTGCCACTGGGGAGAAGATGGTTGTATTGTGTAAGGTAAGGTCATATTTGGAATTTCATGTGCAGTGGAAGAGGGCGTATACGTGGTGAGCAGAAAAGAGAAGGAATGTATACTTACTGGGGTAATAGCTTTGCCATTTTTTAGAATAGCCTCCTTTTTTTTAGTCACAGGCTTACAGTGGTGGAACTCTCAGCAGCCATATTTTGAAAATAACACAGCCCTTTCATCACTTTTGATTGGTTTAGAGGTGGCCATCTGACCCAAATTTGACCAAAATCCCTTTCTTGGACCCTTTTACTATTTCATCAGTTTAGTAACGGATGTTTGACTCAGGCTGGGAATGCTATGGCTGGCAAGGTGGGGGTGGGAGGGAGGAGAGAGAGAAAAGAGAGAGGGAGAGGAGAGGAGGGGGGGGGGAGAGAGAGAGAGAGAGAGAGAGAGAGAGAGAGAGAGAGAGAGAGAGCGAGAGAGAGAGAAAGAATCATTCTTTTTCTAATTACTGGACCAGTAACAAGTAAAGGTATTCAAGGTCATCATTTTCTGCCATATGGACTGAGGAAGCAAGGGAGCTGGTATGCAGCAAGAAAGAGGAATGAAGGCAACTCTCACAGCAGAGTGGAGATGAGAGGCAGAGAGACTAGTTGTGTTCAGGTCTCTGCTTCCAGTTTGCTCCTGGGGTCCCACTATTTCTTGACATTAGGTTTTGTGATCCAGTCGTTACAATCAGGTCTTCTGCTTTGCTTAACTTAATTTTAGGAAGATTTTGCTACTTATAACCAAAAGAATATAACTAATGTAGTCTGCTAAAGAGACTAAAATCCTATTTGCGATATTTCTGGTAAAATTTTTAGTATAATGATTTGTTATATAAACAAAAACATGGCAATATCATTCTTAGCCCATAGGCTTTTTAAGTGAAAAAGAAAACTATAATTTCTCCTCCTTCTCTACCATCTTCTTCCCCTCTTCCTCTTTCTTCTTTTCTGAATCTTCCTCCTTTTTTTGGTGCTCTTGGAGCCTAGAACAATGATGGGCATTAATAGATACTCAATTAATGTTTATTGACCTAAACTGAACATAAATAAATAGGAAAATAAGAAAGAAATTCCTCCACAGTCTCACCACTACATGAATTAAACCATTTTCAATCATCCCTGGACTTACCACTGTCTACATTCTTCCATCATTTTTATTTTTCTGCAATCCCAGGATAGGCCCTGTTTTGTATCCTACCTTTGTTCAATAACAATGTATTATAAACACATTTCCATGACGGTCACACCCTTCAAAATTGCAATTATTATTGTTGCTTCAATAACAGGAAAAGATAAATGTAGAAAATATTTTTTATTGAATATTTCATAAGGCCAAACAGAAATGGGAAGTGCTTTCATTATAGTC
Source organism: Chlorocebus sabaeus (assembly GCF_047675955.1). Taxonomy (NCBI): domain Eukaryota; kingdom Metazoa; phylum Chordata; class Mammalia; order Primates; family Cercopithecidae; genus Chlorocebus; species Chlorocebus sabaeus. Next base: position 14,176,308 of record NC_132915.1, read on the forward strand.
AACAAGCCAAATCTCTGCCTCTTCTCTTGCTTCATTGCCTTTCCTTGAGAAACCACATCCTGTGCAAATCCACCTCTGCTCTTACTCCACGCCTGTTCCTGTGCTGCTGAACCAGGCTGGAAGAAAAACACAGCCACACATGCCTGTCTCACTTTCACTTCCTGACCACTCACCCCAAGAAGGCCCATAATACTGCTCAGCAATCATTCTGTATTTCTCTAATCCATTTACTCTCCCTTCTCCTAGGCGATTCTTGTCATTCTTCAACCTCCAAACTCTGACGCTGCCTCCTCCAGCCTCTCTCTCAGGGGATAACTACATTTTCTTTCATTGAGAAATGAGAGGCAATGAAAAGAGACTTCACAAGGCCCCCAGTGCCACCTCTCCTCATCTACCCCCATTTGTTCTGATATACTCTGCTTTCCCTCTTATTACTAAGAATGAATTGAACATGTTGCTGTTTCAGGCCTGTCCTTTCTCGGCACTGAGTCTATCCTTTCACCAGCTCAAGGATTTTCCTCCAGCAATTCCCTACCATTTCCACTATCCCCATCTCTTGAAACACTGTTCTTTTCCTTTTTACTGGACTCTTCTCATTAGACTACAAATGTGCTGTTACCTCTTGCCTACACACACGCACGCGCGCGCACACACACACACTCCCCAAAAAACTTCTCTTGACCCACTTCACCCTCCTATCTATTGCTCCGATTCTTGCCTTCCTTGTCAATCAAAATTCCGTGAGTCCAGTGGTTCTCAAAGTGTGGTATAAGGACCAGTAGCATTAGCATCACCTGGGAGCATGTAAGAAATACAGATTCTTGGGCCTTACTCCAAATCTACTGAATCAAAAATTCTGGGTGTGGGCCCAGCAATCTGTGCTTTAACAAGCCTGCAGGTGATTGTGATCAATACCGAATGCTGGGAACCACTGTTTACATATAGTTGTTGACTCCAATTTCTCTTCTCTCATTCTCTTTGAAACACATATCAGCCAAGCTTCAGGTTCCCCTATTTCCCAGAAATTCTCTGTCAAGGTCAAGAATGATCTTCATTGGTGGGACCAGGTTTCTCATTGTCAGAGAGTAAAGTTACAGATAAGCAAGACAGGATGGCTAGATGAACTCTGTGGTACTGGATTAAGGTCAGAGATGTCACTATGAACTTATGTTTAGCTGAATGTATAATTTCTGTCTTAGCTAAATGTCTCCCTTGACCCCAGACTTGTGTACCCAACTGTCTACTTGAAATCTCAATTCAGATGTCAACACACAACTAAAATTCAACCTGACTGAAACAAAGCTCCTGGTATCTCCTTCACAGACTTGCTCTTCCTGCAGTCTTCACTATTTTTATGAATGACAATTACATCCTTTTGGTTGTTCAGGTCAAAAACTTTGGAAGTCTGTCTTAGTCTGTTTTGTGTTGCTAAAACAGAATACTGGAGACTCGGTAATTTATAAAGAAAAGATGCTAATTTGGCTCATGATCCTGGTGGCTGGGTGGTTCAAGATTGGGCAGGTGCCTCTGGTGAAGGCCTCCTGCTGCTGCTACTCATGGTAGAAAGCAGAAGGGGAGTGGAGAGGAGTGAAGTTTGCAAAGAGATCACATTGGGAGAAGGGAAGCAAGAGAAACCAAGGAAGCCAGACTCTTTTTAAGAACCCTGTTTTGCAGGAATGAATCCATTCCTGAGAGAGCAAGTGCTCACCTCCATGGGAGACCATTAATCTATCCACAAAGGAATCCCCCCCCAGCCTCAATGACTCAGAGACCTCCCACTAGTCCATATGACTTACCCTGCCACATTGGGAATCAAATTTCAGCATGAATTTGTGCAGGGACAGACTAAATCCAAAACATAGCAGAGTCATTTTTGACTTTTCTTTTACCTTATGTGCAGTCTTTTCAGTCCTGCTTTCAAAATATACTCTGAACCCAGTCACTCCTCACCACCTCCTTTGCTACCCAGGTCCAAACCACCGCCATTTCTTGCCTAGATTACAGAAGCTGATTCCTAATTGGTCTCCCAGCTTCTGCCCTTGCCTGTCTTCATGTGTTCTCAACACAGCAGCAAGTGATCCCATTAGTTTGTAAGTCAGATCATGCCAAAATCTGCTCAAAATTCTTTATTGAGTTCACAATACTCTCAGAATAAAAGTCAAATCCTTTCCATTGCCTACTGGTCCCTGCATGATCTATTCACTTTGCAATGCTGTCTGACTTGGAATCCTGCTACTTTCTGTCTCCAGTCTAGCTACTAAGACCTCATGGCTGTCCTTCAACAATCCAAGCATATAACTGCCTGAGGATCTTTGTGCTCATTGCATTATTTGCTGAGAACACTAAGTGTATAATAATTTGTTATGCAGCAATAGAAAACCAATGCAGATTAAATCACATGAAATTGCCAGTAGTTCAAAAGTAATATATGACCTCCAAAATGGCAATTTCTTGTGATTCTATCAAATAAATCGCTACAGTCATCTTTACCCCCAATACCCCCATTTCATTTCCCTGCTTATTTCCCCTCAGATAATTGGATCACCGTCTAGTTTACTATTTTTCTTATGTATTCTGGTTATAAGTAGTTTCTTCCCACAGTAAGGTAAGCAGATAACTTTATCTGCTTTGTTCATGCTGTTGTCCCAGTGCCTAGAGGAGTGTCTAACATACAGTAGATACTCAGTAAATATTTGTCAAATGTTACATGAGTGAATGAAGGTAGGTAGAGGAGATGGGAATTTGAGCAACATGAACCGCTTTGTTGGACAAAAACTCAAGCTGAAAATCTGGTGGGAACTTGAAAAATCCAGGAGCTCTGTATTCACCCTTTAACTTTGGAGTTTCCAGAATCTGACATTCTGGAGAATTTCAGTTTCTGTGCTGAAATGCCTTTGATTCAACACAAAACAACTAAAATAGAGACATGGAAAGTTCTCAGAGTGGGAATTCTGGGAAATACAATTGAAGTTGAGGTTTGGGTGGGGACATAGCCAAACCATATCAAGAAGTATGTAGAAATATGCTGAATTATATATTAAATTAAGGGGGGAAATTAAAATAATACCTATATTAAAATTGTAGCCATTTTAAAAACACGTATCAAGTACTACTTGGCTTTCAAAAGAGACAAATCTTGTCATTTGCAACAGCATGGATGAAACTGGAAGATATTATGCCTGGCCTCAGATGGCCAGGTCAAAAAGTCTGACAGCTAAATTTAGAGAGCTGGAAATGGAAACAGCAGCAATCACATGGCTACTTCCCTTCCTCAATTTGAGGCCAATGGCAGGATGGAGGAAGGAAACTGCAGCTTCTGAGAACAGGCTGAGCACTGGGTGGCAAGTCCCCCTTTCTGTGGGCAGCATGCTCTCAGCCTCAGCTCCTGGGCCAGGCAGATGCCTGTGGATGAGCTGGGACACTTGAGAGTGGGTTGGGAAGGGTCTATTTATCAAAAATGAGGTCCATCTGCAAGAGGAGAGATCTCTTCCAATGTTATTGAAGTTTCCCAGTCCATCTAAGGTAACTTTTCTTCCTTAAGTAGATGGTATGCATTTTTTAAAAATGACATTATATATCTACATGTTTTCTTCAGCAGAGTGTAGTACCTGAGCACAGGTATCTTCTTAGTCTACCTTCAGAGAGTCTCTGGAACATTCAGCCTAGAATTTAATATCCTTCATGCCCATATTCTCCTTTTTTTTTTTTTTTTTTTTTGAGATGGAGTCTCGCTCTGTTGCCCAGGCTGGAGTGCAGTGGTACGACCTCGGCTCACTGCAAACTCCACCTCCCGGGTTCACACCATTCTCCTGCCTCAGTCTCCTGAGTACCTGGGACTACAGGCGCCTGCCACCACACCCGGCTAATATTTTTTGTCTTTTTTAGTAGAGACGGGGTTTCACCATGTTAGCCAGGATGGTCTTGATCTCCTGACCTCGTGATCCGCCCGCGTCGGCCTCCCACAGTGCTGGGATTACAGGCGTGAGCCACCGCGCCCGGCCCATATTCTCCTTTTTAAAATAGTTTATTATCTTTGCAAAGAAAAGTTTATCTAGACTACTTCAGGAAATTGAAGGGTTAATCCTATCCCTTACTCATATAGGCTATTGACATCATTTTCCAATATTGTGTCCAATTGTTGCCTATATCTACATTTATTTATTTATACATAAATATATATTTGAGACGGAGTCTCTCTCTGTTGCCCAAGCTGGAATGCAGTGGCGTGATCTCAGCTCACTGCTAGCTCTGCCTCCCAGGTTCACACCATTTTCCTGCCTCAGCCTCCCGAGTAGCTGGGACTACAGGCACCTGCCACCACGCCCGGCTAATTTTATTTTATTTTTGTATTTTTAGTAGAGACAGGGTTTCACCATGTTAGCGAGGATGGTCTCGGTCTCCTGACCTCGTGATCTGCCTGCCTCAGCCTCCCAAAGTGCTGGGATTACAGGCGTGAGCCACTGCGGCTGGCCCATATTTATATTTTTTCTAACAAGTTTTTGTTGTTTACATTTATGGGATATAATGTGATATTTTGATATATGGATCAATGTGGCATGATCTACTTAAGCTAATTAACTTATCCATTATCTGGCTTACCTATCATTTTTTATGCTGAGACACCTGAAATTTACTCTTATTTATTATGAAATATACAGTACATTATTTTGACTATAGTAATCTTAATTGCTATAAACCTAGGCCTCCTGTCTATCTGAAACTTTATACCTTTTGATCAATAATTCTCCATTCCCTCCTTCCCACCCCATAGTGTCTGGTGACCATTGTTCTACTCTCTAATTCTTTGAGTTCACCTTCTTTTAGATTCCACACATGAGTAAGATCAGGCAGTATTTGTCTTTCTGTGCCTGGCATATTTCACTCAGCGTAATATCTTCCAGATTCATCCATGTTGTTGCAAATGACAAGATTTCTCTTTTTTTAAAGGCCAAGTAGTACTTGATATGTGTTTTAAAAATAGCTACAATTTTAATATAGATATTATTTTGATTTCCCCAATTAATTTAATACATAATTTGTCATATTTCTACATACTCCTTGAAATGGTTTGTCTGTATCCCTACCCAAATCTCAACTTGAATTTTATCTCCCAGAATTCCCACATGTTGTGGGAGGGACCCACAGGGAGGTAATTGAATCATGGGTGCCAATCTTTCCCGTGCTATTCTTATGATAGTGAGTAAGTCTCATGAGATCTGATGGATTTATCAGGGGTTTCTGCTTTTGCTTCATCCCCATTTTCGCTTGCTGCTGCCATGTAAGAAATGCCTTTCACCTCCTGCCATGATTCTGAGGCCTCCCTAGCCATGTGGAACTGTAAGTCCAATTAAATCTCTGTTTCTTCTCAGTCTCAGGTATGTCTCTATCAACAGTGTGAATATGGACTAATACGGTGAATTGGTACCAGTAGAGTGGGGCATTACTGAAAAGATACCTGAAAATGTGGAACAGACTTTGGAACTGGGTAACAGACAGAGGTTGAAACAGTTTGGAGGGCTCAGAAGAAGACAGGAAAATGTGGGAAAGCTTGGAACCTCCTAGAGATTTGTTGAATGGTTTTGACAAAAATGCTGATAGTGATATGAACAATAAGGTCCAGGCTGAGGTGGTCTCATATAGAGATGAGGAACTTGTTGGGAATTGGAGCAAGGGTGACTCTTGTTATGTTTTAGCAAAGAGACTGGCGGCATTTTGCCCCTGCCCTAGAGATTTTGGGACTTTGATCTTGAGAGAGATGTTTTAGGGTATCTGGCAGAAGAAATTTCTAAGCAACAAAGCATTCAAAAGGTGATTTGGATGCTGTTAAAAGCATTCCATTTTAAAAGGGAAACAGAGCATAAAAGTTTGGAAAATTTGCAGCCTGATGATGTCGTAGAAAAGAAAAACCAATTTTTTGAGGAGAAATTCAAACCAGCTGCAGAAATTTGCATAAGTGGCAAGGAGCCTAATGTTAATCCCCAAGACCATGGGGAAAATGTCTTTGGGCCATTTCAGAGAACTTCATGGCAGTCCCTCCCAGCACAGGCCCAGAGGCCCAGGAGGAAAAAGTGGTTTTGTAGGCTGGGCCCAGAGTCTTTATGCCTAGGGACTTGGTGCCCTATGTCCCAGCCACTCTGGCTGTGGCTGAAAGGGGCCAACATTTAGCTCAGACTGTGGCTTCAGAGGGTGGAAGCCCCAAGCCTTAGCAGCTTCCACATGGTGTTGAGCCTATGGGTGCACGGAAGTCAAGAATTGAGGTTTGGGAACCTCCACCTAGATTTCAGAAGATGTATGGAAATGTCTGGATGCCCAGGCAAAAGTTTGCTGCAGGGGCAGGGCCCTCATGGAGAACCTCTGCTAGCGCAGTGTGGAAGGGGAATGTGGGGTTGGAGCCCACACAGGGTCCGTACTGGGGCATTGCCTAGTGGAACTGTGAGAAGAGGGCCACTGTTCTCCAGACCCCAGAATGGTAGATCCACCAACAGCTTACACTGCATGCCTGGAAAAGTTGCAGACACTCAATGCTAGCCCATGAAAGCAGCTGGGTGGGAGGCTGTACCCTGCAAAGCCACAGGGGCAGAGCTGCCCAAGACCATGGGAACCCACTTCTTGCATCAGTGTGACCTGTATGTGAGACCTGGAGTCAAAGGAGATCATCTCAGAGCTTTAAAATTTGACCACCCCACTGGATTTCAGACTTGCATGGGCCCTGTAGCCTTTTTGTTTTGGCCAATTTCTCTCATTTGGAGTGACTGTATTTACCCAATACTGTACCCCCATTGTATCTAGGAAGTAAGTAGCTTGCTTTTGATTTTACAGGCTCATTGGTAGAAGGGTCTTGCCTTGTCTCAGATGGGACTTTGGACTATGGACTTTTGGGTTAATGCTGAAATGAGTTAAGACTTTGGGGGACTGTTGGGAAGGCATGACTGGTTTTGAAACGTGAGGACATGAGATTTGGAGGGGCCAGGGATGGAATAATATGGTTTGGCTGTGTCCCCACTCGAATCTCAACTTGAATTGTATCTCCCAGAATTCCCATGTGTTGTGGGAGGGACCCAGGGAGAGGTAATTGAATCATGGGCGTTGGTCTTTCCCGTGCTATTCTCGTGACAGTGAGCAAGTCTCAAGAGATCTGATGGTTTTATCGGGGATTTCTGCTTTTGTGTTTTCCTCATATTCACTTGCTGCCACCATGTAAGAAGTGTCTTTCACCTCCTGCCATGATTCTGAGGCCTCCCCAGCCATGTGGAACTGTAAGACCAATTAAACTTCTTTTTCTTCTGAGTCTCGGGTATGTCTCTATCAGCAGCATGAAAACAGATGAATACACTCCTCGTAATAATGTCAGTAACTGTGCAAGATTCCTCAAGATTAACATATGGCCATTTGAATTTTTTGACCTTTTTATTGTAAATAATACTTTAGCATCCAACTTAATAGACTCTCCTCCTCCCCCAAGTGGGAGTATGTAGAACTAGCTCTAAGTGTTAACAGAATAACTAGTGGCTTATTTGATATGAAAGGAGACCATTTCCTAACTCCTTTCCCAAATTTCTCCATTGGCCTGCCGTATTGCCTAAAATTCCAGTAATTGGAAAATTCAGGTTAAGACTTAAACTTCAGCTGAATCATGTTATTTTTATTTGGAAGGACAACACATAATTAATTATCATCCATTAATTCTCTATTAGTAATCAGTGTATTTGATTGACTTCTCAGTCACCAGGCAGATATGGAAGAAATGGGACTGGGACAGTCAGATTTTGACAGGGCACTGTGAGCAGTATCTTTGCAGGTGCAAATATGTCTCAGGCCAGGGAATCCTGGGTGACTGGGTCCATCTTAGGAGCCCAAGATTCATGGCTAACAATGAGACTCTAAGAGGAAGAAGAAGAGTCTTGTTCTGAGGGTGGATGCCCCACCCTTGAAATTGGCTTCCTTACATTTCAGCTCTGGATAAACAACTTCCTCTAGCTCCCATCATTCTTCACAGTTCTATTCTGAAACTATAGCATACGCTTTTAGTAAACCAAAGTGGCATCCACATCAGTAGAAACTCTCTGACCTTAAGTCTTATCTGCTTGAGATGACCTGGTATGGCAGGGTCCAGAGAACATTTTAAGGACAGGAGTGGCTCCCTATGTGATTGGCTCAGTGGACTCTGCCCCTTACTTCCAGATCAAAAATAGCATTAGCTGTCTCTGGAATACTTCAGCGAATAATGAAGTAAAGGAGGCAACTGGAACGATTGTGTACCTGGTAAAATCTCATTATTATTATTATTCCCAGGAAATGGGCTCTCTGGATTAATGAGTCCTCGCAGTGTTTTCATGGGAAAAATTAAATTAAATATCACTGGCGTTGACAGCCTGACTGCCAGTTAGCTCCCACCAGGCAGCCAAAAAGCATTAAATAGAATGTGTTTCTGACAACTGCTGCCTCTGCCTTTTGAGGTGATTATTTTTGGATTTTGCCTTGCTCAGTGGCCCCAAGTTGGTCAGCCTATGCCATCTTATGGCCTCCTGGGGTTAAAAAGCAAATGGTGGGCTCTGCATGTTTCCTGGGATGCACGTCGTACAAGTTCCTCACCTCCTGCATTGGCAAGATAAGCAGAGGTTCTTCAAGAAACACTAGTATTTTGCGCCAGCAATCAGGGATATCTTATGACTGAAGGGCTAGCTCTTGAGCGTGGACAATGGACATGTGGGCATATGTCTCCCTCTACAAACCAATATCTGGAAGTTCAACATGGACCACATCACAGGAAGATATGGATCGTTGAAGCAGACCAGAGATACTCTTTCCCCGAGATGTCCGAGTAACGGACTCCGTTTTTTTGCTTTGCTTTATTTAGGAAAACATGCACGTATTGTTCTCAGTTGGGCTTTCCATATTCAAGTGTCAGGTTGAGACAGTGTGGTTGTAATCAGAATTTAATATTCATGTAAATATGCAAACAACAAGGAGAGATTGTGGCTGCTGGCCTTGACATTGGTGACTTCCTTAGGAAAGTTCAGAGCTTGGCATATATTAGGGACTTAGAAAATTCTTCTCCCTCTCTTTCCCCTTCTTCCTAGTTAGGTGGAGTGCAATTGGAGAAGACTGCTTAGGCAGTAAGTGGAGATATTTGGGGGTTTGTACAGCAGTGGGGATTATTATTATTATCATTTTTAAAAATTGGATGAATTGCCAATTTTCTCAGAAAGTCAGTCAACAAACTTTTCCCAATAGTCTCCAATAATGATATGACCACTATACTTACCAGATGCTTGAGGATTGGCCTAGACAGAGGCCAGCCTCTGGGACTCCTGGAGGGAGAAGCTGGGGTTGAAATCTGAACGTTCCTTTAAATATTGTGGCAAAAAACTTTACATTGATAAAGACTAAGGAAGGGCCGATGATGATGAGGCGGGCACACTGAGTTGGCACTGCAAGGTGAGATTACTGCCAAGAGATGAGTTTTATGGGAGCATGTCTGAATTTATACAAGCAAATCATTTGAAGTAATCACCGTCTAAAGATATATTTTTATTCCTGTGAAGTAATGCAGGTGAGAGTGCTCTGCAAATCCTCAGGTATCTTGTGGTAGGATAATGTTTTGAGGTATTGACAAGTCTTACCCAGCTCCATTATTATTTTTTTCCTCTTTAGTAGAAAGCAGCAGAAAGACATCTTCTTTGTGGCTTTAGATTTCAAAAGCATGTCCTATGTGAGCTGGAGAGGACTCAAGGAGTAGTTAAAATGTTTGAGAGGGCGAGGAGGGATTCCTGCTCTTAGATTAGCTGGAGGAGGGAGTAGGAGGTGTTAAGAGAACAGACGGTAATGGAACCAGAGGAAGGATGCTTGCCTGCGAGGGCCAACTGGAGGGCACTGTGGGCTGGATCTGAGCACCCACAAGCCAGCTGGGAGCCCAGTCAGCGTCCACAAGCTCCAGAGAGCATCGTTTATCATTGGAGCCCCGGGACTAGGCTAACCCAGCTTTTTGTTGGGGTCTAGTCAAGCCCTGACTTCCATTGCCACCAATCCTTTACTCAGAGGTTGCTCAGCAGGACTGTCACACTGGGAGAACAGTCCCCCACTCTGCACTCACCCAGGACACCTGCATGACTGAAGGAAGTGGTATAGAGTCTTAGACATGCAGTAGGTGAGGGTGGAGTGAAGGGAAAGTCCCCAGACCTATCTTGGGAGGTGTAGGGATAGGGGGCTGAAAGAAAACAACTTGGGAAGCCCCTGAACTGGGAAGGTGGTTAATTCTCTTTCTGTCATAAAAGACTCTACCCTAGATGCCAGAGGATCTGGCTTTTAATTACAGCTCTAAGTCATTGTGTAATTTTGGGTATAATACTGCATATCTTTGGGTCTTAGTTTCCAAATTACATTCATTCATTCAGCCTCTCATTCAGTTTTTTTTTTTCATTTAACAACTATTTACTTACTTTTCAGCTCATCTCTATTGAGCACCATTTATTGGTGAAACTGTGCTGGGGGCATTGGCCATACAATCAGACATGGTTTCTGTCCTCAAGGAACTCAGAATCCAGAGCTTCAAAATGAAAGGATGTAAGCCTTTGGCTTTTAAGTTTCTACCAATTCTGACATTCCATAATTCTATTAGTATTGCAAGTTTAACATTGATATCTTGTCATTAAAAAAGGGTAAAACCCTTCTTTCAGAGAGCCTGCGGCTCAATGACAACAAATCCTTGCCCTGAGAGATTGGCTTCAATATCTGGAAATGGCTAAAGGTGATTTGGAGCCATGTGTGGTGGACAGGACAGCTAAGGTGTAGAGCAGCACCAAGTCCCAGATGGCCTGGTTGCAGAAACGTATGTTCCTGCGTTTATTTCTGGTTGAAGTCACCTTGGGCATAGCTTTTGAATGGCCTGTGGTAGTCTGCCTAGGAGTTCCATTTTTGTTAAGCTTTCAAATCATCTCCCAGTGGTAAGCTTGCTGACTGCATGTTTGAGGGAGAGTCCTTCCAGCTGCTACAGTCACCTCAGTCAGTTGGGGTTTTCAGTCAGCTTCTCTCATCTCCATCTTTGCATAGTCAGTGCGATTTCACTTTCCCTCTCCCTTACCTTCCTTCAAAGATTGGCAACAAATTTCAAGTAGTCAAGGATACCATGCCTAAGAAACTACTTGCTATAAACAATCTGATCCCAATTCGTGGGTGATCTTCTATCTTCTGGGTGAAGGAACCTATCTAGGTTGCCATTCTTCCCTTATTACTCCCTAAATATCCCACTAGCTTGTTCTGTGAGTGTTCACTTTCCTGTCTCATACCCTCCCAAGACCAGGAGCAATTTGATTCCATCCATTCATTATTTCTTTATTCTCCAAATATACAATAGAATAAATTGTATACCCTGTACCAGGCATTGTGCTGGGCTGGATGATGCGTAAGACATGATCCCTGCCTCATGGAGCTTCTGGCACTGGAGGAGGCATGGACACATACACAGTGAATTGGGATGCAGCATAGAGAGTGCAGATAGAGAAGTATCTAGGAGATAGCAAAGAGGAACAGAGGGAAGGCTGGGCTCATCTATGTGGCAGACTGTGTTCTTGTTTGCAAACATACATGCTCTTCTCTATTTCCCTACCCTATTCATTTCAGGGTTTTCCATGAGACTTGCTTTGGCTCATTGAACGATGTGAATCATTTTGAGTCAGCAGCTTTAAAAGCCAGCATATGGTTTGCCGTGTTCTTTTTTTTTGCCCTTTGCCATGATGACTAGCAAGTATTCCAGGTTGCTCTGTCAGCCTGGTTCCTGAATGGAAGCTGACATGTGATTGTCATGTAGAATAAGCAAGAAATAAATGGTTGTTTAGGATTTGCAGATTTCAGGGCTATTTCAGGTTTATGGAAATTTCAGGGCTATTTGTTACTGCAGCATACCTAGTAACTTCTGACCAATACATTTTCATTTGTCTTTATACCCCAGTGTCTGCTGCATAGCAGCTGCTCTCTAGATGTTTGTTGAATGAAGAGCTGAAGGGATTAGATCAGCTTGAATGAGAGAGAGAGAATGAGGAAGGGAGGCTCAGTGGTGTCTGGAAGGCCTTATGTAAAAAACAATTCAGCAAGAGCTTGGCCATCATGCATGTTAGAAGCTTTTAAAGCTGAATTTGACAGGTAAGGCTCACAGTGCTTCCGTCTTTTCTTATATCTTCTGTTTGCTTGTTATGTAACCAGAACCTGACTCTACTGATTAGCCAGAAAAGAATTAACATTAAAAAGATTTTGGGTAGCTCCCAAAATCACTGGGCAGGGGGAGTCATTGCTAGAAAAGCAAACTTGGGGTTAAATTTCCAACAATAATACCACAGAACTTTTTAGAGAAGGCAGTGTTTCCTAACTTCATTCTTAAGGATAAAAATAAATGCCTGTAAGAGACATTCAAAATATAGTGGCTCATAGAATATAGAAACTTACTTTTCTTTCATCTCAGTTCTAAGGTGAGCAGTCTAGGCCTGCAGTCATCTAGGGAGCAAGAATCTTTCAAAGTCATGGTTTATCATCCCTAAGGGCATTGTCATCATACAGGTTATCAAAGCTGAGTGGCTTTCATATCTTGGTCCTAGCCAATGGGAAGAGAGAAGAGGCACATTAATGGTCTTGCCTAAATCTGAAAGGGACATGTAACACTTCTGCTTATATTTCATTGGTAAGAAGTTAATCACATGTCAACACCTAACTGTGAGGGACGTGTAGTCTGATGAGGCAGCCATGCATCCAAAAACAGCTCTATTTAGTATGTGTCTAAGTCAGCTGTCATTCCACTAATGCTGTGTAACAAACCACCTATAAACCTGGAGGCTTTTAAACAACATGCATTTATTCTCACTCTCACAAATTTGCACATTGGCTATTGTTCAGCTGACCTAACCTAAGCTGAACTGGAAGGCTCTGATTAAGGCTACAGGTTGGTTGGACATGGTGCCAAGCTGTTGGTTTGGCTCCATGTACATTTGTTCTGGGGCCCAGGCTGAAAGGGCAGTGTCTCTTTGGGGCATGTTCTTCTCATAATAGAAGTGCACAAGAATGAGCAGAGATGCTTGATGCCTCTGGAGACTCAGCCCAGAAAGTGACAGTACACTGTCACTTTCACTTAAATTCTGGTGGCCAAAGCAAGTTACATTACCAAGTCCAACATCAATAGGGCAGGGAAAATACACTGCCTGTTCTACTGGGAGATGCTGCAAACTCACACTGCCAAGGTATGGGTGTGTAATTCTAATACAGAGAGAATATGAATAATCTAGAACCATAATTCCATTCACATCTTATGAATGAAGGGGATAATGTATTTTGGTGGACAGCTAGAAATCTCTGCCACATCTAACCTTTTCATTTCTTGTCATTCATAGAATATGTAAAACACATGGGGATGCGATGGAAGGAATTTGTGGCCATCAGCATGGGACTTAGTGATAAAACTCTGTATATACTTATAATAAGATTATAATAAGATAAATAAAATATAAGATACTAGGAAATAAATATTGAACAATTATTAAACTTCTAAATAAAATATTTTTAATTTTTAATGAGAAGTTCATGGCTATGATCTGAATTATTTTATTGAAGTATAATTTATATATAGAAATACAGTCATTTAAAGTGTATAATTTTGTGACTTTTGACAAGTTTATACATAACATCTTTTAGATATCAAGGTTTATACTTGAAATGGCTACTTTCAAATCCTGTGGAAGTTTGTCGTGTTTAGTGATAGATTTTAAATGATAGGTTGAAACATATGGAACTGCCAGTATTAGGCCAGCCTTCACCTAGAAAATGGCAATTACATATGGCTCAGTTTAACACAGTCACATTTTGTCTAATCAAGTGCAGGCACACATTGGAGATATTGTGGGTTTGGTTCCAGACCACCGCAATAAAGCAAATATAGCAATAAGGCAAGCTGCACACATTTTTTGATTTCCCAGTACATATGAAAGTTATGTTTACAGAATACTGTAGTCTATTAAGTGTACAATAACATTATGTTTAAATAAACAATGTATATACCCTAATTGAAAATTCTTCATTGCTAAAAAATGCTATTGATTATCTGAGCCTTCAGTGAGTCATAATATTTTTGCTGGTGGTTGCTACAGCTTGGGGTAGCTGTGGCAATTTCTTAAAATAAGACAACTATAGGTACTGGAGAGGATGTGGAGAAATAGGAACACTGTTACACTGTTGGTGGGACTGTAAACTAGTTCAGCCATTGTGGAAGACAGTGTGGGGATTCCTCGAGGATCTAGAACTAGAAATACCATTTGGCCCAGCCATCCCATTACTGGGTATATACCCAAATAATTATAAATCATGCTGCTATAAAAGCACATGCACACATATGTTTATTGTGGCACTATTCACAATAGCAAAGACTTGGAACCAACCTAAATGTCCATCAGTGATAGACTGGATTAAGAAAATGTGGCACATATACGCCACAGAATACTATGCAGCCATAATGAAGGATGAGTTCATGTCCTTTGTAGGGACATGGATGAAGCTGGAAACCATCATTCTCAGCAAACTATTGCAAGAACAGAAAACCAAACACCGCATGTTCTCACTCATCGGTGGGAATCGAACAATGAGAACACTTGGAAACAGGAAGGGGAACATGACACACCGGGGCCTGTCATAGGGTGGGGAGAGGGGGGAGGGATAGCATTAGGAGATATACCTAATGTAAATGATGAGTTAATGGGTGCAGCACACCAACATGGCACGTGTATACATACGTAACAAACCTGCATGTTGTGCACATGTACCCTATAACTTAAAGTATAATACAATAATAATAATAATGAAAAAAAGACAACTATAAAGTTTTCCGCATCAATGGACTCTTCCTTTCTTGATAGATTTCTCTGTAGTACGCGATGCTGTTTGATAGCATTTAATCTACAATAGAACTTTCAAAACTGGAGTCAATCCTTTCAAACCCTGCTACTGCTTTATCAGCTAACTTTGTGCAATATTCTAAATTTTTTGTTGTCATTTCGACAATGGTCATGGCACCCTCACCTGAAGTAAAGTCCATATCAAGCAACCACTTTCTTGTTGTTGTTGCTCTGTAAGAAGCAACTCCTCATCTAATCAAGTTTTCTCATGAGATTGTAGCAATTCAGTCATTGTTCGGGTTCCACTTCAAATTCTAGTTCTCTTGCTATTTCCTCCACATCTGCAGTTACTTCCTCCACTGAAGTCTTGAACTCCTCAAAGTCATCCATGTGGATTGAAATCAACTTCTTTGAAATTCCTATTAATGTTGCTATTTTGACCTCCTCCCATGAATCACAAATGTTCTTAATGGCATCTAGAATAGTGAATCCTTTCCAGAAAATTTTCAATTTATTATTCCAGATCTGTCAGAGGAGTCACTATCTATGGCAGCAATAGCCTTACAAAATGGATTTCTTAAATAATAAGACTTGAAAGTCTAAATTACTCCTTGATCCATGGGTGGCAGAATGGATGTTGTCTAAGGAGGCATGAAAACAACATTCATCAACTCATATATCTCCATTAGAGCAATAATGTGAAGTATGCCTGTATTTAAAAATAAAGTCAAAGCTTTTTTTTCTTCAGCACATACAGATGTCAGCATACTGATTTTAACAATTCACTAATGAAATTGACTAATCGTCACATGTGAACCATTTTCACTTTACTTCTCCAAATTTGGCATTTTGCTTTCAATCCCTAATAAAGGATTGTTAATTCACACACACAGACACACACATGCACACGTGCGCGCACACACACACGTGCATGCGTTTTACACATTTTTAAATTCAAAAAATTTTAAATTTTCAATTTAAATGCAGATGCATAAAAACGTTAGTTAAGCTACTGTATTTAAGCTAGGGCTATCCTTCAACAGATCTGCAAGGTGAGATTTGTTTGCAAAAAGTTCTTACTTTGGTGCATATATTTTTGACAGCTCTCTTCCCTTGAATGCCAATACATTTTGATATAAAAAAACAGAGTGATACTCTGATCTCATGCTTCACTGAAAACTGAAACCAGATGGACCCTAAGAGCTTGTATTTTGTTAGATTCACCATTTTAGTTTCATCATTTAATGTGCAATTTAGAGCCATAGGCAAACATTTACATATGAGAGCTTCTCTATGAGTAAACAACATGTGTTACTTGAATCTCAGGGTTTCAGATAAAATTCATGTTGTATAGGGCCTTCACATCTTCCTGACATTGCAACCAAATCATGAGTGCACAAACCCCTGCAGTGTTTCCATCATATTTCTTTTCTTTTTTCCCCCCAGATCTTCATTTCTTACCTCAAATAATTCATCTGCAATAGTTTGATTTAGCATTTTGGTTCTGGAACAAATAATATCTCTTTGGGTCTTCTAATCGACGCTTTAAATTGATAGAGTTACTCATGTCTGTACTTATACCAGTCAATTGATAATCTTCTCAATCTTCTGAATTAGTGTGGTTTCTACATTATACGAAATGTCATCAATGGGTCTGCTAATTGTATCATCTGATGGGGGACTCCTTTCTGTTTCTTTCTTTTGCTTCCAGTGGTCCCAAATAGGCTGTTGACAATTTCCATGCAGGCAGATAAAAAGCACAATTCTGCATTTGTGTGGCATTTTAACTTCAGGAATTTTTTTTATAACTTTGTAACCAGTGCTCTGGTATCGTTGTTACCAGTATCATAAAAGAAGTTTATTTCTTATTTTGTGCATGTAGATGCATAAAAATGATTTTTTTTTGTTTAATGTGTAGAAGTAGAGCTGAAGTGGTGGTGTAGTTTGCATGGCACCATTGCTTCATTTGATAACTACAAATATGACGCTTGGAAGAGAAGACTTATCAGGGCGGATAAATCAAAATTTGAGACAGCCCGTATATATTACCTAATTAGTAATTCAAACTCTTTTTTTTATTGCTTTGTCTGTTTCATGAATCTGATAGCTCTTAACATTTAATTTAAAAACTTTTCATAAATATGCATAAAAAGTAAATATTTAAATATGAAATATTCCATGGGACTAGAGGCCTTCATAGCTTCAGAATATCTTTTGGTCAATATATTTTTAAGTCATCTTCATTCTTAAGAATGTTTTAAAATAAACTATATAAAAAATTAAAGAATAAAATATTCAGAGACAAAATAAAAATATTGAAACTTTAGTTTTTACTTAATTCAATAAGGAAAAAATCTCAAAAAGGTCTATAAAATATAAATATCACAATCCTCATATATCCTAAAATATTTTGGAAAACCAATCTCCTGATGATGTAAGGGCCTCAAATATCTTTTAATAGGTTGAATTAATTAACGTTTGTTATTATTATTTTTAGAAATACAAATAAATTCTAACAAAAATCTAAAATTGGCTAATTGAAAATTCCAAAAGCAAATTAAAAAACTGAGAAACAACAATGGAGAGAATTCATAAAAAATCAGTCTTACCCACAAAGGGAAGCCCATCAGACTAACAGCAGATCTCTTGGCAGAAACTCTACAAGCCAGAAGAGAGTGGGGGCCAATATTCAACATTCTTAAAGAAAAGAATTTTAAACCCAGAATTTCATATCCAGCCAAACTAAGTTTCATAAGTGAAGGAGAAAGAAAATCCTTTACAGATAAGCAAATGCTTAGAGATTTTGTCACCACCAGGCCTGCCTTACAAAAGACCCTGAAGGAAGCACTAAACATGGAAAGGAACAACCGGTACCAGCCATTGCAAAAATATTGCAAAAAAAATGTAAAGACCATTGAGGCTAGGAAGAAACTGCATCAACTAACGAGCAAAATAACCAGTTAATATCATAATGGCAGAATCAAGTTCACACATAACAATATTAACCTTAAATGTAAATGGACTAAATGCTCCAATTAAAAGACACAGACTGGCAAACTGGATAAAGAGTCAAGACCCATCAGTTTGCTGTATTCAGGAGACCCATCTCACATGCAGAGACATACATAGGCTCAAAATAAAGGGATGGAGGAAGATCTACCAAGCAAATGGAGAACAAAAAAAAGCAGGGGTTGCAATCCTAGTCTCTGATAAAACAGACTTTAAACCATCAAAGATCAAAAGAGACAAAGAAGGCGATTACATAATGGTAAAGGGATCAATTCAACAGGAAGAACTAACTATCCTAAATATATATGCACCCAATACAGGAGCACCCAGATTCATAAAGCAAGTCCTTAGAGACTTACAAAGAGACTTAGACTCCCATACAATAATAATGGGAGACTTCAACACCCCACCGTCAACATTAGACAGATCAACAAGACAGAAAGTTAACAAGGATATCCAGGAATTGAACTCATCTCTGCAGCAAGCAGACCTAATAGACATCTACAGAACTCTCCACCCCAAATCAACAGAATATACATTCTTCTCAGCACCACATCACACTTATTCCAAAATTGACCACATAATTGGAAGTAAAGCACTCCTCAGCAAATGTACAAGAACAGAAATTATAACAAACTGTCTCTCAGACCACAGTGCAATCAAACTAGAACTCAGGACTAAGAAACTCAATCAAAACTGCTCAACTACATGGAAACTGAATAACCTGCTCCTGAATGACTACTGGGTACATAACGAAATGAAGGCAGAGATGAAGATGTTCTTTGAAACCAATGAGAATAAAGATACAACATACCAGAATCTCCAGGACACATTTAAAGCAGTGTGTAGAGGGAAATTTATAGCACTAAATGCCCACAAGAGAAAGTGGAAAGATCTAAAATTGACACTCGAAAGTCACAATTAAAAGAACTAGAGAAGCAAGAGCAAACACATTCAAAAGCTAGCAGAAGGCAAGAAATAACTAAGATCAGAGCAGAACTGAAGGAGATAGAGACACAAAAAACCCTCCAAAAAATCAATGAATCCAGGAGTTGGTTTTTTGAAAAGATCAACAAAATTGATAGACCGCTAGCAAGACTAATAAAGAAGAGAGAAGAATCAAATAGTCGCAATAAAAAATGATAAAGGGGATATCACCACCGACCCCACAGAAATACAAACTACCATCAGAGAATACTATAAACACCTCTATGCAAATAAACTAGAAAATCTAGAAGAAATGGATAATTTCCTGGACACTTACACTCTCCCAAGACTAAACCAGGAAGAAGCTGAATCCCTGAATAGACCAATAGCAGGCTCTAAAATTGAGGCAATAATTAATAGCCTACCAACCAAAAAAAGTCCAGGACCAGATGGATTCACAGCTGAATTCTACCAGAGGTACAAGGAGGAGCTAGTACCATTCCTTCTGAAACTATTCCAATCAATAGAAAAAGAGGGAATCCTCCTTAACTCATTTTACGAGGCCAACATCATCCTCATACCAAAGCCTGGCAGAGACACAACAAAAAAAGAGAATTTTAGACCAATATCCCTGATGAACATCGATGCAAAAATCCTCAATAAAATACTGGCAAACCGGATCCAGCAGCATATAAAAAAGCTTATCCACCATGATCAAGTGGGCTTCATCCCTGGGATGCAAGACTGGTTCAACATATGCAAATCAATAAACATAATACAGCATATAAACAGAACCAAAGACAAGAACCACATGATTATCTCAATAGATACAGAAAAGGCCTTTGACAAAATTCAACAGCACTTCATGCTAAGAACTCTCAATAAATTCGGTATTGATGGAATGTGTCTCAAAATAATAAGAGCTATTTATGACAAACCCACAGCCAATATCATACTGAATGGGCAAAAACTGGAAAAATTCCCTTTGAAACTGGCACAAGACAGGGATGCCCTCTCTCACCACTCCTATTCAACATAGTGTTGGAAGTTCTGGCTAGGGCAATCAGGCAAGAGAAAGAAATCAAGGGTATTTAGTTAGGAAAAGAAGTCAAATTGTCCCTCTTTGCA
Organism: Chlorocebus sabaeus; assembly: GCF_047675955.1. Lineage (NCBI taxonomy): Eukaryota > Metazoa > Chordata > Mammalia > Primates > Cercopithecidae > Chlorocebus > Chlorocebus sabaeus. Next base: position 14,196,239 of record NC_132915.1, read on the forward strand.
GATGACATGATTGTATATTTAGAAAACCCCATTGTCTCAGCCCAAAATCTCCTTAAGCTGATCAGCAACTTCAGCAAAGTCTCAGGATACAAAATTAATATGCAAAAATCACAAGCATTCTTATACACCAGTAACAGACAGAGAACCAAATCATGAGTGAACTTCCATTCACAATTGCTTCAAAGAGAATAAAATACCTAGGAATCCAACTTACAAGGGATGTAAAGGACCTCTTCAAGGAGAACTACAAACCACTGCTCAGTGAAATAAAATAGGACACAAACAAATGGAAGAACATACCATGCTCATGGATAGGAAGAATCAATATCATGAAAATGGCCATACTGCCCAAGGTAATTTATAGATTCAATGCCATCCCCATCAAGCTACCAATGAGTTTCTTCAGAGAATTGGAAAAAACTGCTTTAAAGTTCATATGGAACCAAAAAAGAGCCCACATCTCCAAGACAATCCTAAGTCAAAAGAACAAAGCTGGAGGCATCACGCTACCTGACTACAAACTATACTATAAGGCTACAGTAACCAAAACAGCATGGTACTGGTACCAAAACAGAGATATAGACCAATAGAACAGAACAGAGTCCTCAGAAATAATACCACACATCTACAGCCATCTGATCTTTGACAAACCTGAGAAAAACAAGAAATGGGGAAAAGATTCCCTATTTAATAAATGGTGCTGGGAAAATTGGCTAGCCATAAGTAGAAAGCTGAAACTGGATCCTTTCCTTACTCCTTATACAAAAATTAATTCAAGATGGATTAGAGACTTAAATGTTAGACCTAATACCATAAAAACCCTAGAAGAAAACCTAGGTAATACCATTCAGGACATGGGCATGGGCAAGGACTTCATGTCTAAAACACCAAAAACAATGGCAACAAAGGCCAAAATTGACAAATGGGATCTAATTAAACTAAAGAACTTCTGCACAGCAAAAGAAACTACCATCAGAGTGAACAGGCAATATACAGAATGGGAGAAAATTTTTTGCAATCTACTCATCTGACAAAGGGCTAATATCCAGAACCTACAAAGAACTCAAACAAATTTACAAGAAAAAAACAAACAACCCCATCAAAAAGTGGGCAAAGGATATGAACAGACACTTCTCAAAAGAAGACATTCATACAGCCAACAGACACATGAAAAAATGCTCATCCTCACTGGCCATCAGAGAAATGCAAATCAAAACCACAATGAGATACCATCTCACACCAGTTAGAGTGGCGATCATTAAAATGTCAGGAAACAATAGGTGCTGGAGAGGATGTGGAGAAATAAGAACACTTTTACACTGTTGGTGGGATTGTAAACTAGTTCAACCATTGTGGAAAACAGTATGGCGATTCCTCAAGGATCTAGAACTAGAAGTACCATATGACGCAGCCATCCCATTACTGGATATATACCCAAAGGATTATAAATCATGCTGCTATAAAGACACATGCACACGTATGTTTATTGCGGCACTACTCACAATAGCAAAGACTTGGAATCAACCCAAATGTCCATCAGTGACAGACTGGATTAAGAAAATGTGGCTCATATACACCATGGAATACTATGCAGCCATAAAAAAGGATGAGTTTGTGTCCTTTGTAGGGACATGGATGCAGCTGGAAACCATCATTCTTAGCAAACTATTGCAAGAACAGAAAAGCAAACACCGCATGTTCTCACTCATAGGTGGGAACTGAACAATGACATCACTTGGACTCGGGAGGGGGAACATCACACACTGGGGCCTATCATGGGGAAGGGGGAGTGGGGAGGGATTGCATTGGGAGTTATACCTGATGTAAATGACGAGTTGATGGGTGCTGACGAGTTGATGGGTGCAGCACACCAACATGGCACAAGTATACATATGTAACAAACCTGCATGTTATGCACATGTACCCTAGAACTTAAAGTATAATAATAATAATAAAAAGAAAAAAAATAAGTCATTTAATAGCAAATAATATCCAGAATGAAAGACCAAAATATCTTTTACATTAGTAAAAATTGTGAAAATTAATTAGGAAAGAAAACTAAATATTTTACATTCATCTGAAAGACAAATATAATTTCTCAGACAATAACCAAATTATAGCTAAATTATCAGATGAATTGGGATGATCTAATGGGCAAGCTAAAGGCATGTGCTATGTGTATGGCTATTGTCAAGAATTTGCTGGCTGTAGGTCAGTAATGCATGGAGTTATATGACCCAAAACCGTATTTGCTGAATTCAGGAATTTCACAGAAGGTGGCCATGTAAATCACGTTCAAAATATTTCCAATGGTTATGTTTTAATAAACCATTTTTCTTCTTTTCTTTTTTTTTAAAGGCTAGTGAAGCAGTGAAGAGTGGAGAAGGAACAAAGAAATCTGTAGGGGAGTGGCCAAGGTGGCTGACTAGAGGTAGCCAGTGTGTGTGTGGCTGTCATGGAAAGGAACAGAAGGGGCAAGTAAATACAAAACCTTCAATGGAAACGTCCAAGTACTTGCATTGGGACTAATCAAGGGAACAGTTTGACCCACAGACAATGAAGAAAAGCAAGACAAGATAACAGCCCACCTGGGAGCAATATGGAGCCAGGGGATCCTCCCCGGACCAAGAAGTGAATGAACAATCCCAGGAAACCACGCTTCTCCCACGGATCTTTGCAATCCTTCGGTCAGGATTGTTCAGGAGATCTCCCTGTGAACCCACTCCATCAGGACCTTCAGTCCTCAGTCTGACAGACAGAGCTATGTGGAGTCTTGGCAGGGCAGCTGCTCAGGCATGCCTGGAGACCCTGGAGCCTTAGATACTTGGGCTTTTCTGCAAAGGTATCTGCAGCTCCAACAAAGTGGGAGGTTACATTCCTGTACCTACCCATAGGAAAGAGGTTGAATCCAGGGGGCTGAGCAGTAATAGGCTGCAGGCCCTAATTCCATGACACTTCACAAGATAAGACCGACTGGCTTGGAACTCCAGCCAGCTACCAGTAGTGGCATTGCACCTCCCTGAGAAGGAGTTCCTATGGGGAGGGGCAGGCTGCCATCTTTGCTGTTTGGGCACCTTAGTTATTCCAGCCTTCGGGCTTTGGAGAGTCTGAGCTGACCCAGGTCGAAGGGGTCCCCCAGCACAGCACAGGTGCTCCACCAGATTTGGCCAGACTGCTGCTTTAAGTGGGTGCCTGATCCCATTTTCCCTCGCTAGGTAGGACCTCCCAACTGGGGCCTCCAGCCACCCCCGCCCAAGCTCTCCAGTCAACAGAGATCTTAATTCCTCCTGGGATGGCACTCCGAGGGAGGGGTGGGCCGCCATCTTTGCTGTTTGAGTGACTTAGCCATTCTAGCCTTTGGGCTTTGGAGTATCTGAGGTGACTGGAGGTCAAAGTGGATCCCCAGCATAGCACAGCTGCTCTACCAAAAGGTGGCCAGATTGCTTTTTAAAGTGGATCCTGATCTGATTCATCCTCACTGGATGAGACCTGTTAACTGGAGTCTCTAGCCATTTCCTACAGGTGCCTTTGGGCCAGCAAAAGGTTTGTACCTCTTTGGGACAAAGCTCCCGGAGGGAGGGACAGGCTGCTATCTTTGTCGTTTTGCAGCATTCACTTGTGATATCTCCAGGTTCTAGAAAATCCTAGGTGGCTGGGGACTGGAGTGGGCCCCAAACATACCACAGCACCTCTACAGAAAAGTGACCAGATTGTTACGTGGGCGCCTGATCCCATATCTCCTCACCAGGGAGGTCCTCCAGGCCTGGGCCTCCAGCCACCCGCTACCAAGCCAGTACCAGTTCAGCAACTCCTTGGACAGAGCCTTCAGAGCAACTGAAAGTCTCTCTTCCACTGCCCTTGGTAGAACTGCCCTTGCGACCCTCAGACTAACGAATTAGCAAAGACTTTAAGTGCCTTATCCACAACATCCCCAACAAGCTGCAGTCAACCCAAGAAGAGGAGGCCAGTCCGTCTCCCATGGGTCCCACACACCCTCCATGGCTTGTCACTAGACAAGGAACCATTGGCTTTGGCCCACAGCGCAAACTGTTCATCTTGTGCTGACTGCACTGAGCAATTGCTGACCAGCATCTTTCTGGGGTGGAGCCCCCAGGAGTCAAGCAAATGACCCTTGGCCACAACCACTACTAAGATCTCTTCCTCTGCTGCCTCTTAGCTGGGGAAGGAACATAAACACTGAGATCACCCAGAGCTGCAGTGAGCAGCCCACGAGTGCTAAGTTGTGAACTACAGCCAGCACTCAAGGGGGACAGGAACCCACACTTTCAGAGCACTGAGAGGGAGCACAGTTGCAACTGTGAGGAAACATAGGGGAGCCACACAATTAAGCAAGACTCTACAAACTTACCAATGAGCCTAAGTGTTATTTGCTGGATCACAACCCAAAGCTTCAACACCAAAAATACCTCACAAATATACCCCTCTATGAAACTAGAGATAAGAAGTCAGCTTCAAATAAAGCCACTACATAAAACATTGGCCCAGTGAAAACATCCAGAAAAGAAGTCTATTGACCATACTTAATCTACACTGCAATTAAAGGAACACCCACATGCAGAGATGAGAAAGAACCAATGCAAGAACTCCAGTAACTCAAATGGCCAGAATGTCATATGTCCTCCAGATGACCACACCAGTTCTCCAACAGGAGTTCTTGACCAGGCTGAACTGGCTGGAATGACAGAAATAGAATTCAGAATATGGATAGGAACAAATATCACTGAGATTCAGGAGGATGACAAAACCCAATCCAAGGAAAACAGAAATCACAATAAAGTGATACAGGAGCTGAAGGACAAAATAGCTGGTATAAAGAAATCCTAATGGGTCTGACAGACCTGAATAACACAATACAAGAATTTCATAATGCCATCACAAGTATTAGCAGCAGAATAAATCAAGCTGGGGAAAGAATCTCAGAAGTTGAAGACTGGTTCTCTGAAATAAGACAGTCAGACACAAATAAAGGGGAGAAAGAGAGGAATGAACAAAACCTCCAAGAAGTATGGGATTATGTAAAGAGGCCAAATTTATGAATCATAGGCATCCCTGAAAGGGCACCTTCTTCTGCACAAGAAGATCATCCCCAAGACAAATAATCGTCAGATTTTCCAAGGTTGACATGAAAGAAAGAATGTTAAAGGCAGCTAGACAGAAAGTGTAGGTCACTTACAAAGACAACCCCATGAGGTTAACAACTGACCTTTCAGCTGAAACCCTACAAGCTAGAAGAGATTGGTGACCTATATTCAACATTCTTAAAGAAAAATATCTTCAACTAAGAATTTCATATTCAGCCAAACTAAGCTTCCTATGTGAAGGAAAAATAAGATCCTTTTCAGATAAGCAAATGTTGAGGAATTCATTATCACCAGATCTGCCTTATAAGAGATCTTGAAAGGAGCACTAAATATAGAAAGGAAAAACTGCTACTAGCTAATACAAAAACATATAGACCAGTGTAACTGTAAAGCAGTCACATAAACAAGCCACCATGACAGCCAGCTAACAGCATAATGACAGGATCAAATCCACACGTATCAATGCTAACCTTGAATGTAAATGGGCTAACTGTCCCACTTAAAACTAGAGTGGCAAGCTGAATAAAGAAAAAGAAAAAAAAACCCAAACAAACCAAGATCCAGTGCTGTCTTCAAGAGACCCATCTCACACAAAATGACACTAATAGGCTCAAAATAAAGGGATGGAGGAAAATCTACCAAGCAAATGGAAAACAGAAAAAAAGCAGAAGTTGAAATCCTAATTTCAGAAAAATAGTTTTCAAATTAATAAAGATAAAAAAGGCAAAGAAAGGCATTACATAATGGCAAAAGGTTCAATACAACAGGAAGACCTAACTATCCTAAATATATATGATATATATGTACCCAACACAGGAGCACCCAGATTCCTAAAGCAAGTTTGTAGAGACCTACAAAGATACATAGACTCCCGCACAACAATAGTGGGAGACTTCAACACTCCACTGACAGTATTAGATAGATCATTGAGGCAGAAAAGTAACAAAGATATTCAGGACCTAAACTGAACATTGGACCAAATGGATCTAATAGAACTTTATAGAAGTCTTCACCCCCAAACAACAGAATATATATTCTTCACATTCCCACATGACACATACTCTTAAACTGAGCACATAATTGGACATAAAACAATCTTCAACAACTGTAAAAGAACCAAAATCATACCAAACACACTGTCAGACCACAGTGCAATAAAAATAAAGATCAACACAGTGAAAATTTCTCAAAACCATACAATTATATGGAAATTAAACAACAAGCCCCTGAATGACTTTTGGATAAATAATGAAATTAAGGCCAGAAATCAAGAAGTTCTTTGAAAATAATGAGAACAAAGATGCAACATACCAGAATCTGTGGGACACGCCTAAGGCACTGTTAACAGTAAACTTCATAGCACTAAATGTCCAAAATCAAAAAGTTAGAAAGATCTCAAATTAACAACCTAACCTCACAACAGAAAGAATTAAAGAAGCAATAACAAATCAACTTCAAAGCTAGCAGAAGACAAGAAATAACAAAAATCAGAGCTTAACTGAAGGAAATTGAGACACGAAAAACCATTCAAAAGATCAATGAATCCAAGAGTTTTTTTTTTTTTTGAAAAAAATCAATGAAATAGGCCACTCACTAGAATAATTAAGAAGAAAAGAGAGAAGATCCAAATAAACACAATTAGAAAGGACAAAGGGACTGTTACTGCTCACCCCACAGAAATAAAAACAACCCTCAGAAACTACTGTGAACACCTCTATGCATACAAATTAGAAAACCTAGAAAAGAAGGGTAAATTCCTGGACACATACACCTCCCCAAAATTGAGCCAGGAAGAAACTGATTCCCTGAATAGACCAATAACAAGCTCCAAAATGGAACCAGTAATAAATAGCCTATCAACCAAAAAAAGCCTGGGACCTGATGGATTCACAGCTGAATTCTACCAGATGTACAAAGAAGAGGTGGTACCATTCCTCTAGAAACTATTCCAAAAAATTGAGGAGGAGGGACTTCTCCCCAACTCATTCTGTGAGGCCAGTGTCATCTTGATATCAAAACCTGGCAGAGACACAACAAAATGAAAACTTCAGGCCATTATCCCTGGTGAACGTTGATACAAAAATCCTCAAGAAAATACTTGCAAACCAAATGAGCTGCACATCAAAAAGCTAATCTACCATGATCAAGTAGTCTTCATCCCCAGCATGCAAGATTGGCTTAACATATAAAAATCAATAAATGTGATTCATCACATAAACAGAACTAAAATAAAAACCATATGATTATCTTAATAGATGCAGAAAAGGCTTTTGATAAAATTCAACATCGCTTCATGTTAAAAACTCTCAATAAACTAGTTATTAAAAGAACATACCCCAAAGTAATAGAGCCATCTATGACAAACCCTCAACCAAAATTATACTGAATGGGCAAAAGCTGGAAGCATTCCCCTTGAAAACCAGCACAAGAGAAGGATGCCCTTTCTCACCACTTCTATTCAACATAGTATTGGAAGTTCTAGCCAGAGCAATCAGGCAAGAGAAAGAAATAAAGGGCATACAAATAGGAAGAGAGGAAGTCAAACTATCTCCTTTTGCAGACGATATGATTCTATATCTAGAAAACCCCATAGTCTTGTCCCAAAAGCTCCTTCAGCTGACAAACAACTTCAGCAAAATTCCAGGATACAAAATCAATGTACAAAAATCACTAGCATTCCTATACACCACTAACAACCAAACTGAGAGCCAAGTCAGAAAGGCAATCACATTCACAATTCACACACACACACACACACACACACACAGACACACACACACATGCACATAACCTAGGAATACAGCTAACTAGGGAGGTGAAAGATCTCTACAATGAGAATTACAAAGCACTGCTCAAAGTAATCAGAGGAGATGCAAACAAATGGAAAAACATCTCATGCTTATGGATAGAAAGAATCAACATCATTAAAATGGCTATTCTGCCCAAAGCAATTTATAGATTTAATGCTATTCCTATCAAATTACCAATGACATTCTTCACAGAACTAGAAAAATTACTTAAAAATTTTTATGGAACCAAAAAGGAGCCCAAATAGCCAAGCAATCCTAAGCAAAAAGAACAAAGCTGGGGGAATCATGTTACCTGACTTCAAAGTATACTACAAGTTTACAGTGACCCAAACACCATGGTACAGGTACAAAAACAGGTACATAGACCAATGGAATAGAATAGAGAGCCCAGAAATAAGGCCACACATCTAAGACCATCTGATCTTTGACAAAGCTGACAAAAACAAGCAATGGGGAAAAGACTTCCTATTCAGTACATGGTTCTGGGATAACTGGCTAGCCATATGCAGAAGATTGAAGCTGGACCCCTTCCTTATATCATATCTAAAAATCAACTCAGGATAAAATAAAGACTTAAATGTAAAACCCCAAACTCTAGAATCCCTGGAAGGCAACCTAGGCAATACTATCCTGGACATAGGAATGGGCAAAGATTTTATGATGAAGATGCCCAAAGCAACTGCAACAAAGGCAAAAATTGACAAATGAGACCTAATTAAACTTTAGAGCTTCTGCACAGCAAAAGAAACTATCAACAGAATAAACAGACAACCTACAGAATGGGAGAAAATATTTGCAAACTATGCATCTGACAAAGGTCTAATATCCAGCATCTACAAGGAACTTAAACAAATTTACAAGAGAAAAACAAACAACCCTATTAAAAAGTGGGCAAAAGACATGAACAGACACTTCTTGAAAGAAGACATACATGTGGCCAACAAGCATATGAAAAAAAAAAAGCTCAATATCACTGATTAGTTGAGAAATGCAAATCAAAAACACAATGAGATACCATTTCACACCAGACAATATGGCTATTATTAAAAAGTCAAAAAATAGCAGATGCTGGCAAGGTTGCAAAGAAAAGGAAACTCTTATACACTGTTGGTGGGAGTATAAATTAGTTTAACCATTGTGAGAAGCAGTATGGTGATTCCTCAAAGAGTTAAAAGCTCCCATTCAACCCAGCAATCCCATTACTGGGTGTATACCCAGAGGAATATAAAGCATTCTGCCATAAAGACACATGTACGTGAATGTTCAGTGCAGCACTGTTCACAATAAGAAAGACATGGAATCAACCTAAATGCCCATCAATGACAAACTGGATAAAGAAAATGTGGAACATATACACCATGGAATATTATGCAGTCATAATAAAGAACAGGATCATGTATTTTACAGGAATATGGATGGAGTTGTAGGCTATCGTCTCTTGCAAACTAATGCAGGAACAGAAAACCAAATACCACATGGTCTCACTTATAAGGGGGAGCTAAATGATAAAAACTTATGAACACAAAGAGGGGAACAAAAGACACTGGGGTCTTCTTGAGGGGGCAGGTTGGAAGGAGGGAGAAGAGCAGAAAATACAACTATTGGGTACTGGGTTTAGTACTTGGGTGATGTAGTAATATGTACAACAAACCCTCATGACACACGATTATCTATGTAATAAACTTCCACATGTACCCTCAAGCCTAAAACAAAAAAAGAAATTTGTAGCAGATTGTGATCAATTAGTTGTACATACTACTGTACTCAGACCAGACAATAAATTATTTTTAAGAGCATTTTTAGGTTTACAGAAAAATTGTGCAGGATGTACAAAGAGTTTCCAGATATCCTACCTGCTTTCCTCAGTTTCCCCTATTTTAACACCTTGCATTAGTGTGGTATGCTTGTTACAATGGATGAAAAAATATTGACACATTATTATTAACAGAAACCCACAGTTTATATTAGGGTTTGCTATGTATGTTGCACAGTTCTATGGGTTTTGACAAATGCATAATGTTAGGTATTCACCACTGGAGTATTATACAGAATAATAGTTTCACCATTCTGAAAATGTACTCCACCTATTCATCTCACCCCCTCTCCTGAACTCATGGTAATTACTAATCCTTTTACTGCTCTTTGTGTAGCTTTGCCTTTCCTAGCATGCTATACGGTTGGAATAATACATTCTGTAGCCTTTTCATATTGGCTTTAACTTAGCGATATGCAGTTAATGTTCTTCCATGTCTCTTCATGACTTGACAGCTCATTTCTTTTAATCATTTAGCACTATTCCATTGTATGGCAGTACCACAGTTCATGTATCCATCCACCTATTAAAGGACATATTAGTTGCTTCCAATTTTTGGCAATTATGAATAAAGCTGCTATAAATATCTGAGTGCAGGTTTTTGTATGGACAAAAATGTTTTCAGCTCATTTGCATATATACCTAGTTGCACAGGTGCTACATTGTATGCTAAGTTTATGTTTAGTTTCGTAAGAAACTACCAAACTGTCTTTCAAAGTGGCTGTACCATTTCACATTTCCACCAATGATGAATGAGAGTTCCTCTGCTCCATGTTCTCACCAGCATTTGGTATTATCAGTGTCAGTTTTGCGTCTTATCCATCTTACTGGTGTGTAGCAGTATCTCATTGTTATTTTAATTTGTAATTCTGTAATGAGATATGATGTTGAGTATTGTTTCATATACTTATTTGCCATCAGCATATTTTCTTTGGTATTGATTTCTAGTTTTATTCCACTGTGGTCTGAGAAGATATTTGATATAATTTTGATTTTTACACTTGATCTCAGCCAAAAGGCTGAGAAGTGATATAATTTTGATTTTTAAAAATTTATTGTGACTTGTTTTGTGGCTTAAAGTTGGTCTATTTTGAAGAATCATTCACGTGCAGATAAGAAAAAAACATATATTTTGCAGTTGTTGAGTAGAGTGTTGTATAAATGTCTGTTAGGTTCATTTAGTCTAGAGTCTGATTTAAGTCTAGAGTTTCTTTGTTGATTTCCTGCCTCAATAATCTGTCTAGTGATGTCAGTGGACTGTTGAAGTCTGTCACTATTATTGCATTGCTGTATAATTCTTTTCTTAGGTCTAGTAATATTTGTTTTTATGAATCTGAGAATTCCATTGTTGGGGGCATATATATTTAGAATTGTTATATCTTCTTGATAAATTGATCACTTTATTTTATAATGATAGGGACAAACAGTAAAAAACACAACTTTAAATCAATACTTTCAGGCACTTTAAATCAACAACAGTAAAAAAAGACAAAGAAGGTAATTAGATAATGATTATATAATAATTATATATAATATATAATCATAATGACCTTTTTTGGTTATATAATGACAAAGAAGGTCATTATATAATAATAATTATATAGTCATTATATATAACTATATAATGATTGCATAGTAATAATGACCTTTGTTGTCTTTTTTTAACTGTTAAAGTGTCATAAAATATTGATTTAAAGTTGTCTTAAAGTATTGATTATATAATAATGAACTTGTTTTATTGTTGTTGATTTAAAGTGTGTTTTATCTAGTATAAGTATAGCTATTCCAGCTGCTTTTGATTTCCATTTGCATGGAATGTCTTTTTCCATGCCTTTACCTTGAGTCTTTAAATGTATTTACCAGTTAGATGGGTTTCTTGTGAGCAACATATTTTTGGATCTTTTTAAAAAAAATCGGTTTCACTAATCTATACGCTTTTTTTTTTTTTTTTTTTTTTTTTTTTTTTTTTTTTTTTTGAGACAGAGTTTCGCTCTATCGCCAGGCTGTAGTGCAGTGGCACAATCTCAGCTCAGTGCAACCTCTGCCTCCTGGGTTCAAGTGATTTTCATGCCTCAGTCTCCCTAGTAGCTGGGATACAGGTACACACCACCACACTCAGCTAATTTTTGTATTTTTAGTAGAGATAGGGTTTCACCATATTGGCCAGGAGTGGAGCATTTATTTTATTTACATTCAAGGTTAATATTGATATGTGAAGCTTTGTTCCTGTCATAATGGTAATTGTTACCTAGTTGCTTTGTAGTCTCAATTGTGTAATTGTTTTATACCACTTGTGAGTTTTATACTTTTTATGTGTTTTTATGATGAAGACATTTTGTCTCTATGTTTAGAACTTCTTTGACATTTCTTATAGGGCCAGTCTAGTGGTGTCAAATTCCCTTAGTGTTTGCTTGTCTGGGAAATACTTTATTTCTCCTTCATTTATGAAGCTTAATTTCGCAGGATATAAAGTTGTTGGCTGACAGTTTTTGTTGTTGTTGTTGTTTGTTTTTACTTTGAGACAGAGTCTTGCTCTGTCCCCCAGGGTGGAGTGCAGTGGTGCAATCTTGGCTCACTGCAACCTCTGCCTCCTGGGTTCAAGTGACTTTTGTGCCTCAGCCTTCTGAGTAACTGGGATTATAGGGGCTCACCACCATGCCTGGCTGATTTTTATATTTTTGGTAGAGACGGCATTTCACAATGTTGGCCAGGCTGGTCTCAAACTCCTGACCTTAAATGATCCACCCACTTCGGCATCCCAAAATGCTGGGATTACAGGTGTGAACCACCATGCCTGGCCTTTTTTTTTTTTTTTTGGAAGACTGAAAATAGGACCCTTATCTCTTCTAGCTGGTAAGGTTTCTGATGAGAAGTCTGCTGTTAGTGTTACGTGATTTCCTTTACAGGTGATTAGACACTTTTCTCTTGCTGCTTTTAGGATTTTCTTTGTGTTGACTTTGGATAGTCTGGTGACTCTACACCTTGGTGATATTTGTCTTGCAATATATCTTCTAGGAGTCCTCTGAGCTTCTTGTATCTGGATGTGTAAATCTCTAGCAAGACAAGTAAAGTTTTCCTCAATTATTCCCTCAAATAGGTTTTCCAAACTTTCAAATGTTTTTTCTTCTCCCTCAGGGATACTCATGACTTACAGGTTTGGATGGTTTATATAATACCATATTTCTCATTAAAAAATTATTTTCTCTGTATTTTTGTCAGATTGGGTTACTTCCAAAGACCTGTCATCGAGCTCTGAAATTCTTTGTTCCTCTTGGTCTAATCTATTGTTAAAGCTTTCAACTGTATTTTGTAATTGCTTCAATGAATGTTTCATTTCCAGATGTTCTTTTATTTTTTAAATCTTTTTCCTTAGTAAATTTTTCATTCATATCTTGAATTGTTTTCTGATTTCCTTGTGTTGTTTTTCAACTTTCTCTTGGATCTCATTGAGCTTCCTTACAATCTATATTTTTAATTCTTTATCTGGCATTTTAGAATTTTCATTTTGGTTAGGATCCATTGTTAGATATCTAGTGTGATCCTTTGAGGTTAACATAACACACTCTTTTTTCATGCTGCTGGAATTGTTGTGTTGGTCCTTTCTTATTCTGAGGTGTCACTTCTTATTTTTGAATTTACTTTTGTTTGGATAGGACTTTTTATTTCTTCTTTGAGGATGACTGTAATGTATGTTGAATAGGATTGTTTGGCTTTGCTTCTTGGTGCTTTTAGGGGGCCAAGGCTCTGTATGAATTCCTTGGTTATAGATAACCTTCGTTTGGTGGTTTTCTCAAATGCTGGTTGTGGTAGTGTTGTACTGGGCATGTGAGTAGGCTCTCAGTCTCCTGTACAGACAGGGAGATAGAGGTCTTCAGAAACTTATCTCGGTCCGTAGTGCTGTACACTGAGTCAGCCAAATTTGGATTAGGTTGTGCAGTTTGACTTCCAGACCAGTAGGTGGCACTTGAAGGTAAGAGCTTCTGTGGCAGAAGCAGATGGGTATATACTTGATCTTTTTTTTTCAACTGGGAGAAGCTCTGTGTTGTCACAGGCAATTATCTGGAATACACCGTTCTCTGAGTTTCCTGCTCAGCCCTGGGTTGGGGAGTGGACAAAGCTGAGTCAAGCTGGACCGCCAAGCTTGTTCTTGGATAACCCAATGCCAAGCACAAGCACAAGCCCTGATGGGGTGCTTAAGGTAGTTTCTGGTGAAATGCACAGAGGTCTTCTCAGGGGGTCAGGGGGCTGCACCAACTCCATGTCCTGGGCAGGTAGAAACACAGTCTTCTTCCCTATCGTGCCCCATCCCAGGGCTCATGACTCAGTTCAGACAGACACTTCTATCTTTAGGCCACAATGTAGCTGAGAGACATGGACAATGCCTTTCCTGTGTCTCTCTGAAGAAATGGCTTTGGTGTGGGGCCTCTTCCCTCAGCCCAAAATAGACAGCTTTATGGCTCACCTGTTCTTGCTACAGGAATACTGCCACTGTGTGTTTAGAGGCGGAGGGGCCCTGTTTTTTGTACAAGCTAGGGCCCAGTGGGGACATTGCCAGTAAGGATGCAATTATCCTTAATAGCCCTGGAATGGCTGTCCACAGGTATGCTTAAACCAAACCCTGGCAGCAGCAGCTATGGGGGGAGTAGGAGGCTTCCTGTCCATTACTAGGCCCAAGCACTGCGGCCACCTGGCTGCTATGGCAGAACCACACTCTTCACCCACAGAGCCAAGCACAGTGCCCATTGTAGCTGTTGAAAGGAGTGCAGTCACTTTCAGCACAGAAGTGGGGAGCTCTCAGGAATAGGAGAGCACACTCTATGGTTTCTTTTGTCTTAACAGGTGTTCCTTTGGCATGCTGCACTCTGCCTTGTCCTTGGAATAGCATGCCCTGAGGGTCAGACTCTCAGCTCTCCTGGGTCCAGCTGGTCCCATGTGGGTGCCACAATCTCAGTGGGTGCTGAGGAATGTCTGCAGGGGATTTGGTGATGTGGAGACACAAGAACTGAGATTCCCTGGGCAGGATAGAGTCCCACAGTGGGTGCACACCCAGTGTGGTGCCCACTACCATAGCTCAAATTTGGGGGTTGCTGACAGTCCAGTGCAGTGCTCTCAAGAAATCCCCAAATTGCTGCCCACACCAATGCATGAGCTTGTGAAGGCAGAGGAGCTCTTCAACAGTTTGGAAACCAGCAATCTGTCACAGGGGTGAGGGGAACCCAAAACATCCCCACTTACCCTTTCCATGGGACCCCAAGTCCTTCAGGATTCAATTTCTGCCATACTCTTGCCTCCTTTTTTCTGTGCCCTAGCTTCTGCCTATGAATTTTCCAACAGGCCTTGACACTCATCTCTTAATCTTTTGAGTTATGATTATTCACCTCTAACTTTGGTTCTTCTTTTTTGGAGAGACCAGGTGATCAATGTCTCCAGTCAGTCATCTTGAAACTGCCCTAAAAATTTTACATTTTAATTGAGTCCAACTTATGCTTTGATGTGTTGATGTTTGGTGATTTTTATCACCAAACTGAAGATTTCCTAGATTTTCCTTCATGTTATCTTCCAGAAGTTTTATAGTTTACATGTAAGTCAATGGTTTATTTTGGCTTAAAATCTGTGAACAGTGTGTGATCTGTGTCTACTCTCATTTTTTTTGCATGTGAATGTCTAGTTTCTCCAGCACCATTTGTCAAAAAGATTATCCTTTCTCCATTGGATTGACTTTGCTTCTTTGTCAAATATCAATTGACTATATTTGTGTGGGTTTCTTTCTGGTCCCTCTATTTTGTTCCACTGATCAATTTGTTTATTCTTTTGCCAGTACCATACTGCCTTGATCACTTTGGTTTTATATTAAGTCTTAAAGTCAGGTAATATCAGTCATCTGACTTTGTTTTTCTTTAGTATTGTGTTAGCTACTCTGGGTTTTTGCCTTTCCATATAAGCTTTAAAAAAGTTTGCTGATATCCACAAAATAACTAGCTCACGTTTTGACTTGGGTTGCACTTTACCTATAGATCAATTTGGGAGGACTGCTTATGATTGTACCAGGGCTTCCCTGGCACTGAGGGTTAAGTCATGCACCACTGTTTGTCTTTTGCCAGCCCAGGCTCTCATCCTTCCGATTTAAGTCAGGGAGCTCCTTTTGACTGCAGTGTCTTTCACAACCATCTCTGGCCACAAACAACAGCCACTTTGGTGCTTTTCAAAGATAGCAGTGCTTCCTTCACCAATGATTCTTTGAAAATCTTGGTGGAGGCCCGCTCAGGGGATACGGTTAAAGAGAGGTAAGCTGGCCACATGTGCAAATACACTGCAATATTTCCATCTCCTTGATATTTTGGATCTTTTCCTGTACATGTACCAGGGAATTTCCTTTTTCTCATCTTCATTTAGCTGAGTCCAGAAGTCAGTTAGTCCATTTAGATGGTGCATGGAAACCAGAGTCATTGGGAAGTGAATTCAAATGGACAAATTCAGTTTATTCACACATATACTCTTCAATTTAAATTAGCAGAATCTTGCAATTCTTTCCCTTCTTGGGGTTGACTTCATAGTTGGTCTCCTAGGGTGTGACTGAATCTGGTTCAAGTATTAAGACTGAGAGAAGTCAGAGGTGGTGGGAGAGGGGTGGGAGGAGATCAGCTTTCCTTTCCAAGGTAACTGCCTTAAGTGAGTTCCGAAGAGGATCTTCAAACAAAACAGGAACAGCCTTGTTACATAAGGAAGAGGGCGTGCTTCTCCTGCCAAGGGAGTTTGGGGGCTTGAGTGACTAGGAATCATTCAAGTTTTCTTTTATAGTCCTATTCTTATTCCCAGATTCCCACTCTTTCCTGCTGATAATTATAAAATCTTGTGAGGCTGATAATTCAGTTGACTTTGTAATTTGGCAATTTGTAGATGAAATTGTGAATTTAGTTTTTCAGTTTTGGCCTTGTGGCTCAATTAACAAAATATTCTTTGAGCTCGGTTGTTTGTAAAAATGCAGCTGTTTAAAAGTTGTAAGCTGAGAATTTAGGACTCAGTGCATCACTGCTTTTCTTTAAGTGGTCCAGTTTTAAACTCATCCCTTGAGTTCATTCTTTGAGTTCTTCCTAATCTTCATATTACTATTATTATTATTGACAATGGCCACTTGGTTTCCCAAAGCCTTGTTTGCGGTGGGTGGTTCAATCCAGGTGACCATACCTGGTAATTTACCTAGCTGTCATGCCAAGTACTTCCACAGCCTGTATTTTCATACCAGCTGAATCTCAGCCTTTATTCCTAATCAGGCCAGACAACCAGTCTCAGGTTCTTCTCATTTCTTCAAAATTCTGTTTCTTACAGTCCCACATTGGGTGATTTTTATTCTGTCTTTTTTCCTACTGTCCTTGTTGGTCTTATTTTGCATCCTTGAAATTTGGGATAATAGTTTTTGGGTATTGATATGACTCTTTGGAGCCTAATGGTCACTATAATAGGGTGGACAAGTGTGTGTGTGTGTGGGGTCTTAAAAGAAAAGCATGGACTGTGTTGGTTTGTGACTTTTCTTTGATCTCTGGGCTATCTGCTCTTTTGGCTAGCAGAGATGATCCCGTTTTCAACTTGAGACAGGTCCCGTCCCTGCCACCTCATATGTGCACATGGGGATTTACAGAGTACAGCCGTAAGATGTCCTCCACTGACCTGGTCTCATCCCAGCTTCCCAGCCACCTGTGGGATGGACAGGTGTTCTCTCCTTTGAAATGAGAAAAGAAATGGAGAGGCTTTTTAAAAGATGCCCAGGATTAGCCAGTAGCTGGGCCAAGAATGAAACCCACATCTTCCCATACCCTCAATACTGACCTCTCCATTAGGCTTTTCCCTAACACTTGAAGGGCCCAGCTCAAGAGCATCCATGAGAATGCCCCATACTATCATCTAAATATTCGTAAGCAATAGTCAGCTATTGAGTGCTACATGAAACATTCTCTATCCTCCTATATTGACAAATGGCTGCAATTTGGAATTTCCAGGAGCAGATACTGAGACTGAGTTTGTCCTGTATGGTATTTATTAGTGATCAACAGGGAGAGGAGGCAGGAGCAGGCAGAGAGAGAAGTCCAAATGCATTGCGGACTCCACCAAGTCTCGGCCAACACTAGGTGTCCTAGAGAATATATGGCCCACCAGACGGTCCAGGGCAGGTAAAATTTCTGTGCCACTCTTCCTCCATCCCCAGGACAGGGCATACCTTTGGATGAGGGGGCTCCATGCAGGCACAAACCTTGAAAAAGCTGACAGCTGGGTAATACGTCCTTCTTCTAACAAATGTTCCTTCCTAACGACCTGTTCTGCTCAGGCAAGAGCAGCAGGGTAAGAGGACTTCCATCTCTCCCAACTTCTGGACATTCCAGCGCTCACATTCAAGCTCCATACCCCTGACTCAACAGCTGCCCCTGGCCACTCTAGGGCCTAGGGTACATGACACGGTGGCTTGAGCCACCTTGGGGGACAACAAAGAGGCAGGATACCTTCTACCTTCAACACCCTGGAGGCGGGTGGGGAATTCCAGAATCCTCAGTACCCAGAGACTGGACTAAAACAGGACGGGGCACATCTGCTTTGCATTAGACCTCTTAATTCCTGAGCAACCGGGAGCTGGAGGAGGTCTCTAAAGTAGGGGAGTAGAATAGGAACCCACGCCTCTTGCTCCAGTCAAAGGTATGCTACCAAATATCACACTAAGATGTTGGGAGATTTAAAGGAGGATTTGCACATGGAAGGCTCCGAATTTTTTAGAGAAAGAGACTGAGTCCTAGCTAGCATTAAATAAAGCAATAGCTTAAACAATATCCATGAGATTTTTACTATTAGCGATATTCCTGGTGTAGCCCTGTCAGGGCTGTCACTCTCTCTCTCTCTCACTCGCCCTGGGCCCAACAACCCTTTCCCGAGGCGGAATCCCCCTGGCGGTGTGGGTCAGGATCGCTCTCTGTCCCCTACCCGCGCCAGGTCCCTGGAGCTGAGCAGAGCAGGGCGCTGTCGGGCGCGTGCGGGAGCCGGGGCCGGGACGAGCACTACCGGGAGCCCGAGCGACAGCGGCCAGGGGAGGGAGGAGGCGGCGAGGCTGAGGAAGACAGTCGGGCCCAGCTTGACGCAGCGGCGGCTGCGACTGAGCAGGCCACCACCAGGGCACCCGGGCCAGCCGCGCCAGCCATCCCTCAGCCTCCTCCTTCAGCTGCTCGGCGCGCGTGGGAGTGAGTGCGTCGCGCGCCCGCCGAGGGTCTCAGGCTCTGGGCATCCTCGGCAAGCGAGCCCGGGCAGAGGGAGGCGCACGAGCGCGCGCGACAGAAGGAGGCGGGGAAAGGAGGGGGCGAGGCGGAGGCGAGCGAACAGGAGGGAGGGACCCGCCCGCCGCGCCCCGGCCGCTGGGCATGTGTGGCCGCAGGCGCCCGACGCTGCCGCTGTCCCGGGGCTGAGCCGCGCCCAGGTGTCCCGGACAGTGCGTGCGCGAGTGTGTGTCCGCGCAGGCGAGCACCGCGCCGGCCCTGAGCCTAGCGTTCGCTCTCCCCGGCCGCGGTGCATGTTCGCCTCCTGCCACTGTGTGCCGAGAGGCAGGAGGACCATGAAAATGATCCACTTTCGGAGCTCCAGCATCAAATCGCTCAGCCAGGAGATGAAATGCACCATCCGGCTGCTGGACGACTCGGAGATATCTTGCCACATCCAGGTGTGCGTGGAACCGGGCGAGGGCGCGGGGCACACGCCGGGAGCAGGGCGGGGGGCCTTTGCGGTGGGCATGCGAGGACAAGGAACCCACTCCCGGAGGGGATTGGGGGACTGCTAGAAAGCCAGATTTCGATTCCTCAGCCCTCTGAGGCTGGGGGGCCTTATCCTGGCGTGGGGGGCATGGTCCCCTGCAAGCTCCAGGCACGCGTTATCCGCGCCCAGTCCCCTTCCTCTCGCGTGCACCCTGCGCGCGCGTCTCTCTGCGCCCAGACTAGGGGCGCGGGGCAGCTGCCTGCGGAGGGACTCTGGCCCCTCTGGGCCCTACTCCGCCAGGAGATGGGAGCTCCGAGGGCTGAGAGGGGCACCTGCATGTCGCCCACTGGTATTTCCTCCTTTCCTCCACGTGGAGAAGGCATGCATCCGCCGGGTTCACTCATTTCTCTCTCCCGCGCCCAGGCTCCGGAGACGCCCTCAGTCCCGGAACCATGCTTTCCGCTCCGTGTGGGTCCCCTTTACCCTCCGCCGGTGGTCTTCAGTTCTCCGCGTGGGGCGGTGGCGAAGTTTCCCCAGAGTGAGAGAGGCCGGGCTGCCCTGGGCGCCAGCCTTGAGGGATGGAGCGCGCGCGATGCGTCGGACTGGAGCTACCTCGAAAGGAATGTGTGAAGTCTGAGTGTTTCAGAGAAAGGAAAAGAAAGGATTGTGAGGCCAGCAAGTGGGGAGCCCTGCAGGAACCTGGGTCCTGGGAAAAAGCGCCCCGTGGAATCTTGGTGGACATTCACCGTCACCCAAGTTGGAGGAGAAGGCTAGTTGTTTGGGTGAAGGCAGCTTTGCTGGCAACCCTGTGCTCGGGTAGTAAATGCCTCTGGGCTGTCAGGAGAGCTAGTGTGAGCTGCAAAGGTGTGCGTGCGTGTGCGTGTGCGTATTTGCGGTGGGTGAATATGTAGGCGGGTGAGAGCCCCTCTTCCAGGAACCCAAAGATGCCCCACTCGGTGCGCACACAATCAGGAAAGGTTGTGTCAGGGCTCGGCACAATTAACTTCCGAATTTTAAATCTATTTAACTATTTATCTCTGGGATTTCCTTTCTCACCTAACCTAGTCGAGTCTTGAGGCTCTGGAACTGAGCTTTTTTTTTTTTTTTTTTTTTTTTTTTTTTTAAATACATTTAAATACAGGGCACACCACTCATGTCAGTGGGAGGTGAGTGGGGCGCATCTCCCAGAGCAGGAATCAGCCTCTAGGCTGTGCAAACCATGAAGGAATGAAAGGACTTTCCCTGTTTTATTTTTATTTAATTTTTGTTAGTGGGAGTGTGTGACATGTTGGGGGCAGTTGCAATTAATTTGTAACCTGACAGCTGGACAAAAGTCAAGGTAGGAATGTGATGCCCCATGATCTCCCAGGAAAGTAGGCTCCCACTGAATTTTCTGGAGGATCTTGAATTTCATTCTGACCAAGCAGCACTACTAAACTTAATAATAAAAGGATTAGCAGGATAGGCAGTGTTTCTACTGCCATGAGGGTTGCACAGAAGCATCTGGCATGTACTAATAGTCTTGTGATCCAGAGAGTGTGGTCTGTGCACTTTGCTTGAAGTCCTAAAGTAGGTGTACAGGTCCTTGAACCCATAATGAATGTGTAGATGATGGAGGTGCCATCAGGGAGAGAGGCTGTTGAGGTCTCCTCTGTCTCTTAGCCCTCTTCTGCCCTGTCCCACTTGGTGTTGACATTTTTCCCCTCCCTCAGGATGAAGTCTTCCTCAGAATAATAAATATTCCCCAAAGGACATGTATTTGTTGTCTCATGTTTTGAGAAACAATGAATTGTAGCCAGTCTAACAACAGTTTGAAAAACTCTAGTGCTTATGACCCAACTAGTGCCAAAGAGGTTAAAATGTTATGTTTCAAAATGTTGGCTTGGGTACTGATTTTTCAAAAAATTAGATGTTTATTTTTGTGATTCATCTTTCTCTGCCCTTTCTGCCCCCAAATGAGGATTATTATTTAACCAATTAAAATGAATTAAAATATTTTATTTGGATAACTTTGGACCTCATACTTTCCTAGAGTACTCCAGACCAGGAATTGAAATTGCCCTTCCAGGTATCAGGTTACAAAGACTTCCCATTTGCTTAGAGTGAGAACAAAAGGATTAAAAAACAATGTGAAACAAAGCCATTTGGAATCACTGGCACTTGTTCTGGGTGAATCCATCTGTGTTTGCTTCCTTCCTTCCTCCTATAGAACTACACAGTTAAAGGATTATATATACTATCCACAGAACGTCACCCTCTCTCCATAGCCCACATCTGCCTATCTGAGTTAGGAGCTCTCATCCCTGGTGCCTGCCTGGCTCTAGAGCAGGGGTGTCCAATTTTCTGGCTTCTCTGGGCCACATTGGAAGAGGAAGAATTGTCTTGGGCCACACATAAAATACACTACCACTACCGATAGCTGATGAGCTTAAAAAAAAAAAATCACAAATAGTCTCATAATGTTTTAAGAAAATTTATGAATTTGTGCTGGGCTGCATCCAAAGCTGTTCTGGGCCACGGGTTGGATGAGCTTGAGCTAGAGGCTCTGTAGGAGGAGCAGGAGCTCTTGGACCTGTGTTAGTTGTTCACTCCTCTTCACTCCAGGAGTGCTGCCTATGGAGCCCCAAAATAAGTGGGGGAAACTCAAGCCACACATCCTTGGGAGTTCATTAGTCTGTGTTCTCTAGTAGGTGAGCATTCCAGATTGAAAGAAAAAAGAGTCACTCAAGCAGTTTTCTCTAGTAAGGTGCTGGAGGGTGGCTGCATGTGGTAGATGCAAGGGATGATAGAAACCTTCAGGCCTATTGCTTGAGACCATGTGAATAGCTCTAGGTGCCATTTCTTGAGCATCTCTCATGTGCCAGCCTTTTCCACTCATTTATGTCTGCTCTCTACCACCAACCTTTGAGTAGGTATTATTCCCTTCTTTTGGATAAGAAAACTGAGCAGCTAATAACTTAAGTGACTTGTTCAAGGCCATATCTCTAAAAAGAGAATGAGCAGCTGGATTTCAAATGCAGAATTGTCTGGATCCGAAGCTTATGTATGTCTTTGACATATTACCCCATAGTTAAAATAGCTGAAGTTTCAGTGAAATTTCCAGACATGGATAGAGGTAAATCCAAGGTAGGGGGGTTTAAACCAGTGACTGGAGGCCAGTTGGGATTCATGATCTGAATGGACAAAGCGACCCTCTTTGCTAGTTTGCAAACTTAATGTGTCCTGAGTCTGTCAGGCAGGCTGGCATCCCAGAGCTGATTGGAATTCCACATCCAAACGTCATTGGGGGCCATTTCCACCCCCCGGAAACATGGTATTTGCCTTTAAAGAAACTATATGCATAAATGCTTTGTTAGGTTCGATGCACAGTGTCCTTATATATCAGACCGTAGTAGCCCCAAATTATGCCTATGCATCAAAAGACGAACCAAGCCAGAAACTAAGGGAGAATTACCTATTTGTGCTCTGATTACAGGGTGTGATGGTGAAAGCACATGTGTTTTGTTCCTCTTCAGTGTGCCTTCCACAAGGGGGAGAAGGCAGAGTATTCTCCACCCCCTAAGATCTTTGCATTTACCACCATATAGAGGATAGGAAAGAGCTTTTGCAAAATAACAGCTTTTAAACATTCCTTTTCCAAATCGTATAGTTTTGGTGGTATTTGGGCAATGAAAACTTTCAAACATACAACCTAGTGGCCCAGTCTTAGCAGACTGGTGGTCATTTCCAATAAGAGATGTGGAAGTCATTGGCTCTGTCTCTTTTCGCAGGGTCTGGGATGCTGTCCCATCATATCATTTGCTTGTGAATGTTCAGGTAGGATGGAAGATAGAGGAATTCCAAATAGACAGGGCATAAAGGGGAGTTTGGGATACCAGATAGAGGCCTGGGGAAGGGAAAGAGTTGCTGAATGCTCCTTATTGGGCTTTTCCAATTGAGCTAACCTTTGAAGTCTGGATGTTGTAGGAGGATAAGTTTTGGCTCTAACTCTTCATTCAACCTTGCTACTTCAATTAGAGTGGAGTCCTAGCCATTTTCTATCCACCTTTTTCTTTTTTTTTTTTTTTTTTTTAGATACTGGCATTGTCCCTATTCGGCCATCTTGCTCCGCCCCCGGCCGATACTGGCATTGTCATTCACAGCTCTTGCTAATGAACTTGCCATTTTTAATACTGACTTTTTGAGGTTATATAGACTTTTTACATAGACATTAAGGATGTTTACTGACTCATATATTAATACTTTGGCAAAGCCTGGTAAACGTGGCTGACATAGTTGGAATTGGCTGAAAATTTGTATTTGTATTTGACTAGAAATCCTAGCATAGTGCTTTGCATGCAGTAGGAACACAATAAATACCGATGTAGATTGAATAATTTCCTTTCTAGACTGTTAAATTCACAAGAGTAGGAACATTTTGATGTTCACCGCGGAGTCCCTAATACTTAGAATAGTGCCTGCTATTCTATATAGTATAATATGTGCACATTAAACACCAGTGGAATGGATGAGTGCTAACCTTCTCAATATTTAATCTAGCTCATTACCTGTCAACATGAAGGTAGCATGCCAGCGTTGGATCGGGAATCAGATGTGTGGTTTAGTTATGTTACCAACCAGCTGTGTGATCTTGAGTGAGTCATTTGACATTTGGAGGTCAATTTTCTTTTCTTTTGTAAAACAAAAGAATTTGGATAGATGGATGCTGCAGTTTAAAAAGTCTGTGGTTTTATTATTGACTAGATAAATTACATTTGAACGAAGCATTGCTATTGATAAAGTGGTAGTGTTCATATTATCTCATATGAATTTCAAAACTATCAATTATCTCCATTCTATGGATGTTATTGTGTTACTGAGTATTATCTCAATATTGTATTACTAGATATGGAAAATGAGATTCAGAGAGGTTAGCAGTTTGGGTAACCAAGCAATTAAGTTGGTCAGGACCCAGGTCATTTGACTCAAAATCCAGAGCTCTTTCATCTTTGGAGCACTGCCTCTTGGGACTGGATGATTAGGCTGCTTTTGGCTGCAAGTAAAAGAGTAGCCAAGTTAAAGTGGCCTAAATAATAAGGACACTTATTATCTTAGCTGGCAAAAAGTCCAGAGGGAGGACAACTTCAGGGCTGTTCCAAAGCTCTGCCTGGACTTAGTTGCTGCCTCCCATCTTTTCACTCTGGCATCTTCAGTGCATTAACTGTGTCTCTATAGTCTCCATGATTATGAGTTGGCTGCAGTAATTTTAGATGTCAGTCAGTCACTGCCATATCCACTGTCCAAGAAGAGGTGTTTCCTCATGCATTTCCTTTTTATCACAGAGGAACACTTTCCCAGAGTCACCATCAGTCTTCCCATCAGATTCTATTGGCCTGGATTGGATCATATGCCCATGCCCTAGCTGCAAAAGTGTCTAGGAATATATGAATCTGGCATCTTTCCTCTCTATAATGGGAAGTGGCTTTGCCATTATGGAAGGAATGGAATTATGTGTGTGTGTGTGTGCATGCACATGTGTGTGCTGGGGAGGAACAGCTGTCGGCTAATCAAGCAGGAGTGTCTTTCAGAATACGTCAAATTGGGTTGCAATTACTGTTACAATAAACCTCTCATGAGAGTTTAGTAAGATGTTATCTCAGCCCTGGCTTTTTTTAGGCAATCTTTGTATCATCAAATTCCAGAACAAGAAAAATTATGAGAGAGTCTTTTGTAGTGTGTTGTTAAATATCATTTCTGCTCTTGTGGAACTGGTGGGTTCTGGGCAGCTGAAAGGCATCTTGTTCAGAGCAGGCACAGCTCTCTTCAGCAGACAAACTTTATGCTTGTTCAAGTGGCATGGTGGCAAAGTGGTCGAGAGCATATGTTCTGGAGTACTGCTTGCTTGGGTTTGAACCCTGGCTCTGCCACTGACTAGCCAGGTGACTTTGGGGAAGTCATTTTTCCTCACTGGGCCTCAGTTTCCTCATCTATAAAGTGGAAATAATAATAACATAACCCTCATGGACTTTTTGTAAGGATTAAATAAGCATTATATGTCAAGTGCTTAGCTTAGTACCTGGCACATAGTGAGAGCTGAAAAAATAGTGACTGTTATCTTAGTGCTTTGTGAAACTATATTAGAGGTAATCCTAAGTGGTGGGAAGGCTTTGACTTAGAATCAAATGACTTTAAGCCTAAACTTCATCCCTTTCTGATGGTGCAGGACCTTAAGCAAGTCACTGGGCCTCCTGTTCTTCATCTGAAAAATGAGAGTAATAATTCCTCAATTGCCAATCTCCACTGGGTTGTTGAGATGGTTTATGTAAAAGCATGTTGTAAATGTTAAAATATCACCCAAATACAGAGTACTATTCTAATCAATTTAGTTGAAAAAAAGGATAGCTTCTTATCTGTTGAAATGGGAATGACATTATCATGTGCAAACCTATATCTGTGCTAAATATCAGGCCCCATGATGATCCTGCTGGTGAAATCCAAGCTAGGTCCAGCTGGCAGCCACAATTTTCTGCTAGTAAGGACAATTCAACACTTTTCTCTACCAAGCTCTTCTGGAATGCCATTCAGAGTCTACTGAAAATCAGACACAAAAGGAATAGAGGAGAGAGGCAGTTTGTTAAATACTGTGGCACAGCTCTGACGTTTTTAGATCTAGATTATATGGGCCAGTTCTTTATATTAAGTATAACCTAAAAAAAAAATGTAATGTTATTCCAATGGTCTGCTAAGATCTTATCTCTTGATATTTTCAAAGCAAAGGCAAAGTGTATTGACTTCAGGGAGAATACAATACTATTAGCTGCACATTGTTTGAACAGTGTATCCGCTAGAATTCTTTCAACTACATGCAACAAATTCTAATTCAAACTGGCTTTAACATTAAGGATGCTTACTGACTTATATATTCAGAAGTCTTGAATTATGTATTTAATTCAAGGACTGTGGCTCTGTTTCTCTGGGGTTCCTTTGCCTCTTCTTGCCATTTGTGATGGCTCCATCCTCAGGCTGGTAGTGAAATGGTTACAGCAGTGCCAGTTCTCACATTTTCATAGGATACCCTCCAGAGGAAGAGAGAAGCTGCTTTCAATTCAGCATCCCAAGCAGAAGTATGCAGTCATCCTGATTGGACCTCCTAGGTCACATGCTAACCCCAGAAGCAGTAACTATGACCAGGGCAACAGAATGTACTGATTAGCTTAAGGTGCAGAACTCGACCCTGGGACTCAGGGTGGAATCAACTTCCCCTGTGGTGATGTTCTGCCTGGGGAAGAGCAAATACCTAAAATCAGATGGGAGGAAGGGGGAAATGGCTCCTAAAAAGATAATCCACAATACCTACTCTAGATGCTTTGTCTAGGGTAGGTGGTTCTCAAAGTATGGTCTGGGGAACCCTGGAAGTCCCTGTGGTCCTTTCATGGTGGCCATGCTGTTAAAAAAAGTATTTTCAAAATAATACTAAGATGTTGTTTGCCTTTTTGGATAACAGTTTTATTGAGATATAGTTCACATTCCTTGTAGTATACCCACTTAAGGTATACAATTTTTGATATATTCAGATAGTTGTACAGTCATCACCACAATCAATTTTAGAATATTTTCATCATCCCCAAAATGAACCTTTGCCCTTTAGCAGTCATACCTCCATTTCCCTCCAGACCTCCCAGTCCTAGGCAACGACTAATCTGCTTCCTGTCTGTATATATTTGTCTATTCTGGACATTTGATAAAAATGGAATCATAAAATATGTGAACTTTTGTGTCTGGCTTCTTTCACTTAGCACAGTGTTTTCAAGGTTTATCCACATTGTAGCATGGGTCAGTATTTCCTTCCTTTTTCTTGTTGAATAGTCGTCCATTGCATAGATATATCACATTTTGTTGATCCATTCATTAGTTGATGAACATTTGGGTTGATGAACATTTTGGCTACTATGAATAATGTTGCCGTGAACATTCCGGAAAAAGTTGCTCTCTAGACACATTTCTTTTCTCTTGGGTGTATACCTAAAAGTGAAATTACTAGTCATATGGTAACTCTGTGTTTAATCTTTTGAATAACTGTCAAACAGTTTTTCAAAGTGGCTGCACCGTTTTACATTCCCACCAGTAGTGTAGGAGGGTTTCAATTTCTTCACATCCTCTCCAACACTTGTTATTTATCTATCTATTTGATTATAACCATTCTAAGTGGGTGTGGAGTGGTATCTCATTGTGGTTATGATTTGCATTTCTAAGGCTAAAGTTGAACATCTTTTCATGTGTCTATTAGCCATTTGTACATCTTCTTCAGACAACTGCCCATTTAGACCTTTTGCCTATTTTAAAATGGGTTTTCTTTTATTTTTAAGTTGTAAGAGTTCTTCATATATTTGGACACAAACCCTTTATACAATAAGTGATTTGCAATTTTTTTCCCCATTCTGTGGGATATCTTTTACTTTCTTGATGGAGTCAAAAAAGCTTTTAATTTTGATAAAGTCCAATTTATATATAATTTTTGTTGCTTGTATTTGTGATGCCATAGCTAAGAACTGTTGCCCAATTCAAGGTAATAAGGACTTATGCCTATGTTTTCATTAAGCAGTTTTATAGTTTTAGCTCTTATATTTAGGACTTTGATCCATTTTTAAAATTGATACATAGTTCGCATACCATAAAATTAATCATTTTAAAGTGTACAATTCAGTTGATTTTCATATATTCGTAAGACTTTGCAACTGCAATCACTCCCTAATTCCAGAACATTTTCATCAACCCAGAATAAATTGTACCTATTAACAGTCACTCCCCATCTTTGATCCATTTTGAGTCAATTTTTGTGTATGGTGTGAGGTAGGGGTCCAACTTTATTCTTTTGCGTGTGGATATCCAGTTGTCCCAGCACCATTTGTTGAAAAAAATAACTCTTCCCCATTGAATTATCTTGTCACTCTGTTGAGATGTTGTTTACCTTTTCCACTTTCAGTCTTTCAGAAGTGTACAGTGGAATTTTCTAGAGGCTACAAGATGTGTGATATTACAACACATTGAATGAAGAAGCATATGTGAGAATACACCTCTTTGTTGAGTCAGTCATTAATGATATTTGCAAAAATGTAAAACAATGCTGCTTTTATCACTACTTTATTTTGTAAAATATAGCTATTTTTAAACAAAAATATGTTATTTACATTAATGTACAGTGGGTTTATTGTCATTTTTAAGTGAATCAATATTGAATATTTTAGATAATTCTATAGATATATAATATAAACAAAGGTTTTACAGATACTCAGCAGAGTAAAGGAGTTTTGAGGCCAACATACTGAAGAATTGCTGGGTGTAATGGCTGGTGCCTGTAATCCCAGCACTTTGGGAGGCTGAGGTGAGCAGATCGCATGAACTCAGGAGCTTGAGACCAGCCTGGGCAACATGGTGAAACCCTGGGTTTACAAAAAATACAAAAATTAGCTGGGATTGGTGCATGCCTGTAGTCCCAGCTACTTGGGAGGCTGAGGTGGGAGGATTGCATAAACTAGGGAGGTGGAGGCTGCAGTGAGCCATGACTGTGCCACTGCACCCCAGCCTGGGTGACAGTGAGACCCTGTCTCAAAAAAAAAAAAAAATTGCTGGTTTAGGTGACTGTCCATTTATTGAACTTCCAGAAAAATTAAAAAAAGCCAAAATTAAGTAAAACAAAGTAGAACTTATATGCATCTTCTATGCCTCCAAGAACATAAATTACAAGTACCCCAAGTGATGTCAGTTAAATAAAAAACACTGCGTGTTCACAGAAAATATGTACATTATATTTGGAATTCTTAGTAGTAACTATGCACGTGTGTGTGTGTGTGTGTGTGTGTGTTTTGTCTGCATTTATATTCAAAATATTAACAGTAGAAGGACAAGGCCAAGCTCTACTGTAATAAGCATTCTCTAATTGCACTTGCTCTCTAACTGAATCCTAACTTTTTAAACTCTAATAATTGTATAAAGCTGTGTCTTGTTTTGAGACCCTTCTTTAGATCATGGAAAATATACAGCTAAACATGAAGTGTTTAAACTGTAAACCATTTGAATCAGGCCCATTAATCACTTGAATTATTAAGTTGTTACTTCTTTTTCTGAGTAGGCATTTTGGGAAAACAGAAAAAGGTTGCAGGAATGGAAATATCAGAATTTATTCTATGAGAATCTGAGATTCACATGGCATAAGTGTTAGGCATTGGGAAGATAACATGGCCCTCTTTTAGTTCTCACCCTCTAATGGAGAATTTCAAGTTGCTCTTCCCATGAAGTAGCAGAGAGCCAGATGTGGAATCCAGAGATGGGAAAAATAATGGGACTAGGGTCAGGAGCCAGTTGGGCAGATTTTGCAGCTGAGGTTTGAACTTGACTCAGGCTCAGAAGAGTCAAGTTCAGCATTGAGCCCTGGGAGAAGTGTGTAAGTGCTTCTCAGTCGGATGTTCCTGTGGATTTTCTCTGTTCTTCAAATGCAGACTCGGATTCAGGAAGTCTTGGGAAGAGCCCTGAAATTTGACATTTTTAGCATGCTTCCAGGTGGTGCTTGTGTGGCTGGTCTGTGGACCACATCTGGAATAGTCAGACATTAGTGGAATTTACCTTTCTCCTAATAATATTGCTAAGCTCCTTGAGTGGAGGGATCTGTTCCTTTTGTTCCTCCCTCGATTGTGCCTCACTGGGCACATTTCTTTCAGTAGATGTTCAATGAGTGTGGGTGAGTGAATAAATAAAGAAATCCATCCTGGTGTGTCTATCACAGGTATAATGAAGTGTTGATTAGACACTGTTGCTGGGTATGGAATGATTCTGTTTGACTATTTGTTCCAAGCAAATCAAGAGATTATTGTTTCAAACAGAATTTCCCATGGCAAATCTGATGAAGTGTTGCATGTCCATGAGAGCACACGGGACTACGGTTAGTGACTGCCTTCTCGTCCCTCTGGGCCAGGCTTCCCAGTCTTGCTTTCCTGTATGTACACTGGACTCCTGGTGGTATTTCTGAAAAGCTCTGGCAATATCTCGGCACAAACAAGTCATTGTGTATAAGCCAGCAGTGCCTAGAAGCCCCTGGAGGCATAGGGGCCCCAGCTGTTCCTACTTGCAGAAGTGACTCTGAGGGACAATGACCCTGGAGGGCCATACAAAATGCATTCCAGTTGTAAATTAAGCTCTGGAGCTGTTTGCTTTGTTGATTCTCCCTGAACGTGCAGGATGGAAAGGAGGGGCCCACTTTAGCAAAAAGAAAGAAAAAAAGAAGCTTATTCTAAAAAGGAAGAGCATTTGTTTTGATCAAGAAGTTATGTTTTTCAAAAGTAAATTAAAGTTTGTTTGAAACAATGTCAATCTTATTCGATAAACATTTGTTAAATATCTTCTATATTCCTAGCCCAGAGCTGGAAGTAGAGATACAAAAGAAAATAAAATCAGCTATCAAGAGGCTCGCAGTCAGTCAGGGGGAAGACAGAAAGGATAGTGATGTGAGGATGAAATGACGGATGTAGAGACAGGTAAGTGCAGGTGGAAGACCAAGAGGATGCACCAAGATCAGGCTGGGGCATCAGTAAGTACTCTGGTATAGATGAATCTTGATTAATAATTAAAGGACAAGTGGAAGTAAATTCTTTCAGAAGGAGAAAAAGGGCATTACAAGCAAAGTGATCTCTTGCTTGGTGTAAAACCCTAGGCATGAAACATGATGACTGAATCTGGGAGTTAAGGAAAGGAGAATCTGGGATGAGTTCCACATAGTTAGTTTCAACAACTGGGTAATGGAGATGCCATTCCAGGAGAGACAGACCTGGTCACATAATTTATGTGGTCCTGTGCAAAATGAAAAATGCAGAACTTGTTAAAAAATTGTTAAGAATTTCAAAGTGGTGATAGCAGACCATTAAGCGAAGTACAGGGTCCTTCTAGGCACGGGTCCCTGAGCAAATGTGCAAGTCACACACCTGTGAAGCTGACACTGAGGAGATAGACTAGAGGAGAAGCAGGTTGGGGGAAGAGAGGATGAGTTCCATTTTGGGTATGTTGATTTTGAAGTGCCTGTAGGGCATCTGACTGGAGAATTCTCAGTAGACAGTTGGATATAAGGAATGAAAGTTACCAGAGACACAGGTCTGACATTGAGGCAGAAGTAAGGGAGTCGTTAATGTCCTTGCAAGGGGTGGCAGAAACCATGTGGTATGAACAAAACTGCTATGACAGGTCTTCCTTTTTTGTCTGTATTTCTGCTTGGGGCAGGCTTGTAGATCAAATCAATGAATTGTGAGCTCTGGACATCTTTCCAACAGTGATCATTTTTCCTTTGTTAGGCAACTCCAACTGAACCAGAGCTGGTCTCTATTTTCTTCTACAAATGGGGCAGCCAAACCAGGGTTGTCAGTGGAAAGGCATTTTTCTGTCCTTACTCTTCATGGCCTAGCTTGGACTTGCAAATGAAGAAGACCTCTTTCAGTTTTCAAGTTCTGAGTTTCAAAGCGTACGATTTTCTTTCCAGGGAAGTTGCCCTTTGAGACAGTGTCAGGAGCATTAAGTAGATAATACATTTTAAAATCCTATCAACATGCTACAAAATTAATCATGTTATATGAGGAGTAGCTTTGCTGCGATAATTTATCTTTATTTAGTGTTTGTTTATATCTCAGGTATCTTTTATGGCAAATTTTGTTTTGTGTGTAGTTTTCAGGGAGTTTTTGTGAAAATTAAAATAATTCAAGTTCTATAAAATTGCTCAGACAATAATCTAATATTAATAATGTAATGACCTGAATCTTAGATGTACAATAGAGTTTTATCTGAATATATCTATGTATAATGCTAACGTTTGAAATACTATTATTCTGTAGCAGGGGAAAGCAATTAGCATGTTAACAGATCAGGGTTTGGCTTATAATCTCTCACCTCGAAAGTATAATTTGTTGCTTTAAAACTCTAGTCCTTGATGCTAAACATTAATCTGGAAAGTCAAGATTAACTGAACCAAGGTCTTTACACATAAACTGAAAATTCAAACACAATAATGTTTACTGATAGATATGATGATAAAATCAAGCAGTCTTAAAAAAATCAGTAACTAGTTAGCCTTATTAGTAGAAGAGAGCACCAACACCTAATTAATCAGTTGGCTAATAATTCTTCCTTGATGTTTCTAGCTAATGTTATTTTTTGGCTGATCTGTACACATGTTCCTGTCCATCTTTGTCATCTGTACCTTGTGTAGGTATTGTCTACAATGTTATGACATGTTGAGTATTTATTGGTTCTTTGTTTATTGGTTCAACGTTTCTCTACACTTACAGTCCTCTTGATATCCTTGAGTATAATAATAATAACACGTATTACATTGATTAAATTGAGACTGATTTAAACAGAGATGTTATAGGATTGGTTCAATGTCTCATATTTAGCAAGATTAGGGTGGGGTATTGTGTCTTGAGTTTTAGGTTTGCTCTTATTACACTAAATACTACCATTATTTTGTTTTTGAATGTTCTATGTAGTCTAAATGATGTAATTCCTTTCCACTGACAACTTTTTTTAATAGCTCAAGAGAAAAGCCATACACAGATCACACCTCTGGGTAGAAAAAGCATATTGATGTTTTAGAACTGTCATCCAAGGACACTGTTTAAGTTCTTTCCCTGTCTACTTTCTTTTTGTAACCTGTGGCTGAATGTACATCCAAATAAAATTGCAGTCCACTTGCTATGGTTATATGAGTATTTTGTCATCTAACGTAACTAGATTCCTTTTACATATTTGGCATGGTACAAATATTACTTGTAGTTTGAAATTTCAAATTAACTCCCCAGAAGTTGTAAAAAGAAAAAAAGGAAGGGTGATGCTAATAAAATTTTCTATCTGTCCTTTAAGGTAATTTACCTTGTAGTTTTGAGATTGACTCTGGAAGTCAAAATCTAGCAATGCAGAGCATGGTATTTAGAGGACTTTTAGAAAAATAGGAAAACAATGTATTATTATTATTATTTTGCTTAGGCACTAGCCACTGTCATGTCAGGCTCTCTTTGTTTTGAAGGCTAAGGCAGGAGAGTAATAAACTCTATGGAGTAGGGATGGAAATACACTTCAGGATATTTTATGCCACCTGGAACCTTATCAAGGATAACTTCACCTCCTGTGTTCCCAGACCTCAGGGGAGAAGTACTTCTGCTGAGGGTCATCCTGACACAAGGGGGCACCTTGAGTGACATCTTTTGCCTCCAAGTTTGAAGACATAGTTTTTCCAGCATCTATAGATGGCACTTTCTTTGTTCAGTGCTGAATAAAAGGAAAAAAAAAAGAGGAAAAGTTATACAGTAATTCAAGGGCAGCTGTGAAGCCTGAGTTTGCAGTGCCAGCAGCAGTGTGGTAATTTGAGAATAACAAATTAGAAGGACAAAGCAGATTTTAATCATATGCCACAGAGAGGAAGGTGGTTTAAGTTTATCTCCAAATTGTACCTCCATTAGAGAAAGGAAAGCTTTTAATGCTATTATCCAATATATAGTTAAAGATTACTTTTTTCCTTTCCCCAGCCTTTCTTTAGTGTGTTTACTGGGTCAGAAATGGCAGCCTTTTTTACACTTGGCAAAAGTAGTTTGAAAAATATTTGTTTTTTATAATTACAGATGTAATTTATGTACATAAATAAAATAAAAATACCCGGTAACTTCATTACCCAGAAAAAAAAAGAAATGGCAGACTTTTTCTCCCTTAGTGTATTGAGAGTTGTTAAATATAAAATAGAAAACATTTTCTTGGTGTTATGGGAAATGGGGAGAGAGAGAGAGATAGAGAGGGAGAGATTGTGAGCTTCTCGTCTGAAGACAGAACTGAAGACTTAAGAAAATATCTTCATCTATCTATCTGTCTATCTATCCATCCATCCATTAAACTATCCATTAATTCATTCATCATTTATCCACTCTTCCACTCATCCACCAACCCACCCATCCACTCATCCACTTTTCCATCCATTCATCCATAAATCCATCCATCCATCCATCCATCCATTCATCCATCCATCCATCCTCCATCCATCCATCCATCCATCCATCCTCCATCCATCCATCCATCCATCCATCCTCCGTCCATCCATCCTTCCATCCATCCATCCATCCTCCATCCATCCATCCATCCTCCATCCATTCATCCATCCATCCATCCATCCTTCCATCCATCCATCCATCCATCATCCATCCATCCATCCATCCATCCATCCTCCATCCATCCATCCATCCATCCATCCATCCATCCATCCTCCATCCATCCACCAAACAAACATTTATTGAATACCTCTGTTGGGGACTGCTCTGAGTAGCAGAGTTACAAAAAGATAAATAAGAATTATTCCTTGTCAATCTAGTAGAAAAGACAGACAGACACATAAACAGATTTAAAGTAGCACTATTATGATAGAAAAACACTAGGATGTTATTGGAGCTCATAAAGGGGTCAATAGTAGAGCCAGAGTGTGGCTTGGGGAAAGGCATAACCTTTCTTTAACCTCTAGTGGCTCTCCTCCAATGTTACTGCTTTTAAAAATTTATTTGTGATTTATTTCTTTCTCATTATTTATTTTTATTGTGGCAAAAAAATATATGTAACAGAATTTACCATGTTAGCCATTAAAAAAAAATATTTTTCTTTTGCGGTGCCTGTGCCTCGCACAGCCCCTGGACAGGCACAGCTGCCTGCCCCCCAGCCGCCGAAGGCTGCTGTACCCCTCTGTTCTGGCTGCCACGAGCATAGGAGCTTGGGCTGGGCAAAGATCAAGGGGACACCGTGTTAGCCATTTTTAAGTGTGCAGTTGCAGTTTAGTGGCATTAAGTAGTTCACATTGTTGTGCAACCGTAATCACCTTCCAAAGTTATTACTTATAAAAGAGATATTCTTTGAAATGGATCACTGATATTTTCTCACTCACATTTCAAGTGTGAATACGAGCATCTTTAAAAACTTTGTTCTTTTTCCTGCAAATGTCTCAGCCAAAGTTGTACCTTGCTATAAAATGTGATTTCAAGACAAGTCCCACACCCGCTTCCTTGCCTTCCTTAGGCGTTCACCCTCAGCGTGTCTCCTGTATAGATATGCTGGAGCAGCCACTGAGGGGCCCTAATCCAGCCTGGGAAGGGCCAACAAGATTTTCTGGTGTAGGTGATGCCTGAGATGAGCTTTAAGGAAAAAACAGATATTGTCTGGCTAATAAATGGGGAAGTGTGTTGAGAAAAGGTGCAGTTAGGGAAAGAAGGACGTTCTTGCAAAGGTTGAGCATAGAGGAAGACATAACATTTATGGGGAACTGAAAGAAAGAAATGCATTATACTTTTATACATCAAGAAAGAATTCCTTACTGTGCAGTGGGGAGCTGGCATTACCTGCTTAGACTGTGCAGATGGTGGAGTGGAGGTCAGAGTCTAGAAAACAATGTTGGTCACTGTTTATTAGGGAATAATTAAGACAACTCCTCCATTGAGTCATGGTTTGTTACGAGCTTGGCTCACACTTGGGCAAGATTCGTAGGGTGTTTTGTTTCAGACTTTGAATGCCTTAGTGCTTTTTGAAAAGCCCCACCCTGAGGTACATTAGTGTTTGCCAGTTCTTTTTTTTTTTTTGGAGGGGTGGTGACAGAGTCTCACTTTGTCACCCAGGCTAGAGGGCAGTGGCACCATCACAGCCCACTGCGGCCTTGAATTCCTGGGCTCAAGTGCTCCTCCTGCTCTAGCCTCATGAGTAGTTGGGACTACAAGTGGTGCCACTATGCCAGGCTAATTTTCTTTTTAACTTTTATTTGTAGAGAAGGGGTTTTGCTATGTTTTCCAGGCTGAGTTTGCCAGTTCTTTAGTTAAGGTTTTAAATTTCTATGTGCTGTTGGGATGGTGATAGTTTCACAACTTGTGACCTTCAGTGATGAAGCAAGTCTTTCTTAATATGGCCAGGAAATTAGGAGACCTTTTCCTTTTTTTTTTTTTTTTTTTTTGAGATGGAATCTTGCTCTTGTCACTCATACTGGAGTGCCGTGGTGTGATCTCAGCTCACTGAAACCTCCATCTCCCGGGTTCAAGCAATTCTCCTGCCTCAGCCTCCCGAGTAGCTGGGATTACAGGTGCCAACCACCACACCTGGTTATTTTATTTTATTTTTTGTATTTTTAGTAGACACAGGGTTTCACCATGTTGGTCTGGCTGTTCTCAAACTCTTGATCTCAGGTGGTCCACCCGCCTCAGCTTCCCAAAGTCCTGGGATTACAGGCATGAGCCACTGCATCCAGTCGGAGACCTTTTCAAAGCAACTTACCCCATTAAGCTGTTAGAGTAGTCATGAGCCCAACTAGAGAGGGTCTGATGTCAGCAATTGCAGAAATTCCAGGAAATAAGTATTGAACAGTATTGAAAGGCCTTCTTATGCATAGTAGACCAGTGCTGTCTGGTAGAACTTTTGCAGTGATAGCACTGTTCTGTATCTGTGCTGTCCAGTTTAGTAGCCACTAGCCTCACATGGCTATTGAGCCCTTGCAATGTGACTAGTATGACTGAGGAACTGAATTTTCATAGCTATTTAATTTCAACTCATTAAAATTTAAGTTTACATAGTTACACATGCTAGTGGCTACCACACTGGACAGTGCAGTGATAGTCTGTTAATGGTAGCTAACTCTGGAAGCAGAGAGGAATTGAATAAAGGTGGGGGCAGTGCAGGAAAGCTTTGCATTACATACATCTGTGTCATTTGAGCCTTTGGTAAGCATGTGTTACTTTCATAACTTCAAAACCATATGAAATTTTTCAGCAAATATACTTGCCTTTATTTTCAGAGAGAACTTAGAAAGTTGGAAAGGATTTTAGATTTTTAATCCCATGCCTGCATGTTTCTCCAGGAGCATCTGAAGTCCAGGGAGGGAAGGGATTAGTCTGGTGAATGATACACAGATTGGGACCCAGGCATCTGGACCCCATT
Source organism: Chlorocebus sabaeus (assembly GCF_047675955.1). Classification (NCBI taxonomy): domain Eukaryota; kingdom Metazoa; phylum Chordata; class Mammalia; order Primates; family Cercopithecidae; genus Chlorocebus; species Chlorocebus sabaeus. Next base: position 14,233,645 of record NC_132915.1, read on the forward strand.
TTCATATTCCTTTTTTTAAAATCATACTTTAAGTTCTGGGATACATGTGCAGAATGTGCAGGTTTGTTACATAGGTATACATGTGCCATGGTGGTTTGCTGCACCCATTAACCCGTCATCTACATTAGGTATTTCTCCTAATGCTATCCCTCCCCTTGTCCCCCATCCCCCAATAGGCCCCAGTGTGTGATGTTCCCCTCCCTGTGCCCATATGTTCTCATTGTTCAACTCCCACTTATGAGTTAGAACATGCAGTATTTGGTTTTCTGTTCCTGTGTTAATTTGCTAAGAGTGATGGTTTCCAGCATCATCCATGTCCCCGAAAAGGAGATGAACTCATTCTTTTTTATGGCTGCATAGTATTCCATAGTGTATATGTGTCACATTTTCTTTATGCAGTCTAACATTGATGGGTATTTGGGTTGGTTCCAAGTCTTTGCTGTTATGAACAGTGCTGCAATAAACATACGTGTGCATGTGTCTTTACAGTAGAATGATTTACAATCCTTTGGGTATATACCCAGTAATGGGTTTGCTGGGCCAAATGATATTTCTAGTTCTAGATCCTTGAGGAATTGTCACACTGTCTTCCACAACGGTTGAACTAATTTACACTTGCACCAACAGTGTAAAAGTGCTCCTATTTCTCCACATCCTCTCCAGCATCTGTTGTTTCATAACTTCTTAATAATCGCCATTCTAACTGGCATGAGATGGTATCTCATTGTGGTTTTGATTTGTATTTCTCTAATGACCAGTGATGATGAGCTTTTTTTCATATGTTTGTTGGCTGCATAAATGTCTTCTTTTGAGAAGTGTCTGTTCATATCCTTTGCCCAGTTTTTGATGGGGTTGTTTTTTTTTTTTCTTGTATATTTATTTAAGTTCCTTGTAGATTCTGGATATTAGCCCTTTGTCAGATGGATAGATTGCAAAAATTTTCTCCCATTCTGTAGGTTGCCTGTTCACTCTGGTGATAGTTTCTTTTGCTGTGCAGAAGCTCTTTAGTTTAATTAGATCCCATTTGTCAATTTTGGCTTTTGTTGCCATTGCTTTTGGTGTTTTAGTCATGAAGTCTTTGCCATGCCTATGTCTTGAATGGTATTGCCTAGGTTTTCTTCTAGGGTTTTTATGGTTTTAGGTCTTATGTTTAAATCTTTAATCCATCTTGAGTTAAATTTTGTATAAGGTGTAAGGAAGGGGTCCAGTTTCAAGTTTCTACATATGACTAGCCAGTTTTTCTAACATCATTTATTAAATAGGGACTCCTTTCCATATTGCTTTTTTTTTGGTCAGGTTTGTCGAAGATCAGATGGTCATAGATATGTGGTGTTATTTCTGAGGCCTCTGTACTGTTTCATTGGTCTATATGTCTGTTTTGGTACCAGTACCTTGCTGTACTGGTTATCGTAGCCTCGTAGTATAGTTTGAAGTCAGGTAGCATGATGCCTCCAGCTTTGTTCTTTTTCCTTATGATTGTCTTGGCTATACAGCCTCTTTTTTGGTTCCACATGAAATTTAAAGTAGTTTTTTTTCTAATGTTGTGAAGAAAGTCAATGGTAGCTTGATGGGAGTAGCATTGAATCTATAAATTACTTGGAGCAGTATAGCCATTTTTACGATATTGATTCTTCCTATCCATAAGCATGGAATGTTCTTCCATTTGTTTGTGTCCTCTTTTATTTCCTTGAGCAGTGGTTTTTAGTTCTCCCTGAAGAGGTCTTTCACATCCCTTGTAATTTGGATTCCTAGGTATGTTCTTTTCTTTGTAGCAATTGTGAATGGGAGTTTGCTCATGATGTGACTCTCTGTTTGTCTGTAATTAGTGTATAGGAATGCTTGTGATCTTTGCACATTGATTTTGTATCCTGAGACTTTGTTGAAGTTGCTTATCAGCTTAAGGAGTTTTTGGGCTGATATGATGGGGTTTTCTAAATATACAATCATGTCATCTGCAAATAGAGATAATTTCACTTCCTCTCTTCCAATTCAAACATGCTTTATTTCTTTCTCTTGCCTGATTGCCCTGGCTAGAACTTCCAATACTATGTTGAATAGGAGTGGTGAGAGAGGGCATCCTTGTATTGTGCAGGTTTTCAAAGGGAATGCTTCCAGCTTTTGCCCATTCAGTATGATACTGGCTCTGTGTTTGTCATAAATAATAGCTCTTATTATTTTGAGATATGTTCCAACAATACCTGGTTTATTGAGTGTTTTTAGCATGGAGGGGTGTTCAATTTTATTGAAGACCTTTTCTGCATCTATTGAGAAGATCATGTGGTTTTTGTCATTGGTTCTGTTTATGTGATGGATTATGTTTATTGATTTGCATATGTTGAATCAGCCTTGCATCCCAGGGATGAAGCCGACTTGATCGTGGTGGATAAGCTTTTTGATGTGCTGCTGGATTCGGTTTGCCAGTATTTTATTGAGGATTTCCACATCAATTTTAATCAGGGATACAGACCTGAAATTTTCTTTCTGTGTTGTGTCTCTGCCAGGTTTTAGTGTCAGGATGATGCTGGCCTAATATATTGAGTTAGGGATGAGTCTCTCTTTTTCTATTGTTTGGAATAGTTTTAGGAGGAATGGTACTGGGTGCTCTTTGTACCTCTGGTGGAATTCGACTGTGAATCCATCGGTCCTGGGCTTTTTTTTTTTTTTTTTTTTTTTGGTTGGTAGGCTATTAGTTACTGCCTCAATTTCAGAACTTGTTTTTGGTCTCTTCAGGGATTCGACTTCTTCCTGGTTTAGCCTTGGGAGGGTGTATGTGTTCAGGAATTTCTCCATTTCTTCTAGATTTTCTAGTTTATTTGCATAGAGGTGTTTATAGTATTCTCTGATGGTAGTTTGTATTTCTGTGAGATCAGTGGTGATCTCCCCTATATCATTTTTTATTGTGTCTATTTCACTCTTCTCTCTTTTGTTCTTTATTAGCCAGGCTAGTGGTCTATCTATTTTGTTAATCTTTCCAAAAAACCAGCTCCTGGATTCACTGATTTTTTTGAAGGGTTTTTCATGTCTCTATCTCCTTCAGTTCTGCTCTGATTTTAGTTATTTCTTGTCTTCTGTGAGTTTTTGAATTTGTTTGTCCTTGCTTCTCTAGTTCTTTTAATCGTGATGTTAGGGTGTTGATTTTAGATCTTTCCCACTTTCTCCTGTGGGCATTTAGTGCTCTAAATTTCTCTCTAAATAGTGCTTTAGCTGTATCCCAGAGATTCTGGTACATTGTGTCTGTTCTCATTGGTTTCAAAGAACTTACTTATATATGGCTTAATTTCATTATTTACCCAGTAGTAATTCAGTAGCAGGTTGTTCAGTTTCCATGTAGTTGTGCAGTTTTGATTGAGTTTCTTAATCCTGAGTTCTAATTTGATTGCACTGTGGTCTGAGAGAGTGTTTGTTATGATTTCTGTTCTTTTGCATTTGCTGAGGAGTGTTTTACTTCCAATTATGTGGTTGATTTTAGAATAAGTGCTATGTGGTGCTGAGAAGCATGTATATTCTGTTGATTCGGGGTGGAGAGTTCTGTAGATGTCTATTATGTTCGCTTGGTCTAAAGCTGAGTTCAAGTCCTGGATATCCTTGTTAATTTTCTGCTCATTGATCTGTTGAATATTGACAGTGTGGTGTTACAGTTTCCCACTATTATTGTGTGGGAGTCTAAGTCTCTTTGTAGGTCTCTAAGAACTTGCTTTATGAATCTGGGTGCTTCTGTATTGGGTGCATATATATTTAGGATAGTTAACTCTTCTTGTTGCATTGATCCCTTTACCATTATGTAATGTGCTTCTTTGTCTTTTTTGATCTTTGTTGGTTTAAAGTGTTTTATCAGAGACAAGGATTGCAACCCCTGCTTTTTGTTTCCTTTCCATTTGCTTGGTAAATCTTCCTCCATCCCTTTATTTTGAGCCTATGTGTGTCTTTGCCAATGAGATGGGTCTCCTGAATACAACACACTGATGGGTCTTGACTCTATCCAAATTTGCCAGTCTGTGTCTTTTAAATGGGGCATTTAGCTCGTTTACATTTAAGGTTTATATTATTATGTGTGAATTTGATCCTGTCATTATGATACCAGCTGGTTATTTTGCCCATTAGTTGATGCAGTTTCTTCATAGTATCAATGGTCTTTATATTTTAGTTTGTTTTTGTAGTGGCTGGTATTTTTATTTCCTTCCCATATTTAGTGCTTCCTTCAGGAGCTCTTGTAAGGCAGGCCTGGTGGTGACAAAATCCCTCATCATTTGCTTGTCTGTGAAGGATTTTATTTCTCCTTCACTTATGAAGCTTACTTGGCTGGGTATGAAATTCTGGGTTGAAAATTCTTTCCTTTAAGAATGTTGAATATTGGTCCCCACTCTCTTCTGGCTGTTGGGGTTTCTGCTGAGAGAGCCACTGTTAGTCTGATGGACTTCCCTTTGTGGGTAACCCGACTTTTCTCTCTAGCTGCCCTTAATATTTTTTCCTTCATTTCAATCTTGGTAAATCTAAAAATTATGTGTCTTGGGGTTGCTCTTCTCGAGGAATATCTTTGTGGTGTTCTCTGTATTTCCTGAGTTTGAATGTTGGCCTGTCTTGCTAGGTTGGAGAAATTATCCTTGATAATATCCTACAGGGTGTTTTCTAATTTGGTTCCATTCTCCTGTCACTTTCAGGTATATCAATCAAATGTAGATTTGGTCTTTTCACATAGTCCCATATTTCTTGGAGGCTTTGTTCATTCCTTTGCATTCTTTTTTCTCTAATCTTGTCTTCATGTTTTATTTCATTAAATTGATCTTCAATCTCTGATATCCTTTCTTCTGCTGGATTGATTCACCTATTGATTCTTGTGTATGCTTCATGAAGTTTTCGTGCTGTGTTTTTCAGCTCCATCAGGTCATTTATATTCTTCTCTAAACTGGTTATTCTAGTTAGCAATTCCTCTAACATTTTATTAAGGTTCTTAGCTTCCTTGCATTGGGTTAGAACATGCTCTTTTAGCTCCGAGGAGTTTGTTATTACTCACCTTCTGAAGCCTATTTCTGTCAATTCGTCAAACTCATTCTCCGTCCAGTTTTTTGCCCTTGCTCGTGAGGAGTTGTGATCCTTTTTGAGGAAAAGAGGCATTCTGGTTTTTGGAACTTTCAGCCTTTTTGCACTGTTTTTTCCTCTTCTTTGTGGATTTATCTACTGTTGGTCTTGCTTTTGTTGACCTTCGGATGGAGTTTTTGCATGGTCGGCCTTTTTGTTGATGTTTATGCTATTGCTTTCTGTTTGTTAGTTTTCCCTCTAACAGGCCTCTCTTCTGCAGGTCTGCTGGAGTTTTTTGGGGGTCCACCCCAGACCCTGTTTGCCTGGGTATCACCAGTGGTAGCTGCAGAACAGCAAAGATTGCTTCTTGCTCCTTCCTCTGGAAGCTTCATCTTAGAGGGGCATCTGCCAGATGCCAGGTGGAGCTCTCCAGTATGGAGTGTCTGTCAACCCTTGCTGGGAGGTGTCTCCCCATCAGTGGGCATGGGGGTCAGGGACCCACCTGAGGAGGCAGTCTGTCCCCTAGCAGAGCTTGAGCATTGTGCTGGGAGATCCACTGCTCTCTTCAGAGCTGGCAGGCTAGAACATTTAAGTCTGCTGAAGCTGCGCCCACAACCGCCCCTTCTCCAAGGTGCTCTGTCCAAGGGAGATGAGAATTTTAGATATAAACCTCTGACTGGAGCTGCTGCCTTTTTTTTTCAGAGATGCCCTGCCCAGAGAGGAGGAATCTAGAGAGGCAGTCGGGCTACAGCAGCTTTGCTGAGCTTTGGTGGGCTCTGCCTAGTTCAAACTTCCCAGCGGCTTTGTTTACACTGTGAAGGGAAAACCGCTTAATCAAGCCTCAGTAATGGTGGATGCCCCTCCCCGCACCAAGCTCAAGCATTCCAGGTCAACTTCAGACTGCTGTGCTGGCAGTGAGAAATTTCAAGCCAGTGGATCTTAGCTTGCTGGGCTCCGTGGGGGTGGGATCTGCTGAGCAAGACCAGTTGGCTCCCTCGCTTCAGCCCCCTTTCCAGGGGAGTGAATGGTTCTGTCTTGCTGGTGTTCCAGGCACCACTGGAGTATGAAAAAAAAACTGCAGCTAGCTCGGTGTCTGCCCAAATGGCTGCCCAGTTTTGTGCTTAAAACCCAGGACCTTTGTAGTGTAGGCACCTGAGGGTATTTCCTGGTCTGCGGGTTGTGAAGACCATGGGGAAAGCATAGCATCTAGGCTGGAATGCACCATTCCTCAAGGCACAGTCCCTCAGGGCTTCCCTTGGCTAGGGGAGGGAGTTCCCTGACCCCTTGTGCTTCCTGGGTGAGGCGACGCCCCACCCTGCTTCTGCTCACCTTCCGCAGGCTGCACCCACTGTCAAACCAGTTCCAATGAGATGAACTGGGTACCTCAGTTGGAAATGCAGAAATCACCCACCTTCTGTGTTGGTCTCGCTGGGAGCTGCAAACTGGAGCTGTTCATATTTGGCCATCTTGCCTGGGAATCCCATTTTTATATTTCTTTCTACTTCATGATAAGGCATTATTATATGACTTTGATTAATGTTGTGATGTTTTCTCTTTGTATCAAGAAATAAAGGATGTATAATGATTAAGCAAAAGGAAGTTAACTCTTCAAACTTGTAATTATTGATAAGTTAACCATACCTCTCAATCAGCAGTTTCTCTCTTTCATTTATTTTGAAGATAAAATCTCTTCTCTTTGATAATAATTATAGAAGCCATAATAAAAATCAAATAATAGAAAAGATTACCCAACGAAAAGTAAATCATCTTCCTAATCTGATCCTGATACTAACCTCAGAGGTTAGTACTCTCTGCAGATATTTTGGGTACAACCTTCCAGAATTTCCTTTTTCTTTCCAGAAAACAATATTGGCCATCAGTTAGTAGCAAGTAATACTAACTCCATTGAGGTGTAGTTTTGTGTGGCCAAATGACCCGGAGAAATGCTTCGTAGGGCTAGGTTGGCTCACACTTCCAGATCTAGAGGTAAGATCTGTTGGGTTTTTATCTCAGGTTCTGAATGCCCCTATGAATGTCGGAGCCACTTGATATTTATGTTTCTCTATGTTTCTCTAAGCACCCTTATTCTCTCTGGAGGGCTTGCATTTGCGACAGATGGTTGATAGTCACTCCTGGTTTTGGGGGCGTGTCTTTACTGCTTCTTTCATTGTGTCATTTTATTTCCCTGCTTCACAGTGTGATGGGAATCCATGAAGAACCTTCTATGTGCTCCCCTTTCTCTGCTCACTTCCATGTCTTGCAGACTTAGGATGTCTTCAAAGAGGACCTTTCCTCCCAAGGGTTCTGTTTAAAATTCCACTGTCTCAGTGATATGTGAAGAACAGTCCAAGATTCTGAAAGACACCTGAAGTGTGAGATTCCTCCCAAGAAATAGTCACTTTCTCAGATCCCAGGGGACTCCAGAGAGTAGGGATAAGGGGAAGGGAGTGCTGGCCTTCAAGAAGAGGTGAGCAGAAGGGAAGGGCTGGAGATTTGTTTGCTGAGGTAGTACGTGAGCATGACATGCAGCTGAGGATGTTGGGGGTATATGCTACCACAGTAGTCCCTACCGTCATTTCTGCAGATGGGTTTAGAAAGGTTCTGTGATCAGTAAATGGATCAGCCAGTAACCAATTGCTAAACCAACAAAGTTTTAATGCCCCAAGACACACACTGTGTGAGTCTTCTCTCTAAAGTGATACTCCCAGCCACTCTCCATCACATTACCGTCTGTCACTATTTTTTTTTAATATTTTTTTTTTTTTTTTGAGACGGAGTCTCGCTCTGTTGCCCAGGCTGGAGTGCAGTGGCACGATCTCGGCTCACTACCTCCTGGGTTCACACCATTCTCCTGCCTCAGCCACCTGCGTAACTGGGACTACAGGCGCCCGCCACCACGCCTGGCTAATTTTTTGTATTTTTAGTAGAGACGGGGTTTCACCATGTTAGCCAGGATGGTCTCGATCTCCTGATCTCGTGATCTGCCTGCCTTGGCCTCCCAAAGTGCTGGGATTACAGGTGTGAGCCACCGCCCCTGGCCCCGTCTGCTGCTTTTTATGGTTGTTTATTAACTTGTTCATTCCTTGTGTGCCTGTTTGTTTTCTGTCGTCCCTATAGACTGGCAGCTGCACGAAGGCAAGGATGTTCCTGCACCTCAGTGTCTAGAACATCCCCAGTGCCTGGAACACTGTGGGGGCTTAATAAAAATATTGGTTAGCTGAAAGAATAAATAAATGAGCACACTTTACCAAATAATAATAATGGCAGCAATCTGTTGAGGACTTAGTATGTGCCAACCCCTGTGCTAAACACCTTTCATCTCATTTAATCCTCAAAAGCAGTCCCAGGAAGTGGAAATTGATGTCCCTATTTTACAGGTGTGGAAAATGAGCCCCAGAGCTGTTGGGTACCCTGTCTCCAGTCACACAGCCAGTAAGCGGTAGACTGAGATTTGAACCTGGTTCCGTCCAAGATCTTGAAGTTTAACATATTAAGGTGTAATTTCTAGAGATGTCAATCTAAGCAGTCACTTCAGAAAGGGACCCTGCAAAAGAAGCAGGTTTCTGCCTTCCAGGTGAGTGCTGGGCCATTGGGAGCAGACTAGGCACCACCTGTTCCTCAGGATTTTAGCTGGAGACACCCCCACAACCCCGTCAACATGGTCCTGAGAGTGGGTTCATCCCTGACATGGGTCCCTGGTATTTTGAGCAGTTGTGAATTATTTAGGTGTTGTGGTAGACGTGCTTCCTTGCGTTGAATTCTAACAGAAAACTGTGCTGAAATGCAAGCCAAGAGGTACAGCAGCTCCTTCTTTATTTATTTATTTTCTGTTAATGAACTGGGGAGAAAAAAATCCCTGAAGCCATCAGCCAGATATTTCACCTTCTTGGCGCTCTTTCCTGGCTCTCCAAATGGTACCTTGGTGCTTTTGAGTATTTTTATTTTTATGGTATCATATTTTGCAAAATACCTGAGAGCCATTTTCAACACTCTGACTACCCAGAGAGCACTCCGTTTGATCCATTTTCCTACCAGGAGGGCTTAAGTGGAAAGAAAGGAGAGGCCTAACAAGCATCCTGGGCTCAGCTAACTCCCTCCTCAGCCTCCCTCCTTCTCTGGGCCCTCTCTAAGCTTCACCGCTTTCTCTTTGGCTGTTAGGCTACTGGAGAAATCAACAGAACCTGTGATTGTGAATGTATACAGCGCATTATATTTTGTAAAATGACCCAGGTTCTGTTTATTAGTCATTTCCTAAGTAAGTCACTAAATAGGGAAGGAGAACCTGGTAACATCCACCAGGCATAGATTAATGAGTTAGCCCTGGCCAGGGAAAAACTTCTAAAAGGGACCAAGTGCCTATTGTTAAGGAAGGTTGGTGCTGTTGGGAGTCTGTGAGTGGGATCCTCCCACATCTCTTTTTTGAACAGCTTTGTTGGGATCTAATACATGTAATGTACAATTCACCTGAAGTGTATAATTCCATGGTGGTTAGTATATTCACAGAATTGTGTATCCATCAACATAGTCAATTTTAGGACATTTCATCTTTCCAGAAGGAAACCCATATGGGTCTTAAGTGTCACTCCCCCCACCGTCTGCATTTCCCCCAGTCTTTGGGGAAATTTACCTTATGTTACTGTAGATTTCATGGAAATGGAATCATACAGTATGTGGTCTTTGTGACTGGCTTCTTCCATTTAGCACAGGGTTTTCAAGGTTTACTCACGTTTATTGTTTATCAGTACTTCCTTTCTTTTTATTGTCAAATACTATTTCGTTGTATGGACGTACCACAGTTTATTGGTTGATGGACATTTGAGTTGTTTCTACTTTTTGACTGCTAGGAATAGTGCTGTTATGAGTATTTATGTATGGGTTTTATTTTTGTGTGTGGACATATGCTTTCATTTACCTGAAGTGGAATTGCTGGGGCATGTGGTAACTCTATGTTTAACCTCTCAAGGAACTGCCAGACTGCTTTCCGAAGCAGCTGCACTGTGTTACCTTACCTGCCGGCCATGCATAGGGATCCTGACGTCTCCACATCCCCATCAGTAACACTGGTTATTATCTGACTTTTTGAGTGTAGTCATTCCAATGGGTTTGAAATGTTAAAATGGATTGGCATTGTGGTTTGGATTTGGTTTTCCCTGATAATTTCCATCTGCATCTTGACTATACATTTTTTCCTTAAGTAGCTGGGAGTCTTTTGGGGGTTAACATCTGAACTGGTGATAAGACTGTCTCTGGAGCCCTTCTCTTCCCAGGTTGCCTCGAGACTATGGGGCATCCTTATGCTCGAACCTCTTTCATCTGCGGGGCTGGGGGACACTGTGACCCAACCACTGCCCTGAACTTCACACCTTCAAGGTTGCCTTCCTGCTCTCCAGCAGCCATTTTTAATTATTACACAATCTGTACAAAAAATGAAGATTTAAAGCAAATTGCTTTCAAAAGTAAGTTGCAGATGTCATCCTCTGTTGTATTTGCAACCTAAGTCACGAAAGTTTCTAAGGTCACGAGTTTTTGTTTAAGACAGTGTACACCAAGCCCATCGCACAGACAATGTGTGTTTTCTGCCTTTTCTAGGCTCTCAAAGAATGAGTAGAGCCCAATCTTTGGATCTCTCTCTCTGGCTTTCTCTCTCTCTCTCTCTCTCTCTCTCTTTGTGTTTTAATTAAATTCTATATCGAGATAATTGTAGATTCACATGCAGTAGTAAGAAGCAATGCCAAGGGATCCCATCCTTGGAACTGTTTTGTTGTGGGAGAAAGTGAAGACTTACTGAGGACTGGAAAATAACTCTGGAAGTATGCCAGGAATCCAAATTATTTCTGTTGCAGTCAGCTCCCTGCTTTTTCCCAAGATAAGGACCACAGGACCAAACAATCAAACGAGCTGCTCCTGGGGAGTGGTTTCTTACTGACAGCAGCTATTCAGCTTTGCGATTTATTTCAGTTTAAAGTAGACAAACCTAATAATGATACCCCTTCTCTTTCCTCCCCTTTTTGCTAATATTGCATCTTTTTGGCTATGGCTACTGCTGCTTTTGAACTTTTGAAAGAAATTGAGCCTGCCAAAGATCTCGTTTGAATTTAAACCTAACTCGTATTGAAAAAGTCTTCTAGATGAGGCAAAGAATGTAAATAAGCTAAAGATTGTAAAATAGGTCAGTGTAGCACCTGGTATAACATCTGAGTTTGGTGTGCTCATCAAGTCAACACATAAGTGACTGAGTATCTTGTTAGGCTCTGCTTGAGGTGCTAGGGATACAGCTAGGGAACAAAACACACAGAAATTCCGGTTCTCATGGAGCTTACATTCTCCTGAAGGGAGGCAAAAAAATAAGTAAAATATTAAGTATATCTGTTGTTGGTAAATACTTTGAATAAAAGTTGGGGAGGAGGCATGGAGGGGAGGGGGAAAGGAAAAGCAGTGGGGATGATTCCAGTTTTAAATGAGGTGGTCTAGGAAGACCTCCCTAGGAATAGGACATTACAGCAGGGGTTGGCAAGCTTTTTCTGTAACAGACCAGATAGTACACATTTTAGACTTGGCCAGCCAGCTACTCAACAACTCATGTAGTGCAAAAGCAGCTGTAGACAGTGCATAAAGGAACAAGTGTGGCTGTATGCCTGTAAAACTTGATTTACAGAAATAGGTGAAGGCTGGGATTGGACAAGTGCTGCAGTTTGTCATTCCCTGCATTAGAATAAAATTGCAAGGGAGGTGAGAAACCAGGCACTGTGGTGTCTGCTGGGGTGGGGGCAGGGAGAGCTTTCCAAGCCAAAGAGACAGCCAGTGCAAAGGCCCTGAGCTGGCTTTGTGGCTGGCTTAAGAACAGGAAGAAAGTCAAGCATTAAACAAGCAGCATAGAAGGAGACAAGGTTGGAGAGATGATTGGGGCCAATTATATGGGAGTTTGTAGACCAGTGTGCACTCACAAACCGTTTGTTAACAATAGTCGAGAATAATCCGTGAACTACTTTTTTTCTGAACAGTTGAAGTAGGATGTGCATACAGTAAAGTATGCAAAGTTGTAAGTGTGCGTGTGGCATGATGTTTTCATAAAGTGCATATTCTTGATGACAGCAGCTAGATCCAGAAACACAGCATGGCTAGCACCCCAGCAGCCCCTGTTTGGCCTCCTCACAGACACCACTTCCTGAGAGTAACCACTGTCTTGGCTTCTGACATCATAGGTTCGTGCTTCCTGTTGTTGAACTTCATGTAATTTTACGTAAAAGGCATTGGGCAGTACATGCCCTTTTGTCTTCTTACATTTGGCTTCTTGTGCTCAGCATTATATTGGTGAGATTCATCCTTGTTGCTTATAGTTGTAACTCTTTAATTCTCACTGATATATGGGAGTAGATTCTATAAATGCAGTCAGGCACCAGACTGCATATAGGATGCTGTAACATTGTAGCTCAATGTTTTACGTGGTGTTAAATCTATTGCACTGCCAGTCGTACAAAATATAGCACGTACAATTATGTACAGTACATAATACTTCATAATAGATGACTATGTTACTGGTTTATGTATTTAGTATAAATACATATACTATAATATATTATACTTTTTATTGTTATTTTGGAGTGTACTCCTTCTACTTATATACAAAATGTTAACTGTAAAACAGCCCCTGGGATGTCCTTCGGGACATATTCCAGAAGATACATATATGTATATATATGTTTTTTTTTTATTTTTTGAGACGGAGTCTTGCTGTGTTGCTCAGGCTGGAGTGCAGTGTGATCTTGGCTCACTGAAACCTCCGTCTCCCAGGTTCAAACGATTCTCCTGTCTCAGCCTCCTGAGTAGCTGGGATTACAGGCGTGCGCCACCACACCCAGCTAATTTTTGTATTTTTTAGTAGAGATGGGATTTCACCACGTTGGCCAGGCTGATCTCGAACTCCTGACATCAAGAGATCCACCTGCCTCAGCCTCCCAAAGTGCTGGGATTACAGGCGTGAGCCACTGCACCTGGTTAATATATTGTTATCATAGGAGATGACAGCTTCATGCATGTTATTGCCTCTGAAAGCCTTTCAGTGGGATAAAATATGGGGGTGGAAGACTAGTGATACTGACAATCTTGACCCTGTGTAGGCCCAGGCTAACGTGTCTGTGTCTTAGATTTTAATAAAACAGTTTAAAAAATTAAAAAAGTTAAAAAATATAAAAATAGAACAAAGCTTATAGAATAAGGATATTAAGAAAATATTTTGTGTAGCTGTACAATGTGTTTTTGTTTTAACCTAAGTATTATTACAAAGGTCAAAAAGTTAAAAAATTAAAAAGCTTATAAAGTAAAAATGTTACAGTAAGCTAAGGTTAATTTACTGTTGAAGAAAGAAAATTAAAAAAATTAGTTGAGTGTAGCCTAAGTGTAAAGTGTTTATAAAGTCTATAGTGGTGTATAGTAATGTCCTAGGCTTCACACCCAGTCACCACGCACTCACCCAGAGCAACTTCCAGTCCTGCAAGCTCCATTCATGGTAAGTGCCCTAGATAGGGAAGCCATTTTAAGTCCCTTTTTACTGTACCTTTTCAATGTTTAGATCCACAAATGCTTCCCATTGTGTTACAATTGCCTATGGTATTCAGTGTAGTCACGTGCTATACAGATCTGTAGCCTAGGAGCAATAGGCTCTCCCACATAGCCTAGGTGAGTAGTAGGCTGTACCAGCTAGGTTTGTACAACGAAATTGCCTAACAACATATTTCTCAGAATGTAACCCCCTTGATAAATGACATATGACCGTATTCCATTATTTAGTTTCTTTAAAACATTATTGATAGACATTTAGGTTGCTTCTAATTTTGGCTATTACAAACTACTTTGCTAGCTTTAACTTTTTAAAAAAGTTAATAAACTCTTAAATGTACAGTGCCAGCCATATTTAGAGGCCTTGGGAATTTTTGAAAAATAACTGCAAATGTGTGAGAACAACCGACTCATCCAGGGATGAAGTTATCGACTCTTCCTACTGCAGTTCACGCGAGTTCAGAGCTGACCAGTGCGGCTAATCAGCTGCGGGGTGGGTGTTCATGGGGAGTTGGTACAGTTTGCACAAGTCCTTGTTGGGGGACTCCATCTTCCCTTTTGCATTCCTCTAGCAGATGCTTGTCTGTCTGTTTCAGAATGAAGCTCCTAGGTGGAGGGGCCTCTGGATTCTCAAGAGCTCTTCTGCAGCCATCATCTCCGGGATCACGGAGGACCTTCATTCTCCAAATCTGGAAACATGCAATGCAGGACAGTTGTGCTAAGGCCACAACACTTTCTTCCCTCATCCTAGGAGGGAACTTAATTATTTAGGCAGCTCAGGATGGAATCTGCCTATTGAAGGGAAAATTGTGTTTGTGAATGTTCTTCATGAAGTGCTCAGGTAGCACCATGAGCAGGTCACTTTTTGATGATTTTGAAGCTGACCTTTATGGAAACACAGTTCTTGTGCTGAACCTGCAGGCCAGGTGCACTTTGCAGCTGTAGAGTCAGGAGGTGGAAATCTGATCACCTTGTTAGGAGGACCTTGGTGGCTCTCCCGTTCCTCCAGGCTCTCTCAGGCCACCTGTCCTATCGCCTCTCTACCCAGCACCCCCATCTGTAAGTACTCCTCTTAGTAAACAAAACAGCCCCAGCTGCCAATCTGGTGGCCTCGGCACTTGGCTGATCTTAGAGGACTTGCCAACCAGGGCTTATATAGCCTTCAGTGTCCTTCTCGAGCACTTTCAAGTAGATAAATACAGAAAATTAGTAGGCTGGAAAAAATGAGAGAGAGAAAAGTCAGCCTTTTGAGTAGCAGTTCTGAGCTCTCTCACCTGTTTACAGGTTTATATTGTATTTTACGAGATTTCACAGTAAAGTGGATATTTCTAGACTGTTCCATTGCTTCTATGTGAATCATTGTAAAACATCCCTTGGTGTTTTACCTGGTGCATTATTATAGAAGGGGGACTCTCCTGCTATGGGGAAGAAAATCTCATGACAGGCATAGACACATGGCACAGAGTAAATGCATGAAAATTTTTTTTGCCATAAGAATGACTCAAGAAAGTAGCAACTCTGACACCTCACTATTTTGGGACCTCGAACCCAATATTGCGTGTTGTTTGATGTTAGCTGATCCAATCTGAGGACCCAATATCTCCCAGAAGATTTCCTGTAATTAATTCATTCATTTATCATATTTACTGTGCAAGGTACCGTGAGAGGATGTTGAAATACAGATGTAAACAACAGACATGCATGGAGCTTATATTCTAGTAGGGAGAGGCTGACAATAAGCAGACACTCATACCAATACAATTATGACAGATGGTGTGACGAGTTCTACATATAAAAATAAAGTTGAGTAAGGGGGATTAGAGGATGAAGAGGTGAGGAAGAAGTACTGTTCTTTATAGAGTGGTCAGGGAACGTGTCTCTGATAAGGTGATATTTGAGGAGAGGCCTGAAAGAAGTGGTGGGGTTGGGGGGAAGTCGAATGAATACCTGGGAGAAGAACATTTCAAAAAGAGAACAGATGTAAAGGTCTTAAGGTGGTAGGGAGCTTGGCGAGTGTGAAGGACCTGAGGGAGGAAGAGAGGACTGGGAAAGAAGCCAAGAGAGGGGGTGGCAGACAACGTGAGGGTCTTATAGGTCACTTGAGCTTTGGAAGCCATTGGAAGGTTTTGATGGAGAATAGCATGGTCTGTCGTGTGCTTTTAAAGAGGATCACTCACTTGCTGTGTTGAGAATAGGCCCTAGGGAGAGAAGAGCAAACACAGGGAGACCCATTAGGAGGTGAAAACTGTGCCCTTGGGTAGTGAGAAGTTTTAGGGAGCCCAAGACCGCTTGAATGTCTATAGTCATTGGTGGTGCTTTCCGTTTGTGTGAAAGTCAAGCTCAGGAGATGATAAGCACTGGCCTGGCCTTGAAGGGGAAGCTGGCAAGGGCTGGCCTCTCTTCCTTTTCAAGGGCCATCACCACAGAGCAGCACAAACCCCAAGGCCATGTAGCATCTGGCGTCAGCAGCGCTCAGTGCACACCCCAAACTCCAGCAGGATGTGGAGTGTATTCTCTTCTCTTACCACCTCCCCACTCCCACCCTTGTCACCAGTTACAGAGCAGCTGGTTCCCTTGAGTTGCAGGAGAGTTCCAGCTAGCGTTAATCACACAGGACCTCCTCAAGCTGTAGCTTCCCTTTTCCTTCTTGCCCGAATGGGCTGAGCCTTTTCTGTCCACAATTTCAACTGTGGCGTTGCTTTCCTCAGGCTTCTCTGAATCTGAACTCATCTGGCCCACTTGGCTGGTGGAGATGTGGCCCTGGAGTGTTGGCTCTTCTGATCCTGTGTCTAATTTACAGTGCTTCATGATCACCCTTTGGATTTTGCCTTGGTTATCTATTGCTGTGTGAGAAATGACCACACACTCAGTGGCTTAAACCAACACCCATTTAGATAGCTCTGTAGACCAGGAGTCTGGGCAGGCTGGGTTCTATACTCAGGGTATCACAAAGCTACTCTCAAGGTGTCAGCAGAGCTGGGCTTTTCACTGAAAGCTGGGAGGCAGAATCTATTTCCAAGGTTGGTGGTAGAATTCAGTTCTTTGCAGTTGTAGAACTGATGTCTCCGTTTTCTTACTGGTTGTCAGCTTCTAGAGGTCACCACAGTCCTTATCACATGCCCCTCTCTAACATCAAGCCAGCAGTGACGCATGAAATCCTTGTGCTTTGAATCTCTGTGAATTCTCTTCTGTCATCAGTTGGAGAAAGCTCTCTGCTTTTAAGGGCTATAGGGTGTATGATCCACCAGGATAATGCAGATAATTTCCCTATCTGATGGCCAATTGTGCCGTATAACATAGCATAGTAACTGTGCCATGCAACACAGCACAATCATAGGATAGGTTCTTTCGTCATGTTGATAGGTTTTGGGGGTTAGGGCAGGACGTCATTAAGGGGCCATTTTAGAAATTCTGCCCTTTCCAATAGCCTTTTGCAGCCAATATCAGTAGTATTAGCAGTACTACTGCGAATGACACTGTAGTAATTACCAAAGTAAATCACTCATGAGGGCCTATCTTTGCCCTCATAGTAATTACTACAGTGTGCTTTTGTTTCCAGAACCCCAGTTTCTCCTTTTCCAGAGAGGCAAATGGCATTTGAAGCCACATGGTGCACTGGAACCCAGCAGAGCCATCAGGAATCAGTGTTTAGTGTTTCTGTCTGACTCTGAATGGCAGAGGACAAAGGAACTGATGGCCTTTTATATCATTATAGGATCATTAAAGCTTCCCATTAAAGCTAAAATTGTGAGGGCTGAGATTTTCAAGACATTTCTGTGGTTCGATTTGGAGTCCCCTGAGTCGTGAAGTTGGAGGTAACCTCTGCTGCCCTTTGCCTCTGCTTCTCCCCCTCACAGCCAGCTTCCTGGTACCATCCTGATGTGTCTGCCCACCTCTTCTAGAACACCTCATGTGACCTCTTCCATTCTTTAACAGGCCTATTTATTAAAACATTCTTTCTTCTATTGGGCCCATGTTGGTTTCCTTTGGCCTTTCGCCCAGTGTACCCATATATGGCCTATAGCTGTACCAAATAACTCTTTTCTTTTTATAAAGTATGGTGATTCAGATATTTAGAGGCAGATATTAAGTCTCAGAACATCTCTTCTACAAACCAAATTTTAGATTTAGCAGGCACCTGGCATGTCACCTCCACTTCTGGTGCTGGGAGCATGCCTTTAGGATGTACCCTCCATTAAAAAGGCAGGAACCTTCTCTGTTGTACTCACCACTGTGTCCCTAGCTCCTAGCACGGTGCCCAGTACACAGTGGGGACCAGTGCATATTTAATAACTAGGATGCAATTGCCCTTTGGAACTGAATTCGAAGTGGCCCATACTTAGGTATTTGCATGTTCTCCCTAATTGGCACTGCCCAGTCTTGTGATCCACCCCAGGTCCCTACCTAAAAACAGTTAATGTTTTCTGTCTCACATTTGTTCCAGAACAAGACACATAAATAGA
This sequence comes from Chlorocebus sabaeus, assembly GCF_047675955.1. NCBI lineage: Eukaryota > Metazoa > Chordata > Mammalia > Primates > Cercopithecidae > Chlorocebus > Chlorocebus sabaeus. The sequence continues at coordinate 14,251,680 of NC_132915.1, forward strand.
TAAATAAAACAAGTTAATGATTCATGCATTTGAAAGGAGTTGCTTCCATAAGTAACAAATTTTGGTGCTTGACTTAAATTGTACTTCATTTAGAGTTGCAGTGGAAAGGAGGAGGTAAATGCATTACAGAGAAAAAAGGATATTAAACGTAGAGATGGCTTTCCTTTTCCCTCTCTCCTCAAATGTATGGAGTCACTTCATCAGATGCATCTCTTCATGTGAGCACTGGCTGCAGGGACGAAAATGAAGCCCTGGTAGCAATAAGAAATTCCTCTCAAGAACAAACAGGAGATGTGGTTGCCTTGCGGCTTGTTACATACCAATCATCTTGTTACCTAGAGGCAGCAAATATGGGTTTTTGTGGTGTGTATTCACTATAATATTCTAATGTTCTGGCTCAGTTTAAAATGCATAGTTTTGTATAATGTAATTATCAACACATTTGTATCATTTTTTCTGTGGGAAAAATGTAGGTAATTATATCTGTAAGAAATTGCAAGTTATATCCCCCAGCTTTGTCGCTCAGCTCTATAGCCTGAACGTATTATAGTGCTAGCTCTCGTGAAAGAACACTCCATGTTTATAAAAATTTCAGGATGTAGTCTGCTCTCTGAAAAATTAATGGGGTACCTTGTATGTATATAAGCAGTCTTGCCCTGTCTTCTTGACATTTATCTTTCCTCCTTTCAACAGATACTTACTGATTCCTGCTATGTGCAAAGAAGTGTAGTTTTTTTTTGTTTTGTTTTTGTTTTTTCTTTTCCTTTTTTGAGACAGAGTCTCACTCTGTCGCCCAGGCTGGAGTGCAGTGGTGCGATCTCGGCTCACTGCCAGCTCCACCTCCCGGGTTCACGCCTTTCTCCTGCCTCAGCCTCCCGAATAGAGTAGCTGGGGCTACAGAAAGAAGTGTAGTTTTTAAGTAGGATTTTTCAAAGAAAAATCTCTAGTTGTAACATATAAGATCTATAGAAAAGCAATTATAGGAAGCAATTGTTTATTGACTTTAAACATTGATAAACATCAGAATAACTAAATTTCTTTGTTTTTGGCAACTTTGATTTGGACATAATGTATTTCACATATATTATGCAAATTAATTTTTAAAGTAGAGCTAGTCCTTCTAGGCAGGGAATTTCAGTTAATTCTTTCTTTCTTTATTATGTCTCCCAAGAGTGTGCCTAATAATTAACTGGCAGATGATTACATAAAGCATTAAACTGTAAGTTAGAAAGTGCTGCAGAGAAGCTAACCCCTATTCTCCACTCCTTTCCTCTCCTCCAAACTCACATTTTGCTGTCTCTAGATATTTGCATCTTGTTAGAGTCCACAGGATGTATTAATTCGGCAACATTTTTTAGCCAGCTGCATGGACTAATTAATTGAATCTGTCATTCAACAGATATGCATTGGGCCTCCCTGGTGTCTAGACTGGAGTGCTAGAGATGAAGAGAAGATAAAGTTCTATAAGAGATAGAGGAGCTTTACCTTTAATGAGCCTATAGACTGATGGTTCTCAAAGTGTGGCCACTCCTCAATATTGACATTGTGTGTGTGTGTGTGTGTGTGTGTGTGTATACATGCCTATGCACTCTATGCAGGCTGATAGCCCTGAAATATTTTAGAGTAGGAAATGGACATTCAAGATGATTAAAAAAAATAATACCATGTTTTTAAGAGCAGTTTTAGGTATATAGAAAAATTAGGTACATGGGTACACGGAGAGTACAGAGGGTTCCCATCTACCCTCTCTCCTATTACTACCATCTTGCATTGGTGTGATACGTTTGTTATAATTGATAAACTATTATAAATATATGATTATTAACTAAAGTTCATGGCTTACATGAGGGTTCACTCTTGGCGATGTACATTTCTACGGGCTTTGACAAATGCATAAGGTCCTGCATCCACAATTACAGGATTATACAGAATAGTTTCTCTGCCCTAAAAATTCTTTGTGCTCTACCTATTCATCCCTCCCTTCTTCTCCACTGACCCCTGGAAGCCACTGATCTCTTTACTGTCACCATATTTTTTCTGTAATATATTGCTAGAATCAAAAGCTAGTCTTTTCAGACTGGCTTCTTTTATTTACCAACATGCATTCAAGGTTCCTCCAGGTCTTCTTGTGGCTCGATAACTCATTTCTTTTTATTGCTGAACAATATTCCATGTCTGAATGTACCACAGTTTGTGTAGCTATTCACCTTTTAAAGGACAGCTTCATTGCTTCCAAGTTTTGACAATTATGAATAAAGTTTCTATAAACATTCATGTGTAGGTTTAAAAACCTTATGTGGACATACATTTTAATTCATCGCTGGATCATATGGTAAGACAATTTTTAGCTTGTAAGAAACTGCCAAACCATTTTACATTCCCACCAACAGTGAATGAAGCTCCTGCTGCTCCAGATCCTCACCAGAATTTGGTGGCGTCAGCATGCTGGGTTTTAGACAAAATGGTGCAAAATGGTATCTCATTGTAGGATGATTTTTTTTTTTTTTGTATTGTAGGATAATTTTATAAGTCAACTGAGGTGCTTGAGCATCATAAATGCACTGCACAGGTAGGCAGGAATGGAAAGTGATGGCATACTAATGCATTTCGTTTCTGGGTCCCGCACGTTTCAGAAAATACTTTTCATCATCATTTTTACTCATTAAGTTAGATGTTTTCAGTCAAGAGTCAGACAGCTGATGAGGCCCCCTCATCAGCTGTCCTGTTCATATGGAGCTCTTTTTTCTACAGCCTCTGCTTCACAGCTCCCCCGTTTGAAAGCACTGGCCCAGTTGGAATTTTCATCTTCTTGTCAGTGTGGTGAGATTGCAGCTGATCTGCCCTCAGGGGGAAAACATCTCACTGTCAGGTGTATCCTAGTGTCATTTTGGACGGTACTGCACCCAGAATGTTTGTTTACATAGACACGCCCATGCTGTTTTCTCAGTTGGGTTTGACTGGGTGCCCTGGTCAGTCAGTGTCAGCAACAGTTATGATCATCAGCTTCATCAGCTTTTCCTGTTTCAAGAAGATTTTTGCATCTTGGTGACAAAACCCAAAGACCCAATACAAGGATATCGCCACATTAGAGGTAACATACTCATTTTGCAATCATGCCTCATCTCGAAAGCCTGAAGAGCTGTTATCATATGGTAGATCTTACGGTAAAGCCTTTCTTTATCTAGTAGATATTTCTCTCAAGTGTTGCCTTACTCAGTTTTATCTCATTAATATTAATGATAATATTAGTTGGGAAAGAGGCTGGAAGGTCTTGTCTAAGAGTTCTTTTGAGTGGAAAATACACTGTTTTTTCTTTGATTATATGTTTCTTTTTTTTTTTTTTTAAAGGGGGTGGTGGCTTTGAGGGTAGATATTGAAAGGGTATTCTAAGCTAGAGCTGTTCAGCAGAAATTTTCATGATGATGGAAATATTTTGCCCTGTTCCAGATGATAGTCACCAGTCACACCTGTCTCTTGAACCCTCCTGGGTTCAAGCGATTCTCCTGTCTCAGCCTCCCAAGTAGCTGGGATTACAGGTGCCTACCACCACACCAGTCACACATGTCTCTTGAATACAGCCAGTGTGACTGAGGAAGTATATTTTTCATTTTATTTAGTTTAAATTAATTTCAATAGCCCCAGGTAGCCAGTGGCTGAGAAGTGTAGGGGAGCACGCGAACTACTTGTTGACTGTGCACTCTTTCCTTTGGCAGAATGATAGAGATTTTACGGAAGGTGCTAAATTAAACTGGATAAATCTTTGGCCTATTGTCTTCTATCATGGAATTTGAAATGGTTCGTTTCTTGATTTGATTTTCTGTGTCAAGTTTGGTCTCTACGTGGGTGTATATTGTCTGGCAGAGCCATTGAAGTAATTCCCTCTGCTCTGGAAAGACTTCTGAGTTAGAAACCAGGGAAGTCAAGTGATTGACAAGTGTATTAGTCAGGATTGCTTAGATTGTGCTGTGACAACATATTCTTTTTTTTTTGGAGATAGAGTTTTGCTCTATCTTCCAGGCGAGAGTGCAGTGGCACACTCTCAGCTCACTGCTACCTCTGCCTCCTGGGTTCAAGCAATTCTCCTGTCTTAGCCTCCCAAGTAGCTGGGATTACAGATGGCCACTACCATGCCTGGCTAATTTTTATATTTTTAGTGGAGATGAGGTTTCACCATATTGACCAGGCTGGTCTCAAACTCCTGACCTCAGGTGATCCACCAGCCTTGGCCTCCCAAAGTGCTAGGATTACAGGCATAAGCTGTTGCTCCCGGCCAACAAATTCATCCTAAAATATCAGCGTCTTAACACCCCAAAGGCTCATCTGATGCAACCAGGCAACTGTGAAGAGCAGTCATCCTCCAGGCAGTCACTCAGCTATCCTGGCTGTTTCCATCTTGTGTCTTCATCATGGAAGCCACCAAAATCCCTGCAAAAGAGAAACAGAGAGTGGAAGGTTGCACACCAGCTCATAAATGTTTAGATCCAGAAATGACACAGTCCCTTCTGCTCACACCCCATTGGTTGTACGTGACAGATGGCCCTGCCAACTGCGAGAAGGCTGGGGAATGTGGAGGGGACCATGGGTATTTGGTAAGTAGTAAATGTCTTTTCCATACCCAATCCTTAGCACTCAAAAAATTTAAATACATTGGAATAATTTTGAAATTTTAAGCTATTTCCATTCTGCCACTTAGAAGTAATTTGGGAAGTGTGCAAAATATTTTATTTCTAGGTTTTAGTCTCACTTTGAAATGTAATCAGATACCCTATATCTCGGTAATTTTCACTTCCATTTCATTTTGAACATTTGGTGGTACAATGCTAATTTACCTTGAGATCTTTTGGGCACAGGTGCTCATAAATAAAAAAGTTATGGTAATCATTTCATTATCTAGATGAACAATTTTTAGTTCACATCTTTTGGGATGTGAACTGAAATACAAATAGAAAGAGTATTGTGCACAATTCTCTTCAGCATGTACTGAATTTGAGTATTACTCTGACATTTTTATTTATTTATTTATTTATTTACTTTTGAGACAGAGTTTCACTCTTGTTGCCCAGGCTGGAGTGCAATGGTATAATCTTGGCTCACTGCAACCTCCACCTCCCGGGTTCAAGTGAGTCTCCTGCCTCAGCCGCCCGAGTAGCTGGGATTACAGGTGCCTGCCACCACACCCAGCTAATTTTTGTATTTTTAATAGAGATGGGGTTTCACCACGTTGGTCAGGCTGGTCTCGAACTTTTGACCTCAGGTAATGCGCAAGCCTCGGCCTCCCAAAGTGCTAGGATTACAGGTGTGAGCCACCGCACCTGGCCTACACTGACATTTTATGAGCACACTCATTTGTTTTGTTTATTTTTAGTTTTGTAAAACCCTTGTACTACAGACCCTGGGGAAACAACAGTGTTCATTCATAATGACCAGATTTAAAGTGGCAAACGTGGAGAAACCACCTATGTTTTCCTAAATCTCCTCTCTCCTCAGCTATCATTTTTAAAATCTGCTTTCAAGGGGAACTTACAAGGATGTACTTTCTGTCATTATATCCCACGTTTCTTTAGTCCCAGAAATCACCAGGGAATTTGTCAGAAGTGCAGATTTCTTGTTGCCAGTGAATCTGAGATAGGGTCTAAGAATGTGTATTTTAACAAATGTTCCTTGATGATTTTTAAAAACATCGGCGTAGTTTGGGGACTTCATCTTATTTTAAGGTAATCAAGTTGGTTGAGTGGTGGGGAGTAGGACTCTTGTCACATAAGTAGGTTAATGATGAAACACCAGCTAGTATCCTTGATGAAGAACAGTTGATGAATGAGGTTGTATTTCATCAGCTTCCCAAACTTTAGTTTTTACTCTGCCATTTTCACAATTTTTGCAACAGTCTCATACTATTTATACAGTTATTTATTTAGTATTTTTTCATTCACATAAATCAACTTATTTGAATTTGAAATATCATGTGAAATCATGACTTTACCATCAAAAAAGTCTGTGTGTCACTTATAATAATTTAAATACTTCTTGTGGAGCAGGCACCAGATTTGAGGCACATGGTGTAAAATAATTCATTATGCTAGTGTAAGAAGCTCTCATGCTTCTAAAGTACTAGCTTATGGATTTGTTGACTGAACTGTGTGTGCCATGTGAGCTTGAGACAGGCAAACATGCTCACCCAGATTCAAGAATTTACATTCAATTTTCAGCCACTGGTAGTCTTAAATCAGAATGTTTTTGGTAATGGTAATAAATACTCAGACTTGATAATAAGTGGTCATTCCAACCGTAATTTGTGAATTTACTCATGTGTTAGTCCTGTCTTGAGCTGCATGCATCCACCTCTGTGTTTATGGTGAACACATACAAAAAACACTGTTTCAAATAGCCATTTTTTTTTTTGGTCCTTTTTCATAAGTACTATGTCCATTCACCATGACTTTTGTCGCAGACAGGATGCTCACTATACCTATCATTAAGCACATGTATGTAATGTGTCCAGACAGGGAACATTTTCTGTGTTTCGTGGAAGCTTCAGTGAGGTAAATTTAAATGTATGCACTGTTGACATTTTTGTTAATTTGAAATAATACGTAATAATTCCAGCTTAGCTGACAGCTACCCCCTTTCTATCTTCTCGTATTTACCATTATTCTAACACCCTCCCTAACACCCTCACTTTCCCCTCAGTTACCTCCGATTATAACAAAATTCCTTGAAAGATGATTTGTCTTCTACATTTTGTTAACCTGCTGCGGTCTTGCTCTGTACCCTTACCAAGGGCACCAGCGACTTCCACTTTCTTCAATGCAGTGGTCAGTTCTTGGATCTTGTCTTACTGACCCATGGCAGTTTTGGACACAGAGGGCCACTTGCTCCTCCTGGAAACTTGTCCTCTTCTTGTTTCCAGGACCCTCCCCATTGCCTGAATTTCTTCCTCCCCTCTTGGTCCCCCAACTCTGCTTCCCAGTTTCTTTACCTCCTCAGCTCGTTTTTGGGCTGGACTCAGAAAAAGAGAGTGCAATCATGACAAAGACAAATGTAGAGGGAGGTTCGTAGCCTAATTTATATAAATAAACAATTGGAAACAGTAGGAGAATGGTTAAATAAATCATAAAAATGTTCATATAGTAGAATATTGTGCAACTGGTGAAATATATTTTCTAAGAAAAATCGATGACATTGGAAATATTTATGATCTTTTGTTTTATTAAAGTAGGGTATACAACTGTGGATTCAATAATATGATTTTGTAAAAGATTATATATATATATATACACACACACACACATAAATGCATAGACAAAAGACCAGTATAAATGTAACTGGGACTACAGGCACATGCCACTATGCCCAGCTAATTAAAACATTTTTTTTGGTGTTTTGAGACGGGTCTCACTATGTTGTCCAGGCTTGTCTTGAACTCCTGGGCTCAAGCAATCCACCCCACCTTGGGTTCCCAAAGTGTTGGGATTACCAGCGTGAGCCATTGTGTCCAGCCAGTGTTGGGATTACCAGTGTGAGCCATTATGTCCAGCCAGATGTTAACTATTTTAAAACATTCTAAAGGGAACATGTGTTACTACTGTAAAGAAAACAATTTTTAAAAAGAATAAAGCGAAACCTGCAAAAATCTGAGAAAGACCTCAGATGGGGTGGATTTCCAGGGAAGAGTATGGCAGGGAGCCAGTTGGGGAAACATCCCAGATTTTTCTGAATCACATCTTTTAATTAAAAAAAAAAAATCAAATTGGCATGAACTTCAAGTATATTGTGCACATTTTCATTCTAATGTGAGAAGCAAAATCCGTGTGGAAAAACTACATTTTTCTGAGTATTCACTATCTTAGAATATTTTGCTCCATTTCATTAATGCAAGTAACTGAAAAGTTCTCTACCACCTCCACACACTGTGGAGAACAGAGCACGATGAAATGCATTCATCTCATCCGTTCTCCCACGTTTCTGTGTTACTAGTGAGGCAGGAAGAACGGGGGTTGGCTTAGCCTTTCCCAGTTGCCCCCAGCTGACTTTCACGTCCATTCCATTGTCGGCACTGCTACCCCCGTAGACTCTTCTACAGAGGAGGCTAGGATAGCCGCTATTTGGTTTTTCTAGCCTCCGTAGTGGAAATGACAAGGGAGAAGGAGATAGAAGTGGCTTTTGGGTCAGCGGGCAAGAAGTGAAGCACTTGAGAAGATCTGTGCCGCTGTATCTGTGAGTTTACTAAGGCTGGTGGGAGGCACCATCACAGCACGTGCCTCACAAAGGAGAGCATGACTGTGGCCTGACCCGGAGGGGATGGGGAGGCTGGGTGCAAGGGTTCCTGAAGATTCCCTGAGGGGAGGGACTTAAGCTGGGTGTGAAGGGATTAATGGGATTGGGTAAGAGCTGCCTTTCCCAAGTCTGATCCTTGCGATCTGATCCTTGAGATGTTTGTGGGGGTTCTGTGAACAATAAGCTTGAGAACTGCTGTCTGTCATATCCCTGTCTTGGAAACTCACAAGTCACATTTACATCTTAAAGGCTCTGAGAAGTCCTGAAGTTAAAACAAACAAACAAAACCACCTATTTAGCTATCAACTACTTAATTATGTTTGTAACTCAGAACTTCCTAAAAGTATCTGGCCACTGGGGCCCTCTTCGTAGGTATCAACTGTAAGGTTTCAGTGGAGCCAGTGTTTCATGGAACACATTTTGGGAAGCGCCAGGTTAGCTGGAGAGCAGAGGATGGCAGGAATGCACAGATCACCTATTTCTCTGTGTGACAATATGCAAGTGAGATTCTGCCTTTTTTTCCTGCACCTGGGGCTGGGGAACGAAGCTGAGGATAAAAGATATTGAGCTCCTCATTTCCTAAGCTTGCGGAAGTGCGGGCGGAGGGGGCCAGCCACCTCCCTGCAGGTCTTACTGAAAAGTGTCACTTTAGAAAAGGGGCCCTGCCACCAATATGCCCCCAGTGCTCCCTCCTCCCCTCCAACTCCCGGGACTGTAAGGAGATGACGGAAAGAAGGGGTGCATGTGGGTTTTGTGTGTGAGGTCAGTGGCTTTTTGGGGAGGGCAGTGTTCACGGACAGAGGGAGAGGTAGTGGGTGCTTCTCCGCCCCAAAGTCAAGGGAGGGATTCTAGAAGGATCATCTGTAAAGCTGGGGGCATCTGCAAGAGGGGAGACTGGTATTTCATTTTCCTGGAGAATGTCTCAGCCCCTGGACTTGCTGCCCCACCTCTGTGCTCCCTGAGTAGACGAGAAGGGAATGGGAGAGGGTGCAGAGGGGACAGCTGTGAGGACGAGCTCCATGAATTTTTGGTCAACCCATACAGTGACTCTGAAGGTTGCTGAACTTGAGTGCGCTGTTGCCACCCCACCAGAAGTCTGCTGGTGAGGCCAGGGGACCCCTGCAAATTGTGAGTGGTGGAGGCTGAGGAACTGGGGGTCGAGGTGGACACAGCTAGAACTGAGTGGACTCTGGCAGAACCCTTCAAGGACTGCATTAATGCTGAGAGTTGGGGCACCTGCCCCGCAGAGGCCCCGGTGGCCAGACAGGGTTAGGTGGATAAACAGTAGCTACTAAGAGAAAAGGGGTTGCAGTCCTGCTCCCCCGTGCCTCCTGCCTGCCCCAGCCCCAGAGGAGCACGGGTGGAAAGGAGGCGCAGGTGGGAAGGAACACTTCCTTTCTGTGCTGTGACCATCACGGGTGGTGGTGATGCAGTACATTTGGAGAGAGTTTTGGGGTAAAAAAAATTCCCTAAACTCATGCCATATTTTTAGCTGAATAAGACAAGATTTCTTTTTAAAAATAGTTCATAATGTTTTTGTTATGAATGAGATTTCTTAATGTCATCTCCATGCAGCACTTCTGTATCAGCCAGGCCTCGTGGTGTCGTTTAATCTTAACGCTGTCAACTCTATCAGTTTTAGGTTCTAGTGGAAAGAGGCTTTCATCAAATCATCCTCTGTTCGGACATTAATGAATGTAGGGCTGAAGTGTCCTGGAATGACCTATGGCATGACAGAAGTCCTGATTCACTCTTCGTGTCTATGAGACTTTTTCCCTTGGGGGCCCACGGTGTGATGCGCACACATCTTTACATTCAAAATTAGATTGCATATTTTACAAATACATACAAGAGTAGATAATAACAAACACCATGAACTGCCATCTGGCTTGGGAAGGAGCCCATTAACAAACACCATCAAGAGCCCCCTGTGGACACCTGTCTCTTCTCATTTCTTGTTTTCTCCTCCCCAGGGTTACCTGCTATCCTGAATTTGGTGCTGCAAATGCATGTCACTGTAATATGCTTTGAGTAGGACAACTTTTCCAGGCAGCTATGCCCAGTTAAATAGATGAGAGCTCAAAATACCACTTCCTGACCGAGGGAACGTAATCCCTTTCCTACCAGGGGTCAGGTCAGGAGGCCTCCGAGGTGGTTTTCCTGGCTAACCTTCCCTTTTTCCATCGTGCTGGCCCTGTGAGGATTTTTGTGGAAGGACAGGGTCACTAAAGCCTGTGGAGCTGCTGATGTGGCAGAATCTTCCAGACAAGTGACTCCGGATGGCTCTTCACAGACTGGAAGTGGCCCATGCTGGCCCCTGGGTGTGTGGCCTCTCTCTCCCAGGCGGTCAAAAGGCTTGTGGCCTGGCTGTGTCCTGAGGATTCATTACTCAGGTAGGGCACAGCAGGGCCCAGGTATGTGCTGGAGGACGCTCTCCAGTGTGCTCTGTGTCCCCAGGTCCCTGACAGAGAAAGCACCCACGGAGTAAGAAAACTCAGCAAGCACTATTTTTATATGGTCTCAAACCACATGGATGATCTTCTCCTCATCAGGGCTCAATTTATTATTGCAACCCTTCCTTCTTGCTTACCCATAGTGGAACAGAAAGCTAATTACTGACGTTTCCTTTTATCTCAAGTTCTGATACTAAAATGTCGTAGTTGAGGTAGCTAAGAGGAGGCAGATGGGGTGAAACTGCATGTCTGGAAGGGTTCTAGGTATCACACAGAAAAAGAGATTTTTATGGGAGACTCAGGGTTAAATACACTAAGCTCATTAACTAACCACAACAACTGCAGGACTTCACAGAGACTTCAATAGGCTAACATTTATTGTGATTATCCTAGAGTGAAATATACATGTGGAGGGTGTCAAAGTCATTTGACCATGGAAGTTTAAAAAATGGTACATCTTATGAAGCCATGAGCTCAGGACATACTTTGGGATTGGCTGGATTAAAATATTTGATTTTCCTTACATTTTCACTTTGTTATGTTGGCTTTCTAAATGGCTGCTATTGGCACTGACAAGGAATGGAGAGTGTGTGTGTGTGTGTGTGTGTGTGTGTGTGTGTGTGTATGTATGTGTGAGTGAGAGAGAGAGAGAGAGAGAGTAAAAAACTGGATCTTTTACAAGCTATTTAATAGTCTATCAGTCTGTATATTATAGAAAGCTCATTAAAGGCATTGCCCCCCACAAAGTATTCTGTTTTTCTAGTATCCAAGTTTCCTACATTCTCCAAATCTTTTTTGTGCCAAATAGATTGAAAGTTAATTCCATTAAAGAATGTAGAACTACAGGCTGGGCACCGTGACTTATGCCTGTAATCCCAGCACTTTGGGAGGCTGAGGTGGGCAGATCACGAGGTCAAGAGATCAAGACCATCCTGGCCAACATGGCGAAACCCCGTCCCTACTAAAAATACAAAAAATTAGCAGGGTGTGGTGATGGGCACCTGTAATTCCAACTACTCAGTAGGCTAAGGCATGAGAATCGCTTGAACCAGGGAGGCAGAGGTTGCAATGAGCTGAGAGTGCCATTGCACTTCACCCTGGGTAACAGAGCAAGACTCTGTCCCACAAAATAAAAATTAAAAAAAAAAAAAAAGAAAGAATGTAGGACTACAAAAGGAAGTTAGAAAAATGCCTGTTTGTTTTTCCATTGCAACCGTCCCCAGGGGTGTCCATTTTTGAATGGACTCTTTTGCTAATGGTCTAGGGCTTTTGACAGATTTGTAGTTCTGTTTCTGAGATGAGCAAGCCATGGGAAAGTACCTGTAATGACTGTGGAGGAAGGCACAACTAGCAGATAAAAAGCAAGGTGATAGAACAGAAAAGAGGGGCTGGGTGCCAGTGTATATTAGATTTGGGGGAATTGAAGTTCTGTAGGGCAGGAAACACACATCACATTTATTAGGATTAGAATAAAACTTGGTTGCCCTCTTGTGTTTGAAATCTCAGTGACCTGGCCTACTGAGTGTGTGTGACCTGCAATGCTGAACAAAAGTCATAGGTCCTTCATTTCTCTGTGTTTATCATACTGGTTGCCTTATTGATTGAGATTTTGCTTAGTGAATTACCTACTCTGATGATAATGGCAGGGAATAACAACTATTAAAAGTGATTTTTTTCTATAGATATATGAGGTTTGATTCAAAAAGAATAGTCTTAAATGTGTTGAGTTCAGTATGGCTGCCTGTAAGTGTGTGAGACAAAGGGAAATGGCATTGTGTTGTTAATCCTTGTGGGCCGCTAGACTCTCCAGGTGGTTTTGCTGATTCTCATGTTGAGCTTATATTAGTTTACTCTTCCAAATGCCCATCTTTCAAGTGGCCCCCAAATGTGGTGCCAAGGCCCTATCCTACAGCAATTAGAATCCTTTTCTTTCCTTCCACTTCTGCTTATCTAGTATGGAATCCTGTGGGCTTTTGCTGCGGGGCACTGCAGGGCCATTTGAAAGGATTGTTGAAATGGCTGGAGACTTGAGCAGAATTTCCTCCTTTTTCCTCCTATCATTTACTTATTTATTAATTTTTTATTCTAAAATTTATCTGAGTAAGCAAAGTAATTAGGATCGCCAAAGCAATTTTTTTTGTGTGAAAGTTTTTTGTAAACCACTTTAATGAGGGATGATTTGCATGTAAAAAGCTGTACATATTTAATATATACCACTTGATGAGTTTGGGGATAAGCATACATCTTTGAAACCATAACCACCATCAAGGCCATAAACACATCAATCTCCTCCTGAAGTTTCTTCTATCCACATTATTATTGTTATTATTATTATTATTATTGTGTGTGGTGAGAACACTTAACATGACATCTACCTGCTTAGCGAATTTCAAGTATTGAGTACAATACTGTTAAAAACAGGCACTATGCTGTATAGCAGTAGATCTCAAGGGCTTGTTTATCTTGCATAAATGAAACTTTACACTCTTTGACCATCACTTCCCTATTTGCCTCTCCTTGCCAGCCCCTGGAAGTTACCATTGTACTCTCTACTTCTGTGAGTTTGGCTATTTTAAATTCCACATATAAGCGAGATCATGCAATATTTTTCTTTCTGTGTCTGGCTTATTTCACTTATCAGTGTTCCCAGGTTCATCCATGCTGTTGCAAAATAGCAGGATTTTTTTTTCTTTTTTAAGACTGAATAATATTCCACTCTATCTCTATACCTGTATCATATTTTCTTTATCCATTCATCTGTCAATGGACTTTAGATTGTTTCCATATTTTGACAATTGTGAATAGTGCTGTAATGAACATGGGAATGCAGATATCTCTTTGACATACTGATTTAATTTTCTTTAGATATATACCCAGTAGCGGAATTGCTGTATCGTATGGTAGATCTATTTGTGATTTTTGAGAAATGTACATACTTTTTTCTCAAAGTTTCTGTGTAATTTGTATACCACCAACAAGCCTTCTTGTTTCTCTACATCTTTGTTTCTCTACACTTATCTTTAGTCTTTTTAATAATAGCCATACCAAAAAGCATGAGGTGATATCTTCTTGTGGTTTTGATTTGCACTTCCCTGATGATCCGTGATGTACAGCCCATTTTCATATACATGTTGGTGGCTTGAATATCTTCTTTGGACCAATATCTGTTCAGCCCCATTGTCCATTTTTTTTTTAACCAGGTTATTGGTTCAATTAGTATTGAGTTACGTGAGTTCCTTTTGTATTTTATATATCAGATACATGGTTTGCAAATATTTTCTTCCATTCCATACATTGACTTTTCAGTTTGTTGCTTATTTCCTTTGGTGTGAATAAATTTTTAGTTTGATGCAATCCTATTCATCTTTTATTTTTTCTTTTATTGCCTGTGCTTTGATATTACATCCAAAAATTCACTGCCAATGTCAATGTGAAGAAGATTTTTCCTTATGTTTTCTTCTGGGAGTTTTATAGTTTCAGGCATTAGGCTTAAGTCTTTCATTCATTTTGAGTCTTTTAAAAAGTAATTTCAATTTTTTTTTATTTTAGATTTAGGGCATACATGTACAGGTCTGTCACATAGGAACACTGCATGATGCTAGGGTTTGGTGTATGGATGATCCTGTCACCCAGGCAGTGAGCACAGCACCCAACAGGCAGCCCCTCAGCCCTCACCCCTTCCCTTCTTCCCTCCTCCAGCAAACTCCAGTGTCTGTTGCTCCTATCTTTGTGTCCATGTGTACTCAATGTTTAGCTCCCACTTATTTAATTCTCACTTATAAGTGAGAACATGTGGTATTTGGTTTTCTGTTCCTCGTTAATTCACTTAGGATAATGGCCTCCAACTGCATCCATGTTGCTGCAAAGGATATGATTTCATTCTTTTTTATGGTTATGTAGTATGTCATGATGGATATATACCACATTTTATCAAATCCACCATTGATGGGCACCTAGGTTGATTCCATGTCTTTGCTGTTGTGAATAGTGCTGTGATGAATATGCAAGTGAATGTGTCTTTTTAGTAAAACAATTTATATTTCTTTGGGTATATACCAAGTAATGGGATTGCTGGAATTGAATGGTCTGTTTTAAGTTCTTTGAGAAATCTTCGAACTGCTTGCCACAATGGCTGAACTAATTTGGATTCCCACCAGCAGTGTATAAGCATTCCATTTATTCTACAGCCTTGCTAGCATCTGTTATTTTTTGACTTTTTAATAATAGCCATCTGACTGGTGTGAGATGGTATCCTCATTGTGGTTTTGATTTGCATTTCCCCGATAATTAGTGATGTTGAGCACTTTTTCATGTGTTTGTTGGCCGCTTTTATGTCATGTTTTGAAAAGTATCAGTTCATGTCCTTCATCCATTTTTTAATGGGGTTGTTTGTTTTTTGCTTGTTGAATTGCTCAAGTTCCTTATAGATTCCAGATATTAGGTCTTTGTTGGAGGCATAGTTTGAGAATATTTTCTCCCACTCTGTAGGCTGTCTACTCTGTTGATAGTTTCTTTTGCTGTGAAAAAGCTCTTTAGTTTAATTAGGTCCCACTTGTCAATTTTGCTTGTGTTGCAATTGCTTTTAAAGATGTAGCCATAAATCTTTGATCTTTACCAAGGCTGATGTCGAGAAATGTATTTCGTAGGTTTTCTTCTAGGATTTTTATAGTTTGAGGTCTCACATTGAAATCTTTAATCCATATTGAGTTCATTTTTGTATATGGTAAAAGATACCTCCTGTCATTTTAAACACATACATACACACATGTGTACATGCACATGTGCGCATGTGCACACACACACATACACAAGTGTAGGGGGCTAAGCTCCAGCTGAGGGTAAAATGGGAGACATTCTGATGACTTGACAATCTACTCAGCCTCTGGTAGCCTACTTATTTCCCCCATTTTTCTTGTGATGTTTTCTTCGTTATTTAACGTGGACAATGTCTAAAGTGGTTTCATTCATGGTCTTTAATCAGTCAACATTTAATGGGGTGATGTTGATGGTCCCAATTAGGCCTGGGAACTTGGAAGGAGATTTGTCAATGAATGAGACAAGGTCCCTGCCCTAAAAAGCCTCACCATTGAATGGGTAAACTTGTGATTAGCCACGGAGGTCTTTTGTGGAGAAAGTGAATTTTGAGTGTGAAATAAAGGGAGGAGAATAATTCAAATATTAGGAAAGTGGAAGTATTGGCATCTGATTTTTTAAAATGGGGTCCCTTTTTCTATATTGCAGGCATTCTGTTTATGACTTCATCATTTGTAATCCCAACTGTCCTAATCTGTAGTTTTAAGTAGTTGGGTGTTTCCTTTCACTGTTGATCAATTTTCACTCGAGTTTCAGTGGCATCCATGACTAAATTTGCATTTAAAGATGGCTAAATCAACAGATCTGTATGAGATTCACATGTTAGCTCAGGACAAAATGCAGAGTGCAATGTTATAAAGGGGCTTTGAATAAAATGCTTATATTTTTGTCCTTCCTTTTTGTGCATTAGCGCATTACCTCAGAGGAACCAGGGTTGAAGGGAAGCATATCACTGAGATGGTGATATGCTTCCCTTAAAAATTACTTATTAAGTAATTTTTTTTAAAAGGAGGCCAAAGGAGTATATATTTTGATGTATCCAGATGTGATCCATAATAGGTGCAAACAGGGAAAACTGTAGGAGTTAAAACTTGGAGGGTCCATTTCTATTCTAGTTGTAACCCAAAATTGGTAAACGTGTAGTCTTTATTGTTCTTGCTTGGAAATTGAATAAAAAATTTTTTCGAGCCAGATTTAACATCACAGTGATGGACAATTAACTTACAATAAGGTTCTGATTAAAGATATTTTGGAAAATTTTATTATTTTGGGTTGTTGGATCCTTGAATCTACCCCTTGCACCAAAATCCCAGGCCTATTCATCTTCCAAAGCCTTCTGATATGTAGTTAGACCTGGGACATCTTCTCAAATTTCCTTGAGGCTCTTCATTGTTCTCTTCTCTGTGCTAGTTCACATTTTCATTGTTGCATTTTCCACAGGGTAATATTTGGTTAAATCTCTTTCCTCCTCTCTAGGCTAATAAGGGCTCTCCTAGTATGTCTGCATCCCCAGGAACTGGCTAGGGCTGGCACTTTCTCAGCACTTAGTTAATATTTGTTGTATTAAATCTGTTACTACTGTAGCATTTGAAGTTCACTAACTCTAGCAGTATCTTGGAGATCTGTTATTTCATCCCACTTATGGCTTCAGAAGGCTTTTTAGCAGATATCTAAGATGAGGAAAAAGTGGTTCATATTAAAATAAAATTTCCCACAAGTAGAGAGAAATGTAATGGTAAAGTCTTAAGCTCTTTCTTATTCTATGAGATAGGTTGTTTTAGGGGGAGGGAAGGGAGGTGGTAAACTCTTAGTTTTTAGGAACAGGAGAAATATGAGAAATGCTTTTAACAAAGCCTGCCTGATTCACTTTGGAAGGTGGCTTTTCAGTGGCTTTTTATAATCTATTGCTAGTGGTATTTTTCCCACACAGGATTGTGACTACTGGCATAAATTTTACTTCTTGATAATGATAACTTGGGTGACACCATTAATATTGTCTTCCTTGCTCTGCTGAAAACAAATAGCATGTCAAGTGAGATGAATGGCAGGGGTTATGTGGGAAATAATGCTATTTGCCATACAAGCAGTGTTACAAGGATCCTTGCTAACCAAATGCTTAGACGAAACATGCTTACAGCAGCTCATGGGAGAATATTCATAATCAGTTTATGGCTTCATGTTGATTCCAGATGTCACTGTTAATTCAGGAGTTTAATTTTTCATGTTATTAAACTGAGGTGTAGAGTTGAATATTCAGTCATTGCTATCAAAGGACTTAGTGGGGTAAATGTTTGTGTGTGTGCACATTTGAGTTGAAACATTAACTAATGTTCCCTTATGGAAAGGAACAGAATAAGCCCCATTATGTTACACATTTTCTTTTTTTAAAAAATTTATTTATTTTTTATTATACTTTAAGTTCTAGGGTACATGTGCACAACGTGCAGGTTTGTTACATATGTATACATATGCCATGTTGGTGTGCTGCACCCATTAACTCATCATTTGCATTAGGTATATCTCCTAATGCTATCCTCCCCTCCTCCCACCCCATGACAGGCCCTGGTGTGTCATGTTCCGCTTCCTGTGTCCAAGTGTTCTCATTGTTCAACTCCCACTTATGAGTGAGAACATGTGGTGTCTGGTTTTTTGTCCTTGCGATAGTTTGCTGAGAATGATGGTTTCCAGCTTCATCCATGTCCCTACAAAGGACATGAATTCATCCTTTTTTATGGCTGCATAATATTCCATGGTGTATATGTGCCACATTTTCTTAATCCAGTCTATTACTGATGGACATTTAGGTTGGTTCTAAGTCTTTGCTATTGTGAATAGTGCCACAATGAACACACATGTGCATATGTCTTTACAGTAGCATGATTTATAATCCTTTGGGTATATACCCAGTAATAGGATGGCTAGGTCAAATGGTATTTCTAGTTCTAGATCCTTGAGGAATCCCCACACTGTCTTCCACAATGGTTGAACTAGTTTACAGTCCCACCAACAGTGTTACTGTGTTCCTATTTCTCCACATCCTCTCCACCACTTGCTGTTTCCTGACTTTTAATGATTGCCATTCTAACTGGTGTGAGATGGTATCTCATTGTGGTTTTGATTTGCATTTCTCTGATGGCCAGTGATGATGAGCATTTTTTTCGTGTGTCTGTTGGCTGCATAAATGTCTTCTTTTGAGAAGTGTCTGTTCATATCCTTTGCCCACTTTTTGATGGGGTTGTTTTTTTCTTGTAAGTTTGAGTTCTTTGTAGATTCTGGATATTAGCCCTTTGTCGAATGGGTAGACTGCAAAAATTTTCTGCCATTCTGTAGGTTGCCTGTTCACTCTGATGGTAGTTTCTTTTGCTGTGCAGAAGCTCTTTAGTTAATTAGATCCCATTTGTCAATTTTGGCTTTCATTGCCATTGCTTTTGGTGTTTTAGACATGAAGTCCTTGCCCATGCCTATGTCCTGAATGGTATTGCCTACGTTTTCTTCTAGGGTTTATATGGTTTTAGGTCTAACATTTAAGTCTTTAATCCATCTTGAATTAATTTTTGTATAAGATGTAAGGAAGGGATCCAGGTTCAGCTTTCTACATATGGCTAGCCAATTTTCCCAGCACCATTTATTAAATAGGGAATCATTTCCCCATTTCTTGTTTTTGTCAGGTTTTTCAAAGATCAGATGGTTGTAGATGTATGGTATTATTTCTGAGGGTTCTGTTCTGTTCCATTGGTCTATATCTCTGTTTTGGTACCAGTACCATGCTGTTTTGGTTACTGTAGCCTTGTAGTATGGTTTGAAGTCAGGTAGTGTGATGCCTTCAGCTTTGTTCTTTTGGCTTAGGATTGTCTTGGAGATGCGGGCTCTTTTTTGGTTCCATATGAACTTTAAAGTAGTTTTTTCCATTCTGTGAAGACAGTCATTGGTAGCTTGATGGACATGGCATTGAATCTATAAATTACCTTGGGCAGTATGGTCATTTTCACAATATTGATTCTTCCTATCAATGAGCATGGAATGTTTTTCCATTTGTTTGTGTCCTCTTTTATTTCGTTGAGCAGTGGTTTGTAGTTCTTCTTGAAGAAATCCTTCACATCCCTTGTAAGTTGGATTCCTAGGTATTTTATTCTCGTTGAAGCAATTGTGAATGGGAGTTCACTCATGATTTGACTCTCTGTTTGTCTGTTATTGGTGTATAAGAATGCTTGTGATTTTTGCACATTGATTTTGTATCCTGAGACTTTGCTGAAGTTGCTTATCAGTTTATGGAGATTTTGGGCTAAGACAATGGGATTTTTTAAATATACAATCATGTCATCTGCAAATAGGGACAATCGGACTTCCTCTTTTTCTAATTGAATACCCCTTATTTCTTTCTCCTGCCTGATTGCCCTAGCCAGAACTTCCAACACTATGTTGAATAGGAGTGGTCAGAGAGGGCATCCCTGTCTTGTGCCAGTTTTCAAAGCGAATGCTTCCAGTTTTTGCCCATTCAGTATGATATTGGCTGTGGGTTTGTCATAAATAGCTCTTATTATTTTGAGATATGTCCCATCAATACCGAATTCATTGAGAGTTTTTAGCATTAAGGGCTGTTGAATTTTGTCAAAGGCCTTTTCTGAATCTATTGAGATAATCATGTGGTTTTTGTCTTTGGTTCTGTTTATATGATGGATTACGTTTATTGATTTGCATATGTTGAACCAGCCTTGCATCCCAGGGGTGAAGCCTACTTGATCATGGTGGATAAGCTTTTTGATGTGCTGCTGGATTCGGTTTGCCAGTTTTTTATTGAGGATTTTTGCATCGATGTTCATCAGGGATATTGGTCTATAACTCTCTTTTTTTGTTGTGTCTCTGCCAGGCTTTGTTATCAGGATGATGCTGGCCTCATAAAATGAGTTAGGGAGGATTTCCTCTTTTTCTATTGCTTGGAATAGTTTCAGAAGGAATGGTACCAGCTCCTCCTTGTACCTGTGGTAGAATTTGGCTGTGAATCCGACTGGTCCTTTTTTTGGTTGATAGGCTATTAATTATTGCCTCAATTTCAGAGCCCGTTATTGGTCTATTCAGGGATTCAACTTCTTCCTGGTTTAGTCTTGGGAGGGTATATGTGTCCAGGAATTTATCCATTTCTTCTAGATTTTCTAGTTTATTTGCATAGAGGTGTTTTTAGTATTCTCTGATGGTAGTTTGTATCTCTGTGGTATTGGTGGTAATATCCCCTTTATCATTTTTTATTGTGTCTCTTTGATTCTTCTCTCTTTTCTTCTTTATTAGTCTTGCTAGTGGTTTATCAATTTTGTTGATCTTTTCAAAAAACCAGCTCTTGGATTCATTGATTTTTGTTTTCATTGGTTTCAAAGAACATCTTTATTTCTGCCTTCATTTTGTTATGTACCCAGTAGTCATTCAGTAGCAGGTTGTTCAGTTTTCATGTAGTTGTGTGATTTTGAGTGAGTTTCTTAATCCTGAGTTCTAGTTTGATTGCATTGTGGTCTGAGAGACAGTTTGTTATAATTTCTGTTCGTTTACATTTGCTGAAGAGTGCTTTACTTCCAACTATGTGGTCAATTTTGGAATAAGTGTGATGTGGTGCTGAGAAGAATGTATATTCTGTTGATTTGGGGTGGAGAGTTCTGTAGATGTCTATTAGGTCCACTTGGTGCAGAGCTGAGTTCAATTTCTGGATATCCTTGTTAACTTTCTGTCTCGTTGATCTGTCTGATGTTCATAGTGGGGTGTTCAAGTCTCCCATTATTATTGTGTGCGAGTCTAAGTCTCTTTATAGGTCTCTAAGGACTTGCTTTATGAATCTGGGTGCTCCTGTATTGGGTGCATATATATTTAGGATAGTTAGCTCTTCTTGTTGAATTGATCCCTTTACCATTATGTAATGGCCTTGTCTCTTTTGATCTTTGTTGGTTTAAAGTGTGTTTTATCAGAGACTAAGATTGCAACCCCTGCCTTTTTTTTGTTTTCCATTTGCTTGGTAGATCTTTCTCCATCCCTTTATTTTGAGCCTATGTATGTCTCTGCATGTGAGATGGGTCTCCTGAATACAGCACACTGATGGGTCTTGACCCTTTATCCAATTTGCCAGTCTGTGTCTTTTAATTGGGGCATTTAGCCCATTTACATTTAAGGTTAATATTGTTATGTGTGAATTTGCTCCTGTCATTATGATGTTAGCTGGTCATTTTGCTCATTAGTCGTGCAGTTTCTTCCTAGCATCGATGGTCTTTACATTTTGGCATGTTTTTGCAGTGGCTGGTACCAGTTGTTCCTTTCCATGTTTAGTGCTTCCTTCAGGAACTCTTGCAGGGCAGGCCTGTTGGTGACAAAATCTCTCAGCATTTGCTTGTCTGTAAAGGATTTTATTTCTCCTTCACTTATGAAACTTAGTTTGACTGGATATGAAATTCTGGGTTTAAAATTCTTTTCTTTAAGAATGTTGAATATTGGCCCCCACTCTCTTCTGGCTTTTAGAGTTTCTGCCGAGAGATCCGCTGTTAGTTTGATGGGCTTCCCTTTGTGGGAAACCCGACCTTTCTCTCTGGCTCCCCTTAACATTTTTTCCTTCATTTTAACTTTGGTGAATCTGACAATTATGTGTCTTGGAGTTGCTCTTCTTGAGGAGTATCTTTGTGGCGTTCTCTGTATTTCCTGAATTTGAATGTTGGCCTGCTTTGCTAGGTTGGGGAAGTTCTCCTAGATAATATCCTGCAGAGTGTTTTCCAACTTGGTTCCATTCTCCCCATCACTTTCAGGTACACCAAACAGATGTAGATTTGGTCTTTTCACACAGTCCCATATTTCTTGGAGGCTTTGTTTGTTTCTTTTTACTTTTCTCTCTAAAGTTCTCTTCTCACTTCATTTCATTCATTTGATCTTCAGTCACTGATACCCTTTCTTCCAGTTGATCGAATCGGTTACTGAAGCTTATGCATTTGTCACGTAGTTCTCGTGCCATGGTTTTCAGCTCTATCAGGTCATTTAAGGACTTCTCTATGTTGGTTATTCTAGTTAGTCATTTGTCTAATCTTTTTTCAAGGTTTTTAGCTTCTTTGCAATGGGTTCGAACTTCCTCCTTTAGCTCGAAGAAGTTTGATTGTCTGAAGTCTTCTCTTAACTCGTCAAAGGAATTCTCCATCCTGCTTTGTTCTGTTGCTATTGAGGAGCTGTGTTCCTTTGGAGGGGGAGAGGCGTTCTGATTTTTAGAATTTTCAGCTGTTCTGCTCTGTTTTTTCCCCATCTTTGTGGTTTTATCTATCTTTGGTCTTTGATGATGGTGACGTACAGATGGGGTTTTGGTGTGGATGTCCTTTCTGTTTGTTAGTTTTCCTTCTAACAGTCAAGACCCTCAGCTGCAGATCTGTTGGAGTTTGCTGGAGGTCCACTCCAGACCCTGTTTGCCTGGGTATCCACAATGGAGGCTGCAGAACAGCGAATATTGCTGAACATCAGATGTTGCTGCCTGATCGTTCCTCTGGAAGCTTCGTCTCAGAGGGGCACCCGGCCATGTGGGGTGTTAGTCTGCCCCTACTGGGGGGTGCCTCCCAGTTAGGCTACTTGGGGTTCAGCGACCCACTTGAGGAGGCAGTCTGTCCATTCTCAGATCTCAAACTCTGTGCTGGGAAAACCACTACTCTTTTCAAAGCTGTCAGACAGGGACATTTAAGTCTGCAGAGGCTTCTGCTGCCTTTTGTTTGGCTATGCCCTGCCCCGAGAGGTAGAGTCTACAGAGGCAGTCAGGCCTCCTTGAGCTGCTGTGGGCTCCACCCAGTTCGAGCTTCCTGGCCGCTTTGTTTACCTACTCAAGCCTCAGCAATGGCTGGCACCCCTCCCCCAGCCTCGCTGCTGCCTTGCAGTCCGATCTCAGACTGCTGTGCTAGCAATGAGGGAGGCTCGGTGGGCGTGGGACCCTCCAAGCCAGGCGTGGGATATAATCTCCTGGAGTGCCGTTTACTAAGACTGTTGGAGAAGCACAGTATTAGGGTGGGAGTGACCCTATTTTCCAGGTGCCGTCTGTCACAGCTTCCCTTGGCTAGGAAAGGGAATTCCCTGACCACTTGCACTTCCCAGGTGAGGCGATGCCTTGCCCTGCTTTGGCTCACACTCGGTGGGCTACGCCCACTCTCCTGCACCCACTGTCCGACAAGTCCCAGTGAGATGAACCCGGTACCTCAGTTGAAAATGCAGAAATCACCCGTCTTCTGTGTCGCTCACGCTGGGAGCTGTAGACTGGAGCTGTTCCTATTCAGCCATCTTGGAACTGCCCCCCACATTTAGTTTGTGATCTTACATTGAAATCTTTAATCTATCTTAAATTCATTTTTGTGTGTGGTGAAAGGTACCTCCTGTCATTTTAAAAACATAAACTGAATACATAAACTGATGTGATGGGCTGGGGAAGAACTTGGCTATTTGAATGAGGGACACCTAGAGTGCCATCTCTGGGAAAGTATATCTTGCTTTGCTGCCTGCTGGCTACCAAATGTAGCTTCCAAGGAGCTATGGAGGCCCTGGTGGTCAAGTCCTAGGTGATTGTAATGTGGACAGCTTGGAAGAGATGCTTGGTGACAGTCATCCTTGGTGACTTCTCAGCATCATGAGTAGGCAAAGTAGGTTTTTATAGCTCCATTAATCTCAAATTTCAAAATTGTGCCTCTGGGTGGAATTTAGTGAATATATTCATAGGATATTACTCTTGTGTTTAATATAAATTTTGTCAACATAAATAAATATGTTCTTGAGCAAGGAGGTATTAATTCTCTGCTGCAGGATAGTTCATTAATATATTGTATTACATATTAATGATATATCATAGTAAATGTATTACATATACATAGTATATGTATATAGATACATAATGTATATGTATGTATGATATACAACATATACATTAATACATTAGAATCTTATAAAATAGCTCTTTTTTTCCCTTAACTTTTTTGAAGGTGTTTAAGAATCATTGACCTGGAAGAGAATTTCGAATTATTTTGGTTAAATTCACCTAATTTTTACAGATAAGCAATCTTCATGTGTGTGCATATATGTATGTGAATGACACAGTACATTAGTGACTGAATGGGTGTTGGAACTTGGGTCTTCAGATGTTTTGTCTAACATTCTTTCTACTACTTCACACTAACCTGTTCCTTCTTTGCCCTTCTCTGGTTGACCTGAGTCATGTCTGGGTCACGGGAATCCTGGAAACAAACACTTAGTGATTCCAGACGGTAATTTCTCTCTGTTGCCGAAGTGGGGAATCAGTGCAGGTTGTACCAGAAACCCAAGAGGCTTGACAGGAAAGCCAGCTTTAGATGTGAGACATGATGTGTCTCTTGTTCAGAATTTAATGACCAGAAGAACTTAAATACTTGCAAATTATTTTTCTCGGTTTTAATGAAATCACTTAATTTAATTAAGTGCTATGCAGCAGGAAAGAACGATGCACTGTTTATAGATCTCTCATCTCCTTAAGATCAAAAATGGACTGGAAAATCAGTCATGTGCTTGCTAAATTATTTACGAATTACTCTGAGGTCTAATGAGATGGATGCTTGTGTTGAAGACAAACCAGCTGATTTTCCACATCAAATTACTGAAGGGCATTTCAACATCAGAATTATTGACTATAAGTACATGGAATTCTACACACCAGTGAGCCAATGGCATGAGCATAACTCAGGTTTGTTGTCTGTATGGTCTTTCCCAGCCCCTCTGGTGTGGAATTTCGACTGGGTTCATCTGTCTGGTGTTGTCTCTAAGAGAGTTTATTAGTGAAAGGCCCAAATAGAGCTATCATCAGTATTTGTTTCTCTGGCTGAGGCCTTTGGGACAGAATTATGATAGACCTCCAGGACACATGGAAGCTAAGGCATTGACATGTTTTTATTTAATATCCACAGAAGTGGACTTTCTATTATGTTTTCCTTTTTGATTATCACACTGTATGTATCTCTAGACTGATATGTCTATAAGATGGAGTGTTTCTCTATACTGTTTCCTTTTACAACTTCTTTGATTTTACTAGAATGTGGATAATATTGCCTAAGTTGGCATCATTTCTCTTTTGGTAGATTTGATACTCCTACATGTCTAATCATTGATATTTCATACCTCTTTAAAACTGGCAACACAGGCTGGGCACAGTGGCTCACGCCTGTAATCCCAGCACTTTGGGAGGCCGAGGTGGGTGGATCACTTGAGGCCATGAGCTTGAGACCAGCCTGGCCAACATGGCGACACCCTGTCTCTACTAAAAATAGAAAATTTAGCCAGGTGTGATGGCATGGACCTGTAATTCCAGCTACTCAGGAGGCTGAGGCACGAGAATGGCTTGAGCCTGAGAGGTGGAGGTTACAGTGAGCTGAGATCATGCCACCACACTCCAGCCTGGGTGACAGAGTGAGACCCTGCCACACACACAAAAAGAAAAAAATTGACAGTACATTTGGAAAGTAGCCATGTCTATGTAGAACTCACAATCTGTCTTCCCCGTCTCTTGCCACATTTCCCCTTAATTAATGGTGGAATTTGATAACTTAGAAAAATTCCAGTACATATGTTGTATTCTATATATTGGCAAGGAATATTATTTAGAAACATGCTCAAATGTGTGCCCCAGACTTCTGTAAGATCCCTCATGGCTAGTGTGGAAACACATAATGAACACTTGATCTGAATAAACTCTTTAAAGAGATTGATAAAGGATGTCAGAGGGAAGATTTGCATTGACTATTTAGTTGGCCTTTACATGTATTCTTTTAAGGAATAAACACCTATCCTTAAGCTCTGAAATTTTTGTCAGAAATTTCCTTTCTTAGAAGAATTGAGCCAATTCTCTTTAGTGACTCAGAAGGCCTATTGTGTATATATCCTTAGAATCAGAAGCTTTTCTTGAAACACCTTTCTCATGGCCCATGGGGGAGTGTGCAGGCTCAGAACATGCCCTTGGATCCCTTATAACTAACACATTTTTCTTTTTCTTTTGCTTTTTTTTTTTTTGAGATAAGATCTTGCTCTGTCACCCAGGCTGGAGTGCAGTGATATGATCACAGTCTACTGCAGTGTCAACTTCTTGGGCTCAAGTGATCCTCCCACCTCAGCCTCTTGGGTAGCTAGGACTACAGGTGCATACCACCATGCCCAGTTAATTTTTCTAAGTTTTTGTAGTGATGGGGTCCCAGTATGTTGCCCAGGCTGGTCTCAAACTCCTGGTCTCAAGCGATACTCCCATCTTGGCCTCTCAAAGTGCCATATCCTCTCACTGTCCATGGTGCCACAAGTTACATTTGTATCAGATAAGGTTTTAGTTGCAGACATTATAATCCACAATAGCTCATTTAAACACACTAGGATATAATCAGTGGTGTAGATAGCTGGCCACCTCACTGGCGGGATGGAAAATGTAGATCCTGAGCTGAGCTCCCGAGAATGACTCTGTATTAGTTCATTCTCACACTACTATAAAGAGCTACCTGAAACTGAGTAATTTATGAAGAAGAGAGGTTAAATTGACTCACAGTTCTGCAGGCTCTACAGGAAGCATGGTTACAGAGGCCTCAGGAAACTTACAATCATGGCAGAAGGGCAAAGGGGAAGCAAACACCTTCACATGGCAGAGTAGGAGGAAAAGAGCAAAGGGGGAAGCGCTACACAATTTAAAAACAACCAGATCTTGGGAGAACTCATTCACTGTCACAAGAACAGCAAGGACAAAGTCTGCCCCCATGATTCAATCACCTTTCACCAGATCCCTCCTCCAACACGTGGGATTACAATTCAAATGAGATTTGTGTGGGGACATAGAGCCAAACCATATCAGACTCCAAAACCACACCCCAGAGCCAGATTACCCAAGGTGCTGCCACTTCTGCCATCAAGGAGGTGGCTGCCATGCTAGGATGCCCCTGCAACAGCTCCTGGTCCGGAATCATACCTTCCTGCCACCTTCTAAACTTGTAAAAACACTTCTTATATGGCTCCTGGGGGAGGGTGTAGGCTCAGTGCTCATGCCTGGGTTCTTTGGCTCAGACTGATTGGCTGGCACCATCTGTGTTCCTTCCTGCCTGTATGTTTGCCATGCCCTTCTAGCTAACTGGAGCACCTTTATTTCTTCCCTTCTGGTTGAATTGCCATCATCTCTCCCTTGGCACGTAGCCTAGGATGTCTTACTTCTTTCAAGAGTCCATCTTCAGCAGCTTCTGGCTTCAGGAACTTTCCTATTGTATAATGTCCTACCATCTTTATTGTGTATACCAATCATTGTCTTGTAATAATTTTAAAAATTCATATTTCTTGTGTTACTGACTAGCTTGTAATCCTACATTGTATGCCTGTCTCCATCCCCTAAACCTAGCAGAATTTACTAGGAATGACTGATATATATATTTGCTGTTAGTGATACAGAAATATAATGGCTAAAAGTGCAGAGTCTGATTTTTCTTGGAATATCCTACCAGCCCTCTCAGGCATTCTAAATAAATGTTTAATAGATACTGTTGAGCACGTGACAGACAGATTAGAGTACCAATCCATGTCTTCCAGAAAGAAAAACTCCTTTCCCATTATTATTTTGTGAATTATACACAGTTGTAAAATACTTTCCAGTTTTTTTGTCGAAATCATCTGGTAGGGAATTGAGCAAATAAATATTCTTCAAAGTTTTCAAACAGATGGGGTGCTACTTCCAAAAATGTACCCAGTAGGAGTTCGCTGTAAATGCCTTCCTTGTGCACAAGCCTTGTTGGTGATGGCTGAGGACCAAGTAATCGTGGAGACAGCAAAGAGCCATAAAACAAGATTTTCTGGCAAAGTAATTTGCTGTCTTTTGTTTTATGTCTAATTTGTTAGGCTTCCCTTTATTGTTCTTGTAAACTTACTTTGTAGTTGTTACTGTTTCTTTTTGTTGTTGTTGTTATGAAACAGCACTTTCTATGTGTGTTTTGTAGGTAGAATGTTGGTTCTCCAGATGCTCAGTAAAAAAAGAGTGTTTTGGTCAAGTACGTTTGGGAAACACTACAGTTCCCCTCTTGGTGATCACAGTGCACATTAGCGTATGAGGAGCTCAGAGAAGCCCTGCTGGAAAGAAGAAACTAAAATAATTTTATTCAGCCTTCAGGGTTTCCCTTCCTTATTAGTTGGTAACCCCTCTTCTCCATGTTACATTTGAATGTCCCATAGAATTATTCTTAAATTGAATACCCTGGACATTTTGGGCAAATTAAAGTTTTATACATGCAAATTGGGTTTAAATAAACTATGGTACCACTTAGAAAATTTAGAATTGAACCCTTTCTAATGTGAGTAGTACCCTCTTCCATATTTTTTAAAATTTAGTTTATATGATCGTATGTTAGTTGTTCTTTCATGGTGCTATTGTGGTGTTCGGTTTGCCTTTATATGGATGATATCCTTCTAAAAATCTCTGTAATCATCATTCTAAAAAGTTGGAAGCAGAATTTCTTTTATAGAGAGATCTGTAGTTTTGAAACAATCTACCTGGAGAAGTTATGTTCCCTTTTTATTTATTTTTCCCCCAAATCCCTCTAGCTACAAAATTGGATTAATCATAATCCTTAGTTCATGACACACTTGCATCATTGGAATATGCAACACCTCCCTTTTACTTATTTGTTTATAATAATGTAATAAACTTCTAGAAACCTGCTGTCCAATATAAAAGCTGGGACCTTAACAGTAAAGTGACATCTAACTATATGTGCCCTCCACAATCCCATTTTCTTGCTTCCTTCTCCCTGGGTACCATCATCCTGGATTCAGATGATTTGGAGTTCATCATTCCTTTGATTTTGTTTCTATTTAATTTTCTTGCATCTATGTGTTTTCACGTAAAGCATTTAAAATATTTAGTTGTTTTTGAGTTTATAAAATGGCTATATCCTGCTCTATGTAATCTTTTGGAACTTAACTTTCTTTTACTTAATCATACAGTTATCCTTCAGTTATCTGTGGCAGATTTGTTTCAGGACCTCTGAAGATACAAAATCCAAGGATGCTCAAGTCCTTTATATAAAATAGGTTGTATCTACATGAAACCTATGCACATTCTCCTGTATACTTTAAATCATCTCGTGGCTCACACCTTAATCCCAGCACTTTGGCAGGCCGAAGTGGGCAGATCACCTGACGTCAGGAACTCGAGACCAGCCTGACCAACATGGAGAAAGCCTGTCTCTACTAAAAATACAGAATTAGCCGGGTGTGGTGGCAACTACTTGGGAGGCTAAGGCAGGAGAATCACTTGAACCCGGGAGATGGAGGTTGTGATGAGCTGAGATCACACCATTGCACTCCAGCCTGGGCAACAAGAGCAAAACTCTGTCGCAAACAAAAACAAAAACAAAAACAAAAACAGAAACAAACAGACAGAAATCATCTCTAGTTTACTTATAAAACCTAATACAATGGAAATGCTATATAAATAGTTGTTACACGGTACTTTTTATTTGTATATTTTATTGTTATATTGTTATTTTTTGCTTTCCAGAATATCTTTGATTAGAGGTTGGCTGAATTCATGGGTATGGAACCCAGGGATATGGAGGGCTGACTGTACAATATATTGTTACAATTCAGTCACACTGCTGCAGGCTGTTTTAGTTCATTTGTTTTGACCACTGAATAATATTCTGTTATGTGAATAGACCACAGTTTATTCATTTGCTGTCATATTTATGGGCATCATGATTGTTCCTAAAATTTTACTGTGTGAAAGTGATGCTATGAACATTTTTGTACATGTCTCCTATTGTACTTCAACAATAATTTCTTGTGGCATATATCTAAGAATGGAACTGCATTGCTGGAGTGAAAATATTCTACTTTAGGAGATAATATCAAACCATTTCCTCAAAGGTTGCTCTAATTTATATGCCTACCAGCAGCATGTAAAAGATCCTGTGGATCAACTTCTTTCCAACACTTAGTATTGTGAGACTTTAATATTTTTGCCTATTGAATCATTTAAAGTGATATCTCATTGTGGCCTTGACTTACATTTTCCTACTCACTACTGATTTGATTAGCTTTTCTTTTCCTTCTCTCCCCTCCCCTCCCCTCCCCTCCCCTCCCTTCCCCTTCCACCTCCTCCTCCTCCTCCTCCCCTTCCTTCCTTCCTTCCTTCCTTCCTTCCTTCCTTCCTTTCTTGCTTGCCTTCTTTCTTTCTCTTTCTTTCTTTCTTTCTTTCTTTCTTTCTTTCTTTCTTTCTTTCTTTCTTTCTTTCTTTCTTTCTTTCTTTCTTCCTTCCTTCCTTCCTTCCTTCCTTCCTTCCTTCCTTCCTTCCTTCCTTCCTTCCTTTCCTTCCTTCCTCTCTTTCTCTCTTTCTCTCTCCCTTTCTTTCTTTCTTTCTTTCTTTCTTTCTTTCTTTCTTTCTTTCTTTCTTTCTTTCTTTCTTTCTTTCTTTCTTTCTTTCTTTCTTTTCTTTCTTCGGGGTCTTGCTATCTCTTGATTGGAGTACAGTGGCACAATCATAGCTCATTGCAGCCTCGAACTCCCAGGCTCAAGGATCCTCCTGCCTCAGCCTCCCAAGTTATCTGGGACTACAGGCATGTACCCGCCATGGATGACTAACCTTGTATCACCATGGATGGCTAACTTTTCCTTCCTTCCTTCCTTCCTTCCTTCCTTCCTTCCTTCCTTCCTTCCTTCCTTCTTTCCTTCTTTCCTTCTTTCCTTCTTTCCTTCCTTCCTTCCTTCCTTCCTTCCTTCCTTCCTTCCTTCCTTCCTTCCTTCCTTCCTTCCCTCCTTCCCTCCCTCCTTCCTCTCTTCCTTCCTTCATCTCCTTCTCCTTCTCCTCCTCCCCTTCTTCTTCTTCATCTTCTTCCTCTTCTTCTTCTTTTATTTTTTTTTTAGAGACAGAGTCTCACTTCATTGCCCAGGCTGGTCTTAAACTCCTGGTTTCAAGTGATCCTCCCACCTCATTCTCCTAAAGTGCTGAGATTACAGGTGTGAGCCACTGCAACGGGCTAGCTTTTCTTTTTGTATTGGCCATATTTGTTTCCTCTCCTGTGACGTGTCTGTTTGTGTCTAGTTTCCATTTTGTTACTGTGTTGTTTGTATTTTTCTTATTGATGTATAGTTTTCTATATATTTTTAAAATAATCTTAGTTTTTGTTCATTCTTTTATTCAATTATTCATTTAATGACCATTGATTAAGCCATGTGCTAGGGATCTATAGTGCATAGGTATGGTCTCTGTATTCCAGGGTTCACTTTCTAGTACAGACAAATCAATGATTACAACATAATATGCAGAAGCTCTGTCCAAGGGACCCTGGGAGACTGAGGGAGATGCCTTACTCTGCTTGAAGGCAATCCTGTTTAAAGCTGAATTATATTGCATTGTATGTGTATACCACATTTTGAAATTTACTTGCCAGTGAATATTGGTGTTGTTTCCACTTACTGGCTTTTCTGAATAATGCGGCTGTGAACACTCCTGTACACAGATCTTTTCTAGTTCCTGTTCTCAATTCTTTTGGGCATATACCCAGAAGTGGGATTGCTGGGTCCTATGGTAATTCTGTGTTTAATTTTTTGAGGAAGTACCATACTGTTTTCCACAGTGGCTGCACCATTTTACATTCCCATCAGCAATGCACAGTTTCTCCACACCCTCTCCAACACTTGTAGTTTTCTGCTGTTGTTGTTGTTTTCATAATAGCTATCCTAATGGGGGTGCAGTGGTATCTCATTGTGGTTTTGATTTGCATTTTTCCAGTTGATTAGTGATGTCGAGCATCATTTCATGTGTCTCAAGACTCTTGACAATCTCTTGAAAATTATGGGTTTCTGGATAGAAAAGTATACATATGTTCACCATATTTTGCATAACAACTAAGGGGAAGGCATCACAAACCCCTGAAGCCCATAGGAGAACAACTGAGCTAGGTTTAGAGCCCTTCTTGTGGGAGGAACACTGTGGTTAGGTAGCTCGTTCCAAGCCATTGAGATAAAGAGAATTAACTGCATGGTTTTAACTTTTGTTAAGGTGTGTGAGAAACTGACTGTTCTAAATTGAAATATAAGTCTCTTGACACAGGAGCTTTTGTTCTTCATGATGTAGTTTTTGGGGTGAGGTGAGAGACAGGAGAGAAAAGGGAAGCCAGTCCTGAGAAAATGAGTAGGGCTGTAGCTCAGTGGAAGTTTGTCTAAACAACAGAGAAAGGCAAATGTTTGGTATTTTAGGATGAACTGTTGTTGTAGGGAGGTGAGAGTCTGCTGCCTTTCCTCAAACCGAGAGCTCAAGCCATACCGGGAAAGGACAAGTAATATGTGAATTCTTCTAAGGAAAGGTCCAAGCAAAATCTAAAGCTTAGAATGTCTAAGCTGAGTGAGAAAAGTGTGGGTAGCCTGAAAACAGAGATGGGAAGCCCAGGCAAAGGAGACTGGAGATTCAGGGCCAAGCAGCTAATAAGGGAGTCATGGATAAGATCTGGAAGCACTGGAGCAAGACAGAATATTCTTCCTCTCCAGGATCAATCAAATAATCCTAGGGGATGAGACAAAAAACCTTTTCTTCAGTAGTAATAGAACTTGATTTGGGAAGGCCTTGGTGATTGCAGGAGCTGGTTATCTGGGGAGGTGGTTCTCAAACTTGGGCACACATTATAATCACCTGGGAGCTTTGCACATCCCTGTGGCCCAGACAGGTTGCAGACTCATTAAATCTGAATTTCTGTGGAGGGGAGGTGGGAACCAGGCATTAGTATTTTCTAAAGCTCTCCACGTGACTCTAAAATGCTGCCAAAGTGAGAACCTCTGATTTAGGGGCAGGCAGTCAGATCGTCATTATGCAACCCTAATTGGTTCTCAAATAATTTTGAATGTGGTTGAAACCAGGCTACTGAGTCGAATCATTTCTTGCATCTCCCTCCACTCATTCAGGGGAAGGCTTTCTTGGCCTAATTGTCAAAAGTGCCTACGCTGAGTCGGTGCTTTTCAAACTTTTATGTGCAGACAAAGCACCTGTGGGTTGTAATGTAGTAGGTCCAGCCTGATAATTGGCATTTCTCACAAGAACTCAGGTGATGCTGCTGCTGCTGGACCATACTGTGAGTAGGCGCATTCTAGGGTCAATAACCATTGAGCTGATTTTACTTATTGTCTTATTCATCAGATTATTGAAAGGTGCTTACTCCCTGCAATACTGTGCTAGTTAGGTACTGAGGATGTGGTTGTGGACACAAAAGAGACACCCCCTGCCCTCAAGGATCATAAAATCTAGGAGAAAAGGCAATGAACCCATTATTTCACCAAAAAATTACCTAAATACAATTAGAGTAAGGGCCACAAAGGAAAAGTGTAGGCTGCTATGATAGGGAGCCTTGATCTAGTTAGTAGGACATGATTACGACTCCAGGGATAAAGCCCCAAGAGACCCATGTTATGTTCTGATGCTCACTCTGGCTGTGGGAACCCGTTGACTTCTTCCAATTGCACTGGCTATATTTAGTATATTGACCCTTCTTTCCTGTGGTACATTTTCCCATGGTGGCCTCAGCCATTCCTTGGCTTTCTTTACCCAATCTCACTTCTGCCTCTTGTCTGGGCTCTAGGTTCAGGTTTCTAGTTATTGAGGCACATTTCCAACTAGTAGACATGCTAGCATCTAAAACCCAAACTATTCTGGAACAAACTCTTCACCTTCTTCACCAAACCAGCACTTCTTCAATATTTCTGACAGTGTCACCACCATTCTTTAAGCCAATGAGGCAAAATTCAACATATTCTTTTATTTTATTTTATTTTTTTGAGATGGAGTCTTGCTGTGTTGCCCAGGCTGGAGTACAATGAAGTGATATCAGCTCACTGCAACCTCCACCTCCCGGGTTCAAGCGATTCTCCTGCCTCAGCCTCCTGATTAGTTGGGATTACAGGTGTGCACCACCATGCTTGGCTAATTTTTGTATTTTTAGTAGAGACAGCATTTCATCATGTTGGCCAGGCTGGTCTCGAACTCCTGACCTCAGGTGACTTGCCTGCCTTGGACTCCCAAAGTGCTGGGATTACCGGTGTGAGCCATTGTGTCTGGCCAACATATTCTTTTAACTATATACTTTACTATTGTTGACCTAAGGGTACTTTACTATTGTTGACCTAAGGGCAGCACTTATTTTTGATATGGGACCTGAAATAGATGTATATTGCATTTGCTTGATTCATAGGTGACCTAAGTTGAATAAATAGTCCACTGTAGACACTCAGCAAATGTTATTTACGTAAGTGAGGCCTGCGGGGAGGAGGAAAGGGACCTAACACTCATTTTTTCTATGTATTCTTGCTAGATATTTTATGTATCTTAGCTCATTTATTCCTCCCAACAGCTTTCTAGAACTTTATTAAGTGAGGCTTGTAGAGTGTCCAGAGAGTGCATGATAGCAGTACGTAAACCTAGTTTTTTTCCAGTTTCAGAGAACATCATGTTCATTTGCTAGGCTTCATACCTTGTACATTGTAAAGTGATCTCTAAATTCTTATTATTATAAATATGTTTGAAAACTAAAAGCTCTGTCACATATTAACTATGAATGTTTTTTCATCAAAATTGGAAAATGTATTAATAAGCTGTATCTGATGAAATGAAGCTTAGTAACTTTAAAACAACTGTGTCTAGCCTGCATCATGTACTCAATACATATGAGTTCCCTTTCATAGACTCAAATATTCTGTTTTGGTTTTCTTCGTATTTTTCTTTTTCCTTTTCATGTTCTACCCTGGGCATTTTCTATTGAACTATCATCTTCTAGATCATTAATTCTCTCTTCAGCTGGGTCTTTTTGCCATAACCTATCTATAGCATTCTTAATTTCTTCTATTACATTGTATTTTTCAGCTCTAGAATTTCCATCTGACTCATATGTATGAATATATATGTATATTCTAGTTCTTTGGTGAAATTATCTTGTCACCCATTTTCTTAAACATGTTAATCAATTATTTTAAAGTCTGTGCCTGATAATGCCAATATCTAGATCACCTGTGAATCTGTTTCTGTTATCTGCTTTTTTTCCTATTGGTTCTATCTCTTGGTATACCTGGTAATTTTTAATTGAATGTTGGGCACTGTAAAAAAAAAAATGATAGAGGCTCTTGATGGCATATTCTTCCACTGAGGAGTGTTCTTTTTGAGCTCCTGGTAGGCAGTTAAAATTTTTATAATCTCAAGTCAATCTTCCCTACCCAGGTGTAGCCTTTTGGGAGTCCCAAGGGAAAGCCCAGATTAGATACCCAGGTCCCTCCACTTTAGTATGCCCTGAACTCCAATTATTATCTCTTCATCAGTGGGGACAGCTGTGCGAAGTTTAGCATCCCTCTAGCAGTTTTCTCCTTTGCTTCCCTTCTTTCTGCCTGTGAAATTTACACATCATTAATCGCCTCGGTGGTGGTGCTGGGGAGAGGGTGTTGGGTGGCTTCTGTGTGTCCTTACTGTGGGAGTTTGGACTTTCAGGTTATGGTTGTCTTGGTAACAACTAGATGCCTTCAAAGAGATGTTTATCTTTAAATTTTATCCAGTTTTTAAAATATGCTCGTCTATTATTGCTGGAATGAGACTTGTCTTCTCTGTTTTTTAGGCTTTAAAATGTAAGTAATGAGACTTGCTTTTGGTTCATCAGAGTGCCCCAGAAACAGGTGTCATTTAGGCGTGCCGGTGAGAGAGATCATTGTTTGACTCGCAGTCTAGTTCGCTACCTGCTCATCCCACAAGAACCTTTGGTTTTTCATAACTTTTTGTTTTGCATTCTGAGGAGGAAACTTGAAAATTAGTGAATTGAATATTATTTATGTTATCAGATGTAGAATGGTTGCTTTATTTAGCAGGGAACAGGGTTAAATAAATGATGGAGACAGTAACTCAGGAGGCTCAGATCCCTATCTTCATCTTCCAGATAGTAAAAAAGAACAACACTTCTTCCACGAAGGAAGTGAAGGCTGTGATGATTTCTAGTGGCTTTGTCATGCTGATTTTTTGGCTATACTCTGTACTTTTGAGGGGTTGCAAATTTGAAGGATGCGGTAGTGATTTTTCGAAGCGTTTTTCATGTTATTTTTCGGCATTTATATATATGCATAGACAATGTGTATGTATATAAACACACATACTGTACACAGCCCCTTGTTTTGTATCCCCTTTTCTCAGAAAAGTGTTGAATGTAAAAACGTAAGTTTTCTTTAGTCACAACCTCTAGGAAAGGAAAGAAAATTTAAAGCCAGAAGTTGTTAACCTCAGCAGGAGTTTGTGGCTGTAAAATTTCATCACCTTACTGTCTTATCTGGTATAGTTACATCTGCCCCAATTTATTTATTTTTCTGCTTCCTTCTCTGCCAGCAATGAGCCTGGAACTTGAAGGAGGCCACGGTACATTCCTTGTGGTAATTATGAGGGAGGAGCCCCAGGTCTTTGTAAAGTGGGCGTTGGCATGACTGCTTTCCTTCATGGGGTGGATTTTCCTACTTAAGTTCACTAACTAGCCCGTCCATTCACCCTCTTCCTCCTCTCCATGTTATTCTTGTTGGCGAAAGTGTATGATGTACTTCCTGTACAAGTGTATGATGTACTTTCTGTTTCTAAGATAGAAAATATGATGTACTTTCTGTTTCTAAGATAGAAAGAAAGTGTATGATGTACTTTCTGTTTCTAAGATAGAAAGAAAGTGTATGATGTACTTTCTGTTTCTAAGAAACTTGGAGTTTACTTGTGGGGAAAGTCAAAGACACATGAACATTGAAATATCAGTAGAAACAATTAAATAGCAACAGAAGTTAATAAAAGACAAAAGGCTAAATGGAATGCACAGAACCTGCTATAGAAGGTAGATGAAGGGAGGCCTGATCCAGAGTCATGTGGAAGGATTCTGTGGACCTGAGTATTGGGAGTTCTTGTGGATTTAGAGTTGGCAAGAGTGGGCAGACAAACTTGGCAGGGAGACTGGCGTGCACAGAGGCATGGGGTTGGGAAGGGGCAAGGTGGGCCAGGGGCTCGAGATGTCAGCGTTAAGAGTCTAGGGGCTGGAGTCCCATGGTGGAGAGAGAGCCTCAAATGCCAGTAGCCAGGTTGAGTTTGGGTATTCCATAAACAAAGGGGGAACATCTAAGTCTTTGAATGAGGAATATAATAATGATTGAATTAGGAGGTTAAACTGGCAGGATGCAGAAAGAGTTGGAAGGGGAGATATTGTAAGGATGGAGCCTGGGAGGTTTTGCCACAATCCTAGTGAGTGTGGCAAGGGTTGGTGACTGTAGAAGGGAAATGAAGAGGCAGATTAGTGAATAGTTTTTAAAGAACACTCATGACTTGACTGGTTATGAGGAAAGCCTATTGACATTTTATGCAAGTATAAATTATGTGCATTTGAGGTAGTCCAGCATAAAACTATCGAAAAAGATATTTTATATGAGAAATTTAGAAATAATCCCAAATCCTTTCTTCTCATTGGTGGCAGAGTCAACTCTCATGGCACAGGTTTTTACACTTTGAAAGATTGATCCATTCACACAACGTGATTCTTTCAGTAAGAAAATCTGACTTTTCTGTTGACAATATGCCTTATAAAGTTAGAGATACCTTCTCATGAAATAAAAGGCACTGAATGGATATTGTGCTGGCCCCTAGTGAGGCGGAGGTGGGCTGGGCCGGTGTGGCATTCCTTTGGGTGGTGTTCTCCTTTCCTGGTAGCATTATCATCGTTTCTGGCTCCAGAATGTCTCCTCTGTCACCTAGATAAACGCCAGTCAGGACATGTCAGATCCCATAGGGTGACTGGGTGAGCCGTTCACTCTCATGTATTACTAACCTTTGTTCCTGATGAGCGTTTCCTGAACTCTTTGGGGGCGTGTTTCACATGTGTGTCGTAACAGATGTTCCTTACAGAATTATGCTTGATAAATGCTGTAGGTTTTATTTCCCTCACCCTGAGTCTTCTCTGCAGCTCATAGCACACATCAGCTTATTTATGGCTCTTGGGCAAGTGAATAAACTAGTTTAACATTGTTGACTGCAGCTTTTCCTGTACTTATTTGACTATGGACCACTATTTCTGCACTACGCTTACTAAGATCTGAGCAGAGAGTTCTGGGGAAAATCAGGCTGGGAAATGGAGTTTTTCCCAGTGGCATCTCTGGTAGCACCCCAGTCCCTTAAATGAATGAGCAAATGAATGTTCACGAGGCCCTTGCTCTGTGTTGTTACTATACAAGGTGATCTGCATGTATTCTCACATTCAAACCTCAACAAGCCTCTTAGGTGGATTTAAGGAAATGAGGCTCACATGAGTTAAGACACTTGTCCAAAGTTACATGGTTAGTAAATGACAGGCCCAGAGCTGGAGTCCAGATCAACTCCAAGTCCAGTGTGGGACGCCATTGCTAGCTCCCTGGTGATAATTTTGGGTTCAGTCAATAAAACAGCGGCTGTTTCATCACAGATGTTTCATGCTTCACCACTTAAACAAATACAAATGTTTCTGTTCGTAAAATAAACCTCCCAGGTTTTCTCAGAGACCATCTAGCCCATTGTGGTCAGAAAAGAAGCTTTGAACACGGTGAATTTGCAGTGATTGGTTTTAAGCCCTTTTCCAGGGAGAGGATGAGTGCCTGTGCTTCCTGATGCTTCTCTCTTCCTTTGTGCTGAGCAGTACAGGCTTTCCTGGACCTGCTCATCCAGCCTTGCCTCCCTGCATTCAGTTTCCCAAGCTGGTGTCCCACCCATCCTCACTGACCTGCAACTGTGTCCTCATGCACTTCCCTTGTGAATGATAGTTCAAAATGGTGGAAGAGGAACTCAGTCATCTGCTGAGCACCATTGTGTAAGGCTGGATATTGATATGAGAAAATGGAGCAGAGCCGTGCAGATAATTGCCTGTTTTTCCAGTTGCCGCATGAGTTGTTAGACTCCCTGCTAGACCTAGGAATTTATGAGTTGCCCAGAATGTTTGTTTCTTCTTCCTGCTTCATCTTTTCAGTACTTATGCCCGTTTGACCAGCAGAGCAGAAGGCCAGAACTGTTCTCTGTGCTGTCAAATCTGTTCTGAGTGTACCATCTTGAGAGAGTACGTGTTGGTCCATCTTTTTTTCTTTTTCTTTTTTTTTTTTTTTTGAGAAGTAGTCTCTCTCTGTCGCCCAGGCTGGAGTGCAGTGGCGCGATCTCGGCTCACTGCAAGCTCCGCCTCCCGGGTTCACACCATTCTTCTGCCTCAGCCTCCCGAGTAGCTGGGACTACAGGTGCCCGCCACCACGCCCGGCTAGATTTTTTGTATTTTTAGTAGAGATGGGGTTTCACCATGTTAGCCAGGATGGTCTCTATCTCCTGACCTCGTGATCAGCCCACCTTCGCCTCTCAAAGTGCTGGGATTTCAGGTAGGAGCCACCGAACCCAGCCCCATCTTTTATTCTCAATTTCCTCTCACCTGTCTAAGAGGCAGAGGGATGCCACCTTCTCCCCACTAAAATTGGAGCTTTATGAGACAGAGTTAGCTGTGAGCAGTTTTCCTCTTGCACTGAAGCAGGACCATTAAATTGCTCTCTACTGCTGTTCGCTTCTGTGTTCTGTTAGTAACCATTAATTAGTTTTAAAGATTTAGAAACTAAACAGATGGGGGAAAATGCTCCAACTTGTGTAAGATCACATTTTTCAGTCACTTTTATTGCGTGTGAAGGAAAAGGAGAATCATTCTAAAATGAAATTCACAGGTTATCTCCAAGTCTTCTTTGAATAATCCAGCCTGCAAATATTCATTTATTATTCATTTGCAATGTGCAAGGCACCATGAAAGATCTTTGACATCAAAAATCATCGTACCACCTCCTACCAGATTAGCTTGTGTATTCTATTCACGAATCCAGACCTTCTGATCTGGACCCTTCTGGGACATCAAAGGTCAGCCTCAGGATTAGGCACACATTGGTGTGCAGAGGATTGGAGAGCTATCACAAGGCAAGGGGATTTTTGAGGCTGGCAATTCAAATCCAGTCTCTGGCAGCAGCATCGTCCCTTAAACAAATGAACAAATAAACTTTTACTAGGCCCCTGCCCTGTGTGCCACTATGCAAGCTGATTTACATGTATTCTCTCTAAAATCCCAAAACTACCCTCCGAGAGAGATCTGAGGCAACTGAGGCTCAGATGAGTTAGGGGACTTGTCTAAGCTTATATAGGAAATGGCATGGTGAGGACTGCAGCCCAGATCAACACTAAGTTCAGTGTGTAAGCCATCACTCTCTCTCTAATGGGAAGTTTGGATTCAGTTCAGTAAGTGCAGTGGGGTGGGGTCCAGAACCTTCTCTGGGCTTTTCTAGATGCGGTCCAGTGGAGAGGGAACTACAGATGGAACTTCAGAGCAGCTGGAATCTGGGGCTGTGGTGCTTAGGTCTTCCCTGAGTGGTGGAACCTCTCCTTATGTAAAGAAAATTCTTTTAAATTTGCTACTCCAATTTCTCCTGGAAAACTGGTAATGGTTATGAGTTCATAGCTCCTATCAACCAGATTTAATGGTTTCAACACACCGGATCAGCTGTACTTTAAAAAGTACAAATGCCTAGGTCCTATCCCTAGAGCTCCTTAGCCTGGGAATCTCTACTTTTATAAAGCTCCAGGGGATTCAAACGTGCAAAAGAGTTTGAGAACTAGTGGACCAGCAGCTGCTCCTGCGGGCTTTCTCCCTGCCCCCCATCTTAGCTTTCTGAGATCTCCCATTGGTGAGAAGCCACTGGCTGCATGAGTTTTAATTATGTATGACCATGGAGCCTTTACTTGACAATAGCCGGTTTCTAATTCCCGTGTGAGCTTCGAATTCAGGCATTTCCCTCTCCTCCAGTTTAATGTTTTTTGTTTTTTTTCTCAAATAAAAAAGGACGTTGTTGCTCTTATTTAATTCCATGTTTTCCATGAGGTGGTTCATGCATCCTTATCAATGACTTTGAAAAGGTGCAATTATTTGGTTTTAAGTTTCTCCTCCACAAATGAGTGGTAGCCTCATGAATAAAAGATGACTCCTTTTTCTCACCAGGCACTTCCCTGCTGCCCTTGTGCTCTCTCATTTGACTTTGACATCTTGACAATTCGAATTCTCCCTGGCAGGTGTGAAATCCTGAAGTTCCTTGACCTGTAGGTATACCGTCTAATGATTGTCTATGAAGCATCTGACTTTCTTAGAAGTGGCTTTGTTAGGTTTTGAGTGAATCCCTACCGGATTGATTTTGGCATAGCTGAACTCTGTTAGAGTGACCTGAATAGTAGTGAACCCTCAGCAGTGAACTGCTACTTACCACTCTGGGGATGAGATTTAATTTTTGTTTACCTCTGTCTTTGATTTAGATGGCTTTATTTGCTTGGCGATGGATTGTCTCCAGCCAGTGTAAGTCTTCATTCCTGCTCTCATCTGTATCTTGCCTCTTTTTAGTTTAACCTCCTTTGAATGCTTTGCTGTGTAGTTGGGCATTTGTAGAACATACTGGGGCAGCATGCCTGGATTAGCTTTCATGGTAGTTGCCTCCCAGCTCTGAGCATTCCAGTACTGATCCCTTTTATCTGACTGGAGTGTTTGGATACACTCATTTGGTCATGATGCTGTCTGGGTTTTAAGGTGGAGCTGGAAGTCAAAGCCACGGCCATTATATGGCTACTTGGCTGCTCTCATGGGCTTGGCCCCAAAGAGGAGCTTCCCTGCTCTTCTCCACCCTCCTCCCAGATCCCATGTTGCCAGGGCTGTTTAGTCCTCCGCTTCTCCAATAGCTGAGCAAAGGCCAATGGTGATAAATCGCTGTATTTTTCATTTCTGTTAATTGCCATAAAGTTTCCACGGACACATTTACTAATCCTGCTATTGGGAAGGATGGGAGCAACTTACCAAGCTTCAAATTTTCTGAGGAATCTGGGACAGCAGGGATTTACATAGCCGGTGACAGAGCTGAGAACTAAATCTAGCAGGACTTCACTTGTCTGGGCCATAAGCCTAATTAATTCCTCATGGTTAATAAAGAGAAGAAATGAACCTTTTAGGAATCTGACGTTTTGTCCGACTCGATTGACCTCAATGAACTGCTCTTTGTGGCCATGTGCTTTCAGAATCATTTGATTCTGAAATCTGCCCACCTGAAATCCCTGGCTTGGTTACTTCTCTCCATATAGCAGGGATTCATTTAACATAATTTGAGAATGCAGTTTCAGGTGGTTGTTACGGTTTTGGTGGGTGATATACCTAGACAAGACATATAAATAGAATGACCGAAGTCACATGTATTTTCTTATACAGATCAAGTTTGTAAGAAAGGACTGGTTTCTGACCTTGAATCTGTCTTTCAATTTCTTATGGAAATGATTTCAAATGAATATAAAACCTGTAATTTAATTTCTTATAGAATTGATTCCATCAACTTATATATCCACATTTAATCAATTGGGCTTAGCTCTATGCAATGCCACTTGCAGCCTGTTGTCTAACAAGATATGTTATGAACAATGAACTTATTTTTTGGCCAATGTCTTTATTACTACTGATTTTTTTTTTTAGAATTTTCCTAAGGATAGTTGGGAATGAGGCCTAAGTATGATTCTTCCTTGCCTGATGTTGTCTGATAGAGAAATAGAAAAGCTTGCATCTTAATATCCAGCAGGTTCTTGAACAATTAAAAGCATCTCATGTTTGTGACTCCTTTAAAAAAACCATCAAACTATTTACTGTGACAGAAATTAGGAAATAGGATTTTGGTGGCTTCAAGATCTCTATAGGTAAACAATGCAGTATTCAAACTGCAGCAAGCTTAGATTGGAGCCCTAGAGCTCCCAAAGACAGAAGACGAGATGGCAGTATTCTAAGGCACTAGCAGATCACAGCACTGCAAATCCTTTGTCTTGGCAAGGCACAAGGAGACCTGCTTATGCAGCTTTCAAAGGTATGTGTCAGTCAGCTAAAATGTAATCAACTCAGGTACACTTTTATTTAACATAATGCATGTCATGGGTTACTATGCAATGTTTTAAATTATTTTCACTGAGACAAATCAGAAGATGTGAAATTCAGGAGGGTCTCTTTGGCAGAGCTTCTGACCCGTGTCTTAGAGGAGCCTTTCAGTTTCACTTAATGGCCTTTCAAGGAACCAAACCAGAGCTCTCTGTTTTATCTTTCCCCTTAGAGGAACATTTCTCCAAATCCCTTTAGTAATAGTGGTTCTGAAGGTGGTTCCTTTCCTGACTAAAGCACAGACAAAAGGCCCTCAACTCCTGGGCTTCCTGCTGAGGTTAAGATCAAGAAGTAATTATTTAAAACTGGCCAGGCAAGGTATTTTGGTTTGGGTAACACCTGCCATTTTCTCCATAATTTGTAAGAGAAATCTTTTTACCACGAATGCTTTATTTTCTGTTATCTGCATGGCAAACAGTTTGGTGGTTTCCC
The DNA here is from genome assembly GCF_047675955.1 of Chlorocebus sabaeus. Lineage (NCBI taxonomy): Eukaryota > Metazoa > Chordata > Mammalia > Primates > Cercopithecidae > Chlorocebus > Chlorocebus sabaeus. The sequence continues at coordinate 14,295,421 of NC_132915.1, forward strand.
AAAGGATTAACAAATTTGAAATTCTTTTGATTATTTAAGAGCCTGCTCAATATTAAGATGCAAGGCTAACATTTCCTCTGTCAGACCTAGGTCGGTGTCTGTTACTTATTTGCAGTGAGGGAAAATGTAGGTGGAGCCTTTGCCTGTTGATGTGCAATGTGATATTTGTAGCTCCTCTTGTTTATTTCAGCAGAACCAGCATCTTTTTGGGTGGTCCAGATTCTACTATTTTAAACATTCTCCTAAACATTCACCATCTCTGCCTTACTTACTGAGAAACTAGACATTTTGTAGTTAACTTCCCACACATGACCTGTACACAGGCGCACCTGTGAAGGTAGAGAGATGTTGGAATTGCTGAATTCTAAACTGCTCACAGGGTATCACAGTTGAAGTTCAACATGGCAGAGGTCTGTTTTGAAATGATACACCTCCAGGCACTGTTTCGAGCTCTCATTATTTGCCTGCACCAGCCGGTACGCATTTCCTTCACAGTCTTTTCTAGGGTACCTAGAAGGGTTGGCTCTGAGAGGGTGACTTGGTGGAATGCAGCATCTGTTAGGCAACGCTCAGCACATGGCGTTTAAACTTGCTATTTTTCCTGATGAACATACTGAGATTCCTTTCTCAGAAATGTGTAGCAAAAAAGGTGCAACTGAAACCCGGGACTTTGGGCTCAGGGAGATTGTGGAACTCGGCTTCCTAACCTTTCTGTTTACAGCAGAATTTGAAACAAAACAGTTTTCCCACCCCGGTAGGCAGTCTTTGTTGCCAGAAGAAAAGCATCATGTCTTTTTGAGGTATTTGCCCTAAACCAAAATGCAAATTCTTAAAGAAGTAAAATGCAGAAAAACCTAACCCACCTCTACTGATGATGGTAATTTCCTAGACCGGAGTTCTGCTTCCCGCGGGGATCCCTCGGTAATTACAGGGAAGGCCACTAAGGGCCAGGTTGAATCCCAGAGTCCTGATAGCAATGCTTGTCTTCTCTTATTTTGTTCCTTTTTGTTTTCCCCTTGGACTGGACGCTCATGGTGCTCATGTTACGGGGTATTGATGAACCCAGGTGCTGCAGGAAGCAAGGCTGTCGGTGGATGTGAAAGGAGATGAGGAAATTCCAAGGGGTAACTATTTCTTGTTGGGAGTCCCAGAACAGTCTAAGTAGATGGGTCCTTGCAGGCACTTCCTGATTTATCTAAAGAGCCCAGTTGTGAGTTTTGTTGTTGATCAGTTTAAAGCTCATGTTTAAGACTTGCTCAAATTAAAACAATTTTTTTAAATGAGTTGAATACAGCTCCAATTGATTAGATGGAAAATAAACAGTAGTTTCTATTACTTTCTTCCCTATCACCTACTGACTTTAAAGCTGAGAGATTTAATTTCAGTGCAGCGGAGGTAGCTGGCTGGCAGGGTATAGCATGTATACAAGTCCCATTGTTAGGTTCTTATATGATCTTTACATCACCTTTATTTCTGTGAGTTATGTGCAGATTTGCCCTCTCCAAGAAATTCAGGCATATTGAGAATGTAAATCGTACAGAAATTTGGAAAAATGAAAAACAAAAATCAAACAAAAAAGCCTGGTGTTTTTCTGTACTTTGAAGAAGGATTTGTGTGGAATCTGTGCTGGAGAAGGAGGACAGAGGAAGGAAAGAAGAGGGACTGGAGTTTTGTTATTTATTTACTTATTAACAAGAGAGAGGGTCTCACTATGTTTCCCCAAGCTGGTCTCAAACTCTGGGGCTCAAGTGACCTTCCTGCCTCGGCCTCCCAAAGTGCTGGGATTACAGGCATGAGCCACCGCACCTGGCTGAGACTGGAGTTCTGGGAAGAGCACTGGGACAGGAGTCAGGACACGGCTGTCGTGGACTTGCTGTGCGCTCCTGGGGTCATGACAGTTTCCTCCTCTGTAAAATGTGGTTCATCTCTGTGTTGCCTTGTGAACTTCGCATGTTGTTGGTGAGACTGAATGGATGATGTGTATAAAATACAGAATGAAGGGCCAGTTCAGCTTAAAAGATTCCCTAGGGGCTGCTAATTCCATCTCAAAGGAACCTCATTAAGCTGCTGCTGCTTGTTTTGTTTTGTTTTGTTTAAGACAGAGTTTCTCTCTGTTACCCAGGCTGGAGTACAGTGGTGAAATCTTGGCTCACTGCAACCTCAATCTCCTGGGTTCAAGCAATTCTCCTGCCTCAGCCTCCCGAGTAGCTGGGATTATAGGCGCACACCACCACGCCTGGCTAGTTTTTTTATTTTTTGTAGAGATGGGGCTTTGCTATGTTGGCCAGGCTGGTCTGGGATTCCTGACCTCAAGTGATCCACCAACTTTGGCCTCCCAAAGTGCTAGGATTATAGGTGCGAGTCACTGTGCCCAGCTGGGAACCTCAATTATCTTTGACCAGTTTAAATGTCCAAGTGAGAGAGACCCTCTCACAGTGAATGAAAACCCACAACCCGGGAATGGGGTGTCTACCAGAAAGAGTTGTAGGTCATTAAATTGCCTCTCTGAGACAGATCATGGGTTTCGATCAGATTGTGGTATGTTTGGGGAGCTTGCTTCAACTTTTTGCATCTTCCCTCCTCAGGAAGTGCTAAGCACTGTGATTCTGGACCTTTTGGGAGAGTGAGAGGATTTGCTGTTAGAACAAAGAGGGGTGATGGTGACCCTTAAAATCCTCCACTATCTAATGGGGCACAGCATGAGCCAGAACCTAGCTGGCCCCCTTGGGACAGACTGCTGGTTCCTGAACCAGCAACTGTGACCATGGATGTGGGCTTATATCTGGAGGTGACTGCTGGTACCCATAGAGAATTTGGAAGGCAATGGATGAATGAGTCCTGTTTGATCAGGACACTACAGCCTCTGATCAGAACACACCGTTCTTTGCCAGCCCAGATAAAGAAGCTGTTAAATAATTCATAAGGCTTACCGTCAGCATTAACAATGGGAATGCTTCAATATGAAGTTGAAAGAGTGGTGGCTGCTCCTTGCAAGGTGATGGCAGGAAGTTTGATGGCCTTTGTTGCCAGTGAATAATGATCATTCATGCAGGGGGTGTGTACAGTTAGATTGGGTACTTGGACAGATATGCCGAGTGTCAGGGAAAAGCTCAGGAATCCTGAAATAAGAGGGATGGCAGCAGGGCTGGGAGGAACAGGAGGAAGAGGCTGAATCAATTCTTATGAGATGTGGGGACCGGGCAGAGGTGTCTACATGTCAGATGACATATTCTCTCCTTCCTCTGCCTGGCAGAGGGTAAAAATTCAGATGACACGCTGGCCATCAATGGGCAAGGGCCCAGTTTCTTTATGGGGTGGGCAGCAGGTAAGCATGAGCTGCTTTGTCAATAATGTTGTGCTGATTCTGAATGTGGGGTGGGCAGAGCACTTTCTTTCTAGGCTGGAATGGATCTTCTTGGCAAGAGCAAAATGGTTGTTATTATTATTACTGATATGGTTTGGCTGTGTCCCCACCCAAATCTCATCTTGAATTGTAGTTCCCATAATCCCCATGTGTCGTGGGAGGGACCTGGTGGGAGTTAATTGAATCATGGGGGCAGTTACCCCTATGCTACTGTTCTCATGATAGTGAGTGAATTCTCATGAGATCTGATGGCTTTATGAGGGGCTTTCCACCCCTTTACTCATTCTTCTTTCTGCCGCTATGTGAAGAAGGATGTGTTTGTTTCCCCTTCTGCCATGATTATAAGTTTCCTGAGACCTCCCCAGTCCTGTGGAACTGTGAGTCAATTAAACCTCTTTCCTTTATAAATTACCCCATCTCACATATGTCTTTATTGGTAGCATGAGAATAGACTAATACAATCTTAAATATAATTATTATTTTGAGAGACAGGGAGAAACTACTTTATTGTTTTACCAACAAGGAATCCTGAATATTTCAGTGTGTAATGTTAACAATGTCTTGAGCAGATAGAAAAATCCTCAGAGCAAAATGCTTGCTGACTGCCTCTGAGTCCCTCCATTCTGGTATTATTTCCTTTCCTTCCCTTTGCTATCAGAGAATCCCCAGAACATCATGGTGCCATTTTTACATCCTTCTCAGGCAATCTAACAAGATTAGGGTATTTCTGTGGCTTGCCAACCACCAAGGAGACATGACCGTGTGTCTGGATTATATAATACTGATAGATTATTATTATTTTGAGGATAATATTTTTAATGAAGTCAATTTTATGGCCATACATGCTGAAGTAGTGTTGTTTCCTATTGAGGGAAAATAAAAAATTATCATCCCTGTTTCTGAAACATAGGTGTGCCAGGATAGTTCATTGAGATATTAATGAATAAACATGTGGTCTTCTTCTATTCCCTATTTTCCTCTGTGATCTGATTAGGAAGGCAGCCAGAATTGCTGGAAGATGTAAGCTCTTCCTTTCTTCTGTGAAAGGTGAAGCTCTAGAAAGAGATGTCTCCAAGTGTTCCTGATGGATGGAAATAAGAGCCTTTGAGATGCAGAGGGGAGTAAGGGGAGGGAGATACCAGGAACCTGGAAAGCGGTTACCATGGAAACAGTGTGCTAGGGATGTGGTGGTACCACGGAGGAGATGGCACCATGGTAATTCCACTGAGGATGGATCTAGGAATATGGACTCCCAGCCTTGCCACAGAGCATGGGACCCTAGAGGCATCAGAACAACTGGACCTGAGATGCCAGCTGGGAAAATGGGCATCTTAGCTGTAATCATTGAGGACTAGAGGATAAGACCTCAGGGGCCTCCTTGTTGTTTAGATGCTTCAGAGACCGCAGGACCTTGGCATAACCTTGGCCAAAGTACAGGGCGTGTATATGCATCAGTAATAGCTGAGATCAAATTTCCTTCCAGCCCAGTGGTATGGGGGGACCAGAGCCAGATTTATATGGCAAAAATGAGAACTGTTGTATTTCTTGCATACCTGAGTTTATCTGTTAAGTAGTCATGGATAGGCTTGTGGTTCACCTAATCTAACTTCCTTATTTCACAAATGAAGACAGAGAAACCCAGGACTGTGTAACTTTTTGAGGTTTTTTAACTTATCCAGGTCTCTTATTCAGGCTCTGTAAAATGAAGTGAATTGGCCAATAGTATTCCTAAGAGAATCTTTGAGAAATTGCTGCTGGGCATGGTGGCTTACTCCTGTAATTCCAGCACTTTGGGAGGCTGAGGTGGTTGGATAACTTGAGGTCAGAAGTTTGAGACCAGCCTGTCCAACATGGCGAAACCTGTCTCTACTAAAAATACAAAAATTAGCTGGACATGGTGGCAGGTGCCTGTAATCCCAGTTACTTGGGAGGCTGAGGCAGGAGAATTGCTTGAACTCTGGAGGCAGAGGTTGCAATGAGCTGAGATCACGCCACTGCACTCCAGCCTGGATGACAGAGATTCCATCTCAAAAAAAAAAAAAAAAAAAAAAGAGGAAATGGCTGAAGGAATTAAGATTTTTGCCACTTTTACATTCCTTTAAATTCCCTGAACACCACAAGGCCTTTTCATATGCTACTTTCTCTTGGAGCTCCCACCTCACACAAACCTGGTTCATCCTTTAGGACTCAGCCAAATGTCATCTTCCCTAGGAAGCCTTCCCTGATACCCTGTGTTTCCTCAAGACTGACACATCCTGGGTTTATCCCATGTGTTAATTTTCCATTGATTCTGTAACAAATTGCCATAAACTGAGTGGCTTGAAACTTAGTGGGTCTCAGTGGGCTAAAAAATCGCAGTGTCAGTAGGGCTGTGTTCCTTCTGGAAGCTCTAGGGGAGAACCTCTTTTCTTGTCTTTTCCAGCTTCTAGAGGTGACTTGCATTCCTTGGCTTGTGGCCCCTTCCTCCATCTTCAAAGCCGGCATCTTCAAATATCTCTCTGACTGTGAACTCCTCTGCTCCCTTCTTCCACGTCTAAGGACGCTGTGATTACTTTGGGCCCATGTATGTGATCCATGGTAATCGGGTTAGTAACCTTAATCTCAGCTGCAACCTTCCTTGTCCCTTGGGCATTCATGAGTTCCAGAGATAAGGACATGGCCATCTCTGGGGCCATTGCTCTTCCCCTGACCCTATTGGTGCACTTGTCACACGTGTGATAAGTGCCCCTCACCCTGGCTGTCCCCACCTCTACACTCCAAGAGCTCAGGGGCTGTGTTTGTTTCCTGCTGCCTCCCCAGAAATGTGTACAGATGTGTCAAACTAGAAGCTCTAAGATGATGGTGTGATCTGTATTGTATAATAAAGAGATTTAAATTAGTTACTAACATTTAAAAATTGGGATACTTTGCTTATATATTTTTAAGTGGGAGAATAAACAAATAAACAACAACAACAAAGAAAACCTAATAAAGTTACCCATGACGGGCAAGGGAAAAACAGATGGAAAGGATGGAAATTAGTCTTTTCTGAATGTACCTTTTTGGTATATTTGACTTTGAAACCATGTACATGTTTTACATCATTATAAAACAAAGTTAAGTTAAAATGAGACAAAATGAAAATGGATCCCTTTTTCAATGAAAATAAAACATTCCCATTTTTAAATGAAAATTATGGAACTGGACACAGGACACAAAGGACCTTGCTCCGCTTGGCCCTGTACCCCCGACACATTAACTGCCTGAGACCTGTGGGCATTGGCATTAGGACCCAGGCTTGTAAAAGGAACCCAGTAAATGTATGTGTTGAATAACTTGATGGTGAACTTAAAGTATAGTTGATGGATGGGTTAAATGGGGAGAGGGTTGAGAGCAGACGATGAGCTTGGGGAGAGGGATTAGTATTAGATTGGCAGAGAACATCTGGCCAGGTGGCATCCAGTGTAATGTCAGGAGACGTGCTGTTTTAGCTGGCATCTTGAAAGCAGGGCCTGCCTTATGTGCAGGTGATTTATTTGGGAAGTGATTCCAGGAAGTCAGAGTGAAGGAGTGGGGAGACTGAGGTAGGGAAAGAGTAGAACTGAGGCAGGGAAGGAGTAAGGGTGCTGTTATGGACTAAATGTTTGTGTCCCCAGCAAACCGATATGTTGAAGTCGTAACTCCTCAATGTGGAGCCTCTAAGGAAGGTTAAATGAGGTCCTGAAGGTGGGGCCCTGCCCGATGGAATTAATGTCCTCACGAGAAGAGACACCAGAGAGCCTGTCCTCTTTCTCTTCCCCAGTGCACATGCACTGAGGCAAGGCTATGTGAGGACAGAGTGAGAAGGCAGCTGTCTGCAAGACAACCGAGGGCTCTCGCCAGGTCCCCATCCTGCCGGCTCTTTGACCCTGGACTCCTAGTCTCCAGAACTGTGAGAAAATAAATTTCTGCTGTTTGAGCCACCCAGTCTGTCGTATTTTGTTATGGTAGCCTGAGCCGACTAAGACAGATGCATGGTTGAGGTCACTGCTGTGGGCCATGGCAGTTCAACCCAGCTGACTTCTGAGGAGGCTTCAGAATTGTCAGCTCTGAGGCCAGGAGGCCAGGGCAGCGTTTGCCATCAGTTTCTCTCCCCTGTTGGTCGAGTGGGCCCTGAGAGTGTTCATTCTCCTGCACTTGTGAACTGTGCTTGTGAACAGGCCTAGGCATCTCTCAGTAGCCTATGTGGTCTTGGGGACGCCCCTGGGGAGAACCGAGGCTGTGAGGTATGTGTAAGATATTATCATCTTGAAGTGAGCTGAAACCTCCACACAATAGTCCACCCAGACATGGCTGAAATTAGGGGTGAGGCTGAGAGCATGTGAGTCATGGTACCAGACGTGTCTGCTTGTGGATACCTGCTCCAGTTGGGGAGTCAGAATTCAGGAGGCCCAGCGGTAGGAAGTTGGAAGTGAACAAACCAGCTCCTTGGTGAGACATTAGGGCCAGGTCAAGTGGCCACAGCTCTAGGGAGTGTCGGTGGAGTTAACAGCCACACTGGCTCTTAAGTGATGGACAAATGGAATCTATTGATTCTCCACAAGACTCAATTTCAGTTTTTCCTCTTTCTGCCTCTTACATGATGTCACACAACCTTTTACTGTTGTTACTTATGAGTAAGATCAACTTCCAGGAGTTTTAATTTTTCTCTGTTTACTCTATTGGGTGGGTCCAGTTAATGAACAATAAAATAACTTGATGACAGGTGGCAGAAAGGTAGCCAAGTATAACAAAATGTCTAGAAAAATAAACATATATTAAGCAAATGAGTAATTAATTCGTAAGTAGAAAATGGTGCTTGGCCAACTGACTACCTTCTTATTTTGGGTATTCAGTTTTGCTTAATTTTTTTCTGCACCAAGTCCCTTTTTTCATTTAGTGTCTGTTTTTTGGCTGATAGAATTTCTGCATTTGATAAAAATGAGCATTATACCCGTATCTTGATTTGGGTATTTTCTGATGACTTCCATCTGGCTGGATTTTGAGTTTGTAGATGTAGTCTTCTTATTTTCTGAATCTCCTTGCTTTTCATTTCTGTGGATGTACACCTCTGCAGGGCATCCTTAGGACCAGTCCCCCTGTCACAGGCTTTGTAGCTGATGACGTGGAAGCAAGCTCATTTAGTGGAGGTTTTCTCTTCGGCTTTATGTTAGGTGTGATTAGACATGCAATACCCAGTACCATTGCAAGGGTCTTGAGCTGAGTGAATTTCTTGTCCCACTGATTTTAATCCTCATCGACCTTATTGATAGCAGATTTCAGATGGTTTTGTCTCATCCCTCTCAGTCATGGTATGTGATCAGACAGATATGCCTGTCAATGGACTCTTTGGCCAGATCCTGGGGTTAGAGTAACTTTACTTAATGCTTGTAGAAATCTCTATTCTTTGGCTTCAGTGGTTACTGACCATCCCCAAGCTATAGCCTTGTATCCAGCTAATGCATGTTAGAATGAAGGTGAGCGAAGCCCCGGTCCATTTTCATTCTTGGAAAAGCCACTTATCATCTATTAATCAGTAGTACAAGTGGTGTCTTTTTTCTGGGAAGGACCTTAACAATCCACTTTGATGTTTTCATTTTAATAGACAAGGAGCCAGTGGCCACGGGGCTCAAGCAACTTGACAGGATTCACTTGAGCCAAGCCCTGGTTCGGACTCCAGGTGACCCGGCTCCACCTCCACTGTTTTTTTTTTTGAGAGGTAATATGCTCATTTTATTTTTTTCATGGTTACTTATTTTATTTACTTTTTGAGCTTTATATTTTTTGAGGAATAAAAATTATATATGTTTGAAGTATACAGTATGATGTTTTGATATATGTATACATGGTGAAGTGATTATCACAATAAAGATAACATACTCATCACCTCACGTAGTTACAATTTTTTTGTGGTGAGAACACTCAAGATCAGGTCTTAGGAAATTTCAAGAATACAGTTAGCCCTCCTATATCCATGAGTTCTGCATCTGTGGAGTCAACCAACCATGGATTAAAAAATACTCAGAAAAAAATTGCCTTTGTGGTGAACAGTACAGACTTTTTTTTCTTGTCATTATTTCCTAAACAATACCGTATAACAACTATTTACATAGCATTTACATTGTATTAAGCACTATAAGGAATCTAGAGATGTTTTAAAGTCTGTATGAGGATGTCCACAAATTATATGAAAATACTATGCCATCCCATGTCAGGTACATGAACATTCATGGATCTTGGTATCCACAGGATCCACCCCCACTGTTGATCTGAAGGATGGGACATCACGAGGTCAGTGAGGGTGTGTGTGATGTTGAGAAGAACCACTTTCTTTTACCCTTAATTTGCCCTTCATCTTCCTTTCTTTCCTTCATCTTTTTCACCAGTTAAGTCCAGGAATGCTATACAGCCTAAATCAGCCACTCATGTATAGTATAGATATTTCTGAGTAGTTGAACTTCAGACTAGCACTGGATGGTTCTCTCTGTATGCGAGAACCCATCCTGAGTTTTTATAAAGCATGTATGTGTGTCAACAAACTGAATTAGTTTATATAAGAGGTTGGGCAATATTGTAAGTAGGTGTTTGTCTTTATTGCCCAGATGAAACTAATAAACCTCTTTATGGGATAGTGTCATGCCTTGAGTTTTATATCACCTTCCTTTTAACAAACTCAGTGTTTCATTCTTTAGGCTTAGTGTATCTCTTAGCTTGCACTGTTTTTATTAATTTTTTTTTGAGACAGGATCTTACTGTGATGCCCAGGCTGGAGTGTGGTGGCATGATCACAGCCCACTGCAGCCTCGACCTTCTGGGTCCAAGCAATCCTTCCACCTCAGCCTCTCGAGCAGCTGGGACTACAGGCATATGCCACCATGCCCAGCTAATTTTTGTATTTTTTGTAGAGACAGGGTCTTGCCATTTTGCCCAGGCTGGTCTCAAACTCCTGAGCTCAGGCGGTGGGCCTCCCAAAGTGCTGGGATTACATGTGTGAGCCACTGTGCCCGGCCTGTATTGTTTTAAGTTATGCTTATTCCTTTTAAAATTCAGGATTTGTTAAGCATTTAAAACAAATTCATAAATTAAAACCTCATTGAGATACCATTTACCACGTAGTTTGATGAACATAACACATGGCGCATTACGTTGGCAAAGGGGGTGGGGAAAAAGATGCTCTTATAAATGTCTGGTGGGAGTTAAATTGTGTAACTTCTATTACACTTTTGTAATAGCTACTAAAATATGTTATTTCTATCTACCTCTCTCTGTCTGACTCAACAGTTCCATTTCTAGGGTTTTGTGTTGTGGATATTCTTGAACATTGTGAAATGTATACAGGGAGTCTTCACAGTAGCACCGTTTGTTTCAAATGATTTGAAACAACCTCTCCATAAACAGGATAGGCTAAATCAAGCACGGCACACCAATACAATGGATGTGGCCATTAAAAAGAACAAGGCAGCTCATATGCATCAATATAAAAAGGTCTATAAACTATACTATCGAATGAAAATAGCAAGGTGCTACCATTTCTATTAGAGAGAGGACAAAATATTAATATATTCATGGTTGCTTGTCTGTGTGGAATATTTCTGGATATATACATAAGAAGTTATACTGGTTACCTATGGGGAGGTTACTGGGTGGCTTGTGGGTGAGGGCAGGAGGAGGCTTACTTTCCATGGTAAACCTTTTTGTATATGTTGCAGCATTCAAAAATTCTAATTTAAAGTTTATTTTAGAAAAATGCCCCCACGTATGCAAGTGATTTCCAAATTCCTCCTTCAATAATTTTAATGATTATGGAACACACTGAACTTCTTTTTTATTATTCTAGCTGTGAACTCTGCTGCGTACATGCACATATATAATCATATGCAATATTTAAATGTATACTCCTTTATATGTCAGTTGGGTGGTGAGTAAAAGAAAAATATATTTTTATTGGCAAAGTTGATGTTGAGGTTTCTGATATAGTCAGAGATAGTTGCTTATCTCAACATTATAATGGTAAGTTTTTTAAAACACCTATTTAAAACACCCTTATGTATATATATATTAGTCTGTTTTCATGCTGCTGATAAAGACATATCCAAGACTGGGAAGAAAAAGAGGTTTAATTGGGCTTATAGTTCCACATGGCTAGGGAGGCCTCAGAGTCATTGCGGGAGGCAAAAGGCACTTCTTACATGGTGGTGGCAAGAGAAAAAATGAAGAAGAAGCAAAAGTGGCAACCCGTGATAAGCCCATCAAAGCTTGTGAGACTTAATTCACTATCATGAGAATAGCACGGGAAAGACCAGCCCGCATGATTCAATTACATCCCCCTGGGTACCTTCCACAACATGTGGGAATTCTGGGAGATACAATTCAAATTGAGATTTGAGAGGGGACACAGCCAAACCATATCAATATACAATTTAAAAACATGTCACGCCACATATTGCTTAGGGATATGTGGCTATGTAGTAAAAGTGTAAAGAAGTGCACAGACCTAATACACATTAATTCAGTGGGATCAAGGTGGGAAGAAATAGGATATGGAATTCAAGAGGGATGGGTACATGATGGTTTACTGCATTTTTCTTTATATCTTCTTGCATACTTCAAATATCACATAATTAAAAAGTAAGTGTTACTAACTTGTCAGATACAGGCAGACTTCTTTTAACAAACTCGGTGTTTCATTCTTTAGGCTTCTTATATCTCTTAGCTTGCATTATTTTTATTAATTCTTTTTTGAGACAGGATCTTACTGTGATGCCTAAGCTGGAGTGTGGTGGTATGATAAAAAGATGCAGAAATAATATAGGCATCAATGATCTGTATTTTCCTTGTTCTCTGTCATATTACACCAGTACCTAAAACAGAGCCTGACAGAGGGTGGACCCTAAAAATGTTTGCAAAGATGAATAAACAAGCATAAAAGCCCTGCAAGCTACTGAAGTGGTGGCTGGTGGGTTGTGTGATGTTCTGGTATGCCATCTTGTATAATGCGACCCCAGGAGAAGAAGGGGACATACCTGATAATGTCTACAACCTTTCTGATGGGTAAGAAAAAAGAACCTGGGAACTTCTCAATAACCAGAAATCAAGATGAAATACAGAGATGTGATTGGGTCCATAATAAAATTCAGATACTACCTGTACTCCAGAATACATCATTTGCAAAAGGCCTTTTCATGGCTCTCAGTGAGACTGATATTTTGTCTTCATACATCACACTCAATGGCCCCCTTTGTGAATATATTTGGTTAAGATGTCTCATGTGGGTGTAACTCTTGATTCCCCTTAGCAATGCTGTTGCTGCCTTTCATGTATCTGTGCCCAGCCAAGAGCCAGGTTGTATGGGAGTGATTGGAATGACTGGCATTTACTGCTGCCCACTGATAGTGGTAGAATAAATCACCTTTGTGTCTTAGGATAGCCATCAGCCATTCGGTTTCTATATTTGTTTAATATTTAGACATAGAATGAAAGGAGTGTGGGAAAATAATTAGCATTGTAATCTTACAATAGCTACAAAAGATGTACTAAGATGTAGTGACAAGAAATGAATAATATGCTATTGTTGTTAGTTACCCCACCATATTTAGCAAGCTAGAGCAGTGCTGTTGAATAAAATTATAACATGAGCCACATATGTAATTTAACATTTTCTTGTAACTACATTAAGACATTAAAAGAGCCAGGCACGGTGGCTCATGCCTGTAATCCCAGCACTTTGGGAGGCCGAGGCAGGCAGATCACGAGGTCAGGAGATGGAGACCATCCTGGCTAACAAGGTGAAACCCGTCTCTATAAAAATACAAAAAATTAGCTGGGCGCAGTGGCGGGCACCTCAGTCCCAGCTATTCAGGAGGCTGAGGCAGGAGAATGGTGTGAACCCAGGAGGCGGAGCTTGCAGTGAGCCGAGATCGCGCCACTGCACTCCAGCCTGGGTGACAGAGCGAGACTCCGTCTCAAAAAAAAAAAAAAGAAAGAAAAGAAAGAAAGAAATTAAAACAAACAGGAAGCAGGTGGAAATTAATTTGAATTAACCCAATCTAAAAAATTTTCATTTTAATACATAACCAATGTTAAAAAATTATGAATGAGATTTTATATTCTTTTTGTCTGGACTAAGTCTTTGAAATCCTGTGCATACTTTATATCTTCAGTAGGATGCTAAATTTTCATTAGAAATATTTGATCTGTATCTAGATTTTACAACATTTACAGTTGAAAAAGTAGATTAACATATCCCGTATCCAAACTATTCCATCGTATGTGATAGTGGCTACCCTATTGGACAGGGCAGAGTTAGAACTTATTCATAAATTTCTAAGTTAGATTTTTTTTTAATGATTCTGAGCACGTTTGTCAGTATGCTTTTGAGGAGGTATAATAAAGAGTAGACAGAGTCTTGCGCTTGAGAACCTTATAAACTAATATAACAAATGTATATCTTGCACTGTGTGAAGTTAGTTTTTTGAATGAGTGATTCAGCCCTTTTGATGGACTTAATTTTGAGAACTCAAATTAAGATCTGAGATTTAAGGTGATACAATTTTAGGCCAGGTGCAGTGGTTCACGCCTGTAATCCCAGCACTTTGGGAGTGTGAGGCAGGCAGATCACTTGAGGCCAGGAGTTTGAGACCAGCCTGATCAACATGGGGGAACCCCGCGTCTACTAAACAATACAAACATTTACCAGGTGTGGTGATGCATGCCAGTAATCCCAGCTACTCAAGAGGCTGAGGCACGAGAATCGCTGGAACCTGAGAGGCTGAGGCTGCAGTGAGCCGAGACTGCACCATTGCACTCCAGCCTGGGCGACAGGGCAAGACTGTCTCAAAAAAAAAAAAAAAAAAAAAAAAAAAAAAAAAAAAAAAAAAGAAAGAAAGAAAGAAAGAAAGGCAATAAAAATTTGGATAATTCTTTCACAAGTATTCTTAAACTCTGGTTAAAAGATCTAAGAAGTTGGTCGGGCGCGGTGGCTCACGCCTGTAATCCCAGCACTTTGGGAGGCCAAGGCGGGCGGATCACGAGGTCAGGAGATTGAGACCATCTTGGCTAACACGGTGAAACCCCGTCTCTACTAAAAGTACAAAAAAAAATTAGCCTTTTGCGGTGACGGGCGCCTGTGGTCCCAGCTACTCAGGAGGCTGAGGCAGGAGAATGGCGTGAACTTGGGAGGCGGAGGCTGCATTGAGCCGAGACTGCACCATTGCACTCCAGCCTGGGCGACAGAGCGAGACTCTGTCTGAGGAAAAAAATCTCAAGCGTCAGTTCATACGGGGATGAGTAATTTAATTACTTAACATAAACCAGGAGGATTTGAAATGAGGCCAACTATTTTTTTTCTTTTTTACGTCAGATGATGCTGTGCTGACGTTGTAACAAGGTTTGAGGGAGGCACACCTCACACATGGGCTTGAGCACCCAATCACCATGCGCGTGAACTACAAAGGGATCGGGCCAACTCATTCTGAGTATGGATTTGGTTCCAGATTTTTGACAGCTCCTATATCACACAAGAGGATATCAATAGTGTATACATATGGAGCGTCTATCGCATCAAAGATTGAGTTAGCTAGAAGAGAACTTCTGGGGGAAGGCCACAGTTATTTGCTCCCCCATCAGCGTGGCTGCTGGAAAGTTCTAAGAGCCCAGAAGAGGGGGCAAGGATTGATAGCCTGCCAGTCTCCCTCTGTTGATATCTTGTTAAGAGGAATCAAGTCCTGGGGCTTGGGGTTTTTATAGGAAATGGAATTAGTCCTTCCTCTTAAAGTCACAAACAACCAAGAATCTACTGGGGATTCTTGACAGTTATGAATAATTTACAGAAGTCTATTATGAACTATTAAATTATTAAATAGTTATTAGTTATAATAGTTATCAATTGTTAAATTGTTAGATTAATAGTTGTTAATAATTCATAAGCAGTTTTACTTATTAAAGAGAGAGGCAGAGAAGCGACCAAGATCTGATTTGAGTGCTCTTGGCTGGGACTGGTCCTCTGGCCAGCTCATTTTGAGGGGGTGAGGGGATAATACTCTTCTCGCCTCTCCCCTGACAGCTCCCACTTCACTTTCTTGCCTGCTCATACCTTCAACCTGATGTCACAACACATGCTGTAAGAAACTAGCCACAGGTATTCCGTGAAAAATTCATGCCAACATCCCTGTCAGGCTATTTGGCCTGGGCTAAACTGCAGTGTGGCAGTGTCACTCTGCATGGTGTTTTGCAATCACCTGGGTAGGTAATCACTGCTCCCCTTTAAAATAAAGACAGTATGGGAGGGACTAGTCAGTACTCTGTCTCTCTCTCTCTGTGTGTGTGTGTGTGTGTGTGTGTGTGTGTATGTGAGATACGTATTTGTGTGTTTGTGTGGAGTGGGGCAGTTTAGCATTTCTATCTATTGCTCTTTAAAAAAAAAAAAAAAATTTACCTGCTCCCAGCACTGATATCGATTGCTCTGAAAAGAAGTTAAAAAGCTACCTTTTCTAATGAGTACATGTGTATTATGGAAGATGCAATCTAACCTCATTTAATGCTGCACCTCAGCATAATCACTGAAGTAGCATATTTCCCTCCAGTGTTTAAAAACTCTTTGTGAAAAACTCTTTATGAAAAAATTCCACTGACTTGGCTGAAAAAAAGGTGTATTTTGTTTTTGTCATAAAAACAAATTGTTGGTGATTTAGGGAACTCGTGTTCGTTGCTCTCGGGTTAAAGGTCATTTTGCCGTGGATTGCTGATGCCTCAGGGCACCTATACATACTTCACATTTGGGGACTTATTAAATGGACATCCATTAAAGCCTCATTTCCAGATTTTATCCATTCAGAAAGATCACCCTTCCTCCAATTTGGAAGAGTGTGTTTCTCACACTGCTCTGACTTTGAGTTACTCCATCAGTGCAGGCACTCAGGTGTCCCTGCAGCTGCTCTGGCACTTGGCTGGCAGCATGGTATTTTTCTAGAGAGTTTAACAGTTTTGTTTCCCCTGCCCAGCCTCTGTGGTTGCCTATCAATACCTGGTGTGAGTGACAAGGAGACTCCAGCCCTGCCATCTTCCTGGAGTCAGAGTCTTCCCTTTCCAGGGAGCTGAGGGTCTTTGTTCCAGGCCTTTCCAGGGAGCTGAGGGTCTTTGTTCCAGGCTGCCACGTGGGGACTCTGCTATTCCAAAGAAGAGGAGGAAGAAGGCTGATAATATGCATTTCGCCTTTCACTGCCTTTTGGGCAACAGTCTTGGAATGAAAACACTAAAAACAGATGTAAAAACTGAGGGTGACAGTTGGGATCTCATTAGCTTAGTGGCTGTCACAATACATCCAAGAAAGAGGCTTGTGTGCATGCGGCTGTGTCTGAGAAGCTGGAACTGCACGTGTGTGTGTGTGTGTGTGTATGTGTGTGTGTACGCGCGCATGGGTGCACACACACGCATGCAGGAGGACAGGCATTTCAGGCTTTGCCATATAATTTTCTTGCTTAAGCTTTAAAAAACTGTCAGTTGGGTGGCAGCAGGCTTGGTTATTTTTCTTTATGGGTGCTTCTGTAAATATCTTTAAATTTCAGCTTAGGCTTTTTAGAGGGGCATTCAATGTGAAGAATAAACAGATTATGGCTTTGTCTTTAAAAAAAAAGTTATTGAGGCATGAAATGCACCCAGTAAAGTGCCTCAAGTGCACTCTCTTAATTGAACAGCCGGATCAAGATGATAGCATTTCCATACACTATGGGGTACAGTGCCTCAATTTGATCATTTTGAAAATACATGAGTTTCCAGTCTTCACATACTGCCCTTCCTTACCCTCAGTCCAACTTTCAACTCCTGAATCTTCATAGGTGCTTCTGGGATCAAGATAACCAACCTTGTCCCTCACTTGGTTATAATGCCAGTCAACAAATGTGAGTCTAGAGCTGAGATGCCTCTGCATCTGTTTTCGCCTCTGGCAAAGCTGAGCTTGGCAAACTGTGCAATGCCACAGACATCAGAAGGGCCTGAGCAGGGGTGCCTCTGTGGCCTGAAGGTTCTCAGAGTGGGAGCCAGAGACCTGGGTTCTGGACCCAGCTCTGTCACTAGCCTACAGAAACTTCACTGTGATTTCTGAAGTCCTGTCCTCTAATTTGATGGCATTACGATTCTGGTGAAAATGTGGCTCTTCGTGTAAATACAATAAACCCATGACCTCAGGGTTCAACCAGGAAGCTTATGTGATCGCAGGACCAGACCAGATGTCCTTCCTCTAAAATATATTTTACAGCTGTTCACTGGCCTCATTCTGTCTTCCTGGAGGCAGTGGCCAGGCCTCTCAGCAGACCAGATGGAAGCTTGTAGAGCTGTTCATGAGTTCTGTGTTAGGTTTTGAAAATTGTAAAATGTGGATAATAACATTCTTTTCTCCATGGGGCTGTTGGTGCGACATACTGGAGTCCGGACTGGTGGGAGCAATCATTTTAATTTGGTGGTCCTCTCTTGCCTTCCTTTGTTGTTAAATATTTTGAATATCATCCCTAGCCTCTGAGAGCTTCCAGTGAAACCCCTAGGACATCCCCTCCATGAATGCTGTTTTCCTTCCTGATCCCCATGCCCTCTGCAATGGCTCAGCAAGCTGTCCACTTTCAAACACAGCAGGTTTCATACAGATAAGACCCCCAACGACCATTTAGCTACATCACAGTGAGCTGAGCAAGGCCACAGGCTGAAGGAGGCCTGGGAATTCGAAATGAGGTGGCTGTCTGCGTGTGCTCTGCCTTGACTTCTTCCAATCGTACCAATAAAGCTGAAAAGAATTCGAAGAGGTAACTTGTTCACTGTTCTCCCCATGGCTGCCAAGGTAATTTGGAATTCGTGGAGTCTAGAGGCTTTGGAGGTTTGGATAGCTTAAGTCATCTTAACAAAAGCAGAGGGGAAGTTTGAAAATCAGATCTGCTTTCAAGCATTTTTTCCCCCCTCTCTGTAGTCTTATGGAGGGGAATGGAGAGTGGCTCACAGGCCTTGATTTTCCTGAGTAATTGTTTCTCTTCTGAGATACGGTGGGGCTTTGGAAACTGAGCTGGTGCTGACTTGCTACCTGTATTGGCCACCCCTGGAAGACTGCAGATGCACCTCCATTTTCCCTCCCCACCTTGCCAAGACTACCACTTGCCTGGTGCCACCTGAAGACTTACAGCTGCTCTGCTGGGTTAGGCTCTGCTGCCAAGGAACTATATTCAACCTCAGCAGCAGGGTAGTCCTCACGGAATCAAGGCTGTCTGATGCCATCATACGGTTGGGATGGGCCATATGTGCTGTTGCTCTTCACCTCTGTGCAGATAGGGCCAGGAGTGAGACAGTAGGGAGTGGTGGGGACTGTGGCAGAGGTGGGTATGCCCCTCATCAAATATTATAATATTTTGTAGTAGGTAATATACTGTTTCTTAGAGAAATGTATTTAAGAATGCCTATAGGAAGATTAGAAAGGCATGAAGGATGCAGTGGGGGAAATAACGTTGAAATTGGACTTTCACACACTGAAGGACAAACTTTAGGTACTCAAACTAACAAAGAAAAGAAGAGAAGCAAAACAGATCTACATCTGGCATGGTATTTAGTTTGGGGCATGGAGCACTTGCAACTTCCAGGAGAGTCTTAAGAGAAAAAGACACATTTATGGAGCACCTATTATGTGCCAGATAATGCATTGGCATTTTAATAAGTATTATCTCATTTAATTCTCACAGCAATCCTGTGATGTGGGTCTCTTACTCTTATTTTTTTAAATTAAGAAACTTGGGCACAATGAGGACAAATATTTCATCTGGGGTGACTCAGCCAGAACATGGTGGTGTTAGGATTTGACATCCTGACTTCTGTCTTTTAGTTCAGGAGCTCCTGCCCTGTGCTGGAAAATTGATTGCTGGATTTTCTGGCCCCTGTGCCCTCCCTGGTCTCCTCTATTGCTGATGGTAACAAGTGCCCTCCCTGGTCCTGTCTGCCTGCTCTGGGCTGACTCTTGACCTCCTGTGTTCCAGGCTGTCATCGGTGGCCAGGGTTGCTGCCAATTCTGACTGCAGGTCCCCTCACTGCCCCCATGACAGAGCTCACCTGAGCCATCACAGTGCCTTGGGCCTGTGACTGACCCGCATCCAGCCTGGCTCCTCTGAAAGGTCTGATTGCCTATTGTGTTGCCTCGAAGTTTGGATTTATCTCTGGTTGGTGCTGGCTAGGGCCTCTGCCCGCAACAGGGCCACACTGGATAGGAGGGTGGTTTCTCTGCTGTCATTGCAGGAGCTCCTCAAATGTGGTGACTTAGAAATCCTGATCTGGCCAAGCGCGGTGGCTCACGCCTGTAATCCCAGCACTTTGAGGCTGAGGCGGGCGGATCACAAGGTCAGGAGTTTGAGACCAGCCTAGCCAACATGGTGAAACCCCATCACTACTAAAAATACAAAAAATTAGCTGGTCATGGTGGCGGGTGCCTGTAATCCCAGCTACTCTGGAGGCTGAGGCAGGAGAATCGCTTGAACCCGGGAGGCAGAGGTTGCAGTGAACCAAGATCGCACCACTGCAGTCCAGCCTGGGTGACAAGGCAAGACTCTGTCTCAAACAAAACAAAACAAAACAAAAACCCTGATCCGCTGTCTGTGAGGAGGAGGGCTTTGAGGTTGACGAGTGGTGTGGAAGGAAGGTGTAATTCATTGTTGAGAGTTGCATTGTCTTCTCATTTCACATATACTCGTTTATAAATAAATTAGAACGTTTCGAATCTGTAAATTTAGCACCCCATACTCAAGTGCCCCAGAAACACTTTCATATGTGCAGAGTAAAGGAAGAACAATTGGTGTAAAGTACAAGAAAAAGACTTTCCTACTTGGCAAATCTTTTCTTTTCTACTTGGCAAATCTCATCTTTTCTTCGGTGTGGACGTCACAGCAGACAGACGTTTTCATTTGCAAGTGTCAGTTACAGTTTCGTTTGGAGATCTGTTAGTTAGGGTTACCCAAAGGCCGCTGTGTGGTATGAAGGCCGCTGGGCTCTGGCAGAAGGGCTGCTGGAATCGGATCTCGCACACTCTGTCTCCTGTCAAGCTCGAGGCCGGGGGCTGCCTGGCTGTTCTTTCTTGCTGGTGTGCTCCATACACACGATACGGATATGGCTCAGGTTGGCCCTAGTGACCATGTTCTAGTGGAAGGGACCTGTGTTTTTTGTCTTCCCTCTGCCACTGAATAGTTGTGTACTCTTGGGACAAGTGACTAACCTCTCTGAGCCGCAGTTCTCATATTTATGGAATAAGGAACATAATGTCATTCTGAAAATTAAATGAGATAATATCTGAAGAGAGCTCCTTGTGAACTCTGAAATGCTATGAAGTGCTGGCTACTGCACATAGCAATCCCTCACCACAGACTCTTGGGCTTTGGTTTGGGTGTTTATTCCAAATTGTGAAGTAGGTAGAGTGAGTTCTGTTCTCACTCCTTTTCTTGTATCAAGTAGCCTTTTCACTTACAAGCTTGCTTGTCTCAGAAAGGCAATTCCTCAAAGTGCAAACATTCCTAATCCTCAAACACTCCTTAAATCTTTCATCAAACTCAATTGTCCTTTCTCTTCGTGTCTGTTTTCCTAAATCCACACCTGTGCTTAGCTATGTATGATTAGACAAGATCATAATACACTTATTTGCAAGGATAAATAAGGAGGCATCCTTCCTAAGTATATTTGCTTTAACTCCTAAGAATAGGAGAAAGCCAGTTTTGCTAGATGAATGAATTTAAAATGTGAGCTGTCATGCCGCTGAGACTAGAGTGTGGTGGGAAGAAGAGAGGCCCCTTCTGCTGCCCTTTGGAGCATATCTTCTGGATGGTATGCCTCTGGTGTGGCTGCTATCAGCCAGCAGTATCTTATTTATTTATTTATTTATTTATTTATTCATTTTTGAGATAGGATCCAGCTCTGTCACCCAGGCTGGAGTGCAGTGGTGTGATCTCGGCTCACTGCAACCTCCGCCTCCTGGGTTCAAGCACCTGCCACCACACCCAGCTAATTTGTGTATTTTTAGTAGAGATGGGGTTTCGCCATGTTGGCTAGGCTGGTCTTGAACTCCTGGCTTCAAGTGATCCAACCTCCTTGGCCTCCCAAAGTGTTGGGATTACAGGCGTGAGCCACTGTGCTCGGCCTTATTAATTTGTATCTAATAAATTTTATATAGGATTTGAGTTGACTAATAGGTAGTGCTGAATAAAGTCTTAAGAAATAATACAAAGTACGAATAAGGGTAAATAAAAGTAAATGAAATGTTGAGACTGTGGGAAAGAGCTGACTGCAGGTATTTAGGCTGTATGACTTGGCATAGTTGTTGCAGGATCATGCATTTGGCTTTGAACTTCCTGGAAGCAACTTGGAAAGGGAAATGTAATTTATCCATGAGAGAGAAAATCCATCATTTCCCGTGGAAGACAAGGATTTCTCAGTCTTAACTCCAACTTGGGACTGCACAGGAAAATAGGTGACGGAATCAACAGCAGCCTCAACAGCAGCTTACAGCAAAAGCAGAAGCAAATTTTTAGCCTGTTGTTGCTTTTCAAGTTCTTGCTTAGAGCTGAGGGCATAGGACCTCTAGAACTTGGTGTTCGTGGTAGCCTGGTAGGTAATCACTTTGGGTCAATGTGATTCAAGTACACGGCATTCAGTGGCCGTTTTGGTTCTGTTTTGGGACAGGGAGAACTAACTTCACTTCTGCAGAGCCAAAGGAAACATGATTTTTGAAGCAAACTCCGAAGATAGCACACATGCTTTCTATTTTGCCTGGAAAGATTTGAAGAGGAGGAGACTTAGCTTATTCCTGGCATGAATTTTCCAAGGCAATCTGGGCAGCCCCGACTGTCTGAGATAATCACCAGCCATTACTAGGGATGTGGGAACCAAGCCAGACCTAAGCTTGGTTTTATGTGTAAAAATGGCCACTTTGGGAAAGGGCGGGGTCAGGGAGGTCGTTGGCTGGTCAGGAGGAGCTTGGCTGGGCCTGGCTCTGAGCCCAGGTCTAGCCCCCATCTCCCATGTGAACAGGTCTAATGGTCCTGCTTCTGGGTCTCCCTGTCTCGCACTGGAGTCAGGCTTGTCATCAGAGGCCCACTGTGGCTACAGTTGCCTGTTCACAATGTTGAAGGAACATCATCAGCACTAAGTGTGCAGTAGATTTTTTTTTCTGTGCATTAATTGTAGCATTTGAGCATGTTAAAAAGTAAGCAAAAATAAAAGAAATGTAATTGTAGTGACTGAATGACCCTTGTTTATTCTGGAAACAATAAATGCAAACATTGAAAAAAATTAAAAAGAGCACAGTGGTCTTCTTCCATGGTTTTGAAAAATATCTAGGGTTTCCTGCTTGCCAAAGAAACATACTCTCACCACAATGAGATGCCATCTCATACCAGTTGGAATGGCAATCATTGAAAAGTCAGAAAACAACAGGTGCTGGAGAGTATGTGGAGAAATAGAAACGCTTTTACACTGTTGATGGGAGTGTAGACTAGTTCAACCATTGTCGGGGACAGTGTGGCGATTCCTCGAGGATCTGGAACTGGAGATACCATTTGACCCAGCGATCCCATTACTGGGTATATACTCAAAGCATTATAAATCATGCTGCTATAAAGACATGTGCACGTATGTTTATTGCGACACTATTCACAATAGCAAAGACTTGGAACCAACCCAAATGTTCATCAATGATAGACTGGATTAAGAAAATGTGGCACATATACACCATGGAATACTATGCAGCCATAAAAAAGAATGAGTTCATGTCCTTTGTAGGGACATGGATGAAGCTGGAAACCATCATTCTGAGCAAACTGTCACAAGGACAGAAAACCAAACACTGCATGTTCTCACTCACAGGTGGGAATTGAACAATGAGAACACTTGGAAGCAGGGTGGGGAACATGACACACTGGGGCCTGTCATGAGGTGGGAGTCTGGGGGAGGGATAGCATTAGGAGAAATACCTAATGTAAATGACGAGTTAATGGGTGCAGCACACCAACATGGCACATGTATACATATGTAACAAACCTGCACATTGTGCACATGTACCCTAGAACTTAAAGTATGTATATAAAAAAAGAATCATACTCTCACCAGACACAATACAAAAAAGTGAAAGATAATAAGAATCATTCATGACTCCATCATACAGTGATATTCACTGCTAATATTTCCTTCCACTATTTCTATATTTATATCTATGCATACATGTCTAAGGCCATATATATTTTTATGTTGATATTCATAGCTCCATAGATTAATGAAGAGTTTAGTATGAACATCAAGACCTGTCCCAGAAGTCTTTTTATGACTGCTGAAGATGTTCAGTTTAGAAGGAATATTAAAGCATTTGGAAAAAGTGGCAATGTGAAGGGAACAGAATGAGATGGGAAGGAGAAGGGGAGATGAAAGGGAGGTAACTCACACGGAATGTATGTGGACTCTGTGTGAGGGACTGTGCTGTGGTTTCACCCTGCACACTGTGATTTCTATTACCCCGAGAGGTGGTCTGGGGTGGGGGGTGGGGGAATGTCTCCAGGAGTCAGCACCCAGGCTC
The DNA here is from genome assembly GCF_047675955.1 of Chlorocebus sabaeus. Lineage (NCBI taxonomy): Eukaryota > Metazoa > Chordata > Mammalia > Primates > Cercopithecidae > Chlorocebus > Chlorocebus sabaeus. Next base: position 14,319,351 of record NC_132915.1, read on the forward strand.
AGGAGTCAGACAGATCCCATTTTACACGTTGGCTTCCCCCCCATTAGTTTAGAACCTTATTTATCTCCTGTGTAAGATCCATATGTAATCCCAGCACTTTGGGAGGCCGAGGTGGGTGGATCACTTGAGGTCAGGAGTTCGAGACCAGCCTGGCCAACATGGTGAAACCCCATCTGTACTAAAAATACAAAAATTAGCAAGGTGTGGTGGTGTGCACCTGTAGTCCCAGTTACTTGGGAGGCTGAGGCAGGGGAACCGCTTGAACCCAGGAGGTGGAGGCTGCAGTGAGCCAAGATCGCGCCATTGCACTCCAGCTTGGGCAACGGAGCAAGACTCCATCTCAAAAAAAAAAAAAAAAAAAAAAAGATCCGTATAAAACACCCTTCATGTGTTTTTTGTAAGGACTTAAAGATTGAATGTACACAAAGCTTTTATGTCTGGCACTAGTAGACTGTCACCAGTGGTAGCTGTTATTGTCACTGTTATTCCAAATCTGAGCAAAGTGAGTCTCAGAGAGGGTGATGCATCTAAGATCACCCGGCTAGTAAGTGGTAACAGGATTTGAATTCTATCAATTTGAAAAATGTGTTGGGCTCTGGTGCTCACATTCTTTATGCTGTACTAGGTCAATGCCAAAGGAAACAGATGATATTTATTCAATAGTCCAGCATTTTTCATTTTCTACATCAAGTGTCTGTAGAGAAATAGATGCTGGTGGTTTGGAGTTCAAACTGGCCTTTTTTTTTTTTTGGCAGTTTCAAGGAAAGCAAAGGATTCTGTTCTCTGTTTGTGTGTAAAGCCAGGAAGAAAACATACCTCCCTTTCTGTGGCGTCATCTAAAGCTAGTGGCATCCGCAGATAACAGCCAAGGGAGGGTTAATGTGTGTGTTTGTTTTTGCCCAGGAAAACGGCGATGAATTTCATGCTTGGGAATGCTGCCTACTATTTAGCAATGAGGTTTTTTTCCACTAGATTAGGAAACAGATGTTTTCTGGTCCATTGAGGAGTTTTAAATGCTGGAAATACTTAAGAATAATTTTCCAGGGCTGTTGCCCTCCATTCTTGGATTATGATCATTCTGGCTGGGGTCCAGTGCCCTCGAGCTTTAAATCGGTAGAGACTCTTTTGTGTATTTATCTACTTGGCTCAATGTGACCTTTTAAATCCTTAATTCGTGGAGGCATCGTTTAGATCCAGGAGCTGAGACTATTTCTTTTTTCTCCTTTTAAGTCTAAATAACTAATGTGTGAGGATCCTCAACTGGTGAATTGCCTTGGGATCAACCTTGGGATCCGTTCAGTCGGAATCTGACTTCTCAGGCATTCCCACATTCTTTTCAAAGGTGATATTTTGAAATAACAAAAGCAAAATTCACATTATCTAGACTTCACTGGGTACTTATTCTCTTGGTCAGCAGGGGATAGGTCATGCAGCAGTGACCAGACCCCTTAGCTCAGTAACTGCATAAAACATTGATTTTCTTGCTTGGGCTGTAATGTCCCATGAGGGTCTGTTGGGGCATTCTTCTGATCGTGGTGACACAGTGACCCTGGATGATGGAGGTTTTATTTTGCGTGCTACCATGACCACCACAGTAGAGGGAAGGGTGTGTGGTGAGTCTCTCACTGGCTCTTTAATCTACACTGGCTGAAACAAGGCTCATGGCCAAGACCTACTGCAAATGGAGCTGCAAAGTACAATTCTCTCCTGTGCCTGAAGGTGAGGAGAATCAGAATGCAGCCCTAATGGCCCCCACACCTCCTGGCGTCAGACTCTGTGTTAGGTGCCTCACATGTACCGTCTGTAATCGTCACCTCAGTTATGCAAGGCACAGGCCCCTGTTCCTATCTGATAGATGAGAAAATGGATTCAGAGAGGTCAGGAGCATTGCCCATGGAAACACAAGGCTCAGATTGGAATCCAGTGTGTCTGCTAACAAAATGAGTGTGCTTCCCTCTCTGCTATACCGCCTTTGATAGCGTAGGCTTTCCCTTTCTTCCCCAGCTGAACAAATGAAGAATTGGATAGTAATGTTGCCCCTCGTCCTGTGATCATTTTTTATGTAGTGTTGTGTATTGCCCTGGAGGCTGGAGGTGATAATTGCTGATGGCCCCGTGGGAGTGGTCCAGCTGGGAGCTGATCTATTGAATCATGTCTTTAGGGATATGATATGGACAGTCCAGAGGCCAGAAGTGACGGAAGAAGAATTAGGGATCCACTGGACCAGTCAGAAACTGGACCATTACTCTCTTTGGACATTGGATTATGGGGACTACCACATGACTATTATACTGATCACTGATGTATTGATTACATTTATATTTACAAGGGGAGCTTTGTGTTCTATTAATCTAAATGACAGTTTGGTCCAATAAGTGCCTTGAACATGACTTGGATTTCAGAATTAGAGTATAGGTGAAGTGCTCTTCTGACCTTAGAAATGACCCAGGCATAGGACCACTGGCTACAAAGAAATTGGGTCTGGTTTCCTCTGCTGGTAGAAACCAGAAAATCCTCTTGGGCAGCAGTCTGCACCAACAAACTTGCTGATGCCCAAGACTATTTCTTCTGGTTTCTGTGATGGCTATTGTCAGGGAGGTAGTGCCACCAAGCTGGAAGTATGTGTTTTGAGACCTTGAGACGGGTCTTGAAAAGCAGTTCCCTGCTTGAAAAAAATTCTGAATATAATGAAATATATTTAATATAGGTTAATATGATATCTAGTCTTTCTACCAGTTTCTCCTTATTTTATTTTATAATGGCTAACATTATCTTTGTTTACTTACTGCTTACTGCTAACGTACTGTCCTTCACTGGCTAAATATCTTCTGATGGCTTCTCATTGCCCACAGGGAAAATTTAAACACTTGGGCAAGGCACGTAGCTCTTTGTGATCTTGTCTGTATCTACTAATAAAATAATCATAATATATCTAATGATGTGTTCAGGATGTTTCTCCACAACAGAGAACCCATTTTTAAGGGCCTGCCAAATAGAAAGTGAGAATTTCTGCTAAGATGGGGTTTCGTCTTTCCTCTCTACTCAGCGGTGTGCTGCTGCTGCATAAAGAAGCCGACTACAAGAAAGACGGTAGACATAGAAGGGTCACATTAGGCAGACAGGTGCTTTGGTGTTCTGTAACCATCCAGTTGGCTGTAACCAGTGAAGACTGAATGCTTTCTCTGGCCCATTGTAAGCCACCAGTAGGCTCCTCAGAGCAAACCAGATGTGAGGAAGAAAGGTTCCATGTGGTAACTGAGAGAAAAGGCTCTAGACTCAGTCATTATAGGAAGCTTCCTGTGGCCATTGGTTATGGGTTGTTACCATGTTCTTAAGGATGAAGAATTGGAAACCAATGTCCTAACTGTCTCTGGAGCCTGTATGGACCCTATCCATTTATGAACATTAAATGTTTTATGGCTTTCATGGCCCAAACAATATTTAACCATGTTCATCAAGTGTTAAGTGAAAGATTAATTATTATATGTGTTTCCTGGGCTGGTGATCCCCATTTGGTGATGAGCATCAAGACTCTGGGACTCAGAGTAGGGATGTCCAGGTGAGCGGTGTCCCCTCACAGATGACTTTTTAAAGGAAGTTCACATGTGTATGGAGGTGCAGCTCCTGCAAAAGAGGTGAGTGTTTTCAGGTGTCTCCTTCCTTCCTCCAGAAGGGTTTTCTTTCTCTGGAGAGGCACCTGCGGCAGCCATTCATTGTGTGGGAGGAAGGCTATGCTGAGATGCAGCACAGAGTCAGGAACAACTTCTCATGGCCCTCTCAGTTGTGGGACGCACAGAACACACACAGCAGGAAAGACTATTTCTACCTGTTGCACCCAGCGAGGTTGTTTGGCCTAATTTAGGGTCTGTGCCCTGGGTCAGACCTGATCATACATCTGTGTGGAGAAAATATTCTCTTTGCTGGGCGTGATGGCTCACACCTGTAATCTCAGCACTTTGGGAGGCAGAGGTGGGTGGATCATCTGAGGTCAGGAGTTTGAGAACAGCCTGGCCAATATGGTGAAACCCTGTTTCTACTAAAAATACAAAAATTAGCTGGGCATGATGATGGGCACCTGTAATCCCAGCTACTCGGGAGGCTGAGGCAAGAGAATCTCTTGTGGTGAGCCAAGATTGCGCCATTGCACTCCAGCCTGGGCGAGAGAGTAAGACTCCATCTCAAACAAACAAACAAACAAAAAAGCAAAAACAAAACAAAACAAAAAATCCCTCTCTTCTGAGTCAGGTAGAGTGGGTAGAAAGAAACAGTCTGTGACTCTCCCTAAATACAATGTCAAGACCTATTTAGGACATCATCTGTAAGTGACAAGTATGATTTTCTCCAAATAGTTGGTGTTTATTTCAGCAATTTAAAAGCTGGAATTTCTGGGTTCTGTTTCTTTGGAGTAATGTTATATGCACTTCACTACCCCCTATTTTGTGGCTTGCTTCAGAAAATACGTTTTCTTTTCTTTTTTTGGGGAAAGTCCAATAAGGTATTTCCTTGAGTTAGATTCTTTCTTGGTATGCTTAATAGTAATTTAGCAGAAATTTTTAGCCTTTTACTGGCACTTCCAACCTCCCTGGGAGTCTGCTTATAGCACCAGAACAGCCGGTGTGTGGGAGGGGAGGCTGATTCTGCAAAACTAAATGTGTTTCCCGCACGTGCCCTCACATGCCCCCTTCTCTCTTTTTATCCTGCACTGTCTTTTGTGCTCTTGAGGATCCCCCTGCTTCATTCGCTTAGCTTTGCTCTGTCACTGCCAGTGACACACATGTTCTCTAAAATGATAAATCTCATACAAACTTTATGCCCTGGAGCAAAAGAGAAATCAAGTGCTGCGATCAGGAAGGTGCACATATGTCCCGTCTGTCTTTTCTTTGCATTTTATTCTACTTCCATGGAAGACCCACGTCTGTGTGCTTGGTTTATAGGCTGAATCTCAGCCGGGTCAGAATGGTGGAATCTGCTTGGTATTGGTTGGAGGAAGGTGGAATCCGCTCGGTATTGGTTGGTGATTGTGGTTAGTAATGATGGATTAATGACAACTATATGAGCCAAATGGAACCTTCCTAGGCTTCATGATATTTTGGAACTAATTTTAAAGCTCAGACTTCAGTGGCAGGACAGGGAGATAGGTGGATTAAATGATAAAAAAAACTCAAGGTATAATTTTCAATAAATTAAAAGTATTACTCTCATACAAATATAGAACGAGCACGAGCCAAAAATTTATTTAACTCATCAATGAGGGAACTAGCAGGATGGCAAAGCTGGTTTAAAGGAACATATGATAAGTCTATATAGTCAATGAAACTAAACAACGCTGGGATAAAATTTGCTGAGACACAATTGAGGTATATAATGGACATAAGGTGATAAAACCATACATGTTGAGTTGCTTCCTCTGTAGGACAGAAATTATTTGCAGCTTATCAATCTTTTACAAGTTAGCATCCAGTTTTACAGTCTAGACCCTAAAGATGAGCAAATATTAAGTCAAGCCAAGTTTGCCTCCCTAAAGCATCAGGTGACCCTTATGTGGTTTTGATGGACAAGACTCTGTGTCACCTTGAAAGAGCACCTCATCGTCTTTTTGCCTTATTTCCAAATTTTGGATAATTTTTCTTGACAATACATGATGGAACCATTGCAGATGGGGTGGCTGTGGTCAACATCGGAACAGTTTTCTGTTGTCTTGGCTGATGTTTACTCTGAAGGGTTACGTATTTCAGGGGCATCTGTAGCTTGGGCACTGCCTCCATTTTGCCCTCGCCTCTTTCATTCCAGGGAGTATGTTGTGACTGTTTTCAGGGATGATGGCTCCTAGGTAAGCCATCTGGATTGATATTCTTTTCCTGTCTAGCTGTCTTGTTTTTTTTTTTTTTTTTTTTTCCCCTTGGTCCAGGTTGGAAAACTTCAGCCACAGAGTAAAAATGTATATCTTTAAATGGAATGATTATTTTTGGGATGGCATAATTTAAAAACAAAATTGTATTTTTATCTAGGCCCAGGACAGAGTGTTAAATGAATCCGGTGAAGTAACTGGTTTCAATATAAGAAATGACTCTTTTATCTTTAAGTTTATAACCAACATTTTTTTTGAATTAAAATATTTCAAATGATCGCTGTATTGCTTCCTGAAGCAAGATTTTCTTTGCTAGTTGATCTCTTGTGCATGCGCGCACACACACACACACACACACACACACACAATCTTATTAATTTAAATTTTGCAAAAGAAAAATGTGTGATTAATTTGAACACACTAGATTGTTATTTAGTAAAAAGCTAAAAATAGCAAAGCCCTTTGAGCCCTTTGTAAAGCCTGCCGTGCAGAGAGTTTTATGTGTCAGTGACTTTATTTAATTATGTTTCAGGAGCTATGATTTGACCCTCAGCGTGAGAGAACAACAAATGGTTTTAATGGATTTCCACGGACATTTCTTTCTTCTGGAGCTGCTTTATCTCAAGGTGGATGCTGCAAAGTCAGAGTCCAAGATGAGAATCTTAGGAGAGGGATTGCTGGGATGGGGACAGGGTGAGCTGGAGTAAGAGTGAAGGCAGGACCGTGGGGGGAGAGAATCTGTGTTGTGTGGGACTACTAGGGAGGCTTTGATGCACCAGGATTTTCCTGCTTCTGATTCCTGAACATGTGCACATTCTGGGTTCTCTTTTTTAAATAATTAGTTTGTGGGGATCTAACTTTTGTCTCAAGTCAAATTAAGGTTCTAGGGATTTTTGGGTGGCAGATCCTGATCCAATTTCTCTCTGTTGTGGTCTTAGGACCATGTTAAACTCACTGGGGCAGAGGGTTGATAGAGAAAGGTATATTCTTGGTTTCCACCTCATAGTTACTGAATCAGAATCTAGGGATGGGTTAGGGAATCTCCATTTGAAACAAGCCACTAAAAACGTCTCAATTTTAAACAAAGTCATTCTCAACTCACCAAAATGGATGTTGTCTTAATTCTAATGCCCCTTGCCCCTCAAACCCAAATAAAACCCAAACAAAACAAAAGTTTATTTCATTACAATCAACATGGCTTCTTATTAAGCTATCCAGGTTAAAATAATTCATACCAAGAAGTAACCGGCTAAAAGCAGCCTTCTTGGTGGTGGCTGTGGTTTAGGGTAGGACTCTGTGCCGTCTCAATGACGGCTGTGGTTTAGGGTAGGACTCTGCCGCTCCAGATGATGCCCCAGTGAGGCCAGTGGTCAAGGAGCTCTTGATCTGGAACCCCGAGCACTCCCTGCTGGTTTCCTGGTTTGCGGTGGTTTTAGAGCTCGCTTTTGAAAAGCACGAACCTTCTCTTAAGCAGGATACCTGATTTCATGAGATCCTCCCTTTTCCAAAGTAGGATGGACCAAAGGATCTGCCGGGTGGGCCTGGATATTTGAGTTCAGAAGCACACTGTGTGTTGACTAAGAGGAAATCAAATGGAAGTCCATGTGTGTAGCAGAGTGGTTCCAGTTTCCTTAAGGGCGGCTTATGGAAACACTGAGCAAGGAACACTAAAAAAGGGATTCTGGCCAGGTGTGGTGGCTCATGCCTGTAATCCCAGCACTTTGGGAGGCCGAGGCAGGTGGATCACTTGAGCTCAGGAGTTCGAGACCAGCCTGGCCAACATGTTGAAACCCCATCTCTACAGGAAAAACACAAAAATTAACCTGGTGTAGTGGTGTGTGCTTGTGGTCAGCTACTCAGGAGGCTGAGGCAGGAGAATCACTTGAACCCAGGAGGCAGAGGCTGCAGTGAGCCAAGATCGTGCCACTGCACTCCAGCCTGGGTGACAGAGCCAGATCCTGTCTCAAAAAAAAAAAAAAAAAAAAAAGCAAAAAAACAAAAACAAACAAACAAAAAAAACAGAGGAGTGGCGGATGGAAGGGATTCAGATGTTGGCATCTTCTGTTAATTATAGTTTCCTCTTTAAAGGGCAGGCCATCCATTTCCGATCATGTTACAACACTTCTTTTCTCCTTGACCTCCACTGGAAACCATAAGAATCCTGAGGCTTTAAGTCTAAGACATTGGGAGAGGACTGTTGATAAGCATGGGCTGTGTATCCTTTGGTTTGTGCTAGTTTGCTTTTAAAAGCTTGTTAAAATGACTTAATGATTCAGAAAACCCATTGTTCTACTGTGGGTAAGCAGGAAGGGATGGTTGAGTTTAGGTTTATTGGGCTTGTGAGTGCCATGGGCCAGGTAGGTTGCTGGGAGCTTCAAGTGCGTCCTCTTGTTTAGTGTTGGACATTTGTCCCCACTCCCAGTCAAGGAAACCAAGGTTCGGAGAGTCAAGTGACTTTTCCCAGGTGACACAACCAGAAAGGGCCAGGGCCAGGGCCAGGATGTGAACTGAAGTCCCCCTATGTCTAACTCCACTGCCTTGCAGAACAGGCCACATTCTTTTTCTTCTGCCCTGTGGAGACCATGGCACAACTTCCTAAAAGTGACCTCAAACTCCATTGGAGGCTCAGAGGACTGAGAGTCCAGTGGTCAAGGTACACCTAGCCAGGAGTAATGTTTATTTTTTAGTTTGGGGAAAATTTGATATTTACTAAGCAAATTGCCAAGCCTGTGAGCTTGAGGAAGGAAGTTTATGAAGAAATACCGTGCCTCCCTGCAGATGTCTTTCAGCCTTGGAGCCCTAGACAGGAAGCCCTCTGCTGGCCTATAGAGGAGGTGGTCAAGAGGGAATTTGTAGAATAGAGCAAGATGGTGACTTTTGACACAAGTCCTTTAAGGCAGGGGTCCCCAACCCCTGGGCCACGGACCAGTAGGAACTGGGCTGCACAGCAGGAGGTGAGTGGTGGGTGTTCAAGCGAAGCTTCGTCTGTGTTTACAGCCACTCCCCATAGCTGGCATTACCACCTGAGCTCTACCACTTGTCAGATCAGTGGTGACATTAGATTCTCATAGGGGTGCAGACCCTATTGAGAACTGTGCATGCACGGGATCTAGGTTGCACACTGCTTATGAGAATCTAATGCCTGATGATCTGTCACTGTCTCTCATCACCCTCAGATGGGACTGTCTAGTTGCAGAAAAACAAGCTCAGGGCTCCCACTGATTCTAAACTGTAGTGAGTTGTATAATTATTTCATTATGCATTACAATGTAATAATAATAGAAATAAAGTGCACAATAAATGTGATGTGCTTGAGTCATCCTGAAACCACCCCACTTCTACCTTGGTCCATGGAAAAATCATCTTCCATGAAACTGGTCCCTGGTACCAAAAAGGTTGGGGACTGCTGCTTTAAAGAGTTTGCCTGTGAGGAAAACATGAGAGGGACAAGGCATAGTTCTGTGGGAAGGCCTAATTCCCCTTCTCCTTTTTTTTATGGTGTCCTAACCTCCTGCTTCTGTTATGATCCCTGAGCATGCAGACTTTTATGATGTGGTGAAGGTCCACTTCTACCAATGTCCTTTATTAATATCATGCACTAAGCATCCATTAATTGCCTTCCTAGGCTCTTGAGATTTTTTTTTATAATAAGGAAACTTTTTTAAGAATGAAAAACAATTGCAAAGATATGGAATCAACCTAAATGCCCATCAACTGATGAATGGATAAGGAAAATGTGGTACGTATACACCAAGGAATACTACTTAGCTACCAAAAAGAAAGAAATGATGTCTTTTTTGGCAACTTGGATGGAACTAGAAGCCATAATTCTAAGTGAAGTAACTCAGGAATGGAAAACCAAAAACCTAGTTCTCACTTATAAGTGGAAGCTAACCTATAGGTAGGCAAAGGCATATAGAATTGTATAATGGACATCAGAGACTCAGAAGGAGGGTCAAGGATGAAAAACTACTTATTGGGTACAATGTACACTGCCTGGGTGACAGGTGCACTAAAATCCTAGACTTCAGTACTATATAATTTGTCCACATAACCAAAAATGCTTGTACCTTTAAAGCTATTGAAATAAAAAAAATTAAAATCTATTAAATATATTTAAGAAAAAAAGAATAATGGAAGAATTCCTTTCATATTAAACTTACATTCATTTTATATTGAACTTACAAACAGATATTTCTTCAGGCATTGGATGAGTGATCTATGACCTTTGTTTTAAAAGTTTAACCTGCTGGGCTCAAAGCTTTGAAAATCCCAGAGGGCCTGAGGCAGTGGTGACATTTTCTGTGGTGGGGTGCTGGGCTTCACTGAAATGCACACATAAAACCTTGGAATGTGTGTGGACTGCTGGGGAGCAGAGGCTGGCCAGGCTGAGGGAGGGGGCCACACCACACAAAGGGCACACAGTCACATTCCTCCCGGGCCACCCAGCAGGCTTGGTGGCTGCTTTCCATCTGGCAGTGCTCTCGGTATTTTCCTGGATTCCTTGGGGCAAGGGAAGCATAGTGACCTGGCAGACTTGGCTCCTGGCTCAGTGGCAAGGCCAGAGCTGTAGAAGTGGTTTATGGAGGAGATTGTACTTAAAATATCACTCTAGCCCATCCCTCCCTGTCATCGTACAAGTTAACCAGTCGGACAAGGCTAGGCGTCCAGAGGGCAGGATGTGGGGAATGCCGTGTTTTGAGTCCATTGCTTCGAGGTGTGTGGCAGTGTCCTTTCCAGCCACCAGATTGGGAATGCAATGAGCAAAGGGAGTTGGGTAAAGGGTTTAGTTAACAAATGTTGGGTACCTAGTGAGGATTGTCTATGCCTCAAGCTGCCACGTGTTCCTTCTGAAGAGTGCTGGGGTTTCTCTGAAGAAGCTCAAGTCCCACATTGAACTAAGTGTCCTCTCTCTGCAGAGTGCTGTGCCAGTGGCTGGCAAGCAAGCATGTTTGTGAGTTAGTGATCTTTTGATAAGAGCTCATTCCTGAAAGGCAAATGGAAACTTCCACCTAGAACTCAGGCCAGGTCAGGAGGTGAGAGTATGGAAAAATAACACCCAGTGCATGCACAAAACTGGAGAAGACAAAATAGTAAGGGAGCTGCCACTGGGGAAGATAAAAAGGGCCTCACAGTCAACAAATCAGGGAAAAGGGAAGGACAAGTGACACTTTTGACACCTTTATACCTTCAGCAAAAGCTGATACTCTCAGAACCTAAAATAGTGAGAAGTCAAATGTTTCATCTCATTAAAAAAAAAAACACTAAACCACAAAACCGTTTAAGATTATACCTTTGAAATACAAAGTAAAAAGTTAGAATAAGGAAAAAAATCAGAATAGAATAAGGAAGGAAAGGATAAAGTATTAATTAAGATAAATTTAAATTTTTAGAATTTAATTCAATTTGTCCTAGCATTTTTAAGAAAACAAAGATGATTTTAGAGGGCATAACAAGTCATCCTAACTCATATCCCTGAAAATGTAGGAGAATAAATTATCCACATGGGAATAATGAGCATTTGGAAGCACATGTGGTGCTAGTTTCATTGTGCAAAACACGAAATATATTATACCAATGTCATATTCATTTATGGCAGGAAGACTAGTTAGATGAGGGAAGCCGTACATCTGAAGTGGCTGATGTTCTCAAACATCCAATAGGACATTCCCAAGAAGCTGGAAATGCACAGTCTGAAACAAACAAGCTTCTTCCATGAGTTCAATAAAGGGCCAATGGATCTCACCTAAAAGGACGTTTTGCTCAGAATGAACTTGCTAGACATGCTTTGCCTATCACAGGGCTCTAATACCACAGAATTACAACAAGACCTCATTGTTTATATGAAGGACCAAAGCATCACATTCCTAGAGGGGTCAGATAGGTGATCTAAAGGAACTAAGTGGTGCAGGCACGAATGTGGCCAGAGAGCAGGGTGTGTGGCCTGGCCACAGGGACAGCGTTTGTTACTCCTCTCCAGCCAGCTCCCTGCACGGGAGTGATGCCGTGCTGAGCCAGTGCCAAGTGGTCAGCTGAGTTTTCAGGAGAGGCCAGCTTTTCAGATTTTAGGGAAATCTTGTAATTTTTAAATGTTTGTTTTTAAACATTGAAGATATGGACGTGGGGCTACCAATGGCTTTAAACTTCAGAGTGAAAAGGATAGGTGAATGTTTGCTGGTTCGTTGGTGTGAAATGAAAGATGTCTCAAAAAAAAGCAAGCCATTTTATGAAAATAAAAAGGTTTTCTTTTATCATAGTTATTGTTTTATAATTTTAACAAGTTAAGGAACAAATATGTGGAGAGACTTATGATCTGCCAGCTTACTAATTACTCTTTTCTACTCTGAGCATTAGTCCGAGTTAGGTCTTTGTCGCCTGCGTGTGTCTAAAACCACACGATATATATTACATGTACTTATACACATATGCAGGGATAAAAATTTCTCAATGTGGCGGCTGGTACAGATCACTTGGCTTCCAACAAATGGAGCTTCTGCCAAAAGGAGCCGATCTTGGAGTTTTATTTGGAGGATACAGGGGGCTGCAGAAGGAGAGGCCAGTGTGGGAAGAGGCTGTGCTTTAAGAAGGTGTCTCTGCATTGGCTTGTAGGACAAAGAGGAGGCAAGAGATACAGGAGCAGGGAAAGAGTTACGCAGGTATCTCTTGAAGTTGTTTTAACTAGAGGTGTTATGACCAAGGCTAGGGATAAAGTATGATCAGAAAGGCCTTGATTCAAGCATTATGCATAATATAGAATAAGAGAGCCTTGAGTAAGTGATTAGTGATGGGGAAACAAAGGAGTTCATGATGGTTACGAGATCCAAATTCTAAGAAACTGACAATGGTGGTGGTGAGGAGAAGCATTTGGTGAGTAGTGGGTTCTCTGTGATCTGGGGTTGGCTTGGGACCTGCTGACTTATATGTGAAGAGTTAAGTCTGGATACTAAGTTTGAGAGTCATTCGCATCTCTGCATAGAGGTCAGAGTTGGAGCCAGGGGGCTGAATGAGATCCCTGAATAAATGACAGAGACAAGAGATGAAGACCCAGGACCAGGATAAAGAATAAGGGGCAAAATGGAATCCAAGAGAGAAAGAAAAATTGTAAAGAAGGAGAAGACTGATAATCTCCCACTCAGCACTTGCATCATGCACACCTTCTCACAGAAGCCTCACGAAGGCCCAGGAAGAAGCATGATTGTCTCAATTTTGTAGATGAGGAAACAGGGTTAAATGATGAGAGGGTGGCAAGGACGTGGGACCTTGGGACAGGCTGGGCTCTTTCTAGAAGGTGGGTGGAGAAGGGAGTGGGAGAGAGAGCTTAGTGCATGAGGGAGTATCAGAGTGAAAGCAAAGGGCATTTTTGAGGATGTCCTGGGGAGAATGTTTGTAAGCTGAGGAAAAAGATCAAAGGGAGAAGGAGAAACAGGCGATGAAAGCTGGAGATGGATTAATAATTGATAGGGCTGAGTTGCCAAGCAGGGGGCTGGAGCCTGGATCAAGACGGATCATCAGAGTAACAGGAACCTGAAAGGAAGCTCTTATTGTGCAGAGTACCTGAGCCCCAAGCAATGGTGAGACATCACAGTAGGAGAGCTTGAAGCTGATGGCCACTTGCTATGGTGTGACTCTGAAGAGAAGTATCAACTGCTTATTTCCTTTTTATGCGAATATCTTCTATGGATCATTCACGTTAATTCTCATGAATTATAGAACCTCAACACAAATAAGTTTAGCCTACATTAAATAGAGATTATTTTAATTAGCTTTCATTTTTTCCTAAGGAGGCCATGCCATCCACTATTTGTTGCTATTACACATGAGTTGTGTGTGTGTGTGCGTGTGTGTTTTAGCTTCAATGAAGAGTAGGGCTATATATCAAGGGCAAGGTTAGGAGGAATTAACTTGTTTTCGTGCTTACATCATTATCAAGATAATGAGTATAACATACACTATTGGGTTAAAGATCTTTCTGGAAAGAACTTCCTGTGATATGGTAGGAAGAACTTGGGCTTTGGAGTTAATGGGTGCAAATCTGAGCTTCAGTATTTCCAAGTGGTGTGATTTTAGGCTGAAGACATCACCCAACTTTATCTTCTCCAACTTCAATGGAATAATTATACCTTACCAGGTTTTTATGATGATGAGAGATATGTAAAGAACACCTAGCACATGCCTTAAAACATGGTATAAATAATAACAATTATTATAATTACTAAATGAACTGAGAACTAAATATTTATAAAATACATCAGACCAACATAAGCACACGTGTGTGTGTGTATATATATATATACACACACACATATATATATGTGTGTATGTGTGGTTTACATGTGTGGATATGTGTATATGTATATATAGAGGTATCTTTCCATTGTTTTGTCAATGGATGTGAGAATTGTTTCCAGTTTTATTCCATTACAAACTATGCTACTATGAACGTACGTTTTTTTTTTTTGAGACCGAGTCTCACTGTGTCACCCAGGCTGGAGTGCAATGGTGTGATCTCAGCTCACTGCAACCTCTGCCTCCCAGGTTCAAGAAATTCTTCTGCCTCAGCCTGCCAAGTAGCTGGGATTACAGGTGTGTGCCACCACACCTAGCTAATTTTTTGTATTTTTAGTACATATGGGGTTTCACTATGTTGGCCAGGCTGATCTTGCACTCCTGACCTCAGGTGATCCACCTGCCTTGGCCTCCTAAAGTGCTGGGATTACAGGTGTGAGCCACCTCACCCGGCCTATAAACATTGTCATACATATTTTCTAGTGCCTGTGTGCTACTCCTCTGGGGTTTCCATCTAGAAGCAGATGTACTTACTATGTCCACCATCACCTCTGCTAGGTAATGACAATTGTTTTCTAAACTGGTCGCACTCATTTATGCTCCTATCAGCAGTGTAGGATGCTGTCCAGTTTGTCTGCATCCCACCAAACCTTGGAAATGTCAGACTTTAAAAAGTTGGCTAAGCTTATGAATAGGAAATGTTTTTTAATTACTGTTTTCCCAATTACTGATCAGTTGAACATCTTTTCATATGCTTGCTGGCCTTTTAAGTTTTATCTTCTGTGAAATGCTTATTCATGTTTTTTGCTCATTTTTTTCTAGATTCATCTTTTTAAAATGTATAAAGACACTGAGTTAGATATACACATATATTCATATATATATAAATATTTTTATTTGCCAAAGTTCAAGAGTTAATTCATACATTAACTAATACTTTCATCTGTCAGAAAACTCAAGTTTCTTGCTCGTACCTATTAGGTGCCTGTACCTAACAGGTACTGAATGATGAGTATTGAATGAATCAAATATGGAGAAAGGAACAAGTCTACCATTAAAGATGTAAGATTAGCACATCAAGAACGACAGCTTTCTAGGTCAGGTACTGAGCAAGACTGTTTTTCACATTCTGTCCCCTAAGCGATGTGTGACCTGAACAACCTCTACAAAGAGCACATGGAGTGGAGTCAGCACCTTCCAACCTCTTGGGTTATTGTGACAGGGAGGGAGGGGAACCTATGGCTTGCTGACCACCTACAGTGTTAGAAGTCAGGTGCTCTCCCTCCCTCACCCAGAGACCCCAGGTTCCCTGATGTGTGGAATCACCCTGGTTACTTCCCCAGACTGTACTCCTCAGGCCATTACCATGGGTTTCTGATTCCACAGATTACACTGTAGTCTGGGAACCTGAAGTTTGAACAAATGCTCCAGGTAATTCCTATACTTAGGTAACTTTAAGAAACCCTGCCCAAGCCCTGTGCCTGGACTGAGATCCAGTGGTGAAGGTTCTTTGAGTGCTTTTCTTTTTACTCTTTGGAACAGATCTAGCTGGGGACCAATGTCATTAAGGGGAAATTAGCTTGTTTGGTTTCACAAAACCAGCTAAGTTCCCTTCTCCAAGTTCTCAAGCCTGTGCCAGACAACTCTTGGCTCCCTTCAACTTGAAGGTTGTCTGGACCACCTGATCTCCTTGGTGTCCCTTCTGCCAAGTACGGTGAGGTGTCTCAGGCCTGTAACTCAGAAGGTTCTACCTAGTCTTCCTCTCCACCCCTTCAAAGCTTCTCCATTTACCACCTTGTGCCTGTTAGTCTGTGCTTCAGGCACGTTGATCTCTGCAACCTAGAAATATGCAGCCATCTGTCTCACACCAGTCATCTTGCTTCTGCCATTTCCTGTTTTTTAAATGCCTCCTCCCACTTATCCTCCTTTGGCTAACTCATCTGAAGTGGGCCTGAGATTCTGCATTTCCAGTAAACTTCCAGGTAATGCAGGACGTTGCTAAGTCTGGGAACCACAATTTGTGCCAAAAGACATGAAGACACACAGCGTGCATCACCTGCTCCTCTTTTGTGCTCTTAGCACCAGGGCTGGCCTCCGCCATGCCTCTCACACTATTAGAATAACTGCCTTGTCTGTCCGTATGTTTCTTGAGGGCAGGAATTGTGCCTTGGTTATCTTTACATTTGCAGTGCCAGCATGTAGGAGATGCTCAACAAATGATTGGAACAATCCAGACAGATTTTTGTCTGGCTGCATTTTGCTGTTGGTAACTGTTTCCCTATTGAGGCCAATGGCTTGTTGCTTTTCCAGGTGGTGCCCTCTGGCCTGAAGGGCTGGCTCCACTTTCTATAATACCGTGCAGCAGACCTTGCCAAGGGAGGAGCATGTGAGTTGGGGGTTAGTTTTGGCATAGGAAGAATTCAACTTTTTTTGTGTCTAATTTAGGTCAACATTAGCAGGTTTAAAATTAGCCCCAGATTCTGAATTTTTTTTTGGATGGTTTGCCCATGCTTGCGAGCACATGTGCACACATTTCTTACGAACTAAGCCTCTGAGGTTTAATAATCTCTTCCTCTTCTAGCCCTGTTCTCCACGCAAGGGCCAGGCCTGTTCTCCACGCAAGGGCCAGGCCTGTTCTCCACGCAAGGGCCAGGAAGGTCTTTTTTGTTTTTTGAGATGGAGTTTTGCTCTTCTTGCCCAGGCTGGAGTGCAGTGGCACGATCTTGGCTCACTGCAACCTCCACCTCCTGGGTTCAAGTGATTCTCCTGCCTCAGCCTCCCGAGGAGCTGGGATTACAGGCGTGTGCCACCACGCCTGGCTACTTTTTGTATTTTTAGTAGAGACGGGGTTTCATCATGTTGGCCAGGCTGGTCTCAAACTCCTGACCTCAAGTGATCCACCCACCTCAGCCTCCCAAAGTGCTGGGATTACAGGTGTGAGCCACCGCACCTGGCCCATAGGAAAGTCTTTCTAAAATGCAAAGTTGGATTATGCCACTCATTTAGTGGCTTCTTCTCCTTTCAGAGAAAAATCCAACTCCCTAACATCAAGGCTTCCGAATAAGGTGCCTGCTGGACAGGTTTCCCCGGGCCAGTCCGTGTCTACTCCTGTTGTCTGTGAGTGCCCCCATTTGCTCTCACAAGCGAGGATGATGAATGCTGTGATGGCCTCGACCTCTCCCCACAACCTCATGCCTCACTTTTCAGCCAGGTTGCTTGGTTGTGAGAACATGTTCATACCGGTCGTCATGTCCCAGGTTCTACTCTGGCTGCTAATTCTCATGCAGGGGACCTTGTTACAAGCTCACTCTTGGATTTTTCTCTGGATGGTTATTCTATAATCTAGGATATATATCTACATTAACCCATACTTACTGTAAATCCTGTAAAACCCAGTGAGATTAAATAATGAACACATTGGTTTATGTTTTCCCTCAGTGCTTTTAGCAGACATCTCTTAACGACAAGATTAATCTTTTAACGGACAGATGGGTGAGCCCTTCCACTTGTAGGTGAGGAAACTGTAGTTAGCTGGGAGAAGAGGCTGCCAATCTGCAATAGTTATTCTGCTTACAGGGTGTCATTGCCCTTCTCTCATCTACGTAGCTAGTTTTTCATACTAGTTGCAGCAGTAGCCCAGGACAATAAAACCAGTATGGGTTGCAAAGCCAGATAGAACTGGGTGAACCCCAGGCAGTTTTTTAATTCCTCTGAGAGTTGGTATTCACACCTGTAAAAATGAAAACAGTAAGACCTACATTGTGTGGATAGTTCTATGATTAATTGGGATCATTTGGAAATGTTGGTTTATGTACACCACAGATACATCTGTCTTCTTCTTATTAAAGATGAAATCATGTGAGTTATTTCTGTTTGGAAACTGTGGCAAGGCTACAGATATATTATTTGGTATATGTATTTGTGGCATTTTTTTTTTTCTATTGTAACACAATTTTCTGTTTTTAAGCTTGGAGAGCTTCTTTCTTCTTTTGCATTACTCTAAATACGTTGTACTAATGCAGCCACACTGAATTTTTGCACATGCCTGACTGTTTCTCTTTAAGATACCATTGTGTCCGAATGTACAAGGGCTGCTCTTATTTTCTGGAAACACAGCTGCTTAAATTATACTGGGCAGGCTCTCTCTTAAGGAAATCTCCACTGCAGATAGTGGAAGTATAGCGAAGATAGAGATTCAGTGGTCTGTACATTTTTGCTCTGAGTCCTGGAATTTTTGAAAACCACATAGTGTAAGGGTGGAAGGGTAGAGAAGGGAAAGTGATTCTGTATCATCTAACATTCACTGTTTTATAGAACTGCAGTTTGAATGTACAAGGTGCTCTTTGTGTAAGAGCAGGAGAAACCATTCAGCTCAAGGCCAGCGTTGAACGGGGTCATTGTGTCTCCTCCCTAGCCTCTCAGCAGGTGCCATGGCCCAGGACTGTCCACATCACCTGGAGCTTGTTAGAAATGCAGAGACTCAGGCCCCTCCCCAGACTACTCCATAAGAAGCTGCATTTTAATAAGATCTTCAAGTGATTTAAAGGCACGTTAACGTTCAATAAGTTTTACTCTTGACTGGCATGGTCCAATAGAACTTTCAGTGATGATAGAAATGTTCTATATTTGCAACATCTGGTAAGGTAGACACTAGCCATATGTGACTGAGAACTTGAAACAGGGCTAGCGGAGCTGGGGGTTGTGGCTCATGCCTGTAATCTCAGCACTTTGGGAGGCCAAGGCTGGTGGATTACCTGAGGTCAGGAGTTCGAGACCAGCCTGGCCAACATGGTGAAACCCCGACTCTGCTAAAAATACAAAAATTAACTGGGCATGGTGACACAAGCCGGTAATCCCAGTTACATGGGAGGCTGAGGCAGGAGAATCACTTGAACCTGGGAGACAGAGGCTGCAGTGAGCCGAGATCACAGCACTGCACTCCAGCCTGAACGATAAGAGCGAAACTCAGTCTCAAACAAACAAACAAACAAACGAAAGAAAGAAAGAAACAGGGCCAGTGCAACTAGGGAATTACAGTTTAAATTAAAATTTAAATAGCTACATGTGGTTCATGGCTACCAATGGCTACCAAATTGGGGCAGCATCATGTGAGACTCTAGGAGGCTTTGCTTATAGGATTTCTCCTGATGGCAATGTTGGTGCCCCATCCCTGCCTGGAGATAGTCAGTCCTCCTTGCATGGCCCAGGGATACCACGGCATGTTCTGGTCGGCCACAAAATTAGATAGGAAAAAAAGTTGACAATGAAACACCTGCATTAAACAAACGCAAGACATTCAACACTATCCTTGTGTAATTATGTAATTGTGTTATTTTTGTTATTCCACAACTTTCTGAAGATCAGAGTATATACTGCTCTATCTTGCTCCCTCTATAATATATATGTCTTAAAAATATAGCAATTGGTGCTTTTTTATTGACTTTACTCTTCTTTAATATTACTCTGTCCCCATGGAGAACTCTAGTTCAAATAATTTTAGTTGCTGTTCCCTCAAGAGGCCTTGAGAAACTTTGGCTTCTAGGTCTTTGCTCAAGCATTCATTCCCTGGCCTGGTGGCCTAAGCAATGCTCCGTCGGAGGTTTCTACTACCTGAACATCACCTTTGTTACTGTGATGGTTTAAGCAGGTTCTGTAACTTTAAGACTCCTCTGTTTTTCACCTCTTCATGCTGATCATCTCTAATCATTGTTCTAAACTTAAAATTATTTTGATCAGATTTGGCAACATACAACACTTCCCAGCTGTTCGCTGGTGATACACAGCGAAGCGATGATGCAAACGTCTGTTCTGCCTGGAGTTGCTCTCATATTTTACCAAGCGGAGTTCTGTGATCATTTGTCCCTCCCTCCCACCATGTGATCGTGGGGTTCTGCTGGGGTGAGGGAGATTGAAGAGCCATTTGGTGAAGGAAAATGAAGCTTGCCATGAGAGGAAAGAACATTTATTCTGACATTAAAGTATTTACTGACAAATGTCCATTTCTTTACACTTCAGAAATGTGTTGTCATCAGGTATAGAGGAGCTTGTCATCTCCTTATATTTATTTTTGTCCTTAAATATTGCTGCTGATCAAGAGACACCCACACTTAGACATACCGTAAGAGTGGGAAGGGGCTAGAGTGATCATTTCATCGTAGGGAGGAATGAAGAGCTTTCTGGGAACTGATGGAAGAGTCAGGTGAGGAACTTGGATCTGTTGATTTATAGGTCTCTTGAGGGTCTTCAGGAGACTCATGGGCCCCTACAATTTTTTTTGTTATTTTTTTTGAGATGGAGTCTTGCTCTGTTGCCCAGGCTGGAGTACAGTGGCACAATCTTGGCCTACTGCAGCTTCTGCTTCCCTGGTTCCAGCAATTCTCCTGCCTCAATCTCCCGAGTAGCTGGGATTACAGGCACATGCCACCACACCTGGCTAAATTTTGTATTTTTAGTTGAGGAGGGGGGGTTTCAACATGTTGGCCAGGCTGGTCTTGAACACCTGACCTCCAGTGATCCACCTGCCTCGGCCTCCCAAAGTGCTGGGATAACAGGTGTGAGCCACTGCACCTGGCTGGCCCCTAAAATTGTAGCAGTTTTGTGTGTATGTTCAGTGTAGAGAGAGTCCATTAGCATGCATGAATTGCATGCTATCCTTTTGAATTCCCCTGACTTTAGTGGTTAGTTTGACCTCCAACTCCTTACATTTAGGATAAGGCCTACAGAACATTTGCTGCATAATGAGACTACTCAGAAAAGTTAGCTTTCCTGGGAAATAACTTTGTATCAAACCATTCTGCCATTGGCAACTGCTGGCTCCAGGGAGAGGGCAAGAATGTTTACCTCACTGCCATCAGTTATTATAAGGGAAGAGAACTCTCAGCTGCCATCTTATGAATCAGGGGATGGAAGGGCCATCTTCTTACTTGAAGTATGGCTCATTGCATGGTTTCTATGGGTTTTGGAGCCTGACGACCTATTCTGGGAGCTATGCTCCGCTACCCACTTTCTGTGTTACTGTTAGCAAAAAATTTTTTCTGCATCTCAGTTTCTGCATATAAAAATATAAGGATAATAATGCCTGTTTGCAAGGCCATGATGAGGATTCAATGCAAAAATGTGAATAGAGTGCAGGGCATACAGCAGACCCTCTATACACTATTGCCTTGGTCCAGTTCCTGTTGCTATAAAGGAATACCTTAGGCTGGGTAATTTACGAAGAAAAGATGACTCATGGTCTGTAGGCTGTACAGGAAGCATGAGACCAGTATCTGCTTCTGGTGAGGGCCTCAGGCTGCTTCCACTCATGGTGGAAAGTGAGAGAGAGCTCACATGGTGAGACAGGAGGTGAGAGAGAGAGTGGAGGAGGTGTCAGGCTCTTTTTAACAATCACATTTCACTGAAACTAACAGAGCAAGAACTCACTCATTATTGTTCACAATGGATGCATCCCTATGACTCAAAACATCTTCCACCAGGGCCCACCTCCAACATTGGAAATCATATTTCAACATGAGATTGGGAGGGTGAAATGGTCAAACTATATCAATGGTAATAAAAATTTTCATCCCTCTCTGCCGACCGTTTTAGAGCTGCTGAGGACCTGTGTCTTTCTAGATCCAAAGGCATGTTTTACGTTTGCTGTTACCCTTAGGAGAGGGATGGGAATCACCATTCCTAGGAAAGCCTAGCACTGAGCTGATCTGGGAATGATCATGGGATATGTATATTTGTTAATTTGAATAATGTGGGAGGTATGAGTATAACTGTGTTTGTTTATAGTGTCTGATTCCTTGAAGTGTAAATCCTCTGACACCCACGTCCCTGAAGCCAACTGGTCCCCTTTTTGCTGTTCAGCCTCTTGAGGGAGTTCAGGATGATGTGGGGGATTATTCTCTTCTTCACTCACTTTTCCACTTTCTATCATCATCCATGAGGCTGTCCCATCTGCCTGCTAGAATCCCATTTCTGCAGTAGAGTTTACAGGGTAACAGAGCACATGCTATTACAGGAATCTAAGTGCCAGCTGGACATATCATTTTGGGAACAGAGCCACGAAGGAACCATGTTTTTGGCAAATGTTGTCTGTTTTATAAAGAAAAATTAGAGATGTACGTTTCCATCTTAGGCTACTGAGGAATCTTTGCTTGCAGGCAACATGCAAGGTTTCTAGTCCATGGTCTACTTGAGGTTGTTTTGTGGCATAGTTCAGCTCACTCTCCCACATCTCTGAAAGAGAACTACCTCCAAGAGCTGTTGTGAAAGATGAATCTTTGCTTTAAGAGAATAATAATGACAACAATAATAACAATAATTGTAATAATTGTATAGCGTTAGGGTGGTTGATTTGGTTTTTGTTAGAATTAGGTGAACATAGAATAGAAGATGTGCTTCCCAACTCTTTCTTGTTCTGTACCCCAGCATATAGCACACACACACATCACACACACTCAACACACATAGACACACACACTAAACACACATGAACACAAATATCACACACACTCAACACACATGCACACACATATTACACACTCAATACACATGAACACATATCACACACATTCAACACACATGAACAGACACATATCACACACACTCAACACACATGAACACACACACTCAACACACATGAACACACACACACACTCTCACAGCAGCCCCTCAAGATCATGATGCCTATAATGACTTCTCTCCACTTAACTTGCTTTAGAGATTGGGAAACCGTCATAATGCCTGATAAAACTGCTCCTAACAAATATTTTCTTTTTTTTTTATGGTTAATCTTGTTTGGGCAAACCTTTAAAAAACTTTTTTAAAAATAGTTTTTGGGGGTACCAGTGATTTTCGATTATACAGATGAATTACATAGTGGTGAATTCTGAGATTTTAGTGCCCTGTAACTAAAGTAGTGTACACTGTACTTAATATGTAGCTTTTAACCCTGGCCCCTCTCCCACCCTTCCCCTTCGGAGTCTCTGAAGTCCATTATATCATTCTTACGGCTTTGTGTACTCATGGCTTAGCTCCCACCTACAAGTGAGAACGTATGGTTTTTGATTTTCCACTCCTGTGTTACTTCACTTAGAATAATGGCCTCGAGCTCCATCCAAGTTGCTGCAAAAGACACTGTTTTCTTCCTTTTAATGGCTGAGTAGAATTCCATGATGTATATATAAGAAAACCACATTTTCTTTCTCCACTCATTAGTCGATGGGCACTTAGGTTGGTTCTATGTCTTTGTAATTGTGAATTGTGCAGCTATAAACATAAGTGTGCATGTCTCTGTCATATAATGACTTCTTTTCCTCTGGATAGGTACCCAGTAGTGGGATTGCTGGATCGAATGGTAGTTCTACTTTTAGTTCTTTAGGAAATTGCCACAGCGTTTTCCATGGTGGTTGTACTAGTTTATATTCCCACCAGCAGTGTAACAGTGTTCCCTTTTCCCCATATTCAGATCAAGATTTATTATATTTTGACTTTTTAATAATGGCCATTCTTGCAGGAGTAAGGTAGTGGTATCTGATTGTGGTTTTAATCTGCATTCCCTGATGATTAGTGATGTTGAGCATTTTTTTCATGTTTACTGGCTGTTTGCATATCTTCTTTTGAACAATATCTACTCATAACATTTGCCCACTTTTTAATGGGATTATTTGTTTGTTTTTCTTGGTGATCTGTTTGAGTTCCTTATAGATTCTGGATACTAGTCCTTCATTGGATACATAGTTTGCAATTTTCTCCCTTGCTGTGGGTTGTCTGTTTACTCTACTGATTGTTTCTTTTACTGTGCAGAAGCTTTTTAGTTTATTTAGGTCCCATTTATTTATTTTTGTTTTTGTTGCATTTGCTTTTGGGGTCTTAGTCATGAATTCTTTGCCTAGGCTGATGTCTAGGAGAGTTTTTCCAACACTGTCTGGCTTTTATCCCTGAGCTTCATGAATATGTCCCCTTCTTTCTAATTTGAAATACCTCCCCCTACCCCAGAGTCTCTCCCCCTTCTCCAGCTATTGTACTGGCTGCTCACTCCTTCCTTTCCTGGCAAGCTCTTCAAAAGCACAGTGTTCACTTAATGTCTCCCATTCATTTCTTAGTCATCTTCAACCTAGTTTCTGCTCATGTCAAATTATTAATGTAACTTCTCTAGGAAGCAGTGGTCACCAGATGTCCCTAATTGCCAGATCTAATGCATGCTTGCTGGTCTTATTTTTATTTACCTCTTTGCAGTGTGAACACTATAACCCTTCTTGGAACTTCCTTCATTCCTCTTTTCCTTGGTTTTCTATATATCTTGGTCTTCTTCCCCTGAATATTCCTTAAATGTTGGTGTTCCCCTGGGCATCCCACAGATGACTCTTAAAATAATTTATACACTTTCTTTGCAACCTTGTATTCAGTCCATGGCTTCAACTTACTGACTCCCAGATTTGTCTTTCCATTCTAAACATCTTCCTGGAGCTTCACATCTGTATATTTAAATGTCTGCTAGACACCTCCTCTTGGATATCTGCAGGCACTTCCAGGTAAGGGGTGCCAAGTCAAACTCACTGTTTTCACTCTGTATAGAACTGTTTCCATATAGGAACCATAGGAAAATATAGGACTGACTTAGTAATTTTCAAGCTGTGAGTCATCACTCATTAGTGAGCTTGGAAATAATTTAGAGGGTTGTGATAGCACTAAAACAAACAAGCAAATAAACAAAAGATAACACATACGCAGACACATACACACAAGTGAGTTTACATTAGAATGTAAGCTCCCTGAGAGCAGGCAGGGTTTACTCTTTTATTTTGTTTACTCTTTTATTTTTAGCCCCTAGAACAGTGCTTGACACATATACTGGTTCAACATATATTTGCGGAAAGAATGAATGTGTACTCATTTGGGAGGTAAAATGTATATCCTACTGTGGGTTGTGGTCAAGAAAGCTATTGGACCAGGTGACCTCTAATGATATTTTCAACTCAAAAAATTATAAATATATGATTGTGTTATGTTTTTCAATGCTCTATTGTTCAGTCTTACCAGTGGTTAAGGTCTATGGCAGAACTCTTGATATTTTTGCTTGTGTGGTGAACATTGGAGAGGTCTGGGTGAAAGGAGAAAGGAGTGGAATTTGGTGAATGTTGTTGGGAGGAAGCAGTGGGCTAGACGAAACAGCGTGCTCAGATGGATGCATGTGGACTCACTGTCGAGCTGACTGGCTTAGCATAACATTGAGTTTGTGATGTGAAGCAAGATGGTGAACACTACTCCTGCTTCTGGCCAGCCAGCTTTCAGAGAGAGAGAAAGAAAGAGAGAGAGAGAGAGAGAGAGAGAGAGAGAGAGAGAGAGAGAGTTGTTTTAGGGACACCCTGTAGTCTCTATGTATCACAAGTGGACTTACTATAAAGCTGGCTGAGTTACAGAGGGTGGCAGACTTAAGGCCAGGTGGTACCAATGGAGAAGCCAAAGAAAGGAAGTCACATGCAGTTACATATTTATTTAGCATACATTTAGCCTATTAGGTGTGAAGCCTCTTTGCTGGGTTGTAAGGATATTTGCTGAACAAGACGGATAACATCCCTGTTCACATGAGTGTTTGTTCTAGTGGGAGAGACAATAGGCAAATAAACTGATAAATATATGAGGTTATTATTTCAGATGCAGAGAAGGCCTCTGCATAAAACAGCTTGGTTTTGATTTGTGCCATAATACAGAGAGGTTTATAATAGGAAGTGAGTGAGTATTCAGTGTCCCAGCTCACCTTGCAGATGGAGGCTTGTGAAACAGAAGAATCCTTCAGTGTGCTTCTTGATTGACACTTTTAAAACCTTTTAAGAAAATCAATGTAGACAACATCTTGGATCCTGCACTAATGGAAACCGTGGTTGAGAACTGAGTAAGGGTGAGTGACAAAGTGGAGAGAGTTGGCTCATGGCAATGGGCAGGGCAGCTCTGGAAGCGTGCTGTGCTGGAGGAGAAATGAGAGGAGAGGCTGAAGGTCCCTTACAGGCTGTTCAGACCAAGAAGTACCTGTTGAAGAGAAGATTTACTTGATATTTCTATGGGAACATAACCTTTCCCAAGTCCCCAGATGCTGGTTCTGAAGGGAGTTTTTGAAGCAAGAAACCCCTTGGAGAAGCCATATCATTTACTACTAAGGATGTCTAATTCACTTTTGGACAGGAGTCAGCACCATGTCCAATCAATAGAAAACAAATTATGCAGGGCATTATCTTGGTTTGGTATAGGATAATGAACCACTACCTTTTCCCCTCTTCCTTCTGCTTCACAAATTACATATAAAAAGCTAATATAATATCTCTAAAGAATTTCCTTTCTCAGCTAGGCATGGTGGCTCACGCCTGTAATCCCAACACTTTGGGAGGCCGAGGTGGGCGGATCACAAGGTCAGGGGACCGAGACCATCCTGGCTGACACAGTGAAACTCCGTCTCCAGTAAAAATCCAAAAAAAAAAAAAAAAAAAACTTAGCCGGGCGTACTGGCAGGCATCTGTAGTCCCAGCTACTCAGGAGGCTGAGGCAGGAGAATGGTGTGAACCTGGGAAGTGGAACTTGCAGTGAGTCGATCACGCCACTGCACTCCAGCCTGGGTGACAGAGCGAGACTCTGTCTCCAAAAAAAAAAAAAAAAAAAAAAAAAAAAGATTTTCCTTTCTCAGGAACAGAGTTTTACTGGTTGTGGTAATTGTTCACTTATGTATTTCCTGTGTATTTTAAAAGGGATTCCAGACAGCTTGCAATGGTGTTTCAGATCTCTTCCATTTGCTCCTCCAGAGCCACTCTCTGCCTTTTCTGCCCTAGATGGCTGACCTGATGGATGACATTGAATAAGAGCTACCTTGTCCTTTGGCTTTCAGTCGGGTTCAACCAATGGAAGCCCCAGCAAGGAGATCACAGGGAAGACAGTGAGACCTGAGTATCTCTTCCCTGGCTCCCCTGACCTGTGAGGTTGCCTTAGGCTGATTTTATTCCTGGCCCAGCGATCACTCCTCCTGAGGTAGCTTCTCTGCCTGACGCTCTCCGATGGGTTCCAGTACTGCCCCCATCCCATTGCACCTGGCTATTGAGGGGACTGACATTTCTGCTGCTTTTCATCTGGTTCTTGATCACCTTTGGTGGTTGCCCTCCATTTAACTCAGACCCTTATAAATAGTCCCTTTGGAAAGAAACCCTTCTTGAATTATTCTAAGTTGCACACACTGTCTGCCTCCCATTGGGACTCTGGCAGATACAAATATCAAAACATATAACAAGGAGATAAAAACGATTAAACAAATCAGGAGGCATGAAGATACACAACTAGAAATTCAGAGAGCTGTGACCATATTTGTGTAGTAAAAGGTACACACATTTATCAGCCAATTGGATAGCTATCTTTTGTGAACTACCTGTTCAAGTCTTTTGCTCATTTTTAAATTGGGTTGTCTTTCTGCTTATGTGTAGGAGTATTAAAAAATATATATCCTGGACATGAGTCTTTTGTCAGATATAAGTATTGCAAATATCTCTCCCCAGCTTGTAGCTTGCTTCTTCACTACCTTAGTGATACTCTTTGTTTAACAGACATGCTAATTTTAATTAAGTCCATTTCATCATTTTTTTCCTATATAGTTAGTACTTTTTGTGTTCTGTTTAAGAAATCTCTGTCTACTCCAAGCTCATGATGATGTACTCTTATATTTTCTTCCAGTTTAATTGTTTTACCTCTCACATTGATGTTGATGATCTATCTTGGATCAAATTTTTAAAAACAGCTTGATTGAAGTTTAATTTACATACAATTAAATTTAGTCATTTAAGAATACAATTCAGTGATTTCCTAGTAAATTTGCGGAGTTGTGCAACCATCTCGCCAATCTAATTTTAGAACATTTCCATCACCCAAGGAAATAAACCTTGTGCCCATTTGCAGTCGTTCCCCCTTCCTTTGCCCAGCCCCAGGCAACCACTAATCTACTTTCTGTCTCTATAGATTTGCCCTTTGAATTCGTGTGTGTGTGTGTGTGTGTATGTGTGTGGCGTGAATTTTATTTGAACACAAGTGTTAACTCTAAGCTTTCTGGAAGCTGAAGCAAAAAGGGAATTTCAACACTTTGTATGGTCCCCTGGCTGGTTCCTCCTAGGACTACAATTCTATTGTTTCTTGGAGGAATTATTTGTATTCTGATAACATTGAGTAATATAATGGACAATGCCTGGCTACATTCTGGCAAGAGATGTAGAAATCTCTAATAGTTTTCTTTTTGTTGCTTCTTGCTAAGAGTTAAGAAATTATTTGTCACCTAGTTGAGTCTGTCACCTAGTTAAGATTAGTGAAGGCAGTTTTGTAAGAAGCTACAATATTAAGATTTATACCCATGGATTTCTGATGATCTAAGTTAATACAATGAAAGAACATAAGAAAGCTACAGAATGGACAGGCAGCATGGTTCTGTTAAATACCATGAATCTCAAGCGGGCTTTTGGCGAGGGCAAATCACAGTAATTTTCACAGTTGGATTCTCTGATGGGTGAGTGCCCAAAGTGCTGAAAAGCGATATCATTTACTAAAAATGGGATCCATATGCTGTGTTTAGCCACAAGCCATACAGGTGAAAGAACTGACACATTGTTGTGACATTTAGGGACCCCGGTGCATCCTTGTATTTCTGCCCATCTGTGGCTGGCACATGACTCCCTTGTGTATGGATGCTGGGGGACAGTGAGAAGGGCCAACATGCCCCACTGACAGGACCTTCCATTTTGCTCAGGCACTTGGAAAAATAGATGGCTGATGGTTCTTTAGATTTCTGCACCATAAAGTTTGACAGAAAATGATTTGGGGAGCCTACCTGATTTTGAGAGAGTGGTTACCACTTGGCTATCTCAAAAGATGAATTTAAACTTTGATGTACTTACAGGATCAGTTAATTTCGAAATATAGTTCAACATAGAAGAATGAATTGACTTGCTGGATAGAATTACTTGTAGCCCACTAAATAGTGAAGAATATCTTCCAACTGCAATTATTTTATTATAGCCATATTTTTTTTCTTTTTTCTTTCTTTCTTTTTTTGTTTTTTTGACAGAGTCTCGCTCTGTTGCCCAGGCTAAATGCAGTGGCATGATCTTAGCTCACTGCAACCTCCACCTCCCAGCTTTGAGCGATTCTCCTGTCTCAGCCTCCTGAGTAGCTGGGATTACAGATGTGTGCCACCACGCCTGGCTAAGTTTTGTATTTTGGGTAGAGACAAGATTTCACCACGTTGGCCAGACTGGTGAATGCCTGACCTTAGGTGATCCACCCGCCTCAGCCTCCCAAAGTGCTGGGATTACAGATGTGAGCCACTGTGCCCAGCCAGGACCATATTTTGATGCAGAACTTTTAAAGCATCCTTTAGTCAACAATTTCAGCTGCTCACTGAAATTGAAAGGCTACTCCTCTGGTTGGCTGAGGCAAAAGCCATATCACTGGCGTAAGGAAAGTTGCCTTTCTGTTTGTCTTAGTAGTATTATAGTGGAATAGTATCCAGTTTATCCAAAAGTTATATTAATTAAATGTTTTAAAAAGACTTTGATGCATTACTAGTAAGAGTATAAATTCGTACAGCCGCTATAGAAAATTATTTGGCAATATCTACTATAAAGAAACTCATACTGTATATCTTAAAAATTCCACTCCTAGGCATATACCTAGTAGAAATGCTTATATATGTTCACCAAAGGTATGTACAAATATGTTCTTAGCAGCTTTATTTGCAGTTACTAAAAGCTGGAAACTACCCCACAGTAGAATGGACAAACGGATTGTATATTTATGCAATGGTAATACTACACAGCAATAATGTGACTAAATGACTGTTCACATAACAACACGTATGAATAGCAGAAATTATTTTAAACTAAAGAAGCAGGACACAAAGAGAACAACACTGTTGTTGATATTTAAGTGAAGGATTCCGTTCAGTTAAATATCAGAAACAGGCAAAACTGTTTGATGACAAAAATCAGAGTATGGGTACCTTCTGGGGAGGTAATAACCGAAAGGGAAGGTTTGTCTACTTTGCTGTCTGAATAATATCATTCCTTAAAAACAAGATGGGCAGCTAGAACATTTCTGCCTCGTGTGTTAAGAATTATCTGATAAAATCCAATTCTATGCAGACTGATCCCAGAAATGGTGCACATTTTGAAGAATCACGAATCACCAGAAATAAACTGTGAATGGATAGTTTGGCTCACTTGGACTTTCTGTGTATAAACTCAAAATTTAATACAGATGAATGAATGAGGCGAAAAATTGCATACTTTGAAAATTTTCAGTCCTTTTCGATGAGATGAAATAACATATAATAGTGAACAGTAGTGAAATAGTTGTGTCTATCACTGCTTACTTCTCATCCAAGTTATTAAATGAAGAGACTCAGGTTTGTAGCCCCCACCCCACCACCACTGACAAGCAAGGGGGAATCCCCACTCCACTCACCTAGATAATTAGACACCCTAGATTTACAAAGGAGTATCCAGCAGAGTCACGGTCTATGCTTTTGAGGACCTCTTCCCTTCTTTCTTCCCCCAAGGGATGGGTAGATACTACTTCAAACCATTGTTAGGGTGAGCCAAGAGTTGGGACAGACCTTCTTTAGAGTGAATCAGTTGGTGTGGATTGAGCTAAAAAAGTAGAATCTCCCTCCTTTTTCTCTAGCTACTGTCTCTCCACATCAGTAAGGACTGACTTACACATTAAGATATTTCAGAAGTCAGTTCAAGATGAGGATGAATACATTTTCATAGGGAAAATAGGCTAGCACCAAGAAAGTGAACTTCTAATATATTAACTGAAATTATATAGTTAGCCTCAACTTATCTACTCCCAAATGACTTTATAAAATGCGTGGGACAGGAAACAACCTGCAGCCTTAGGCACGGATGGAAATGGTCTGTTTAATACGCCACGTCTCTAAGGGGCAGGTGATGTTCCAGCCCTAGAGGAAGGTGACAGATGAGGATCTTCGCTCTTGCCCCAGACATTCTGCGGCACTCTGGGGAGGAACTCTGTCATTCAGAGTCATGTTCCAAAACACCCTGAGGGGCAGCAAAATGTACCATTTGCCTCTGAGGTACAAGGATGTGTGATTCCAGTTACTAAGCAACTCTCCCTTCTGAGCCAGCCTGGCCTCATTCTGATCTGTAGTTGAGGTGAGAAGGGAGGAGTCAGAGCAAATATGTTGCTTTTAGAAAGAGAATTTAGGGGCCGGGCGCGGTGGCTCACGCCTGTAATCCCCAGCACTTCGGGAGGCCGAGGTGGGCAGATCACGAGGTCAGGAGATCGAGACCATCCTGGCTAACATGGTGAAACCCCATCTCTACTAAAAATACAAAAAATTAGCGAGTCGTGGTGGTGAGCATCTGTAGTCCCAGTTACTCAGGAGGCTGAGGCAGGAGAATGGCATGAACCCGGGAGGCGGAGCTTGCAGTGAGCCGAGATCGCGCCACTGCACTCCAGCCTGGGTGACAGAGCGAGACTCCGTCTCAAAAAAAAAAAAAAAAAAAAAAAAAAAAAAAAAAAAAAAAAAAAAAAACTGGTAAAAAAAAAAGAAAGAGAATTTAGGAAGTCAAAAACAACAGATGCTGGTGAGGCTGCAGAGAAAAGGGAACACTTATACACTGTTTTGTGAGAATGTAAATTAGTTCAGCTGCTGTAGAAAGCAGTTTGGAGATTTCTTAAAGAACTTAAAACAGAACTACCATTCAACCCAGCAATCCCATTACTGGGTATGTATCCAAAAGAAAATAAATCATTCTACCAAAAGGACATATAGACTTGTATGTTCATCACAGCACTATTCTCACAATAGCAAAGACATGGAATCAACCCAGGTGACCGTCAGTGGTGGAGTGGGTAAAGAAAATGTGGTACCTATACACAATGGAATACTATGCAGCCATAAAAAATGAAATCATGTTCCTTGCAGCAACATGGGTGCAACTGGAGGCCATTATCTTAATAGAATTAATGCAGGAACAGAAAACTAAATTCTGCATGGTCTCATGTATAAGTGGCAGCTAAGCATTGAGTACTTATGGACAGAATTATGGCAACAATGAAACTGGGGACTACTGTAGGGGAGGGAGGGAGAAGGGCAAGGGTTGAACAACTATTTATTGGGTACTATACTCAGTACCTGGGTGATGGGATCAGTCATACCCCAAACCTCAGCATCATGCAGTATTCCTGGGTAACAAACCCAGAATCTAAAATAAACGTGGAAATCATTTTTTATAAGTAAATTAATTAATTCAAAAAATAGAGAATTTCGGGTTTCTGGTTCTTCCATGTGTGAAAGGAAGTATGCTGCTAAAAAGCAGTAAGACACAGGGATGATTCTGCCCCTTGTCCAATGAAAGCAAGATTAGGAGTCATCTGACCTGGAGGGAAGGCTGCTGGTAGAAATGGCATTGAGGGCTGGGCACGTGTGTGTCTCTCCATCAGTTTCACACTTGATCTGGGGAATGTTCAGGAAAACTGTGACAGACCCATTGGTTGGGAAACAGAAGAGCTTATTGAAAAGGAAGTGTTCTCAGAGTATGCACACCAATGTTTGTGGACCAGTGACTCGGTGGAAAAGAGCAGAAGCTTCAAAGAGGCACAGAAGAGAGTTCATGTCCTGGGTCCAGCTCTTATTTGTTGTTTAAGCCTACATTTTCCCATCTGCAAAGTGGGAATAATAATCTTACTATCTACCAGAGAGACTGTATTAATGAGCTAATATATGTAAATGGCTCAGCACAGTGCCTGGCACATAATATGTGCTAAAAATGTTTGCCCTTATTAAGAAATTTCGGTGTTTGTAATCATACACAAGCATGTGCTGTGGCCAATTTCCTCTGAGGAGTCTCACATTCTCTTTCAAAAGTTGTTGTCCATTCTCTGAACCAACATGGGGAAAAGCTAGTCAAGGTTTCCCTGTGCTGATGGAGTGGTTTTTTGTTTGTTTGTTTGTTTGTTTGTTTTTGATGGAAGGCAGAAGTTGGGTTACAAGGCAGAGAGCCGCATCTGGAGAGCAATTAGGAGCTTTATAAATAAAAGACCAGTTTGATAAATGCTAGAAGGGAACTTGAAAGTTAAGGACAGGAAGAGTGGGCAGCGGATCTCATTTTTGAACAGTAACACACAATATTGAGAGCGAGCATTCAGTTCAGTGCGCCTGGCTTCCTTCTTGTCCTGAGTTTGATACTGTGTGCTTTTAACATCTTCATAGGCCTTCTGCTTCACATCCCACCTCAAATGGGGCTGCTTTCTGGGAACCTGGTGGAGAAAGGTTGACCTCCATTCCTGAGGATGGACAACCTTTGCTTTCCCGAGTGTGCTGCTGACCTGCACAGAACTGATTCTCTGGGGGCAATAGAGAGGCATATGTAATTTATCGCGGCATTCTTTGAGCTGCCTGGGTAGACTTTCAGGACAATGGATTGCACACTATGTTGGCTCTGGCAGGGTTGCTGCTCTCTTCCTTCTCATCTCTTTCTCAGGAGGGAATGGGAAATCCATTTCCAAATTGAGCTGTGTGTGGTCTCCCCACCATCTTCCCTGCACCTGAATGGTTAATCTTCCAGTTCATGTGCTTCTGCATGGATTGTGTCTGAGGGTGCCTGTGGCAGCAGCTTAACTCTGCTCTGGTAATTAGTGATGAAAGAAGAGGGTGCAGAAGGCTCAACCTGAGAGACAGAATGACTTCACTGAAGAGTCAAGTCAGAAGAAATAAAATTTAGGGGTTGACACCAAGGTCAGTTCCCAAACCCAGGCTGGAAGAGATATGGTAATCTATTTTCCATAAATCAACCTAGTTTTGATATCAAGCCCCTTTCCCCCTGGGGTAGCTGGAAAAATTTTCATGTGTCTTTTCTGAACTTTCCCCCACCTGGGGGTTGTGCCCAGTTTCTGGAGTCTCACTGGGTGCCAAGAAATGGGAGGGAAGCATGTTCATTTTTGGCTAGATGTCCACATCAGCCTGTCCCTTGGGCCCAGTGGGGATTCTTAGGACATGACAACCTGGTGAGGGCAGAAAGCCCCATGTTTGTGATTTTTTTTTCCTAGATAGACCATATTTTTCCTCCTGAATATCCTTGTGCCAACACAGAGCCTATCCAGGGAGCAAGCTTCATTCATGCAGCTTGTTTCTTTCTTCATTTTAATCTGAAAGAAGAATCTTTTATTCCCTTGTGGCACATTAAATAAAGATAGCCACACATTCTTTGCTTTCATCTCGTTGAGAGGACATGTTTAATTCCTTTTCCTTTGAATCCAGGTTGGCCTTAGTGACTCACTTGTAATCAGTAGAATGCAGTGGAAGTGACAATGTGTGAAAAGCAGCCTCTGCCTGGGCCCTTTGGGAATGCTCATCTTGCAGGAGGCAGGCTGCTGATGGAGAAGTCTGGCTTCCTGGAGACTGCCGTGGTGTGAGGAAGCCCAAGCTAGCTACACACATGGAAAGGCTGTATGGAGAGAAAGAGAAAGGGGAGGGAGAGAGAAAGATGAGAGAGAGAGAGAGAGAGAGAGAGACTCAGCAACACCCCTCCTCTTCTCGCCAGCCCAGTCTAGGCACCAGACATGTGAGTGAAGAAATCTTCAGATGCTTCCACATCAGACTGCAATAATATAGAGGAACCCCAACAAGATCCATCCAGTTGAGCTCAGTCAATACAGAGAACTATGAGAGAATACTTTATTGGTTTTTGCTCCTATGTTTTAGAGTAGCTCGTTACACAGCAACAGATAACTGGAACACTTCTCATACTCTATTCTCAGTGGATTTAGACATTTGAAAACAAAATCCAGGAGGTCTCACCAGTTACTAATTTTCACTCTGCTACATATAGTCTCCAAGGAGGGTAGGGATTGTGCAGCCGAATGCCTTTTTAAAGTGGGAGTGGAGCCTGGAGGAAAATATAGAGATTAAAAATTCCCTAAATTATACCTACACAATTTTCTCCCATAATTTAGACTTCTAGTAGTATGCAATTCCACTATTATATCCTTGTTGGGGTTGGCCATTTTTTAGAACTTTTGGATTTGGAAAGTGGATAGGTAAAAATGGTGCCTCATTATGGTTTCATGAATATTTTTACCAAGTACTTACTGTGTGTACAAATTATCCTGTAAAGTACGATGAAAAATGTGATGAAAAATAAGTTCACTTGAGAAAAGGAAGCTTAAGATAAGTGATTAAATCTGGAATTACACCATCATGAGAAATGACCGTGACAGTATTTCATCCATTTCCAAGTGAGGTCAGAGGACAGAGAGGTCAGCGAGGGTGTGGGGAGTCTGTGAGGCCTCTCACGCAGAAGCAGGATCTGCAGCAAACTCTGCTAGGATCAGGTGAACACATCGATGACAAAATTCTGATAGGTAGCGAGAAGCGCTTTGTTCACACAGGGGAATGGCAAGAGTGACACCAACCATGGTGGTGAGGCATTTTGTGGAGTATTTGGAGTGATAAAATAAACTGGAGGAAAATGTGGAAAATAAATCAAACAGAAAACGACAACAAAATAAAACCCAGCAACTTGAAGAAGAGGTACATACACTTTACATTTCTGGATTTCTCTGCTCTCTTTTGTGGGCTGTGTCCTCACCGATGCTGGCTAACATTTACTGACCACCAAATAAGGACCCATTGGCAACATGTTAATTGCCCAATGGCAAGGAACCAACTTTCTGAGATGACGCATATAACTCGGGGGAGCAGCACTCGTGGGTTGAAAGTTGCGTTCTGATCTGGGAGGGTTATCATCAGGACCTTTTCTTGACTCACAAGAGAAAAAGCCATCCTTCCTTCCTTTTCTGAGCTCTTTAAAATTAACCAGTGAGTTACCTGTGGGAACTTTCCTCCTTCCTAAGAGCTCTAGCTGGAATCTTTGGGCCGCTGTTTTTCTTTGTGTGCACAAAGCATGTATTTGTAAGTTCTGCAGTGGAGACCCGGAGCAAGGCTACCCAACTGGTCCTCCAGGCACTGCAGTTCATTGTGAGGAATTCCTTGGCTCTAGTAGCCTTTGACTTTTCTCCTTCTCATCTTCTAACTTTTGGCCATGATGATGGGAAGGAAAGATTGGGAGGCCCTTCACAGAAAGAGATGGGAACTAGGAGGTGTGGGTGGAGGGAGGGAGGGGGAAGCAGGGAAGATTGGTGTTAGGTGACTGGAGGCAGAAGACTTAGAGGACTACTTTCTGTGTTCTGTGAGATCCGAAGACTCCTGCAGCTCCTTAGCAATGCTGTTTATCTGCTTTCTGATTCCTAACCCCAGCTGCCTTACATTAGTGGCACAGGCAGATTCTCAGTGTGTATGCTGGGGGGCAGTAGGAAGGGAGAATGGAATGTGATAGAATTGCTGGGAAAAAAAAAGAAATTGCCTATGTGAAATGAAATGTAAGTTACTCTTTGCTTTAATCTGTGACCGAGTAAAATTGGCAGAAGTTTCGTCAGGACAGAAAGTAAGAACCAATGATGCAGCTCAGCCCTACTCCAACTAACTGTCACACTAAAAACCTCTGCCAGCTCTGGTCCCAGCCTCACTGCAGGCACGGGCTTGGAGGGAGATGATGGACACTTTCAATACCTTCTCTCTGTATCCCAGAACTGCTCCTTCCTCATCCCATGATACAACTTTTAGGGGACCCAGCTGATTGGGTTCAGATATAAGTGGATCACCATAAGCCCTGGGACAAAGCCAGGGTGGCGCTCTGCTAACATGGCATTGTGGAAACCCAGAACTGCCTCAGCTTGGGTCTGGGGCGGAGCTTCACCATTACCCAGTGCAGCCTACTGTTGCACACCTGGGCACTGGGAGGCCCAGAAAGGTTAACAAATTGCCAAGGGCTGTTAGTTGGCAGAGGCAGGACATTCTACCATGCACTTGTGCTTAAAACTACTGGGGTAATGTTTTCAAGGGGCCTCTACAATGGGTCCCAGACATGGAACTTTAAGATCAGAGATGGTCTGTCTTCACTCAGCCCATCGTCTCTTCCTTCTTTGCTCTCCAAAATGAAAAGGAAGCATTACTTCTAGATAACATGAGAACTGGAATTCTGGTTTGTGAGTCTTAAGGATACCTCTAGTCCATCAGCCCTTGGGAATATAGGCTGTGTGTCCCTTCAGAGAGTAAGCCAGTGTCCTGTGCGGTGAAAAAGAAACACATTACCTTTACACTGATAGGCAACCCAGTGCTTGTTGTTTGTAGGAAAGCTAGAAAATGCAAATAAAAAGACACAAAGAAAAACCTAAAAATAACCTAACTCTTAACTCTCACAAATATCCCGAAGGACATTTAGCTTTTTAGCCTTCAAATCTTTACTTGTTGTCTATATGTGTATGTATGTATGAGTGTGTACATATAAATATACACACAAACGTAAAACATCTGAATTTGACAAAAATGGTTTATTCTATTTTTTTTTTTTCATTTTATATTTGTCTTGAATATCTTTATGTAACTTCTTACAAGTGCATCCCTGAAAGGGGCTGTCACTTTACACCATTTTTAGCATGCATTTCTGTGCATTCTCGTGGGTTTATGCAGTGCCATCAGGCTCTGCCATGATGCATTTCTAAACAATGGGTGAAAATGTTCTTTAGAAATAAATTGCTGGTAGATTGGATGTGATATTTTCCTTCCTTCAGGAAGCCGCTGTCTGCCTCAAAGAGTAAAAAAAAAAAGGCAGAGGAGGCTTAAAGAAGAAAGCTGGCTTGT
This sequence comes from Chlorocebus sabaeus, assembly GCF_047675955.1. Classification (NCBI taxonomy): domain Eukaryota; kingdom Metazoa; phylum Chordata; class Mammalia; order Primates; family Cercopithecidae; genus Chlorocebus; species Chlorocebus sabaeus. The sequence continues at coordinate 14,357,222 of NC_132915.1, forward strand.
AATAGCTGATAATGGCGATTAAAATTCACATCAATCATCCTCTACATTTTTAGTTTCATAAAAATGAAATACCCTCAGCTTGAGTTGCTGTGTAGTCAGAAGAGATGTAAATATAACCAAGATGTTTTTCCTCCTTAGTGACTAATCGCTTGAAGAAAGGGGTAGGTGTGATAGCCGGGGAGCCAAGCCTACATCTTCCCGTCTTTAAATATTTGTGACAAATCGTTCTTGTGTGCATGCCTGCGTGTGTGTGTGTGTGCGCGCGCACGCAGGAATTCCTGCTGCACACAGAGCAGTTGTTTTAGGAATTCCGGGAGCTGTGTGGGCCACAGGCCTGCTAATTGCTGGACTACTGGGAACCTTCGGGTATGACACTATTGAAATGAGACATTAGGGCCTTCACAGAGTGGAGTTGTGGGCCATGCTGGGCTGGAAATAAGGAGTAGGGTTTGAGAGGGGAAAAATGTAGCTTGAAGGAATTAGAAATAAAGGTGGGTGGAAGTCATACATTTCTAGAAGGTCATTCATCCAAAAAAGGCTGGTGCTAGGGTTGCCGGAAGGGTAAATGACATAATCTCTGTGCAGCACTCAGCACAGGCCCTCATTTGTAGTTAGTGCTCAATAATTTGCAGCTGTGATTCCTATTATTGTTATGGCCTCTGTCATATTACTTACGTGAACTATACTAGATTGTAATTTCCTGTGGTGTGGCTGTGTCGAGCCACATGTATACCAATGAAGTGGAAGACATTCTGGAGCTAACTCCATCGTCTAATGGGGTCTCTTCTCTTCCTGCTCAGCCCGTTACACTCCCAGCCTTCTCAACCTTCTCAGGATGCTTCCTAGGCAAGCTACACCAAGTATAACTGTGATATGCTTTGAAGCACTGCAGAAGCTCCTTTAAAACATTATCCCAGCAGTTTCAAGCACACATGTGTATTCAAGCCACCTTCTGCCTGTCTCCCATTTCTCCTTCCTCTTGTCTCCTAGAGAGGAAAGATGATTTCTTATTGCAAAAAAAGCTACCATTAGGGAAGTTAGGGATGTGGAGAGAAAAGATAGTGCCTTGAGGGTTTGGCCTGGGGGAGGGAATTTGGAGTTTTTGACAATCGAGGGTCTTGCTGGGCGTGGTGCCTCACGCCTGTAATCCGAGCACTTTGGGAGGCTGAGGCAGGTGGATCACCTGAGGTCAGGAGTTTGAGACCAGCCTGACCAATACAATGAAACCCCGTCTCTACTAAAAATACAAAAATTTTCTGGGTGTGGAGGCGGGTGCCTGTAATCCCAGCTACTTGGGAGGCTGAGACAGGAGAATCACATGAACCCAGGAGGCGGAGGTTGCAGCGAGCCGAGATCGCGCCATTGCACTCCAGCCTAGGCAACAAGAGTGAAACTCCGTCTCAAAAAAAAAAAGAAAAAAAAAAAAGGAAAATTGAGAGTCTCTGTAGCATCTCCAGGCTATGAGAAAATTTGAATTGGCTAAAGAGCTTTTGAGGAATGTTACTGTGGCTTAGACCGTAGGCTCTCTTTAATGTTCCTTGAAAACTAATAATGAACATTTGAATTTCTTTTCAAGTATTTTTGCTACTGACCTGTTTCTCTTTAAAAATGTGTCTGAGCCCTGCTGAGGCTGATCCATGTGGACTCCCATGGTTATTTTAAGGCTGCATGTATATGATCTCCTTCTCTTATCTTCATTTCTCTGCCCTTTTTTAGTTTTCCTTTCTTATTGGCCTAGCGTGAGGACATTTTCCCCCTACCCCAGCAAAGTCTAGCTAACTGTGTAAATGGTAATGCATTTCTAAATTTCTCCATAAACCATTCATCCACTCTTGGTCAGGCTGCTTGGCCCCATCATCCTAGTGAGGCCAAGAGCTGTATTGTGAGATGATTCTCAGAAACTGGAGAATCCCTCAGCCCAAGGCTCTTGCCAGGCAGAGTATGCAGGGGTTCTATGCTTAATTGGGCCCACAGGTTGGTTAGTTTATTTTCCTTGACTGTTGAGCTCAGGGTAGCCATCCTGTATGCAATTTCAGGGGAATTCTGTCTTCCTTATTAGGCTCCTGGTGCCTTAAGAATTCCACAAGCAGAAACCATCTTTTTGCTCTCTGGGTGTGAGTGTCAGCTCCTAATTGATTGTTGCTATATTTTTCTTGGAGCTCTATACTCACGAATCATTTAAAAAATATGATCCTCAAGCAATTCCAATTAGACCATGAACTCTAAACTCATGGAATGCCTTAAAATGTACATAGTAGTTTAGGATTTATTATAGAAATGCCTGAGGCATATTTGTAAGGATTGTAAAATGGGTGACAACATTATTTTAGGTGCATATTTAAAGAACAGTTTTGTGGAGGGCCAATCCAGCATGTTATGCTAATTAAACCCAGTGTTGGACTGAGCCCAAGTGTGCTTGGTATTAGGATTATTGTAAGCATTCTTTATTTCATCCTTTTAGGCACATAGTGGAATTTTGCTTCCTTAGCTCTCTGAAATTAGGCAAGATATGTACCTTATTTTGGCCAATAAACTGAAGTGATGCATGTCACTTCCAGGCAGAATGTTTAGAAGCCAGGGTGAGACTCACCACATTCCTTTCCTGCTGCTGTGTTGACTGTTGAAACAGCTGTTAAGAGGAATCCTTAATCCCTTCACATTTCAAAGAGATTAGGAGCAGAATTCTCCCCTGCCAATGTGCATTGGCTACGCATACTAAGTGAGAAATAAACCTCTGTGGTGTTAACTCACTGACATTTTGGAATTCTTTGTTACTGCAGCTTCATCTAGCCTATCCTGACTGATATATCTTGGCTCCAGTTCTTGATTTGAAATCTCAATTCCAACACTAATTTGTATTATTTCATCTAAAATTCTCTGGGTCTTAGTTTCCCCATTTCTGAAATGAAGAGATTGGATAAGATTATCTCTATAGTATGTTCCAACTCCAACATTCTGTGATTCTACTTTTAAAAATATGAACATTAGACTGCTCCCTAACGGTTAATAATTCTAGTCTTTTCTTTTTGGACTCTGAGAGACATGAGTTCAAACCTGCATTTTGCCATTTGCTTGCCACATGACCTTGGGCAACTTTTTAAACCACCCTAAGTTTTATCTTCCTCTTCTCAAAAATGGGAAACCAGTTAGCTCCTGGGGCTTATGTGGATGAAATCCAATGAATAGTTGAGGAAATCTAAATATAGTACCTAGCACCAGACACTAAGGAAGTTCTATGGGAATGCTTGCTAATTAGGAATCTGAGAAGAAGAGGAGGTGATGCTAGTATCTCCTGGTGTGGCTCAGGGAGATGGTGGATCCCAGAGAGTTTGGCCTTTCTGTTTCACAAGGCTTGTTAGAGAAGCAAATATTCCAGATCATAGACTACACTAAGAAAAAGAAGCAGATATTAAATGAAGATGTATTTATGTTCAGGAAGCATTGATTAATAAAGACAGCTCATTTCTGAGAGCACTTTGCTTAAAATCTTGTCTCAGCTACTGTGGTCAGGATAAATTAAAAATATATAGTTTACCCTTTGGGGACTTTCTGTCAGAAATCAGTTGACTGTATTTGTGTAAGTCTATTTCTGAGTTCCCTATTGTGTTTCATTGTTCTATTTGCCTATTCTTTTGCTAATACCACATTGTCTTCATCACTGTAAATTTATAGTAAGTCTTGAAGCTGGGTAGCATCAGTCCTCTGATATTGTTTGTCATCAATACTGTGTTGGCCACTCTAAATCTTTTGCCTTTTCACAAAACGTTAGAATCTGACTGTCAGTATCCCACTGGGATTTTCATTGAGCTTGCATTGAATCTATAGAATAAGTTGAAAAGAACTGACATTTCCACAATATTGAGTTTTTCTGTTCTGTTCATGGGTACTAGAATATCCATGTATTTAGATCTTTTATTTCTTTCATCCAAATTTTGGTAGTTTTCCTGATATAGATTTTGTACATATTTTGTTAGGAGTTATCCCTAAGTATTTCATTTTTGGGGGTGCTAATATAAATGGTCTTTTGTTTTTAATTTCAACTTTCAATTGTTCATTGCTGGTCTATAGGAAAACAATTTACTTTTGTATGTTAGCTTTATGTCCTGCAACATTGCACTTATTAGTTTATTAATCCCAGGAGTAGGTTTTTTTTGGTAAATTCTTTGATATTTTTTTACATAGACAATGAGAACATCTGATGTCATCTGCAGACAAAGAAATTTTTATTTCTTCCTTCCCAATCTGTATACCCTTTTCTTTTCTTTTCTCTCTTCTTCTCTCCTGTCTTCCCTTCCCTCCCTTCCTTTCCTTTCCCTTCCCTTCCCTTCCCTTCCCTTCCCTTCCCTTCCCTTCCCTTCCCTTCCCTTCCCTTCCCTTCCCTTCCCTTCCCTTCCTTTTTCTTTCTTCTCTTGTGTTATTGCATTAGCTAGGACTTCCAGTATAGTGTTGAAAAGAAGTGGTAAGAGAGGACATCTTTGCCTTGTTCCCTATTTTAAGGGAAACACATCTAGTTTCTCACTATTAAATATGATGTTAGCTGTAGGGTTTAAATAGATGTTCTTTATCAAGTTGAGGAAGTTATTTATTTCTTTTTAACAGTTTTAAAATGTGGTTATAATAACCAAATATAGCAGACCCAGGTTTAAATATTTACTCTGCCAGTTTCTAGCTCTGTTGACTTTGGGTAAGTTAATTAGCTTCTTTGAGCCTTAGCCTTAGCATGAATAAAAAAAAACCTCACTTTGTTAAAATCTTAGAAAAGATTCAACTTGTAAATATTCCAGATTATTCTGATGTGAGTGCTTTCAAGAACTGGATGTGGCATGAAATCCTTAAACAACAAGAAGAAGAAAAAGATGGAGAAGGAAGAACCTTTTGAACACTAGGCTGTGGCAAAAACTGCTAAGAAGAGCTGACAAATCAAATCTGATTCCCTAAGCATTGGGATGGACCTATGTGCCAGTCAGAACAGAAATGACCAAATGACTAGGAACAGATACACCAGGCATCTTTTAGAATGAAAGCCACAGAACACAGTAGGGGTAATGGAGGCAGAAAACGCCCAGAAGAAAAACAAAAAGAGGCAAACGTTACTAACTCTGAGGTACCTTGACTGATTATTCAACTATGACACTCCTTCAGAAGACACTGTTGAGGATTCAGATGATAGAGGGACCAATCTATTCTGGCTGCTTCATCTTCTCCTGGATGCACTATTTCTTTGTCTTTCTTCTTTAGGACCCTTTAGCCTTCTCTAGCTTTGATACTATTAAGCCTCTTGCTGTGATGTTGACTGTATTTCTGTCTTCTCATAGCATGTAGGGGCTACCACGGGCATTGGATAAGCAGTTAGGTTTTCATTCTCTGCCAATGGGCCTGGCTGGGTAACGTGGCTGCTCATGTCTTTGCCTTTATTTTTGCATTCAGTTCTCACTTTCAGGCAACTATTGATTTTTTTTCCCCTCATGGGTAGCTGGCCGTGGTATTGTTTTTGTTGTTATTTTCTGTTTTTTAGGTCACTACTATAGTCATAATCCTCTACCAACTTCTGAATACTTGCTGGGAACAAAAATGCCTTTAATAAAATTTGCCTATATTTTCAATTATCTTAGCTGTAGCTACTGATTATTACTCTAAAACAGATGTGTATTCAGAATTACACATTTCATTTTTCCCAAATCTTGGATTTATCTTCCATACATTTGAAAATATTTGGACAACGCAAATCAAAGAAACTTTTAATTTCTGTGTGTGAACCACAGATTCAACCATGAGTGGTTCCTCTATTCTTGTTTTTCTTTACATTTATCTCCCATTTAAATAGCTTTAATATTACTCTCATATTCTTAGGATAATGTAATTTTTGAAATCTATGTCACAGCTCAATATCTAATACTAGTTACTATTTGCAATAGGAAGAATACCAGTTACAGTTTGCAACAGTACCAGTTACTGTTAACAAAGCAATATATTACTTGCTATCTAATAAAGGTTTTCTTATTAAAGAGATGCAGTTTTTGTTAAAGCTGTGGTCCCTAACATAACAAAATGTGTGAATTTGCACAAATAGGCTTTTTTATAGCAGAATATTAACAGAGCATTTTTATGTTGTTGAATCAAGCTACAATCTTTCTTATATTAATAAATGCTTGTCCTTGACAATAAAAGCAAACTATTTAGTTCACTAGTTTCTCATTACTGTTCTTTATTCATCTGCCTATGAAGGTAAATGAATCAAGGCCCTTAATTCACCAGAGAAATGTAGCCATCTGTCCCTAGAAGACATAATCCTAGCAGCAAACTGTGCATTTAGTTGCTGTTAAGGGCCTTGTAATTGGTTAGAAGCTCCTCATGGAGTTTCTTGGCATTCAGATGATTGTATTTTTCCTTCCAGGTAGAGGAATCACCAGAGACAATTCTGTTATTTCCCAGATGTACATTTATGAAGGCTGTCCCTTCTCAAAAGCAACTTCTGCAGGCATAAGGTGCCAAGCAACAGAGCCCTTTGAACAAGAACCTTGCCACCCTCATTTCCTAGTTAGGAAATGAAGCCTCACAGCTCCCACTTCTGTTTGTCATAGAGGGGTCCTGGAGGAACAGTGTCAACCCCAGAGCAAACTATTCCCACCATCCTGGGGCTGTGCTTCCAACTCCTCCAGCCCTTGCCTGCTTCCCTCATTCCAGCGAGCCTCCCCCATGGCTCTGTTCTGTGTTAGGTCTTTCTTCCTCCATTGCGTCCTAGGACCCCAGTTGTTGGGCAACTTTAGAGGGCAGCCCAAAGCTGTGTCCGCTGAGGATGTTTCCTGGCTCTGAGGATGTACTTCCAAGGAAAGCTCTTTCAAGGATCACTTTCTGAGACCTCCGTTATTGCCTCAGATTAGGGATTGTAAACTCAAATACCTCCAGCGATCAAGGAATTGAGGGAAATGGAAGAAGACAACAGGGAAGGCGAAAATGTGGTGGACTGCAGAGTTCATTTTCCAGGGAAAGGAGAAGCCAACCAGACCTTTAGGGTCCAGCTTCCGAACCCTCCAGCTTTTCAATGGCAGCCAGCGTCCAGATTTTATGTGCAGTCTCCCCATTCTAAAACACCAAAACACTATGTTGACTGATAGAACACAGCGGTCAATGGACTCTGCTCCTGGGCTCATCAGTCAGCCATGATCAGCTCAGTTAACACTATGCTGACTGAATAGAACACAGCAGAACATAGAGCAGAGTCAATGGACTCTGCCCCCGGGCTCATCAGTCAGCCATCTCTGCAACTGTGTTTCACACCAGCACTATTGTTCTCTCTTAGCTCTTCTTGGCCTGAGACATTGATTTACCTTCTCTCCCAAGTGAAAATGTTGGGTGCAACAAACAGAAAAGCCAATCTGTACTTCCTGAAATAACAAGGAATTTCACGGGCATCCCCAAGGAAATTCACATTAACAGATTTACAGTCTGCAGACACAGGCTCCATTTCTCTGTCAATATTTGGACTTCATCCTCAATCCTACTGCCCCTCTGTGTGTGGTCCAGAGGGAAGCTCTTTCAGAAGAGTAAATAAGAATTATCCCAGAAGCCCTGTTAAGGTATGCCTCGTGTCTCATTGGCCTAAGCTGGGTCATGTGTCCTCTCCTGAACCAATCAGACAAGAGAGATAGGGTTACCCTCATACCAACCAAGCTAGAGCCCTCAGATGCGGTTGGGTCATAGTTCCTTGAGGCTTATGCCTGTACCATGTGTGTGCGTGCATGTGTGTACATGCACATGCATACCTGAGGAAAATCTGGATTCCTTTAAGAAAGCTAAAGGGATGTATGGTTGCTAAGCAGTTAACCAATGAAGTCTATTATAATGTGCTTTGTATTTTATAAAACTGCCTTTTCCCAGCCTGGTGTTGTGGGTAACCCAGTGCTCCTTCCTGCCAGTGTCCAAATTCTAGTAACTGGAGAACTTGACATTGCTCCCAAATCCTCATATTGTTTTCCTCTATCTCCACATAGAGAATGGGGGCACATAGGCCAACTGAGTTCCTAGAACAGATTCAGCATAGGTGTCAGATTTGGTTTGACATCCCTGTAAACAAACATAGAATTTCTGAGTTCATTTTTCCTCGTCTGTAACATGAGGAGAATATTAACTACCCCAATGGGTTGTCAAGAGATCAAATGAAAAATATGTAGCAAAGTTCTTGATATACAGTAAATGTTAAATGAATAATAGTTCTTATTACTATGTTCATACCTTCATCCCTGAAGGTAGTTATTCAAACTTGAAACTAGTTTAGCCATATATTCAGTATTTTGGGGTTGGTACTGTTTTTCCCACTTAACCAATGTCTAAAAAGCTGAACAAAACCTCGCTTGGAGTTTTAGGAATTGGGGACTGAAATCTGCCAGACTTTTTTTTTTTTTTTGTTATTGAAGAAAAGCTATTGCTGACTTGGGCAATTGATTTCTTTGCTCTTTTTCTTTAAGCACAAATTTATTGTCGTTTTAATTTTGCTGCTGAACTTGGGAGTTGAAGTAAATGCATCATCAGCAGTTGGCTGCAGATAATCAAGGAAAGTTATCCTTAGCAAACTAAAGCAGGAACAGAAAACCAAATACCACCTGTTCTCACTTATAAGTGGGAGCTAAGTGATGAGAACACACAGACACAAAGAGGGGAACAACAGACATGGAAACTTGTTGGGGGTGGAGAGTGGGAGGAAGGAGAGGATCAGAAAAAAATTACTAATGGGTACTAGGCTTAATACCTGGGTGATGAGATAATCTGTACAACAAACCCCCATGTCACAAGTTTACCTGTATAACGAACCTGCACACGTACCCATGAACATAAAATGAAACTTAAATTAATAAAAAAAAGAATTGAGTTCTTTGTCTATTGTTCACTTTTTTTTTTTTATCTACAGAGGACAGTTCTGGGAGGCAAATAGTATTCCACTTAACTTCCTTATATCTAAAAGGATCTGTAAAATTGAGACAAAGATTTAAGATTAAGATTATTCTTAATATTATTAATAATGACATCTAACATTGGTATAATACTTTGCAGTTTACAAAATTCAATCACATTTTACAAAGGGCAGGATTTTAAGATCTGTGAGATTATAAATTTCTGGGTTTCACTCATTGTTTATTTATAATCCCTATCTCAATGCCTGGTGCATAATAGGTGTTTAACAGATACATGAATGAGCCTTAAAATATCTCATTGGGGGTACATCTGGAAGTTACCATCATTATTCTCCCGCTGTAGAAGGAGAAACAGTCTCAAGAGAGATTTGGTGACTTTCTTAAGGCCACTTAGCTGATAAGTGGTGAAAACAAGTTTGGAACACAGTGGCATCTTCTGTTTTCCTAGTACATACTTTGGGGTGGGGAGGAGAGGTGGACTTTTCTGACAAGTAGGCTAGTTTGTGATTGTAAAAATTAGGTTCCATAAGGTGTAAGGGGGTAAATCCAACCCATTCTGTGAGAGAATGATAAGCTCTGCTGACATCTGTGTTTGGTGGGACTTACTACCGACTCCGGTCCACTCAGCAGCCTTTGAAGAGAAGGTACTATGGGCATCGGAAGAAAAAATCGTCACAAACAACGACAGTATATAGCTGTCATTTATTGAGAAGCTACTATGTGTCCGATAAGATATTTACAAACATTGTCTCTAATACTCAGGTTACCCATTCGAGACTGCATTATTTAGAGTTTACAGACCAGGAGGTAGAGATTCAGAGTAACTGAATAACTTTTCTCACTCTCACAAAAGGGTTAACCCACTCTTACCCAGCCATCCCTAATCAGACATGTGATTGTTTTACACAAATTCTTTTGAAATGGATCCTAGTTTGCCACATCAATGAGTCTTTAGCCCAGTGAGAGAATTTGCCTTTTGAGATGCCCAGAATTACGCCAAGTATTCTGCCATACCTAGGAGACTAGCACTTTCCACCCTGAGCAAAGATGGGGTTATTGCAGGGGGTTCAGTGATCCACACGCACACTAAGAATTGTCTGAAAAATGGGCAGAGAAGGTGAGAGAGAGGACACAACCCCCTTTACACTTTGGGGCTTGTGGACTGAAGAAATCCCAAACAGAATCCCCAAGCCTGGTGGCACAGTTTAGATCAGAGAGTCTCAAACTCTCTGTGGGGAGACGCCAGCACTAGATTTTTATTCTTCCAGTCTGCTTTGGACCAGTATTTGTTAAATACACACACACACACACACACACACACACACACACACACACAAATAGAATTAAATTGCTCTTATTTTCTGCACTTGTTTTTTGAGTAGTGGATCCCAATCCCTGGGCCGCGGAACTGAGCTGCACAGCAGTAGGTGAGCTGTGGGCAAGCAAGAAGCTTCATCTGTGTTTACAGCTGCTCCCCATCACTCACAGTACCACCTGAGCTCCACCTCCTGTCAGATCAGCGGCAGCATTAGATTCTCCTGGGAGTGCAAACCTCTTGTGAACTGTGCAGGTGAGGGATCTAGGTTGCACTCTCCTTATGAGAATCTAATGCCTGATGATCTGTCACTGTCTCCCATCACCCCCAGTTAGTTGCAGGAAAACAAGCTCAGGGCTCCCACTGAGTCTACATTGTGGTGAATTGTATAATTATTTCCTTATATATTACAATGTAATAATAATAGAAGTAAAGTGCACAATAAATGTTATGTGCCTGAATCATCTTGAAACCATCCCGCCACCCTGTCTTTGGATAAATTGTCTTCCATGAAACTGCTCCCTGGTTCCAAAAAGGATGGTGACTACTGTCATGGAGGACCAGTCAGGCACTGTTCATGTTCTGGCATGGTCCATGGGTCACATCTTGGCTAGCATTGGCTTATAGATTTTAACACATTAAAAATATTGCAATTGTCTTCACATTATTTTGGTACAGTATTTATAAAAAGAATCAATTTACAGTGTACTATAGATACTAAGGACCAGTATTGAGACACAAGTTAAGTTGTGTAGTTGAACAAATTCTTTCAACCCTGTCAGTGCATTTCTGAGATCATACAACCTCATTTAGAGACAGCATCAAAAGTCTATACTTATGCACATAAGGGTTTTAAGCACAGATTATCCAATCCTACTGACCCTCGTATTAGGCCCTGCTCACGCATTTATATCTTACTACTTTTCACATGTATTAAATGCTGTTGTGATTAATAAAACATAATTTAGGTAAGAGCTCTGAAGAATTTAAATTAGCTGCTTGATTTTTATCTCTACTTAATCAGTACTGCAAGTGTAGCTGCTATCCTGTGGGAGAATCAACATAAGTCTGACATTAAAATGAAATCCTTTTACTTGAAATCTTTGATAACCACTTCTGCACACAGACCTTGAGAGAGATGCATGAAAGTTGGCCAATTCCACTACATTTGCGGAATTGCCAATACCAGGACGCTATTGTGTCGCCCGGGGCTCTCTCTTAGTGCTGTGCAGTCCAAAGGGCTTGTGGAAAGTGCTTCCTTTTGTTACCAGACCTCATGTTTTCTATGAGAAAAAAGCAAAGACTTCTTATTCATCTGGTAACATCCAGCATGCCAGGCACTGGTTTAGGCCACAAGGAAGGAACCTCTATCTTCGGAGGCTCAGGAGGAAGCGTGTGGAAGGTTTGGGTCATAACCACTGTTTACTCCCCAGCCTGTCTTCTGAAGTGAGGTGTATATGGGCAGTAGCTGGACTCATGCACCTGACTCCTGAACGAACTCTTCCAACCTTTGGTACTGGGCCTATTCAAGCTTTTGTTTAGTGCAAGAACTGAGCTTAGGGCACAAAAATGACAACAGTAGGAACTTAAATGGCTTAGAAACTTTGTCCGGATTTCCAGGCAGGAGGATGTGGGTCTAGAAGCTGGCTTCCTTGGCACCAAGCAGTGAGACATGGAGGGTCTCAGGGTGGTGAGGCTGTCTGGGCAACGCAGAGGAATGGGCAGAACTGCAAAGGGCTATCGACATCCCCTGACAATGGCAGAGGCAGCTTGTGTACCCAAGGCAGGAAAGGACTGATTTTTCTGAGTTAAGGAAGACACAATTCTCAAGGGAAAAGAGGCCTTTTTTTTTTTTTTTTGCTTTTTAATGGTCTCTAGAGACACGTAAAGTTTTTCTTATGTTGTGGAAATCCTCCTGGACCAATGCTTCTCAAACTTCAATGTGCATGCGAATGACCTGGGGATCTTGCTAAAATGCAGACCAGGTGCAGCAGGGCTGAAGCAGTGCCTGAGATTCTGTCTCCAACAGGCTTCCTCCCAGGTGAGACTAAGGCTGCTCCTCTGTTATAGTGTTAGTTTGTAGGCTATACCTTCAGTAGCAAAGACCTAGAATCCACCTGGTGATCTGGAACCATGGGAATTGGCCTGACCTGCTTTTTGGAAGGCATTGACCCCTGTTTCAGCCATGCTTGCACACTCTAATCACTGTGTAGTCTACAATAGCATTTTCTTCTCTCAAGGGTCTTGAGTAGTCAATGGAGATCTTGCTAGAGGGTGTATATTGGTTGCTGTGTTTAATCATTTAAAAAAAATCTTTGTTGTGCTGTTGAGTACATCTTCTTTAGGGCAAAATGACAGCAGTATCTATCATGAACAATCAAGGCCTGCTCAATCCCATATTATTACAATGCACTGCCTTAACCCACATATCTAGAATATGGTAGGGAATACTTCCCTATAGTAAATCCTAATGAAGAGGGCTTTGCCATTCAATCATAAAATGATGAACTCCTATGTCATGTTTGGTGAGGGAATAATGCTGCAACCTTTTAAAGATGAATGGATTACAGAGTATGTGTGTAAAAGGAACTAAAGCCAATGATTATTTTCTGGGCATTGAGTTCAGCTATTAGGTATAACTTTGCCATTTGAGCCTCCTGGGTTAAAAACAATTACAGACATTTAAAAACAAATTCCATTTTTATATTTTGTCTCTTTTGAGCTATATCAGATGGTTTCTTAGGAAGGAAGTTAAAAACTTGAAGCTCATTCAAAATCAAACTCGAAAGTGATTTCAGCAAAATGGAGGTTTCATATGACACTATGTGCTTATAAGCGCCAGTCCTTCACTCAGTGCAGCGCATCCCAGGCTTTTTGGAAGGCATTGACCCCTGTTTCAGCCATGCTTGCATTGTCTAATCACTGCACTGTCTACAGCAGCATTTTATTATCTCAAGGGTCTTGAGTGGTCAATGGAGATCTTGCTGGAAGATGTGACTTTCCCATCCAACTCCCTGAGTTGATGGTAGTGGTCTTTAATGAAGAGATCATTGTGTAATATAGACCAAATTGATCTTTCAAAATTATTTTTAGTGGATTGAAAAAGTGGCTCACTTAATGCCTCTAATTTCTTCATGTATTTTAATAGGTCACATCTCTAAAACATTTCATGGGTCTGTCAGCGACTTTGATTGAAGCAGAAATTAATCTTATCAGATATCCTGATGAGGGCTTAGAAGAGTCTTTGCTATGAAGAGGTTTTTGTTGTAGTGGTATTTATGTTAATCAGATTTGGCTGATACATCTTTCGCTCATAGAATTTCAGAAGGAAAAATAACCTAACCAACTTAGAAATCATCCAGTCCAACTATCTTATTTTACCAAAGTAGAAACAGCGGGGGTTTACCCAAGGTCACACAGGCCTGTCGTTGGATCTTAGTCCCGGGCTCTCCTGAATCTTCCACACTGCCTTTCTGTGTTGGTTTATGAAAGGGACGCAGTAGCTTTGAGGCCCAAGAAAGCAGGTTCTCCACCATTCCCGCTGAGAGCCAGGGAATTTAGTTACCACTCACAGCACTGCCACACTCACCAGACCCTACCTCCTGGCAGAGCCATAGTGGACTCATGAATGCTCCAGGGAGTCAAAGTGGCTCGGAAGGAGCCCACATACTGTAGCCAGTTAGCCTGGCTCAAATACCGTCCTGCTCTATTCAAGCTTTGTGACTTCGGGCAAGTCACTGAACCCCTTTGTGGCTCAGTTTCCTCCAATATAAAATGAGAACCTTCCTGGTAGGATCATTGTGAGAACTGAGTGAACAAATATGTACCGAGGAATTAGAACAAGCAGTTAGGCCATTGTATGTGTTACATGAGAGTTTCCAAACTGTGGACCTCCACAAGTTACTGAGTTGTAAAATTAGTACTCTGAGTCATAAATAGCATTAGACAAATTAAATGGCATATGGATTATTTGGCTTCTCTTTTTGGGGTCCTTTTGGTTCCGCGTGTGTGTGTGTGTGTGCACGCGCGCGCGCGCGTGTGTGTGTGCGTGTGTGTGTGTGTGTGTAATGGCTCACAATGTAAAATGTATTTCTCATTGAGGATTTGTGGTTAAAAGAGTTTGGAAGCCCCTTCTTCAGGGACTGGAGTGAACACATCTATTTTTCTGAGCATGGACCCATGGTGGTGAACAAGGCTCCCTGTGGACATAAATGCACAAGGTGAGCTCTGGCTGAGACTTAAATGTGCTTCCTTTGCAGAGGGAAACCAAAGGGCAGTTTCTCATTGACCACATCTGCAACTACTACAGCCTGCTGGAGAAGGACTACTTTGGCATTCGCTATGTGGACCCAGAGAAGCAAAGGGTAAGAGCTGATTTCTGTCTGGAGCCATTTTCAGGGAGTGACCCAGACTGTGGTGCCCTGTGGGGGTTCCTCTCAAAGCCCTACCAATGCCCTTGTTCTCACAGATTATTGGGCGCATGAAACCCTGTGTGAGCAGAAGAGGCTGGCGCTGTACTTACTGGACTGGGTGGAGCAGGAGAAGGGAAAAGTTACCCTAGGCCTTTCCAGAAGCCTGCTCCCATCTGCTTAGAGGAGAGAATGTCCCTCTGCCCTTTGAACCCAGGGTTTCCCAAAGTCTCTCAAACAATGACTACATAAAATTTCACTATGGAGAAAATCACCCCCCCGCCCCAACCCCACTCACTATAAAAAGCTATTGAGGCTGGGATCAGTGGCTCACATCTGTAATCCCAGCACTTTGGGAGGCCTAGATGAACGGATCACTTGAACTCAGGAGTTCAAGACCAGCCCCAGCAACATGGCAACAGTCCACCTCTACAAAAAATACAAAAATTAGCTGGGCATGGTGGCATGTGCCTGTCATCATAGCTACTTGGGAGGCTGAGGTGGGGCAGAATAGCTTGAGCCTGGGAGGTCAAGGCTGCAGTGATCCGTGATGGAGCCATTACACTCCAGGCTGGGTTACAGAGCAAGATCCTGTCTCAAAAAAAAGTTATTGCGAGAAAGAGTAATTGAGAAACGACTGCTTAATGGGTATAGGGTTTCCTTTTCGAGGGATAAGCATGTTTGAAATTTCATATTGATGGTGGTTGCCACTGAAATGTACATTTTAAAGTGGTTAATTTTGTTACGTGATTTTCACCTCAATTTTTTTGAACAAAGTTTTGACAGGTGAAGGGTTTAAGTCACTTCAGAAGCAGATCCTTGGGCACAACTAAACTTGAAAGCCCCTGTTTTATTCTTGCTCCTGGAGACACCTACCCTTTTTAGTATCTGTTGGTGGGGAAGAGTGAGCAGGAGAGTCTCACCTTTTGAGCTGGTGTAGCAGCCTAGGTGTGTTCAGTGTAGCATAGGCCAGAACCACGTGATGTGTGTCCTTCATATCCAAATGGACCCTGGAGATCTCCACCCCCAGCTCCTGGGGTGGGTCTCAGGCATGGGCTCGGAGGTCCCAGCCATGGGCTCGGAGGCTCAGTACACACTTGGGTCTCTGCTTCTTACTAGCAGGACAATGTGTAAAGAGGTCACCTGGGGGTGACCTGGAAGTGAGGATAGGACCCCTCTGCCTTCTTTAATTTGCTCTCCTCCTCCTCAATGTCCCTGATCTTCTTTCTGCCTCCTCTTTCCATCCCTACACCTCACCTGGCTCTTAGTTTAGTATTTACTGACCCAATACCATGAGGAGAGGTCACAGAGTATATTTCTGTAAAGAAGAGGATATTTGAGGAATAGATTAGATTTGTGTCTGATACATAGAGAATCTTATTTTGCTCTTGGAGTCCTAGGGACCCACGTTTATGTGAAGGGATGCAATGAAGTATTACAGCTCAGAAGAATTTTGGTTTCCTGTAGTACTTGCAGTAACCTTTGGACGGTCCAGGCATTTACCTGAGTGAGACAAAGGTGGCAGGACGGTGGTGGGGATGCAGGGCTGACATGACGTCAGAGAAGGGCATTCATGGTGTTTACTGAGTCACACTGGTTCCCAGACCTGGCCCTGCAAGAAAATCACCTTAGGTGTTTGCTAAAAATGCATAGTGTGGACCCTATTCTAGATCTAAATCAGAATCCATGGGGTTAGGGCCAGCAACATGCACTTAGCCTATTCCTAATCTAATTTTGATGCAGCCAAGCCAGCTTTGGTCTGGGGACCATGAAGCAAAGACATTCATAGCCATAACTTTTTATAGCCTATGAAGATATCACATTTGTATAAGAGGGAAAGAAGCTCAAAGAAGTTGTTACTTGTCCCAGGTTTCATAGTTAGTAAGTGGTAGAGTGAGTGTTTGAGTTTAGGGTTATAGATCAGAGTCCCTGTGGACCAAATACACTCTGGACTGTATTAGTCCTCTAGTCACCACTGCAAACAGGTTATTTTGTGCAAAATTCAATTCTAAATGATAAATAGCCAACCTGCAGAATTAATTCTAGCTACTATTTAGTTGAGCATCTATCATGTGCCATGAATGTGACTCATTATAGCCTTGTCTTGCCGAAAAGCCTTTAAGGAAAGGGGAAGCTAAGGCCTAGAGAGGGTCAGTGGCTTCCATAAGGCAAGACATTAAGGAAAAATTGGTATCACAAAATAACAGTAGTATTGGATTATAACCCATAGAATGAAATAAATATCCATGAGTCCATCCTGATATAAATAATTAATTAAATAAAAAATAAAGGGAAGACTTGGGTCAGCTCTTCCGTACAGAAGAATTTTAATTAATAAATGTAGAAGGAATGAGGGAAATAGAAAATCACCATACACAATAATAATTATTGTAGGCAAGAGCTAAAATTCGTGTGCAAAAGTTTTAAGGAGAAACAGGAAATCTGCAAAGTAACCCCTCCTTTCCAAGGTATTTTTTTAATTGCAAAGGAAAAAATTATAACTCTATAGTGGAGAAACATGACAGACAGCACTTTAACCAAGAGACCAAGATTAACATCGCCGGTAAAAAGACATATTAACATCAGGTACCTCCTGATACCATGCACTGAGAAGTACACATCATCATAGAATAGCATTAACTAAATTGGCTAATATTGGCTTCTTATTTTGATAGTTGTACTGTGATTACACAGGATGCTAACATCAGGGGAAGATGACCGAAGGTTATACTTTACCATTTTTGCAACTTTTTCATATGTCTAAAATTATTAAAATTTTAGATTACAGTTATAAAAGAGAAGTCTTTAGGTTGTTTATTGTTCTTTATATTTTGACTCTATTTAATGTAATTTTTAATGCCCAGACTTGGGTAGTAGAGTAAAGGAAAGAATGGGGGCAACCCTCAAAACAAAACTGTCTTATCTCATGTAGCCACTAAGTTGCTTAGAGGTGTTCCTGAATACTTCTCTCTGCATCATGTAGCTGTTATAGCCTTTTGATTTTGAGGATACGATGTGAGCGTAACTTTCACTTGGGTTGCAGGGTAGTTGCTGCACACAACTGCAAGGACTTTGGACTCAGAAAGATATGAATTAAAAATCCCATCTCTCCTGATTAGTAAGCTATGTGTTCTTGACCAAGCTATACAGCCTCTCTGAGTCTCTGTCCTGATGGATAAAGCAAATAACAATACCTACCTGTAGGGTTGATATGAGAATGAAAGATAAGGTATATCAATGCTTAGTACATGGTACACCTTGAGTATATGGTGTGTGTTATTTTCACTCTTAGTTGTTATTATTATTCTTATAATTGTTATGCATTGGCTAGGTCCAGGTGAGACATGAGGAAACACAGTCATGATTACTATCTCTAAAACCTAGAAATGTTTATAAGAACATCTTTTAAAGGCAGGGGGCACTACTATTAAGATCTTTGGAGAGAGAAGGCAGAAAATGGGCCTTGGATAATTAGAAAAATGGACTCAAAGACATAAACAGAGACATGCTGGTATGGACATTTTAAGCAGATATTAATAATTGACCAACATTTTTTTTTTCACCAGCTCCTGTATTTTTCTTAATGGCAAGTAAAACTGATGAATTATTTGGATAGAAAGCTAATTAAACGATAAAATCAAGTGAGTTAGAGAAGCTGAAGTGAAAGTTACCTACACCTTGGGGGCTGGTGTTTTGTGTACAACTCGATTTACAGTAAACCATTGTTGAATATTAAATATTTAGCGCAATTACATTTGGAACACCATATGTTTGGCAAGATGTCTCATGCCCCAGATGCTCTGGAAGTGGGAAACACTGAGTCAGGAAATGATGACTATCTTTTGCTATTTTAATGTCCAGGGCCCAGCATTTCCATTATTATTTTTTAATTTGATACAGGGAAGGATAGGTTGAATACTGGCCAGTAAAAACCCCTCGGTTTCTACTACGTTCGTCTTCTAAGGAACTTGCATAATCTTAGTTGCCTAAGATTAAGGAAAGGGTGGGTGGTATTCTCCCCATTTTACGGATAGAGAAAACTGCATCAATAAGTCTAGAAGTAATTCTAGAAGAAGGTAGTACTTGGCTTAAGTTTAGATTTTTTTTTTTTTTTTTTTTTTTTTTTTTTTTTTTTTTTTTTTACTCCAGTATATTCTTTTTACCACTTCTATTCAGGTATTTGGGTAACTTCCCCTTGGAAAGATGAAGTTTTGAAATAATTAGCTGGATTTCATAGCTCTAGTTTCCATGGCTATGGTTTGAGGTGTCCATTGTCCTGGGTTTTCCCCATATATTCTTCTACCCTTTTTCTTTCCCCAAATTCAGCTAAGGAAGTCACCCCTCACCCCGTGCCTTAGAGCCGAGTGCCCCAGCTCCCAACCCAGGCAGAGGAAGAATTACACTGGGATTGGGTTGTAGGATGCTGCTTTATGGTCTGGAGGGAGTTTGTACTCAACGCTTTTGGTTTTAACTTTGGAATGGCTAATTATCTGTGTAACCCGTTTGCGTCAGTGTTGTTGACTTTTCTGATTTTGACTCACACCCAAAGATGCGGGATTCACTTTGGAAATCCATACTTTTGGGGTACGCTCCTCAAGTGCCCAATGATAGGCCATTGTGTCTTAATGTCTACCAGACACTAGAGGATTTAATAGGTTTTCTGATAGGAGGATGAGCTGGAAATCATGGATGCAAGGTCATGTTCAGCCCTGATCCCCTACCCTCACAACCCTAATATAATTACAGCCCCGAGGCTTTTATGTTGGTAGCCAGAAGGAACTAGTAAGCCTATCAGTAAGTTTTATTAATAACAGGAAAAGACCTTGTCTATGTAAGAGCAATTTGCTTTTTCTAGAGGCACCTTGGGGAGGACGTGGAAGGGAATAAAAGCCAGCCCAGTGATTGGAGGTTTCACTCTGGGGATGGTGCCAGGAAGCCAGACAGCATTATGTCCCACCAGCTGCTCCTGCCATTGAGAGGCTGCTTCCTGCTTCTCAGGATAATTACTTCACAGATGCTCATCACTAGGAGCAAGAGTAGTACCTAAGATTTAGGGCAGCCCTGCACTGAAGGAAAGGGTTGTGCTGCTGCCTCAAGTCACTGATCACAAATTTGTCTGCTCAATGAGTCCTCTTTTGTTTATGTTTCAAAATGTATTAAAGATCAAGACTTCTTGAGTGTGTGTGTTGGGGCAGACAGTTACAAGTAACTTGACTTTGTGAGAAAGGACTTTGGCACTCAAGTTAAAAGGAAGACAGTACTATCATGACAGCTTGAAAATGGGATATATTGTCAGTGATTCAATTGTGGCTCAAGGTATGAACACTGATGCATTTGGGAAAATTGTCAGATTCATTCAGCAGAAAGCAGAACTTGGTCTTTAACTAAAAGGTTGGCTCATAATTGACTCTGTTTACATCTGATATCCTCTCCTGAGGAGGGAAATGGATGCTTGATAAAATGTTGCCATCTAGAAGTCACTTAGCAAACGGAGATGTCCACATTATAGTGGAAGGGGAAGGGCAAACACATGACCTGGTTATCTCATTTGAGCCAGAAGGCAGGGACTGGAAAAATGCCATTTTATCCTTGTTTGAGTCAGGAAAAATCAGGAAGATATCCAAGGTAAGAAGTTTTTCCTCTGTTGGTGGTGGGACCCTGGGCAGAAATCAGTCAGGGAAACAGGTTTAAGTGTGATGGTTGAAGAGTCAAGTACTCACTGGAGGCTTCCAGCAGGCAAGAACAGCAGGGCTGACTAGAGACCAGCAGGTTTGGAAGTTTCAAGTTAGTCTTAAAGATATCTTTAAGTCTAACTGTGAGGACTAGAATGTGGCTATGATGTATGACTTGGAGAAATAAAAACGGTATATAGATTAGAAAATGACTATTTTATTTCCTTCAAGTTTCAGTAGTAGTTATGTGTTACATGTGTGGAGGTTAATGATGAGGATCTAGTAGTTCTCATTATCTATTGCTGTTTAACAAGCCTTCCCAAAAGTTTGTGCCTCGAAACAACATAATTTTATTATATCACAGCATTTTGTGGCTCAGGGATTTGAGCAGGGCTCTGCTGGGAGATTCTTCTGCCCCACATGGTGTTGACTGGATCACTCAGTGGTGGTTAGCTAGTGGCTAGTCTGATCTGGAGGATCCAAGACATCTTTACCCACACACCTGGTGCCTTGATGCAGAGGGCTGGAAGGTAGGGCTCAGGGGTCCCCTCCCTCTGATGTAATTTCAGGCCCTTTCCAGATGACCTCTCCAGCAGGGCGTTTGAACTTCTTAAATGGTCACTTAGAGCTCCAAGTGTAGGTGGAGCCATTTACCAAATAAGTTGCACAGAAAAAAGAACAGGTTTTGGGGGAAAAGTGGTAAGTTCTGAATGTTTTGAGTTGGGATGTGTGAGAGAAGTTGAGGTGGAGATGTTCAGTGTATAGATGACAATATAGTCTAAAGATTAAAGAAGAGGCTTGGGCCACAGATGGGGATTTTGGAGCCAATGAAGTCTTTTATGACTTCAAAGCCCTGGGAGGAGATTCCAAACCAGCAAAGGAGATGGACAAAAAACAGAGCAGAAAGAAAAGAATGTGCAGAGAGAGACATTCTGGGAGCAAGGATAGGTGTAGACTCAATAAGAGGGATTGAGCTGCAGTTCCAAGCAGGGAGGCAGGATCAAGGGACTGAGTCAGAAAATGATGACTATCTTTTGCTATTTTAGGAAATTGTTCAGGTGCTAAAAGCTTTGCCATCATGAAGACCAGGGCAAATCCTATCTCTGCCACCTGCTGGTTGTACCACTTTGAGCAGGTTCCTTACGCTCCCTGTGTCTCAATTCCTTCATCTATTAAGTAAGGATACTAATATTACTTATGCAATAGAATTGTTTTTTAAATGAATTAACCATACTATCAATTTAGTAACTGGTCTTTTTACTATTCCATACTTTAAAGATGTTTAAAAGACCCATGTCACATGATTACCTATGTAACAATCCTGCACATTCTACACATGTACCCCTGAACTTAAAATAAAAGTTGGAAATTTTTAAAAAGGCCCATGAGTCTGGAGGCTAGCTGATCTTTGACGTTAGAACAATTTGGTGGCAATGTTGTTAAATTTATGTGGCACGACAGCAAATGCTACATGGTGGTAAATTCCACTGTAACAGGCTTGAAAAAAATCCCATAATTTCATTTCATAAGTGATTGCAGTTTAGTTACTAGTGTACTTTAAAATAAATAGTAATACATGGTTTTTTTTTTTACATCCAATTGCATTTTCAAATTATGACTTTTTTTTGAGTATACATTAAATATTTCTTGGGAGTAGGGACTGGACTGCAAGGGTCAGGATGGCCTTCCATCTGTTTTTGTAAATAAGGTTTTACTGGAACCCAGCTAATTCTGTTCATTTACATATTGTCTGCAGCTGCTTCCATGCTCCAATAGCAGAGTTGAGTAGTTGTGAAAGAGATCCATGTAGATCACAAAGCTTAAAATATTTACTTTACAAAAAATAAAAATTGCCAACTCCTGTTAGAGAGCGTTGACGTTAGTGAAGGGGATGGAGGTTGCTTAATGGATGAAGGGACACATAGGCTTTTTTTTAGACCTCCTGGCCCCTCCCCTAATTTGTACAGTGTTTCTTCTTCTGGCTGTTGTCTCTCTTTTGCCCATCCCTGGGACCCTAGAATACAAAAGCATCATGGCTAAAGGAGTGAAAAACACTACAGTGAAACAATGAAGATTCTTTCTTTCTTTCTTTCTTTCTTTCTTTCTTTCTTTCTTTCTTTCTTTCTTTCTTTCTTTCTTTCTTTCTTTCTTTCTTTCTTCTCCTCTTCCTTCCTTCCTTCCCTCCCTCCCTCCTTCTTTCCTTCCTTCCTTCCTTCCTTCTTTCTTTCTTTCTTTCTTTCTTTCTTTCTTTCTTTCTTTCTTTCTTTCTTTCTTTCTTTCTTTCTTTCCCTCCCTCCCTCCCTCCCTCTCTCTCTCTCTCTCTCTTTCCCTCCCTCCCTGCCTCTCTCCTTCCTTCCTTCTTTCTTTCTTTCTTTCTTTCTTTCTTTCTTTCTTTCTTTCTTTCTTTCTTTCTTTCTTTCTTTCTTTCTTTCTTTCTTTTCCTTCCTTCCTTCCTTCCTTCCTTCCTTCCTTCTTTCTTTTTCTTTTTTCTTTTCTTTTCTTTCTTTTTTTTTTTGAGATGGAGTCTCACTCTGTTGCCCAGGCTGGAGTTCAGTGGCACAATCTAGGCTCACTGCAACGTCTGCCTCTGGGCTCAAGCAATTCTCCTGCCTCAGCCTCCCGAGTAGTTGGGACTACAGGCACGTGCCACTACACTCAGCTAATTTTTTGTATCTTTAGTAGAGACAGGGTTTCACCCTGTTAGCCAGGACGGTCTTGATATCCTGACCTCAGGTGATCTGCCTGCCTTGGCCTCCCAAAGTGCTGGGATTATAGGCATGAGCCACTTACCCAGTGGATTTTCTTACATAGACTGATTTCCAAATGGACAAACATTTTTGAGCGTTTGTGATCTACAGGTTTGTTGATGTTGTTATTGTTGCTGTTGTGTCATAGATTTTCTTGAAACTAGAATGGAAACCATAACTGTTGGCAGCTAAGTAACTAGGTCTTGCTATAGCCTTATAATCTGGAACACTGATAAGGCTGCATTCACCAGATGGCATTCTTTTTTCTCCAGAAGAGGTCAGAGGGGCTGGGAATGACATAAATTGGCTGCATGATAATGCAGGGACTAAGTTACTCTGGAGCTTTTGTCTAGGTGGATGTGAGAATCAGGCCATCGTTTTAGAGTCATCATGGGAATTGCTCAAATTTTGGATCTGGTTACTATTGAGGTGAAAAACAATCTCCTGTCTGGGGAGGTGCATTCATTCTTTTTAAAAGCCCCCTGGGTTATTTAACATATTTCTCTGGGCTACAAATTACTCTGGCTTAGGGTACCAAGGGCTTTGAGAAAGTAAACAGAGAAGTGCATAATTTATTCTGTAATCATACACTGAATCGATTTCAACAGAAGCCAAACATTTGAAGATAACTAAGTGCTATATTGTTTACTTTCAGATGCAATTTTTTTTGGTCTTAGCAGTGGCCAAATTAAAAATCAATCTTCTTAGTCACAAATTACTGCCTCACACCCACCTTCTTTTCCCCCAACCAAACCAAAATGAGAATATATGAAAGATACACACCATTTGTATGATGAGGTAGAGAAAAATGATCTCTCAGGGCTAAGTGCAGCTGCGCCTAGCAAAATCACAAAGAAAGAAACATACATTGGCAATATCCTCATCCTTCAGGTTGATAGGCTGAGGACTGTTAGAACAAAGAATCTCAGGAGTTCTGGAATCAGCCTTCCACCATCTCCACCAAGATTACAGATAAGGAAACCAAAACATAGATTTAGGAATCTCTCTGCTTTTCACCCCCTTTGTGTAGCTTATCTTCTTTCTCTTGAAACTGCTCTCAACTAAAATAAATTTGTTCTAAGAAAAATCTTGAAATATGGTCAGGTAGATTTCAATAATTCTGCAAATCTGTTAAAACTGGGATCTTTCACAGGGGCTTTGCAGGTTTCCAGGGTTTAAGCTTAAGGCAAAGGGAATAAATCCCCAGGGAAAGGATTTTAAACACCATGGAAGACAGCTTTTAGTGGAGAGTTAGGGAGGCTGTTTTAGGTCTGGTTTGAAGAAGCAGACCTTGAGATAAAAATTTCTGTTTAAGTGATTTGTTAGGAAGTGTTTCTAGGAAAAGACTTGTAGGGCAGTAGAGAATTAGATGAGGGAGGGAAAGGAGGTCAAGTAAGTGTGTAATGCTGGGCAGAGTCATGTAGAGGGTATTTTGGGCTCATAGGGAAGTTCTGGAATCAGTGTAGGCCATGCCTTAGAGTTGTCACATCCAAGGGGTGAGGGAGCAGAGGTATTTATACTACCACATCTGATAGTCATTAATTAAGAGCTACCCTGGTTTGTGGAGGGTGAGATGGGGTAGGAAGTTTCAATTCTCTACCCTGTGGTGGACTCCAGTAAACTGAGGTCAGCCTTCCTAAAAAGCGTCAGGCTGCTGGGGGGCTTGAGAGTATCTGCTGCAGATGCCTTCCTGGTACCTTCAAATCATACTAAGGGGTGCATCCACTGGTTCATCTTGCTCCCCTAGTTCATTTTGTAGAATCAGTGATGGGGTCTTAGCTTCCTTATAGCTTTTGGAAATTTTATTCTATGTGAGAGTTGAGGAAAATAAGATTTCGGTTACAGTAAATTAGCCAGAAATTGAGATATTTGATTACCAGGTTCTCCTTTCTGCCTGTCTTAGGGAAACTTGGTTTTCAGTAAGGAGAAAGACTTAAAAATATCAGAACAGCATATATTCCAAGTAGCAATCAAAAGGAAAATAGCAATGCAATAAATGTTCTAAGCCTTATATCTAATTACCAAGCATGCCACATCATGGTGGTTATTTTTTCCCTAAAGTGTAATCCATCTGTACCTCCAATAATAGCGGGAGTTATTGGTGTAGTCCAGACTACATTTCACTGGCAAACTCATAACTCTAATTGGAAGAATGAGAAAAGAGAGGAGAGAGAGGAAGGGGATGAAGAGAGAGGCAAAGGGCTAACAGCTGGTATTGCAATTATATAGATAATTGATCTCCTCATGTTGAACAGAAGGGAGAGTGAGACGGGGAGTCGGGGAGGAAGAGAAGGACAAAGTTAGGCTGGGTGTGGTGGCTCACATAGTTAATCCCGGCACTTTGGGAGGCTGAGGCAGGTGGATCACTTGAGGTCAGGAGTTCGAGACCAGTCTGGCCTACATGGTGAAACCCCATCTCTACTAAAATATATATATAAATTAGCCGGGCATGGTGGCCTGTGCCTGTAGTCTCAGATACTCTGGAGACTGAGGCGGGAGAATTGCTTGAACCTTCGAGGCAGAGGTTGCAGTGAGCCGAAGGCTGCTGTGAGCTGAGATTGTGCCACTACACTCCAGCCTGGGTGACAGAGCAAGACTCTGTCTCAAAAAAAAAAAAAAAAAAAAAAAAAAAAAAAAAAAAAAAAAAAGAAGGACACAGTTAGACTCACGGAAACTGCCGTGGTACCAAGTGAGAAGTTTCTTTCATGGAGCCTAAAGATGGAAACAGCCAGTGCTGTTGAGCCTTCTTGATGCACCAAGCTCTGTTCTAAGGCCTTCTTCATGAATTAACCCATTTACACTTCCCGATGATGCTGTAAGTGAGGAAACCAGGGAACCAGCTCAAAGTCCACAGCTTGTCAATGTTAGGGCTTGGATTTGAATCTAGGCCTGCTGGCTCCTGGGTCTGACCACAGCGTCAACCCTGGGTGCTCAGCTGGGTTTGATATCTGCCTATCATGTATGAACTCCTTCAGGTTAATTTACATGAAATCTACTTTCATCCTCTGAGTAGACATTATCCATCTTCTTTAAAAAAATAGATTTTTAATTATTTGTGTAATGTACTGTGTTAGGCTGTTCCTGCATTGCTATAAAGAAGTATATGAGACTGGGTAATTTATAAGAAAACAGGTTTAGTTGGCTCATGGTTCTGAAGGCTGTACAGGAGTCATGGCACCAGCATCTTCTTCTGGGGAGGCATCAGGGAGCTTGCAGTCATGGTGGATGGCCAAAGGCAAGCAGACATCTCACACAGTGAGAGCAGGAGAGAGGGGGAAAGCACCACACACTTTTAAATGTCCAGGTCTTGCAAGAACTCACTATCGCAAGCACAGCACCAAGAGGAAGGTGCTAAACCATTAATGAGAAATCTGCCCCCATGCTCCAATCACTCCCCATCAGGCCCCACCTCCAACATTGGGGATTACGGTTCAACATGAGATTTGGTTGAGGACACGTATCCCAACTGTATCATGCACCAGTACATGTAAAAAAGTTAAAGCTAAAACATCACGGAAAATACTGAAATCATGGTTTTCTTTGGCTAACACTCCTAAACGTGTGTTCCCCACTCCTATTATCCTCCCATTAGTCTCGTTTTACTGCCTATCATTTCGGATCTTTACCAATATATTTAGATGCTTACATATGTATTTTTTGAATATATGGTAATGTCTGTACTTTTTATTTAAAAATAACACATACTAAATATATAGTGAAGTTGTTCAAAGCCTCCCAAACTTCCTCAATTTCTGACTGTCTTAGTATCTTAGTGATTATTTTGTTGCCTCCATAGGCCAGGAGAATACCTAATAGTTTCATCTAATAAGAGTTAGATCCAAACAAGTAGTTGTGTCCTAAAATCTTAGTAGTTATGTAAAACATTATACATATAAATTGCAGAAAAAATAGTATTTTCATTTCATTCTTAAACAACCACAAGTGCTTAACAACGGGTGCCTGTTGGGCACCCCTAGGATCATATTGGACAGACCACCATGCTCATTGCTTGTTGCACACCTATTTCTGTGTGGTACTTGCTTATTATCATAGCAACTGCTAGAAACCAAGCTTTGCAAAAAATATATATATTTGATACCTTATACACATATGACATCAAAAGGAATATAGCACAGCCAGGTGTGTTGGCTCATGTCTGTGATCCTAGCACTTTGGGAGACCAAGGTGGGAGGATTGCTTGAGCCCAGGTGTTTGAGACCAGCCTGGGCAACGTAGGAAGCCCTGCCAGGAAAAAAAAAAAAAAAGGAATATAGCACAATCTAATGTTGGAACTGTGTACTCCTTCGAGTTCATAATTCACATGGAGCTGACTGATGTCTACTATGGCTGTGTTTCTCTGGGGGTGATTTAGTGCACAATTTGGGAACTGATTGCAGGTATAATGATAAATTTTTCAGTTCACTTTTTGTATCCCACATTATGCCTTAGAGATCTGTCCATGCTACACATAAAGATCTCCCTCATAGAAAACACTGCTGCAGAATCATCCAGAATATGAACAGACCACAGTCTGTTTACCCCTTTTCCTGATGATGGCCATTAATGTTATTTCTAATATTTTGTAATTTTATATAATATTGCAGTGAAGATTCTTGTTGGGTACCTCTTTGTTTGCATGGGTGAGTTGGAGAATAAAGAAATTGCTGGGCTATGGGCCTGTCAGGTGTTTTTTGGGTTTTTTTTTGAAACGCAGTCTTGCTCTTGCGGCCTAGGCTGGAGTGCAATGGCGCCATCTTGGCTCACTGCAACCTTCACCTCCTGGGTTCAAGGGATTCTCCTGTCTCAGCCTCCCCAGTAGCTGGGATTACAGGCACCTGCCACCACGCCAGGCTAATTTTTATATTTTTAGTAGCGATGGGGTTTCACCACGTTGGCCAGGCTGGTCTCACACTCCTGATCTCAGATGATCCACCCACCTTGGCCTCCCAAAATGTTGGGATTACAGGTGAGAGCAAGCCACTGCACCTGGTCTTTTTTAACTTTTAAGTTAGGGGTACATGTGCAGGTTTGTTATATAGGTAAACTTGTGTCTTAGGGGTTTGTTGTATAGATTATTTCATCACACACATATTAAGCCAAGTTTCCATTAATTATTTTGCCTGATCCTCTCCCTCGTCCCACCCTTTGCCCTCTGATAGGCCCCAGTGTGTGTTGTTCCCCTCCGAGTGTCCATGTATTCTCATAATTTATCTCCCATCTATAAGTGGGAACATGTGGTATTGGTATTTGGTTTTCTGTTTCTGTGTTAGTGATTTAATGAATACTAACAAGTTGAACTTTGCCCTCTTTGAAGAAATGATTTCCTGTAATTCCTTGAAACGTTATTGCTGGCTTATTTTTCCTAGGACTCTATACCTCATGACTCTCCCTTTGGGGAAGAATAGCTGTCCTGGAAAGGTGTGTAGAGATCACCTTGTAGAAATGGGTAACTGAGATACACTAGGTCTGAAAGGCAAATGTAGGGTGTGAATAGGCTAAGAGGAAAAGGGTGATAGAAACTGATCTGAAACTGCAAAGTGTATTTCTTAGGACAACAAGGAGGCCAGTTTATTTAGAGTAAATAATTTATTTAGGACACAGATGGCAAATACCTTGCAGGCATGCCTTACATGTTCCCTGTCCCCTCCATGGCAGACACTGCCAATCTATAGTGGCATGGCAGACATAGCCAGTCCGTTATGGCACTCATTCTCTCAGAGCCTGCACCTGGTTTTGGAATCCTCCTCACAGTCCTGGTGTGGGCACACAAAATGAAACTGACTTGGCACCCTGGAGTCAGAGACAAGTTGGAGAAGCACGTTGAAGTTAGGCAGGAAAGGGCCGAGGAGTTCGAAGAATGCCAAACAAGGAGAATTTGGAAAACATATTTATATTTCGGACAAAATAACTGGTGATTCTGTTCTGCAAAACAATTGCAGTAAGTATTGATCTCTTGCCGCTATTTGTTTTCTTACCTTAGTTCTAAATGATCCTATTCATTCATTTCTAGAAAAGTAATTTAACCACCAGGGGCCTCTTTTATTATTCTTCTCCATGAAGCACATATATTGAAAGATGTGGTCTAACAATGAAACTGTACCTATTAAGTAATAAGAACTGCATCGGCCAACAACAATCATTTTATTTAGTATTTTCACATTTCATGCACTGTGTATATTACATTTGTTAACTTTTAAATCCTCACAACAGCCCTACAAGGTGGGTGTGATTACTGTTCCCATTTTATAGTTGAGGAAACCGAGACACAGAGAGATTAAGCATCTTGTACAAGGTTTATAGCTAGTAAGTGGTATAATCAATGAGTCTTCCACTGTTCAGTTATAAAAACTATATAACTTCTAATTAGAAGGCGATAACGAGAGTCCCCAAATGAGTTGATACAATTTTAGCCAGAAGCAAAAAGACTTGTTTTTTCAGTTTGTCTGTGCAACGTGCTCAGGGGTAAATATATCTTGTTGTTTTTTTGTTTGTTTGTTTGTTTGTTTTGTTAGACTTTCCCTAATGTTGAAACACTTATAAGACTCCCATTATTGTTTTTGAAGACTGCGGAGATCTGACACCCTCAGTGGTTTCTAATCACTGTTTATCAGCAGAGTGACCTTAGGCAAGCTGTTTAACATCCTGAGCCCCAGTCTTCTTATTTATAAGTGGAGTGGTAGGAGGACTACATAAGATAGCACATGGAAACGTTTGAATGGCACTTGGCATTTAGTAAGCACTCAACAAATACTAGCTCTTATTATGGTTATGCATTTACATCAAAGAATATGGATAGCACAGGACCTGAGGCTTACTGGATAACACAAAGGAGATAGAGTGAGGTGCAAGAGCTCAATGGACGGTAAGTTTGCTCTTCTGATTTCCTCTCCAGCATCAAACAGGCAGGGTGCCTCCAGAAGGAGAGCTCCCTGACCTCAGGATGGATACCCCAGGACACCCCCTGTATCATCTCTAAACTACAGGTGTATAAAGTGACTCTAAGTGACATTCCATGAGCAGCTTCGGGGACCTCATGGTTAGTGATCTCAAAAGCTGCCCAGCTCTCAGCATGTCGGAGTGATCTTTGTATGTGCTGCAGAGAGGGCCAGCCATCGGGAACAGCGTGGTGCCTACTTCAAATGCCTGACAGTAACATGGTTCTGAGCTCCCCATGTCTTTTGGTTTCTTTATTTTGTGATAGAGCTGATTTTTCTTCTTGATGACCTCGGCCTCTGGAAACGAGATATTTAAGATCATTGACTCCTCCCTACTGTAAAGGAAGAATTGCCTCTGCATGTGATAGGGCTAATGCCAGCTTGACCCAATATTCCTCTTAAGGGAATTTGTCCCAGAAGCAGGACTGGATGCTGATGCTGCCTTGGACTGTGATTCTTTCAGGTCGTGGATGTCAAATGCCAAAAGTCTTTAGCCATCTGCGACTTTCACAGAACCATGGAGCTCAAACAGTCACCTAGGAGTCAATTAGGGGTACTAGAACATCCCATTTGAGTGCATATTCTCTCTCTCGTCCTTCTCTCCTAGCAACTGTCTGACTCACATATTACTTGGAAAATGTTAACTCTGTAATTTATATCCTTGTCTGTGCTATGATTATTGCCAAGTTGTTTATGTCAGTCTTCAGAGTGTGGAACGCTGAAGAGTGTCTATGGAAACTGAGGCTGTACTTTGGAATTCCTTTTAGTTATTAGGTATGCATTGTATGGTCCAGCAATTTGACCTCTGATCTCTGCTTTTTTTTTTTTTTTTTTTTTTTCCTCTCTAGCACTGGCTTGAACCTAACAAGTCCATCTTCAAGCAAATGAAATGTAAGTGTCAATCTGTGACTTCACTTTTGCTACAGGGTGTCCAAAGATAGATATTCTTCCCTGACAAACTTCCTCCTGCCAGGGGAAAAACAGAGTTGAAGAGGTGTTGCGGGGAGTGGGGGCTTCCCTCTCCCCAGGAGAGCTCTGTATCTTCTCCCCTCTTTTTCTATGACCCTCGCCTGCACCAGCATCCTATAGTCTCCGGGCCTTTCCCACCCCACCCCCACCATCTTGCCCTCATATTTGATATTTGAACAGGGGCTTTGGAATTGGATGGTTAAATACCTCTTAAATACAATCACCAGGTACCTGGTTCCTTTTGATTATGAGGGTTGCTAGTCAGTCGTTAAGTGTGGGAGGGGGCGCAGTATTATGGAAGATGGGAGAAGCAGATGTGTTTGGAAACTAAAATTTTGCCAATGACTTTGCTGAAGACTGTATCATTCTTTTCCATTCCTTGAACTCCCTGAAATGAAAAACATTTTTTTTTTTTTCTGGGCAATTGTTTTAAATCTCCGATGTTCTGAACTTTTTTTTTTTTTTTTTTTTTAACCAGTGAGCTCTTGGGGAAGTTGGCTTGGGTAATGACATCTCTCTAGCACCCCCTGGTCATCCACCTGGGACCCTATGAGGAGGGTATTCATTGGTAATCCTGGGTGACACGATGTTTTGTTCTGGCCACTCATGCCAGACTGTAGCCAACCTGCTTTTATTTATGGTTGGGAGGAGAATTTCTGAAATTCACCTCAGAAATGTACTGCCTGACCCCAAATCCACTTATCCCTCCACATCCGCTTTCCCAGGGCTCTGAAATGCAGGTGATAAATCAGTTTCCCATCAGAGGTTAGGTGAATGCATATTATGTCACATGTCATCATTCAAGGGATTGTTTCCTTTTTTGAATATGAAGAAATTATTCTGGGCAGGGTTTTCAGGTGAAAGAAGGAAGAAACCGAACGTGGACTACAAACTAGCAGCCAGCGTATCTCTTCTTTAACTTTCTTCTTTTTGCCTGCCTCCCTGTCCCTTTCTCCCTCTCTTCCTCCCTTCCCATTCCTCCTTCCCTCGGTCCTTTTCTTTTCCTTCCCCTCCCTCTTCCATCCTTCAAGGGCAAACTCTGTCTGGCTAGTGAGGAAGGAGGGTTCAGATTACACAAATGCAGCAGTGGGTGTGGAAAGTCCAGGGAGGCCAGGCTGCTCTGGTAAGGCTGGAACAGAGTTGGGGTGGGGCTGGAGCAGAATTCGGGCAAGACCGGAACAGAGTTAGGATGTACATCCAAATAGAAGTAGTAGGACAGGCTGGGCATGGTGGCTCACGCCTGTAATCCCAGCATTTTAGGAGGCTGAGGTGGGTGGATCACGAGGTCAAGAGATTGAGACCATCCTGGCCAACATGGTGAAACCCCATCTTTACTAAAAATGCAAAAATTAGCTGGGTGTGGTGGCATGCGCCTGTAGTCCCACATACTTGGGAGGCTGAGGCAGGAGAATCGCTTGAACCCAGGATGCGGCGGTTGCAGTGGGCAGAGATCATGCCACTGCATCATTCCAGCCTGGGTGACAGAGCGAGACTCCATCTCAAAAAAAAAAAAAAAAAAAAGAGAGACTGCATATAGTATGATATGCAGGATAATGAGAATGAGCTAAAATGCCTGAGAAAAAAATTGCTGATTCCTGGCTTTTGTTCCTTGACTACAGAACGTTGACATTTTTGTTTATATATTTGAAAATATTTAGACTATTTTCCAGTATACTAAATGGTTCTTTGACTTTGGTTCTTATTAAATAAATGCCATGCAATATTTTCCTTTTGTCCTTAAGCCATACCCAGTTTTGAAATAGAAATGTATCTTTGAAGGCATTTCAATACTTAATAGAAGCAAAAATTAAACTTTCTGAGAAGTTTAAAACTTGTGAGAAATTTAGTGTTTAAGAGCATTGTCTCTATAATACAGCAAATCTGAACAACCAACTAAAATGCATATATTTTTTTTAAAGACAGGGTCTCATTCTGTCACCCAGGCTTTAGTGCAGTGGTGTAATCTTGGCTCACTGCAATCTCACCTCCCAGGTTCAAGCGATTCTTGTGCCTCAGCCTCCCAAATAGCTGGGACTATGGGTGCGCACTACTGTGCCTGGCTAATTTTTGTGTTTTTAGTAGAGACTGGATTTCACCATGTTCACCAGGCTGGTCTTGAACTTCTGATCTTAGGTGATCTGCCCCCCTCTGCCTCCCAAATTATTGGGATTACAGGCGTGAGCCACTGCACCCACCCTAAAATACATGATGTTTCTTTAGAATGGTGCGAAGATTGGCATTTGACTACTGGCCAGTTTTAATCTAATGACAAATGAAATCTGAATCTGGAAAATAGAATTGTGTAAAATTCAGTGTCTGAACCAGACAGGGTAACTCACTGGTTCTAGGACTGCAAGGGTCTTACCCACCACCCAATCCCTGTTGTATTGCTAAAGACATTACTGAACAAAAAATGATGTAATTTTCTCAAGATCACAAACCTAGTTTGATTGTTGTTGTTGATGATGTCTTTCAGAATGAAGAATTTCTGTGTTCTTGTACATATGCCCTAGAAATATTAACTTTACTGTAAATTAGAAAATTTTTAAACTAGGGCTTTTATATTGTTAATCCAGAGAAACCAAGTCCAACCCTGGGGACTCGTCCATGAATTTATCCAAAGAGTCTGGTCACAGAGCCCCAGTGGCTTCATCCTTTCATGCTCGTATCACCTTTCAGTAGGCAACGGCTGCAGAATTCCTTGGAGGAACTCTTTCCCACTCACAGAGGATGATGGACCTTCAGGTCCTTCTCTCTGACCCTATTAAGATCCTTCTGACTATGGATGTTCCCAGGAATGATGTTTCCCAGGGTTGGCTGAAGGTCAGCTATCCTGATTAACAAACCCTTTACAAAGGCGTTATTATTTTTTACCAGTTAAAAAAAATCATGTTTGTGTTTTTTCAAACAGTTTAGAAAGATTTAAAATGAAGACAAAAACTATTTCCTTGCTCCTCCCCCTATATCAAGCTCACCCCAAAGAAATAACATTTGCGAACAATATTTCGTATATCCTTCCAAGAATTTCTATGAATGTATACAATCCCCCAACATATATGTCCTTTGATAAACAGCAATGAGATCAATCTCTGTATATTGTTCTTCATCTTGTTATTTTTTCTTGATTAATTTTAGAAATTTAAAAATATCAGTAATTGATGATTGGTCTCATTTAAAAAATGGTTTTCTGAGTTAATCGTATGCATGTATATTATTTATTTGTTTAGAGACGGAGTCTCACTCTGTAGCCCAGGCTGGAGTGCAGTTGCGTGATCTTGGCTCACTGCAACCTCTGCATCCCTGGTTAACACTGTTCTCCTGCCTCAGTGTCTCTGAGTAGCTGGGATTACAGGCATGTGCCACCACACCCAGCTAATTTTTGTACTTTTAGTAGAGACAGGGTTTCTCCAGATCGGCCAGGCTGGTCTTGACTCCTGACCTCAGGTGATCCGCCCACTTTGGCCTCCCAAAGAATTGAGATTACAAGTGTGAGCCACTGCGCCTGGCCTATAATATATTTATTCATGGAGATCAAGGTGGTTTTGGTGGTTTCCGGTATTTTGCTATTGTAAATTATACTGCAATAAACATGCTGTATACAGTATTGCATCTTGTGAAAGTACATCTGTGCTAAAAATTCCTAGAAATGGGCCAGGTGTGATGGCTCATGCCTGTAATCCCAGCACTTTGGGAGGCTGAGGCGGGTGGATCACGAGGTCAGGAGATCGAGACCAACCTGGCCAACATGGTGAAACCCCGTCTCTACTAATAATACAAAACTTAGCTGGGCATGGTGGCACATGCCTGTAATCCCAGCTATTTGGGAGGCGGAGGCAGGAGAATCGCTTGAACCAGGGAGTCGGAGGTTGCAGTGAGCTGAGATTGCGCCACTACACTCCAGCCTGGGCAACAAGCTCGAACTCTGTCTCAAAAAAAAAAAAAAAAAAAAAAAAAAATCCTAGAAATAGAATAAGTAGATCTAAAGATATATACATTTCAAATTTCCTTGGTGATAAATATCTAGTCAAGGAGCTTGTAGCCATTTAAATCTAATGACACAAAATGTTACAAAAAATCGAATGACACAAATGACACAATCTGTCTCCCACAAATATTACCTGAGAATGCTTGTTTCCCCAAAACTTGTTGAAAACAGGGATAAATTTATTTTTCAAGTTTATGAAGGAAGAGAAATGTCTGTTTAATTGAAAAGCTAATTAATTACACAGTTACTTAATTTGGTATACATTTTTACATTAAGATGTTTCTTAAAGTCTTATTTCTCCTCTGAACTTAGAAGAGATGCTAATATTTTAATTTTTAAATTAACGTAGCCTGCAGCCCCAGCTACTCGAGTGGGAGGCTGAGGCAGGAGAATAGCGTGACCATGGGAGGCGGAGCTTGCAGTGAGCTGAGATTGTGCCACTGCACTCCAGCCTGGGTGACATAGCGAGACTCTGTCTCAAAAATAATAATAATAATAAATAAAGTAAAAAATTAATTAACATATGGTAAAATGGACTTTATTTCTTTATTTTTGTCTGTAGTTCTGTGAGCCTTTACTCATATAGATTTTTGCGACCACCAACATAGACAGGATGCCCAACAGTGTCCTTGTTTTCATCACCCCAAAAACCTGCCTGTGCTATGCCTTTGTGGTGACATCACTGCCTTCCAACCACTCACAACCACTGGTCTGTTTCATGCCAGTATAGTTTTCTTTTTTGAATATATAATATAAATGGAATCATACAGGATGTAATTTTTGAGATCAGCTTTTCCTCAGGATAATAGCTCTGAGATTCATCCAAGTTGCTGTGTTTATCAATATGTAATAGAAGAACACAACAAAAGTAGAAGCTAGTCTTTGAAAATATCAAGAAAACTGATGCATTTTTAGCAAAATGGAGGAGATTAAAAAAAGAGGGAGAAGACACAAATTACCAATATCAGGAACAAAAGAAGGGACATTACTACAGATCCCACAGAACAACTCTAGGCACAGAAATTTGATCACTTAGATGAAATAGAGCTCTTCCTCAAAAGCCATGATTTAGCAAAACTCACCCAAAATAAAATATATAACTTGAGCAGTCTTATAACTATAAAAGAAATTAGACTTAAGATTTTCCAGAAAAGAAATCTCCAGCACATTTGCTGTTCCTACTGTTGCAACCAGCACTTCCTTTTCTATTCCTCAAGCCAAAATTAGGAGCATCTTCTGGAGTATTCTTTTTAGGAGCTGATGCCCATTTTCACGTGTCTCCTGGCTTCTGTCCAGAGGATACTGGAGGGAGAATCGTGGTGAATTTACCACTAGTTCAGCAGGGTCCTTTGCCTTCTCATCTTCCTTTCCAATCTGCTTGCTACTATTTACTTTTCAGAGCCCTTGAATACTTGCTGCATGTATTCTGCTGGGTTTTATAGCTGCATTCAGTGAAAGAGATGGAGTGGGGTACAATGAACCCATTCTACCTGAAATTAGAACCTTAAAATCAAACTTAATTATTGCTTTTCTATTAGGTAAAAATGCAGGTGGGCTTCATGATTGGGCAGTGCTGAGGGAATACCCTTCTCATTTTTCTATGCCATTGCCATGTCCATAGGTACAAATGTGGACTGAGATGTTGATCCATTTCTTGTTTCTTTAAGAGTATTCAAATAACAGTTTGCCTTCAAACAAAGTGTTAACTGAATTGCATATTTTTGAATGTTTGGTTTTGCAGAGTCCTTGCTTTTCATGAAGGGATGTTGCTATGCAACATGACAGTGACTTCTCACTAAGAATTTTTTTTTTTTTTTTTTTTTTTTTTTTTGAGACAGAGTTTCACTCTGTCACACAGGCTGGAGTGCAGTGGCATGATCTTGGCTCACTGCAACCTCCGCCTCCTGAGTTCTAGTGATTCTTGTGCCTCAGCCTCCTGAGTAGCTGGGATTACAGGCATATGCCACTACACCATGCTATAACTTAGAGTTTTTAGCCTTGACTACATAACTGTGGAATGTGGCCCAATGTGTATATATGAAGTGGCACACATCAAGAGGACAGATAATATATGTTCTACAGGATTTTTGTAGCTGTTCAAATTATATTAGCATGAAAAAAATTTTAAAGTTACACACTATGACTCGTGTGCAGAAATGCAATATTGTTTTCCTATGACTGAATTCAACTTGCTTGTGATTTTCTTCTTCTTTGAGGGCAAAGCATTTAATCTTGTCACTTCAGGGTAACTCAGGATTTGCTAGTTTACTTTTTGTTTTTGTTTTTTGAGACAGAGATTCACCCTTGTCGCTCAGGGTGGAGTACAATGGCACAATCTCAACTCACTGCAACCTCTTCCTCCTGGGTTCAAGCAATTCTCCTGCCTCAGCCTCCCGAGTAGCTGGGATTACAGGCACCTGCCACGATGCCTGGATAATTTTTTTTGTATTTTTAGTAGAGATGGGGTTTCATCATGTTGGCCAGGCTAGTCTTGAACTCCTGAACTCAGGTGATCCGCCTGGCTCAGCCTCCCAAAGTGCTGGGATTACAGGCGAGAGCCACAGAGCCTGGCCTAGGATCTGCTAGTGTAGAATTTGATCACTTTCAGAAAATTGCTCAGTCAATACATAATTTAAATGTAATTGCTTGAAAACCCATACTCCATACTGGCTTTTTTTTCTTCCATATGAAGAGCTTTTCCCTTTCTCTCCACCCCAGAATGGCATCATGAGGCCAGAGAAACTTATGTACTGTCTTGGTAGTGAGGGTGACCTGTGTCTCATGTACATTCCCCGAGTCTTCCTCAGTGTGTCTCAGGTTGTTGGCATCTTTCCCCACTGCATCCTCTCTGGATGAAACCGGTCCCACCTGACTTTTGAGTGGGGTTGGTGTGTGCTGCTGAGGTCAGTGGTTCCTGCCATGGCCTCAGGGTGGAAGTCTCTAGATGCTGTCCTCTTGTGGCCTGCGCTCCAAGTCTCTTTCTCATTGGCACTCCGCACATCTGTATTCACCTCTTGGACAGGCAGGAACTACTCAGCCTCAGAGAAACTTGTGTACGCTATCTTAGGCTTCCTCTCTGCCTAAACACACCATGCCACCATTTCTTCAGTACAAAAATTTCAGTAAAATTTCCAGAGTTCCACGCAGAAGAGTTTCCCACAACTACCCTGGGATCCGTTTTATCTTGCCCCTTACACCTCACTCTGTTCAGCCAAGCCGGTAGTGTTGAGGGATGCTGGATCCTTCTCAGAGATCCAAATGGTGTCCTAAACTTGTTTTTGTCCTCTGTAACTCTCTCCAGGCTCTCCACTTGCCTTCCCTAGCCATGCCCTACCCACAACAAATGCCTTTTCTCTTTGGATATGAGATTAATATCCTAAAACAATAGCTGTCTTATACACAAGCGCTAACTGTTTTTCAAATGTAATGGGGGAAAAGCGCTATTATTTACAATAACAGTAACAAGTAAAAATAAATGTCTTATAAATAAATGTTAACAGATTCGTGCCAGATTGGTATGACTAAAACTGTGAAATCCTATTGTAGCATTGTTGTAGAGTAGATAAAAAGCTCAAAAAATGAAGACATCTCATATTTCAGTTAATATTCTTAATAAAGTCAGTTCTTCATAAATTAATATGTACATTCAATGGTTCTCAAATTAAAAATTCAGTGAGATTCTTTACGGCATTTAACAATGTTCTTAAGACTCATTTGCAAAGGCAACATTCTCAGTGCTATCCAATAAATACATAAAAAGACCACTGGTGGGTCCTTATTCTGTTGGATAGTAAACCAAGGCATGTGAGTTATAGCAATTTAAGGAGACATAGTAAGAGACACATATAGTAATTAAGATATAGAGCCAGAGCCGGGCGTGGTGACTCAAGCCTGTAATCCCAGCACTTTGGGAGGCCGAGACGGGCGGATCACGAGGTCAGCAGATCGAGACCAGCCTGGCTAACACGGTGAAAACCCGTCTCTACTAAAAAAATACAAAAAACTAGCCGGGCGAGGTGGCGGGAGCCTGTAGTCCCAGCTACTCTGGAGACTGAGGCAGGAGAATGGCATAGACCCGGGAGGCGGAGCTTGCAGTGAGCTGAGATCCGGTCACTGCACTCCAGCCTGGGCGACAGAGCAAGACTCCATCTCAAAAAAAAAAAAAAAAAAAAAAAAAAAAGATATAGAGCCAGAAATGGGAAAATAATCAGTGGAACAGAAAAAAAGCAGTTCCCAGTCCCCACACCAATCCATTATTTATGGAATATGAGTTATGGTAAAGATTGTATTTCATACAAGGGGCAGATAAATTTTTATTCAAGGCATTCTTTTAAGGCATGATTTTTGAATTGTCTTTCCACCTGTTTGGGGTTGGGAAAAAGGACATTGCTCACACAATTCACAGGATTAATTCTAGATGTACTCAAAAGCCAAATATGTTTAACAATCTATAAAAGTTTTAGGTAAAAATTTAAGAATATGTTTTATAATCATGGTGTAGCCCAGGGCTTCCTGAGGAAAATATGAAACCCAGAAACAATGAAGCAAAATCCTGACAAATTTGTGTAAAAGCTAAACTTTTGAACTAGAATACTTTGTTTATTTGCAAAGTAGAATTTTTTTTTTTTTTTTTTTTTTTTTTTTCTGGAGATGGAGTCTTGCTCTGTCACCCAGGCTGGAGTGCAGTGGTATGATCTCAGCTCACTGCAACCTCCGCCTCCTGGGTTCAAGCAATTCTTCTGCCTCAGCTTCCTGAGTAGCTGGGACTACAGGTGCATGTCACTACGCCCAGCTATTTTTTGTATTTTTAGTAGAGATGGATTTTCACCATGTTGGCCAGGATGGTCTCAATCTCTTGACCTCATGACGCCCCCGCCTCAGTCTCCCAAAGTGCTGGGATTACAGGCATAAGCCACCATGCCCAACCAGAGTAGATTCTTAGTAAATGTTTGTTGAATGAATGACTGTAAAGCAAATTAAAGCACAGGGAATATAATAGGAAGAACATTTGCCTAACATATAACAAGTAGAAATATGCAGAATGTATTATGTATGATGCTACAAACCAACAGATGAACCACTCAATATAAAAATATGCAAAAGACTCAGACAAGGAATAAAAATAAATGACCAAGAAGCTCACAAACAGATGCTCAATATCATTAGCTACAAAGGAAATGCAAATTAGAATAAGATATTTTTATTTCCTATACTGAGAAAATTGTAATTATTGATAATATCCAGTTGATGAGGATGAGGGTAACACTTCTGGTGAGAGTGTATAAACTGATAAAGCCACTTTGGAGGGTAATCTGGCTGTATCTTTCAAGATTAAAAATGCCTATGTCTCTTGGTCCAGCAAATCAATTTCTACAAATCTATCTATAGCAAAATTTATTCACTCACAAGTGTATATTATGCAAGGATGTTTATTACAGCATTGCTTATAACATGGAGAAAGCAATAAAAATGCCAGTAATTTTTGCAAGGATAAATTATATGTGTATACATAGTCATTTAAAAAAACAGGCAGACATGTATTATTGACGTGGAAAGGCTTATTAGATATATTGTTGAGTTTAAAAATCAGATTAAAATACCACATGAAGAATGATACTTTTATATAAAAGTAGAATTATTTTGTGTGACTATATAGTGCATGGAAGAAGGACTGGAAAGATGTATACTTAACTGTGGTTACCTCTGGGGAACAGAGTGGAATATAGGGACATGAGGCTTTCGCATTTTATTATATATAGTTATGTTACACTCATATCTTTTACCGTGACAATATATTCTGATATGATTTGGTAATGAAAATAAAATAAACAAAAGGAGAGAAATCTTTATGCAAAACAAGGAAGGAAGGGAGGAAGGAGGGAAGGAAGTAAAGAGGGAAGGAAGGAGGGAGGAAAGGAAGGAAGGAGGGAAGAAAGGGAGGAAGTAAAGAAGGAAGGAGGGAGGGAAAGAAGGAAGGAGGGAAGGAAGGAAGGAAAAAAGGAAGAATGGAAGGAAGGAAGAAAGAAGTAGGGTGCATATGCATTAAGCATGTTCTATAGAAACAGAGACTGAGATGAAAGAAAGCTCACTTACTCTTCTAAACAAGCTCTCCACTTAATCCTGGCTGGTGCCTGTCTGAGACCTGATTAGCACAGCAAGGTAGTTAAGATCCTATTCTTGCCCTATTTACCAGAGACTGTACTGCTGCCAAGCACCCTGAAGGGGCAGGGGTGCTTGGAAATGGCTTCTGCATGCAAATCAGGGTAGGGAGGACCCCCAGCCTCTGCATAACACATGCATACAACTCAGCCATAACAGCAGTACTGAGTCAAGTTACTGCTGGCTGATGACAATGGTGCTCAGAAGTTGTGATGGCACTCCTTGGAAACCTGGGCTGGCATGGAATTCCTGACTCTGATGGTGATAGTCTTGGTACTTCATGTTTATGTCTCATTCCTTAGCGTTCCAACATCCCTCTTGGGGCTAATCCAACAAAGAGCTCTCTTGCTAATGAATGATTTTTTGTCAGTAGGAAATTGAGATAGAAATAGAGAGAGAGAGAGAGAGAGAGAGAGAGAGAGAGAGATCCAAGAGCGTTGATTTTGCTCTGGTGTAAAGCCACAGATCTCAATACTCATGAGGCCAGCTTGGATGCTTGACTCTCAACTCTATTTGTCCTTCCAGTTTTCCCCTTGCTGAGTATGTTAGTTTCTTTGGGCATCCATAAGAAAGTA
Source organism: Chlorocebus sabaeus (assembly GCF_047675955.1). NCBI lineage: Eukaryota > Metazoa > Chordata > Mammalia > Primates > Cercopithecidae > Chlorocebus > Chlorocebus sabaeus. Next base: position 14,398,897 of record NC_132915.1, read on the forward strand.
TCACATACTGGGTGGCTTAAAACAATAGAAATCTATTTGCTTACAGTTCTGGAGGCCAGAAGTCTGAAACTAAGGTATCAGCAGGGCCACGCCCTCTCCGAAGGCTCTGGGGAAGAATGCTTCTTGCGTCTTCTGGCTTCTGCTGGTTTCCTGCAGTCCTTGGCCTTCCTTGGCTTGTAGCTGCCTCACTCCACACTCTGCCTCCATCTTCACATGGGGTCTCCTTATGTTTCTCTGTGCCCTGTGTCAAAGTCTCACTCTCCTTTCTTTTATAAAGATATCAGTCAATGGATTTAGTGACCACCCTAACCTAGTATGACTTCATTGTAATTAATTAATCACTTACATTTACAAAGACTCTATTTCCAAATAGGGTTCCATTCCGAGGTTCTAGGTGGATATAGGTTTTTTAGACCTCCTGTACTCCTCAGCATTTTTCTTTAGCCTCTTTCTTTAGCTTACTACCTCCAGCCCCCTTTGTGCACGTTGTTATTTTTTGCTGACCTTGGTCACATGCTTTTGACAGTAAAGCTTTGCACAATTCATTTCTTCCAATCCCTGTTGTGGCTGAAACCCTGCCTGCAGAAGGAGGGGCAGCCTATCCCATCATCCTCATTTGTGTACCCATACTTGTCTAATCATAATCTCCAGCACTGGGTTTGGAAAATTTCTTCACCTGCTCCATGGCTTTGTATAAAAGATGATGCATGTTATGGATTCACAATAAATGCTTTCTGACTAGGATTAAGATGCTGTTTTTAGAGCAGAGGTGGACGTTCAAATGCCATTTTCTTTACAAAAAAAAAAAAAAAAAAGCAAAACATACAACTGAACACAGCTCATTACATAAATAAAAAAGTACAAAGTCCCCAAGTACTATGGTTTGGTTTTGGATGCCTTTGTTCTTCCCAGTTTTCTTCTCCCCAGAGTTTCTTTCAAGGAAGAGCAGCTATGATTTTTGTTTCAGCCATGGAGGGTCTCCAGCTTTGGACACCTCTTTACCTTATTTGAGAGACAGCTCATTAGGTTGGGCCAGGTATCTGTTATTCTCCCAAGTTCAATCGTTTCATCAAAATTTTTACATTTGATCCTTCTCCTGGAAAGTTAATGCAATTTGAGCCTAAAAACAGTTTCCATGATGTGCTCATTCTTTGTTTCCCAATATGGAAGGAGAGGACAGTAACAATAGTAATGACAAAAGCCTTAATTGTATAGCATGCAGTTCTAAATGGTGTACACATTTGACAAACCATAGATTTCTAATTCTTAACTTTATGCTTATGTGATGATTGGTGGCAACACTGACATCATTTTGATTGGATGTAGTAGTGTGTGCAGGGGTTTCAGGGAGTACCTAGCACTCCTCATGGGAAGGAGGGTAGTGTGACAGGGGTAGTAGAGGAAGCAGAAGGAATAGGGAGCCTCTCCTGGGGGAAGTCCTCGTATCTCTGGGGCAGTACTTCCAGGAGCTTCCTTCTTCTTTCAGGAATGCCCACATTCTTTCTTAAAGGCCCACACAACTCAAAACTACACATGTTGGCAGCACGAGCATCTGAATGATAACCATGATGGGCATGGGGTTCCATGCTCCATATGTGAGTACTAGAGGTGGTTCAAGTGTGGGTGAAGTGGGTAGGAAGGCTTTGTTCATGTCTCCCTTTGGTGAGAGAACATTTATAGTGCCTGATTTTTGGATGCAACTTTATAGTATAAAATCTCAATACCAAGTTATATAAGTAGTTGAATTTTGCTGTTACAGTTGTTATTTCTACATATTGATTTGCACCTACCAATATGACTCCAAGGGTCTGGCTAGTTGTACAACATCAGCAGCAAAGAGGTTCCTGGGTCTCTTGCCTTCCGTTTCATGTGTTCTTGCTAACCTTTTGGCTAAAATGTTTAGGTCACTGTACCCTTGGCTCAGGCAGCAAAGCTGTCCTTTAGATGCCAAGGCTGCCAAATATCTCTTCATATACACACTTGTCTCATGCCCACTTCTTCCTCACTCCTTCCTGGGAGATGACAGTGCCCCCTCACTCTTTCAGCCAAGGTAAAAGGCAAGGTAACATTGAAGGACTTGACTTTAACCATGTTGATTTCTTCCCCGCATTTTACAGTAACAATAACTCCTATACACTCAGTCCACAGGTCTCAGCAGGCTGCAGAGTGCTCTGCAGTCATGAACTCACGTTATCCTCATCACGGTCTCTACAACAGGTTGCAGGCCACACCTTGTCACCACCTATGTTCATATGGCCTTTGGTCTAGGAATAGGTTTTACATTTTTAAATGGTTGAAAAAAATCAAAAGATACATAAGATTTTTGTGGCATACAAAAATCATACAATTTCAAACTTCAGTGTTTTATTGGAGCACAGCTATACACATTTGTTTATGTATTGGTGGTGGCTGCTTCTCTACTACAACAACTGGGTGGAGTCGTTGCGACGGAAAACTTGAGGCTTCCAAAGTTGAAAATATTTATTCTCTAGCCTTTTACAGAGAAAGTTTGATGCCCTGCTCTCTGTGGTTGGTTCCATTATTATTCCCATTTTACAGCTGAGGAAATGGAGGCAGGGAGTTTTAAGTTGGGACACAGCAATTTGTTCAAATGACAAACTTGAGGTTAGAAGTGTTGGACCCCAAAGTCTCTTTTCAAGCTTTTCCTGAGCAGGCATAGGCAGACAGAGAATTCAGAGACCAAGGATTTGTGAGGCAACCACTCAGCATTCCAATCTCCCCTAAGAGAGTCCTCTGAGTGACTCTAGTCAGTGCCTACGTGTGTGTGTGGGCATGCCTGTGTGTGATAAAAGCACAGGAGGGAACTGTAACAAGAGGAAGATGAATTAAACATGATTCTAAAAACCTGTCTCTGCTTTGGAAGCTGGGGAAACACAGTGATTATCATTTCAGTAAGAGTGGGGGAAGGATCATCACTGTTGCTGATGAAGCTGATAGTAACAGTTGTTGTTTAATGATTATAATCATTTCCATGTAGAAGAGAGCAGTCGTGAATGTAGCCTGCAATCTCTGTGGCTGGCTTATTTACACATATTTCTAGAGTCACAGTTGGAGAATGAGTGAGCAATGTTCTGCCCTTTAGGTGCTCAAGCGTCATTTTGCATATGTGCAGAGGTAGTTTGTGCTTTCGAACCATTTCATTATTGAATGCAGCACATTTGAAACCATTAGCATCACTGTACGTGGCATGTGCACAACAGGAATATAGGCAACAGTGACCAAGCTGAGAATAAAATCAAGAACTCAATCCCTTTCACAATAGCTACAAAAAAATAAAAAAATAAATACTTAAGAATATACCTAACCAAGGAGGTGAAAGACCTCTACAAGGGAAACTACAAAACACTACTGAAAGAAATCATAGACAGCACAAATGGAAACACATCCCATGCTCATGGATGGATAGAGTCAATATTGTGAAAATGACCATACCGCTAAAGGCAATCTACAAATTCAATGTAATTCCCATCAAAATACCACCATCATTCTTCACAGAACTAGAGAAAACAATTCTAAAAACATATGGAACCAAAAACGAGCCCACATAGACAAAGCAAGACTATGCAAAAAGAAAAAATCTGGAGGGATCACATTACCCGACTTCAAACTAAATACTATAAGATCATAGTCACCAAACAGCATGGTACTGGTATAAAAATAGGCACATAGACCAATGGAACAGAACAGAAAACCAAGAGGTAAAGCCAAATACTTATAGCCAACTGATCAACAAAGCAAACAAAAACATGAAATGGGGAAAGGACACCCTATTCAACAAACGGAGCTGGGATAATTGGCAAGCCACATATAGAAGAATGAAACTGGATCCTCATCTCTCATCTTATACAAAATCAACTCAAGATGGATCAAAGACTTAAATCTAAGACCTGAAGCCATTAAGATTCTAGAAGATGACATTGGATAAACCCTTCTAGACATTGGGTTAGGCAAAGACTTCATGACCAAAAACCCAAAAGCAAATGCAACAAAAACAAACATCAATATGTGGGACTTAATTAAGCTGAAAAACTTCTGCACAGAAAATAAATAATCAGTAGAGTTAACAGACAACCCGCAATCAGTAGAGTTAACAGACAACCCGCAGAGTGGGAGAAAATCTTCACAATCTATACATTTGACAGAGGACTAATATCTAGAATCTACAAAGAACTCAAACAAATCAGCAAGAAAAAAACAAACAGTCCCATCAAAGAGTGGGCTAAGGACATGAATAGACAATTCTCAAAAGGAGATATACAAATGGCCAACACACATATGAGAAAATGCTCAACATCGCTAATGATCAGAGAAATGCAAATCAAAACCACAATGTGGTACGTTACTACTGCAAGAATGGCCATAATTAAAAATAAAAAAATAATCAATGTTGGTGTGGGTGTGGTGGAAAGGGAACACTTTTACACTATTGGTGGGGTTGTAAACTAGTACAGCCACTATGGAAAACAGTGTGGAGATTCCTTAAAGAACTAAAAGTAGATCTACCATTTGATCCAACAATTTCACTACTGGGTATCCAGTACCCAGAGAAAAAGAAGTCATTATATGAAAGAGATACTTGCACACGCATGTTTATAGCAGCAAAATTTGCAATTGCAAAAATATGGAACCAGCCCAAATGCCCATCAGTCAATGAGTGGATAAAGAAAATGTTATACATATATACACACACACACACACACGCACACATACACACACACACACATACATACACACACACACACATACACATATATACACACACACACACACACTCACCCCCCCCCCCATGGAATACTACTCAGCCATAAAATGGAATGAATTAATGGCATTTGCAGGAATTGAAGACTCTAATTGAGTAATTCAGGAATGCAAAACCAAACATCGCATGTTATCACTCATATGTGGGAGCTAAGCTCTAAGGCATAAAAACAATGTGATGGACTTTGGGGACTCAGGACAAATGATGGGAGGTGGTGAGGGATAACAGACTACACATTGGGTACAGTATATACTGCTTGGGTAATGGGTGCACCAAAATCTCAGAAATCATCACTAAAGAACTTACTCATGTAACCAAACACCACCTGTTTCCCAAAAACCTATCGAAATTTAAAAAAAAAATGTTAAAAAAGAAATTGGGGAGATTTTTCCTAGCTGTAAATCAGAATGTATATGAGAAATATTGTGAGTTTGTATGTATATTTCTGAAATTATGCTTCTGATTTCCCCATGATTCTTTATGATGACTGGAGGAAAATGTTTGGTTTAAAAAAAAAGCTGCTAAGTGATGTTTCTCTCTCAAAAAATCCTATCTGATCTTTAAAAGATTTGACTGAGGTTTTTGGTCAGAAATAGAAAGAAAGTCCCCCTTTCCCTTTCCCTGAGGATCCTGCTCAATTGTTTCCTATCCTCAACTCCATTTCTGGGCAATGGCTCAATGTGGGGATGAGAAATTCTGTCTCTGTTTTATAAACAGCTGTACCTCTCTCCATGTTCTCAGTGTTATGAAATCAGCAAAATGATGCTACCATGGGATCTGCTGACATAAAAGGGGCCACTGAGCTGCCCTGAGGAAACACTTGGCTCCCCAGCCCTTGTCTGGCAGGTATCAGTTGGCTGTGGGAGAGGAGCCCTGCTGTTCTCAGTGCAATTACAAGCTCTTGGCATTTAAAAGTGGATTTCACTATTTTTTCCCCTTCTCTGCTACTCTGGTGGTATGCTCTGTTTTTAGCACTTACATGGCTGAGTTAATGCTTTTCAGCTGTTGAGTTGAGTTCAATTCAGTCTTCCCCATCCCCTCCCTCCTATTTCCACCTCCCACTTTCCTTCTCTTCTTCTTGTAGGAGTGTTTATCTCAACAAAACACAATCTCACATTTAGATAATGCCCTGTGTGCACGTGCCAGGAGCCGTTTGGATCCACCCAAACACATCTGGAAGGTAGACATGATGCCTGGCACTGTGACTTCTGCAGAGCAGGAAAGAGAAATTAGGTGGCTTTCTCAAGATCACTGTTGGACATCCTCTTCAAAACTCAGGGGCTCATTCTCCGGAGGATTTGGAGTTTTCACTGCCCTGTGTACCCCTGTCAAGGGTGCTGAAGCCTGAGTACCACATTAGACAGGGCCAGGACGTCTTCTCCCGCAGGGTGGCCATGCTGCCCAGTCTAGTAAAGATGCACAGTGGCTGTTCATGATGATACTGTTGGGAGAGGGCTCCAATGCAGGCTGTGGGTTTGCGCAGATAGCTCCTTCATCAGACATTTCCTCTACTGATTCTGCACCAAATGTTTGGCACAGATAAGGATCTTTCTTTACATCATTCCCCTTTCCCTGTAGTTTAAGAATAAGAACACATGGAAGCTGGATTGCGTAGACACTTAGCAGCTTGGAGAAGGGATTAGTCATCACTGTACAAGGGGATTCAGGACCTTGGACATGTCCCAGGGAGTGAATGGGGGCTTCCATGTTGCGCCTGAGAAGGATCCTTTTCCAGCAGTCATACAGCTGGTGTGGGTGCACCACAGTGCTCAAATGCTGGACTTCTGACCCCAAACCATTGCCACCACACTTGGGGTTAAAGATGACCCCCAACCTCCTTGTTCAATGACTTACAATTTTAAATGATTTGATTTTTGAGTGTTTTATGTTTTTGCAAGGTAGTAAAAAGAATTGCACGTACTTCATGGGTTTGATTGGAGTGGGTATGGGAAGAGGGAGCAGAGGTGGCAGTCTTCTCTCATCTGTTACACCTTCTTGGCTTTATTCTTTTCCATAGCACATATGACCTTCTAAAGTCCTGGTATTTCACATATTTATTTTTATTTTTATAACTGTTTACCCGTATTGAATATGTCCTCCATGAAGACAGAATTTCTTTTTAACTTTTATTTTAGATTCAGGGGTTACATGTTTATTAGCTGGATATTTTTCATGATGCTGAGGTTTGGGGTATGAATGATCCTGTTACTCAGGTACTAAGTGTAGTACCCAATAGTTAGTTTTTTAACACTTGCCCCCTTTACTTTCTTCTTCTAGTAGTCCCCAGTGTCTATTGTTTCCATCTTTATGTCCATGAGTACCCAATGTTTAGCTCCCACTTCTAAATGAGAACATGCAGCATTTCTTTTTCCATTCCTGTGTTGTTTTGCCTAGGATAATGGCTTCCAGCTATGTTCATGTTGCTGCAAAGGATGTGATTTTGTTCTTTTTTATGGCTGCATAGTATTCCATGGTGTATACGTAACACATTTTCTTTATTCAATCCACCATTGATGGGCACTTAGGTTGATTCCATAAGACAGAATTTTTGGCCAGGCACGGTGGCTCATGCCTGTAATCCCAGCACTTTGGGAGGCCAAGGCAGGTGTATCACCTGAGGTCAGGAGTTCGAGACCAGCCTGGCCAACACAGTGAAACCCTGTGTCTACTAAAATTACAAAAAAATAGCTGGGCATTGTGGTGGGTGCCTGTATTCTCAGCTACTGGGGAGACTGAGGCAGGAGAATTGCTTGAACCCAGGAGTCAGAGGTTGCAGTGAGCTGAGATCGAGCCATTGCACTCTCAGACTGGGCAACAAGAGCCAAATTCTGTCTCCAGAAAAAAAAAAAGACAGAATTTTTGTCTGTTGACAGCTGCTAACATTTGTGCAATGAATGCTTGTACAACATCTAAAACTGTGTCTGTTACCTATGACAATAGATAATTGTTGATTGAATTAATCAATTCTCCCTCTAGAAGTAGCTATTGTAACCAACTCCAGAGTTCCTGAATTTTATTCCAGATGTTGAGTGAGAAGAACAGAAGCTGAGAAAAGAGGCTTTCAAAATGTAAATCATAGGAATTGCTGGAGTGATCCAGATGACAAACTTTTCTAGATCTGTAGTTTGATTCTGTCAGAGGGACCAAGGGATGAATGTGATGGCAGGGCCTCAGTGTTCCTCCAGACATCTGCCTCAGAGCCTGGGGTTTATCATTCACCAATTCATTTATCCACACACTCAGAGAATCAACCTTTTATCAATAATCAGCTCTGGGGATAAAAAGCTGAACAAGACATACTATTCTATACCCTCATGCGTCTTGTCATTCATAACTAGATCAGCATTTTGGGGGAAACTATTTATCTTTTTAGCCTGTTCCAGCACTGTGAAGGAACATTCTTTAGCAGCACTACTTTATAAAATAATAATACAATTTTTGCATCTATTGGTAGAATCTTAAGTAAGTTTCTTAAGGAAAGAGTGCTGCCCTGCCGCCACCAACCCCAACACAGTGGCCTCACCAGGCCTGGGTGAAGAGATTGACCTAATCAGTTCAGGTCCCTGGGGCTACTGCTGGATCACTGTGACAGAACCGAGGGGTCCTTCCAACTTATAGGGAAACTCTTCTTTTATTGGTGACATGGGGTCGATGATGTTGGCTAGATATGAGAGAAAAACACAATAGGGCATATATAATAGTAGAAAAAAATAGAAAATGTTAAACTTGAAAAGTGCTTCCTCTTGTTTTTTCCTGCCGCCAGCTCTCATCTCTTCTGTGACAAGGGGTTCAATAATGAGCATATCTCGAGCACCTTGTATTGATTTCTCCTGTGATCATATCCCAGTAAATGGAGGGAGATGTCAGGAATGTAGTGGCTTGTTTGTGTGACTTAGCAACAGCAAATATGAAAAGAATTAAGACTGTGGGCCTATTGTAAACTCAGGGTGAATCAACACTAAGAGGAGAGCATTGAAAAGAGACAACAATTATGTCCAGAATGAGGCTGGCAACCCTAGGGCCCCCAGCTTGAGGAAGCATAGAGCAGACAAGAATCTACTCAGGGTGGAGGGGCAGGCTGGGGAAGGCCACTCAGAACTGTTTCAAATGAAGAGGACCAGGATGTTTATTTTAGAGAAGACTCAGAAGGACCACAAGTGCCATCTTCAGATGATGGAAGGAGTCTTCGTGTATGTGGGAGAAGCACTAGACCTTCCTGGAGCCTCAGAGCTTGGAGTGAGGAGAACTGGTTGGGAAGGCACTCAGACATAGTCAAGGAGAGCACCGGGGAGCAGTTCTGGGTTTCACTACCTGATCCTTTGGAACAAGTGTGAGTCACTATTTGTATCTGGGGAGCTCCGATGCTTATTGAAGCCAACTTAGGACACTAAGAAGTTAATGCTACCCAGGTAGAAGAGAAAGGACAGCGCTCATTTGGGGCCATTTTCTGTGATCTTCTTTTTTATAAATTGCTGCTAGTCAGGTGACTTTATTTTTCTGCTCTCTTTAAAACATTTTCCCATACCTATTGATCCAACAATTCAACTTTTGAGAGTCTATATTATAGAAATAAAAATACGAGCACATAGTGGTCTATGCACAAGGATGGATATGGTTTGATGTAGAATAGTTTAAATTGCAAAAGTGTAAAAACAACCCAAATGACAATTGAAAGGGAATAATTGAGTACATTCTGGTGTGTATTCATAATATGAACTATTCTGTAGTTACTATAGACATTAAGTTAGATCTCTACCTACTATTCTGGAGGGATGGGCAGGATATAGCGTTAAGTGAGAAAAGTGAGAGAAACATGTACAGTATGATCTTATTTTGTTAGAATAAATTAAAAATCTCTCCACATATATAATATGATCAGTTGGCATATATTTGTGTGAGGATGGCAAAAGAAGGGGAAGAATATAGATGAAAGTTGTTAACATGGGTTGGAGAGTTTGGGGTGGGATGAAGTTGGGTAGGAACCTGAGACAGATGGGGCAGGATTAGAAACAAAGTGAAGAATGAAGTAGGATGGCTTGTCTGTCTGTCTATCTGTCTATCTATCTATCTATCTATCTATCTATCTATCTATCTATCAATCATCTATCTACCTATCTCTATCTATATTAAAGATAGTACTTTAAACAAACTTAAAACAAAGCTGAGAAATGTTTAAAGATAAATTATTTTGTATTACAACTGAATTTCTAGATATCATTAAAGATGAATGATGTATTTTTCTAAGTTTTTTCTTTGCTATGTAGAAGGTATCTGTTTTCTCCTAGTGCTTCAGGAAAAAAAGGTTCTTTTCTTAAATCTAGGGAACATAGGATCAGGTTAGGAGCATTCATCTCAGTTAAGAATTTTGCTAGTTGTTGATAGGGAAGTAGGGCGTTGAATGAAAAGAGTTCTAACGTGTGTGTGTGTGTGATCAGTTGTTCTCTGCTGAGATCATCAGCAAGATGATGCTCTGCTTTTTGTAATTTAGATGCTATCAAATCATTTTTAATAATTGTTTTTCATATTAAATTATTCTTATTACACATTCATATTCAAGAACCCTGTGGTTCTTTCTGTGTAAAGGATTCGTCTACATCTGGAGTAGTCTAGACAGTATAGAGTTGGATGGCAGTTTAACCCTTGCGTATCTTGAAAGAGGAATTTGGGTAAAATAGGATATTGTTTCATATTCACATTTGGTTGTAGACTGAGAGCTGATCCCAGGTAGCTTTACTGATACAGAAGCAAATAAGTGGTATGCCCAAACCCTGGAAATAGTAATGCTAACTATTTATTTCCTTGATTTTAAGATGTTCATTTTATATGTTAACTGAAATCTGAATGCATCTCACTATATTCATATGCATTTATCAGAGTAATATTGCAAATCGATAGTGATCTTATAATTGAAGGTCTTGGAAGTCCTGTAGAATCCCCATTAGCTGGATGAGTTCTGGATATTTGATGCAAATCAGAACACTCCAGAATCATAAACCTCAACCAGAATTGCAGCCTGTATAGGGTTTTCCCTTCAGGGAAACCAGAAAGTTATAAAAGTGTTTTCTTTTTTTTCTTTTCTTTCTTTTTTTTTTTCATTTCTTTTCTTTCTTTTTTCTTTTCTTTTCTTTTTTGAGACGGAGTTTCACTCTTGCTGCCTAGGCTGGAGTGCAATGGTGCAATCTTGGCTCACTGCAACTTCTACCTCCTGGGTTCAAGTGATTCTCCTGCCTCAGCCTCCTGAGTAACTGGGATTACAGGCATGTGCCACCACGCCTGGCTGAATTTTTTTGGTATTTTTAGTAGAGACGGAGTTTCTCCATGTTGGTCAGGCTGGTCTTGAACTCCTGACCTCGGGTGATCTGCCCATCTCGGCCTCCCAAAGTGCTGGGATTACAGGTGTGAGCCACCATGCCCGACCAACAGTGTTTATTTTCATACAGGTGACTGCCTTTACAGATAGATAGATAATACTAAAAATCTGCAAAGTAGGATCCGTGCATGGCTGACTCCATCTTTTAAATCTTAATTTTAATTCAGAGGCACTATCATTTTGGGAAAGCTAGTAAAATGCAGTGACATTTTTTTTTTTCCACCTCACAGGCTAAAAAAATATTTTGTGAGCCCAGCAACTTGAATGGTGCTTATGGGTAATTTATTTGTCACAAGGGTGGGAAGAATCAGAAGAGAAGTGTTCTCTGGAGCTGTGTGCTGGAGGGAACGAAGGAATGAAGGCGAGCTGTGATGTGGAAAAATGAGCTCACTGATTAGGTTGCTGGTGTTCTACATTTGCTCTGGGAGTCCTGTCAAGCATTTTCTTTGAGTTTTGTTGTTGCTGTCGCTTTGTTTTCTTGGGCATCATATCTGCTTCTTCCAGAACAATCACCCCCTCCCGGCCCCACTCCCCAGGCTAGCCTGTCAGGCTGCATGGCTGCCTTTCCCGTGTGTGTTTGAGGCCATGGTCTTTTGCTGCTTTTCTCATGCCTTTTCTTTATGATGTTTCAGCTCATCCACCATACACCATGTGCTTTAGAGTGAAATTCTACCCACATGAACCCTTGAAGATTAAAGAAGAGCTCACAAGGTATTTTTTGTTTGTTTGTATGTTTAACGTGCGCCTTTAACCAGCCAGGACCTCTTTGGTCTTGCAGGCTCCACGGCCTCCCGTCTACAGCTGATGGTTTCAGTGTTGCAGGCTCAGAACTCAGCGTTTTTGCTTGGAATGCTTCTCTTACACTGAATTGTTTTGGGATTTTTTAAAAAACAATTGTCATTGAGAGTGTAATTAACTGCAGGAAAAAAGCACTGGCTATGACGGGGGAGGTGTTCTCTGAAAACATCTGACAGTGGGGTGCTAAAAATAAATAGGAGGCGTCTGTCTTTGAGACATGGGCAAATTCAGACCCGGTGCAGTCCCTAGTCTATCTTTTGGATCTCAGCTTTTCTGGGAGGGAAAGGATTGCCTGGCAGAATGCACTGTCTGTCATCCTGCCTTCTGCTTGCTGAATGACCGACTGGGCGGCAGACTTCCCTCCATTCAGACTCTTCTCAGCCCAACTCTCCTGCTTCTGCTGGGGCTACAGCTTCAGTGTACCTTGGGGGGGGGACTGGCTTCCTTGAATAACCTGGGCACATGTTGTGAGCAGGACTTCAGGAGGATGGGACAGAAAGAGTTGCTGTGCCCTTAGTTCTAGATGAGGCTCTGGCTTGGTGACCACAAAAATCACTTGCTGTAATCATCTCTCAAAATAAGCTGCTTAGGTACAGATAGATGCAACAGAAAAGCAAGTGTAATCGGCTCTGATCATTGGCGGGGGGAGGTTTTCGGTTCTTGGATATTTTGCTTCCTTGTTATTATCCAGGGTCTCTGGTAAGCTTGACCATTAGTGGTGTGGAGGTGACTTTGGGAGGGAGCAGATGGTTCTGCTCTCTATTATTAATGTGCTCACAGTCATTTAGTAAGGTTTGTGCTGGGGGTGGGAGATGGGCAGAGAGGGGGTGTGTGTGTGGAAACGAGGGTAATAGATAATGGACATTATAAGCAGTGGTTGGGATTTTGCAATCTGGCCTGGTTTTTTCTTTTTATTGAGGTAAAATTCACATGACGTAAATTGATCTCAGCATTCTGAAGTGTATAATGCAGTGGCATTCAGTACATTCACAGTGTTGGACAACCCTTCCCACCATCTAGTTCTAGAAGTTTTCATCACCCTCAGAAGAAACCATGTACCCTGTAGAAGTCACTCCCTATTCTCCACCCCAGCCCCCATCCAAGCCCCTGGCAGCCACTTTTAGTCTCTATGGATTTGCCCATTCTGGACACTTCATATAAATGGAATGGTACAGTATATAGCCTTAGTCTGATTTTGGATTGAAAATTTTCATTATTTATTTGATGAATTTGTTCTTACTTGCTGTTACTACCCAGGGGGCAGGGACTGAATTAGCTGCCAAAGACAGAGAGAGAGAAAGGAGAGAGAGAGAGAGAGCTATTTGTCCTGCCCTCAGGGTGCTAACAGTGTAATTAGGAGAATCAAATCAAATCGTAATGCCTCACTTTTGTCATTTGTTCTCTTTATAATTTTGTCTGGAGGATAAAAATTGAGTATGTGTCACAATATAAATTAAGGATGGACATTTTGTTGTTGAGAAAAGTCCCATTTGAAAGTAAAAGAGCACAGCGTTTCAGTTAATAACCCTGGTTTTGCCCCTCTCAATCATATTTGCTAACATTTTCCTACCTTTGACTAAATAGCTCAAGTATGAATAGTAGAATATTATGACCCTTTTGGTTTCCAAAGGTAACTAAGATGTTCCACTGCCCTTACACAAGTAGAAATGGACTTTTCTTAGTCAACATAGTCCTTAGGATTCTAAATGAATTGAGAAACTGTGGACTGCCCCAGGTACTTATGATTTGAATTCCTATCTTGAAGGCATTTAGTTTTTCTTGTATGATAAATTGTTATTTTATTATAAGATTAAAGTTTGAGAAGAATTTAATATGTGAGAAGTTAAGATCATGTTCATGACCATGCTTAAGAGTAAAGAAATGTTAAGAAAAAGGCAAATTTAAAAATGCAAAATAATAAAAAGAACCACAAAAGATGATATTTGAAATCATTTTTCACCCTTTATCTCCCCATTTAAGCAATCATCTTACAATCCTTTAGATTTCTGGGGCTTTTATAAATGCTCTATACATTGAATGTTACCAAAAGAATGTTGATTTTAATTTTTTTTTAGAAGAACCATCTTCCAATCCTTGTAGAGATGCTGTTTTATTAATGGCAGCACAGTAATTTATGACTCAGACCCTCATGTGTTTTTGTTGCTTAATCTTTTTGTGCAGGAATGACACTAAAGGGAGATGCATTATTTTTTGGTAGCTATTATATTAAAAAAATGAGCATCCTTAATGTGAAACCATTTACAAGACTCAGTGGATTATGTTGAATCCACAGTAATTCTCGATTATCTCCTGAGATCACTGATAATGGGCGCAGCGCCAAACTCTGATGTGAAAGCTGCTTTTCTTTTCTCAGGAAACTCTTGCCAAATTGATTTCTGAGTTATGGGATTAGAACCCAAGCCTCTCATTTATCAATAAATAGTTATTTGAAACTATTTTTCACTGCCAAACTCATCAAAAAGTAGAAAGAAATGCTTTTATGTTTGATGCACACATTCAATACACAGAAAAGAAACTTCATGGTATTTGGTCTGGTAGTTTACAGTCCTTAAAAAGGGCTAAGATTTAATCATTTCCAGCATTTGTGTGACCTTGCTATTCTGAATAGTCTAGGGCCGGTCCTCAAAGTGAAGTCCCTGAGCCAGCAGCATCAGCATTACCTGGGAGCTTGTTATAAATGCAGATTCTTAGTGTCTGTCCAAGACCTACTGAATCAGAAACCCCCGGCAGTTGGGTTCAGCAACCTCTTTTCATAAGCCCTGCAGGTAATTCTGAAGCATGCCAAATTTTGAGAACCACCACTCTAAGACAATTTGGATTTTCAAAATAGTTTATTTTGGTAGCTATTGAAGTGTACAGTTTAGTATGTGCACAGATTTGTACCACTAACACCATGATCTGATTCCAAAACATTTTCATCACCCCAGTAGGAAACTTTGAACCCAAGCAGTCATCCAGTATTCTCTCTTCTCCGAAGTTCCTGGCAACCAGTCATCTGTTTTCTGTCTCTATATATTTGTCCATTCTGGTTGTTTCATATAAATCAAAGCATGCAATGTGTAGCGTTTTGGGTCTGGCGTCTTTTCACTTAGCGTAATGCTTTCAAAGTTTATCCCTGTTGTAGCATCTTCAGCATTTCTTTTTTTTTTATGGTTGGATGATATTCCAGTGTATGGATATACCACATTTCTTTTATTTATTCATCAGCTGGGGGACATTTGGCTTGTTTTCTCTTTTTTTTTTTTTTTTTTTTTTTTTTTGAGATGGAATCTTTCTCTGTCGCCCAGGCTGGAGTGCAGTGGCGTGATCTTGGCTCACTGCAGCCTCTGCTTCCCAGGTTTAAGCAATTCTCCTGCCTCAGCCTCCCGAGTAGCTGGGATTACAGGCACGAGCCACCACATCCAACTAATTTTTGTATTTTCAGTAGGCTTTGTCATGTTAGCCAGGCTGGTCTCAAATTCCTGACCTCAGGCTATCCGCCCACCTCAGCCTCCCAAAGTGCTGAGAGTACAAGCGTGAGCCACTGCGCCCTGCCCTGTTTTCACTTTCCAGCTATAATGAATAATGTTATTATGAACATTCATGTACAAGTTTTGGTGAGGGCCTAGATTCTGATTTCACTGGGTCTGGGGTAGGATCCAGAGGCCCACTGGTTTAGAACCTTATTACTCAAAGTGTGGCTGATGGAGCTGCACCACAGCATCCCCTGAAACTTATTTATTTATGTATTTATTTATATTTATTCTTTGAGATGGAGTCTTGCTCTGTCACCCAGGCTGGAGTGCAGTGGCACGATCTCAGCTTCCTGTCACTTCTGCCTCCTGGGTTCAAGTGATTCTCCTGCCTCAGCCTCCCGAGTAGCTGGGATTACAGGCACCCACTACCATGCCCAGCTAATTTTTGTGTTTTTAGTAGAGATGGGTTTTCACCGTGTTAGCCAGGATGGACTCCATCTCTGGACCTCGTGATCCACCCAACTCGGCCTCCCAAAGTGCTGGGATTACAGGTGGGAGCCACAGCACCTGGCCCCCCTGGAGCTTATTAGAAATACAGAATCTCAAGCCCATCCCAGACCTTTTGAATCAGAATCAATTTTAACAAATTCTTCAAGTAATTCATGTGCACATTAAAGTGTGAGAGGCACTAGGTTAAGCAGCTAGTCTGAGTCCTTACTCAATGAGTGTAATATAGTTCCTTTGACAGAATGCACACCAAGCTCCAAATTAAAAACTTATCAGGGACTGCCTTTATCCTCTGCGCAAAATTTAATACTAAACTGGGGACAGAGATTGTCATTTGAGCCTCCACCATGCCCCCAGTGCCCACACAGCACAGTGCACAGCATAAAGCAGATGTTAGACAAAGATATGGTGAAGGAAAACATCAGTGAGCCACTGATTCCTTCAATGGCTCCAGTGTGCTTTCAGTGAACCAATGGCCCAGAAACAGTGAGCTCCAGTGCTCTAGGGTTGACAGTGTCCCTGTGACCTTAGCACACTAATCACCCTTTCTGATTCTCTACTTCTTTGCCTTTAAAATGGGGATTACGCATGTCGCTCCTCCTATGGCTGAGTAAAGATTAAATTACTTGGGCACTAGAGATGTTTATTAGTTGAGGTCCTCCAGAGAAATAGAACCAATAGGCTACACACACACACACAAACACACACACACACATGCACACATGCACACACACCCTTTCATACATAATGAGAATTATTATAAGGAATTGGCCCATGTGACTATGGAGGCCAAGGTATCCCATGACCTGCTATCTGTACCTTGGAGACCCAGGAAAGCCAGTAGTTCAAAGGCCTGAGAGCCAGAGAGTCAATGTTGTAGATTCCAATCCAAGTTGAAGGTCTGAGCACCAGGAGCACTGAGGATAGAAGATTGATGTCCCAGCTCAAGCATCAGGCAGAGTGAATTCAGCTTCCTCTGCCTTTGTGTGCTATTCAGTCCCTCAGTGGATTGCATGAGGTCCACTCACACTGGGGAGGGTCATCTGCTTTACTCAGTCCACCAAGTCAAATGCTAATCTCTTCCAGAAACACCCTTGCCCAGAAAAACTGTTGAACCAGATATCTGGGTATCCCATGGCTCAATCCAGTTGACACATAAAATTAACCTCACAAGGTGATACCTGGGACTGATTGAGAGATGCTTCCTGCAAACCCCCAAGAAGACGAGAAAGAGAAAAAACATTGGTTTCTAAGAGTTCAACTCTAAAGTAAGCACGGAAAGAATCTGCACACATCTGTAAAGTTACTCTGCTCAGAAACAACAGATCCCAGGCCTGAGCCTGGAATGAAAGAACCTTGAGAAGATGAGGAAATTGGAAGAGAGCTTGATCGGTGTGGAGTAACAGAAAGGACAGGGACAAAATGAGCCTGAGCCAGGGGTTGCAACCTGGCACCCTGCTCTGCTGCCTGCCTCCCACCCTGCTATTTTTCTGGAAAAACTGGACACATTTAGTCTGCTTTTCTAGTGGCAGCACTAGGCTGGAGCTGTGTGGTGGCTGCCGCCTTTCTAGGGAGCCACTGTGTCCCATTCTGCTTCCAGCACTTCTTGCACCAGCACAGGTGACTTGCTCTTGTCATAGGCCACCGTGTGCCTGGTCTCAGTAGGCATCTGAGTGTGCCATCCCTGGAGGGCAGAGACTCTACACAGATGGCAGCTGTAATTGTGAATCAGTTAGTTGCCTTTCTGGCCTCATAATAACTGCGACTGTCTGAGGTTGATTAATGTGTCTCTCTGCCCCTAAGAAATGGTGAGGCTGGCCTTATGTACTGATTGAGTCTGTTTCCCAGCTCTCCATTCGAAACAGAGCTAGGGCAGCATGTGCCTGAGATGTGGGTAGTGATAACGGTGGTCATGGCTATCCTCGTGCGGGAGTTTCTGCCAGGAGCTCTGGCCACTGGGTCCTGTGGCTTTCCTCATTTCTTCTCATGCCTCTTTGAAAAGGCAGAGCCTGCTGAGCTTTGGAAGCTGGTAAGATCTGCTCGGCAGACACTTCTGCTTTTCTGAATTCAGAGGGCCCCTCTCAGCTTTCCTCTGCTTGTTCTACAAAGGGTTGGGCTTGTCTAAGCCAGTCCCTAGAGCTGGGAAAAGGTCTGGTCACCACTGGAGCTAAGCATGAACAATCTTACTTCTTCCAGACTTCAACCAAAAGTTAGGGTGACCGTTTCTCCTTTTGTATTGCAGGTACCTTTTGTACCTTCAGATTAAAAGGGATATTTTTCATGGCCGCCTGCTGTGCTCCTTTTCCGACGCTGCCTACCTGGGTGCTTGTATTGTTCAAGGTAAGTCTGGCCACAGCTCACCCACACTACCATTGCACTGTGGAGCTGCAGCTGTTTCAAGCCTCCATTTTCTCCCACCTGTGGCCATCCTGCCTGTCTATAGCTGGAGACCATGTAGGACTGGGTACATAGCAACAGAACCCCTACTCGCCTTCCCTTCCGAGCCAGTGGAGTCTGGGTGGAAGGCTGGGCTGAGATGTTCACAGGAGCCTCTGCAAAAACAGAGTCCCTCAAGATCCCCTGAGTCAGAGTCAGAAGCTCACTTTCAAAGGGGCTGGAATGTGGAATGCGTGGGTTTATAAGACGCTCTGAAGGGATGTGGGTATTGTATGTTCTCAGTTCCAAATGCTAGATGAGAGGCCTAATGGACATATCGAGGGGGGAATCTGCATCCAGGAAGATGGGTGTTAAACAAAGGGGTCATCCTTGGAAGCATTTTCATGTACATCTGTCTGTCTGTCTATCTATCTATCTATCTATCTATCTATCTATCTATCTATCCATCCATCCATCCTATCTATTCGTGTGTGTATGTATATACATACATACACATCTATTATGTCTAATTCTTCAGCTCTTCTAGCGATGGGCATGGTGAGGAGAGCACAAGTCCCATAAACTGTCATACCACCATTTGAATCTTTCTTCCCATTTCCTGGATGGTTCACCATGGATAAGTTACCTAGTTACCTAAGCTCTTCAGGGTTCAGTTTCTTCATCTATTAAATGGGATAGTCATCATCCTTTCCTGGCCATGTGATTTCAGAGACCACTCTGCACCCGGCCAGGGGTAGCGCAGGCCCATTAGAAGTGACTACTGTTCTTTTTCCAGTTGAACAAACCTCAGGAGAAATAGCTAATGTGTTGACGTGGGTTAGGTTCTGAATGTTTCCACCTAGTAAGGAAAGCGGTTTGAGGGAAGGAGGCCTCCAGGGCCTGAGGCACCACATGGCCACGGATGGGCCCAACACCCAAGTGAAAATGGCTCAGGTGTTCTGTTCCCCTGGACCAGCTGAGAGGCAGCTGGAGGGACTCAGATGATCCAGCTGTTTGTAGCATGAACATTAACGACATGTTTATGAGAGAGAAGGTGGGGCGGGGGGCGGGGGGAGAGAGAGAGAGAGAGAGAGAGGACTATGTCAATCTTCCAGTGGATCTGGAATAACACAGGAGCTTCTGATGGTCATTAGCGGTCATCGGTGACGATCATCTGCCTACCACAACAGCTTGTCACTGATGGAGAAACGCGTCATTCTCCTGGGGTTTCCCCTGTGGCCCACCGCCCTCCCTGTGGGATGCTCTGTGCTGTGAAATAGTTCCTTTGATCCTCTTCTCAGTTGTGTTTGGTCTCTGAGAATTCCAAAGCGGGTGTGTATGTTGTGTTTCGCCCCCTTCCCTGGGAACAGCCTCATTCTGGATAGCAGATTTTGGCAGAGGTGTTAAAACCCTTGGGTATTTTCCCGTTTCAAGCACTACAGTTGATACTGTGACGGGAAACAGCCCTTTCATCCGCACTGAGGTAGAGAATGTGTTTCTGAAAGCTGCCTCTCATACCTTGGAGTGAGAGGACTGTAAATCCCATAGTTCCCTTCCTCCATGATGAAGGCTGCACATCTCGAGTTAGGGTGTACTGTCTTAGGTAAGAGACAAAGGAATCGATACTAATCCAAGCAACAGACCAGCATATGAGGATTTCAGAATGCATTTAGGCCTTAGTGAATTACCATCAATTCTCCTAGGACATGCTCAATATGGATCTATAATGGAAGGCTCGCCATCCTGTTTTCTGTCTGAAATAAAGCCAGGGAGCCTCCATCCAGACAATCAGGGCCCTATTTTATCCCTCATTGCTATTATTACTGACCACACACACACAGACACTGTGGAGAAAGTAGAGTGGGAAATGGACTGGCAGACTTCAAAAAGACCTTTGGGCTCTCAAATGCAGTGCTGTCTGTGGTCATCTATAGCAAATTCAGTAAAAGTGGTTCATAAAGGTCTGACTCTCGGGTGAGTACTTCGGCAGCTCTGCATTCACAAATACAGATATAGGTTGGCGTTTCAGAACTGCTTATTCCTAGAGTAACAGGGAAGATGGAGTAAGTGATTATCAATAGGAGGCACTGTCGCCCCTCATCGTCTTGTTTGCTAACCCTCTTTCAAGGAGTATGTTTTAAGTTCAGTATATTCTGAGTTTATAAAAAACAGTCAATCAAGTTGGATGTGGTGGTGCACACCTGTAATTCCAGCTACTTGGGAGGCTAAGGCAGGAGGATTTCTTGAGGTCTGGAGTTTGAGACTAGCCTGGGCAACATAGCAAGACTTTGTCTCTACAAGGAATACAAAACCAATCCATCACCTGGAGTTTTGCTGCCTGTCCATACTGAATCCAACAAGCACATTCAAGACATGCAATGCATTTTCTTTCATAATACAAATTGCAAAACAAACACAGAATCCTTGGGATCTATTTATATTCTTTCTTGGTAAAAATATCTTTCCTGTTCCTTTTACAAAACAGCACTACAGCAGAATTCAACTTATCTCCTCTGCCTGATGTGTTCAACCCCTGTAGAAATCTTGACTCCTACTGGACATTCAGAACTCAGTCCAGAAGTCACTTCCTCTGATAAGACTATCTGGACAACTCGACCTAAAGCAGCTCCCTCCTGCACGTCATTCTTTCTTAGAGCCCTGTTGTGTCTTCTTGCAAACACTTAGATCTTGAGTTGTTTTTGGACTTATTGTGCATTTCCTCCTATATCGAATCTAATTCCATGGGAGCAGGATCTGGGTGCTTTTCACAGCAGTCTTCCTGTGTCTGACACACAGCGGGTTCTCCACTAAATATGTTAAATGAATTGGGGCACTTGCCTGAAATGAATCGGGGCACTTGCCTGAACTCCAGGTGATTGGTGATTGACTGGTTTTGTATTTTGTGTAGACAGGATTTCACTATGTTACCCAGGGTGGTCTCAAACTCTAACCTCAAGCAATCCTCCTACCTCAGCCTCCCAAGTAGCTGAGATTACAGGTGTGCACCACCACACATGGCTTGATTGACTGCTTTTAATAAACTCAGAATATACCGAAGCTTCAAACATGCCCTGATTAACCATAGTTAATTGAATCAGGCACAATCATTTAACGTTTAGTTAAATTTAACATTTTGTTAAATGACTGTGCCTGATTCATTTAACATTTAGCTAAATGATTGTGCCTAATTCATTTAACTATGGGAAAGATTAGTTGGCTGCCTGCTGGGATGGTATCACTATTTCATTCATTCATTTGTTCATGTGTTCTCCAAATACTTCCTGAGCAGTTGCTAGGGGGCCACATGGCAATACAAAATTCCTGTGGGAAGATGGATAAGGAAACAGGGCTTTGTGACCCTGCATTGATGGCTAAATGGAGGAACACACAGGCCCGATCCCTGCTATGAGTGTCCCAGGAGGGCTCCTGACTTAGCAAGGGTGGGTCCGGGAAAGCTCCTGAAGGAGTTGGCCCTGGAGCTAAAGGTCCTGCATCTCAAATTCTTTTGGAATAGTCCTTTCCAAACCAGGGGAAAGCCTGTTGCTTTTTAGACTTTCTGTTTCTGATCTTACTCACCCATTCACTTCAAACTCATTGGATTTTTCTCTTAGAATCGAACCCTTTTAGAAAAGTGCTAGACCTGGTTTCAAACCGCAGGGCCTGCAGTTATATATCATTTGTCACAACTTCAGCTTCCAAGTGATGAGCAGGAGGGAGAACCACGGTTGCTTACCCAACTCCTCTTGGTATGAATAGCTACAAGTCTTTATTCATTAAAAAAAACTGCCTTCTGCTTAAGGCGAGGTCAGAGTTAAAGACAAGCTTTAAGGGATCAGAGAGCACGGCCTGTGGTGGGGACAGTGTTAATCTTGTCAGCAATCCAGTGCAATCTTCATCGCATTTCTTCTCTAATGTTTTTAATGTTTGCAGGGTTTAGCACTGCAAGTCTATAATATCTCACAAGATTTCCTGGAAAGAAAAGTGCACCCTCACAAACAATGCCCTCCCTCACCAACCCCTCTGCAAGCTGACGTTTGCATTGAAGATAACCCAGTTTCATATTGGTTGTCCATTATCCCATCACCTGTGGAAAACGGAAGCACTGGGATTGTCCATCTCCTAAATATTAATGCCTGTAGCTAGTTCACAGGGGCACAAGCGTGTATGTGTGTGCAGGTGGACATGTTACGTGTATTTCTTTTGGAACATAGGTTGAGTTAATCATCAGTTTATGGCCCACCTCTCACCACTGGTCCCTTTAGGCCCATGGATTGATTGACTTCCCTTTTCCACTCCTAAGGCCAACACTGGATATATATATATATATATCTTTGTCTTTGTATCCATCCTTATAAAATGATTAATTTTTTTTGTGTTTATACTTCTAAATTTCATAAATTAAATGATGGTATAGAACTCATTGTATTCCCTTCTTTTACGCTCAGAACACTGCTTTTGGGATCTGTCCATATTGCTGGACATACATGTATTTTGTTGATTTTAACTGTGACAAAATATTCCAAAGGGTGCATCTTCCATGTTTTACTTATCCATCTGTCCCGCTAACAATAAACACCCAAGTTGCCTCCAACTTTGACTATTATGATTAATGCTGTCATAAAAAAACTTGAACATATCCTTTTTTGCACCTAGAGTTTTTCTAGGAAAAATGCCCAGAAATGGGATTGCTGGGTCATAATATTTGACTAAATACTCCCACCTTGCTCTCTGGAGGAGCAACAGGTATCTAGTACCCTTCAGCAGTGCACAAGTATTTTTGTTTTCTCGTGTCTTTGCCAACTCCCTAGTTCTATTGCCAATGTTATAGATATAAAGTAAGATCTTGTTTTGGTTTGTATATCTCTAATTATTCATGTGTTTGAGCATCTCTCCCTACACTGGCCCTTACGGTTTCCCCTTCTTTGAATTGTCTGTTCATTATCCTTTGACCATTTCTCTATTGGTCTTCCTGTCCTTTAAAAAAATGATATGTAAGGATTTCTTCTTTATTCTAGAGATTAGTCCTTGTCGGCTTTAGATTGTGAAAATATGTTCTTTCAAGTTGTCATCTCTCTATTACTTTGACTCTGATGTCCTTTATGAAACAGAAATAAATTTTAATTTTGGTATGATCAAATTAATCAATTTCCCCTTTGTGATTGATAGTATTTTGGGTCTTATTTTAGAAGTCTTCCCTCGCTGTGGTATATGTTCTAGGTTGTTTTAAGAACTCTGTAATTTGAATTTTGTTCAGAAGCTCTAAAGAGCTTTGCTTTCCTCCTGGTTATGTACTTTTCCAGTCATCAGATGTTGTGACAATGAAGGGACAGTGGATACAAATTACAGAGTTGGATGTAATTTTTCAGATGCACTCAAGGCATACTAATTTTTTCTACCTCAAAGTCATATTGGTGATCAGATTCTTCTAATACAGTTTTCCCACTATCTTTAGTCTACTGTCCTGGGCCATATCTTCTGTTTCTTCCAGAGACACTTGCTTCTTCTGGCTCATTTTCCTTAGCATGCTCATGGAACCAATAGAAAGTATTCTTGATGCCAGACATCACCTTTGCTCCTCTATGCTGTGGTTCACACACCCACTCTGCTTGGCCTTCTGGGTGCTCAGAGATGTGTAGGCATTTCTCTTTTTACCCTTGAAGATCCTCTGGAGGAGACCTTTGTTACTGTCAGCTGAAGAATCATGAAGTACATAAATTTGGAAAGAAGAGCTTTATTTCTCACAAAGGGTTGCAGCTTGCAGGGTGGTCATTCTGACAGGTGGGGAAACATAGCCTCTGGCCCGAAGCTGGAAACTTCAAGGGTGGGAAGAATAAGACAAAGATTTATGCTGAATGGGGTGGCCAAGTATACATGTTCAACAGGTTATAGTAGGAGCTATGAATATTCACAAAAGGAAGGCACAGGCATGCATAGTAGGCTAGCACATAAGCAACATGCATCCCATGTTCACTTTTGGGTGGAGACTTAACATTTAAAGGTATTATCATTAGGGCCTATACATCAAAAGGTGAAGCAGAGGACACAAACGCCCTCTGTGCACAGCCTCCATAGACTGGCTAGAACCACTTTGTGGTCAGCGGTCTCTTACCAAGAAGGAACGCTGGTCAGTTGCTGTCTCAAAACCACAAAAGGGAGGGGCAGCATCGGCGATTGGTTGATATCAGTGGTGCAATCTTTCAAAAGGGCGGGTTTCTGTTTAACCCTTGGTGCAGGAAACCTAATAGCAATTAATGAGGGAGGAGGTATAATGAGGTCCGACCTCATCATGTATGGGAACTCAGTTTTTAAGAGTTCTCTGGGGCCGCTTGTCCAAGTGGGGGCAATGTTCAGTCTGTTGAAGGGCTTAAGATTTTATTTTCATTTCTTGTTAGAATCCAGCAACAACTTTAATTTGGCATGCTCTTCTGTTTTAGATGTATACTCTTTAATTTCAAGAGCAATCAATTTGCTTTTAAGTGCAATCCCACTGGGTTCCTTCTTGTTGTGATTTTTTAATGAATAAGCTACACCTGCATAAGCCTCAGAGCAGGCAGCTCCAGTCAGGGAATTCCTGGATGCAGAGGATATTAGCTGTGAATGGAACCCCGGCGAATGTGCACTGGTTTCCATCTAGAGGTGGTACCACCTCCTATCCTGGGGAGCACTTGGAAATACTGGGACAGGGGCATTAAATTTTTTAAAAATTTAAAACATTTTAAATCAAACATTATGTATATTTATGGTATACAGCCTGATGTTTTGAAATATGTATGCATTGTGGAATGGCTAAACCGAGCTTTACATATGCATTACCTCATATACTTATCATTTGTTTCTGTGTTGAGAACAATTAAAAGTACCCTCTCAGGCCTTTTTAAGTATACAGTATGTTGTTTCTAACTATAGTCTCCATGTTGTACAATGCTGTCTTGAATGTATTCCTTCCATCTAACTGAAATCCTGTATTCTTTGACTAACTTCTGGGAGAGAGCAGCTTTGATGGTCACAGTGCCTGAGTATGCTGCTAACATCTAGTACCTGGAAGGTAGAGGTACTAAATGTCCTACAGTTCCTTGGAAAATCTGAAATAATAAAATTGTTTAGCCCCCAAAATGCCAATGGTGTCCTCACTGAATAACAGTGATTTAAATCCTTTATTAGACTGATAAAGAAGGTGAGACCCAGAGAAGATTCTCAAGATCCCAAGCTCACACAGCTCGATCTGAACTGTAATATGACCCTCTAGACACTCAGACTTTCTCTGGGTACAGATACATATTTTTGGGTGAGCTTATTCCAGCCTCCTCTTTTGGATGGCAGGAGGCATTCCATATGCACCCTGCTCATGTTATTGTTTTTAATCTTTCTCTTTCTCTTTATTTTTTCACTCATTACAGCTGAGCTTGGTGATTACGATCCTGATGAGCATCCTGAGAATTACATCAGTGAGTTTGAGATTTTCCCCAAGCAGTCGCAGAAGCTGGAAAGAAAAATAGTGGAAATTCATAAAAACGAACTCAGGTAATCTGGGTACACATTTGTGAAAATGATAAAGGTGAGAAAATATTCTTACTGCAGGGAATGTGGAAATCACATCGTGAAGGAGGAATATATATAATGAATGGGTAGGCCGTTTTGGGTGGCAGCGCAATTTTTCTGGGCACTGTCAAGGACACCCTGGTGTCCTCCGTCAATAACAATCTCAACAGTGTGGAGTCCCATGAGTAGCTGTTTGTGAACCATCAGTAGTTATTAGAGCCATACGTTTTTTTACACATATGGATTTCTAAGCGCCCTGAGCTTCTGAAAGTGGAATCTAAGGTAAATAAGTAAATCTTTCTGATTTGAATTTTGTATTGTCTTTTTCCCACCTGTGGCCATAGCTGGAAGCATTGACTCCAAGTAGAGTAGGACCCATTGGCAAGATTCCCGTTGCTGAGCTGCTCTCAAGATGACAGGTTTAGTGTCTGATCCTCTTTTTCTCACCTGCGATGCTTCGATGATAGCCGCACAGTAGCAGCGGTAGGAGTAGCAAAATTGCATACAGCATTCACCATGTTCCCAACACTGTTCTAAGCACTTTGCACATATTAACTTGTTCAATCTTCACAGCAACCTAGGAGATAGATTATTGGTTATTCCCATATTACAGATGAGGGAACTGAGGCCCAGAGAGGTTAAACAACTTGCCCAAGGTCACACGGCTAGTAAGTATCAGAGCTGGGATTTGAATTCTGGCAACCTTGGTCTAGAGTCTGAGCCTTTATGCACTCTGTGATGCTTACACTCTACATGGGCTGCTGGGAATAAAATGAAGTGTGTGTAGGGATCATTGCCAACTTGGAATTCAGGTAACTCAAGTAGTCTAGCCTGTAACTAGAATTTAGATACTGTGCAAACTACAGAAAAAAAATCATTTTGGTAATAGCAAGCATGGGCAGTGTTATGACAAGTGTTGGTGAAAAACTGCAAGAACTGAGATGCTTCCATGTTCTGGGCCTCTGGTAAGTATAAAGAAAATTGCATCACTGGGTTATGCATTCTGGAACAGACAACCGTCCCCGTGTGAGGAAATTGCTCAAGCTCCCTCCTTTATGCAGGCGCGCCCCCTACTGGTGAATCTGGGAAGCGTATACGTGAGGGCATTCAAGGTGGCAGCTTATTTCAGCTGGGAAAATATGACGCTTAGTCTTAGAGATAAAGATGATTAGACATCAAAACATTGTACCTCTTTCAGAAAGCAACATGCCATCTATGTGGGTAATTTTAGAGTATTGTCTCCTAAAGCCTTGGTGAAGATACATGAAATTCTCACCACTCTTTTGCTATTTTGGAGACAAATGTACTAGAGGTAGAAATAAAGTTCCGATATTTTTGTGGAGGGGTTTGTGGCAGAGCAGTGTTCCGGGGAGCACAGGGTGAGAATCCCTGGATGAAGGAGCTGCAGCCACTGTTTGAACTGGTAGGAGATGGAATGGAAAGGTTTTCTATGCCCTGAATTTGCAGGGTCTCTAATGCTCAGAACATATGATAATAATACACATTTATTGAGCATTTACTTACTAGATGCCAAAACATTGTGCTAAGAGCTTTAAGTGCATTATTCCACTCAGTTCTCCCAAACTCTATTAGATGGACGCTATTGTTCTTTCTAGCATGGGATGAGGAAAGTACAAGCTGAAGTGGTTAAAGGACTTGTACTGAGTAAATAGTGGAGTCAGGACTTGAACCTTGGGTTACCTGGTTCAAGGTATGCCCAATGCTCTTCTCCCTTATATTGAGCATGGCAAGGGAATCAGGTAGTCGGGTAGATGTTCACGGTGATCACCATGTCAACAGTGCTTGAGGATGGAGAACCAGGGCAGGAGGGCCGGCTAGTAATTTCTGGTGTTCAGACATGGAATGTGAAGGACCTGAAAAAGAATAGGAGTAAAGGAAATGGAAAGAAGAGAGTCATGAGAGGCGTTGCAGCCAGACTTGGGGATCCACAATTTCATGAGAAAATGAGTGAATCAAAGAAGATTCCAGATTGTTCTATTAACATTCAGAAAGCTGTAGCTTGGACCCTGGGCCAGCAACTAGGCTTGTGGAGATCCCTGGAAGTAGTCATCATGCACTCAGGGAAGACAGGGGGTCATCAGTCTGTCACACTTTATAAATCTTGGAAGTAAGTTCCGTGGTTTGATCAAAGCTGCTGTTCTATGGCACATGTGGTCCTGCACATTTGTAACATCCATTAAGCCTTTGTGAAGAGGTCAGAGTTGTCTGCCTGAAGGATGAACCTGTCAGGAATCATATCGCATTGCAAGGACAGCTTCCGGAGGCATTTCCCTGTATATTTTTGCTCATTGTCTCTAAGTAGTCCTGCATGTCATTCAGCATCAGTGTAGCAGAGAGATACTTTTGATTTGGAGGGTAAGACAAGAAGAGCAGAAGAGGCTGACAGTGAAGAGGGAGAGGAGCTTTCTTGCGTCTGATGGGAAACCTGCTACAGGGACTGAAGGTGCTCTGGGGGTGCCACCACCCCTTCACACACAGGTCAAGAAAGTGTTATCTGTCTTGTGTAAGGAATTGGGCCTTGGATTACTCTGCAAACCTGACCATGCTAGGAAGGAGTCATGGATGGAGGAGACCTGTGCTTGGCTGCACCAAGTCATGGCCATCCTGCTCTCCAGTGTCACCACAACACCCGTGACCCTCCCTCGTAGCTAGGGATAGTGTGTGGCCGTCGAACTGCTGTTCTGAAGACGTCCTGAGAGGATTCCAGCTGGCCTTTTTTGGGGTTTGAGGGACCCAATAAATAACCTCCTTCTTCCTGCCTACTTTCTGAATCAGCTGAGAAATAAAATACAATAGGTGCTCAAATATTAGCGGAAATGATAACTTACAGTGAGATCAACATCTTTACCCTAGGAGGGAGTAGTTTCACGACCTTCTCCCAGTCTTTTCATTGATTAGGATTATTCTGCTCCTATGATCTCTGAGAAAGGAACAAAAGCTTCCATTCTTGGCAGAAAATTAATAAGAGAGAAAGAAGAAATTTCCTCGCCGGGACGCTACACACTGTTTGAAAGTGGGACCAAGATGGCCTGATAGATAGGCATGAATAACAGAGTTCTTTGGGAGATGGAGAGAGAGAGAGAGAGATAGAGAGAGAGAGAGAGAGGGAGAGAGAGAGAGAGAGACTTTTCCTTGGAGTTTTAAGAAGGCCAAGATGTTAAGAAGAATTTTCATGAACTAAATTAAATTGATGACTGAAGGTAAAAGTTCATGCTTGGATCAATATTTCTTCTTCTGAGTCCTTCACTGTATTGGAGGAGGTAAGGTAGGTAGAAGTCACAGTTTTGCAAATATAGTAGCATATTATCATTATTGATCATCTCTATATAGGTCAAGATCAGTTAGATTATTCTGAGGAAACAAACCCCAATGCTCAGTGGCTTAGAGTAAGAAAACCTTCTTCTTTACTCTGTTCTGTGCCCACCAGAGGCCAGCTGGGGAGCTCTGCCCACCATTGTCACTCAGGGAAGTCAAAAACTTGGATTTGCCAGATGTTGAGTCACAAGGAAAAGAGCTCTAGAAGGTCATGCTTCATTTCGGAAGTGATTCTTATCACTTCTACTTACATCTCTCTGATCAGGACATGTCCCAGGATCTTACCCAGGATCAAGGAAATACAGTTCTATGGTGTTCAGAAGGTAATAGGAGCTGGAAACAGTGGGCACACAGCCCTTAATGGCCCTCACAACCTCATTGACTAATAGAGTTGTTTTTCTTTTTTTAATAGACTTTATTTTTTAAAAGAGATGTTTAGGTTTACAGCAAAATGGAAAGGAAGGCACAGAGATTTCCTCTATACCCCTGCCCCACACATGCATAGCCTCCCTCATTATCAATATCCCTCCTAGAGTGGTACATATATTACAACTGGTGAGCCTACATTGTTACATTATAATCACCCATAGTTGATAGTTTACATTAGAGTTTACTCTTGGTGTACACTCTATGGGTTTGATGAATGTATAGTATCATTCCATTGCAATACCAATAGCATTATAGTATTATATAGAGTAGTTTCCCTGTCCTAAAAATCATCCCTTCTTCTCCCCTAACCCCTGGCAACCACTGATCTTTTTAGTGTCTCTATAGTTTTTGCCTTACCCGGAATGTCATAGTTGGAATCATACAATGTGTAGCCTTTTCAGATTGGCTTCTTTCACTCAGTAATATGCATTTAAGTTTCCTCCATGTCTTTTCTTGGTTTGAGAGCTCATTTCCTTTTGGCACAAAATAATATTCCATTGTCTGTATGTATCATAGTTTATCCATTCACCTGCCGAAAGACATTCTTGGTTGCTTCCAAGTTTGAGAAATTATGAATAAGGCTGCTATAAATAACTGTGTGTAGGTTTTTGTGTAGACATAAGTTTTCAACTCATTTGGGTAAATACCAAACACCATGACTGCTCTATCATATGGTAAGAGTATGTTTAGTTTTAGAAGAAACCACCACTACACTGTTTTCCAAAGTGGCTGCAGCATTTTTCATACCCACCAGCAGTGAATGAGAGTTCCTGTTGCTCCACATCCTTGCCAACATTTGGTGTTGTTAGTGTTCTGGATTTTGGTCATTCTAATAGATGTGTAGCTAATAGAGTTTCATTTAGAAAGATTTTTATAGAGGCATCTTTGGGCCTTTTAATATCACGTGAACTAGATGATATGGAAATGTGTCACTTACATAACCCACTGAGCTGAATGATTCTTCTAGGTAAGGGCTAGTTAAATATTTTTGGCTTTCTGGGTCATATGGTCTCTAGTGCAGTGACTCAGCTCTGTTTTGGTAGAGCAAAAGCAGATATAGACAATTCATAAATGAGTGGGCCATGATTCAATAAAACTTTATTGACAACACAGGTGGCATGCCACATTTGGCCTATGGGTCCTAGCTTGCTGATTCCTGCTCTAAACACATGGCAGAGCAAGTATGGAATAAATTTCTACTTCACTGTCCTGCCTCTATAGATAATTTTAAGTTATCAGGAGCCATAGTTGTTTGTAAAACTATATGTGAAAAATAATCTCTTGTAATTTTCAGACTTTAAGTTTGGTGTGCAGAGATGAGGTCTTACCTGGGACTGCTTTAGAAATAGGTTATTCCTCCCTCTAGAGCCCTCTGGTGGCTGGAGGAAGCCATTCCTGCAACCCCTGAGGACTTGATGGTCCTGTTTTTCTTTTTGTTTGTTTGTTTTTTAAGACAGAGTTTTGCTCTTGTTGCCAGGGCTGGAGTGCAATGGCGTGATCTTGGCTCACTGCAACCTCCGCCTCTTAGGTTCAACAATTCTCCTGGCTCAGTCTCCGGAGTAGCTGGGACTACAGGCATGTGCCACCATGCCAGGCCAATTTTGTATTTTTAGTGCAGATGGAGTTTCTCCATGTTGGTCAGGCTGGTCTCGAACTCCCAACCTCAAGTGACCCACCAGCATCTGCCTCCCAAAGTGCTGGGATTATAGGCATGAGCCACCATGCCTGGCCAGTCCTCTGTTCTTTTTGTCCCTCTTGGTTTCTGTTTCCCACAGCTTTAATCAAAGCCACCTGGGGTAAGAGGACATACCCATTCCATTAGTCCTGAGGGTGCTCAGAGGGGGATGAAGATCAAGAATAAGATTGCTTTTACCATAAAGAACCCTGATAGACTTTGCTGGAGGTATTTCCTAGAGTTTCTGCTCAGCTAGTCTTTTCTTCCTCTCATCACCAGTTCATCAGGTTTGTCATTAGAGACAGAGATATTTGCATTAACTTCAGTCATAGGTCATCAGCTTTTAAATATTCAAAAGGCTCAATTGGCAGTAAAGCAGTTTTGATGAAGTATATTCCTTGCCCTTAAAGAGCAGGAAAATCATCCAACTAGCCACACTATAATGATCCAGGGCAGTGAGGTTTGTGCTGGAAGCAAGAATGACACAATGTGTTTTTTAAACAGAGTAATTCTCTCTAGTTCTTAAAGGTTATATTCTCTGTAAATCATGCACCATGGCTATAGTTTAAAAAGATGGAGTTATCATTTTTAAAACATCTAGCTTTCTAGAAATAAATACCCTGACATGAAAAATATCCTCTACCTTTGCTTCTGATGAATAGATCACAGGGGCCCTCTTAAGAAATGTTTTTGTCAGTTTTGAGAAGTGTGTTTATTGTGTAAAAAGAAGACAAGAAATATATGTCTAGTTATTTTACAACAATCTTTCTTAAAATGCATTTTCTCTTTGTCATTGCTCTCTGTCCCTGTATCATTTCCCTTCCCAAGTCCCTTCCAAACTCATAGAATCTCTCTCTCTGGTAGATTATCAAATAAATTTGCATTTTTGTTGCTATTTGATATAGCACCTTTCTTAGGAAGGGGAAAGAAGGGATGGTTTGGGATCAAATGCGTTCACTGTAAAA
This sequence comes from Chlorocebus sabaeus, assembly GCF_047675955.1. Classification (NCBI taxonomy): domain Eukaryota; kingdom Metazoa; phylum Chordata; class Mammalia; order Primates; family Cercopithecidae; genus Chlorocebus; species Chlorocebus sabaeus. The sequence goes on from NC_132915.1 coordinate 14,431,148, forward strand.
ATGAAGTCCTTGCATTTTGTGGCCTGGAGTAAAGGACATTTCTAGGGAGGGATGGGCTGGGGCAAGTGATGTGCACATCCAAGCCATTAATGTTTTTTATACAGGTGAAATCTAACCACCATGACCTTAAGGGGGAAAAAGCAATGTTACCAAAGTGCAATATGGCCATGAAGAAGGAGAGAGGGGTTATATTATTGAAAGTGGGAACCAGCCATTACTTAATACATTCTCTGATTGTATCTCACATGTGATTCTAACTTATGTGTAGAGCTAAAGATTCTTTGAACTTTCAATGAGACTATAGCAGTGTATTTATCCAGAGGATATTTATCCATCCTTCTATCCATTTATATTTCATCCATACTTCCATGCATTTTCCATCCATCCATTCTTACAACAAATATTTATTGAAGGGTGGCTTTTTGTGGGGCACTGTAGTAGTGTGGGATGGCCTAGCCCAGATTTACAGCCATTTCATCCCCAAACTGGGCTCTCCTTCATCATCCACACTCCCCCATGACCTCATGGTTTGAAAGATTTTATCTACAAAATAATTCATGAAGCAACAATTAATTTGCCTCTTAATTTTTATTAATCAAAGACAGTTTTGACTATGATTTAGCGCCTTCAACTATCAAGAGGTCACTAGCCAACAGCAAAGAAATTTGACAGCCAATTTCTATTCTTAAGGGATCCTTGGAGTCCAAAGCAAGAGTTATAAAATGACAGTCCTTGGACAACACTGTGACCCAGATGTATGTAGTTTGAGCCAAATAATAGCTCTAAAAAATGGAACCAGTTGCCATAAAGTTCTGGCTTTAGTTGTGACTGGGGTTTTGGTCACATGACTCCCTGACTTTTGTGTGGTAACACTCAGCAGCAGTGCCTCTTTAAAAGAATTCTTTGTCTCTGAATTGCCACCATCCCTGCTCTGCCAATTTACCTTCTCCTTCCATTGAGTTTGCAGCCACCATTTTTTTTTTAAACAGATAAGGAAACAGAGTTCTGAGAAATTAACTTATCCAAGGCTACACAATTATGAAGCAATAGAACTTCACCTGAAATCTGAGTTTCCGTACATTGTGTGCTAATATCTTTCTAAGTTGCTGCTCTCCTGTAAGCCTTGTCCCTGCATGGCCCCAGGGTGTTACCACTGTCTCCTTCTTAGCGTGGCAGCTATCCAAATTTGCAGCATTTTATCTAATGCTCTGCATAAAGATGGCTCCTAAAGGATTTGCAAGAGATAATGTCCCTCTCTAAGTAAAAGATTGGAAATGACAGACTGGGAACTCTCATTTCCTTTCTATTTAGGATGTAGAAAGGCATGAGATATTGATCTCTCCTAACATCAAAATAACACCAACAAGCTGGCTGAATTACAGAATCATGTTTTTTGAGCCCATCTGAGAGCTGAAGATGCAAATAGACCTAAATGTATTAAAATCCAGAATGTCCTTCTTAGGATAGTGGAGACCCATAGCTGCTTTCACTTCTGGTGGAGTGACAGAAGAGGAGGATTACACCCTAGATCGGGGCTAAGGGCAACTAGGCAAACCTTTAACCAGCACGAGAGCTGAGTGAAATCCCCCAGAGGCACTCCAGACCTTCAGCCCTGGTTGGGGAAGCCCTTGCTGATGGCAGGAGACAGGATGACAGAGAGGAGAAAGGTCTTCTAACCTCCAGAGAGCCAGGGATGAGATTGAAGAGCAAAGGACTCTCTCTCCAGTCCACATTCCACAGGAATGCTATAAAACAGAGAGCTCCCTGCAGTCTCTGAGTGCTAAAGTCCCAAGCCCTGCTGAAGGGTAAGTCTTGAGAACACTCCCGAACATTTGAAGCCAAAGGTGTGGAAAATCTTTTATTCCGACAAAGCTAAATCTAAGTAAAGTTGCAACCAAGTTACAGCAAAATGTAATCTAAGCCAAATTGAGAATTCTGTTTTTCAGAAGTAGAAGACCATTATATTGATCTTCTACACCATGACATTGGTCTTCTGCCCATGACTTTAATTCTAGAGCTCCTAGGCTCAGTTGGGTCAGAGGGAGCCAGAACCACCCCCTTCCCTGCCAACTGTGTTCCAAGCAGTCCAGCTCATTGCTGGCAAGATCTACATCTTATTCCACAATTAATGTCCACTAATAGTTGGCATTTATTCCTGGGGTGCTATCTGGTTTTGTACTCTATGTGATAGTATGCTAAAGGAGGATCAATAAAAGGGAGATTGTTCCTTTTTGTCTAAAAGCACTCAAAACTGGCAGAAAGGAGACATACAGCTAAATACACAATTACTTGACCTCATCTAATATATTAGAAAAGCCTATCTTTGAAGAATTGTTAGCTCTTTGAAAAGAATTCAACTAATCACTGGTCTTTACCTTTAAATGTCTCATTAGAGACACTATTAATCTGAGTAGAACATTTCCTGGTGCAATATTTGAAGGATAGAAAATCATTATTTCCCATTATCAGAGTTTTTGTCAGAAACAGATGCCCAGTGGGAGGTTCAAGGAAAAAAACCCCAACCTTTCTGTTTAGTTGATCTTAGTATCTTCCCGAAAAAATAAAGGATCATTAAATGGTTTCTTTCTTGGTGAGTCTGGGCCTCAGGAGTCTCCAGTCCTATCAGGGTCCCTGCCTTTTCTCCTTTGGTTTTGATCTTTTTGCCTTCTCTGAGCATTTGTAGTTAGCTTTTCCCTGTGTATGACTTTTTCAAGTAAGTCTTTTAAATGCTTAGCCAGTAGAGATCTGAGGTTAAACCCAAAGCAAATGATGCTGACTTGAGAATTATTTTAAAGATGGGCCTTTGCTTTCTGGTAAATATCTCGACATCCTGCTTGACATTCCCCTCAGCACAGTATTTCTGACTTCAGCCATATGTAGGGCTAGCAAGGGAACACAAGGTAGTCTGAGGGCAAGGACAGAACATACTGTGTGCTAGGCGCTAGTCTGACTGGTTCACATTTGTTACCGGCTTAATCTTTGCAACAATTCTTAGAGGTAGGTACTCTTTTTACAGAAACACCTTCATTTTTTTAGCATCAAATAGACATGGCTTCTGGTGGTTTCATGTTCCTGTGTACTGGACCCAGATCAGGGTTCAGAAAACCGTTTTCTATACCGGGTCAACTAGCAAATATTTTAGGCTTTGTAGAACATATAGTCTTCATTGCAACTAGTACTGTTGCAACATGACAACATGTGTAGACAATATGCAGATAAGTGGGTGTGGCGATGTTCCAATAAAACTTTATTTATGGACACTGAAATTTGAATGTCATGTAATTGTCATGAGTCACGAAATATTATTCTTTCGATTTATTTAAACTATGTAAGAATGTAAAACCCATTCTTAGTTTGAGGGCTGTACAAAATCAGGTGGCAGGCAGTCCAGATTTGACCTGCAGGTTTTAATTTCAGTTTAAAATGGAGATATCACTATTCTCTAATCAGATCTGAGTATCAGTCACCTGGAATGAATTGCCTTATCATTGATAAGTTGCAATGTTTAGAATTTGAAAAAGTTGCAATTTAAAAGAAATTTTTAGGTGGGTTGCAGTGGCTCACCCCTGTAATCTTTGCACTTTGGGAGGCTGAGGTGGGGGGATCACTTGACCCCAAGGGTTCCAGACCAGCTTGGGCAACATGGTGAAATCCTGTCTCTACAAAAAATACAAAACTTAGACAGATACGGTGGCATGCTGCTGTAGTCCTAGCTATAGGAGGCTGAGGTGGGAGGATCACTTGAGTCCGGGAGGTGGAGTCTGCAGTGAGCTGAGAGCGCATCATTGCACTCCAGCCTAGGCGATGGAGTGAGACCCTGTCTCAAATAAACAAATTAAATAAATAAATAAATTTAAAAATAGATTTAGCAAGTATAAGTGCCATTTTGTTACATAGATATATTGCATAGTGGTGAAGTGTGGGCTTTTCATGTAACCATCACCGGAATACTGTACGTTGTACTCATGAAGTAATTTCTCATCCCTCACTCCCTCCCACTCTCTCACCCTCTGAGTCTCCAATGTCTATTATTCCACACTCCATGTCCATGTGACACATTATTTAGCTTCCAGTTATCAATGAGAAGATGTAGTATTTGACTTTCTGTTTCTGTGTTATTAATGGCCTCCAGTTCCATTTGCCTTGCTTTTTTACAACATAAGAGGTGGATAGGAATCATGTCATTTTATGCCATGGCATGCAGGAGAGCAGGCAGATGACTCTTGACCATAAGATGTTGGTGACGATGTTGGCACCAGCCCTGACAAGCACGTTAGAACCAGGTCAACTTGCATTTGCCCATACATGGCTAGTGAGGGCAAATGCTGGGTGCAAATGCAAATTGACCATGAGCAATAACCTTGAGCAAGTTATTTTTCTCTTTGGATATCAGAACGCTCATCCAAAAAATGAAGATAAAGATTCTAACTTTCTGAATGATAAGTAAAAATATGCATATGCTTGTCAATATAAAAAATGTTATGCTGCTTGGAATTGAAGAGTTTAGTACAAGATAGCTCTGCATATGTATCTGTTATCCTCCTGATCAATACCCTTTAGTTTGGGGGTCCTTTTGGACTGCATAATATTTCATCCAATGATTTCTTTATTTAAAAGGCAGAAATTGTATGTCTTTTCATCATTACAAAATGTCTGATATGTAAAAGAGCATTTGCAGAGTATATACAATATTTGTATGATTTAAAGAATAATTGAAAAAACACCCATGATCCCCTGGCATTGTTTGTGAATGAGAACATCACCAGCTGTTCTGAAGTCTCCTACGTGCCCCTCCCAGACCACCTCCCTCTCTCCTCCCATAGGTACACTCTTCTGAATTTAGGTTGCTTATTCTCTTGTTTTGCTTTTATAAATTTACTTTATACATATGTATCAGTGAATGATGTATTGCTTCAGTTTTGCCTATTTTCACTTTCATATAAATGGACTCACACTGTATTCTCATGTCTCATTTTTCCCTATGAACATTATATTTATGAGATTCTTCCACATTGATACATACAGCCATATGTCTTTATTTTCACTTCTGTATAATTAAGTTTCTATCATATGAACTTCCCATGTTTTATGTATCCATTCTCCTGTTGATGAACATTTGGGTTGCTTCCAGGTTTTTGCTATTGCAGACAGAGTTACTAGGGTTTATTGAATAATTCTCCTAAGGTGCATGTATAGGACTCCCTAGTGTAAGTACAAACCTAAGTTAGAACTTGCCAGAGTTTGCACTTTAACTTTTCTAGGAAATGGCGGTTTGGTTGCTCTACTTTATGTTCACACCAACAAATAGGTGAGAGTTCCCAGGGTTTCCAGTGACTTTTAACATACTAGTTTTGTTTTGCTCATTTTTGAAAGCCATAGAAATAGAATCATACAGTGTATATCCATTTATATATGGTATTTTAGTCTGTTTTGTCTTGCTATGACTGAATACCAGAGGCTAGGTAATTTATAAAGAAAAGAAATTTATTTTTTACAGTTCTGGAGGCTTGGAAGTTTAAGGTCTAGGGACTGCATCTGGTGAGGGCCTTCATGCTGTTGGGAACTCTCTGCAGAGTCCTGAAGTGGTGCAAGGCAGCACATGAAGAGGGCATGAGCATGGCAAACTAAATCTATTCATGAAGGCAAAGTTAAAAGCCTCACCTCTTAATACTGTGACTTTGGTGATTAAGTTTCAACATGAGTTTTGGAGGGGGCAAATATTTGAACTGTAGCATTTGACTTCTTTTATTCAATGTTATTTTTGTGATATTCATTCATCTCGTAGTGTGCAGCTTTAAGTCAGCAATTTTCATGCCTGTATAGTATTCCATTGCCTATTCATTTTACTGTTGATAGACATTTGAGTTGTTTTCTAGTTTTTGCTATTACAAATAACACTACTATGAAAATTCTATGTATTTCTTGGTGCAACATGCACTAATTTCTGTTGCATGTACAACTATGAGTGGAATTGCTGTATTACAGGGTAAACATGTTCAACTTTAGTAGATAATGCTAAAGAGTTTTCCAGATTAGTTCTACCAAATTTCCACTAGAAGTATATGAAGGTTTCTTGTGCTGTACGTTCTTACCAGTGCTTGCTTTTGTTAGTCTTTTTAATTGTAGCTACCAGATGGAGATGTTAGTGGTTTCTCGTAGTTTTAATTTGCATTTTCTAATAGCATAGAACATAGCTGACTAGATATAGGAGTATGTGCCTCCTTCACAGAGAGGAATCAGAATAATAAGTAGATATATTTCAAACAGATAGTCTAGGAGAGACTTCTGGGATTCACCAGAGAGGAGATGGGAAGCACTAGAAGTAACAAGAGGGTTCGAGGCAGCTTGCCCAGCTGGGAACTGACTAATAGTCAGGAGAGGTTCCTGGGCATGGGGAAACAGTAAGAAAGAAACCTCCAGGGATCAGCTTTTATGATCTTGGCTATGGAAGAAACTCTTGACCCATTAGGGCCTTGGGCTTGACATGTGGAACTGCCTAAGGATTGCACAGAGACATTCCTCCAGAAAGAGAACCCACATGGAATCCCACAGGCATCTGAGCCTACAGTGGCCTCAGCTGGGAAACATTTTGAGAGCCTAGATACTGGAGAGCTACAGACGTGGTTGCTACTGCTGAGCTGCTGCAAGGAGGGTAGAGGAGAACAGGTGCTCCTACATACCCCTAGGAGGATCCCTACTGCCTTGTTGTGAGCTGCTGTTGAGACTGAGATGTGAGTGGACTGCACTCTTCACAGCTTCTTGTCCACGCTGCTTGCCTGGGAGAGATCCCACCCTCTCTATTTCCAGGCCCAAGGCACCATTTTGAGAGTTTAATGACAGACTGCCATTTGACTTTGCACTGTTTGGGTTGATGTGGTTGCAGTTGCCACCTGGCCAAGGAGGGACAGGGAAGCCAGGCTCTCCTCTCATATATAGGACAATACCTACCGCCCTGCAGTGGGCTGCTGTGAGACTGAGATGTGAGTGGACCACACTCTCCACAGCTTCTTGTCCATACTTCCTGCCTGGGAAGGGCTCTGCTGTCCCTGATCATAAGTCTTAGGTGTCATGTAGAGAGTTTAACACTGGGCTGCACTCCACCGTGAGCCGAGTTCAAGTTGTCATGGCTGCAACCACTGTCCACTTGAGGAGGGACAAGGCTCTCTTTTGCATACCCAGGACAATACCCACTGCCCTGCTAGGGGCTGCTGTGAGATAAAGACTCAAGTGGACCGAAACTCAAGAGGATATAACAATTCAAGATATATATGCTCCCCAAATCAGTGCACACCAATTCAAAAAACAAATATTACTAGACCTAAAGAAAGAGACAGACAGAAATACAATAATAGTGGGAAGGTCAACACCCCACTCACAGTACTAGACAGATCATCAAGACAGAATATTAACAAAGAAACATTGAACTGAAGTTGGACTTTAGACCATGTAGACTTAGACATTTACAGAACATTCTACCCAATAGCTACAGGAAATACATTCTTTTCATCAGTACATGGAAAAATCTCCAAGATAGACCATATAGTAGTCCACAGAAAATGTCTTAACAAATTTTTTAAAAATTGAAATTGTATTAAATGTCTTCCCAGACCACAGCAGAATAAAGCTAGAAATCCGTACCAAGAGGAATGCTTGAAACTATACAAATACATGGAAATTAAACAGCATATTCCTGAATGATCACTGGATCAATAAGGAAATTGAGACAAATTTTAAAATTTTGATGAAATCAATGAAAATGAAAACACAATATAACAAAACCTGTGGAATATAGCAAAAGCATTGCTAAAAGGGAAATTTATAGCATTAAACGCCTACATCATAAAAGTAGAAAGATCACTAACCTAACATCGTACCTGAAGTAACTAGAAAAACAAGAACAAACAAAACACACACTTAGCAGAAGAAATAACAAAGATCAGAGCAGAACGAAATGGAGACAAAACATTACAAAAGATCAACCAAACAAAAAGTTGGTTCTTTTGTTTTTGAGAAAAGATAAACGAAATTGATAAACCATTATCTAGACTAACCAAGAAAAGGAGAAGATCCAAATAACACAATCAGAAGTGAAAAAGGAGACATTACAACTGATACCACAGAAATTCAAAAGATCATCAGGGACTGTTATGAACAGCTGTATACTCACAAACCAGAAAAACTAGAGGAAATGAATAAATTTCAGCCTCACAAGATTGAACCAGGAAGAAATAAAACTTCTGAACTGGCCAACAATGAGTAGTGAGACTGAGTCAGTAATAAAAAAAAAAAATCTCTCAACAACTATAACAACAACAACCAAACAACATCCATCCAGGACCAGATGGATTCACAGCTGAATTCTAGAAAACATGCAAGGAAGAACTAATACCAATTTTCCTGAAACTGTTCTAAAAAATAGAAGATGAGAGACTTCTCCTTAACTCATTCTGCAAGGCCAGTATCACCCTGATACCCAAAACAAAGAAGGACACAACAAAAAAGAAAATTATAGATAAATATCCCTGATGAACATAAATGCAAAAATCTTCAACAAAATACTAGCAAATCAGATCCAACAACACATAAAAAGAAAATACACCATGATCAGGTGGGATTTATCCCAGGGATGCAATGATGGTTCAATATACATAAATCCATAAATGTGATACATCACATACAGAATTAAGGACAAAAACCACATGATCACCTCAATAGATGAAGAAAAAGTGTTTGATAAACTTCAGCATCTCTTCATGAGAAAATCCTCAACAACCCAGACATAGAAGGAACATATCTTAATATAATCAAGGCAATATATGACAAACCCACAGTCAACATCGTATTTAATAGGATAAAGTTCAAATCATTCCCTCCAAGAACTGGAACAAGACAAAGATGGCCACTTTCATCACTCTTTTTCAACATAGTACTGGAAGTCTTTGCTAGAGCAATCAGGCTGGAGAAAGAAAAGACATCCAAGTTGGAAAAAAGGAAGTCAAATTATCCCTGTTTGGTGATGGTGTGGTTTCTATCTAGAAAACCCTAAAATCTCTACCAAAAGATTCCTAGATTTGATAAATGAATTTAGTAAAGTTTCAGAATACAAAATATATATGAAGAAATTGGTAGTATTATTATACACTGTATTAGTCAATTTTCATGCTGCTGATAAACACACATCCAAGACTGGGAAATTTATAAAAGAAAGAAGTTTATTGGACTTACAGTTCTACATTGCTTGGGAGAGCTCATAATTATGGTGGAAGGCAAGGAGGAGCAAGTCACATCTTACATGGATGGCAGCAGGCAAAGAGAGCTTGTGCAGAGAAACTCTCGTTTTTAAAACCATCAGATCTCGTGCAACCCATTCACTATCACGAGAACAGCAAGGGAAAGACCCGCCCCCATGATTCAATCATCTCCCACTGGGTTGCTCCCACAACACATGGTCACTTGAGGTCAGGAGTTCAAGACCAGCATGACCAACATGGTGAAACCCCATCTCTACTAAAAGTACAAAAATTAGCTGGACCTGGTGGCATGTGCCTGTAATCCCACCAGCTACTCAGGAGGCTGAGGCAGGAGAATCCCTTGAACCTGGGAGGCGGAAGTTGCAGTGAGCCAAGATCATGCCACTGCACTCCAGCCTGGGTGACAGAGCAAGACTCCATCTAAATAAAAAAATAAATAAATAGTCCTGGGAAATTTGATAGTTTCATGCAGAAAAGTGAAAGTGGACCTATACATCTCTCCATAAACAAAAATTAAGATGGATTAAAGACCTAAACATAAGACCTTGAACTATAAAAATCCTAGAAGAAAACCTAGGAAAAACTCTTCTGGACATTGGCCAAATAATTTGTAACCAATTCCTCTAACTAAAATGTAACAAAACAAAAACAGGCACATAGGACTTAATTAAACTAAAATGCAACAAAACAAAAATGGGCAAATGGGACATAATTAAACTAAAAAGCTTCTGCACAGCAAAAGAAATAACAGAGTAAACAGACAACCTACAGAATGGGAAAAAATACTTGCAAACTAAGAGTCTGACAAAGGGCTAATATCTGGAATTTACATGGAACTTAAACAGCTCAACAAGAAAAAACAACCCCCCTTAAAAAACAAGCAAAGGACATGAAAAGCCGTTTTTCAAAAGAAGACATCCGAGTGACCAAAAAATGCTCAACATCACTAAACATCAGAGAAGTGCAAATTAAAACCACAAAGAGAGACCACCTTACACCAGTCAGAAAGGCTATTATTAAAAAGTCAAAAAACAACAGATGTTTTCAAGGATGCAGAGAAAAGAAAACACTTATAACATGTTGGTAGGAATGTAAATTAAAACAATTTTTGGGGGGAACAGTGTGGAGATTTCTCAAAGAACTAAAAATAGAACTACTATTTGATCCAGCAATCTCACTATTTTCCCTTTGTGTATATGTATCTACCCAAAGGAAAAGAAATCATCATATCAAAAAGATACCAGCACTCATATGTTTATTACAGCAGTATTCACAATGGCAAATATATGGAATCAGCTAAGTGTCTATCAATGGAGAACTGGACAAGGAAAATGTGGTGTGTGTGTGTGTGTGTGTGTATATATATCACATTTATATATTATATATACAATATTATTCCACATTATATATATACTCATATAATATATAATAGTATTCCATGCTATATATATTATATATACACACACATTATATATAATATATATAGCATGGAATATTATTGATCCATAAAAAGAATGAAATCATGTCTTTTGCAGTAACATGGATAGAACCAGAGGCTATTATTCTTAATGAAATAACTCAGAAACAGAAGAGGCAAATACTGCATGTTCTCGCTTGTAAGTAGGAACTAAACAGTGAATACACATGGGCATATAGAGGAGAGTAATAGACATTGGAAACTACAAGATATGGGATGGTGGGAGGAGGTGAGGGTTGAAAAATTACGTATTGGGTACAATGTTCACTATTTGGGTGATGGTTGCATTAAAAGCCCAGCTTTTACCACTATGCAATATATGAACATAGGAAATCACTTGTGCCTCCTAAATATATAGAAAATAGACATTAAATATAAAATAAAATAATTTACATTTTCTTGATCATAAGAAGCTAAGCACATTTTCATGTAGTTATTGGCTAGTTAGATGTCCTATTTGGTAAGTGCCTATTAAGTCTTTTGCCTATTGTGTGAGGTTGGGGGCGTGGTTACTGGTTTTGAAACACGTTTTGTTGCTCTTTATTGATTTACAGGAGTTTTAAAAATATTCCAGATAGGTGTCCTTCTTTGGTTGTACGTGTTGCTGACAGCTTTTCCCATACTGTAGCTTGCCTTTTTCCTCCCTGGCTGGTATCTCCTGATGAACAGAGGTCCTTGAGTTTAAGGGTTTGTCCTCAGGGGCTGTGTGGCACTGGTACCCTGCTGCCATCTGGGATTGGCTGTGATTGGAAATTAGATGCTCATCAGATTTAGGAAGGACAGGTAAGTGGTCAGAAAGAGACCACCTAGGCAAGGAAAAATTATTCACTTTTCAAAGTGAACATCCAAATGATAACCTTCCACAATTATCTTGTTCCTATACTGAATAGGGTATGCTTTAAAAACAAACTTGAATTTTATGAATGGACAACATGTAGCTTTTAAAAAGGTGGTGACAGTTCAATGAATAATGAGAATGGCTAGCTCTGTAGATCAGAGGAGTACTTATTAGTGGGTGGGAGAATGAGGGCCTTTCAAGTAAACTGGGAGGATCACCCTGGAGCAAAGCTGATTGCCCAAGGCTATGGGAGGCACAGGGCTGCTTTGGCTCTGGTCCTGGTTCACTTTGGTCTTGGTCTGGGTCATTAGGGCGAAGTTCTGCATTGAGGGCCAGAAGAGTGGGTTGTTGCTTAGTGACATGCTGGGTATTTTAACTTCTTTGTCCCTAATTGGGAAGGTGAGATGAGTATACAAATGAGTGTGTGTTTGTGTGTGTGTGTGTGTGTGTGTGTGTATGCATGAGAGAAAGAGAGCTCAATAATATGTGAATTCAATAATTTTTTTATTTTTATTTTTATTTTTTATTTTCTATTAAGGCAGGATCTTTCTCGCTCTGCCACCCAGGCTGAAGGACAGTGGCATAATCATAGTGCACCACCATATCTGGCTAATTAATTTTTTTAGAAGAGACCTTGCTACATTGCCAGGCTTGTTTTGAACTTCTGGACTCAAGTGATCCTCCCACCTTAGCCTCCCAAAGTGTTGGGATAACAGGCATGAGCCACTGCACCCAGCCTGACTTCAATAATTTTCTGTATGGTTTATCTGTTGGTGGAGAGTAAGATATTACTTCAAAAACTTAAGAGAGAGATGGAGAGAGAAATGCCATATGGATGAAGAAAACCTTCCAGAAATCTCTTTTCCCATCCCTGTCAATATAGTTGTTAATTTTCCTGAGTCCATTGTTACTTTATCAAAAGGAAAAAAATTATAATGACTATGTCTTGAAAAGAAAAGAATCAAAGAAATGGCCCGAGATAGTAATTGCTGGATCGAAAGGGCCCACAAGTACTGACTGGGATGAATACATAAAGATATTCTCTATGTACATATATCACAGTGAAATTTCAGAACACTAGAATGAATAAGGAAATCTTGAAAAGCTTTAGACTTTATTTTTCTAAAGCACAAATTTGACTTAATCCCTCAGAAGTACTCTGTAGATGGCTTTACAAATGATCTTTTCTATTAAAAGAAAACGGTGGCTGGGTGAGGGGGCTCATGCCTGTAATCCCAGCACTCTGGGAGGCTGAAGCAGGTGGATTGCTTGAGGTCAGGACTTCAAGACCAGCCTGGCCAACATGGCAAAACCCCATCTCTCCTAAAAACAAAAATTAACCAGGAGTGGTGGTGGGTGTCAGTAATCCCAGCTACTTGGGAGGCTGAGGCAGGAGAATCATTTGAACCCAGGAGGCAGAGGTTGCAGTGAGCCGAGATCATGCCACTGCACTCCAACCTGGGCAACAGAGTGAGACTCTGTCTCAAAAAAAAAAAAAAAAAAAGAGAAAAAGGAAAAAGGTGGCATATATGGCAATCTTCCCTTCCTTCACTGAGTCCTTATGGATAACAGGAAAAGCATTAGAAAAGGAATAGAAGAAAATATCATTGTTGGATCAGAAATCCTGCAATATCTCTGGAAGACAGGAAACAGAAGGGATCCAGGCCAAACACAGACATAGAATAGCACTGGTTCTGGGTGCTTCCAGGAATACACACAACAGCCAACACAGTGAGTGGGCAACTACATTTGAAGCAAGTGGACAACTTTGACCCCTCCCTCTGGTTGCTTTGTGCTGAGTCACGGGCAGCAGCAGGCTTAAGGGGAAGGTACCCTGTGTGTGTGCCTAGAACTAGAAGCTTTGGCCCCAAATCAAGTTACTGATACATGCTGCATTAGTTGTTCTTGCTTTGCTATAAAGGACTACCTAAGACTGGGCAATTAAGAAGTTTAATTGGCTCACAGTACCACAGGCTGAACAGGAAGCGTGACTGAAGAGGCCTCAGGAAACTTACAAACATGGCGGAAGGCAAAGAGGAAGGAGGCACGTCTTATGTGGCTGGAGCCTGAGGAAGAGAGAGCAGGGGGAGGTGCTACACACTTGTAAACAACCAGACACACTGGTAAACAACCAGATCTTGTAAGGACTCACTATCCCGAGAACAGCAAGGGAGAAATCTGCCCCCGTGATCCAATCACCTCCCACCAGGCCCCTTCTCCAACATTGGGGATTACAATTCGACGTGAGATTTGGGTGGGGACACAAATCCAAATCATATCACATGCTCTTCCACATGGCACATCCCACTCTTCCCTCAACTTCTGGAGGCTGATACATCAAATACATCAAATACCTCTGGAGGCTGATACATCAAATACATCAAATATTATAAAAAATTATAATAGCAAATTCCTGCTATTCCAACAGGAATCGCCAGACACTTAAGGAAACATCAGCTCCATGAATTAGAGACTCTGAGTCAGCATACAAAATGACCTTCACCAAGAAAGCAGCATTAATGCAGCCCACAAGATTGAACCTTAATAGAAATGAGTGGTACCCTCAGAGGGATAAGAGGAATTCATGATCGTAAGCTGAGAACAGACTGCTGTTTCAAGATGCACATAGATATATGCATTGGAAATGAAATATTTCATTGATATGTTTAAAAAAAAATCAATGAGAGAAGCAGTAGAATGTGCACAGCTGAAGAATAAATTAGCAGGCTGGATGTTTGAATTAAGAAATAATTCAGAGCATAGTACCAAAAGACAGAGATATAAAGAATGAAACAAAGATTAAAAGACATGGAAGATAGACCTAGGAGTTTCAAGACCCATTTATTAGGGCCTCTTAAAGCAGATAAGAGAGAGAGAGTGGTAGAGAGAGTGGTGGAGGAAGTGGAGAAGGGAAGAAAAGAATGAAATAGTCAAAGAAAGATATGCGTTGTTGGATTAAAAGGATCTACACTGTGCTGCTCATGATGAATAAATAAAGATGCTCCCTAGACATACCACAGTGATTTCAGACACCAGTGTAACTCCAGTGCACTAAAGGTAAAGAGATTGTGAAGGGCTCTAGGAAGAAAGTAGATGGGATACTGTTTTCATTTAGAGGCATGATGACTCTTCGCTATCTTGAGGGGGTAGGGGTGGGAATCCATCTCTGGAAATGAAATTAAGTAGAGATAGATTTAATATTGTAATATAATTTTACATTTTGAAAATAAAATGAATTCCTGTTGTTTTCTTTAGCAAACTCTGCTTGGTTGCTAGAATGACATAATTATCCTTGGGGAGCGATTGAGATTCTCTAAAATACATGTGGAATATTAATATTAGTCAAAGTGGGGTCTTTGAAATGTTGCATAATCTTTGTTTAGATGCTAGCCCTGAAAGGGCTTCACGGTCATCTATATTTGTAGGCCTTTTCTCCCTGAGGCCAAGACTTTGTTTACTACTTTGCAGGACAGTGCTAGGACTAGTGGTTGAGATTTCCTTTGAAATCCAGAGCTCTCTGTGGGATGGTTGACAATTCTTTTGGCCCTGATGGCTCTGTTTAGGCTTGTTGATGGGGTAACAGGATTGTGCATTTTGTTTTCCCTGAGCTTGAAGGCATGCCATTTACCCTGGATAATGTTTTTAATTATCAGAAAGAACAGATGATGAGTTTTATTTCGTATTAAGATTGAATTTGCAAGGGCCTACTTATTGGTAACTCGATAACCTTGATTAACTGTGCGGGTCACTGGAGTGCTCAGAGTGTGTGTGGGTTTGTTATGGAACAATTAGCTAGAGAACACAAGCTCGGCTTCCTTAGCAAAGGACTACTTGTGGTGAGAAATAATGATCAGTCTTACTGATTCCTATTTATGTAAGGGTTTTTCTTCTTATTTAGCTTAGACCGCCATACTTTACTGAATAAAGGGATTCCATGTTTCTATTCTTTTCCATTTTAACTTCCTTAACTTTTCCTGTGTGATTTTAGGGGGCAGAGCCCACCAGTTGCTGAATTTAACTTGCTCCTGAAAGCTCACACTTTGGAAACCTACGGGGTGGATCCTCACCCGTGCAAGGTAACTGCCCCTCACAGCAGGTCACCATATAATGGTTGTTTTGCAAAATAAAAGAGAGAGTTTATCTGTGCACAGGCCTGGCAGAGCCTTGTTAAATCTTTCCCACAGCCTGGCCCACAGTCCCTCATTGGAAGGGACAACAGTGGGCTGCTGTTACCTGTTTTGGCAGCTGATTTTCTCCGTCGGAGTCTTCCAATTGTTCATTGATTGCTATGTGGTAGCCACATTTTCCTAAATTAATGTCCATGGATTCACTCATCAAATAGCTGGTTTGGCCCCTGAGGAGTTTCAGGCTCCTGACACATTTACTTTCAAGGCCATTGACAGCAAGAATGCAGTCTTTAAAAATGGGAAAGTGGAAGGAAAAAAAAGAAAGATTTCAAGTTGCGTTTTGGCATTAGGAACACTTGTTTTTATTTTTTCCTTTATTTATATTTGATAGTATTTCTCTCAAGGATGAAACACAGACTACTTACATCAGAATCTCCTGGGCCTCCCCCCAGAGCAACTAAATCAGAATTCTGGGGGTACAACTGGGGAATCTGCCTTTTTAATCAAGTTCCCAAGGAGACATTTTCCATAAATGTTTCACTGAAGCAATGTTCTTCTTTCCATATATTAGACTATGCATCAGCCAGACACTAGTCCTAATCCTAAACTAAGCATTTTATCAGTTAGGCTCTTAAAGATAAGTTCTGGAGTTTTAGTGGCATATTTCTTTACCCAGATTGGACTGCCTGATATTTGGTAAAGCATTAGTCCTATAGGTCTCAGCTTGGGCTGCTCATTAGAAGCACCTGGAGAGCTTCATGAGCCCCTGCTGGCCAGAACACATTCCACACCAATTATGTCAGGATCTGCCGGGGATGGAGACCAGGCTCCCCAGGTGTTTCCAATGTGCAGCCAAGGCGGAGAGTCAGGGTTACTTGTCCATACTGGCATTTACATCCTCTTGTTCTGCCTACACAAATGTGTTGGAATATTTACCAGCAGCTCTTTCCTAGAATGGTATTAATCAGTTTATTCATTTTAGTGAATTGACTTTTACGCAGAAATTTGAACTCTATTTTAATTTCTTGGAGACTGGCTTGATCTTTGTGTTGTTATTCCTTTGCCTTCACTTATCTACGAGATGCTTAGTTTTCCTGGTCTAGGCTGGAAGCACAGTAAGCTTTTCTGGAGATATTTTTATACTGAAATTTCCAGAAAATTCGATGCTCAGGGCTTTGGTTTCATCACGTTAGAGTGCTAATGGCAACCAGGAACAGTTTGCTCACATTACAAAGCAGACCTGGAACACAGGCAGCCCCAGAAGACACTTGGAGGTAGACATAGTGATTTGGGACTAATTTATATTTTTCCAGGAGGTTCCTAGAGGGCAGAAGGTCCACTCCTCAAAGGGAAAAGCTACATATTGCTGGACTTCACCCAGACTTTGAACAGCTTGCTCTTAGAAGTTCCATCTCAGAAACTTAGTTTATCGCTATAATCATAGCAATTAGTCTCAACCTAGGGTGAGGAGGAATGAGTATATTGGTTATCATTTATTTTATTTTCCTCAATCTAAACAGATTTTTCTATCTTTTTCCCAGGATTCAACAGGCACAACAACATTTTTAGGATTCACAGCTGCAGGCTTTGTGGTATTCCAGGGAAATAAGAGAATCCATTTGATAAAATGGTGAGTGCCTCTTTGGAAAACTGACTTTCCATTTTTCTTAATCTTGATTCCTCTGTTCCCTCCTTGGCTTCTTGGGCAAGTATCAGGTAAAATGCCTGGTATTCATTTCCTTGCCTTGGAGCTTCATCATAAAGCGATATAACATCTAGGTTGCCTTTGGTGGGGACTTGGAAATGCCAAGCTGAGGAGTCAACTTAGGAGGCGTGGGCTCAGGGGCTCTGCCTTCAAAGAGAAGGTATCCAGTATTTCCTCACCAGTAGCTTCTACTGCTGTGGCTAAGGGGGGCACATGGATGGGTCAGGGCAGGGTAAATGTTTGAGTTCCCATGAACAACTCAGGATCCACTCTCCCCAACTCATTTCTTTCCACTCTCCTCCTCTGTTGAATCCTGGGTGCAAACTTACCCTTTGTGATCCAGTGTATCCATGAAGATACTTTTGGCAAAAGGTAGCAGGAATGTCTACTCATGATGGCTTACAAATAAGAGGACTAATCAGCCCACAAAGCAAACGTGGAGCAGTTCCACAGTCTGTTAACTTAAATGCCTGTTAACTTAAATGCTGGGAAGGATTTAGGTCTCTTTTTTTTTTTTTCTCTGCCGTCCTTGGGCAGGCTCATTGGTCCTGAGGCTCCCGCTCCCGAGATGGGCATGCGTGCGACTGGCCTGCACATCTCCCCACGGCAACGCCCAGAGCCTGGAGGAGAGCAGCCCCTTCCATGTGTCTCCTTTTCAAACAAGGATAATTTTTCAGAAGCCCTGTGGGAGACCTCCTGTATATCTAATTGGACAGAATTGGGTCACATGTTTCTATTTAAACCAGTCTTTGCTGAAAAGAATGGGAACTCCAATACATAAGAACACAGTTCTTTTGTAAACAGGGAAAACAGGAGTGAACATTTTGCAGCGCAGTGGATTTGCTTCTTGGAAATGGATGCAGAGGGAGGAGAAACTCAGATACTGTGAATCCACGTCATTTCATGAACTGAATCTGAAATCAGCACGTTCTTCCCACCTTGCTAAGTGGGCTGGGCAATTAATATTGTTCTGGTCATTAATGTTAACGAACACTAGAACTTCTTGGAAGAAAGATGCAGCCTGATTGTAAATAATAGAATAAATAATTCTGAGCTGTGTGTGGATCCTCTCTCGGGAAGAGAATCGCCGTATAATTTACTCAGGGCTTTTCGCTGCCCATTAGACCTTCACCAATGATAAGATAATATCTTGTTTCACTGCAGTCTGCCTGGCATTTTTGAGTCAGTCAGATTCCTATGGGAAACCCAGGTACCTTGGTTAGCTGCCACTTTTTTTCTTCTTACCCAGAGATTTTCTTTTCTTAGGCCAGAT
Organism: Chlorocebus sabaeus; assembly: GCF_047675955.1. Taxonomy (NCBI): domain Eukaryota; kingdom Metazoa; phylum Chordata; class Mammalia; order Primates; family Cercopithecidae; genus Chlorocebus; species Chlorocebus sabaeus. The sequence goes on from NC_132915.1 coordinate 14,449,819, forward strand.
GTCTGCAAATTGAAGTTTGAAGGGAAGACATTTTATGTGATTGGCACCCAGAAGGAGGTCAGATACTGCTTTTTTTAACTGCCTGTTATTGTGTGTGCATGAGAGAGATTCAGGAATAAAATATGCCATTAGTATTGTAGTCAACAAAGACCATGACTTTGAAGTGTTTGATGATAATGAAAGCTTATGCTGAAAATATTTTAGAGGCAAACAAATGAGTACTGGGTTTGTACATTGAGCAATAAAGTCAGTGAGCAATGCTGATTGTACACCCCTGTGTACAAAACAGACTGGGATAGACTTTGGAAATAAAAGATGGACCCTCTCCCTACCTCTTTTTGCCAAGATACAGACATATGAAACAAATAAAGAATAGTTACAAAGCTAAATATCAACAACCAGTGCTCATTGGAGTGTTATAAACAGAGCCTATTCATCCAGAGAGTCTTAAAACAAGGGAGTTACTAGATATAGGTTGTGGGTTCACCAGAGAATGCATTTGTGGGGAGACCATTAACAAAATATTAAGCCTCAGAGCTAGCTCTAGAAATTTGCAAGTTTTCTTGTCATTAGTTATCAACCCAAGTACTAGTTAGGCAAATATGTTTTTAGGCTAATTCCAGTGTGACAGAGAGGTAAATGATGCCTGGAGTGTTGAGAAGCACTGTGAGGCTGATTTTGATCAGAAACAGGTCCTAAATACATTAGTGATATCTGCAAAGGGTGAGGGAGGGGTAAATACCATGTTAACGACACTGTAAAGAACACAGCAATATGTTAAGTTACTTCAAGTCTGTGTGATAGGAGACAGAATACAAAGAGGTAAACACCTGAAAAAAAAAAAAAAAAAAAACCATGGAAAGTGTAAGTGGTGTTTTACATGCCTTTTCTTGTTTTGTTATTTTTTAATTAGAAAAAAGCCATGTTGGCATTCCATACTTCAACACCAGCTGCCTGCAAACATCTTTGGAAGTGTGGAGTGGAAAACCAGGCCTTTTATAAGTAAGTGGCTTTTATTCACTTAATTACAGCTTTTAAAATCACCCATGGAATTCTTTATATTTTGCAAATGGCTGCATATTTATTTCTTTTAATACAGTTTTTAAAATTATATTTAAGTAAATTAAAATTTCGTGCATTGTTCAGGGTGACTCCCAGTGATTGTCGGCTTGTTGGCCTGACCAAGTCCTGAGCTCTGTGTTGGATGTTTCTTATGGAATGGCTGTGGGCCACTGTGTGTGCGTGTGTGTGTGTACATTTCAAATAACTATTTCCACAAAATGTGTCACAGGATCAATTTTTGGTTGCCCTCCTCCCCCCACCCCCACAAAGCAGACCTTGAGATAGAGTTTGGTGCAAGTAGCTTATTTGGGATGTAATCAATGGACATACCAGTAGGGGAGTGGCGGGAGGGGGGTGAGATGGGGAAGCAACATAAGATGCATTATTGAGCAGATCACTACCATGGACAATGGCTCAGATCTTCTTAGGAACTCTGGGACATGGTGTCATATGCCTCACAGTTCTCCTGCTGATGGGCAAAGAGGTGGGGCTGTTATATCTACAAATTCCCCATTTATTTTGGTTGAAGGCTGCTTTGGGGGCCAGAATTAATACTCTCTGATATTTCTGGCTTACTCTGAGTATGGGTTGGACGTGCTTTCACAGCCAGAAACAGAGACCTCTGGCAGAGAGTCACCTGTGTTCATAGTAAGAAGGCTTCAGTGTATTGAAAACAGAGCCGAAGGTTTATGGGTGGAATGCTGTCAGAGCCTAGGATCATAGAAAGTAGGTGCTGGACAAGACTTCAGAAACCATCTGTAAAGCTCTTGGGTTTCAAAAGAAGTTCAAACTGAGGTCTGTCCATGGAGTTACACCTTCTCCTCTGAGAGACACTTGCTGACTGGAAAAGCAGTGGTAGTGGATGCAACTAAGAACCTATTCCAGCCCTGCTCAGGCCATCAGCACTGTACAGCCCTGGACCTCATCCAGGGGTCTCCCTGGATGACTGGGAGACTTTGATCAGTCTCCCTGCCCCTTACAGTGAGATTCTGTCTTACTGATTAGAGTCATCTCCCTGAAAATGATATCTCTGGGCTTTGGCTGATGAGAACCATCAGGAGAATGATGGCTTGGATAATGATTTTGAAACAAGTTTCAGCCACAGAATACTTTTGCTTAATCTGAAGTGTAGGAAAAGCCCAGCATGTAAAGGAGATGAAAAGAGAAGTTGCGGTGGTCGATGGGGCCTTGGTTGGGATTGGAGATTGCAGACTCTTTGTCCGTTGTTCATTGCTCTTCAGGAGCTGGGGTGACCAGTTGTCCAGGTTACCTATGCCTTTCCTAGGTTTAGCACTGACATCCCCATATCCCAGGAAACCCATCAGCCCTGGGAAAACCCAGGAGCATAATTTGAACACCACTGGGTGAGATGATGCACAAAATGCTGTACTAGGAATGACTGGACAAGGTGATGTGTACCAGTGGACCTTCCTGTGACCACCACCGCCTCAAGGTCTTTGTGTGCCTCCTGCATGTTTGGGGACTGATAAGGAAGGAGATCATTTGGCCTTTGGAAAATCTGCATGTCTAGAAGCTTTCACCCACATGAGAGTTCAGAGAGGGAAACACAGACGGTTTGACATTCTCAGTCTTTAGTTGGAGCCTTAGTGGTTTTTTATTTTGTTTTTAAAAAAATATTTTTAAAATGGAAATCTAATTTACATACCATAAAATTTACCCTTTTAAAGTATACAGTTTTGTGGTTTTTAGTGTAATTTGCAAAGTGATATAGCCATTATCACTATCTAATTCCAGAATATTTTTATCCTTCACAAAATAAACCTTATGCCAATTAGCAGTCATTTCCCATTTCCTCCTCCACCCAGCCCCTGGCAACCACTAATCTAATTTCTGTTTTTATGGATTTACCTATTATAAACATTGTGTATAAGTGGAATCATAAACGATGTGGCCTTTTGTGCCTGTGTCACAGAATGTCTCCAAAGTTCACCCATGTTATAGCATGTCTCAGTACTTCATTCCTTTTTATGATTGAATGATACTGCATTGTTTCGATAGACCACATTTGGTTTATCCATTCATCAGTTGATGCTCACTGGGGTTGTTCCCTCTTTTTAGCTACTATGAGTAATGCTGCTATGAGCATTGGATACAAGTTTTTGCGTGGACAGTTCTCTTGGGCATATACCTAGAATGGAACTGCTGGATCATAGCGTAACCCTATATTTAGTTTTTAGAGGGCCTGACACATGGTTTTCAGTGCCTAAGCTTTTGGAACTCTTCTGTTCTTTCTTGAATGAAACCGTCTGTTTCCTGTCAAAGGATAACTTAGAGATGTTCAGTTAGTTATTTTCAGTGAATATTTTCTTGCATATGAGGGAATTAATAAATGGAGTGAAGAAACTTGGCAAAAACAAGATCTGTCATAACATAATTTTATTACAGAATTTTATATATCTGTACTATATATCTGTACTGGATCTGATCTCTATTTTTTTAACCTGTATTCATTATTTTTATTTAGGTTAAAGTCACGTAACATAAAATTAATTATTTTAAAGTGTACAATTCAGTGGCAGAGTATGTTTAAAATGTTGTCCAACCATCATTTCTATCTATTTCCAAATATTTTCATCAATGCCAAAAGGAAGCTATATACTCCCTGAGGAGTTACTCTCCCTGGTTCCTTTCTCCAAGATTTCTATTGGATTGTAGATTTTTACATACCAGCATGTCAGTTCTGTAATCGATTTGAACTCTCTGAGGGCAGGAACGAGGTTCTGCTTGTCTTTTTCTTTCCTGAAGATCTCAGGCACTGAAAACATGTTTACTAGCTCAGATTGGTAAGGCATGGCTCCTGTCCTCAGGAGATTGTTATTTCATGTAAGAGACCAAGAGGGAAGTGAACAACAACAAAAAAGGCTGGAGAGGAATCCAGAGGAGAGGGTGAGTCTTGCCGCCAGGGGAGCTAGGAGGTAGAAGACCCTTTTAGGTGGGGGAAGGCCATCCCAGCTCTGGTGGGGTACCACGGCAGGAACGTGGAGGATGCATTTTGCAAGACATGAGTGGCTACAAGGTTGGAGCAGAAGATAGATGAGGTAGAAAAAGAGGTGATCAGGGACCAGGAGGTCTTGGGGCCAGACACAGAGGGCTTGATCGGTGCAAAAGAGGCAACAGAGGTGCAATAGGTGTGGTTGATCGTTCTTTACGTGCAGACAGGCCTATGGGAGGGGGTGATACAGGAGAACACCCAGCAGACAGGCGTTCCTTTAGAGCCACACAGCAAGTTTTGCTTGGAAGGACTTTGGCACAGCCTTGAAGATACTTTAGTGAAATCGCCGGGTCCATATCAAAGAATAACTTGGAGACATTCATTTGCTATTTCACGCACGTTGTCATATGCAAGGAAGTCAGTTGGGAGACAGAGTTAAATAAAGGCAAAAACAAAATTGAGAGGAGAAAGGGAGAGGAAAACCCAGCAATCTGGGGAATGTGTTTTACACATTTTGGGGAAGCAGATTAGCTGGCAGCTAGTAAGGAAGGTATTCTGATAATTTTATCATGAACTAGGTAGGTCAACTTGGCATGTTGGAGAAGTCCCTTCCAGTCACTTGTGGATGCTTCGGAAGACTTGAAGGGTTTAGCTGTGGGCACAAGTGACAAATTGTATACAGTTGACCAGTCTTTGCATTGGAACTTTGGCTATAGTTAACCAAGCTACCCTCCTCTTATTCGACTTCTAAACCTGAATGTTTATAGCGATCTGAGATTTGCCTGAACATTTTGTTCCTCCATTATCCCATAATCATCCTTGTTCCTGAGGAAGGAGGGGAAGTATCACTTGTTCTGGCCCAGCTGTGGGACCTTGGCCAGGTCACTTTATTGCTGTCTGGCCTCAGCCTCCTCACCCGTAGAATGAATGGGCCTGGGACTGACCTGGGTGCATTTGCTTGCACCACTGGGGCATAGCGTAACGAGTGTGAGCTTTGGAAGTCAGTGGGCTTGGTTCCAAATCTTGACTCTGTTATTTATAGCAGTGTGGCCTGGAACAAAGCTCTTAATTTCTTGGAGCCTCATCTTTATTTTTCATCTGTGAAATGAGACTGAATTACCTGCCTTGCTGTGTTCAGTTCTGCCAGGCATATGAACCATTGATAAACAGAAGCTGCTGCTCTATTACTGCCCCCTCTGCTATCGGTTAGAGTATTTTGAGCAGCAGTTGGATGAAGAGCCCATTCCTTTTCATTTGGAAGGCTCTGATTCTGGTAACCTCAGGGGTATGCCTGCTTCCTCCACTGTGCCCACCCTTCCCCGGGCAGAGGTCCTGGCCCTGCTTCTAGATCTGTCCCACTGGCCCTGCATTTTAATGGTTTCAGCTGGCAGAGCAAGGCCCTGATCTTGTTTCCTGGATGGTTTCTTCCTTCCATTTTTACTTCACCTGCACGGGAGCGGGGAGGCCCCGGGGCCTCTGCTTGCGAATTCCCCAGTGTGCTTTTAGGACGCAAATGCGCTTGCTGGTTGTCAGCTGGCCAATGGCCACAGATCTGTTTTGAAAGCCCTGGCTCTGAGATCTGCCTGGGAATGGAGCCCAGACGCAGAAACTCTGATGTTTTCCCGCCTACTCCAGACCCCAGGGGATCTCCAGCACAGACTTATTCACCATTTAAGAGCTTCCTTTATACCATGTGTGGTCTATCATGGTGCTGCCAGCCCCAGAGCTCACTGTTTCTGGGTGCTGGTCCACTGAAAGCACACTGGATGCATTGAGGGATTCAGGGGCTCACTGATGTTTTCATTCACAGCGTCTTTATCTCACACTTTTTGCTGTGTACTAGATACATGGTTGAGGCTGTATGACACTCTCTGTTCCCAATTTGTTTTGGAATTGTGTGCAGGGGATAAAAGCAGTTCCTAGTACATTTCTTATTCAGAGTTTGGTGTACATTTTGTCAAAGAAACAGTATTATGCTTGGTAAGTAAGAACCCAGACTAGCTCCCTAAACAAGTGCCTCTCACACTTTAATGCACACATGAATGAGCTGGGGAGCTGGTTAAAATGTGGATTCTGATTCAAAAGGTCTGGGGTGGGCATGAGAGTCCATATTTTTAATAAATTCCAGGGGATACTGTGCTGTGGGTCTGTAGACCACACTCCAAGTAATAAAGTCCTAAACCAGCAGTTCTCAATCTTGGCTACATTAATATCTCCTGGAGGAGCTTTTAAAAACTATTAATACCAGTGCTATGGGTCCCTGTATCCTACCCCAGACCCAGTTAGAGCAGAATCTGGGTCTTCATTAAAACTTGTGCACAAGCCTTTGTAGCAGCATTCGTCATAATAGCCAAAAAGTGGAAATAATCCAATGTCCATCAACTGATGAAGGGATAAACAAAACATGGTATATCCATACAATGGTATATTATTCAGCCATAAAAAGGAATGAAGAACTGATACTACAGCATGGCTGAGCCTTGGAAACAGTATGCTAAGTGAAAGAAACCATTTACAAAGCACCATATATTGCATGAGTCCATTGAAGTAAAATATCTAAAATGGTAAATGTATACAGATGGAAAGCAGATTAGCGGTTGCTTTGGCTGGGAGTAGGTGAGATGAGGAGGGTAATCAGGGAGTGACTGCCAATACCCATTGTGGTGATAGGGGGTTTCTTTTGGAGGTGATGAAAATGTTTTAGTATTAGATAGTGGTGATTGATTTTTGTAATCTCTTTTTTCAACTTCATGAATTATACTAAAACCCACCAAAGTATAAAATCTAAAAGGGTGAAATTTAAGGTATGTAAATTGTATCTCGACGAAGCTGTTATTTTGAGAAATCGGAATCTGGAACAAGGCACCTAGGTGTTGGCAGTGCTAAAAGTTTCCCAGTTGTTGCTAACGTGCCGTCGAGGGGTTAAGACATTGCTTTAGTTCAGTGATTCTCCCATCAGGTCCTGAACCAGCATCATCACTCCCGGAAATTGTTGGAAATGCAGATTCTTGGGCTCTTCCCCAAATCTACTGAATCAGAGAGATGTGTTTTAAAAAGCCTTCCAGGTGATTTGTTGCTCACTAAAGTTTGAGAGCCAGTACGACTAGAGCATGATGTTTTAAATACTGAAATCAGACAGACTTGGATTTATAGCCTGGTTCCTGCCGCTTCTATCATGGAACCATGTAAAGTGATGAACCCTCTCTGTGCCTTATTTTCCTTATGTGATAATGCGGATTCCTTCCTTCTAGCAGAGAGCCATGAGGATAAACGGAATTGTTTATTAAAGGTGCTTTGGAGGGGGTATTGCCCATATTAACGGCTCAGTAGTAAATGCTCTTATTGTTATGGTTACTCCAGAAGCTCTAAATTATGACGTCAATGGGAAACTGTGTTGTTAATTCTAGAGGTGGCCTCTTGGAGCACCACCCAATGTCTGCCCAGTACCTATCCTGACCTTCGTCCAAGCCCCTGGAATAGCAGGTTTCAGAGGAGAAATTGCAGGTTGGGGAGAGGGGAGGTGTGCTCCTGCAGAGATGAGCTGGATTTCTTTGTGAGGTCAGATGTTTGAGCATAGTCATACTTCTTATGTTGGGACTTTGATGGGGAGCTGGAGATTGAAGTGGGAGAGGGCAGGTGGAAAGGAAGGCAGAAGGCCATAGGAGAGCGAATTGCGGTTCCAATGAGGCTGTGAATTCATTGCTTTCTGTGGGAAGAATACTCTTCCCTGGGCTTGCTGTGGATGGGAGAGTCTGGTAAACAGAGTGCTTGGAACATTTTGGCTAGAGTTAGAGCTCTTTGATTTGCTTTCAGAGTGTTTAACATGGTTTTCTGGAACCTCCATAGTTTAGAGGATTGGCTTTGGTAGCTTCGTAGTGAGAAGGTGATGAAGGGGTTTGAGACTGGTATTAGGGAGGGAGGAAGGTGGGAAGGAAGGAGAGAGGGAAACTATTATATAATGAGCGGGTATGATGCTAGGTGCTTTCAAATCATTTACTCTTGTGTAACCCTCCTGAGAGTACCATGAAATATTATAACACCCTCCCCCTTTAATAATATGTAGAGAAACTGAGGCTCAGCAAAGCCACATGGCATGACCAAGGTCACAGAACCAGACGTGACTAGGAATCTGGACCACTGTTCTTTCAGGTGAAATGTCACCTCTTGGGTCATCCTAGGCGAATTTGGGGGCACAGAGATTCTCAAATGTAAGTGGACTTCTTGGAATCCCCTTAGGGTGCTTGGTTAAAGTCAAGCGCCTCTTCAGACCCACTGAATCAGAATCTCTCATGATAAAGCCTGAGAATCTGTGTTTTTTTATACCTATTCCAGGTGTCTGATGCCCAGCCAGGTTTGGGAACTGGTACTCCGGATTCATGTACTTTAACGCGGCCACCATTCTCTCTCCTCTGTCCATTGCCCTCCCCGCTACAGCCTTGTTTCCCAATTCCCAGTGCGTGGGTGTCATTTGAGCTCTCAGAATAAACTCCCTGTTAACGTTCCATTAAAAATCTCAACTGAAACGCTCTGGGAGTTCACCTGGACATGTGGGAGGGCAGGTTATTTGTGGGAATGCGCTCGGGCAACTGTCTCTGAGCAAATCAGATCATCTGCAGCTACTCCTCCAGGGGAACCCGCTGCCAGAGAGAAGCGCAGTCTTTTCTCTCCGCTCATCCTGAGCAGACAGCTACTGGCCTTCTTTGTGAAATGTATCTTTTGACCTGCTTCTTTTGAGTCACTTTGAGGGTTTTTGGGAAGGAGTGCTGAGACTGAGACTTCCCTCTAAAAGGCCAGTCTGGGTTTGAGCGGATGGATGATAGTGGCTTCCTCCTGGGCCCTGGAAGGGCCAGAGCTGAGGCCAGACTAGTGAAAAAGAGCCACCGCCTCTGCCCTGCACGCCGTGAGTGGCCAGGAAGTTGACTCACGCCTGTGCCGGCTTCACCGGCTTCATGTGTTGCTTCTGTAGAATGGACAAAGTGTTGAGTTCGAATTTTAAAAACCCAATTAAGAAACTCAGTCTTTTTTTTTTTTTGGCTGACCATTGTGTCCCAAGGATCCTTGGTCTTTATCGACAGAACAACTGAAAGCCATAGGAACAATCTTCTTTAGGATACTGGAATTAAAAAAAAAAAAAATCCAATAAAAAAATCGAAGCTTCTTTAAAGCTTTCTCTTCTCCCTACCTCTGAGGACTTGGGAGCAACCATGCCAAGAAGACGGGGAGAGGGCACAGGTGATCGTCCTTTTCTCTTCTCAGGCTTCAGTAGATAAAGAGTCAGGCCCACAGCTCTGTGGGCTGGTGGGGAGTTTTAGGGGGTGCAGATGGGCCCAGAGCAGGCGTGTCCTCATAGGAGGAGGAGGGGGGTGCAGCTGGGACCACCTCAATGCGGCTTGCTGGGGGTTTCTAGCCTCGTGAGTGGGTGTGGTCTGGAAGGAAGCTCCAGCCAGCACACTGGCTCTCATGTGCCCCTGTGTGTCCTCAGAGGTCCTGCACTGTTTTCTCTGGGCCCTGCCCTGACAGGATGCCCCTGCCAAGGCCTGTGCCCTCCCCTGCCCATCTCACTCTCCCTGTTTAATATTTGTGACCAGTGCCCTTCTGTGTCATCTTGGGCTGTTTACACAGGTGGGTGGGAAGGGGCTTCTTTGCAGAAGATTGTTCCTATGGCTTTCAGTTGTTCTGTCGATAAAGACCAAGATCCTTAATAAGGGCCGCTTAAGGTCCGGTCCTGGGAAGTTGGATTCTCGCTCTCTGTCCAAGTTTCCCTTGTTCTACTTTGTACATCTGCGCATTCACTTTTCTTTATTAGGAAAAGAAAAAAAAAATGTGTGTGTGTAGTAATAATAACATGGGAAAATGCACATTGAGTCTTTTTAAAATGTGTTTTGTTTGTTTTTTTTAAATTTCAGTACGTTTTGGGGTATAAGTGGATTTTGATTACATGGATGAATTATATTGTGGTGAATTCTGAGATTTTGGAGCACCTGTAGATTAGTGTACATTGCACCTAATGTGTTGTTTTTATCCCTGGCCCCTACTACCCTACCCCTTCTGAGGCTATAAAGTCCCTTATATCACTCTATATGCCTTTGCGTATGCATAGCCTAGCTCCCACTTAGAAGTGAGAACATAGAATTTTTGGTTTTCCATTCCTAATTTGCTTCACTTAGAAAAATTGAGTCTTTTTAGTTCTCCAGATGTTTAGGCTGATGGCTTTTGTGCTTGCTGGCCCTCTGCTGGGTATATCCACCACCGCTTATCACCGGGCCCTGGTTAACACCTTCCAGCCCCTGGATCTCAGCTCAGATGTCCCTTCCTCAGGGTACCTTCTCTGGCCCCCAGGCTAGATCAGCTACGTGTCTTTCCTGTACTTACCTTGGTGTGTGGAGCAGAGTTGGCACTCAGTTAATAATTGCTGAGTGAATAAAGGAAGCTTCAAGAGGCTCAAGGGTGGGGATCACTGCACTGAAACTTCCCTGGCTCTGTGCATGTTTTTGCTCAGGATGCTACAGATCGTATTGATTTTGTCTGTGTGTGTTTAAGATTTTGTGACTATCAATATTTTAAATGATGCTGAACTCTCTGAGGCCTGTTCTTTCTAACTTGTTGGATTTAATTGTACAAGGCTTAACGTGACTGCTGTAGAGCCATCCTCAGCTGTCACAGTAATTTAGTGCCCTGTGTGCAGCCTCCCGGCAGCCCAGGCTCTAGACTGCTTTTCAGAGTGTTGTTGTTTTGTTCTTATTTACGAGTCGGGCTCAGAGGTGCTGAATCAGTTCTTGGCTGGGCAGCTTCTGCCTCGTGTATCTTAGTCATCTACCACTGTGGGTTCTTTTAAAGGGCACTGGGTCATGGTGACACAGAAGCCAGTGACCATTCCCGTGGGGATGCGGGACCCTTGTTCCCTCACTTGGGCAATGCACAATGAGTTCTTCGTGGCATAGTCAGTGACCTCTGTTGCCAGGAAGCTGTTTGCTGCTGCACCGTGGATAGAAGAATAGGCAGCAAAGTGCCCTAATAACCATGAACTTACTGATGCCATGTCACTAAATTCCCTGTTCTCCATATCTTCAGATAGCGAGTGGGGGAGAATTCCTTCTGATCATCAGTGCCCAGTCCTTTTTGCAGGTTGTGACCCACTAATGAATTATGAAACCCAGTATGTGGGTCTTGAATTTAGAAAGAATGAAAGGAAATAGCATAGAAAATATTAGAATCCTATACACTTAGTGAAAGTAACTATTCTTTTGTGAAGCTTTTCTTTTAGTCTGTGTGTGCACATGCAGGCTGAGTCACAAGGTTAATTACATTTCTTTCTTGCGGCAAAAATACCCCATCACCACACCTCTATAACATGTTGTAAGTGGACTTTCCAATGTCCTTACCACCTGTGCTTTGCTTTTTCTTAAAGGTATGCAAAATCCAGTCAGATCAAGACCGTATCAAGCAGCAAGATATTTTTTAAAGGAAGTAGATTTCGATATAGGTGGGTACCAATGGTTCCATTTCAGTGATGGGGTAGGGATGGGACAGCCACGTAAATTTCCAAATTTTGCTTGCAAATAAGTGGCTTTTGGCTTTTGCCTCTGTTTGAGTCTTCCATTTTCACTCCATTGCTCTTATGCTCACAGGGCACCCTCAAACTCTACTGTAATTTCTCCCCTCATGATTGCTATAGCTGGGCCAGACCCCTGCGAAGTTAACAGAAAGACACTTGTGCGTACCTCTCCCATTCTTCTCTGAGTATGTGTGCATACACATGTGTTTCTGTCTTTTGCAGTGGGAAAGTTGCCAAAGAGGTGGTGGAGGCCAGTTCCAAGATCCAGAGGGAGCCTCCTGAGGTGCACAGGTGAGTGGATGATCATTGCGGGTTCCAAGCGGCTTTAAAAGCTGACTTTTCCAAATTCCCTATAACATCCCTTTGCATAGTGACATACAGCATTAAAGAAGGACATTCTCACTTCCTTAGACATCTCACTCAGACAGATTTGGCTGGGCCATGGCATGAGCACAGCTGGGCTCCACTTTGAGTTATGTGCTCTCTGGGGAGTCATTGATTAGGTCTGGAGCATCACCTGAACAAGCAGGATGCTGGGCCATTGCCTGGCCAAACTCTGTCATCTCATCCTCTTAGAAGTTCTCTGTTCCTGCCTGCATTCATCATATTTGACTGGTTCCTGTTGGCCTGAATCCAGGCTTACCTTTCATGGGACTGTTACTCTCTAGAGCCATGCAGAGGAAGAAGGACTTAGTCATTGTTGGCTCAAGAGTACACATCTCCATTAAGGTGACGATATGCAGTCATTCTTAAGAATTAAATATTTTCTTGCCATGTTGGACTTCCCACTACCACAATTTACACAAATCATTGTCCATCCTAAACCTCAAATATGCTGCATATCTAAAGCCGAACATTCTCATCATGATGCCTCCCACTTTTTAAGGAAAGATCACTATGAGCTCAATTATTTAAGAAAGTCCCCCATATAGTGGTTTGCACCTGCCCTTTCTTCCCCATCTTCGAAACCCACAGGTGTTTCCTTTATGCTTGGGTTTTCCCAGTTTCCTCCATTTCCAGGGTGACTAAGTGAACTGGGTGCCTCTCCACCCTGTCTCTTGGGGTTGTTGGGCAGGAGGAGGCTGTGGCCCCACAGAAGTGTGGCTAAGTCAGCCTGGAGAAGCATCCAGATGGCACTTCTCTCCCACACGGGGGAGCAGAAGTGCAGTTGGCACGATATCCCATGTAGACGTGTACAGAAGAAAATTTGTTTCTGCTTTGGGGTGACCTGGTGAGAAGGTATAATGTGAAAGTCTGCAAAACCAGGCTATCGCACTGTAAGAAGCAGAAGACTACAGGATTAGAGAAGCTGGAGGACCTTGGCTGCAGGCACGTCAGTGCAGATCCTGAGAGTCTTGCAGCCTACCCACCAATGAGAAAAATCTTCATGGTTCCCTCCTCTTCCCCGAGTTGTAGTTATTCAATGCAGCAGAAATGAAGAGAAAATGATAAAATACATCATTTCATTCCTTTCAGAATCTTTGAACTGGAAATGACCTCAGGGATTGCCTGGTTTGATGCTTCTGTTTTGTAGACAAAGAAACTTGAGTCTCAGACAGGTTAAGTCTTTTATCCAAGGTCCTGACTTTTTTTGATGGCAGACCTAAGCCTAGAACCCCAGTGTCCTGCTTCTGTGTTCTCAGCTCTTTTCTCTGTAGCACCCTGAAAGCACCTGGCATTTTCTTAGAAGCTGGTAGTGGAGGCAGAACTACCCCAAGTGGTTCAGCATGAATTTTATTCTTTCAGGTTGAAGCTCAAATGTTTGGTCTTAAATACTTGATGCTGAGGGAGTTCTCCTGGTAGCACAAAGCAGGAAACTTTGTTTTTACAATATACTTTCAGAAAAGCATATTCCAAAAGATAAGGCTTTTTGAGTCTCAAAGTTACCATCTTTGGATGGTTAATGAGGTCAATAAATAATTTTTAAATACTTCTCTTGTAAATTTTGGTTTGAATAATTTATGGAAACCAAGGCTTTCTAGCTCAGGGTTTCTCAAATTGTAACTTGCACAGGGAGCACCTTGGGATTCTGTTAAAATCAGATTCTGATTCAAGAAGCCTGGAGTGATGCTTGAGAGTCTGCATTTCTAACATGTTCTCAGATGATGGCCATGCAGCTGGTCCATGGACCACACTTTGAGTAGCCAGGCTCTTGGTATCAGGTGGTGGAAGGGTGAACGGAGCAGGCTTGCTGGAGTGAAGCACTTTTCTTGGAGTGGACTGAAACCCAGAGTGCGAGGAAAGTGGATACACACTGAGGCATCCACCAAATCATAGTTTCCCTTTTCTGGAATCTTCTAAAATCTCCCAACAAGGACCTAGGGGCCCTTGAGACCTGCTTTGCATGCTCTTTCTCTTCCATCTCCTCTTGGGCATATGAAAGACTGTTAAGTTCACATCCTTAGGATGCCTCTGTGGTTCTTTGCAGCATCTCTCAAATCTCTGACAACACCAGGAAGAATTTGATTAATGTAATTCTACAAAGCAATCTCTGGGAAGAAAGGACCGTGTCTATCTTGGTCATCTCCATGTCCCCCAGCACCTAACACAGTGCTTGACACATAGTAGAGGTCAATATATAGCTGTTGAATGAATACATGAACTAGGAGTATGGGATGACAGCAGCACCTGTCATTTTCTTTGATATGAGATCTGTCCAAGGTGCTGCCCCGGGGACCTCAACCTCCCCAGAGACAGCGTTGTGGTCAGAGCCATAGTGATGTGTGAAACCTTCATGCAGGCAACTCCTCCTTCCATCCCAGTAGCTGGTTGTATGGTAGGAAGTTGTTCCTCTTGGACAATTGTTTGGTTTTCCAATTATTTTGGCTTCTTTGAAGTTGCTGTCAAAAGTAAGAATGTAGTAATAAGCTCTCCTTCCCTTGTGGTGGGTGTTCAGAGGTGATAGTCTAGGATGGTGGTGATAAGGCTTTAATTAGTGAGTTTTCTTCACATTCTGAGATTCTACTCTTCAAATAATGCCAAGTTCACAGACTCCTACATCTGCTGAGGTGTGTGTGTTTGTGTGAAGAAACAGAAGCAGACTGAGAACACTTTCTTGGAATTTTTCTTTTTCTTCAAAAAGAGGAGCAGAAGCTAACTCTGATGTTATCTTGCTGATCGTCATTGATGAAAACCCTCCTGAACTGGCCACTGGGTGACAATCATCTGCTCATTCCAGAGGCCCATTGAGGCAGAGGGCTGTAGCTTGGTGAGCCCAGGGCTGGTTGTGTGAGCCACCTGGGCATAGCAGCCACCACAGCAGACACTCTGAGGAAGCATTTGTACCTGACACAAGCACCTGTGTAGGGGTCACGAGTGGGCTCTGATCTTAGCTGTTGTTCGCCAGCTGTATGGCCTTGGGTAAATCACTTATCAGATCATCAGCTTGCTCATCTAAAAAATGAGATTTACAACATCCCTTTGCCCAACTTCTAGGCTCTGTTATGAGTATTAAAATAAAGTGCTTTAAAAATTCTAAAGTGCCATAGAAATATGAGGTGGTGATAATATTAGTACCATCTCTCATCCAAAAATGAAAAACTGGAATATGACAGATACATTCACATTAAAATCCCTCCAGGTGGAGTTTTTAGAGGCTGGCACTACTTCTTTCAATTTCAAGGAGGGATATAGGAACTCCAGGAGTCTCACTTTAGTCACAATTTTATGCTACCATTTTTGAGTCTTGACTCTGCCCGTATAAGCAATTTTTAGTTGAGTTACATAATGTCAGTTTCCTCACCTGTAAATGTGGTATTTTTCTTGCCCATCTTACAAGCACAATGAGAAAAACAAATGGGATAAAGTATATTCAAACCACATTTGCCAGTATTAGAATATAATTGTAGTTCCCAAAGGAAACCTTTCTACTTCAACAGAGTTCTTAATGACAACTTCATCTGGAGACCATTCTATGCTGGGAGTACATGCATGAGCAGGCTGCAAAGTGGGCCAGACATTTTTGCAGAGTCATCTGATAGATGGATTCTGAGATTGGAGAAACATGGTACGTATCCTAGCCTGGCCTAGGGGGACCACGGGCATCAACACAGTTACCTCAGGAGTTCAGGTGGAAGGGCAGAGTGGAAGCCAACTGGGACATGTCCACATACTTAAGAAAGTGCCTGACACAGTGGGACCTTATGTAGCCAGAAATAGGAGGACAGTAGGGGTAGCAAGCAGAATCTCCTTTGGGACATTGCAGGCCAAATCATACAGAAAGGCAATGTGGAGCACAGCAAAAGCCTTGGACCAGGAATCGGATTATCTGGCTTTGAGCTTTGAGTCCTAAGTTTGCCCATATAAGCGTCTTTAGTCACATTACCTAAGCTCTCTGACTCTCAGTTTTCTCATCTGCAAATATGATATTTACCGTGCCTGTTTTATAGGCAAGACACACTGAGAGAAAAAGATGAGGTAATGTTTATACAAACCACTTTGCAAATGAAAAGAAGATGGCCACTCAAATTTGGATATTATATTTGTCATTAGTTCAGTTGTGCTGGTGGGCTTTTGCTTTAAATGAAGCCATGGTCAGTTGGCACTTTTAAAAAGGCTTAAAGAGAGAATTAAGTAAGAAGTTGTGATCTTTAGTTTAAAGGAGTTGGTAGATTCATTAGTCCAGTTGGGTTGCTATAACAAAATACCATAGACCGGGTGGCTTATAGCCCACAGAAATTTATTTATTACAGTTTTAGAGGCTGGGAAGTCCAAGATCAAGACACCAGCAGATTCAGCATGTGGCAAATGCCTGCTTCCTCATAGATGGTGCCTTCTTGCTATGTCCTCCCATGGCAGAAGGGGCAAACAAGCTCTCTCAGACCTCTTTTATAAGGATACTAATTCTATTAATGTGATCATGACCTAATCACCTCCTGAAGGCCCCACCTCTTAATACCGTTACATTGGAGATTAGGTTTCAACAAATGAATTTTAAGGGAACACAGACATTCAGGCCATCACCACAGGGAAAGGTGGGAGACTTGGCACGTTGTTTTTTAATTTTGCTGACTCTTTCCCCCAGGCTGTCAACATGTCTGACATTGGACTTGGAGCCCTGGATTTTTTTTGTGCTCCAGGGAAATCTCTAGTTGTATCCACCTTTGAGTTTATCTGAGTCTTATACATATCAGAGAAGAAATGTTCTTCTCTGAGTCATATTATTGGAGAGTCCCGGGGTTGTAATCCACTGCAGGAGTCACCTGGTCTGATACAAGGCATGCCCTGTGTGCCGCTATCCCTGGCTGTAGGCCTCTGTTACAACAGAGCAACAGGAGCCTGTGAATATAGGGGCCGAGCTGGCATCCTCTTAGCCATCCAATGCCAATGCAGGCTCATACCTGGGATATTAGCCTGGTGAACCCAGGCTGTCTTAGAGCTATGCAATTGTCTGGACAGTTCATTGTTGTGGAGTGGGGGCAGAAAGATGCTTGGTATCTCCAGCTGAAGAATGTTGGAAGGAGGTCTGATGGGGAGCAAAATAAGCTCATAAAGGCTCACTGAGGGTGCATCGTTGTAGCATAAACAGTGATTCCTGGGGATAGGAACAGCAGCCAGCCCAGCTGGCATGGATGGTCAGAGGTGGAGTAGAGCAATTCAGAATTGCATGTGCAAGAATGGAGGGATGGGCTTTTCAGAGGTCAGAAAGCTACACAGTCCACACAGGAATGACAGTATGTTGTACTTTGCAGAGCTAGAATCATAGTCATGAGTGGCCATGGCCAGAATAAATCCCAGGAGGGCTCAAAAACTGAGAACCTTCACAATAGAAGAAGAAACTGCACATGGCAAATTTTAATCCCTCCCTTCCTCCCTCCCTCCCTTCCTTCCTTCTGTAAAGATTTCTCTATCTACGATTCTTTCCCTGTAAAAAGCACTGTGCTCACCAGAATATGCTGCAGGCCTTGCCTCCCTTGGGAGGTCACTCCTGGCTCTCTCTTCACTCACACAGGATTAGGTGCCCCTCCTTCGTGCTCCCATGGGACCCTGGACATCAGTCACCTTCATGAGAGGCATGGTGTTCCAGCTGTGACTATAGCACATTAAGAAGTCATAAGGCTGGGCGTGGTGGCTCACGCCTGTAATCCCAGCACTTTGGGAGGCTAAGGTGGGCGATCACCTTAAGTCAGGAGTCCGAGACCAGCCTGGCCAACATGGTGAAACCCTGTCTCTACTAAAAATACAAAAATTAGTTGGGCATGGTGGTGGATGCCTGTAATCTCAGCTACTTGGGAGGCTGAGGCAGGAGAATCGCTTGAACCCGGGAGGCGGAGGTTGTAGTGAGCTGGGATTGTGCCATTGCACTCCAGCCTGGGTGACAGAGTGAGACTTTGTCTCAAAAAAAAAAAAAAAAAAAAAGTTGGAGGTAGTTATGAAATAAAGTAGTGATCAAGACCAGGACTTAAAATGAAGTAGAATTTTTAATAATAGTGGATTATACATAGATATGTAACTATTGTTCCAAAAACATTAATTTCAGTTGTGCTTCTTCCTGTATGTATTTGGGTACAGGGAGATTATATAAAATGTGTTTCTTGGGGCTGGGTGCGGTGGCTCATGCCTGTAATCCCAGCACTTTGGGAGGCCGAGACGGGTGGATCACGAGGTCAGAAGATGGAGACCATCCTGGTTAACACAGTGAACCCCATCTCTACTAAAAATACAAAAATTCAGCCAGGTGTGGTGGCACACACCTGTAGTCCCAGCTACTCGGGAGGCTGAGGCAGGAGAATTGCTTGAACCCAGGAGGCAGAGGTTGCAGTGAGCTGAGATCGCGCCACTGCACTCCAGCCTGGGTGACAGAGTGAGACTCTGTCTCAAAAAAAAACAAAAAATATTTATTAATGTAGGTCTCAGACGAGAAAGCTTAAAATGTATGGTTCTAGACAGTGAATTACTTAAGGTGAGGACTACAGTTCTCTAGAACAAAGCAGAATCTCCAATACGCGTATATCAGCTGCAGAGTAAACGGTTATAAAATGAAATAATGAAGAAAAGGACTCCATGGCTAAGCAAGTCCTCATCAATTTCTTTTCTAGCCCATGCCAGCCATGGGAGCTTTTAATTCAAGATGCTGGCGGGCATCTTGCTCTTCCCCACTCCTCTTGCCCAACAGAAGCACTCAGGCTGGAAGTTAGTCCTGTCAGCCGGTCTAGGGAACATTCTGACCAGGCTGAAATGGCAATACATGTCAAGCCAGGATTGCATTCGGTTTACTTCCGTTTCAAACCTGAACACATTTTCATAAGATGCCAAGTGAGACGCACGAGTATGGCTGGCTCAGTGTCTGCTCTTAAGGTGCTTATCAAGGTGGGGATGATCAGTACACCAATAACTAGACAGAGACAGAGGTGAAAAATGCAGTGACTTATGAAAGAAGAGAAAGTAAGAGAGAGAGAGGGAGAGCAAATGAGAGCGAGAGAGAGAGAGAGGAAGAGAGAGAGACGGTGTGCATTGGGAGGAGCAATCCAGGAGGGCTTCCAGGGGAAGAAAACATTTGACTCCTTTTCAAAATATGCACTGTTTTTGGTTTTGACAGGAAGCATGGGGAGCGGGGAAGCATGCTCAAAACTGCAAACCTGCAGTCTGACTAGGGCAAACAGCTGGTATCTCTGCAGCAGGTAGGGCAAGTGGGCTCCCCGGCTGCCAACCAATAGGTTTAACGAGATACCTGCACAGTTCCTTGCTATCTGCTGCTGGTCTCAGCCACTGACACACCTGCATGCTCCTTTCCAGGGGAGAAAGCAGAGCCATGGCCAGTGAGTGAGTAGGGTGTAACTCTGAGAATATTAAACACTGATAATGAACATTGGACATCCAGCAACACAAAGATAGCTTATAGCTGTAGAACATGTGTGCCATCTGTCTGGCAGGGGTTTGTGTTTTTGTTTGTTGGTGGTTGTTACATTTCTCCGAGCCATGGCCGTCATTCACCTTTCTGCATATCTAGTTCAGTGCTAGCTGCCTCCCATCTCTTCTTGTTTCTTCTTGCTTTTTTTTTTTTTTTTTTAAATACCCAGGCTGTCACCTAGCATGCTCAGGGCTGGTGACATATTAGGAACTGTATTTTCTTTCGCTGGATTGCAATAGAACAGAGGGATATTTTGTCAGGACCTTAAGGGCAGAAAGGGGCATTTATCTTGAATGTTATGTCGTCTTTACCACTGGCTCAATTCATGCTGTGTCTAGAGATAGTTCCCTCTAGACACAAAGTGGAAGCTTTGGCAGGCCGCTGAGGTGGAGGGGCCAGCGTTTGCAATGGAAACCAACCCTGTCTGTCTTGTGTCTGTTTTCAGAGCCAACATTTCTCAGAGCCGCAGTTCCCACTCCTTGAACAAACAGCTCATCATTAACATGGAACCCCTGCAGCCCCTGCTTCCTTCCCCCAGCGAGCAAGAAGAAGAACTTCCTCTGGCTGAGGGTAAGTCAGTCTCTTCATCCCAAAGGGTGGTGCTGCAGGCTTTCTCCGGAAAAAACAAAGGAGGCACCGATTCCACATATGATGGGTAATGGGTTAGTGTATGGGGTGGAGTGAGCCGTAAACTATGTTCTTAGTAAATAAGCTTTTTGCAGCTGGAAGGCTGTATGATACTGGGAGCTCTATTACTTTCTCCTGGAGAGAGTTCACTGGTATAAAGTATTTCTAAAATTATATATGAAAGGACTAATGGTGTTAGACCTACACCAGTCCAGTACGGTAATCATTAGCCATGTGTGGCTGTATTAAACTAAGTTTAAATTCATTGTAATTAAAAATCCACTTCCTCAGTGACGCTAGCCAGATTCCCAGTGCTCAGTAGCCACATGTGGCTGGTTGGCTGCCATATTGGACACTGAGACTGAGATAATTTATCACCAAAAGTTCTGTTGAATGGTGATGTTTGTCACTGTAATCACAATTAAATTGGTGGCAGTAAAGAATTCTCCACAAGTACCTCTACACTGGTCATCCCATTTATGTCCCCCAAGCTTCTTGTTCTTGATCCTTCATTTACATTGTCCAACAGTTTTGATACAAGCTAAAAAAAGTGAAGTGTCCACTGCAACACTGAAATTTGTTATATTTTTAAAAATAACAATAGTATGTGTGTTTCTAGGCATCTTTGTATTGAAGGACTCTCCTTACTTCAAGGAAGAATCTCACCACACTGTTTGCTGCAGACGCCTGCAGACACCTCACATTTTTACTAATTTCAAATATTTGTTTAAATTAAGTTAATGAAAATAATTAAATTGAAAACAAGTACACACAGAATAAAGTTATTGGAACCTTTGAATACAAACATGCATTTTCTTAACTTTGTCATTTTGGTTTCATCACTGAAAATCTGGATACTGGGCAGTTTCAAGAGGGCAGGTCACTCTGTCACCGAAAGATCACCTTTACCTCCAGCTTCAAGTCAAGAATTTATTTTATAGAAGAAAACTTTTTAGTCTATAATAAGGGTATGGCTTGGAATGCAGATACCCTTGAGATCGGTAGCAGCAACCAATTTGCAGTGACATGTAAAAAATTCTTGCAAATCTTTTCCTGAAAGGCAGCTTTGATGGTTAGGAGAACTGGACAACTGGATGCCAAAAATTCCATGGATGGAGGGAAAGTGTGCAAAGCATGAAAGATGGGATCTTAGAAGACACTATTTGTCTTCAATTGGACTATTAGAGACGATGATAATGACAACACTCTTGTTATAAATGACTTTTGTTATCGATCTTAACAATGAACTCTGTAAGTTCCATGCCAAATTAATTTGCTTAGCCCAAGGGCCTCTGGGTCCATGTTGCTTGTCTGTGTTTTTCAGCAGATTATCTGTTTTTGTGTGTTTTGCAAATGAAAGAAAAGCAGTTTTCATTTCTGGTCACTAATGGTTTTCTGAGTTTCTTCCTATATGCTTGGAATATTGCTCAGAGTGAAAATCATTTTTTCTGAAGGTCGTGATTATCCCAAGGTTAAATGAAGGAGGGTGTGGCTAATAGAGAAGAAAAGAGAAAGGACATCTCACAACTGGAATTGTGACTGTGCCTTGTCTGCAAAGATGGAAGCTTAGATGGGAATACAATTTGGAGGCCCAGAAGGGTTGAATGACTGTTATGGGGAATATGGAAGCCTAAGCCTGCTGCCTTATGATCCCCCAAGATGTGAAAGGGAACCTGGTCAAACTTTCCTCCATACTCTTCATTCCATTCAGTTAGGGATATCTGTTTTGCTCCATTTTCTATTATGAGGTTCCACTGCTAAATACTAGGTGTGTTTTTGACATAGCAACTGTATGGCCGATAGACAAACAATTATAATTAACTGCAAAAAACTTTAAAGACTCTCATGACAGGACAGGAATGCATAAGCTACCTTTTCAATTTTCCCAGTTGTTTTAAAGAACCATCTTACATTCTTTTACCGGTTGTAAAGCCAAACTGATAGATCTCTCTCTTCAAAAGTCCACAGTAGCTCTATTGATATCTAATCAAATTATTTTCTCCGGGAGATTTGTCCCCTGACAGAGCATCTTTGTGGGTTTTAAAGTTCAGACAAGTCATAATAACTTTCAGGATATAGACTGAATTAAAAAGCAAGAGAAGTAGAAACAATAGTATTGTTAATTTTTCAATAAATATAATGATTCTCTCAGTTTAGAGTAAGAGCAAAATTATCTTTTTTTCTCTTTCTTTTTCTTTTCTTTTTTTTTTTTTTGAGACGGAGTCTCACTCTGTCGCCCAGGCTGGAGTGCAGTGGTGCGAACTCGGCTCACTGCAAGCTCCACCTCCCAGGTTCACACCATTCTCCTGTCTCAGCCTCCCAATTAGCTGAGACTACAGGCGCCTGCCGCATGCCTGGCTAACTTTTTGTATTTTTAGTAGAGACGGGGTTTCACCGTGTTAGTCAGGATGGTCTCGATCTCCTGACCTTGTGATCTGCCTGCCTTGGCCTCCCAAAGTGCTGGGATTACAGGTGTGAGCCACCGTGCTTGGTGAGTAAGAGCAAAATTATCTTAGGTACCACAAAATTCAAAGTATGATTTCCACTGCAGTTGTAGCTCTGCGTTCTGTATACCGTTGTACCCCTGTTACTAGTCAAATTCCGCTCCATGGCTCTTGTCTTTGAGTGTCAAGCAATGGGATTCAGGCATTCCATTAGATAGATACCTGTTTTATAGATTTACATTTCTCAGATTTATAAAGAGGAGAGAGACAGATGAGAGCTCTAAACAAAGAAGATGTTTCCATCTTTGTGAATGGGCCTTGTTTCTGGGCTTTTGAGCTCATGCACTATGAAGAATTTTGTTTCATCTCTATATTTTAATATTTCATTTCTTTTTATTTCTGTGCTAGAGCCAAACTTAAAGAGGCTAGGAATTCATTCATTCCTTAATGCAACAATTGTGACAAATGCAAGTTGTATACCCTGTAGACCGCACTTACCGTGTCCAAGTTCCTATGGACTATAATGATGAAGACATGAAGGTGCTTTCTCTTCCGGAGGCTCACAGCCCACTGGGGAGATGGCAGTGGGATCACAGAGGCGATGACAAAGTTCTGCCTCCGCTGATTGAATTGTGTGCTCACTTTTCTGTGTGCCCCACTGGATATCAGTGCCTTGAGCTGCCTTCAGGGCATCCGTTCCTTTTTAGTCCCATTGGAGTGTCTGACATAAAATCAGCGGGCTAAGGAATAAATGGGAGAGACGGACAGGAAAAGTTGAAAATAGAGTGGTGTGTTTCACCTGCATGAGGTGTGAGTGTGGTTTCAGGGAAGAAGTTCTGGGGGATGGTGAAGGTGAGGCAGAACGTTAGGAGAGGGCCAGATTATGGGCCTCGTGTGACTTGCAGGAGAATTTAGACTTTAACCTGAGAGCAGCTGGGAGGCACTGAGGGATTTCAGGGATTTCAGGTATGGGAATGATGTCAATGCCATGGGAGTTGTATTTTGTATAACTCTGGTGATGTGTAGAGAATGGATTAGAGGCAGATAGGGCTGGAGCGGAGTTTTTCAACCTCAGAACCACTGACTTCTTGAGCTAGACATTTCTTTTTGGGGGGTTCCTGTGCGTTGTAGGATGTTTAGTAGCTTCCCTAGATTCTACCCGGTAGATGCCAGAAGGACCCCACCAATCTTGACAACCAAAATGTCTCCAGATATTGCCAAGTTGCCCATGGGAAGCAAAATAGTTCTCTGGTTAGAAACCACTGGGTTGGAGGCACAGACTACACAGGAACCACTGGAGGAGCCCAGAGAATAGATGTGCAAGGGCTGAAGCAGGCAGAGAGAATGCAACTAGGGAGGAGGCAGTGGATACAAGGCACAGTGAGAGGCAGAGTTGTGGAGACAGGGTCGCTGGTTACATGGTAGGGACATAGTCTGTGGACTCCTACCATCCAGGTCCTGCTCTTGTCTCAGAGACATTGAGTTGAAAATCCTTCAACCTCTTTATGTTAAAGATGAGAATATAGAGACCCAGGAAGGTTTCAGGGGTATGTCAGCATCACACAGAGAGTCTACGGCCAGCATGATTTTGTTGAGTTGTTGGAGTCATCGAGAGAGTTGCATACTACTGTTGCTTCTCAGAGCTTCAAACACAGTGGTGGAGACTCAATGTCACCACTTACCTTTGTTATCACTGTTCCCAATATGGATATAGTGGTTCAGATTCTTGTCTAGGGGTCTCAAATCACATATTTTGGAACTAGATTTATAAATGGGTCAAGATCAGCAGCTGGAGCCCTGTTAAAAGTGTTGTCTAATGGCCGGGCACAGTGGCTCACGCCTGTAATCCTGGTACTTTGAGAGGCTGAGGCGGGTGGATCACCTGAGGTCAGGAGTTCGAGACCAGCCTGACCAACATGGTGAAACCCCGTCTCTACTAAAAATACAAAATTAGCTGGGCGTGGTGGCACATGCCTGTAGTCCCAACTACTTGGGGGGTGGAGGCAGGAAAATTGCTCAAACCCGGGAGTTGGAGGTTGCAGTGAGCCGAGGTCATGCCATTGCACTCCAGCCTGGGCAACAAGAGCAAAACTCTGTCTCAAAAAAAAAAAAAAGTGTTGCCTAATTTAAAATTTTTTAAAAATCAGGTTGGGAGAAGAAAGGCTTACCTTATGGAATCTATCTCTGTGAGGTCATGGGAATGTCCTGTTACCTTGTCTTAGATGGTGTGATTAGTAGGGATATCTCTGGCACTGCCGTGGCCCTCTGGGGTCATGACCACCCATTTATCAGACCAGCTTTTTCCATTCTTTTCAAGTTTCTCAAAGACAGCTGGGCAGAGTATTATTGCCCAGATTAATGCAGTGTTGTTCTGGGAAAATGTGTGACCCCATTCAGCCATATGACAGCTGGAGGATTAGGTCTCAAGTTGGCTATGTCAGGGTGGAGAAAAAACAAAATCAGTTCCTAGGCACCACTGGGCAACGGGAACGTTTTCAAAACTCACCCAAAAGTTGCTCGGTTACAGGATCTGAGAGAATTAGTGCTGTGGAAAACTTCAGATGAGAATGGCAAACCATTCGAAGAGTGCCGCTTAGAGCTTATGAGAATTTCAAGAGAAGAAAAAATTTACAGTGGGAATTGTTCTCGGTGAAAATGACATTTTAAGGATTTATTAATCTGAATAAATTCACATGCAAAATGGAGCAGGTTTCCCCATAGTGTAGATAGCACCGTGCTTCTGCATTTTATCGGTAGAGTATATGTTCTCATTATGGAAGAATGCTGGTTTGTGGTAGAGAAGGGGAGTGAAATTAATCATGTGAGACTTGGTAACTGGCAATTACAGACACACAATGAAGATCACTGGCGTCTGCCATAGCAGTGGTGCAGGCTGGCATAAACATAGTAGAAAAGCCATGCATGGCTTTCAACTGCAATAAATAAGAGTTGAAAATGTTTGTTTTCCCCTTACTGGCAAAATGAAAGCACAGTGGAGACACCAGAATTTCTATAAAGGAGAGTCTTGGGGGTGGCAATGGGTGTTAGATTAAAGGATCATGTGAAGCTGCTTTTGCATATGATCCAGAAAGTATCTTTATTGAAGAATAGATGGAAATTAAGAGAATGGTAAAACTAACTCTCACAAGCCACCCTTTAGCACCATCCCTGTAAATGTTTGTGTATGTGCATGTGTGTGCTTGTGCTGAGTGTATATGTGAATGCATGCTTGTGTTGTGCGTGTGATGGGAAGTGTGTGTGGAAGGTGGAGGCAGGGATGTTCAAAAGGTTGCTTGCAGTGTCTAGCCCTAACCATAGATGGCTTAATGTGGTTTCATTGAAATTCTATAAAGTCTGTGTGTGAACATGCAAAGGCATTTTGCACATGTAAAAAGAGTATTGTCCTCATCCATCAGGCATGCCATACTCTTGGTCCCACCCACTCTCCACCCGAACACATAACAGGTGACTGGTGGGGCTGCTGCATTGTCTGTGCGTATGCTTTTCATGCACTACACAGTTGCTCTGATCTGTCACTGGTGAAGCCTCTGACAGCCCAAGATTGCTGTGGTTATACCATGGTGAGTTCCTTATCTTACCCTCTACCAGGTTTGGTCTTCCTCCCTGCCTGTCTGACATGAACATTCTCCTGTCTCTTTTCTTCCTTTCTGTAGTTCCATGGCCATGGCTCAGACAAATTTACCCTTTTCTCATGCCTTTGGTGTCTTTTTTCCCACCATTTTCCCCCAGATGCTAAGCCATTTCTTCCCTTTGACTCAGATGTCTCAGGACATATGCATTAGCAGTGATGCACTGGTGTTTTTTGTTTGTTTGTTTTTGTTTTTTGAGACGGGGTCTTGCTCTGTTGCCAGGCTGGAGTGCAGTGGCATGATCTCAGCTCACTGCAACCTCTGCCTCCTGGGTTCAAGCAATTCTCCTGCCTCAGCCTCCTGAGTAGCTGGGACTACACGCACATGCCACCATGCCCAGCTAATGTTTGTATTTTTAGTAGAGATGGGGTTTCACCATGTTGGCCAGGGTGGTTTTGATCTCTTCACCTTGTGATCTGCCCGCCTCAGCCTCCCAAAGTGCTGAGATTACAGGAGTGAAACACCATGCCTGGCCTGCAGTGGTGTTTTTGAAATTTCTTTTGTGTTACATCCATGAAAATGCAGAAGCTGTTTATGAATCCTGTGGCATCACCTTTCCCCTTATGGTTCCTGCTCTCTGGTGATGGACTGACCAACCCTAGTTCTAATTAGACTTGTCCCTACCACAGGGTTTCGTGATTGCTATTTGCTTTATTTTTCATTATAAAGCTTGTACATCATCTTCTAAAAAATTTAGAAATCACAAAAAAGCATAAATGAGAGGAAAAAAAAAAAGTCCCAGCTTGCCCCCTCCTAGAGGCAATCAATGTTAATACATTAGCAATTTCTTCCTTCCCTATACACGTTAATGCAGTTGCGGTTATCCAGTATATTAAATTCTTAAAATTCCTGCTTTGTTTGTTTAATGTTGAAAACACTGGTGCATGAAAACACATCGGAAATTGAACTGGAGATCAAACAATGAATTGGGAACATATTTAACACAAATACAGACAAATGTGTTAAATGTCCTAAATTAGAAGGAACTCATACAAAGTGCTGTTTTAAGCGTTATATTAGCATTGCACATGCTCGGGCTATCCTGAACGTTCTTATTGAATGGCATCTATAGTCTCCAGCTGCTGATAAGCACATAGTAGCTGGAGTTGCTTCTGCAGGAGCTAGGAGGCCTCCACAGAGCAGAAGGCATCTCCTGTTTTTGTTTATAGTTGCAGTATCGGATTAACAAAACAAAAATTCAGAATTATCACACCTATTGAATTCTTGAAGACAGCACCACAGTTTAGGTCGGCAGCTCCTCTAGGGTAGAAGAGGCCAAGAACAGCTTAGAGGACAAGACATAAAGTCCTGAGCAGGCTCTGCAGATTCCTATTTTGCAGTCTTTTCAAAAGCTTTTTACCTTTTCTTTTGTGTTTTCCTCTGGAGCTATTCTCATCTTTGGAACTTTGGGATTTTTTTTTTTTTTTTTTTTTTTTTTTTTTTACTGACAACTGAAATACTCATGACAAGTTTATATTACTTGAAAGATGATTTAGAAATTTTGGGTGTTTACTGTGTTGTAAGGAAGCTCAGTGCCTTGTTCCTGATGCAAACTCAGTGCATTTTATCTTGCAAAGATTTTGTATTTTACATCTTAAGACGCCAATAGTGTGCATCATTTCAATTCTGTAGTTGGCTAATTCTCCACAAATAGTGCATTTTATGAGATATAGCATCCCACAGTGGAAGCATAGCAGTGGTTCAGGTGGCTGCTGTCTTTCTGCATTAATGTCTCAGATGAAATCTGGTGTTGGCTCCTCTGCCAAGCAGCCGGGTGACCACAGACAAGACTGTCCACCTTTTAGAGCTTCATTTTCCTCATCCACAAAACAAGAAGATTGGATTTGAGCACAACTTAAATGCTTTCTAGCTCTTAACTCTGATTCTTTTTGCTGAGTGTCAAGGTAAAAAAACCAATCCAAGACTGTGGCTTGAGGTCTTTTTACTATGAGGATGGGAACTTGGGGACAGGAGTATTTTTCATAGCTTTCAAGAGTTAAAGGGAGTATTGAGGAAGGTCTAGCCACAGGGGTTAGCAACATACAGCATGTGGTGGGCCCAGCACCATTTATTTCTGGCCTTCAAGTGAACAGCTACATTTTAGATGATGATAAAAGTGCCTATAGAATATCCTCCAATTTGCCTCTTTTTAACCAACTTCAACTTTTAACTTTTAAAATTTTGCCAGCAAAGCTTGAAATTTACAATCTAAGGTTTCACAGAAAACGTTTGCTGGCCTCTGATCTAACATATTTCCTCAGGATTCTTCTACAAACGGGAAAGCCTGGAAAGGTGAGAAAATTTACCCAATGTCACATGGTTGGGTGAATATTCTGGAGAGCTGGGATTACATCCTTATTCTCAGATTCCTGGCCCAGCTATCTTAGATGACATTGAACACAGCTAAAACGACTCAACTGCTTCTTGCTAAAACAGAATGGATAACTAAGGAATTACATCTATTTTTCAATTATGGCAAATGAATGATCCAAAGAGACAACATATTTTACTTAAGTATGGGTGATCTCTGTGGTTCAATGAGAAGAGCTCTTGTGTATATGGGACAGTGTGCAAGGCTTTGGTTTTCCAGCACAGCATGCCAGGACCTGCTGACGCCCCAGAGACTTCCATCACCCTAGAAGGAATGGTGAGAAGGCTGGGGACCCAGTGTCTTGCAGCAAACAGAATTCTTGGTAGAGACACGCTGCAGGGGAAACAGACTTCCCACAGGAAGCTCGTTCCCTTCGGGAATCATGTTCTGATTTTAAAGTTGAATTCATTAAATAAGGAATGACTCACTCCGGGGCTAGTTCTAATTACTCATTTGCTTACAGTCTGTGTTAAGAGTGACGGTCTTAGTGGAAGCGATTCAGCAGCAGAGCTTCCCAAATCATTCCTCCTGCTCAGGTGAGCATTTTGCTGCCCCACTTAATAGTAATTAATTGCTTCAAAGGACTTGGCTAGGGTGAAAAAATCAGTCAGTCAAGTGTCCTAGGAAGTAGTCTAGTCATAGTCCTTGAGGGCTGGGATTTGAGCCAGAGGAGAGCGTTGTGTGACCAGCTGTGACAGCCAGAGTGTGGTCTGCGGAGGGAAGACATTTTGCTTGGCACTTCGATAAATAAACACTCACCACTTCCCTAAGAAACTACAGGAGGGGAAAGGTGAAAATATTACTAAACCGATTGTTGCTAGAAAGCAGAAGCTAGAATGTTCTGAGTGTTA
The DNA here is from genome assembly GCF_047675955.1 of Chlorocebus sabaeus. NCBI lineage: Eukaryota > Metazoa > Chordata > Mammalia > Primates > Cercopithecidae > Chlorocebus > Chlorocebus sabaeus. Next base: position 14,479,181 of record NC_132915.1, read on the forward strand.
GATGCATGGCGTTCTATTTTCTTGCATTTTTGTCAGTGGGTTGGTAGTGAGTGTTAAGTAGATGTTCTTTGCAATCCCCAAGCTTATAATTGAGACAGGATCTCAGAGCCTCTCCCTCCTTCTCCTCCCTTCTCTTGAGATCCAGTGCCACTGAAATGGGAGAAAGTGTTGGGCAGTGTGTGCTGGTTACCATTCTTTTAGGCAGACTCTTTATAATAGATCTGAGGCAGTACAGGCAAGGTTCAGAGAAGAGGCTGTGTTCAGCTGGCTCAAGACTGGGTCTTGGGATTATACACTCAGTGCCATAAACAGGAGTGCAGTCTCCTTCCTGGTTTGGCAGATGGTGAATTGGAGGTCCTAGAACTGTGGCTTCCAGAGCAGGGTACATACAGTGATCCACTGGGGTGCAGGAAGAAATTATTCAGACTTCTACTGATACTTTATTTTTATCACCTCTTTACAAAGTTTCTATTGTATAGGTTTTATAATGTGCATAATATACAATGACAGATAAACATGTATCTAATTTATAAATAAATATGCAGTTATTTGTATGTACAAACATTTTTTCCCCAAAAGAAGATTTGGAAACGGCTGCTCTAGATCTTGAAGATGAGTCTACCAAAACGAAAAGGGGGGCGGGGGATGTGTTTTTGAAACTCTGAAATCTCTGTTCATGCCAAAGCCCTAGATTCCAAAATAGATGTGAGAACTGTCTGCTCTAGTTACGGTGGTGACATGCCATTTTACATGCTTTTGGTCTATCACTCCGGTAAACCAGGGTGAGTCACCCAAACACAATCAGGGCTTTTGCCAAGCTATTGGGTAGGTGCTGTGTCACTCTCATTTAAGCATTGTAGGGTGGCCCCTAAGTCCCCAATATACACAGGTGCCAGACTGCACTTGAGTGGACTCTGAATACAATATTAATGGGGATTCTCTGGTGGCAAGAAGAGCATTGGACAGAGAATGAGAGGGCCAAGCTTTGTTCATTTGATAAACGTTTACTTCTTTTCTGGCACATGCTGGACATTGATACCACCTAGATCTTATTTTCTCTTCTGTAACACAAGATAAGATTATTTCTGAGTTTCTTCTTCACTCTGATTGTTCTTTAATAATTCTTTCTCCAGATTGCTGCTGTTCTTATTTACATGGTTTTAGATCATTGTTCATTGCTTTTGAAAGCAAAAGGGATAGCCATCTTCTTTTTTGCTTTTTATTCTATGAAAGATGGTTTTATTTAACTTTAAAAATTTTTTAAATTTAATTTTAAGTTCCAGGATACACGTACAGAACGTGCAGGTTTGTTACATAGGTAAACGTGTACCATGGTTGTTTGCTACACCTATCACCTTATTACCTCACCTAGGTATTAAGCCCTATATTCATTAGCTATTTATCTTGATGCTCTCCATCCCCACATCCCCTGCTGACAGGCCCCAGTGTGTGATGTCCCCCTTCCTGTGTCCATGTGTTCTCATTGTTCAACTCCCACTTATAAGTGAGAACATTCGGTGTGTGGTTTTCTGTTCCCAGGTTAGTTTTCTGAAGTTAATGGCTTCCAGCTCCCTCCATGTCCCTGCAAAGGACATGATCTTGTTCTTTTTTACGGCTGCATAGTATTTCATGGTGTATATGTACCACATTTTCTTTATCCAGTCTTTCATTGATGGGGATTTGGGTTGATTCCATGTCTTTGCTATTGTGCATAGTGCCACAACCAACACACGCTTGCTTGTATCTTTATAATAGAATGATTTAGATTCCTTTGGATATATACCCAGTAATGAGATTGCTGGGTCAAATGGTATCATCATCTTTTTTAATGTGGTAACTGAAACACAAAGAATGGGGAACAATGATATTTAAATGCAAGGTTTAACTTTTTTCCTAAAAGAGCCCTCACTTTAGAGGCATCCAATTGGGAACTTTTAAAATCTTCATATTGCCACATCAACATTAGAAATGTGATAATGGACAGATGCTTTGAGTGAAAGAGAAATAAATAGGGTTGTCAGAATGACTCACTTGATAATCGGAACATAGGCTGGAAATTTTGTTATTAAAGAAAGGGGTATCCATATTTAAAAAATAGAGCATCCTTTGTGATCTGTGGTCTTCTCAGTACCTGCCTAGCCCCTTGGCCTAGCTGAACAAATTGGCCCCTAAATACAGGCTTGGCCCCACCCCAGCTCTAGGACCAATTGTACCCTTACTGGGGAGGGAACTGAGAAGCCCAAGCCCAGCCCTCTTTATGGGCCCTTAGTCTGCTCTCTCTGTTGCTCTGCCCTGCTCTCTGGCTCTCATGCCCACCTTCTTCCCTTTCCTGAGTCCCTGCCTTAGTCCCTGCCCCCACCCCCAGCACTCTGCTCCCCCAGGACCTTGACGGCCCTTGTTCCTGGGGCTAGACCATACTTCTGACTCTGACCCTGTGGCTGGGGATGTGCCCCTGCTTGCTGATTGACAGTCTGCCTGGGTCATCCTTCATGTCTTATGTCCCCTGGGGCCATGTTCTGTTTCCAGAACAGGCTGTTTGTTAACAATTTGCCTAAATAGTAGAGTCAGACTTGTAAATGCTTGCCTTTCCCTTCAAACTTCTCCCATTGCCCAGTGGTCATAAGATACTGAATTGTCAAATCCATCTGCAAAATCCTATTTAACCTTTTCAGTATAACCCAGATGTATTTCCACGGCCACCCAAGCCATGTGCAGCCCCTCCTCTCTGTCTACTGGATGCTGCGGTCATTGCCTGAGGGGTTCTCTGCTTCCACTCCTATCCCCCTCCTCCCATACATATTTTCCATACAGTAGCCAGGGGATTATTTTGGTAAGTGGAGCTCAGATCTAGTGATGTTAAAATCTCAGCTCCTTCCTCTGGCCTGTGAAGCCCTACTTGCTTTGTCTCCTGCCCACCCTTCAGACTGTTTCCCACTCTCCCTTGAATAGGCTCAGCTCATGGCAATCTCAAGGACCTTTGCAAGAGCTGTTTCCCCCACCCAGGAGGGTCTTTTCTCTGGTCTTTGTATGGCTATTTCTTTTCTTTAAGTTTTAGCTCAAATTTCAGCTCCTTGAAAGGTCTTCCCTGAGTGCCTAATTCTGAGTAATTCCTCCAATCTACCTGTTTGCTCCCTCTCATGCTATCACCCTGTTTTATTTTCTTCAGAGCATCTGATGCTATCAAACACTTTCTCACTTATTTGATTATCTTCCTGTTTGTTAACCGCTTTCCCTAATTAAAACACCAGCTCCAAAAGAGCAAGGACTTTACCTTGTTTCTCTCACTATCCCCAGCATTTAGGGATGTTCTGGTACAACAAAGTAAGAGCTAAACTAATATTTGCTGAATTAAGGAACAAATGAACGAATGAATGGATGGATTCTAAATGCAACCAGGACAACATTTATTTATATAAAATAAAGCATACCAGTAGAATATTCTCCTGGGATTAGGGTTTGCCAGAAGTCAAGCATGCTGTTTTGTTTTGTTTTTTAGTGTGAAATCAAAAGCAACGCTAGGCCAAGGTGATGGCTCATGCCTATACTCCTAGCACTTTGGGAGGCCGAGGCAGGAGTATCACTTGAGTTCAGGAGTTTGAGACCAGCCTGGGCAGCATGGCAAAACCTGTCTCTACCAAAAATAAAATTGCCAAGGGTAATGGCAGGTGCCTGTAGGCCCAGCTACTCAAGAGGCTGAGGTGGAAGGATCACTTGGGCCTGGGAATTTGAGGCTACAGTGAGCCATGATCATACCACTACACTTCAGCCTGGGCATCAGAGTGAGACTCCATCTCTTAAAAAAATACCATAGTCACTGTAAAAATTCGGAAAGTACAAAAACACAAATAATCATACCACTACACTTCAGCCTGGGCATCAGAGTGAGAGTCCATCTCTTAAAAAAATTACCATAGTGACTGTAGAAAATTCGGAAAGTACAAAAACACAAATAAAATTAAAAAACCACCTGATATTCAAACTGTTATAAATGTGTAGAATCCATCTATACATTATCGACAATTTTTATAATTTTAACAAAAATATAATGGAGATGCTATTTTATAATCTGCTTTTTCACTTCACAACTTAACATGAATATTTACCATGATGTTAAATATTCTTCTATAATTTTATATTCAGTAGACATATAATATTCTACCACATAAATATACAAAAATATTTCTTACCATCTATCCTCCACATATCTCACCAAACTGTATATGACAATATCTCTCATTGTAGCCCTGCAAAAACTTTAAAAAAATGTTTGATATAACACTTTAAAAAAATGTTTGATAATTTGGCCGGGTGCAGTGACTCACATCTGTAATCCCAGCACTTTTGGGCAGGCCAACTGAGGTCAGGAGTTCAAGACCAGCTTGACTAACATGGTGAAAGCCCATCTCTACTGAAAACACAAAAATTCGCCGGGCATGGTGGTGGGTGCCTGTAATCCCAGCTACTTGGGAGGTTGAGGCATGAGAATCGCTTGAACCTGGGAGGTGGAGGTTGCAGTGAGCTGAGATCACACCATTGCACTGTAGCCTGGGCAACAAGAGCGAAACTCCGTCTCAGCATATATATATATATATATTTTTGATATAAAAAATATATATATTTGATAATTTGAAAGACAAAACCTACAGTGGTTGGCAACTTGTTTTGCATGTAGTGACCATTTGCTCTTCTCTTTTTGAGTCACAGCTAGATGCAAGAGAGAGATGCCCTTGGCTAGGGAGTCGGGTGGAAGGATCGGGTTCTGCTACCTCTAGCTTCTTGATTACATGGCAGCAACACAAGGAGCCTACAGTTCCAGAAGAGCCTGGATTTTTCCACAGGGAGACACAGATGCCCTGTTTATTAATACCATCTGCAGAGCTGTTGAGAAATGGAGAACAAAATTAAAGCTTCATTTATTTATGTAATATAATGTAATTTCCTTTACTCAGAGAAAAATGTTTTATCTTTAATTGTGACTTATGTCTGGAATTAATGAAATAATAAAGCAAAAGTGATGGAGAAACAAATTCATCCTGTATGGGGACAAAGGAAGTAGACTCTTGCTTGAGAGTATTACGCAGAAACCAAAAGAGGGTGTTCTAATTGGAGTCAGCAAGTTCAGTGTTGTCATCCATTTATCCTCCAGGAAACCTTGGGAGACTACACTGGCATCTGATAAAACTTCACCATCAATAGATTACCTTGATGTATCCAAGTCATGGAACATCAGGGAACTCTTAAGCCCTAGGTTCAACCAAGATAAAGGAAGAAACACTTTGTTATATGGATGGAAGAATCTGAGTTATAGGTAGCCTTGGTCAGTGAGATAGTTTAATTAGCCAATAATTGCACCTCGGATAAACCTCATTGGCTACAATACTGCCACTGTGCAAAGCTGAGATAGTTTAAATTATACTACAGGAGAATTCCTCATGCATGTTTCTGAAGAATGCATTATAGTTGTGAAATTCCCTGTCTGGTCTCTATGGGAGCTTTCAGCTGGTTTCATCCATGGATAGCTATGGAAGGTTTCCCTTCGTGTTACTCCCACCCCTATAGTTGGAGTAAACCATAGGTATTCAGGCCCTAGTTTTATTCATCAGAGTTTGGCGTACCATAGGCTGTTGAGTATAAGGGTGTTTCTTATAGTAGGTAAATCAGAGAGCAGATGGACAATTATCTTGCTGCACAATCTATGGGTTGCTTGTTGTGTAATGATGTTCACAGTATATGGTGCTTGATCCTTAGAGGTTGGGGGTCCCTTACCTCACCATCTCCTCTACTTGTAGCTTCTTCACTTTTCCCTTCAGATTATTTTGTCCCATCTGTAGGTCAGGGAGGAGATCTTTCTGCCTTGGAGCAATGACTTGTGAAATTAGTGATCAGCTATTCATGGTCATTGTTTTATTTTTGGGTGGGCTAGTTTTTCTGCCTAGGCTGGGGATCATTAGAAGGCCTTCAGAAATTTTGTAAGCACAGGTGGAAGGAGAAGTTCATTGATCAGTATTTCAAAATACGATTTTTGTTCTTCATTTGTATTTGGAGAGAAACAAGGCAGAGAAATGGAGAGAAGGAAGTCAGGATCCCAGGCTTAGTGTTTTCACAGAGTAAAGTGATTCTGACCTCCTCTCCGTGATCCTGACCTCCAGCTGGGTCCCATGCTACTGCTCTGTGCTTTCGGCTGCTTATTGGACATCTCCACCTGGAGGGCACATAACAGTTCACATTTAACACATCAAGCTTAATGTGTTTACAACTCCACTCATGACTTCTTCTGTCTTCAAAACCCAGTCTCAAACCTGCTCCTGCTGACTTGGTTGGTGACATCACTATGTACACAACTGTCCCAGCCAGAGGCCCGGAAGCCACCCTTGCCTTGTTACCCTTCCCCACACTCCATGTCTACTCAGCCACCAGAGTCCTGTGAATTCCATCTCAGAAGAAGTCCTAACCACCTGTGCCCTGCTATCCCCTCTTCTTGTCTTTCTTGGAACATTGCAACATCTTTCTTCTTGATCTCCCTGTAGCCCATCCCCTGAACTCTTGCTACAGTCTTTGCTGGAAGTAGTTTCTGGAACCTGCCAGTTGACTGCATGGAGAGTCCAATCCCATACAGTGGGGCCAATGGTTCCTCACACACTGGCCTCCACCCTCCTCTCCAGCCTTAGTTCCCTCGAAGGCCTTTTGTCTCGCCTGGACCCTCTAATCCTCCTCTCTCAGACAAAGCTTCTCCTTCCAGCACCTCCTGTCTGTGCCAATTCCTTCCTTCTCGTGCTGGTTCCCTCTGGCTATTCTTTTTTCTTTTCCTTGCTGCACCAAGTAAATTGATACTGATTTCTCATGTGGCTCCTCCTTTATGACATATTTCTTGGCTCTTGACATGACGTGGCATTAATAGTTTTCTCCTCTGTTTATTTCTTTCTCAGGGTGCTTAAAACACCTCTTTCTAACTATCGGTTTAAATGTCCAGCCTAAGTGGTGCCCTGCCCTTGGGGACTGCTGAATAAGAGACAGATGACTGAAGGGAGAGGACTCAATCTAGCTGACTCTTCTGGTCCTGACCTGAAGACCTAAGATTAAATATAAGTCCTGAGTTGTGGAGTAAAACACAAAATCCAGAGTTCTAATTTGCTTCCACTGAAAACTCATAATAAGTACTATGCATATTTATAATGCATCAGGCTTTTTATATCATTTAAAAAGAACAAATGGGCCATGCATGATGGCTCATGCCTGTAATCCTTACTGCTTTTGGAGGCTGAGGTGGGAAGATCCCTGAGGCTAAGAGTTCAAGACCAGCTCGGGAAACCTAGTGAGAAACTGTCTCTATAAAAAAATTTTTTAAATTATCCAAATGTGATGGTGTGTACTTGTTGTCCTAGTTGCTTGGCAGACTGAGGCAGGAGGATCACTTTGAAGCCCAGGAGGTCAAGGCTGCAGTGAGCTATGGATGGGCCACTGGACTCCAGCCTGGGTGACAGAGCAAGACCCCATCTCAAAAACAAACAAAACAAAACAAAACACAACAACAACAAAAAAAACCCAAGTGACTTTTTTTGTATTTTTTGCTCTAATTTTATTTTAAAATACATTTAAATGTTATCCTATTGGAACAGAATATGATGATTTTAGACACTTTGTGCATAAATCTCACAGTCAATTTCTTGGAGAGGGGTGAGGAACTGTATGCATTTTTTATAACATAGGAGCAAGTGACTTAACAAGAGTAACTGTCTTGAGTCACAAGCATGCTTTTTGACTTTCCTTACCTAAGTTAACTGACTGCTTTGCATGATGTGCTCTTTCCCGTTTATAAATAAGTTGGACAGTCAGGAAAATACAAGGAAGTAACTCATGGTGAGGAGGTCTTAGAGAGACTGAGAATAGTGGTGATGAAGAGAGCCCAGCTGTGCTGCTTGAACTATACTCTGTCTGCAACTGTATTCTCCAGAGGATTTTTATTGACCTTTCCCCTAACTGTACAAGTTGATGCTGGGCCCCAGAGACCAGTGATCTCAGCTTACAGGCAGGAAACATTCAGTCTGATAGGGGAAATCATAAGAGGAACAGTGTCCAGTATGCCAAAGCATCTTATGCATTTCCAGGGTTTTTTTCATGTAAGTTACCATAATTTGATATTCATGACCATTTCTTTGAATTGGATAGAACAGATACTGTTGTCTCACTTTCCAAACAAGGAAATTAAATTATACAGATGGTTGATTACCTGGCCATATGGTCCTGTCTCTCAGTGATGTTGGAAACAGCTTCCCATTCTTTTTACTATATCCCCCTGCTATCACAACTATATTATTAAAATTATTGTTTATGTATTTTATTAAATTCATACAATCTTTAAAATGCCCTGTGAGGTATCTGTTAGTCCCAAGGACTCTTTATAATGGATACTTAATGTCTAACCTGATTACAAAGAACATTTAATGAATGTAATAATATTTCATTATCTTTCCACTTGGAGTTAGCAGTTAGCTACAATTTCAGTGAATCTCTAAAACTATTTTAACTAACGACTGACTCCACTATACTTGTCAAGTCTGTTAGTTACTGATGTAGATAAATTGCATGATATTGATGATGATATAATTATAGTTAGTATTTATTAAATGCCTATTCCATGTCAGGACCCCAATCATGTAAGCACCCGGTATCCTCACTATTTTGCAGATAGAAAATTGTGTTCAGCAGGCTTCTGTAGGTTTCCCAAGGTAATAGGCATGACCAGGTTAACTCCTCACAATACTGCTATTATTGGAGAGGAGCAACTCGTAATAGTATGTTAAGACATATGGTTGACAGAAGGAAGAGAATTCAGGCTATTTAAAATCCTCATGGTCTTCTTCTTGAGCAGTTAAAAGAAACAACAACAAAAAAATGACCATGTGTTGAAAAAAAATCACTAACATTTACTGAGTAAATTGCCGTGCAAGGCACTGATCTGAGAATGCCATGTGTATTAACTTGATTAATCCTCATAACCACCCGTGGAGGTACACCTGCTTTTACATCTGTAAAATGAAAGCTTTTGTTACAGATGTGGAAACTGAGGCTCAGAGATGATAAACGATGCAGCCAGGATTGGAACCCAAGAACTGCTCTAGAGTCTGTGCTTTAAATCTTGCCTTCTAAAATTGCTTACTAGGTTCTGGTTCACAGGAACCAGCTCTATGTGAGGCATCCGATAGGTGTCTCTCATTTCCTTGTCATAACAACCATGAGAGGAGTTGTTGTCTCCCTTTTATAGTCAAAGCACCAGGACTCCAAGTTATCCAGTAACTTCCAGCCACTCACAAAGTAGAGGCAAGTTTGTCGCCTTTCCCTGGATCTGTGTCAGGTGGTTTGTGCAGGAGCAGCCATGGAATTCAGGCCCATGAACAGTTCTTATCACTGAACACCGTTCTACTTCTTTGGTTTCAGGCTGACTTAGGAAGCAGTGTTTCTGACAACTCATTATGGAAAATCGATTCACATCTTCTGCTTTCTTTGGCCTCTTGTCACTGCCCAGACATGCATTCCCAATTCTCAAACAAACAAATGAATTGAAACAGGAACAGTATTCAAGGGCATCCAAATGTTGTGCTACTGATACTGTTCAGTGGCGCACAGTGGCCCGAACCAGAACAGTGCTCACTGTGCAGGATCCTGCAGAATCTTTGGCTTGGTTCCATATTCCCCGCTCTCTTTTCTTGTTCCTCTTGAAAGGTAGCCACCCCTGTGGGCAGAGTCAGACAAGGTACAGAGAAATGGCTGAGACAATATAGAATGCTTGTCTTGCTAGCTTATCTTTCTCCATGAAAGGAGAAGATCCATAAAAGAACAAGAGTAAAGGAATCTACTTATGATCTCTGAAAAGAAGCATAGAGAGTGAGAGCAGGTTTAAGAGAGGGAAGAGTGAAAAACATGTGAAATGTTAAATATTATGACGGGTGATAGTTAAAATAGTAATAATACTTTTGTTTGTTTTTTGAGACGGAAGTCTCACTCCGTCTCCCAGACTAGAGTGCAGTAGTGCGATCTTGACTCGCTGCAACCTCCGCCTCCCAGGTTTATGTGATTCTCCTGCCTCAGCCTCCCGAGTACCTGGGATTACATGTGCCCACCACCACGCCCGCTAATATTTTTGTATCTTTAGTAGAGATGGGGTTTCACCATGTTGGCCAGGCTGGTTTTGAACTCCTGACCTCAAGTGGTCTGCCAGCCTCGACCTCCCAAAGTTCATAATACTTTTAAAATGAAAGGTAGAAAGGAGGCATTTGAAACAATGGTGAGATGTTAAGCTTGAGAATTATGGAGAATGACTGTCCTGATAGAAAAGAACAGAAATAAAGTATGGTGATAGTTTTGTTTCTGGTTTTTTACTTGTTTTCTGTTTTGTTTTTGGAAAGTCTTTTTTGGAAAAACCTTTTGGAAGGTCTGTTTGTTTCAAGTGAGCTGTCAGGTCATATGTTGTTTTAACATGATGATAAACATAAAGATTTATCTATATTGCTTCCAGACTGGCCAAAGGGAGATTTCCTCAGTGTTGAACCCTGGTCTACTGCCATGCAAATGAGCCCCCATTAATCTATGAAATTCATCATGTGTTACTGCAAAGTAGCGATTTATCACGAACAGTGATGTTCAGATTCGTTCTTCAGTGTCCTGAAGATTTTTAGTAGCTCTTCAAGAACCACTGCTGGAGACTAGTGAGGGAGGTGTAATGGGTACTACTCCTGGGCCCCACCTTTGCATCAGTCTGTCTGTTTTATACCTGGGGATTCTGCTCAGAATCATATCATCGGGGGGATTGCAAAGGATTGAAGATTTTGAGAACTTTTAGGGATATTTTCCTTTCAAGCTTCAGGGTTGAAAATTAACTAACTCCTGTGAGTGTAGGAACTCCTGTGCCACACTGAAAGCTGCTCACCCAGGAGAGGGGAGTGGGAGGCCCATTGAGGTCCCTGGAAATGGCCTGCCCCACCTCAGACTGCAGTGCACGGCTGGCAACACCCTTTTTCCCTTCTGGGATTTACTGCCTGGTCTGACATTTTTCCTGTGTGCAGTTTTACATAGTCGACACCACACTGTTTACTGAAAGATGCTTTTTTCATTTAGGAGTATATTGCAAGCATTTTCTCACATCATTAAATTCTTCTAAACATGAATTTTAATGTCTGTGCAATATTTCATCATCTGTATTTAACCATTTTCCCACTGGAAATATAGATTGACTTAAAAAACATTTTTGGCTATCATAAATGATACTCTGATGAACATCTTTGTCTAAAGATTTTTGTCAACATTTCTGATTATTTTCTCAGGGTTAATTCTTAAAAGTGGAATTTCTGGTTCAAAGAATACCACAGCTATAAAACTCCATATATTTTGCTAATTTTCTTTCCAGAAATGCTAAATCAATTTTATATTGATGTGTAACAACATAGAATTTCAATTCCTGCTCTAAATAAACCTTTGTTTCATAGGGGATTATTAGAAAATCATCTTTTGGTGACAGATATTTGAAGTAGAAGAATGTGTTCAGGTGTGTTGAAATTGTGTGAGGAATATTTTTTCTTCTCATCGTTTTCATGAAAAAGATGAGGAAAAAAACGTAAGAGCAAAGAAATATAACTTTAAGATGAATGAGGGGGCAGTTACTAATCCGTTGAAATTTTTTCAAATACAGCATGTCTTTAAAAAAATGAAAACAGTTTGCATTCCTGAGCACTTCCCCTGGGATGCAAGCACATTTTATACCTTAGATGTACGAGTGCAGGACTTTCAAAGTACTAAGAGTCCGAATGTAGTGGTTGCGTGGCACCTGCATTTAAAACACAAACTTTAGTCAGCCGATATTAATTGGAAGCCTAGATTCAAATCATGGCTTTGCCACCTACTAACTTCGTGATTGTGGTCAGGTCAGTTACTCTTTCTAAGTTGTTTCCTTATCTGTAAAGTGAGGAAAATATTAGCATTGTTATGAGATGGAGATAAGGCATGTGAGGAATTCAGTGCTTTGAAAAGAGCTGAGCTGACCATAACAGCAGCCATATGTAGCTACTGAACACTTGAAATGGGGCTGGTTCGAATTGAGATGTGCTATACATGTGCAGTGTGCAACACACACTAAGTCCAAGGGCTTAGTCCCAAAAAAGAATGCAAACTCTTTATTAATAAGAGTTGATTGATTATTAATAAATGTCAATATCATTACATGTTGAGATACTATTTGGATATCTCGATTTCAAATAAGACACATTATTAAACTTAATTATAATACATTTATTTTGCTTTTTAAATGCTTTATTTCCCTCTTTGAAGTGGCTTGTGTTTTAATTTTATTGGACAGTACTGCTCTGGAATATAATAAAGGCTGAAAGAGCAATTTTTAGAAGAAAAGGTGGGTTATTTCTCCATTATGGAATTATCCAGTTAGCATCTTATCTTTTGGGGGCATTTGATTCTTAGGAAACTATGAGGCATTTGGACAGGGTCCTCTGTATTGGTCCGGATGGTTTAGAAAGGCTGGAGTAGGGATGATGCATAATCTTTCATTGTTTGTTAGAGGGGTGAGTGGAGAGTTTAAAAATAGCGTCCCCTCCCTCCTCCCCTCCCAATGCTGATCCCTCATGAGTTATTTCTGTTGGCCGCATTAGGAACCTGACATTTGATTCATTCAGTGGGTCCTGCCTAGGTCCTTTAAAACAGAATGGAACGTTAGGGAAAGGCTGCCCTGGGCCATGACAGGCTGAGGAGACCAAGGGGATTGGAATAACCAGTATGGCAAAATGCTTGGTCAAGATCCAGACTCGACGAAGCCTCCAGTTGCACATGGTGAACCACTGCAACAGTAATGTGTTTGTTCGTCTGTTGAGACTCGGCTCCAAGGTCACAGCTCGGAACACTGGTATGTGTGGTGCCCTGGGCTGTCATCCTGTGCCTGAAGTGTGCGGGCTTCCAGCTTCCTGCTCACTGCTGGTGGACAGAAGCCCAGGGTGAATTTGGTGTCAGAGATTTTTGATAAGGGTGAGAAGAGAGGGAGGAAGGGAGAAAAGCAGAGATAAGTGGGAAGGAGGGTGAGCAAGCCAGTGCAAAGGGGAAACAGGAGGGTGTGTTCCCTTGTTCAAAAAAAATGATACAAAGTTGTCATAAATACAAATTACCCCCTAGTCAACAGTGAGTCAAGGGGGAGGGAGGCAGTGGTGGTGTGTACCTCCAAATTGTTCCCTAACGTGAGAAGATGAAGGAGAAGGCAGAATGGATGATCACAACACGCTCCCCCTCCTTTCATCGTTGAAAGGGTCAGATCTCACATCTGCTTGCTTGCTTGCTGGGGTGAGGCAGAGTGCCACTTTATCCTCAAGGCATAGCTTTACTCAAAATATCAGTCAAAGAATTGGAACTGACCTTCTGACAATTTCCTTTTCATTGTAAATGTATTTTGTTATTGTATGGTCCTTGAGGGAAATAGGAATTGAAATAGGAACTTAAAAAGTTAGAGCTTACAGCAAGAAAAAAGCTGTGGCTATATGTGTACATGTGGTTTTTACCAATTGATTAAAACGAAGTACACCCTGGGAAACGTCTGCAATTGGCTGTATCTCATGCACATGTGTGGAACTGACTTCTAAGTGAATTGGGATGAAATTGATTATATTTGTATAATGACATAAGTAATACATGATGTGTTCTTGTTAGAAAAGAATTTTTAAAAGAACAAATATATAGATGCTTTCCGTTAATACTCCCAATAGTTGATCTATGAATATTGCCACGTGGGATATAGGATTTTTTTTTTTACAAATGGGATTGTTCAAGATACAGTATTGCAGAATTAGTTTTCTTACTTTATCATATGCCTTGAAGGACTTTCCATATCCATACATATTAATATACATCCTTTTTAGAAATGGCTGGATAATATTAGGTAATATAAAGATATAATAACTCAGTTATTTAATTAAATTATTGTTGGAAATGGTTATGTCTCATCTTTTGGCTGTAACAGATGGTAGTGCAATGCATATGTATACAGAGGCATTTCTCTTTAATAGATGCTTCAAAGTGTAATTGTTAGGTTGAAGGATATACAAATTGTAACTTTTAATGGAAATGGGCAAATTATCCTCTAAAAGTAAATATTAACAAGGTGAGTATGAGCTTGTGTATTCCCCCACGTAATCACTCACCCTGATATGGCCAGTTTCTTAAAAGTTTTGCAAAATGATTGAAAGGAAAATATGATTTCATTATTTTAATTTGCATATCCCTTTTTATCAGTGAAGAGGAGGATATTTTCAAATAATTGTCTATTTTCATTTCTTCTTCTGAGAATTGCCTGTTTGTTTACTTAGTACATTTCTGTTGTGTTTTTGTCCTTTCCTTATGGATTGTAGTATTTCTTTTTTAATCTGAGTATGAATCCTTTATATTTTACAAATGTTAATGTTTTTTCTCCTAATTGGTTCTTGGCTTTCAACTTTTACTTAATGTTAACTTTATGACACAGGCACTGTTTTTTTTTTTTTTTTGAGACGGAGTCGCGCTCTGTCACCCCTGCTGGAGTGCAGTGGCACAATCTCCACTCGCTGCAAGTTCTGCCTCCCGGGTTCATGCCATTCTCCTGCCTCAGCCTCCCAAGCAGCTGGGATTACAGATGCCTGCCACCACGCCCGGCTAATTTTCTGTATTTTTAGTAGAGATGAGGTTTCACCGTGTTAGCCAGGAGGGTCTCGATCTCCTGACCTCGTGATCCGTCCGTCTCGGCCTCCCATAGTGCTGGGATTACAGGCGTGAGCCACCGCACCCGGCCAACACAGGCACTTTTTATATGCACAGAGAACTTCTGTGTGTGCAGACTATTTACTTTTTGTATATTTTAGGTTTCATTTTTTTAAAGTTAGTTTTCCCCATGCCAAGATTATAAAAGTGTTTCCTGTTTTTATTCTTCATAATTAATGCATTTACCTGAACTATATGAAATTGCTGATAATAACGGCTTATGACCTTCAAAATTGGCAATTTCACGTAGTATCTATTTTTTTTTTTTAGTTGAACATTTTACCTTCTTAGGAATTTTTACATGTGCATGATACGGTATAGGGATATACCTTTCCCCCACCAACAATTGGTTAGCAACTTTTTGCAAAACTTTTTCGTAAACAAATTTTCCATTATATTAAAGTGTATATTTCTGAATTATATCTTTTGTTATTCCTGCTCAATTACTATACAGTATAGTTTTAATATCAGGTAGGTCAAGTTTCTCCTGCATTGCTTTTTTTTTTTTTGAGGAAGTTGTACTTTTAGAGAGATTTTAGGTTCACAGTAAAATTAAAAGGAAGGCACGGAAATTTTCCACATATGGGAAGTTTCCCTCACATATGCTCAGCCTCTCCCATCATCAACATCCCAAACAAGAGAAGTACAGTTTTTACACTTGATGAGCCTGAACTGAGACATCATGACTATCCAAAGCTGATAGTTTGCATTAGGGTTCACCTTGGTGTTGTACATTCTGTGGGTTTGAACAAATGTTGAATGGCATGTATCCACCCGTATGGTATCATACATAGTAGTTTGACTGCCCTGAAAGTTCTGTGTTCCACCTATTTATCTCTCTCTTCCCCGAATTCCTGGCAACCACTGGTCTTTTTATGATCTTTGTAATTTTCCTTTTTCAGAATGTCAATTAGTTGGAATCATACAATATGCAGCCTTTTCAGACTGGCTTCTTTCACTTAATAATATGCATGTAAGGTTCCTCTATAGCTTTTCATGGCACTTCTTAGCACCGAATAATATTCCCTTGTCTGGATGTGCTCACTGATTTATTATCCAGAAGTTTTTGATTATTCATGTGTACATTTACCATTTGTCTTTTTTGAAAGTGTGTTGGGATTTCTACTGAAATTGCATCAAATTTTAGATTAATGAGAGGAGAGTTGAATTTTCAATGTATCAAGGCCCCCCATTCAGGAATGTTATTATGTTTTTCTATTTATTGAGATTTTCTTTTATACTGCTTTGGTATATTTTAACATTGTCCTCATACAAGTTTTTCAGACTTCTTGTTATGGATATTCCTGGATATATATGGCTATTTAAATTTGTGCATTTGGCTATTTTGAATGATACTTTCCATTATCATTTTTTATATTGTCTCTGCTGTATGCAGTAAACCGCCTGCTTTACTATGTTGATCTTGCATTCCAACACCTTTTTAAACTCTTATTTATTGTCCTGTTTCATTTTCATCTCTTTTCTATGTAGATAATTCTATTATCTGGAACTAGAGTTTTGTGCCTTATTTTCTAATATTTACACTTCTTATTCTTTGTCTTCATCATATTGCACTATCTGGGGCCAGTACTGATGTGTGGTGATAATTCTTTGTAACATTCCTGACTTTGGTGGGAATTCTTCCAATATTTTGCTATTATAAATGTTTGCCATGACATGTAGTGATTTCTACAATTTTCTAGTAGATATTTCAAGTCCCTGCCTTTCAGGAGATAAAATTTTAATGGAAAAACCCATAATAAATCTGCAGCACAGTGTAATGACTGACTGTGAAGATAAAGAGATCCACAAGACGGTATGACAGCTGCATCAGTTAGGATGCCATCATCAGCAAGTAATGAGGAATTCTAATTAGCACTGGTTTAAATAAGGTGATTTATTATCCAAGACAAGTCCAGAGTCAGAGAGGATTCCAGGGTTGAGAACCAGTTTCATTTTATCTCTACACTGCTCTTCTCAGTCAGCCAAGCTTCCCCTCACGCAGTTGCTGTCAGCACCATAGGACGGCTGCCAGTTTCTGCTGTTTCTTTCAGTTACAACAATGTCAAGAGATAAGGAGTCTGTACCTTTCCAGGATAATCTTCTTAGAAGTAAAACCCTTTCTCTAAAATCCATCCCCTCAGGCCCCCTCCCCCTACCTCTCTTCTTCTCCCCTTCGATTTTTATTTTCAGGTTTGGCCCATATGCCCATTTTAAAATGAAATGTGACCAAGAGACTGGAATTACCATGACTGGCTTAGACTAATCATTTGGAGAGAAATGGGCCATAAGGAGTCAACCATGAAAAGTACCAGATAATTAGCATATATCTCAGTCTGGGAGTAGGGGATAGGAGAGCCTTCCCAGAGGACATAACACACAGGGTCTTAGAGGATGAGTAAGAGCAATCTGGGTGCAGAGGACACTCCAGGAAGAGGTAGCAGTCTGTGCAAAGACACAGAGGCATGACATAGCATGACACATATGGGAACCCTCAATAGATGGGCATGGAGGTAGCATATGTGGTAGATAGAGCTTTTTGTACTAGGCTAAAAAGTTTAATATTTAATCTGAAAGACATGAGAAACCTTTTAACAAGAGGATTGATATAAATAATTAGGCATTTAAAAATGATTGTTCTGGAAACAACTTACAAGGAGCTAGACTGAAATCAAGGAAACCAGTTAGGAAGCCATTGCTATCATCCAGTTAAGAAGTGTTAAGAGTGGAGAGGCAGGGATAGCTTTGAAAATGAAGACGGTGGCAGAGTTTGCAGAAGTTAATGACAGATGTCAGCAGTGAGTGAGAAGAAGTAGTTTTGGCCAATCCTTGGGTTGCTGATATAAGAGACTGAAGAAAAGATGGTGCCATTTACAGCATAGTGAGTGGTGCAAGAGGGAAAGAGGTGAGAGGGAGGTGATGCATTTGGGTTTGGATGTATTGAAGTTGATGTTCCTATGTAGAGTTTCCTGGTAAATCTCGTTGGAGGGTTTTGAGTTGAGATGGACCAGAGATTTATCAACACGGATTTCCAAATTAAGTTATGTTCTATGTATTTTCTGATGGCTGTTTGTATTTCTGTGGGGTCAGTGGTGATATCCCCCTTACCATTTCAGATTGTGTTTATTTGACTCTTCTATTTTTTCTTCTTTATTAGTCTAGCTAGCAGCCTGTCTAGTTTATTAATTTTTTTTCTAAAATTCAGCATCTAGATTTGTTGACTTTTTGAATTTTTTTGTGTGTGTGTGTGTGTGTGTGTGTGCGCGCCTCTCCTTCAGTTCTTCTCTGGTCTTGGTTATTTCTTGTCTTCTGCTAGCTTTCAGGTTTGTTTGCTCTTGGTTCTCTAGTTCTTTTAGTTGAGATGTTACATTGTTAAATTGAGATCTTTCTAGCTTTTTGATGTGGGCGTTATAAATTTCCTGCTTAATGCTGTTTTAGCTGTATCCCAGAGATTCTGGTACATTGTCTCTTTGTTCTCATTAGTTTCAAAGAACTTCTTGATTTCTGCCTTCATTTCATTATTTACCCAAGAGGCTTTCAGTAATGGATTGTTCAATTTCCATGTAGTTGTGTGGTTTTGAATGTATTTCTTAATTTTGAGTTTTAATTTGATTGCACTGTGGGCTGACAGACTTACAATTTCAGTTCTTTTGCATTTCTTGGGGAGTGTTTTACTTCCAATTATGTGATCAATTTTAGAGTAAGTCTCATGTAGCAATGAGAATATATCTTCTTTTTAATTTAGGTGGAGAGTTCTGTAGATATCTACCATGTCCACTTGATCTGAAGCTGAGTTCAGGTCTTGAATATCTTTGTTAATTTTCTGTCTCCATAATCTATCTAATATTGTCAATGGAGTGTTAAAAATCTCCCACTATTATTGTGTGGAGTCTAAGTCTCTTTGTAGGTCTCTAAGCACTTGTTTTATGAATCTGGGTGCTCCTGTATTGGGTGCATATATATTTAGGATAGTTAGCTCTTCCTGTTGAACTCTTTATCATTATGTAATGACCTCCTTTGTCTTTTTTTATCTTTGTTGGTTTAAAACACTGTTTTGTCAGAATCTAGGATTGCAACCCCTGGTTTTTTTCTGTTTTCCATTTGCTTAGTACGTTTTCCTTGATCCCTTTATTTTGAGCCTATGTGTGTCTTGGACATGAGACGGGTCTCTTGAAGACAGCATACTGATGGGTCTTGGCTCTTTACCCAGTTTGCCATTCAGTTTCTTTTACTTGGGGCATTTAGCCCATTTACATTTAAGGTTAATATTGTTATGTGTGAATTTGATCCTGTCATGATGCTAGTTGGTTATTTTGCAGACTTGTTTATGTGGTTGATTCATAGTGTCACCAGTCTGTGTGGTTCAGTGTGTCTTTGTAGTGGCTGGAAATGGTTTTTCCTTTCCATATTTCGTACTTCCTTCAGGAGCTCTTACAAGGCTTGTACAGTGGTGACAAATTCCCCCAGCATTTGGTTTTCTGAAAAGAATCTTGTTTTTCCTTCACTTATGAAGCTTACTTTGGCCAAAGATGAAATTCCGGGTTGGAAGTTCTTTTCTTTAAGAATGTTGAATATTGGCCCCAATCTCTTCTTGCTTGTAGGGTTTCTGCTGAGCTGCTGTTAGTCTGATGAGTTTCCCTTTGTAGGTGACCTGGCCTTTCTCTCTGGTTGCCCTTAACATTTCTTCTTTCATTTTGAACTTGGAGAATCTGATGATTATATGTCTTGGGGATGACCTTCTTGTGGAATAACTTACTGGAGTTCTCATTTCCTGAGTTTGAATGTTGGCAGGTCTCGCTAGGTTGGGGAAGTTCTCCTGGATGATATCCTGAAGTATATTTTCTAACTTGGTTCCATTCCCCCTGTATCTTTCAGGTACCTCAATCAGAATCAGGCATAGGTTCAGTCTCTTTACATAATTGCATATTTCTCAGAGGTTTTATTCATTATTTTTTATTCTTTTTACTCTACTCTTGTCTGCCTGTCTTATTTCAGAAAGATAGTCTTCAAGCTCTAAGATTCTTTTCTCAACTTGGTCTATTCTGTTATTGATACCTGTGATTTCATTGTGAAGTTCTCAGGTTGTGTTTTTCAGCTCCATCAGGTCTGTTATGTTCCTCTCTAACGTGGCTAGTCTGGCTCTCAGCCCCTGTATTGTATCATTGTGATTCTTAGCTTCTTTGCATTGGGTTAGAACATACTCCTTTAGCTCAGTGATGTTCATTATTACTCACCTTCTGAAGCCTACTTCTGTCAATTCATCCATCTTAGCCTTAGCCCAGTTCTGTGTCCTTGCTAGAGAAGTACTGCTGTCATTTGGATTAGAAGAGGCATTATGTTTTTTTCAGTTCTCAGTGTTTTTGCATTGATTCTTTTCATCTTTGTAGGCTTATCTATCTTTGATCTTTGTGGTTGCTGACCTTTGAATGAAGTTTTTGTGGGGTCTTTTTTGTTGATGTTGCTGTTTTCTGTTTGTTTGTTTTACTTTTAACAGTCAGGCCACTCTACTCTAGGGCTGCTGCAGTTTGCTGGGGCTCTGCTTCAGACTCCAGTTACCTTAGTTTCTTCTATTCCTGTAGGTATCACCAGTGAAGGCCATGAAACAGCAAAGATGGCAGCCAGGTTCTTCCACTGGAAGCTCCATCCCAGGGGTGTACTGACTTGTTGCTGGCCTGCATGCACCTGTAGGAGATGGCTGGAGACTCCTGTTGTGAGGTCCCACTCAGTCCAGAGGACTAGGATCACAGACCCACTCAAAGAAGCAGTCTGACTGCTTTTTGGTAGAACATGTGTGCTGCATTGGTGGGGACCCTTTCTCATTCAGACTGCCTCTATTTCCAGAGCAGGCAGGCTGGAACAGCTGAGTTGACCAAACCACAAAAATGGTGGCTGCCCCTTCCCCTGGGAGCTCCATCTCAGGGAGAGATCAAAACCGTGGCTGGAATGGGTGAAGCCCCCATGAGGAGTCCTATCCAGTGAGAAATGGATTGGGGTCCCACTTAAGGAAGCTCTCTGGCCACAATCTGGCAAGGCAGCTGTGCTGCACTGTGGGGTACCCTACCTCTTTCGGTCTGTCTCTGTTCTCCACAGCCAGCAGGCTGGAGCAACTGAGTTGACTAAGCTGCATAGATGGTGGCCATCCTTTTCTCCAGGAACTTGGACCCATCTCAGGCAGACTCCAACATACTGCTGTTAGCTGACTGGGATTCCAAGCCAGTGGGTCTTAACTTATGAGGTGCTGTGGAAGTGGGGCCCACAGAATGAGGCTACCTGGGTCCCTGGATTCAATTGCCTTCCTGGGGATATGTACAGATGGATTTCCTGCCTTGCCAGGGATCCTGGGCCAGAGTATGTAAAACTCCTGGGTCTCTGTGTGTGTCTGAGTGGCTGCTCTGCCAAGACTCCACACAGCTCTGTGTATCAGACCCAAGGCCCTGGTGGCCTGGGCTCACAAGGGGATCTCCTGATCTGTAGGTTGCAAAGATCTAAAGGAGAAGTGTGGTTTCTTGGGTGGGGTTGCACAGTCACTCACCACTTCCCTTGGCTGGGGATGGGGGTATCTTTGCTTCTGTGCCTCTTCCAGGTGGGCCGTCAGCCCCTCTTCTGCTTTTCTTTATTCTCCATGGGTTGAGCTGTTTGCCCAGTCAGTCCCAGTGCAAGAAACTGGGTATCTCAGTTGAAGGTGCTGCATTTACTAGCCCCTATTTATTCATCTCCATGAGTGCCGCAGACTACAGCTGCCTCTAATCGGCCATCTTGGGTCCCAGCATTCTGAGTACCTGTTTTCAATTCTTTGGAGTATGTACCTGGGATTGATATTGCTGGGTCAACTGGTAACTCTATGTTTGATTTTTCTGGGGAACTATGAATTTTTTTCCCACAATGGCCATAACCATTTATAGTTTTATTGGCAATATGCAGAGTTCTAATGTCTTCACATCCTCACCAACACTTGTTATTTTCAGTTTTAAAAAAAATTGTTGCCATTTGAGTAGGCATAAGGTGGCATCTTATGGTAGTTTTGACTTGCATTTCCCTAATGATTAATGATGTTAAACATACTGTCATGTGCTTGTTGACCTTTAGTACATTTCTTGTATTTTTATGGTATTTTTTATTTGGACTTCTCAGTGCTATCAGACTAGAGCTATCATGAAATATCTGTTGATTTTTGTATAACAAAACCAGTAAGTCATGCCTGTACACCTTGAAGAGAGAAAAATCACGTAACAGATTTGTTAAAATCTGGTTTATGGTTCCCTAAATGCACCTGGCTGCCATTTTGGTTGTATGGTAGATCCATCCTGGGTGACACTTCTTTGATGCTAACTTTATTTCCCACTATGGATCCAAGACTCAAAATTGGCAAAGTTAGCCCTAGGTCTGACCATAGATAACTCGATTTCCCATCAGTAAAATGAGGCATTGAGAAATACCTCTTTCTCAATAAACATAAAAAAAGTTCTTACCCTTTGATTAAGCAATTTCCCTTCTAGCATCTATCTATAGCAAATGAACCGAAACAAAAGGAGAAAAAAAGCTTTGTATGTAAAGATGTCTCTTGTAGCGTTTTCTCTTTACAACTGCAAAGCAATCTAAATGTTTGACAATAGGCAACTAATTTATTGCATAACTAAATAAAAAATGTGTCATCTTTTATAAATAATACCAATGGGAATTTGTTTAAACATAGAAAATGTTTATGTTAAAATTTTAAATGCAAGGAGCATGATTTAAGCTTGGGTATAAAATATGATTGCAAATATATAAAACTAGAACACAAAATTGTGTCTAGAATGAAGTCTAGAAAACAACACATCAGAAAAGTAAAGAGATTGTCATTGAATGACAGATTCTGTGGTTTTACTATGATATTATATTGGATGATAGTGTTGACCTCTAAAAAAATCACTGCTCATAATTATAATCATGATTTATTGTCATTTTACTCAAGCAAACATGACCACAGTTGGAGGTTTGCAGATCAAAATTGCACACCTAAATGTTGTAAATATTGCCAACCCTTTGAGAAGTGTTGGTTAGTTTGAGTTTAGCATATTGACCTTTGAATTTATGGTACAGGGTCTTTTACTATAATAGGATTTTGTTAAAAGTTAGGATACCATGGAATAATTTCGTAGATTGCTTGAATCCCATTCGTTTTTTTTTTTTTTCTGTTTCTTCCTGCAGATTTTTGTGGGAAAATCTGAAATTTTAAATTTAGAAAAAAAAATATCTCTTTACAGGTGTTCCATTGCCTAAAGAGGACAACATTTCTGCTCCCTTGATCTCCAGCTCCCCAATGAAGGCAGCCCGGGAGTATGAAGATCCCCCTAGTGAAGAGGAAGATAAAATAAAAGAAGAACCTTTAACCATCTCTGAACTAGTGTACAACCCAAGTGCCAGCCTGCTCCCCACTCCTGTGGACGACGATGAGATTGACATGCTCTTTGACTGTCCTTCCAGGCTTGAGTTGGAAAGAGAAGACACAGATTCATTTGAGGATCTGGAAGCAGATGAAAACGCCTTTCTGATTGCTGAAGAAGAGGAGCTGAAGGAGGCTCGCCGTGCTTTGTCATGGAGCTATGACATTCTGACTGGCCATATTCGGGTGAACCCACTGGTCAAGAGTTTTTCCAGGCTCCTTGTGGTGGGCCTGGGACTGCTGCTCTTTGTATTTCCCCTGCTCCTCCTCCTTTTGGAGTCAGGTATTGATCTCTCCTTCTTATGCGAAATCCGCCAGACACCAGAGTTTGAGCAGTTTCACTATGAATACTACTGTCCCCTCAAGGAGTGGGTGGCTGGGAAAGTCCACCTCATCCTCTACATGCTGGGTTGCTCATGAAGTTAATCTCTCACATGACTAAGGGCTATATTCAATGCTAGTGATTTTTTTTTCAGCAAATGCCTGGTTCTGAAGGGTCACGGGGCTGTCAACAGGTGTTCCTTACTTATAATTGATTATTCAAACCTTTAAGTTAGCTTTCCATAATTCACTGCACTTAAATACGTTTAAATCAAATACAGTTATTTTAGTTACAGGTTAGGAAGATGGTCTTTAACCAAAAATATGTTTATTTTTTATTATATTGTAGACATACCCTTTATCTATTATATCATAATACATGATACATTGGACTGAATTAGATTTTCCAGTTTCTAATAGTTGGCACCATTATAAGCTATAAGGTTCAGAATCAGAATTTTAGTGAAAACCCAAGAGAAAGTTGTTGAATATAATCCTTAGTGAAAACAGTGTCCTCTAACCAATGCCTATACAACTAAATTTATGCTGGGTTTTTGGTTTTTGTTTTTTTAAAAATATTTTTATGTGTTCAAACTATTTTGGTAAATTTTTAGCAAAAAAAAAAAAAGAAGCCTCCTGGAGTTATTTACATGTACAGATTGTAAGACTAGTGCACAAATGGTGTATCAGAAATTTTTTAATGTTTTGGCGCTACTTTTTTTTAAAAATATTTTTGGCTGAACAATACCATAATTTGTTATGATCTGCATATGAGATAGAAAATGGGTAGAAAGACACTATAGTAAGTAGGCTGCTAAAACAGAGGATGGAACTGGAGAATGTAGAAACTGAGAGCATCAAGTGGACACAGGGTGGTCCATTTTTCAAAGTATTTGGACAAGAGGACTTGTTATTTTCATTTGTATTCTGTCCATATATTTTGGCTGGAGAAGCAGATGTTTTAAAAAGAAAGTGAGAGTTTAAAGGAGAAAAGGTAAAAGATGTGCTAGTCAGTTGCATATCAGTGTACATTAACCCAAGAGTGAAGGCAATTAGTAACTGGAGAAAAGGAAAGTGGCAAAAATGAGTTCTGGTGAGGCTGGCAGGCAAATGGTGGCAGGCGAGTGGTCTATTTTATGAAAGTGATGGTGATGCCAGCGTTCGATGATGTGAAGAGCAGTGCACTCGCTGTCCGAGTTAACATGAACATGTTTAAGTGGATCTAAATAAAAGTGGAGAAAATTTAAGGTAAATATTTTGATCCCTCATGCCATTTGTTGTGATTCTGTAGAAGAAACTTCAAAAGTGTGTTTGTATGTGAGTGTGCGTGTGCGTGTGCGTGTGTGTGTGAGAGAGAGAGAGAATGAATGGCTTTTTGATACATGTCCGTGATCATCCTTTGTGGTGGTCATTATACTCCCTTCCTTTCCCAGTTGTTTTAAAATCTGATTTCCATAGAGAAACTGGAGAGGCCTCATGAGATGACATACCAATTCAGCCTGGGTAAAGTAGTGACATGGCCCTAACCAGACTGTAGAGGGGACCAATGCTCTAGTACCTTCCTTGATACCATTAAATCCATGATGGAAAGGGTTTAATCCAACGATTTAATGGTATCAAGGAAGGTACTAGAGCATTATACCATCAGCAAGGTACTGATGCCTTCCCATGCGACGACCTACTGATATTGTGTTATGTTGGAGAAAGGTAAGAGTCTAGAGCTTATGCCATGGAGCATAGAGCTTCTCCGTGGATTGAAAACATTCCACTGCCTTAATGTACAAAGATACAGGGCCCACTTGTAATCACTCTCTCTAACTAATGACACTCCAACCCTATCATTAGCATGATTTCTAAATTGGGCATTCCATTTCCACTCCTTCAGTGGAGCTCTGAGTGTTTCACTGGACATTTAATTTTGGAAATAAGTTTTGAAATTCAGTTCGTGAAGCCTGCAGTTGAGCAAATGACAATATATATTTGCCATTAAGTTTTAAGGGTTTCCTTTCCTATATGCTTTCAGTGATTTATTTTGCTTTTTAATAAAGATTGTTTACTACCTGAAATTTGATACTGATTTAGAAATATATTTTCTGTGATTGGAATCCTCAACAGTTTATTTTGGAAGCTTGCAGATGGCTAGCTTTGAAATTGAAATTTGTGTTTTTCTCCCTCTTTTCTCATATGATTTCTAAGTCATCCTTTCTGACATCAGGCAACTTCAGTGTAGTCTGCACAAAATAAGTCCCCTTCTGATCATGCGTCATATAATTTTCTCTAAAGTTCTGACTATGACAAATCATCTGACCCTCACTCTTTCAAAATAATATTA
The DNA here is from genome assembly GCF_047675955.1 of Chlorocebus sabaeus. Lineage (NCBI taxonomy): Eukaryota > Metazoa > Chordata > Mammalia > Primates > Cercopithecidae > Chlorocebus > Chlorocebus sabaeus. The sequence goes on from NC_132915.1 coordinate 14,505,037, forward strand.
TATAATATTTTTTAAATTATGGAAATAATATATTTTCCATTGTAAAATGCTTGAAAAATATGATAGGACAAATATCACATGTAATCCAACCATGCAGATTTATATTAAGGAGTAATAAATATATTATTTTAACATTCCCAGCTAACATCTCTTTTCTCTTAGGTGGAAACTTCATTGTTGAATAGAAATGTTTCTAAGTGAAGAAGTTGACAGGATAGGGTCTGCTGAATTTAAACAGCCATCAAAAGTTAAACCGGAATCTTGAAATGCCATTTGCTCAGCATAGAATCAGAGCCTTTTAGAAACATCCATTTAAGTTTTGTTAGAAGATAGTCACCAGTTGCCTGAATTGAATGAGGAAAAGACTGCTTCCGGAGATGGACAGTGTATTATAGAGTGAGATACAGAGTTTAAAGCAAGTGTGTGAGTATATGTATATTCCATATTATCGGTATATGTGTTTATGTATGAATCTGTATATATGTGTGTCTTTGAATGGACACAACATATATGCCTTTCTTGCATAATTGTGCTTATTTTGCCCTAATTGAGGAATTTGTGACATATTATTGGTTCTTTTCCCTGTCAGATACTATGGTGGGTAAAACCCACAGCCTGAAAGGGTTAAATTTTCCACAAATGCCAGTGTGTACATTTGTGGATATAAACAAATATATATAATACACACTTATATGGCAAATACATATACACACACAATCTTGCCTTTAGTGCTAATGCAAGTTGGATCATGAAAACAATGTAGGTAAAGTATGTATTTGTCTGTGCTTGAAAAATATTGTAAAATGTTATGTATTTGGAATATATTTTGTGGTTTGTCTAATATTTATAAACACAACTCGGGGTGAATTCACAATGAGTTTATTTCATTGAAATACTAGAGATATGGGGGCCATGTTACTGTGATTGGAGCCTTACCTTTGTATGGTGAAATCTGCATTTCTATGTCAACATCCAGATTGTTTTATATGTTAATATGGTGGCAGGAATCCCTAATAAAAATACTCTGGGGTAAAATTTTTTGCAATCATTCAGTTTTATTTAAAGTAAAATTGTATAGTCAGGTTGTTGGAAACTATAAAAGGATTCCCTCTAGGACCATGAAATGAGGTCAACATATAATGGTGATAATATTTAAAAAATCCCAGGTAGTGGATTAGATTAACCCTTTGCAGAAGTCATCCAGGCCCAAAGCAGGAATACTAGCACTGAAAATGTGCTCAAACATAAAAGAAACCTTGATCTAATTAATGATATTAAGTTAACCAGAGAAATAGAAAAGCACAGAGAAAATAGAAGAGGGGTATTCTGACTGACAGATAAGAGCATGGATTTCAGCGTGCTAGAAAATCATATGTTATCACCACTGGCCAGAAAAGGATGCCTTCCTGCGCCAGGGAGAGCTGCATGAGACTCAACTCTGTTATTTCACTTGCCATTAAACTTCTCTATCTGTTCATGCACTGTGGAAGAATCTCATGATTCCACTTCTTTTTATTTTTTATTTTTATGTTTTGAGATGGAGTTTTGCTCTTGTTGCCCAGGCTGGAGTGCAATGGCGCGATCCCGGCTCACTGCAACCTCCTCCTCCCAGGTTCAAGTGATTCTCCTGCCTCAGCTTCCCAAGTAGCTGGAATTACAGGCATGCACCGCCACATCCAGCCAATTTTTTGTATTTTCACTAGAGGTGGGGTTCCTCCATGTTGGTCAGGCTGGTCACGATTCCACTTCTAGCCTCCCCTCTGCCCAGCATAGCCTTGACAGGTCTTCTACTTAGGTTTGGCGCAAAGCTAACAACTCCATACCTGATAGTTAAACCAAAAGGTGTTCCTTGGAGTGAAACAAAAGGGGTGGGGGAGTTCTCTTAATTGTAGGAATACAATAGAAGTCAAGCAGAATTGGCCCTTAGCTATGGTGGCCTCATGCCTTATCCAGCAGTCCTTAGAAGTACAGGCTGTAGATGACAGGCAAGAAAAGGAATTCAGTGATTAGCATTCAGATGTGAGGTGGCTTATGGACCTATAGTTCTGACTCCAGTATCTCAAGCCAGTGCCTTTGTTTGGGTTAGCGTCTGTTGACCCAAAAGGCTCACACAAAATGGCGCTTGGCCACTTACTCATTGAGCAATTCATTGAACTCCTGACCCAATGTCACTGCCTGGAGGAAACTCTTGCTTTGTTCCTACATTTTCTCCTTAGCCAAAGAGAGGAAGATTCTCGTACCAACATTCCCACCCTGGAGAAAAAGTACTGGGGAGAGGCTTCCACCCCTGGGGTGACTTCTGGGATGGTTGTGGTTGAAGGGGCTTGAGTCCCTCTGGGCCATTCTCTACAGGGTGGAGACAATGTGCTGAAGGTCTCTGCTTACTTGTCCTCCTGCTTCTTTTCTCTCTCCCTCTCTCCTTTTCTCTTGGACCTGCATTTGGGCCTCCAGTCTCCATGCAGTAAACAGACCCAGCAGAAACTGCCCGTGGTGAGCTCAGCCAAGACTCGGCTCTCCATGTTCCAGCATCCGTCTGTGACTGGGTGGGTAAGTTCGGTGGGCCCCACCCAGTGGGCTCAGCAGCCGTCACTTCAGAGAAGAAGAAAGGAACCTTGCTTAGGCCTCAGATCCCAGCTGTGCTCTCCAATCCATTAATAAAGCTGCTTTTAACCCTCTCCTGGCCATTGTGTCTATTATCTACTGGGAACTGGGGTGGTGGCAGGGATGGCGGTGAATATTTTGGATCTCTGCAACCTCCAATGTTACAAGCAAGGAGACAGTGGAGAAGGATGCTCCTGGCTGAACCTCAGGCATCAGGGGATGGTCTGCCACTGACATAAGCCCTGACAGTTCTTGGCAATGGGTGAGAGAGCTTATCAGTTATTATTAGTAAAGAACAGAAAGTTGATTGGAATCACACATCCCTATTCCTTACCTTTAGCTGATACTTATTCCAAATATCTCTCTGGAAAGGGAACTGAGGCCATTTTCATTGTTATAAAGGAAAGCTCTTAGTAGGACAAATGTATGCTTTCTTTGGGTACCAAGTACTGAAACATGGCTTGCAAATTCTAGCAGCTTCTCCAGAAAACACCCATTGCCTGGTTCCTCTCACCCACAGACTTATGATTATGATCATTGTCTTTCCAAGGAGACCACCCTTCAAGGGTGAGAACACACAAACTAACATTAGTTTCTACTTCCCTTGGCAGCTACATTCTTCATAAGTTAGGAAGTTTGTGCTCTGATTTAAGCATCAGTCTTCTTGGAATTTCCTTGGTGTGAATCAACTCCCTTCCTCTCCTCAATCAGCCTGAGTTTCCTGACACCCTGATTTTCTGGTTCTGCAAGGTTGTGAACCAGACCCTGAAGAGGCGGGGGGCACATAAAGGCACTGCTCCCAGCTCATAGGGTTACCATATAATTTATCATTCAAACCTGAACTCTTTTGGGAGTAAAAGGGGATGGTTTTAATGGCGATGTCATAGCAACAGGTGTTAACTGGGACTGTTCCAGGCACTTGACCTGTAAGACTTTGCCTGATTAACTAGATGCTTTCTCTCAACAACTCCCCTAGTATGTTTCTGTATAGTGTTGACAAAATAAAATAGGGAAGAATTGTTGCTCTATAGTTGTTCTACTTCCCATCATGAGTCAGATTAAAATTTACCAAAATTCATGACATCGTGTTTTGATGTGAGATTATAAATTACAGAGAAGAGTATTTTGTGTGAGCCTTCTGGCATTAATGCTACATACTCAATTTGGGGTTTTTTGTTGTTGTTGTTGTTTGTTTGTTTTTTGAGACAGAGTCTCGCTCTGTTCTCCAGACTGGAGTGCATTGGTGTGATCTTGGCTAACTGCAACCTCTGCCTCCCAGGTTCAAGCGATTCTCATGCCTCAGCCTCCTCAGTAGCTAGGATTCCAGGCACATGCCACCATGCCCAGCTAATTTTAGTATTTTTAGTAGACCAGGATTTCACCGTGCTGGCCAGGCTGATCTCGAACTCCTGACCTCAAGTGAACCACCCACTTTGGCCTCTCCAAGTGCTGGGATTATAGGCGTGAGCCACTGCATCCAGACTCAATTTGTTTACCATTAATAATACTTAATTTCTTGTTTAATGTGAAGTAGGAAGACAGAATAATCTCAATGCTGTTTTTACATTCATACTGCTGAATTTAGCATTTACGATCTGCACATACAGAACACTAATGATCAGCTTAACTATGAGCAACTGACTCACACTAAATACACTGAAGACTTAGTTTCACAGAAAGTCAACTTGATCATTTATAATGAGAAGTGTCAGGCTTCTGGGCATTTGTTTAAAGCCAAATGTTCCATGCACACTCTTCCCAGAACATAAACTGTAACGTGAACCAAATACGATCAATGAGTACAAGGAATCACAACTAAAAAGCTGCCTTTCAGAAAGTCTGCCCCAACGGGTCAGATGTTCCCACATCTCTGCCTGTCTCAAGAGGCCTGGAGATACATTGTACACATTTCACTCCAAATCCCCCACTTCTGCAAATTTCTTATGGCAGAGGCTGGCAGCTAATCATCAAAACGATTTCCTCTTCTTCCTGCCATAAGATTAGACTACATTTCCAAGTTCTCCCCCACCCTATTTAGTTTGATATGGCTATATCCCTGAGTCTTGGCCAATAGAATTTGGTAAGTAATTTTATTGCCTCCAAGCCTTTAGCTAGTTGTCAGCCTCCATCTGTCACTAAATGTCAACACTTGTAGTGACCTTTAAGCTCCCAGTTGAGGATGTCAGAGCTGCCAGAAACTTAGAACCTTGAATGACTTTGTGGAGCAGAGCACTTCCTTATCTTAGTCCATTTTATGTTGCTATAACAGAATACCTGAGAGTGGGTAATGTATGCAGAACAGAAATTTATTGGCTTATGGTTGTGGAGGCTGAACTCCGCACACTGAATCCAGAAACATGTGGGAAGGATTATATACTGTGATCAAGTGGGAAGTTCAATATTGAGGGGACACATCTGTTGAGGGCCTTCTTGCTGCATCACAGCACGGTTGAAGGCATCACACAGATGAGAGACAGAGAAGGGAACAGGGCCCAAATCATCCTTTTATCAGGAAACCACTCCTTTGATAACAACATGAATATATTCCTGAGAACAGAGCCCTCAGGACCAAATCAGCTTTTAAAGGTCCCACCTCTCAATTTTGTTACATTGGGGATTAAGAGAATAGAAAAACAATGGGTAAAATCTATAAAACCAAAAGTTCGTTCTTTAAAATGAAAAATGTCAATGAAATGAACAAGCCTTTAGCTAGATTAACCAAGAAAAAAAGAGAGTATTAAACTTACTAAAACCAGAAATGAAATAGAGGATGCCATTATAGACCTTCCAGAAATAAAAAGGAATATAAGGAAACACGATGAAAAGTTGTATATTAACAATTTATCTAACCTAGACAAAACAGAAAAACTTCTTGAGGGACACAAATTAACTAACTTACAAAGAGATGGAAAACTGCAATAGATCTAGAACAAGTAAAAGATTGAATTAGTAATAACAAAATTCTTTCTTCAGTGAAAAGTGCGGGTGATGATAGCTACACTGGTGAATTATACCAAACTTTTAAAAAACAAACAGCACTTCGCGAACTGCCAAAAACAGAAGGGAGGGGGCAATTTCCCGTGCTCTGAGGTCAGTATCACTCCGATGCTAAAACCTAAGATATTACAAGAAAACAAAAGTGCAGACCAATGTATCCTGTGACTATAGATGAAAAAAATCCCTAACAAAAAAATTATAATTGAACTGAATCCAGCAACATATGGGAAGGATTATATACCTTGATCAAGTGGGATTTATCCCAGGAATGCAAGGTTGTTTAACACATGAAAGTCAATCAGTGAAATATACCATGTTAGTAGAATAAAGGACAAAAATTGCATGATCCTCTCAATAGGTATGGAGAATGCACTTGACAAAATCCAACACTCTTTCACAATTAAAAAAACCATAAACTATGAATAGAAAAAAATCCTCAATCTAGTAAAGACTGAAAACTCCACAGTGATCATACTTGAATTCAACTGAGTGAGAGACCTAGCAAGATTTAGGGCAGGAGTGACAGTTTATTTAAAAGCTTTACAGCAGGAATGACAGGAAGTAAAGTACACTTGGAAGATGGCCCAGCAGGGGACTTGCGAGATCAAGTGCACTGTTTGACCTTTTGACTTGGGGTTTTATACATTGGCGTGCTTCCGGGGTCTTGCATTACTTCTCCCCTGATTCTTCCCTTGGGCTGAGCTATCTGCATGCACAGTGTGGCTGCGTGTGCAGTGTGTTTACTGAAATTGCACACATGTTCACTTGAGGCATTCCCTTACCAGTTTCTAGAGGAAGGTCATGTACCCGTTAAACTCCACCATTTTGTCTCTTACTGTGCATGACTGAGCCCTCTTGCCCAACTCCTGAGATCTTTTTAGGAAGCTGCTGATCGCCAGTTTCAGGTTTTTCTATCTATTGGGAAATTGTCTTTCCCTGGTGCTGGCTGTGACCAATCATTTTAGAAAGACAGTAAGAACCGCCTGACCGTCACCTGATGTTTGCCTGACATTCCTGGTGTCTCCTGCCCTGTTCGTGTCTGACTAGCTGCTGACTGTAACAAGACTTGTACATTGTGAACAACAAAACTTCACTGAAAAAAAGAAGACCTAAACAAATGAAAAGACATCACATGTTCATGGATGGAAAACTTAATATTGTTAAGATAGCAATACTCCTGATGATTTTCAGATTCAAGGCAATCCCTCGCAGATGTCAGCTTCCTGTTTTGTAGAAATTGACAAACTGGTCCTAAAGTTTTATATGGAAATGCAAAAGGTCCAGACTAACCAAAATAATCTTGAAAAAGAACAAAGTTGAAGGACTTGCACTTCTCAATTTCAGAACCTAATGCAAAGCTGCAGTAATCGTAACAGTGTGGTACCAACATCAGGATAGACATAAACATCCATAAAATAAAACTGAGGGTCCAGAAATAAAACTATGCATTTGTGACCAATTGATAGTGAACAAGATGCCAAGACAACTCTAAGGGGAAAGAATAGTCTTTTCAAAAACTGGTATCTACAAGCAAAATCATAAAGTGGGACCAATTTCTCACACTGTGTGCACAAATTAATAAAATAAATTATAGACCTTGTGTGTAATAAAATTTCAAAACTTTTAGAAGAAGCATAAGATTAGATCTTTATAACCTTTGATTAGAGAGGATGGTTTCTAAGGACAGCAAAAGCACTAGTGACAAAATAAAAAATAGGCAAATTGGATAGTAATAGATAAATTAAAAAACATTTGTGCTTTAAAAGATACCATCAAGAAAAGTGAAAAGACAAAACACCAAAGGGATGAAAATATTTTTAAATCATATTTCCGATGAGGAATTTGTACCCATAATGTAAAAAGAATACTTAATAAAAACCAATTTTTAAAGTAGGCAAAGTTATCACAATAGACATTTTGGTAAAGGAAATATACAAATGGATGGTAAGCACACGAAAAGATGTCCAATATCATTAGTCATTAAAGAGATGCAAATCAGTGCCACAGTGAGATTCCACTTTACACCCACAAGAATGGCTATAATAAAAAGACAGGCCACAAAGTGTTGGTGAGAATGTGGAGAAATTGAAACCCTCATATATTCCTGGAAAAATGTAAAATTGTGCAGCTACTTTGGAAAACTGTTTGGCAGTTCTTCAAAAAGTTAAGCATAAGGTTACCATACAAGCCAGCAGTTCCACTCTTAGGTATATACTCAAGAGAACAAAACACACAAAAATGGGTAATTTTCATAGCAGCACTTTTCATAATAGCACAAGAGAGGAAACAACCCATATGTCCATCAATTCATAAACTGGATAAACAAATGTGGTGTATCCATTCCACAAAAATGAATAAAGTATTGGTACATACTACACCATGGATGAACTTTGAAAACATTATGCTAAGTAAAAGAAGCCAAAAGCAAAAGGCCATCTATTGCATGATTTGATTTATATAAAATGTCCAGAATAGACAAATCTGTACAGACAGAAAGTAGATTACTGATTTCCATGGGTAGGGAGAATGAAGAATGACTGCTAATAAGTACAGAGTTTCTTTTTTGGGTGATAAATTTTTTTTTAAATTATGTAATTGTGGATGGTCGCATGACTCTGTGAACAAACACCAATGAACTTTATGCATTATTTATAGTATGTTACTCATAGCTCAACAAAGCTGTTAGCAAAAATCATACTTGTTGTAGTTCACTATGTTATTTTTTGACATATTTTATGAGGAGTACGAGTTGAGTAGCTTTATTATAACCAGGAGCCTTTCCATGTCTATTTGTCAGCAAGTTTTGTCAGTACTTAATTCTATCAAAATGAAAAATAGATAATGCTGAACCCAGTTTTGTTTTAGCAATAAGTAATATTTGTCCATAAAGAGTAAATAATTTGATTTATACCATTGATATTTACTTCTAATAAATTTTTATCTTGTATATGTAATAGTTACTTAAGCTATTATGAAGTAACTATTAATATTTTATCATGAACTATTAATATTTTAATAAAAACTATTAAAACAAAAATTTTGATTTTTTTGCACAAAATAATTGTGTGCATCATTATTAGCGCTTCTGTAAAAATGACAAAAGGCCAGAGTATAAAATTGCTGCCTAGGAGATACTGATACAAAGATGGCATATCTGGAACAGAAAGTCAGTGTAATATGATGGCTAAGAGCTCAGGGTCTTCAGCCAGACGGCCTCGGCTCTGGTCTCAGCTTTGCTGTTCTTCCTAGGTATAGCTTCAGGTAACTCATTTAATCTCTTGAATTCTTGACATCCTCATCTTTAAAATTATGTTTACAGCATTTACCTCAGAGCTGTTGTGGGATTTAAAAATAAGTTAGAATTTGCAAATCCCTTAGCAGAGTCTTGGACATGTAGTAACTGTTTGAGAAATGCTAGGAGTTAAGCGCATAATCTGGCACCTCCAGGTCATTCTAGACTCATGGTAACCCTTTCACTCTTTGAGGGCATCCTGTTCTATGGAAGCAATAGCGTCGTGGTGGCAATGCATAACAAAATTGGATTTGGAAGTTTCAAAAGATAAAACAACAATGAGAATTTGCTTCTAAAATAATCTATTTTTCTTCTACATTTATTTATAAATAAAACATCTTGTTACCTATAACGTGGATATACATCCAAAATAGTAAGACATCAGAAAATAGAATACCTCAAAATTCCTTTCAGGAAGAAACTGTGTTTGTAAGAAAGAAATGTTTTTTACTAAATTGTTCGAAGTAGGGAGTATATTGCAAATGTATAGTCAAGTTACAAATGCAAGGTCTCCTGATTTCTTTCTCTACGTGACTTTCTTTTTTCTGGTCCTCTGTCCTGTGCTATTTATCTTTTGATAAATGTTCTATGTGGAAGTTGATTCTAAGAACCCTTGGCACAATAGCCTTGGCTACCCACATCCATTTCAAGAGCTTCTAACAGTTTGGGAACACTGGATCTTGCTTTGGGTGCAGTTGAGTCTTCAACCCCTGTGGTGAGACATATTTCTATGTAGATTAGAAAGAAACAATGATAGCATAGTGATTGCAAAGATGAAGAAATAGGATTTGAATTCATTTAATGTCACCATTCAGTGTGACCCACTCACAATTTAAAAACTTTTTAATTTAAAATTTAAAATGTTTGCCAACTGTGAAGTGTAATATTTTTGTTTTATAAGTGCAAATTTTATTTCATACATGAAATATTTTCTGAATATGAATAACATTTTAAAATTGCAATGTATTCTTTTCAGTTGTTAATTAATTATTTGTCTTCAAACAAAAGAACAAATAACAAAACAAAATCTCACATTAGTAATTGCCTAAATTAGGTCGGGCGCAGTGGCTCATGCCTGTAATCTCAGCACTTTGGGAGGCCGAGGTGGGAGCACGACTTGAGCTCAGGAGTTTGAGATCAGCCTGCGCATCATAGCAAGAGTCCATCTCATTTAAAAAATTTAAAAAGTGATTGCCTAAACTATACCTCTGCAGACATTTTAGTTTTATTAAAACCTAGTTATTGACCGTCACTTATGTAAATATTAATATATCAGACTGTAACCAAAGGATCAAAGTTCAGCCATTTCAGTAGATATAAAAATTAATAAAAATGGTTGTGGGTGTTTCCTTTTTATTATTTTAAAAACTTATATAATTATATATAAGATTATACATATTTAGTTTAAAAGAACATTTTCACTGCTTTGTTTTTCTGAGCATTATTTGTGTACATACATACACATATATATGTATATATATAATCTATATTGTGTATATATATAATCTATAATTATGTATGATATTGTGAATTACATGTATTATAAAGACATAATTTTCATCATACTCATGGCCATTATTGAAAACAATTTTGTCGTTGGAGGTGTTAAAGAATGACTCCTCCGGGTGTCACATATATTAGATACTCCACAGGACCCAGTCTTGATATCAGCATGGTTCCTGAGAAGGTTTGGAAGCTTGGAGTGGGGTCAAACAGTGACTCAGCGGCTGATGGAATTTGCATAAAGCCAGAGTGGGCAGTCAAGTTTGGTTTTTAAATGCCTAGTTTGGGTGAGTGGGAAAAGACAAGGTCATTAGCCAGGCTCCATTCCAATACAGCTAGCCTTTTTTATTTATAATTTTTTAAAATTTTAATTAAAAAATATTGTTTTGGTGCAAAGATAATGAGTTAGACTAGGATCTAGTGAGCCTGAAGTACCTGTGGGATGTTTAGTTGGACGAGAAACTCAGGTGTGAAGTTAGGACTGGATTCTGGGTTATATGCATTTGAATTACAGGTGCGACTAAAAAACCACTGGCTGGATAGCATCAGTTGCAGAGAAAATGTTTTAGGGCACAATTAAGAGCGATATTCAATGATACCTTAAGGAAAAGAGATTTTAAAGATGAGAGAGACGGTCCTTTGATCTTTTTCTGTTTCCTCTCTTTTTGCCACACTCTGCACAGACACAAAGCAACAGCTATTTTATCTTCAAAATTGAGAATCAAGATGGAAATTAAGAAAATACAGAGGGATTTCTTTGCACGAAGACTCAGTTTTCAGAAGCACAAGAAGAGACTCAGTTTCAGAAAGCATTATGACTTGTTTTTAGGGGCCCAAGAAACTTCTCTTTCTTATGTTTAGGTTCATAGTCAAAGAAAGGCTGATCCCTAAAGAGAATAAGTCAAAAGTTAAGAACAATAGTAACGTGAAAAGGCTGTGCATGGAGCTTGCTCCTGAGCTTTTGCTATCACGCATATCCTTACAGCGATCATCTGGAAGGTCCATTTGAGTATACCGGGGATGCTTTCTGGAGATCAGGTTGCTTCCAGGTCAGCTGGCATCGGACTCCTGCTGCAGGGCTCCTCCTCTTATCAACAGGCATATCTTTTAGCCTTCAGAAATGGTCCAGAGTTGCACAGACTCAAAGCACAAATGTCCTGAGAGACAGTTACCTGGCAGTCAGTGTCACTGTGTGAAACTGAGTGAAAAGTACAAACAAAATGTGAGGATCAAAGATCAGAAGCTGGGCAAGGCTCACACACTCAGCTGCTGACAGTAAAGGACCTGGGGCTGCTGTTTTCATGTGTGCTTTCAAGGATTAACAAGCAAGTGTTGGAAAAGATCTGATACCTTGGACTTGAATAACTCTTTATAACAGACAGTATCCAATCTCCAAAAAATTTATTCCAAAAGTCATTTGCAAGTCAGGTACTTGAACCTGGAAATGCTTTTGTTCTTAGAACAAAATCCAAATCCATTTACCCCTGTAGGCATTCATTCATCCTGCAGTCATCAACCCACACTGAATAAGCACCTACTCTGTGCCCAACAGAGTGCAAAACATATAGCAGTGAACAAGCACTGCTATGGGCTTATATATATATATATGGCCAGGCACGGCGACTCACACCGGTAATCCCAGCACTTTGGGAGGCTGAGGCGGGCAGATCACGAGGTCAGGAGATCAAGACCATCCTGGCTAACACGGTGAAACTCCGTCTCTACTAAAAATGCAAAAAATTAGCCAGGCGTGGCCGCGGGTGCCTGTAGTCCCAGCTACTTGGGAGGCTGAGGCAGGAGAATGGCCGAGATCACGCCACTGCACTCCAGCCTGGGCCACTGAGCGAGACTCCGCCTCAAAAAAAAAAAAAAAAAAAAAAACACAAGAAAAGTATCAGATAGTGATAAATGCAAAAGAGAAATAAGTGAGGATGGGAAGAGAAGTGCTGGGGCATGTGGCTGGGGAGGTCTCACTTTTTCAGTGAGCAAGAGACCATGATTCTAAGTAAAATAACTCAGAAACAGAAAATCAAATACTGTATGTTCTCATTTATAAGTGGGAGATATACAATGGGTACACATGGACATAAAGTTGTAAACAATAGACACTGGGGATTCCAAAATGGGGGATGCCGGAAGTCAGGGGTGAGGCTTGAAAAATACCTTGGGGGTGCAGGAGTTAACTGTGTGGGCATGTGGAGGACTGGCATCCAGGGTTGAGGGGGAGCATGATGGAATGTCTGAAGAACGGAAAGGGGCCATTGTGGACCGAACGGACAGGAAAGCCCTCCTGGGCACAAAGTACAGAAGAGCAGGAGGAAGCCCGGAGAGAGGCAGTATAGACATCGGTGGTATTGGGGAAGCTGCAGTAGCCAGATAGGCCTTCTGTCCACAGAGTGAGGGTCAATTAGGTAGTGGATTATGTGGGTCAGGGGGCGAAAAGCCTTTGTACCCTCCAGTTTTCAGATCTATCCACTGGGACGCTGTTGCAGACCTCACCTGCTCTGGCCTTTAAGTTGAGCTGCAGAGGAGATGGGGAATGGGGGTGAGAGAGCTATCTGAAGGAGGGGAGGAAGGCCCAAGCTAGGGCAACAGGTGCCAGGGACATTCCAGTGGTTCCTATTCCAGTGACCACCATGCTGCTGAGCATGTGGTCAGGATTGATGGTAGAAGGCTAATCCTGGGTCTCAGAGATTGAGTCAACTATGGGGCGTAGGAAAGATATTGTATAAAGGTTTCCCTGCCTTGAACAAGGAACTTGGTAAACATATTCTTTGGTGGAGGAAGTGGCTTTAAGTAGAAGGAACTATAGGGAAGGTTTTTGAAAAGGGGATGTACCAAAGGAGGGAATTTAGGGGGATAGAGAGCATAGTCAAATTTAGCTTCTGTATCTTGGCTGTGTGAGTTGGTTCTCATGAGTTGGAGAAGTGATATAGAAGACCATAGAATAGAAAACATAGCCAAGGCAATCTTCAAATATTTTTCCCTATTGGCACTTTTTCAGAAGGTTCAACCAGCCCTGAAACTTCCTTCCTCTTCCATGGGATAGTTTCTCTGGGCTGTGCTAAGTCTTCCTGAAGTGCAATGTTCTTTGCCTGTTTTTTTCTTCTCTCTCTTTCTATGTATGTGTACACACACACACACACACACACGCGAGCGTGCGCACACACACACACTAAAAGGCCAGACATTTGTATCACTTATTCTCTAAAATTCACTTCGTTTGGGTCTTTCATTACAAAAAAAGGCTCTGCCTTCTTCCAATTAAAACAATTGATGCTGAAAAGAATCCAAATCCATGGCAGTAACCTTGATAAAGAATTGATAAAGAAAGTTACAAAGAGTAAAATAAAAACCGCCCATAATCTTACTCCCCAGGAATAACCAATGCTAACTTTGGATTTTAATTTTTCAGAATTAGAATAATGTTCAGTCCTTCAATGTGGGGCAGAAGGACTAAGCAGAGGGCCTCTCAGAGTGTTCTGCTTTATAGTTTTTCACAATAGAAATACACCCATCTGTATTTTTCTGCTGCTACCAAATGCCTACCTCCAACCTCCCCGATGGCAGGAGAGGCTCTCATTTTAGGAAGACCCCACTCTGGCGCATGACTTCTCTCCATTCTACTATTTTATGTATCCTAGTTGGCTGCCAGCATCCAATTCTTCTGACACACAGCCTCAGAATCCTGTCCCTGACTAGCTATTGGCCATCCCATGGGCCTCTTGGCATGGTCCATTGCTTTAGTTCCAACCACAACAAAAGTCAGTTTCTCTTTTCAACTGCTGATTTTTGGCTTCTCTAAACAGCATGCCCATCAGGTCTTGGGCCCCTAGCCCACAGGTCCTGCCAAAGGATTAAGTTTCCAAAAGTTTGGCTTATCGTGTCCAGATCAAATTTAAGTTGGGTGCAAATTGCTCCCTTCATGGGAGTCCACGTAGACTGCCCTACTCCTCCACTAGCAGCAGATCACCTAAGTCCTTTTGCAGACATGCTAATTCTAGCTTGAAGGAAAGAGTCTATGTTCCTCCAGCGGGGAGTTCCATAAATAGCTCCAAGGACAAGAGAAAGGCACGTGCCCTATCTTCTTCTTAGACATTACTTTCTATTTGAGTAGGACTGACTCCCTTTGATCTCTGCCTCTTTGCTTGCATACAAGTTTCCTTTAGAGACATACTTCATTCCACTGTGCTCTGCTTTATTGTGCTTTGCAGATGTTGTTGTTTTTTACTTTGAAGGCACACCCTGCATCAACAAGTCTGTTGGCGCCATTTTTCCAATAGCATGTACTCACTTGGTGTCTTTGTGTCACATTTTGGTAATTCTCACAATATTTCAAACTTTCTCATTACTATTACATCTGTTATGATTGTCTGTGATCAATGATCTTTGATGTTCCATTGTAGTCGTTTTGGGGAACCACGAACCAAACCCACAGAAGACAGTGAACTTAATTCGTAAATGTTGTTTGTGTCTTGACTGCCTCACTGAGCAGCTGCCAGCTGTTCCCCCATCTTTCTCCTTTGCCCCAGGACTCCCTATTCCCTGAGACACAGCAATATTGAAATTAGGCCAAGTAATTACCCTACAATGACCTCTCTAAGTGTTCAAGTGAAAGGAAGAGTTAACATCTCTCACTTTGAAACAAAAGCTAGAAATGATTAGGCCTAGTGGTGAAGACATGTTGAAAACTGAGATAGGCCAATAGCTAGGCCTCTTGCACCAGTTAGCCAAGTTGTGAGTGCGAAGAAAAAGTTCTTAAAGAAAATTGCAAGTGCTACTCCAGTGAACATATGCATGATAAGAAGGCAAAACAGCCTTACTGCTGAGATGGAAAAAGTTTTAGAGTTTTAGATAGAAGGTCAAACCAGCCACAACATTGCCTTAAGCCAAACATGATCCAGAGCAAGGACCTAGATCTTCAATTCTATGAAGGCTGAGAGGGGTGCAGAAGTTGCAGAAGAAACATTGAAAGCTAACAATGGTTTGATTCATAAAGTTGAAGAAGCCGCCTCCATAACATAAATGTGCAAGGTGAAGCAGCAAGTGTTATTGATCGCTAGCTAAGATCATTGATGAAGGTGGCTACACTACACAACTGATTTTCAATGTAAACAAAACAGTCATCTACTGGAAGAAGATGCCATCTAGAACTTTCACAGGTAGAGAGGAGAAATCAATACCTGATTTCAAACCTTCAGAGGACAGGCTGACTCTCTTGTTAGAGGCTAATGCAGCTGGTGACCTTAAGTTGGATCCAATGTCCATTTACCGTTTAGAAAATCCTAGGGCTCTGAAGAATTATGCTAAATTTGCTCTGCCTGTGCTCTATAAATGGAACAATAAAGCCAGGAAGACAGCACATCTGTTTTCATCATGTCTTACTGAATGTTTTAAGCACACTGTTGAGACCTACTGCTCAGAAAAGATTTCCTTCAAAATATTACTGTTGATTGACAATGCACTTGGTTACCCAAGAGCTCTGAGGCAGATGTACAAGGAGATCAATGTTGTTTTCTTGCCTGCTAACATCACATCCATTCTGCAGCCCATTGATTAATGAGTAATTTTGACTTCCAAGTCTTACTGTTTAATAAACAAACTTTGGAAGGGTCTAGTTGCCATGGATAGTGATTCTGCTGATGGATCTGGATAAATGGAAACCTTCTGGAAAGGATTTACCATTCCAGATGCCATTGAGAACATGTATGTTCATCAACAGCAAAGTCATGGAATCAACCTAAGTGTCCATCAATGTTTGATTGGATAAAGAAAATGTGGTATATACAAATGTATATATGTATTTATGTAGCTTTTTAAAAGAATGAACTTATGCCCTTTGCAGCAATATGGATGGAGCTGGAGGCCATTATCCTAGGTGAAATAACTCAGAAACAGAAAATCAAATACTGTGTCTTCTCACTTACAAGTGGGAGCTAAACAATGGGTACATATGGACATAAAGTTGGAAACAGCAAACACTAGGGATTCTAAAATTGGGGAGGGTGGACCAGGGGTTGGTGAGGGTTGATTTCATGGGTTATACCTATTGGGTAGAATGTTCAATATTCGGGTGATTTGTTCACTAGAAGCCCAAATTTCACCATTATGCAAAATCCATCCATGTAACAAACCTACACATGTACTCCTGAATCTCAAACAAAATAAAATAGTAACAATAAAAATGAACATTTGTGATTCATGAGAGGAGATCAAACTGTCAACATTAACATAAATTTGGAAGAAGTGGATTCCAACCATACTGAATGACTTCGGGTTCAAGACTTCAGTGGGGACAAGCACTGCAGATGTGTTAGAAATAGTGAGGAAACTAGAATGACAAGTGGAGCCTGAAGATGCGACTGCACTGCGGCTATCTCATGATAAAACTTGAACAGATGAGGAGTTGCTTCTTCTGTATCAGCAAAGGAAACGGTTTGTTGAGATGGAATCCTGGTGAGGGTGCTGTGAACATTGTTGAAATGACAACAAACCTAATTGATACAGCAGTGGCACGATTTGGGAGGATCGACTCCAACTTTGAAGAAGTTATACTGTGGGCAAAATGCTATCAAACACAGAAATCTTTCATGAAAGGAAGATTCAATAGATGAAACAAACTTCATTGTTGTCTTAGTTAAGAAATTGCCACAGCTGCTCCAACTTCTAGCAACCACCACTCTGATAATCAGTCAGCAGCCATCAATATTGAGGCAAGACCCCTCACCAGCAAAAAGATTATGACTCACTGAAGGCTCAGATGATCATTAGCATTTTTTAGCAGGACATTACTTTTAAATTAAAGTATGTACTTTTTTTTAGACATGATGCTACCGCAAACTTAAAAAAACTACAGTATAATGTAAATGTAACTTTTATATACACTGGGAAAACATAACATTTGTGTGACTTGCTTTATTGTGACAGTCACTTTATTGCAGTGGTCTGGAACCTGAACCCACAACATCTTTGAGATATTCTGTATTTGCAACTGAGCTTCTAGCAAAACGAATTTCCCAATTTTTCCTGACCGTATATCTTTCCAAGAAGGATTATCCTCTGCCCATCATCAAAAGATGATACTGGGGACTTTCTTCTGCTCACTATTTGAGAGCAGACTACCCACTACTCTCACTCTTCATTATTAACTACTCTAGTGACCATGAAAACAAAATCAGTTCTTCCAGAGCCCCTGCTGGCTGCCCTGCTACTGGGCTTGGGTTCTTCACTGTACTATACTAAAGAAGATTTGGCTTCAAATATCAGTGCTATCACTTCCTGGCTATGCGAGCTCGGAGGTGGCATTTGACTAATTCGTGAATGTCAGTTTTGTTGCTTATAAAGTGGGGATAACCGGTATCTATTTGAGAGAACAATTTTGAGAATTAAATAATGTCGAGCATCTGAAACATAATTTAAGTGTGTCCTCCTTGTCAAATTAATTCTTTACTCTGTTTCAAAAGGACACTCCCATCCCCCTCCTGAGGAAGACAGCCCAAAATATTCTGCCACATTGTAAAACCAGATGTGTCCGACAGCTGTCTACCATTCTAACTTATGGCGACTTCTTGGGGAGGTCATTGGTATTCCAGTTTAGTGTTTTCCAAAGTATGTTCTGTGGAATAGCTGCTCTGCAAGTCACTGTGGGAAAAAAAGGTTTCATGGGAAATAAATGTGAGAAATGCTGTAAGTGTAGCTTTAACTTGAAGAGTCACAATATATATGTGCTTTCTAAAATTTCTGAAAAATGTCCTGCAGTAAAGAAATATATTTAATCAAGTATTTTACACACTTATTTGACCGTGGGTCTCTTTCTTATGTAAAACAACATTTATTATCCCAAAGGATATACTGTGGTCTGCTCACTTGGTCCTAACCTTCTCAGCCCCTTCCCTCCTTTCAGCAATAATTCATGATTCGGAAGTTTGAATTGGAGGAAGTGCATTCTATTTGAATACAGAAAAAGCTGCTCTTACTATATGCTGCTAAAATAGAGATCATAAGCTGACAGAATGGACTTTGTGTGGTAATAAGATACCAAATTATAAACAAGACCGAAGGCGGTGGTAGGCAAGGGTTAAGTCCTACAGCCCCTACAGTTAAAGAATAAACTATGTTCCAACTGCCTCAAAGTTTTTCTTTTTCTCTACCAGCAAAACAAGCACTGGTCTCCAGATAAGCAATATTGAAACAATTGCAGCTCACCAACCACCAGACACTGACTAACTGACCTCCTGCTCCACAAGGCGTAACTACAGCTCTTGACTGGACAAGAGACTGATTTCAGTAACTTTCTTCTAAGAGACCACAGACCGGTTCTGGCTGATTTATAGAGGGTGAGCATTGATTACTTTCATGTCCCTGCTTCACCTTTTGATGTGTGTGGCCTAAATTTTACTGTATCTTAATGTTGTCTCCACCCCAAAGTGAACATGGGTTTTATGTTACATACATGTTCATTCTGTTTATATGTGTTGACTCACAAATATTCGTAAGATTCTCCTATAACCCACTGAATATGTATGTATACCTGATTTCCTTGGGCACAAATCTCAGCCTCTCCCTTTTTTCCTCTGAAGTGCCTGCTATTATTCTCTGCCAGAGGCTAGCTTCCCCCTATCAGGATGGCCACACTGCAAGCTGCAACTTCTTGTAAGAAATAAAGTCTCCTCTCCAAATTTAAGATCTCAAGATTTTACGTTGACAATGCCTATATATGAAATAATAGAAGTCAGACCTATAAACAGGTTATCAAAATAAGGCATAGTAAATGCATAAGGTATTAGAGACCCATAGATTATCCCACTCTATTGAGCTGAGCGTCCCGTAAACCTCTGAGAGAGGCTATGTAGATATGACAGGTCCTAATTTTACAGCCATTGAAACTATGGCGATCCCCATTAGTGCAGAAGCGAGTCCTGTCTCACCATCACGCTGCCTTCTGATGGTGGTCAGGTGAGGCTCATAGTTATCCAGGGTGCAGCCAAGGCTAGAGCTTGATGCATCAATCCTGAAGTCCCACCTGATTGCCCAGTAAAAGATAAATCTCAGGGGGCTGAGAAACGTGCCCTTCAGTTCACGTGTATTATCCTCAAGGGGAACATTATTGCTTTACACGCGCGGATTCTTTGTTCTGAACCCTAACTGTAAACCAGGAATTGGGGCTGAGAGCTTCTTCCACGTACAGCCTAGGCTCTGCTCTGCATCCAAGCCCGCTTTCTAGAAGTGCTTATATTATTAACCAGGCTGCAGCCGGAATTCGCTAGAAACCACAATGTGGGCTACTGCTTTGCGGAAGGAAGAGGAGCAAAGGACGAGGCTGCCCTCCAGTGGGAAACCCACAAGAAGCAGCGACGCTTCCAGTCAGCTCACACCTTGAAGTATTGCAAGGAGATGAATGGGCTCCGCATTTCCAGCTTCAGGGACTCCATTTCAGAGCCGCTGGGGAGGATATTGGGGTGCAGATTCTTTTACCATTACGGAGTGGTGGTATGGCGTTGAGAAATAAGAATAGGCGAACGTCTTATCTACCAACGTCCAGCCTCCCCTGGTTAAATCCAGATTCCGGGTCCTGGCTGGGAGATTTTGATTTAGCAGGGCAGGAATGGGAAACTAGGGAGGGTTTGGGTTTAAATCAGCGTGATTCTGATCATCTCGCAAATTTGAATATTCTGCGCTGGGAGGCGACTTTCTGTTTCACTTTCCCAGACCCGGGTCAGGGGCCAAGCCCTTGCAAGTCAAGGGAACCCAGGACTTGCTCTCTTCCCTCTGCGTTCGCGCAGCCTCCAACTGCATCTCCGGCGTCGCAAGGGTAGCCAGACCCAGCCAACCTCCCCGGGATCCGCCCACCAGCCGCGGTTTCCATGGCGACCCGATGGCGCCGCGTTCCGCAGCCTTAGGGCGGGGCAAGGGGCGGGGACCTACCTCTCTTCAGGCACTCAGCGCCCGACATGCAAGTGGGAAGGGGATTCTCGTCCAGGACAGTGAGGCTAAGAAGTAACGTTTCTTCTTCTTCTTCTTCTTATTTATTACTTTGAGTACTTCTTGCGCCTATTTTTAAAAATAAACTTTAAGTGTTTCTTTGTTGTTTTTGTTTGGTTCGGTGGGGAGAATATATGTGACATATTTTTCTAGGATTTGTTTCTTAACATTTTCTCTTCAGATTCAAATACTTTGGACAGACTCACCGACTGCCCGGCTGAGAGAATCTGTGAGGTCTACCTGCCTAGCAGTTTGCCTTTGCACGGTCCTCCCGTGAGGAGTGAGAACACACAGGTATGTGACTTCTGTAACTGTCCACGCTGGGGTAGTTCCCAGGCCGTGGACTTTCTGTCCCTTTCTTGACTGTCCAGTCTCACCTTTCTCTCCAAGGACTGCTGCTTCGGCCGAATCCAGATGTGGGAGGCCAGGTTCTCAGGTGGCCTAGTGGGAATGCAAGGGCTGTGCTCTCAGAAGCATCTGGGGGTGAGCTTGCCACACAGAAGCAGAAAAAACTGTTCCAATCAACTTTCTTTATGAGAGAGACACACCTGGCTGGAGGTGCTGGTTTTTCTACTTGACAACCCTGAGGCCTGGGCATACCTCAAAGGTGCTTCAGGTAGCTTGGTCAGCATGTTTCAGCTAGTCAGGTCCTACCCCTGCGGTCTGTGGGCTTTTAGTTTTGGAGTGGGTATAATGGATTCCTAGGATCCTGGATGACCTCACATTCAGGGTGCTTTCTTAGGGGCAGTTTGGCTGTTCAAGCTGGCTGGAGGCCAAATAGAAATCTGGACGTCTCAGGAAACTGGTTGATATGCTGGGTTAGTGAGGATGAGGGAGGGGGGTGTTGCTTTACTTTTCACACTAACCCAAAGAGTTACCATCTATTACTATCTCCATTTCATAGAAGAGGAAAGGGAGGTACAGAGAATTTCAGAAACTCCCAGGATCTGGCTTCCACGCTCACACTCAGTACTTTGAATTTAGCTTAATTATCTTTTTTCCTAATGGAGTGTTTATTCATGCTACCTTTTGCCTACTCCTATTAATCTAGCCAAATTCATTCACTCATTTATCGGTGAGCTGTTTCATTTCTGACCCCTCCCCTGTGACTGTAGTTCCACGGGACCAGAGACAACCACATGTGTTTTATGAAGTTACGTATCTGGCATGCAATTAGGCTCCAAGGAAAGTTTGATGAGTGGATAAAGAGCAAAGAGAGTGAGTGCCTCAGAGTTTTTGCATTTATTGGATAAATTAGGAGAAGGAAACATAAGTGACATTTATAATTACCTTTTATGGACCAGGCACCTAAGATATTTTATCCCCCTTTATTCCTGTACCATGAGATAGGAAAAGTTTAAGACCCACTTCATCACCCCCCCACTCTGTTTTTATGAATGAGGAAACTGAATGTATTAGTCCGTTCTCATGCTGCCGATAAAGACATACCTGAGACTGGGTAATTTATAAAGAAAAAGAGGTTTAGTGGACTCACAGTACCACATGGCTGGGGAGGCCTCACAATCATGGCAGAAGGTGAAGGAGGAGCAAAGACATGTCTTATATGGCAGCAGACAATTTAGTGTGTGCAAGGGAACTGGCCTTTATAAAACCATCAGATCTTGAGAGACTTATTCACTACCACGAGAACAGTATGGGGGAAACTGCCCCCATGATTCAGTTACCTCCCACTGGGTCCCTCCCATGACATGTGGGGATTATGGGAGCTATAATTCAATATGATTTTTGGGTGGGGACAAAGCCAAACCATATCATTCTGCCTCTGGCTTCTCCCAAATTTCATGTCCTCACGTTCTGAAACCAATCATGCCTTCCCAACAGTCCCGCAAAGTCTTAATTCATTTCAGCATTAACTCAAAAGTCCACAGTCTCATCTGAGACAAGGCAAATCCCTTCCACCAATGAGCCTGTAAAATCACAAGCAAGTTATTTAATTTCTAGATACAATGGGGGTAAAGGCACTGGATAAATACACCCTTTCCAAATGGGAGAAACTGGCCAAAACAAAGGGACTTATAGGCCCCATGTAAGTCTGAAATCCAATAGGGCAGTCATTAAACCTTAAAGTTCCAAAATGATCTCCTTTGACTTTATGCCTCACATCCAGGTCATGCTGATGCAAGAGGTGGGCTCCCACAACCTTGGACAGCTCTGCTTGTGTGGCTTTGCAGGGTACAGACCCCCTCCCAGCTGCTTTCACAGCTGGTGTTGAGTGTCTGCAGCATTTGGTGCATGGTGTAAGCTGTTAATAGATCTACCATTCTGTGGTCTGGAGAATGACTGCCCTGTTGGATTTCAGACTTACATGGGGCCTATAGCCCCTTTGTTTTGGCCAATTTCTCCCATTTGGAAAGGGTATATTTATCTAATGCCTTTACCCCCATTGTATCTAGAAATTAACTAACTTGCTTGTGATTTTACAGACCCTCTTCTCATAGCTCCACTGGGCAGTGCCCCAGTGGGGACTCTGTGTGGGGGCTTCAATGGCTTCAACCCACATTTCCCTTTCACATTGCCCTGGCAGAGGTTCTCCATGAAGGCCCTGCCCCTCCAGCAAACTTCTTCCTGGACATTCAGGTGTTTCCATACATCCTCTGAAATATAGGCAGTGGTTCCCAAACCTCATTCTTGGCTTTTGTGTACCTGCAGGCTCAACACCACATGGAAGCTGCCAAGGATTGGGGCCTGCATCCTTTGAAGCCACAGCCTAAGCTGTACCTTGGTCCCTTTTAGCTATGGCTGGAGCAGCTGGGACACAGGGCACCAAGTCGCTGGGCTATACATAGCAAAGGGGCCTGGGACCTGGCTCAGGAAACCATTTTTTCCTCCTAGGTCTCTGGGCCTGTAATGGGAGGGACTTCCACAAAGCTCTGTGACATGCCCTGGAGACATTTTCCCCATTGTCTTGGTGATTAACATTTGGCTCCTTGTTACTTATACAAATTTCTACAGCCAGCTTTAATTTCCCTCCAGAAAATGGGGTTTTCTTTTCCGTCACATTGCCAGGCTGCAAATTTTCTGAACTGTTATGCTCTGCTTCCTCTGGAACACTTTGCTGCTTAGAATATTCTTCCACCAGATACCCCAAATCATCTCTCTCAAGTTCAAAGTTCCACAGATCCCTGGGGCAGGGGCAAAATGCTGCCAATCTCTTTGCATAGCAGGAGTGACCTGTACTCCAGTTCCCAACAAGTTCCTTATCTCCATCTGAGACCACGTTAGCCTGGACTTTATTGTCTGTATCACTATTGGCATTTTGGTCAAAGCCATTCATTAAGTCTCTAGGAAGTTCCAAACTTTCCCACATCTTCCTGTCTTCTGAGCCCTCCAAGTCTCTAGGAAGTTCCAAACTTTCCCGTATTTTCCTGTCTTCTTCTGAACTCTTCAAATGGTTCCTAGCTCTGCCTGTTACCCACTTCCAAATTGGCTTCCACATTTTCAGGTATCTTTACAGCAGCACCCCACTCTGCAGTACCAATTTACTGTATTAGTCTGTTTTCACACTGTTAATAAAGACATACCTGAGACTGGGTAATTCACAAAGAAAAAGAGGTTTAACAGTTTTGAAATGGGAGAGTTCCCTGATCCCCTTAGCAGGATGTGTGACAGGAGTGTGGCTTGCTCCTGACAGAAGGGGGAGCATGCAGACAGGCAGGAGTCGGGGGAGCACTATAGGCTCCAGCCCTGCGGTAGTATCTAGTGTTTAGGGGTGGGTGCCTGTGGCCGCAGTATTACGAAGCTCTCTTAGCCTTGTCATCCACAGATGGCTTGAATGTTAACCAGCTCAATGAACTCTCTGCCTTTTTGCAAGGGTACAGGTGCAGTGTGACAGCTTTCTATATCCTGAGCTCTTGCCCAGCATCCCAGAAGAATCGGGTCACACATGGGCTTGAAGGATGAATGTGAAGTTTTATTGAGTGGTGGAGGTGGCTTTCAGTGGGATGGATTGGGAGCTGGAAGGAGGGGATGGAATGGGAAGATGATCTTCCCCTGGAGTTGGGCTGTCCAGTGGCCTAACTCCTCTCCAACCACCCCCAGCCCAACTCCTCTTGGTGTTCAGACATTCCTCCTTTTCTCTTTTTCTTTGCCACATCGTTTGCTGTCTGTCTGCTTGTCTCATCTCTTTGTCTGCTTGTCTGCTCTGGATCCTGGGGTTCAGGGTTTACATAGTTACAGGATAGGGAGCATGGTGGTCCAAAAAGTAACTTTTTGAGTGCAAAAACAGAAACGCTTATCCTCGTTTAGGGCTATGGGTCTTTAGGCTTGAGAGTGGGAACTTTGCCAGGGAACCGCCCTCTTCTACTCAGTGTTTCCCTGTCTACTGTCTGTATCAGTTCCATATGGCTAGGGAGGCCTCACAATCTTGGTGGAAGGTGAAGGAGGAGCAAAGCTATGTCTTACACGGCAGCAGGCAAGAGAGTGTGTGCGGGGGAACTGCCCTTTGTAAAACCATCAGATCTTTGAGACTTATTCACTATCAGGAGAACAGCATGGGAAAACCCACCACCATGATTCAATTACCTCCCACAGCGTCCCTCCAATGACACATAGGGATTATTGGAGCTACAATTCAAGATGAGATTTGGGTGGGTACCCAGCCAAACCGTATAACTGAGGTTGAGTCATTTACCTAAAGGGATATTGATAGCTCATGGTAGACCTGGGATTTAAACCCAGGACTATTTGCCTGACTCTAGAATCCACACGTGTTCTTTAAATTTTTTAAAAAGTTAATATTTATTTATTTATTTATTTATTTATTTATTTTTTGAGACAGAGTCTTGCTCTGTTGCCCAGGCTGGCACGCAGTGGCGTGATCTTGGCTCACTGCAACCTCCACCTCCAGGGTTTTAAGAGATTCTTGTGCCTCAGCCTCTTGAGTAGCTGAGATTACAGATGCACACCACCATGCCTGGCTAATTTTTGTATTTTTAGTAGAGATGGGGTTTCACCATGTTGGCCAGGCTGGTCTCAAACTCAGGTGATCAACCCGCCTTGGCCTCCCAAAGTGTTGGGTTGCAGGTGTGAACCACTGTGCCTAACTTAATTAATTAATATTTAAAGATGAGGTATCACTGTGTTGCTCAGACTGTAGTGCAGAGGCTTTTCAGGTGCAGTCATGGCTTACTACAGTCTTGAACTCCTGGGATCAAGTGATCCTCCCACCTTAGCCTCTCAAATAGCTGGGATTATAGGCACATGCCACTGTGCCTGGCAGAATCCATATATTTTTAATGTGCTGTACTACCTGCTAGAGCTTCCAGAATGATGAAGTAGTGGCCAAGGGGAAGGTAGAATTTTTTTTTTCCTGAGTGAAAAGTTAAAAATGAAAATTTGATTCTTTAGATCAAATTAGATTGATTCTTTAGCTAGTCAACAAGAGTGTGTTGAGGTTCCATCATATACTGGGTATGAGAGGAGAGATAAAATATATGTAAAACAACAAAGTACTGAGGCTGGAGAAGAGAGTTCTTCATTTAGAGGAGACTGTTCTCTCACCTGGGTCCTGGCTTAGAGAATCCCGAAGCTTTGGCCTTAAAGTAGGGGCGGAGAAAATGAGGAGAGTTTTATCCATCAGCTACTTCCATTATAGACTTGCCTGAGATGGAATTGCAGGTTGTTTTGTTTTGTTATTTTAAATGAGACAGATATTATATAAGCACCAGAAATAGAACAATGGTATCTGTTAGATTTGAGGAGGGAAGGTCTTGTTTTGGAATATGTAGTGTTATTTCATTTTATTTTTTTATTTTTATCTTTTTTTTTTTCAGATGAGGTCTCGCTCTGTTGCCCAGGCTGGAGTGCAGTGGTGCAATCTCGGCTCACTGCAACCTCTGCCTCTAGGGTTCAAGTGATTCTCCAGCTTCAGCCTCCCAAGTAGCTGGGACTACAGGCATGCACCACCATGCCTGGCTAGTTTTTGTATTTTTAGTAGAGATGGGGTTTCACCATGTTGGCCAGGCTGGTATTGAATTCCTGACCTCAAGTGATCTACCTGCTTTGGCCTCTAAAAGTGCTAAGATTACAGATGTGAACCACTGTGCCTAGCTTTTTTTTTTTTTTTTAATGTCTGCATTGTGCATTGTTTCCCAGTTTGTTGTACTAAAAGAAGAAACTATTTTGTGTTCTAATAATTTACCGCTGTGCAGGTAGTTTGGCTTTTGATAAAAGATAACCTCTGTTTCCAGTTTGTAACTGATGTATCATTCTCCTTGTTTCCCTGCCCGTAATTTAATGTGGTTACACTTCTGTTTTCTTTCCTTAAATTCACTTGCTGCTTTTCTCCCCACTCTCTCTCTCAATGTCAGCAGTTTTGCGTGAACCATTCCCTTTGCCTCTCCCTTGACTTCTACTCTGCCTGCTACAATCTTTGGGGATTACAGCCCGCTAAGCAGTCCCATTGGCCATTCTGGAGAAAGCAAGCATCTTTTTCATGCCTGTAGGTGGCATGTACCCTGTGTACATGTGACTGCACCCTGTGGAGGAGCTGGGAGGCAAAGTTTATTTCTTGAAAGTTTTCAGTGTCTTGCAAGGAACAGCTGTGGACACAGTGAAGCACAGAGGTCCAAAGAGAAATTCTGTCATTCAAGAAGGAATGAAATAAAGGCTTATTAAGCTACTATCTGTTTATCTGTATACACCGACACTGTCAGTTGTATACCATGCTCTTAAGTAATTGCAAACCATAATTGTAAAACTTTTTTTTTTTTCTGTATGGCTTCCGATATTTTCTTTTCCATGGGCAGACCAGTTTATTTGTGTTTGAATTGATGGCTTATCAATTTGGGTTCTAAAAACACAACTTGAGCTATACATTGCTTATGACAATGCAGAGCCAGCTAAATAATTAAAAGTGAGAGGTAATATATCCAAGAGTTAAGAAAAGCAAGACCTCTGAAACCAGTAGGCTTGGGCTGAAATTCTGGCTTTTCCATCTACAGCTATGTGACCTTGGGCAAGTTACTTAACCTATCTGTGCTTCTGTTTTCAGAGCATTAAGTGCTATGTGTTAACAGCTACTGTTATTATTGTTGTTATTATTATTACACATTTTTCATATATCTCACTGGACCCTGATTTTATATACATATATATGTACATATAAATATATGTACACACACACACATGCATATACCCACACACTAAGGTTTTTTTTTTTTTCAATTTAAGTACTAGTTTTTGGGTTTCTGAGGTCCTAAATATACAGTGATACTAACTATACATTAGTACAATTTCCTGACAATGGGTCTTCATGCTGTTATTGTTTACAGTGAGAAAGCTGTGGAAAGAGCGCCAGGCTTCCAAAAGCCACGGGTTCCTTTATAAGTTGGCCACATACTTCTTGTGGGCATAGCTATGGTCCTACTCTCTGGATCTGAGTGTCCATCTCTAATAAGTGACAGGCACAAGTGGCCTAGACAATAGCTAAATCATCTTTACTCCACTGTGGCCTTAATGACACCCTTATCTGTATCATGATAAAAAATAAGGTTAGTGCAAGGCAATGTGCAATGTAATGAGAAAAGGGGAAAAAGTTGAGACCATTAATGGTCTTCAGACTAATTTCCACAGTCCCAGTATCTCGCTCCTTGAATTCGCTCATCTGTTTAGTGTTATTTAGTCCAGTCTACTGAGATTATTGATTGGGGCCAGCCTAGATGAAATGTTCTTGACTTCAAAGAAGAGCTGAAGAATAAAGAGGCTTCTCATTCTTTGGCT
Organism: Chlorocebus sabaeus; assembly: GCF_047675955.1. NCBI lineage: Eukaryota > Metazoa > Chordata > Mammalia > Primates > Cercopithecidae > Chlorocebus > Chlorocebus sabaeus. Next base: position 14,533,151 of record NC_132915.1, read on the forward strand.
TTGCTAGAGTGTGAAAACCAGACCCTTTGGGAGTTCACGTTGTTGCTGAGAACAACCAGTTCAATATCCCAGCGGAATCATGGCTACCTTCAGTTATGGAGTCGGGCTGACTTCATGTTTGTTGATCAGTTATTTATGAAGCACATTCTATGTGGTTAAAAGTGTTATTGGTGCTCTAAAAATATAAAAGAAAAAAACCCCATAACCTGCTATATGTGCCCTAAATCAGAGAGACTAGATGTGGCTACCTTAGAAATTAGATACATCATTAAGTCAAGGAAAGACTGAGGATCTGTCCAGATTGAAGGAGACTAAAGAGGCATGGCAACTAAATGCAATGTGTGAATTGGAACTGAATCCTTTGCTAGAAAGGACATTACTGGAACAACTGGTGAATATTGAATGGAGTATGAGGATAAGATGGTCATAATGTATCAATGTTACTTTCCTGGTTTTGCTGGCTACATTGTAGAGTATGAAAGATAAAGTCCTTGTTTGTAGAAAATCTACACTAAATTTTTCAGGGATGATGGACTATTAGGTTGGCAACTTACTCTCAAGGGGATAAAATGACTTTTTACTTGGGGTGACTGACCAGCCTTGTCTGTCTAGGATAGTCTCAGTTTCAGCACTGATGGCCATGTATCAGGGAAATCCCTCAGTTCCAGGCAAACAGGGATGGTTAGTTACCCTATTTATACTATAAATAAGGTTTCAAAATGTTTCAAAATAAATATTTTTGTAAAACATTAGCTAACTCAAGAAATGAAAATGAAAATTCTAATGACCAATATAATAAGCATGAATAAAGAAGCAATACATGATAGTTTCTAAGCAATGTACAGACACTAAGTGGTATCGTTGGTAGACGGTGTCATTCATGGTGAGCTGGAATGGTCAGATATGGTAGATGATACTACACGAGGGATTGCAGGTGTGCTGCCAGTCTGAGGATGTCCTACTACTGTGGTGCAATGTAGACTGGGCTCTTATCATGCATGACCTTGCTGTTCTCAACCAGGTTGACCTTGAAGAAGTCACTTCATCATTCTAAGCCTCAGTCCCCTCCTCTGCAAAGTAAGAATATTGTATAGAAGATTTCAAATGCTTTTTCATGGCAGTTGAATCCTTCTCCTTAAAGGAAGTCTTGCCATTTAAAATGTACTAGAATTGCTCTAGTTGAAGTGCATGAGGGGTTTCAAATCCTGCAGTTCCCTTGGCCCCTTCCAAGCCCCTTCTGTCATGGTCTCTGATTTTCCTTGCAAATGTGGAGCTCTGCAGGATGCGTTGCGAAAGCCACTGGGCTAAAAAGGATTTCTTTGTCATTTATAATCACTCCTTTGCCTTCTAAGATAGATGGCTCCTTTTTCTCCTGGAAAATTCCATGATGCAAATATCTGTTACTTCCAGAACAGACATGATGTCTTCAGAAATTATTTGTCAAAGTTCTTAAATACATGTTTCAGAGAAAGTGTCTGTTTAGTGTTATTTGGTATCAGCATTATGTGTATAAGATTATAACTTCTTGTCATTTAGCAACACCTAAACATGCATTTATTTATGAGATTGATTTCCTATTGGGCATAGAGACAAATGCAGCCTGAGAACACTAAACAGGGGTCAGGGAAGGGGGAGAGTACAGGCTAAGTAAGTCCAGGCCAACATGGACCATGACTTTTTAAATATAAGGTCATGGTTTCATCCTGAAATTTTTTCTCCAAAAGTGACATGACAGTCATCATACTTTTTGTCATTATACTTTTAGTATAAGGATTAAGAAAATACACAATGTCAAAAGGCTTCTCTGAGTTCAGATGTCATTTGCATGCGAATATGTATTTCATGAATTGCAGTGTTATTTGTTTATTATTCAGGCATTTTTTTTAGCTCACATAAGGATTCTCCAATGACTTGCAGCAACTGTGACTCGCTCCACCCCCGGGGGTCTGCAGCCCTTGGCCTGGGCCAGTTTCTTCTGGCCAGATTCGCTCATCTGGAAGCCTTCACACATGCTGTTGCTTCTTCCTGAAACCGCATGTTTTTAAAAAACGTCTCTTTTTAAAAAATTTGCAGATGAATCCATTATCTCCCATACAGACTGGACATTCTCCACGGAATGAAGCAGACATGCCTCAATCCCATGGCCTAAAGCTCTTGCGAGCCAAGTGTGTAATTTACTATGAAAGCATTGGGATCCTCAAGGGTGATTCTTCCAGAAATGGCAGCCAATCAGTGTTGATGGCTTCCCAAGACACCCAAGTGAACCCCACAGAACATCAGACCTTCAGGCTGAGGAGCCTCAGGTATTACCTCATTATTTAGCAAATGGAAAGAAACCTCTGCTCCTTGAAGTGTCCGAAGTGACTCCCGGAGAAGCAGAGCAATACTGGGACCAGAGAGCCCAGTGGGGGCCCAAGAGGAATTGCTGCCCGACTGAATGGCATCTCCATATGGTGGCTGATGCCTTGGTTCCTGGGACACAGAAGCTGAGTCATGTTATAAATTGGGCCCAGAAGTTCTTGTCCAGCTCTCCTGAAGAGCACAAGTTGAAAAGTCCCAAAACTTCTGTAGGACTCCCTTGGTCTAACTTTTGCCAAAGTTCGAATGCTCTAGGAAATAAGAAAAAGGGTTATCTGAGATCATCTGATTCTACCCCTCTGCTCAGAGACCAGTCCAGTACCCAAAAGCATATTCATAGTTTCCCTTTAAGCTTCCAGAATAACTTGTCAGAAATCGCCTTGTCTCTGGAATTTTCAAATTCCTTCCTGAAGGATTTTCCTGGCTATCAGTCTTGTGGGTGGCAAGAAACTACAGTTAGGAATGAGAGGGAGGGAGGAGCTGCCATGCCCCCTGCTAAAAGTCTTAAGCAGGAAGATTCTGCTCAGCAAAAATATGACAGAGCAGGAAATAGACATATTCAGAACCCAGTGAGGATGAAACGTTTCCTGAGAGGTTGGGGTTCAGCCACAACTCAGATATACTTATGTAGATAGTAAGGTTTTAGAGGAGACTGGGCAGAGCCCACCAAGAAATGGTTACTTCTGGAATCCACTGACAGACAGCTCAGAGGAGGAACTTTTAGATGAACCTGGGAGAGGGAAGGGAACTCTCAGAAGGGGTGTTGTAGGCAGGAAATGCAGAGTTTCCGGGAATTTCCTTATCTCCCACAAGGGGTAGCACACTGGTGCCAGAAATCACTGTGCTGGAAGATAGTGTCTCCTCTCCTGGAGACACACCCCTGGGGGAGGGTGTCAGGGTGGAGTTCAGAGTAAAGCCTGCAGGGATGCCCAAGGGTGCTATAGCAGGATGTCAAGTTGACAACTGCAGAGGTGATGACCCCATCCAGAGGCTGCCTGAGGGTCAACACACAGCCCCCTGCGACAGCTCCAATGGATGGAGAAAGGAATCAGACAACACAGTGTTCACTTTAAGCTCCCCCCAGATCGATACTAATAAAAATGAATGGAGACATGCCACTACAAGGACAGAAGGAGAGATTGATGCGGAGAGTACCAAGAGGCGGTCAGAGCAGTTATGTGCAGAGTTCTGTTAAAAGCAGCCCTTGGCCAGGTACGGTGGCTGACGCCTGTAATCCCAACACTTTAGGCGGCTGAACTGAGACGGGTGGATCATGAGGTCAGAAGTTCAAGACCAACCTTGCCAACATGGCAAAATCCCATCCCTACTAAAAATATAAAAATTAGCCAAGTGTGGTGACTCATGTCTGTAATCCTAGCTACTCGGGAGGCTGAGGTAGGAGAATTGCTTGAAGCTGAGAGGCAGAGGTTGCAGTGAGCTGAGATTGCGCCACTGCACTCCAGCCTGGGCTACAGAGAGGGACTCCGTCTCAAAAAAAAAAAAAAAAAGCAGCCCTCCTGAGATAACTCTGAGGCAGTTTGATCTAGCACATCCTGAAAGTTATCGGGGCCCTCAAGTTGCCACCCTCTCGCTGAATATGTTGGAGGGCCCCCTGGGGAATGTGGCCTTTCATGTACATTCAGGTTCTGGTACCTTCCATGAACCCACTGCAGATGGCACATGGTATATGCAGGGCAGCACCTGGTTTCACCAGTTCCCACCACCTGGGATGCACAGAAGATTAGTGCAGATACCCTGAGTGGAGACCCAAGGAAATAAGAGCAAAAGGAAAAGCCGCTGCCTTCAATTTATCCCACTTCCAGGGACTTTTTCACAACTGGTGTGAAGGGATCCTTGACATTCCAGGATGTCTGTGATAGCCTCTCTTGGAGTAATGACCCATCACATAAACCAGAGCATGGAGTCGGTGTACTGGAGACATATTTCTGCTATTTGCATGTGTGGAACAATATCAGGGGTCTCTTTTCAGAAGAGGGAAACTCCTCTTTACCTTTCCAAGGGTCTGGACTGAATCAGAGTCAGTTATTGTATCTCCAGGAGGGAAAGGCAGGTCTGAAGGGGCCGGCATAGAAGGGAAGACGCAACAGTGGAGAGATGGAAGCAGGAGCAAGGCAGCCATGGAAGGTGAGGGGAATGTCCACCCCCAAGGAGGAGGCTGGGCCAAAGAGGCAGCTCTGGAGGTGAACAGCTTCTGGAAGCCTGAAGGCTACTATGGTATGAAATGAGAGTTGGGCAAAAAAGTCTCATGAGCAGCAATTTGTTGGCACTTGTATAACCTGTCACGTGGCCACTGGGGATGAGACACAGGCCTCCGGGCCTCTGGCTTCATCACGTACTCACTGTTATTAAGACCTCTAGGCTTCATTTTCCATAAACATCAAATGGGGATAATTATCAGCATATAGTATATACTGTAAGATGCTGTGCCAATATTTGTTGTACTTTGTCAGACCAAAAGCCACTAGCTGGTTAAAAGTAATCTTAGTAAATCGTTATTCTGAAAGGTAAAAGCTACAGCATTTTTCTGATTGGATCTGCCTCTCTCTGAGGTGCTGGCATTTTCCATGAGCATGATGATTCTACTCATTTTGCTGTCTTGTAGTTTGTATGGAAATAAGCATTTTATGCCTTTCATCTGAAATACATTTTAATAACCCAGCATTAGAAAATAGAAATTCGCCTTTCCAGTTCGAATGCTGTGTAGATTAAAAACAAAGATTAGTTCCTTTTTCTTTCATAGAATAAACCCAGATTAGGAATATAAAACATTTTGCTAGATCTTAATGAAAAAATATTCTTATTTGAATTTCACTTTCCTTGTTTTTTGGAACTAGGTTACATGATTTGTTGTGAACAGTAGTAAAATATAACATTTCAAAGCTGTTTTGAGAACCAACTGAAATGGTAGAAGATAGAGATTATTAAAATATGCTTATAATATTTTTATAGTATTTGCGAGGTGGAGGGACATGACTTTTATTAGTACAATTAACAGAGTATATCTGCAAAATAAAATCTATGTGCTTAATATGAAATGTGAAAGATTTGCAACTTCTTATTTCATATTTTTAGGGTGGTTATATTCTACTACCCCCAAAATGATATTCAGAATGACCAGCTCTAGGAGGTCCTGGGAAATGTCTGATATGGCGTGTTCATCTAATTAACGCGGAGAGGTAAAGCCAAGGTTTGACCATTCTTTTGTTTTGTCACATAATATTCATATTTTAAACATTTCGACATTTCAACATTGGCAATCTTCTGAGAAATTGGTTAGTATGCCAGTTTATAGAGTGTGGTAAATTGATTATGTATTGAAGGTCTACCATGTGTAAGATACTGTACCAGGGGAAGAAGAGATACCTACTCCAGAGGATGAAGTTCTGTAAGACAAGTGCATATAAAGTGCCTGGGGAGCAAAAGAGGGAGAAGTGATTGTCCTGGTGGAGTCAGTAAAGGTTTCATTTTGGAGATCAAAGTGAGGGGGTGTTTGAAGGATGGCGAGGAGTTCAACAGGTGAGAAAACGAATACCAGTTGGTAGAAATAGCATGAGCATAGTCATAGAGGAAGGTTGTGTGGATTTGGTTGAGAAAGTACTGAGTTGTCCAATGTCGTTGCATTTACTAGTCAGTATTATTTTGATTGCAAGTGATAGAAGTGCTACTCAAACTAGTGGGACAACAGAAAAATGTATGGCTTGCTTATCTGAAAATCTGTTGAGGCTTCATCCAGCAACTCTGCACAGTGATATCAATTCAGTACTCAACTTTTCTCCATTTCTTCACTGTGCTATCCTTCCGAGATGGCAAAAACCTTTATATTTTTCATATTGTATTCGGCCTCAGGCAATCTTCCATAGATGCATTTCTTAAAGGAAACTCCTCCAAAGATTTCATCAGCTCTGTTTTGTGTTTCTTCTTGGCTCCTTTTAACCAGTGTTGGTATACAGAAAATGAAGTCAAAGATTTGGATGAATCATGGCTCTGCCACTTGTTAACTGAGTATCTTTTGGTGAGTTTCTTAAGCTCTTTGAGATTTAGTTTTGTCATCTATAAAATGGGTATAATATTTGTCTCACCTGCTTTAAAGGACGATTTTGAAGATTATATACATACAGTATATGGAAAAGCTTTGAGAATTATAATTGGCAAAACCAGTATTAACAATATGGCTATTTGGTACATAGCAACTTATCGTAGAACTAAATGATCTTGTTGGCATATGTTTATGTCCCTTTTGTAAAACATTCCCATGTCATCATGGTTATCAGTATCAGCATCATCGAATCAGTATATGTTTATTATGTACTTAGTCCACGTGTGCCAAGCAAGCTGATTTTTTCTTGTATTAAATTGCAGTCATCATGTACTATTAGATAATATTTGTATGGTGTTTTTGAGCTTTATAACATGGAATCCATTTTTCTTATTTCATCCAATGTCTTTGGAAAGTGTAAGTGGTCCAATTATCTGAAACAAAATTTATCAAAAGCACTTTTCCCTGAGAACCTTTTTTGTCCCCTCCGGTGATGAGTTTAGCAATAGAAATCTTTTGTCCTTGTAAGTTCTTAGGACCCACAGCCAGTGTAAGTGAAGAGCTCGAACCTTATATCTTGAACCCAGATGTGGCCTCTGAACGTCAGATACATACATACACCTTTCTTGACATACCCATTTGGATATTTCACAGGACTCCAAACTTTGCAAGTTGAAACAACATTGATCAGTCCCTGCCTCACCCCACGTGGTATTCCTGTGCCTGTGTCGTGTCCTCCATCTAGTGGCCAGTGCTGTGGTGCTCCCAACTGCCCAGGCCAGAACACCGAGGCCTCTTACTCCTTCCTCTTCCTCACCATCCATAGTCAGTCCATCTCTAAATCCTGTCCACTGTTACCTCCTAAATGTTTTTGAATACAGCTATTCATCTTCATCCTCACCTTCTTACCATCAGCTCTCCCTGGAGGACTGCGACACCACCTGCCTTGTCCCCCTTAAGCAATCAGATGCTCACTCAGGCTCTCACTTTGATCTGTTCTACACACTGCCATCAAAATGAGTTTTTCAAACATCTTTGAAGGGCACTCTGCAGTGAATTGCCACTGCCCGTAGAATAAACGTTATCTACATCAGCATGTGTTTTGCGTTCCGAGTGTTTCCACCCCTGCCTCTCATCCTCTTGCTCCAGCCACAGGACCTCCCTTAGTTCCGCTAGCACCATGCACTCCCTCTCACCCCAGGGCCTTGCATTTGCTGTTCCTCCTGAATGGAGCGCCCACCCATAGCCAGCTCCTTACTTACTTAAGTGATACTCACTCTTCAGATCTGAAATTTAGGACCCCAAGGGAGCCCCCCACCCTACCACCTTCGGAACAGATCTAGTCTATTTAACCTATTTTCTCTCAAGGCACCCTATTTTTCACTTTCAAGGAACTTACCTAAAATGTAATGGAATAGGCCAGATGTGGTGGCTCATGCCTGTAATCCCAGCACTTTGGGTGGCTGAGATTGATGAATCACTTGAGGTCAAGAGTTTGAGACCAGCCTGGCCAATATGATGAAACCCCGTCTGTACTAAAAATACAAAAATTAGCCAGGTATTGTGGTGAGTGCCTGTAATCCCAGCTACTCAGGAGGCTGAGGCAGGAGAATTGCTTGAACCTGGGAAGCGGAGGTAGCAGTGACCTGAGATTGCGCCATTGCACTCCAGCCTGGGTGACAGAACAAGAGTCTATCTCAAAAAAAAAAAAAAAAGGGAAGGAAATAGAACACGAGGAGGGTCTACAAGGGCAGTACCAAGTCTGTCTAGCTCACTAAGAACTAGAAGTGCTCAATATTTATTTATTGAATAAATAAATGTAAATTTTGTAGGAAGGCACACTAATTTTTAATGGATTGCTGTCTATCATCTATCGATTATATATATGGGACATATAATATCCGTACATATAGATTCCATATATACGATAACTTCCATTTTGCTAGCTTTAAGAATTAAGAGTTGGATCCTTATAAGAGAATAATCTAAATAAGTACATCTTTTTCTTTTAAGTACTGCTGTCCATTTACTTATTGTTAATTAACAAGTAAAAATTATATATATTATGGTGTACAACATGATGTTTTGATACATGTATACTTGTGGAATGGCAAAATCAAGCTATTTAACATATGTAGTGCTTCACATACTTAATCTTTTCTGTGGTGAGAACACTTAAAATCTAATTTCTTGGCCAGATGTGGTGACTCAAGCCTGTAATCCCAGCTGTTTGGGAGGCCAAGGTGGAAGGATCACCTGAGGTAAGGAGTTTGAGACCAGCCTGGCCAATGTGGTGAAACCCTATCTCTACTAAAAATTTACAAAAAAAAAAAAAAAAAAAAAAAAAAAAAAAAGCCAGTCATGGTGGCGGCTGCCTGTAATCCTAGCTACTGAGGAGGCTGAGGCAGGAGAATCGCTTGAACCCGAGAGGCTAAATTTGCATTGAGCTGAGATCAAGCCACTGCACTCCAGTCTGGGCAATAGAATGAGACCCTACCTCAAAAAAAAAAAAAACAACAAAGTACTACTTTCTTTTAATGCCATTTCTGGTTAAATTCCTTTTAAAGTACATTGGAAAGCTTTCTATCGTTACAATGTGTGTTAGTTGTAGTTAAATATTAGCTTGACAATTGTTTGTCATTATGAATATTCATTATTTATAGTTCTGTTTGCTCTTTTGTTATCATTGTCTATTACATCTCTGAGTCATTGCAGCTGCTTGACTCATGTCTTTTAGCCAATTTTCCTTTCAATCTGCATAGATTTGGAAATTAATTAAACATACGTATTAGGCTTATGTGTTAAATAATAGTTAATAAGGCTTTGAATGAGAACTTAAGGAGCAAAGTGCATGTTTCTATGATGGGTGCTTTTTCTTTTTCTTTTTTTTGGACAGGAAGTAGGATTTATTGGTGGGCATTAGGAGGGAGCAGCACATGGAGAGCCTTCATGAGTGCAGGGCCTGCCACTTGTCCAGAGGGCCATAACTGGAGATGTATTTGACCCCACAGCCATCTGGGATGAGTCACTTCTCAGTCATCGTGTTTTCAAATCATCCGCATGATGCAGTGTTATGTTAGCATTTTCATCTGTGTCCTGGTCTGGCTTCTGGGTGCTTGAAGGAGTTGTAGTCGTGATAATTTGGGAAGAGAGATATTATTGCATATATTCATGCCCTTAGGAGCTAAAACATTTAAAACAAAATGCTAAACTACTTGAGAATAGAACTGAAGAGAAAACAAACCAAGCATGAAATCATTCTGAGCAATTTTCCTTACCTACATATTCCAAGCGTGAAATCATGCCAAGCATTATTCCTTACCAACATATTAAGTAAAATTAGATCTCAGGCAAGTAACTAATTTGTAGTGAGGAGTGGAGAAATAGAAAAAAGTACCATTAATATTTACATTGAGTCCAACTGCTGTAGAGGTCCACGTGATAATATATGTTTCACTCCAAAAACATTTCTCACAATTATATTTTTTAAAAATTCTGAAATAGCACTAGATTGGTTAAGTAGTTGCCCCCAGAATCCACTTACTACTTGGGAGTGTCTCCTCCGTTACCAAGGCCTCTGCAAAGAGAATATCCAAACTCTGGCATCCTTTACGTCCGAGGCATAATTCAAAATTATTTCAGCAAAACATGATGATAGGAATATGCTTTCCCCACTGCTTAGAACCCTGGATGGGCTTTTGCTTGTCATTCTCCAGCACCTTTTTGGTTCAAGGTCGAATGCGGTGGGCTGTGTGGAGGAGAACTGCGTTCCACACAGGGACGCATGGACAGTCTGGCTGTGACTGCTGTTCTTCCATCAACAGCCGGGGTACAGCAACCTGGTCTGACTTGCTAGGCAGGTGTCCTTCTTCCCCAGCTTCTCCAGGATTCTCCCAAACCTGTGTCACTGGATGGAGTGGATGGCCTTTCTGGGAGGAGGAAGGCCCTCTTGCATTCACAGGTCTACATTAGCTGCATTTGTCTGTTAGATCCTTTGATCAAACTCACTCCAGATATTGAAAGTCTTTCTATACAAAATCCTGGTCTGTGACCTAAGGGAAGGGAGATGCCCTTGAGTTCTTGGACTCACCTTTGGAGCAAAGTCAGCTGGAGGTCATGTCCAGACTGGCAGCCTCAACACAGCATTGTTTCCTTGGTAACCTGAGTAACTCCTAGCTCTTTTCTCACTTCAGGGAACAACAACATAGGCTATGACTTAACTAATTCATGTAGCAAGTTCACTGAGGCCCTGCTATGAGCTGACATCGATTTAGACTCTGGGGATACAGCAGTGAACACAACAGACAAAACCTCTCCCTTCATGGAGCTTACATTCCAAAGGAGTGAGATAAAAAATAAAACCCAGGAATAAATGAATAAGCCACGGAATGTGCCAGATGATGACAGGTGTTTTGAGGAAAATACGGCAGCAAAGGGAGACAATAGTATTGGAGGCACTGATTTTTAAATACAATGGCAGGAGTGTCTTGCTGAGATGGTAAATGAGAAAAGAACTCAGTGGGGGTTGATCTGGGAAAGGACCTTTCTGAACAGGGCCAGTGGCAAGTGCAAGGCCTCTGATTGGGAGGCTTCTTGTGTTTGTTTGTGCATCTTTTTAGAATTAATTTTTTTTTTTTTTGGCGACAGAGTCTCGCTCTGTCTCCCAGGCTGGAGTGCAATGGCATGATCTCGGCTCACTGCAACCTCCGCCTCCCAGGTTCAAGCAATTCTCCTGCCTCAGCCTCCCAAGTAGCTGGGCTTACAGGTTTGCCACTACACTCAGCTAATTTTTGTATTTTTAGTAGAGACAGGGTTTTACCGTGTTAGTTAGGCTGGCCTCGAACTCCTGACCTCAGGTGATCCACCTACCTCGGCCTCCCAAAGTGCTGGGATTACAGGCGTGAGCCTTTAGATGGATTTTATGTGTATGTGTGTGCATATGCATCCTTAACAAATTCACACAGACGTCATCGTTAAAGAGCATAGTGTCTACTACTTTCTTACTTAAGCATGTCTAAGAGGTCTTCCCATACCAACAGACAGGCCTACCTCAGTTGTCAGGTGGCGGTCTCATGCTCCATGCTATGCCTGTGCTGCGTGTTTTTAACCAGTTCCCCACTGATGCACGAGGCTGCAGCTAGCTCCCAGTCCAGTTCCAGGTCCGGGAACTCCAGAGGCATTTTCCCTGCCCATTTCTCTGTTCTCCTCTCCTGCCTCCTATATCAGATACATATTTGTGTCTTGGCCCCTCTCGCACCAGCAGCCATGCTCTGCCTCCTCTTTTCCTTCCTTCTCAACTTCAATTCAGGAAAGAATGGTCCATTTTTGTTACAGTTTCTGAGTCTTCAATACAGTGTCAGCCTCTTGCTGACAGATGTTGTCCTTTAGTGCCTCATTTACCCACTGATTTAGATGTGGAAAGAAACTGCGTAAGAGGATTTAGAAATGCATTTTGCCAGCATGTCATCTCCAGTATGGGTGTCACTCCCTGATGCTCTGGTGCTTCCAGAGTCTGTATTTGATTTGCCTGTACATGACAGTCTCATTCTGGCCTCTAGTGGATGATGCTGTCTCAACATGCAGGCTGGCCGTGTTAGCAATCCCTACTACAAACAGGCTGCGATGGTGCGAGCAACTCCGTAGCTACAGATGCACATTCTTTTGTTAAAAATACTTAACTCTTTATAGCAGATCTCTAACACAAAATAAAGCTGATTTTGTCTTATAAGCTTTTCAAAGGTCAGGTGCTTTTTTTTTTTTTTAAAAAAAAATAGGGCTGTCCAGACGCCTCCAAAATATGTGAGGAAAAATGTAACCTTCTTAACTTCCACCTTCCGAATGTGCAAACCAGTTTGTTTCCTGACATAAAAACTCCTGCCAAACTTTGAAAAAGCATTGCATCTTTTTTCTCTTGTGGAAAATCTTGAAAACCTTTGTGAAATTGCAATTAACAGCGAAAGTAACTGGGGATGAAGGCATTTCATTGCTTAGCATAGTGATTTGATAGTTGTCATGTCTCGTGTGAGCCTGTATGCAGAGTGACTTTTGTGGCAGTTCTTTTTGCTTCTTTCATTGTCTAAATATTTAAGATTTGTATTTCTTTCTATAGTAAGTGTTTTCTTTACATTTATCCCTCCCCCTCATCTATTTATAACTCTCAAAATTGCCTGGGAACAGAAAGCTGCTCCTTCTGCCTTTTCTCATCTCTTTGGGCTTTGTCTCCTGAATCTCTGCTTGCTCAGGGACTGCAGTGTGCTCTGTGGAGTGGTCGCTGAGAGCAGAACCAGTTCTGTTTTTCAGGCTGATAAAGCAGGAGTCAGACTGCCTGAAATGTTACAGGGCTGAGGTGAACAGCCTGCGTTAAGTGCTAGGAGGAAACCAGAGTCCGTTTGTCCTCTCACTGACTGGCTTCTGTATCTCCCTGTGGTGCTGCCTTAGTCAGTCCAGTGAGTTAACGAAATGGGGCCGCTCCCTGGGGTCTGCCATCCAGACAGCTGGCCGGGTGGTCCCTCCATGTGTAACGACATGCAGAGAGTGGAGTGAAAGGCACTGAATTATGTATAAGGAAAGAGGTTTCCTTATGCTTGTTAAAGGGGACAATACTGTTGCCATTGCAGTTTTTAGACAGTGAAGAGAAAGAGAAAGGGGTAAATTCTGTTGACTAGTCTTTCCCTAAATTGTATGGTGGGTTGTCTGTTTCCTTTGAGCACAAATGTTATGTAGTCATAGTTTTCAGGTGCCTCCTTATTTCCAAATGATAGGCTTTGGGGTCATTTAGCAAGGAAAACATTGTTTGGGGAGTCCTGATGTTGTAGATCTGTGTTAAAGGCCTAATAAGCTGTGGTCTCTTAACTGAAGTAAATAAAATCATCCAATAAGTCATTTTGTTCTAGGCATATTGCTCAGACCAGAGAGATGAGATTTTGTGAGTTTGTCATGGCATCGAGGAGATGTACACATTAATTTCCAAAAGATGATTCTCTCTGATAAGCAACTGCAAAGCCGCGCTACCATTGAGCAATTAAGTGGTTTCCTTGTGCTGTTACTGCTGTAGATCTCAAAGCATTTCAAGACCAAGCTCAGCGGAAGCAGAGGAGAGACCCTCCGCTGGGATTTATCCCGGTGCTTATGCCATTGGTAGGTGGCCAAGTCGTTAATAAACCAACTGGCCTAATCTGTCAGACTAACGGAAGCAAAAAGGGAACAGTTGCGTGCGCCAGCCCCGATTAAACCATAAAATCCAGGAGGAACTGATAAGGAGGAGTGAAGACGTGGAGCCATGACTCTCCAAGTGCCCAAATGTTAGCATCACTCTTGGAAGAGCACTCATGACATCTGTGGGCTCAAGAGGAGTTTTTAAAACTTGACTTCAGAGATTTCTGATTATAGAACCGTGGTTGAATGGCACCAGCCATTCAAAATAATTTTTTTTTTTTTTAAATCATCATCTTTTTTGTCTTACTACACTGGAATGTAAGCTCCATGAAGGAAGGTGATTTTGTCTGTTGTGTTCACTGCTGTATCCCCATGGTCTAAAGTGATGTCAGATCACAGCAGGGCCTCAGTGAGCTTGCTGCATGAATTAGTTGTCGTAGCCTACGTTGTTGTTCCCTGAAGTGAGAGCATTATAATATGCTCTTACTCCTCTTCTTCTTACACTTGAGGAAGGAGGGAGTGTCTGGCTCAACTCTGGTAGCTCTGTGTGATGAGGGATTAACATGCCTATCAGAACCTCTGCAAAATCTCTCTGCAGATCAGTCTTTCTGTGGTTTCCATGACCTGTGTTGATGTGATGATAGAGATGATTCATGAAGTGGTGAAGTGACTCCTGTGACCAGGGACTGTTCTGCTCCTGGTGAGAGCACAGCCTTCCAAGGAGAGGGTGGGACCATTGTGTGCATGGTCTGTCTTGGCCTCTGCCATGGGCCATTTTGTTCCGTGGTTTTGGTGGCCACCAGCACAGAAGACCAGCTCTTTCTTTCTGTTTAGGGAACCATATGTTCATCATTAAAGGAGCAGCACTAGAGACATTTTGTGGTTCCAAGTGTTGGGTAAAGATTTAATAGTTCCGACAGTGTTGGATTTTCATGTCTGCAGTTAGCTTCTTGCCTTCTAAGTTACTATAAAGACTAATTTGCACAAATCACAGCCACTGAGATGGGGAAATTTAGGGAGCCAATAATTAATACCATCCTCTTCCCTCCCCAGTTTTAGAATTAAAGGAGTCAGATAGTCAGACAAGGAGAGATTAAAATAGCTGCTTTATGATGCGGTTGTGGTTGTGGTTATGGGTTCAAGTCAGCATCAGACTCATGGGACACAAATAGGTTTTAATATTATGTTTAGATGGCTTTATAGCAAGACCCATAGCAGGAGATACAGCAGACACAGCATCTCCATCTTATCAAGGGGCCTGGCAGTGACCCACATACCATCCCTTTTTGCCCTGTCTCCCACTTGGGGTATACAAAGCTGCTATGGATGAGAGTCAGGATTTATGGGGTCACCTTGACACAGAGAAGCCATAGTTCCTTTTTCTTATTAATGTTTTATATTATTCAAGTCATTTGCAGTTCTAAGACCTGCATGTCAAACCCACAGGTCCCCTATCCCAGGTGCAGAGCCAGTCAACAAACGGTGGAAGAGACACTCCCCATTTATCTTAACTCTGCTGTTTCTTAGGAAACATTTAGGGGGACCAGGTTTTCACAGGCCTGACATTAACCCTTTCCTCTCCATGGCTCACTTACCATGTTTCAAATTGAATATGTTCAATTCCATTTGATCCAACTGATCCTTTCCACTTCAACCTGCCCCTCTTGTAGGTCTCCCATCTTGGTGTAGTTTGGCTCCACCTGCCAGTCACTCAGGCAAAACACCTTGGAGTAATCGGAGGTTTCTTCTCTTTCATGTGCCATGTCCACTGCCACCACCGTGTCCAAGCTGCCATTCTGTCTGGTCTAGATTATCCCAGGAGTTGCCCAGCTGGGCTTCTGCTTTCACCCTTGTTTTTTGCTGTCCCACTTCCCACTACTCCCATCAGTAGACTGTTTTGAACATGGCTAACCATCAAAATGATTCCTAAAAAACAAGAAAGGAGAAGAAATATATTATTCCTGTGTTCAAAGTCATCTACTGGCTTCCAGTGTCCCTCAGAGTCAGTGGCTGTCAGAATTCAGCCCTTACCGCCTCTGTCCTCCCAGGCACTCTCCTGAGTCAACCTGCCCTGCCTCTTCATATCACTCATATATACACAAAAATAGATATGCATCACTTACATACCTATGTTTCCTTATTATCTGTGTTCCCTGCTGGTATGTAAGCTCCATGAGGGCAGGAAATCTGTTTCTTGCTTGTCTGTTTTTCCACTGCTATATCGCTAGCACCTAGAATAGTGCCTGGTATGTGAGGTAAATAAGCATTTGTTGAATAAGGAACACACAAATGAGTGATTGATTGGTTGACTTAGCAGCATGGCCACAGTGGGCCTCCTAGGTCTCCACCCGTAAATGAGATTGACTTTCCCACCTGATTGTCAGCGTATTAGATACCGCAGATCCTTTGGTCTGTCAGACAGCTAACCATTGCCTCTGTTCTTCTGTCAGGCACGTTGGAAAGAGAGAGCTCTGAAGGGGTTGGGCAAACTCAGTTTCCTTTTTCAAAATCTCCTAGCAGGTAATTCACACTACCTCCTGTGGGTGAGTGATGGGTGTGAGAGAGGTCAGGAAAATTACACAAACTGAAGTCCCGCCACATAGATGCATGAAGCCAGAGGCATAGAGGTTGCCTGTGATACATGACAACCCCAATTCAGTAAGAAGATGCCGGCAGCCCAAGGACATGCTCCGGAGAAAGGCCAGGCCTGTCACAGACAGTTTTGGTATGATCTGTGGGCACAGAAAGTGAGGGATAGCACTCAGTGCACAGGTCTTGTTTTCTAATACTATTCTCTAATAAAGAAACCAGGTCTCCTTGGAGAGATGGCCATTCTAGAGCTGGGGCAAGGAATATGCAAAATGACCTATAACCTCCTATAGTATTATAAAGTAAGGAATTGCTCAAACAGCAAAAGACTGGGGCATATCAAAGGGGCACAGGAGTAATCCTGAAAAGAGCTGAACAAAGCTGGAACAATTTGAGCAACAAAATAAATAATGTAGTATTAGGTTATAACTGAAAGTATAAAATAAATGTCCCTGAGGCCATACTGATACAAATGACTGAATGAGTGATTAAATAAATGGGGAAGAGATAAATTTTCCCTACAGAAGAGTCCCAAATATTTTATGTATTATTAATGTATGCAATAAAGAGGTAGAACTTAGTTCTTCCTTCTGATTTGAGTGTGGGCTATAGTTAGTATCTTATTGAAACAAATAAGGGGGAAAAAGTGATTTTTCTGGGGAGAAGCCTAGTAAACACTATAGCAGCCAGGTGGTCAAGGCTAACATCATCGGTGACGAGTCGTGTTGAAAGCTTCTACCCCTCATGTAGGGCGAAGGGTGCAGCACCTGTGTAGAACTGTCCCTCCCACACCTAACCCCAGTCTAACCATGCGAAAGCATTAGATAAACCCAAATTGAGGAACAGTCCACAGAATACCTGATCATTACTCTTCAAAGTGCCAAGGTCATGAAAAACAAGAAAAGCCTCAGAGGCTGTCCCTGATGAGAGGAGCCTAAGAAGACATGAAGACTAAAGGTAATGTTATCTCTTGAATGGGATCCTGAAACAGGAAAAGGACATTAGGAAAGACACTATTAAAATCTGAATACAGCGTGGAGTTTATTAAATAGTAATTTGCCAACATTGGTTTCTTAGTCGTGACAAATCTCCCATGGTAATGTAAGATGGTAACAGGAAAAACGAAGGGAAGGGTATACAGGAACTCTCTGTATTACCTTTTCTGCTTTCCTGTACATCCAAATTATTCTGTACGAAAAAGTTTATTACAAAAAGAGAAGAATTAGTAAGCTCTTTCGCTTGCAGTCCACCTACGCTCGTTTACCCTCCAACTTCATAGGCTGACTCCTTGATCCCTGGGGGGGCTTTACTGAATGTGGCTGAATAGACCTAATATAAAAATGCCTTTGATTTCATCAGGCTTTATTCTAGATGTTTCACCTGTACATGCAAATGCTATATCCCTCGATCCCTGCTCATTTGTCTTCAGCCTAATTTACGTTCTCTGTCCTTATCTTCCAAGATATATATGATTCTCCTAGTCTCACTTACCACATTCTATACCACAAACAAGCATGTATTTAGATATTAATATGTATCTCCATATTTATGAGGCCACTTAGGGGAAGAAAACTACCATTGATTAGATGCCTGTTGTGTACCAAGAACTGTGCTAGGTACTGTTCCATTTGATCCAAATTATGGAGAGGATTTGAATTCTGCTTACTCCGGTAATGGATTTTCTCTCTAAAACTTGTTGAAGTACTCAGAGTTACTGGCATTCTAATTTTCTGCATAAGATTCCATTTGTCATAATGATACAGGGGAAAAGATATTCATGGGGTGAGTGTCCACGGTACTTAAATTTTCTTCTTTCTCTGATTCTACATAGCTGTAGGTAGTTATACTTTAGACAAGGATGTAAACCCATTCTTCATTTTTCTCATCTTTCACTGCAGGGAAGGATTTCTTTACTGCCCTAGTGTAGGTCTGTGTGAGGAGTGCGATGCTGGTTATGGTATATTGGGACAGGCGGGGCAGGGACCTGGTGCTACAGCTGCCTGCCAGGAAGGCGTGTGGGAGCTCAGTCTGATGGCGCTCTATCCCATTTTCTGTTGTTGGCCACTAGTCTTGTTGCACTTGGCTCACAGAGGCAAAGTATGCCAACAATTCTGCATACAAACACATCCATTCTGTACTTCAAACCTCTAAGAGGTCTAGTATAGAAGAGGATGTATTCATTTAACTGCTGGAGCTTGTAACCTTTTTCTCACTAGAATCCTGGGCACATTGACCAACACACATTCTCATACATTCTCAACAGTAAAGGCATTTTTGTAAGAAATAGTAATAAAACATCAGTTTGCATGTTAGCATGAAATTGCTCTCTTCATTGTTTCAGTCAATCTAGAGCAATTAGCTTTCCTCGCTTGTGATGTAGTGAGCAATCTTTATCATTGTTGTCATTATCTTTTTTTTAGGTTCAGGGGTACATGTGCAGGTTTGTTATACAGGTAAACTTGTGTCATAGGGGTTTGTTGTACAGACTATTTTATCACCCAGGTACTAAGCCTAGTTATCAATAGTTATTTTTTCTGCTCCCCTCTCTCCTTCCACCCTTCACTGTCTGGTAGGCCACAGTGTCTGCTGTATACCTTTTTGTGTCCACATATTTTCATCATTTAGCTTCCACTTGTAAGTGAGAACATGTGATATTTGATTTTCTGTTCCTGAGTTGATTTGCTAAGGATAATGGCCTGTAACTGCATTCATGTTCCTGCAAAGGACATACTCTTATTCCTTTTTATGGCTGCATAGTATTCCATGATGGATATGTACCATGTTTTCCTTATCCAGTCTACCATTAATGGGCATTTAGGTTGATTCCGTATCTTTGCTATTGTGAATAGTGCTGCAGGGAACATACACATGCACGTCTCTTTATGATAGAACGATTTATATCACTTTGGGTATATACCCAGTAATGGGATTGCTGGGTTGAACAGTAGTTCTGTTTTTAGGCCTTTGAGGAATTGCAACACTGCTTTCCACAATGGTTGAACTAATTTACACTCCCACCAACAGTGTGTAAGCATCCCCTTTTCTCCACAATCTCGCCAACATCTGTTATTTTTTGACTTTTCAATAATGGCCATTCTGACTGGTTTGAGGTGGTATCTCATTGTGGTTTTGATTTGCATTTCTCTAATGATCATCTAAAGCTCTCTATTGAACTTTTTAAAATATGCTTCTTGGCCACATATCTAACTTTTAAAAAAAAATTTTATTTTGAAATAATTTTATGTTTACAAAAAAGTTGCAAAAATACTACCGAAAGTTCCTGTATACCATTCATCCAACTTTCCCTAACGTTAATATCTCTAAATAATGTTTTCATTCAAGTCACTGTAAACAAAACATTTTTGACAGGGGCAAGGGAGTTGAGAGGAAGTGAACAGCAGTTTGATACTTTGAAGTTGGTAATCCCTCAAATAAAAAGAATGGTCAAGGTAAAGGCTTTTAAGCATCATGAGCTTCCATTTTCTCCAAGGATTGGTGTGGAATGGGCTTGTAGCTTTGATATAACTAATCACAGACCATGTGGTTCTTTCCCATAGACTCTAAATGTTTAAAAACTGATGCCTGAATATTCTGACAAAGATATACCTTACAATTGTCAGATGAAATGAGGGAATCCATCTAGTGCCTTTCTCCTTTTCATCACCTGGTATTCTTTTATTCTTAGTCTGTCAAGAAATAACAAAGGGGTAGCTATGAAGTGGAAGAGGCTATTCCTTAGGGCATTGTAATTGGTGCCTGCCAGTTCATCACTCTGTAACAGGAAAATATAATCAAACTAAGATGTCCTCTGTTTGCTGAAAGGCCATGATCTTTTCTGGAGTCTTTGTTAGCATATTGGTTTTCTCAATGATTGAAAGTTTGAAATCTGCAGGCTTGTCACAACTTCCCAGGATAGGTTGTCCTTTCTTTGAATTGAATGTGGTTACTTACAACTTCCTTGGGGTAGCAGGGATAGTCTCTCAATAGACTAGAGGGATAGGTCACTGTTTGGTTTCCTCTGTTTGACCTTAAGCGCTAAATTTCTTTTCTTCTTCTAGGATCTGTTGAAAAATTCCTGTGTAAGAATGTCCCTAAAGATGTGGAGAGAGAAAATAAGGTACACAGGCCATGCACTGAGTGAATAATCAACATCCTGATCTCATTATTTAATTTTGAATAATCCTAGCGTTTCCAAAAGGGAAAGACCTTGCTTGAGAAGGAAAGTCATTTGGTAATTTCCTGGGCATGGGACATGGTAGATGGGAGAGGCTGAGTCTGTGAATTGTGTCTTTTTTCCCAAAGCCAGGTGGGGATTTTAGAGTTTTTCTTCACCAATCATTGCTTTTGCAGAGTCATGGCAATTGGAGTGAAAACGATTTTAAAGTACATCATTGGCAATTATGTATATTAACAAGTGATTTAATGCAGGTGGGAACCTTGGCAAACAGCCATGCCTTTTCCAGGTGTTCCTGCTCTTATTTAGATACCCTTTAAAAAATTCTAATATGCAATGTTGGCATCATTAAGCACAAGATAAAAAGCACAGCTTTCATAAAGTAAAAATATTGAGTGTTGTGAAATCCATAATCATAAGTAAAATAAAAAGCTAAGAGTGTCAACCTGAATCCTCAAAGACTCGAGATAGCACATAAACGAGAGGCAAGCTCATCAAAGAACAGATGTTTTCTTGTGTGTCTCTGTGTGTGTTACAAATGCCCATTGATCCACTAGAATGAAATAGATAACTCATAGATCACTTTTATGATTTACAAGTATATTTTTAAATGGTTTAGTTTTTTAAAAAATCATATAGTGTGCTTTCCCTGCTATTTTAAAGAGCGCGTTTTCCATGGGGCTTATATTGTACCTATAGTTTAGATGCTTCGTGTAACAAGGATAACAAATTTTAAATACATGAGTACATACAGCCTTTCTGGCTTCTTGAATCCTAGAAATTTATGTTGCTAATTATAATATTGTGAGGAAAATGCTGCAGAATTCAAGAAAGCATAGGTCACTGAGATTTTATACTAGAAAGGAATAAAGCTAGTATAAGGAAATAATTAATCCAGACTGCAGGGGGAGGGAAGTGAAGTGGGTGAGCAGAACATTTGGGGCAGCTTAGAGAGAACAGCAAAAACAGCCTAGGCCACTCCAGAGTGAGAGAAGAAAGAGGGAGAAACAGCAAAGCAGAAGTTTTAAACATTGTATTGGAATTGGGTTCCCTTTGATATTTTTCAAAAGCATCCATTAAATATTTGAGTTGCCTCTTATTCTTGATAGTTGAATTGATGTTTATTTAAATGAGAAAACAAAGGGACAGGCTCTAGAAAAGACATAATTACATTTTTGCTACACTAACATACAGAATCCTGGATTGGAAGTGAGCATTTCAGATTTTTTTCCAGAATTGAGACAAGAGGACAGGTTTATCACATTTGCCTTATTTATGTAATGTATAAGGTTATAGAGTGACTAACAATAAAACATGAAATATGATCATTTTTTGTCAGTTACTCTGAAACCCAGAAGGGCACCATATTGAACTGGGATTACAGCTTTTCAAAGAATATATGGTTTAGAGCTACATGTTCCCGGTGGAGACCCAGTTCTGTGTGATATTATGAGCGATGTCTAAAATGAGAAAGTCTGAACAACTTCCTGATGTCTGATCTGGGAGGGGCAAGAAAGCTGGTGTATTAGTCTGTTCTCACTCTGCTAATAAAGACATACCCAAGACTGGGTAATTTATACAGGAAAGAGGTTTAATTGACTCACAGTGCAGCATGACTGGGGAGACCTCAGGAAACTAAGAATCATAGTGGAAGGGAAAGCAAACACATCCTTCTTAACATGGCAGCAGCAAGAAGTGCTAGACAAAAAGGGGGAAAGCCCCTTATAAAACTCTCAAATGTCAGGAGAACTCACTCACTATCATAAGAAGAGCATGGGGGTAATTGGCCCCATGATTCAATTACCTGCCACCGGGTCCCTCCCATGACATGTGGGGATTATGGGAACTAAAATTCAAGATGAGATTTGGTTGGGGACGCAGCCAAACCATATCAGCTGGTGATAAAGATGCTTTGACCAATTCAAGGGTCTTGTCCAGCACCAGCAGCTAAGGCTGTCTCCCCTCATGTGGACTGGGCTATGCCTGGGGGACATAGTCAAACAGGGAGCCACAGAACTGTGGTCAGGGTTTCTCCTTGCCAGACACTAGTAATATTTGTGGAGAGCACCACACCAGAGACAGATGTGGAAGACCTTGAGCCGTGGTTGACAAATACCAACAAGATGGCACAGAGTAGTGAACCCAGAGGGGTTTAAAATTCTTAAGTTAGGCTTTTCCATTGATGTTTTTCATTTTGGTTTCCAAACTTTGGGATATGGACTCTGTTGTGCGTGAGCTGGGCTGAAGTAGGTGGAAGGGAAGAAAAGAGATCCTGGTCTCTGTGAGGTATATGTGTTTTGTGCAAATGCAGTGCCTTTCATTTCTTTTCTTTTAGAGATGTGTGATCTTTCCTGCTGCGCTAGCCTTTTAATGGTACATTGTCTCTTGTTCCATTCCAAGGACACAATAGAGATGCCAGTTTTTCCCAGTGGCTACTACTGCCTGATGAAATATGGATTTGCATATTTTCCCTTCTGTTGCACAAGGAGCTTGCTCGGGTTGCACAAGTGCGTTATCACTTCCACCAACTTGCAAGTGACAAAAGCCTCTAAGCAGACAAAACAATATTTGAAATGAATGAGCTGTTACTGGGAATATGTTCATATGTTGTTGTCAAGTTTGCCTTCTAATGTTTCTTTTGTCTAAAGAAAGTCCTTGGGCAAGTACCTTACACCTTCCTGGCCATTATTATATTAGTTAGTATAATCCTGCTATTTGTTCATTTGTTCATCAATCCACCTAACCTGTAAATTAGATGCTAGGGGAATATGAGGAGGATGAGTCATTGTCATACACTTTTATGCTCTCAGGGAGACAGACCTAAAATCAATGAATGGAGACACAAGTATAATAGCAATAATAATAATAATAATAACCACCATTAGGGGCATTTATTGAGTACTTAGTTATGTGTCAGGCATTACACTGTTTCATGTACTATATCTCATTTATTTATCTCAATAATAATATGAATCAGAACTTGCTCCATCCCCGTCTTGCAGATGAAGGAAGTCAGCTTTGGAGAGGTTAATGATGTGCTTACAGTCTCATGGTGGATTGTAGAGCATATTGTTGAGCTCTCATGTTGCTGTTACAAAGGGGAAAAGCAAAGTATTGAGTAGCTGTGGAAGGAGGAAATAATTCAGGAGGAGCTGGCATTGTTGCCACATTTTGAAGACTGAGTAGCATTTTGAAAAGTGGAGAAATGGAAGGTAGAGGAAAGAAGGGTATCCTCAAGAGATTGAATAGCATGAGGAAAATGCAGGGCTATTGTATCAGCTGGAGATTACATTTGGCTAACTGGTTACAGAGACCTGAAATAACAGTGACTTAAACTAGGAAGGATTTTATTTTTCTCTCACATTACATGAAATTCAGAGGTAGATTGCCCAGGACTGATTTAATTGACTTAATGTCATCATGGAGCCAGTTTCTTTGTTTTTGTTTTGCCATCCTTAGGTCATGACTTCTATCATCAAGGTAACTTCAAGGCCACAAGGTGGCCCCAGTAGCCCCAACCATCATGTCATAGTTCCAGAAAGAAGATTTAAAAAAAGAAAGAAAGAAAAAAGCAGGGAAGAGCAAAAGGGCAACTACCGTCTGAGTAAACCCCATATTTTCTATTTTTTTTTTATGTGATGGCAGACAGAAGTGGCCAGAAGAGGAGACAGGAAAATAAAAGTATATTATACTCACTTGCCCTTAGAGGCAAGAGGTGGGGCATGCCAGACAGGACTACATGGGAAAGATACCAGACAGTCAGGAAGCAGAAGACAGGAGAGAGAAGGCTTAGACCAGAGCCTTTATTGGGGTTTACATAGGAAGAGCAAGGCAAAACTGGGTGAACCGTTTAGGGTTTGCTAGTTTGAGTAATATGAGGGGCTCTAAGCTATGGGCATGGTCTCTAGTTTAGCTGGTGCTTGGCCCTGGGATGATTTAGCCAGAGGAATATCTTCTCTTGGGGTGTACAGGCCAGATGGAGCAGGTGGGGCTCTGGGTTAGTCTGCAGATCGTGGACATGCTGGGGCTGAACCCTTTGCTATCTCTAAGAATTGGCCAAGGTGTTGGTTGGGGGCAGTCTCTTCCTAGCTAGAAATGGTTTTTTGTTTTTTGTTTTTTTTTTTTAAAGATGTCAAAACATCATAATATATTGAAAATAAAAATATATACAGTATATCCTATGAAAGATTGTTCTTCCTTAAATTTAAGAGAAAAACATTTTCTTTAAAAAATAAGTCATTTTCCAGCCAATGACTTTCTATATCCCATTGGCCACTAGGGTAGGAAATACTGGCTTTTTTTATGTGAGTCTACTGTCTTCCCCAATATTATGGGGATTCTGTTAGGAAGAAGAGGAGCAGGATACTAGGCAGGTGATTAGCAGTGCTTGCAGCAGGCAGGAGTGCTTGGAGCAGTGAGCACACCGTGTGTGCAAAGCAGTGCAGGAATAGTGTGCAGGAGGAGGCTGGGGCCTTGCTGTGGAGGGAGTTCCTTAAATGTCATACTAAGAAGTTTAGATTTTAGATAACGCAGAACAGGGAACATTTAAATAACAGAGAGCATTTAAAGGGTTTTGAGCAGGGAGTGGCTGTTTGGAAAGATCAATCTGAAAGCAACATGAAATGCAGGGTTGCATTTCTAACAAGGGACCGGGTGATGAGTGAAGGAGTTTCCTAATTTAGATTACTTTGCTTTTTAAAATAGCTTACTCCTGGGTATTTGTAGTAAGCTTTCCCCCTAGGCAGCAGGAAAATTACAGATCATGAGCCAAATTTAGAAGCTACCTGTTTTTGTAAATAAAATGTTACAGAAACACAGCCACTCCCATTAGTTTACTTGTTGTCTGGGGATGCTTTCCTGCTGCGATGATTTTGTTGAGTAATTTGTACAGAGACCATGTGGCCCACAGAAGTGTCATGCGCGTCCCTGAGAAGAGACCACCAAACAGGCTTTGTGTGAGCAACATGGCTGTTTATTTCACCTGGGTGCAGGTGGGCTGAGTCTGAAGAGAGTCAGCGAAGGGAGATAAGGCTGGGGCTGTTTTATAGGATTTGGGTAGGTAAAGGAAAATTACAGTCAAAGGGGGGTTGTTCTCTGGCAGGCAGGAGTGAGGGTCACAAGGTGCTCAGTGGGAGAGCTTTTTGAGCCAGGAAAAGGAATTTCACAAGATAATATCATCGCTAAAGGCAAGGACCGGCCATTTTCACTTCTTTTGAGGTTGAATGTCATCGGTTAAGGCGAGGCAGGGCATTTGCACTTCTTTTGTGATTCTTCATTTACTTCAGGCCATCTGGGCATATATGTGCAAGTCACAGGGGATGCGATGGCTTGGCTTGGGCTCAGAGGCCTGACAAGAAGTTTCCTTAAAACCTTTTTTTTTTGAGACAGAGTTTCATGCTGTCACCCAGGCTGGAGTGCAGTGGCACAATCACAGCTCGCTGCAACCTCAATCTGGGCCCGAGCAATCCTCCCACCCTAGCCTCCTGAGTAGCGGGACCACAGGTACATGCCACAATGCCTGAGTAATTTTTTTGATTTTTTGGTAGAGATGAGGGGTGGGAGGTCTCACTATGTTGCCCAGGCTGGTCTTGAACTCCTGAGCTCAACCTATCCTCCCACTCTGGCCTCCCAAAATGCTAAGATTACAGGCATGAGCCACCATGCCTGGCCCTCTTTAAAACTTTTAAAGAAAAAGTTTGCTGACGCCTGACTAAAACATTAGACTCTGCCTGATTTCTCTTTTTCCAAGATAATTTCTGTGGAAGAAGAATACTGTGGATATTTTTGCTCATGGGCCTGAGATTTAGGGGCTTAAATAGTACTTACGATGTTTCAGTTTTCTTGAAAAATAAGTTTTAAAAAATAAACGACATCAAATAAAACAGAAATAAAATAAAATTCTGTTTTATTTGCCTACTCTCCCCTCTTGCAAATCAGGTAAATAGCAGAACATGTTGGAGATGAGTTATGAGCCCCTTACAGGCCCTTTTTATGTTGCACATTTCGTATGTATTTGTAAGTACAATCTCAGTGTGAATACTGAGTCCTCAAATTTAAATTTTCCTTCAGTAGAGCAAATAATAAAAGCAAACCTGTTAATTTGTGGCCAACCTTAAGTAAGGGTCATTTTAAGATTATGATTTGAGGTATGGAAACAGAATAACTCTTCCCTGTTGTAAAAGAATAATTCTTTCAGCAGATCTTTCTTATGCAAATGGTTGCTCAGGCAGCCCCTATACTTAACCACTGTAGCTTCACACTCACTCAATTGAAAGGGAAACAATGCAGGAATAAATCAGGAATTAACACCTGCTCACCCCCCCATTCCCCAATGCACGTGACTAGGTGACTGTGCTGGGCAATTTCCCATGATGGCTGCACCCCAGCATTTAACTGGGTGGAATCTCGGGGTTGCTGCTGTTTTGTGTCAGAAGTACAGTGAGAGAAAGTGTTCATGGAGGAGTGGTTGAGGGTTTGCAGTTCATCTGTTCCTCTGGACACCTGAGATTATGTCCCTGCATTGAGTTCAGATCTTCAGGAGCTGCTTATCTCCCTGCCCTAGAGAGTCCCCTCAGAGGCATTGCATCTGACCTGCAATAATCATCAACTAATATTGAGAAACAGCCTTGGGAAGCTCATTGTGTTTTGGGGAACATTCATGTATGTTTTGTTGTTGGGAACATTGGACTGTAGGTTACACAGCCTCACCCTATGAGGATGCTCCAGGAGGTCTCACTACCAGAAATCGTGCTTCAAAGTGACTTTTCTTCTTAAGGCACCGAATTGATAACTGACCGTGCTTCTTTAGAGAGCACAGAGTCCAATCCCAGGACATTGGAAGGCCAAGGCAGGAGGATCACTTGAGTCTAGGAGTTTGAGACCAGCCTGAGCACCATAGTGTCTCCACAAAAAAATTAAAAAAAAAAAAAGAAAGAAAGAAAGAAAAAGAAAGCACAGGGGCCCTTTAATGGTCCACCTCTGACATGTGGACATGTGTAAAGGATTTTGGAGGTATTTATTTTGCACTAAGCACAGTGTTGGCTCTGTTAAGTTTTCCTATACTTGCTTTGTCTTCAAAGCATTTTTTATTCCTATTTAAATTATTTTTATCATTAAAAATAATGAAAAAAATGATCACTGTTCAATCTACAGACCCTTACAAGCTATCTGAACTTGTTTTGGGATTCAGGCTTTGTAGAAAGCAGTGGTTTGTAAGCTTGACCATGTATCAGAATCACCTGAGAGACTTGTTTTAAAACACATTTCTGGCCCCACCCCACAGTTTGGGATTCCCTGGGTCTGGGGCAAGGCCTGGGTGTGGGCCTTTCTAACCCATACCCAGGGGATGTTGATGCTGCACATTCTGGAACTGCCTGTGTACCACTAAAATAAATAAAACCTCAACAACAATTGCTGATTATGTGTTAGTAACCTGCCAATTGACCAGTGAAGTATTTTCTTTTTTCAATTCTTATTGTGCAGCTGGCACCAAACTGGACATTACAGGGTGACATGGCCCTTATCCCGAGAAAATTTTCTGATTGGTTGCAGAGATGTCAAATACATGTAGCTTGGAGAAAAGGGCAATGCCTAGCAAGGTGTAGATCGGGGTGGGACAGTTCAAAGTGAATTTGGTCTTCAGAGAGAAACACAGGATGAAATAGGGCTTGAACTGGTCTTTGAAGTAAAGATTGAGTTTGAGTGACAGAGTGAAGAATGGTGAGAAGGTCCTTTTCATTAGAGGACCAGCAGGAGCAATGGTCCAGCAATGGAAAGAAAAAGCCCCCATAAAACCACGTAGGGCTGTGTGATGCAGAAGATGGAACTTCTCATTCCACAGAGCAGCGCACCCTCCACAGCCGTGGAGAGGAGCATTCCCCACAAGCTAACACCGCCCTCCCATCTCATTTACCCCTGCTTTCCTTTAATCAGATCCTCCGTTGTTCCCTGACAATATTCTGTACTTCCCAAGGCTGTTCCTTTGCCTCCAATGTCTCCTTCACCGATGTACACTTTTCCCCTATCTTTATCAGTCTCATAAGGTACAGCTCAAGTGCTACCCATCACTTAGTAAAAAGGCTTTGGTCCCTCCCAAGCCCTACCTTAGTGATTAGCCAATAGCTTGCATTGACAAGAACATCATTCCTTCCCTCATTGACTTGTGGCCAAGCTTTACTCATCCTCTGTCAATTCTAGTTTCTTCTTTGCTCTTCCTCTGTGGCCACTCCTGTTGTCAAAGTATGGTCTGTAGACCAGCACTATTGGCCTTCCTGGGAACTTCTTGAAGTGCAAATATGCCCCACCCCAGACCTGAATGGAAAACTCTGGGCGTAGGGCCTGGCCATCTGAGTTTTAACAGACCCTCCAGGTGATTCTAATACATGCTGCTGTATGAGGAAAGCTAATTATTGGCAAATGGCCACCGAAGCCCCCCCAGAGGGACTGCTTTCTGTTCTCTAATTGCTAACAGTCCATTTTAAGAGCTGAGATTTTGCATTTCTTATAAGATGAACAGTTTTAATTTCCTCAACAGTTTGCTTTAAAAATAAAATGAGAATGTTTTCTCCATAAGTTTAACATTTCACTGACTTTATTAGTAGTACAAATGCCCTGACCGCTTTTTAAAATGATTATAATTCAAACATAGATAATGAATGCTTTGGACTACTGCAACAAATTGGATAATAATAATGATTTAATGGAAGTCAAGCTATCTAACAGTAGGAAGAAAAACCCTGCTAATTAATTTCATTTTTTAAAAAATCATGTTCATTTATAGTATATTCATACCAAAAGTATTCGAGTGCCTTGCTTACTCCGTGTCTAGCTTATATACTTTCTTACAGGAAGAATTGGAAAAATTACAAGTAATTCTTATCTAAAAATACTATATTGTTCAAAGATTTGAAGTATATTGCTTATTTTCTAGTAAAATTGTAACTGTGTGGCCATATATGTAGAGTATATAGGAATTTTATTTTCCACAAAAACACAAATTTTTTTATATATATATATACACAAATTTGTATATGTACATATATTTGTGTATATATATGTATGTGTATATATATACACACACACACACAGAAATCTGTGTATCTATGTGATCTAATGGATATTCCTTTTATGATTTTTTCTTTTTAAACTTTATCGAAGTACCATTAACAAAAGAAAAATACATCCATTTAAAGGATGCATTGGATATAGAATATAATTTGATGAGCTTTGACAGCTACACTCATGGAACCGCCATCACAATTAAAATATAGAACATTTCTGTTACTATCCCAAGTTTCTTTGTTTACCATTGCAGTCTATCCCACCTTTCACCCCTGGTCTTAGGCAATAGAAATGGAGTAACGGCTGTATGTACTCTTTTGTGTCTGTCTTCTTTCCCTTGGCGTGATGATTTGGACATTCATCCTTTTGTTGCATATATTAGTAGTTAATGCCTTTTCATTGCTAAGGTATGGCACATTCCATGGTACGGATATATCACATTCTCTTTATCCAAAAGTAAAAATTTAACTTTCTTTCCAAAGTTAGAGAATCTCACTTTTTCCACCAAATGTAAATCACCCAAATACTTACAAATATTTATTTTTTACTAGATTTTTATATTCTGTTTTACTAGTCTGTTTGACCATTCTGCTAATGATAATGTAGTTGATTAATGATAATGTAGTTGATTAATTGAAACCAAAATTTCAATTTACACTGTTACACTGATTCATTTTTTTTTTTTTTTTAAGTATCGAAAGCAGGAATTTATTAGAGAAAGCACTCCACAGGGTGGGAGTGGGCTCAAACAAGCGGCTCATGGCCCCGTTACAAAGTTTTCCGGGTTTTAAGTACTCCTGTTGAGGTTCCTACTGTTACCCCTTATCTGGATGAAGGATTTGGTTTGTGGCTAAAGGCTGAGGTGAATGGGTGCCCCCTGCAGATGAAGGGATGGCCCCTGCTTGGCCCCAAGGCCAATCCAGGGCACTCTCCCTTTCCATCTGAGGCGTGGAGGAAGGGGAGGGTGGCAGCAACAGTAGCCTTTGATCCTTTGCTTCTCAGGTGGTTGTAGGGAGATGGAATTCTTCCTTTGGTTTAGCGTTAGGAAGTTGGCCTGAATTGGCCTTAGAATCCCTGCCTCCAGACCCAGGTGTTTTCTCTCTTAGAAAGTTAGCATAAATTGACCTCAGATTCCGTGCCCCCAAATCTTGGTGTTTTCCTTGATTCAGCATGAAATGGCCTTCAATTCTCTGCCTCCAGACCCTATTCTCCTGCCTCAGTTGGGGAAATGTGTGTTTCTTTTTTTTTAAATTATTATTATACTTTAAGTTCTAGAGTACATGTGCACAACGTGCAAGTTTGTTACATATGTATACATGAGCCATGTTGGTGTGCTGCACCCGTTAACTCGTCATTTACATTAGGTATATCTCCTAATGCTATCCCTCCTCGCTAACCCCTCCCCACAATAGGACCTGGTGTGTGATGTTCCCCTTCCTGTGTCCAAGTGATCTCATTGTTCAGTTCCCACCTATGAGTGAGAACATGCGGTATTTGGTTTTCTGTTCTTGCAATAGTTTGCTGAGAATGATGGTTTCTAGCTGTATCCATTGTCCCTACAAAGGACAAAAACTCATCCTTTTTTGTGGCTGCATAGTATTCCATGGTGTATATGTGCCACATTTTCTTAATCCAGTGTGTCACTGATGGACATTTGGGTTGATTCCAAGTCTTTGCTATTGTGAATAGTGCCGCAATAAACATACGTGTGCATGTGTCTTTATAGCAGCATGATGTATAATCCTTTGGGTATATCCCCAGTAATGGGATGGCTGGGTTGAATGGTATTTCCAGTTCTAGATCCTTGAGGAATCACCACACTGTTTTCCACAATGGTTGAACTAGTTTACAGTCCCACCAACAGTGTAAAAGTGTTCCTATTTCTCCACATCCTCTCCAGCACCTGTTGTTTCCTGATTTTTTTATTGCTTGCCATTCTAACTGGTGTGAGATGGTATCTCATTGTGGTTTTGATTTGCATTTCTCCGATGGTGAGTGATGATGAGCATTTTTTCATATGTCTGTTGGCTGTATGAATGTCTTCTTTTGAGAAGTGTCTGTTCATATCCTTTGCCCACTTTTTGATGGGGTTGTTTGTTTTTTTCTTTGTTTACACTGATTCTTACGATGAAATTCTTTACTAGACAATTACTTTTGAATTAAATAGCCTTATTGAAGATGTTTTAATGAAATTGTACTTGAATTGCAATTTCGTTAATTAATCATAAATTTCCTCTGATTTACAGTAATTTTTGGTTGTTGAATGACAGTGCTGATATGTGTGTGGGAAACTACCAGTTTTGATGATCCAGTCAAAGGAAGATTTATGACCATAAACAAAACACTTCTGCTGTAGTGCCAATGTTGGTGGATTGGTCTGAACTTCACCTGATACTTGTCAAAGATTCTGGTTTCTGTGACAGTCTCAGGGTGAAATTTGAAGCTAATAATAAACTCCCTTTAACAAGACTGAATGGCTGGAAGCAGCACACTTGTGTCCGAGACCCAATGCAGCAGTGTTTGAAACACTGGGCATGGTGTTTTTTATAGTGAGAGGGACTCCTGTGCTTGCATCCTGCAGATGAGGCCAAATGTTTAGAGCCACCACATGGTTACAGGGTGGTCAAGGAGAACTTGTGGTCATCTTTGTGCCACCCCAGAGACTCCTTCATCTGAAATGCATTTCAAGCAGCCACAGATAAGAAGGGACTCTGACTCCAGGGAGTGTTCTGAGCAGGGGATGCTGGAAAGAGGGAACTCGAGCTTTCCTGTTTGCAAAAGTGGATCAATGCAGAGAAAGCAGTTTGCATGGGATATTGCCATAGAATTTTCATTTTGTTTACCAAAGTGTGTAAGAAAGTAGGTTTATAAACACTTAAAACTATTTTTATTATTTTATTTTCTACTTATTTACTCCCTACTTTTTCCTAAACCAATTCGAGGTGTTTAAAAATATATATAAATTGAAGAAGTCTTATTTTATAAGATGATGATATCAGGGCAAAAGGAAAGTAAGAGTCAGATAGAAAGATAAAGGCAAAGGGGGAATAAACACATAGAAATGCCTGCTCTTTTTATCCTTAATAATTGTAGAGTTGCTTCACAATTGACTGAATTTTCTCGGGCCTGGAAAAAGAGGTGAGAATGATTAATCTTCTTTTAAAAATCTGTTTCTTGATTTCCTGCTGCTTTATCCTAATGCCTGCTTTAGGTCTACCCTGCCTACTCTTGAAGATCTGTCTGATGGGAATCCCATCCCATGACTCTTAGCAAAACCTTTCAAAATCCAAAGATCTCTTCCGTTTTGGTCCTTCCTCAATATGATTGAACAAGTCCAACCGATGTTGATAAATTTCTTTCCCATATGGAGATGAAATCTGCTCCTTGTAACTCTACCCATGGTACTGGTTTATCTTCTGAAATCACACAAAACAATTCTATCCCCACCCTTCTTTTTAAGTGACTCTTATGCCTCTCAAGCCTCATGTTAGCTTTCTCTTGGATAAACATCCCTAGTTTTTCCAGCACAATTTTTTTTTTTTTTTAAAGATCAGGCTTTCCCCATTCTGGACATATACCCTCCTGATGTTCTCTTGTTTGCCAAGATCTAGTCTTGCCTTATAATTTACTTCTCAAAACTTAGAACACGTTTGAGAGTAAAAGGGGTGCCTAATAATTACAGTGAGACAAAAAGTGTAAACAGGAACCATCCCAGGGCAAACCAACGCATAAGCTTTCCTGGCCAAAATATCACTTGAATGTGCCAGAAAATAAGGCAGACAAATCTTGACCAGAAGAACTGCACATATACTCTTACTTTCTGAGATCTGCATACTTTAATTTTTTTAACCTAGCTAAAGCTAAATGTTGTTGCAGGTGAGTGTTCCTCTTACATGCCTAGTCTTGTTTCCAATTTGGTAACTGCATCCCAGTGTTTCTTTGGAGAAGCATTTTCCCCTCAGTTGAGTATACCCTGATTTCCAAGGGTGAATACATGACCCAGGTCTGGCCAATCAAAGCAACATTTCCCCTTACCTTACAATGACTGTTATAAATGGAACAGAACATTAAACATCCATCACAGTGCCTGGCACAGTAATACAATAAATGCTAGCTCCCTTCTTTTTCTTAGCTTTAATGATTGGTGCATTTATTAATGTGCTCTAGACATTTTTCTGTGATTCATGCTGTACTTGTTGACAAATATTTATGAAACATTTCCCCTTTTGTCATGTTTTGAAAAAAAGTAATGTTTACCCATTTCTAGTTTTCTGGGAGCTTCCCCATTTAGTATGACAAGATACTGACTTCTATAAAATTGCTGTGATTTTTCTGAACCTAGAGGCCTGGTTGAATTTAAAATAATTGGTTACTCTTTTATCATCTGCTTGCTTCTCACAGGCTGACATTTCCTCCTTAGACATACTTGCCTTTAATTTTTTGTTTGATTCCAAGATGCAGGGTAATATTATTTTTAACTATCCTAATATGCAGGTACAGGTTATGTGACCTTTCAAAAACAGAATTATTTCCTCTCAGTTATGGACTCCTACATTTTGTACTTGGCTTAAACCATTTTCTTTAAGTAATACACCTGCGTATGGTATATTAACATATGCATTATAGAAATTGAAGTTATATAAACAGGCATATAGTGAAAAAGAGTTTTCATCCTCTCTAGAATGAATGCACTCTCTAAGGGTGTATGTGCAGTTCCGTTGCTCAGAATTTATCTGCTTCATTTTCTGATACATTCAAGTAGTATTTTGGCCAGGAGAGCTTATGTGTTGGTTTGCTCTGGGATGGCTCCTGTTTACACTTTCTGTCTCATTGTAATTATTAAGCCCCCTTTTACTGTCATTTTTAGGTAGCCTTCACTTTTCTCTGCATTTTTAGATAGTCACTGTACGTGTGTGTGTGTGTGTGTTTTACACAAATGGTGGCATATTGTACACACTAGGCCTTGCTTTTTTATTTAACAAAATATCTGGATACTTTTAAATATAAAATATTTATCAGAGAAGCTTATTTGCAATGATAGTATATCTTCTTCTTAGACACATTTATTCAGCAAATATTATGCGCCTAATACACTACAGGCACTGTGTTTGATAGGATATGTGGTGGTGAATGAAAGACACATGGTTCTTGCCTTGATTCAATTTGATTTCTGTTGGTTATCCTTTCCCATTGGACTAGTTTGATGCTATAGGTACTAAAGACTTTCTTCTTAAAAAGAAAGAAATGACAAAATAATACCCATTCCTTGATGTAAATAAATAGTTTGTATAAAGGTCCACAGGAAAGAAACAGCCTGATGCTTGAACCATAAAATGTATTTTAGTGGGACTAGAGGGTAGGGTGTACGGAGTGGGAGATAAAGTTTGAGAGTCCTTGCTTTATATATAATTTCCATGACTTTTCTCTGGGCCTGTGTGTTCTCAAGTATAGTAGGTGTACTAATGTTGTGATGTAAGAAGCTTTTAGTGGTATACAGACAAACATTTTTTGTTTAATAGCTAGGAATTTATTTTTATACTTTCCCTATGACAAGTGATACTGATTTTTCAAATTCAAAGATCACATATCCTTTTGTTATAAATCTAAGTATGTAAATAATGGTATAAGTACTATGCAAATAAACATGATGTTGGTTGTTATGTCAAAAGTCACAAAGGTAGTAATCAAATGACTGCAGTTGGGGAACACAGTTGTGGACAATGCTGGTGCTAATGCAGAAGTTTTGGAGAGGGGTAACAGAATCAGATTTGTGGTTTAGAAAGATCACTTTAATTGCCCTGTAGAGACTGGATTGGCAGTAGCGGAATATGGAAAGTTATGCTAGCCTGGTTGGCAAACAGTAGAGGCTTCACCTAGGCAGGGGCATTGTGGAATAAAACTCATTTCTAAAAACAATATAATGTGAGTTGAGAAAGGAGGAGGACCTGAGGAAAGTTCCTCGATTCCTAGTTTAGGTGGATGGACACTTGGATGTAATCAACTGGAATATGAAATATAAGAGAAACTGATGAACTTTGAAGAAAAAAAGGAGTTAAATCTTAGGTGTATTTATTAAATTCGAGGTGTCTGTGAGCACTTCAACAGAAATGTCTAGTAGGCAGTTGGATTCGTGGCGCTAGAGCTTAATGGGAGCTTTTGACTGGAGATACGCACTGGTAGTTAGAAGACACACATAGCAGTGGAAGCAATGGCTGTGGATAAGACTTCCAGGGCATCCTGAGTACCAAGAGAAGAGAGACAGTGAAAGGGGCTTTTTCTGAATGCACCAGCACTTAAGAGTAGGTAGAAAGAAAGACAGCCATTTTATGGCTGGGAGTGGCTGGAATAGTGAAAGCATGGGAAGGGAGAATTTCAAGTATTAATGAACATGAGCCATAGTGCCAGAAGGGAGAAGCAAGAGCTATCTATAAGATTTGTCAATTAGCAGGTGTCTGGGTAGTACCTTGGTATAAGATATGTGGTGTTTTTGCTAGTCAAATGGGCTAAATTCAGAGATTTTACCCCTGAAGAGGTAAACAATTAAAAGCAGAGAAGGGAAGTCCACTTCTAAAATGACAGCACGAACAACTCTAAGAACTCACTCCCCATTGAAGAACAATTTCCAGTGAGAATGATAAAAAACAAAACAAACAAAAACCAACCATTTAAAGTCTCTAGAAATTGTCAGTACAGGGGCCTAACAGTAAATGTTTACTGGCAGAAGAAAGAATTAGTAAACTTGAATAAATATTAATGGAGATTATACAATCCAAAGAACAGAGAAAAAGGAAAGAATGAAGAAAACCGGCAAGCATGCCAGCACACATGTAATGGGAGTGCTGGAAGAAGAGGAGAGAAAGAACTAGAAAAAGGACTAGAAAAAAATTAGAAGAAATAGTGGCTAAAAACTTCCCAAATTTCATGAGAAAATGTTCATCTCACATCCAAGAAACTCAATAAACTCTAATGGGATAAATACAAAAAGACCCCTACACAGACACATCATAGTAAAACTGCTGAAAGCCAAAGATAAAGAGAAAATCTTGAAAGTAGCAAGAGAAAACTAAATGACACATCACATACAAATAAATTAAAAAAAGAAAACTAAATGACATCTCATAATCCAATAAGATTAGCATCTTATCAGAAACTTTTTAGCAGAAACAATGGAGGCCAGAAGACAATGGAATGACATATTTGAGTTCTAAAAATAAAAATAAACAACACCTGTCAAACAAGAACCTTATATCCAGGAGACAGTCTTCCAAAAATGAAGATGATATACAGACTCTCAGATAAACAAAAACGAGGAATTTGTTGCTAGCATAGCAAATCCACCTTATAAGAAATACTAAAGGAAATTCTTCAGTTAAGTGACTCTAGAGTGTATTAGGTTGGTACAAAAGTAATTGTGATTTTTTTGTTGTTGTTGTTACTTTTAATGGCAAAAAACCACAGTTACTTTTGTACCAACCTAGTAATTTGAACCCATTCACACATGCACAAATAAAGAACACTGGTAAAGGTAATTTATGTAATTATAAAAGAGAATGAGAATGCACATTTGTTCCCCTTTTATTTTATTAACTGATTTAAAAACTTTACGAAACAATATGTATATAATTGCATTGTGAAATATATAACATATAGAAATATAATGTTTACTAATAAAAGCATAGAGAAGGTGATGGGAATAAAGCTATATTGGAGTAAGAAAATGACAAGAGGTGGTAATACAAATCAGTACAAATAAATGAAGAGAACCAGAAATAATAAGAAGGTTACCATAATAAATACTAGGAATATGTATTTTCTTTGTGCTCTTCTCTTGGCTTATTTACAAGACATACAAATACATAAAGTAATAGATATTACAATTTGATGTTGGGTTTGTACCATATATAGATTAATAGGTTAATATGTGTAATGATAATAGCACAAAAAAGGGAAAAGGGTGAGAGAGCTATAAAGGAGTAACATTTATAGGTCTCACTTAAATTAATTTAGTATAAATCTTAAGTAGATTTTGGTAAGTTAAGATTTATATGGCAAACACTAAAATA
This sequence comes from Chlorocebus sabaeus, assembly GCF_047675955.1. Taxonomy (NCBI): domain Eukaryota; kingdom Metazoa; phylum Chordata; class Mammalia; order Primates; family Cercopithecidae; genus Chlorocebus; species Chlorocebus sabaeus. The sequence continues at coordinate 14,570,607 of NC_132915.1, forward strand.
ACCACAAAAGATAACTTTAAAATATAGTGAAAAAATAATGGAAGGAATTAAATATTGTGAAAAAGTCATTGAAGGAGTTAAAATGTTACTTTAGAAAATAAATGTTCATGTAATGCTGAAGAAAGCAGTAAAGGAGTAATACAGGAACAAAAGAGAAATGAGATATATAGAAAACAAAATGTGGATAAATTAAATAACTACATCAAAATGCAGGGATTTTCAGATAGGATAGAAAAAGAGACTCAACTATATGCTATCTATAGGAAACACACTATACATAAAGAAACATAGATTGAAATAAAAAGGTGAAAAAGTTATTTCATGTAAACCACAATCACAAGAAAACTAGAGTGGCTAGACTAATATGAGACAAACAGATACTTTAAAAAATTAGTAGACAGCAAGATTTCATAATGATAAATGGGCCAATCTATCAGGAGGATGTAACAATTATAAACATACATGCACAGCAGAGCCCCAAATGCATAAAGGAGAATCCAGCAGAACTGAAGTGAGAAGTAAACAATTTCATGATAGTTCAAGACTTAAAAACTCCCTTTCAAAAATGGATAGACTAGGCAGAATATCAACAAAGAAATGGGATAATTGAACAACACTACACAAACTAGACCTAACATACATCTATAGAACATTCTACCTAGCATAACAAGCAGAATACGTATTCTTCTCAAGTGCACATGTAAGAATTTCCAGGATACACCATATATTAGGGCATAAACCAAGATTCACAAGCCTCAATACATTTAAAAGGATTGAAATCATACTAAGCATGTTTTAACCACAATGAAATGAAATTAATATACACAAAAAATCTGCAGCAAAATACTAGTAAAACAAATCTAGCATCATATATAAAGGATTATACACTACAACTACTAGGGTTTATCCCAGGAATACAAGGTTGGTTAACATCAGGAAAAAAAAAAATAGTTAAAGCCATATGCCATATCAATATAATAAAGATAAAAGCCACATGATCATCTCAATAGATGCAGAAAAACAACTGATAAAGTCCAATGATATTTATTATAAAAATATTAAACAAACTGGAAATAGAAGAGAACCTCCTCAGCTTGAATAAAGATGTCTACAAAAAGTTCACAATTATTATAGTAGTCAAAAGTGGAAGACTGAGGGGCTTACCCTAGGAAAGAAATAAGACAAGGATGTCTGATCTCATGGCTTCTGTTATAATAGCTAGAACAATTAGGATGGAGAAAAGAAATAATAGGTATTCAGAGTTAAAAGGAAGAATTAAAGCTATCTCTATTCATGGATCACATGCTCTTTTTTTTCAGTAGAAATTTAAGGAATTTACTATAAAAAACCCCAGTAGAACTAATCAATGAGTTTACCAAGGTGATAGGATACAAGATAAATAGAAAATGTAGATATATTTCTATGAACTCACATTGAACAGCCTGAAAATGAAATTAAGAAAATAATTATATTTTTTAAAGTATCTAAATAATAAAATACTTAGAAATAAAGTTAACAAAATAAATGCAAAGTAGACTGTTACAACCAGAAAACATTGTTGAAAGAAATTAAAGAAGATCTAAATAAGTGGAAAGACATCTCATGTTCGTGAATTTGAAGACTTAATATTGTTAAGATGGCAAGTGGATTCAATGTCCAACAAAATGCCATTTGGCTTCTTTATAGAAATTGACCACCTGATACTAAAATTTACACAGAAAGTTAAGGGACCCAAATAGTCAAAACAATGTTGGAAAAGAATAAGAAAGTTGGAGAACTCACACTTCTCAATTTAAAAGCTTACTACAAAGATATAATAAACAACACAGTGTGGTATGGACTTAAAGACAGACATATAGATCAATGGAGTAGAATAGAGAGACCAGAAATAAACCATAATATTTATATTATTTGATGCTTTACAAGAGCATTAAAACAATTCAATGAAGAGAGAGTAGTCTTTTAAATAAATGACACTCTGACAACTGGCTATCCACAGGTAAAATAATGAAGTTGGGCTCCATCATATCATGTACACAAATTAACTCAAAATGGGTTGAAAATATGAACATAAGAACTAAAACTCTCAGAATAAAACAGTGACAAATCTTCATGACCTTGTACAAAACAAAGATTACTAAGATATGTCACTAAAAGCATAAGCAACAAAATAAAAAATAGATTAATTGGACTTGATCAAATTTAAAAATTTTTGTGCTTCCAAGGACACCATTAAGGAAGCGATAAGACAATCCACTGAATGACAGAAAATATTTTCAAATTATGTATCTAGTATTGGATTTGTGTATAGAATATAAAAAGAACCCATACCACTTAATAATTTCAAGATGGGAGAAAAGCAGAACAAGATGGCCAAATCGAACCTTCCTGCAAGCAAACTTCCTGCAGGAACATCAAATTGAACAACTATATACATAAATAAACACCTTATGAAGAACCAAAGATCAGCCCTCTAAAGAATTGGTACAAACAAGGCTAGGTTGTGAAGAGTGAAATAAATACCTAACTTTTCTATGCCAGAAATGGACAAATTTCTACAAGCATCAAGAACTTTCGGGAAAATATGACCTCACCAAACAGACTAAATAAGGCACCAATAACCAATCCTGCAGTGACAGAGATATGTGACCTCTCAGGGAATTCAAAATTGCTATCTTGAGGAAGCTCAATGAACTTCAAGATAACACAGAGAAGGAATTCAGAATGGTATCAAAGAAATTTAACAAAGAGATTGAAATAATAATAAAGAAATCAAACAGATAACCTGGAGCTGGAAAATCAAATTGAAAACCAGAAAAATGCAGCAGAATGTCTCAGCAGCAAAACTGATCATGCAGAAGAAGGGGATTAGTGAGTTGAAAGATAGACTATTTGAAAATACGCACTCAGAGGAGAAAAAACGATGAAAAAGAATGAAGTACATTTACAAAATCTAGAAAGTAGCCTCAAAAGGGAAAAATCCAAGAGTCAGTGGCCATAAAGAGGATGTAGTGAGAAAAAGAAGTTGGGATAGAAAGTTTTTTTTCAAAGAAATGACAACTTTCCAAACCCAGATAAAGGTATGAATATCCAGGTGCAACAAGACACCAAGCAGATCCAACCCAAATAAAACTACTCTGAAACATAAACTAGTCAAACTCTCAAAGGTTAAGGACAATGACAGGACTCTAAAAACAGCAATTGAAAAGAAGCTAACATATAAAGGGGCTTTGATATATCTGGCAGCAGACTTCTCAGTAGAAACCTTACAGGCCAGGAGAAATTAAGATGACAGATTCAAAATGCTGTAAGGAAATAAAACCTTTAACCAAGTATACTATATCCAGCAATGCTCTACTTCAAACATGAAGGAGAGATAAAGATTTTCCCAGACAAAGAAAAGCTGAGGGAATTTATCTTACAAGAAATGCTAAAGAGAGTTCTTCAATCTGAAAGAAAAGGATGCTAATGTGCAACAATAAATCATCTTAAGGTATAGAAGTCACTAGTAAAAGTCAATCTGCAGACAAATTCATAAAACTGTAATGCCATGATAGTGATGTATCAACTACTGCTATCTTTAGCATGAAAACTAAAAGAAAAATCTATCAAAAATAATAACCACAATTTCTTAAGAGATAGACAATATAAAAAGATGAAAAACAAAAAGTCAGAAAATGGGGGAATAAAGTTAGTGTACATTTCTTAAGTTTTTTTTTGATTATTTGTTTCTTTTCATTGTGTCATCAGTTAAAAATAATTTGCTATAGCTATAATGTGTTTTTAGTAAGCCTCATGGTAAGCACAAAACAAAAATCTATTAATAGATATACTAAAAGAAAAAGAAAACATGCTAACAGTGAAAATCACTTGTCCACAAAAGAAGATAGTAGGAAAGGAAAAAAGGAAGAGAAGACATACAAAACAGCCAGAGGAAAAAAACAACAAAATGACAGTAGTAAGTCCTTACCATCAATAATAATGTTAAATGGAAATGGACTAAATTATCCAATTAAAAGACGTAGAGTGGCTAAATGAGTAAAAAGACCCAAGTATATGCTCCTACAAGAAACCCACTTCATCTATAAAGACACACATAGACTGAGAGTGAAGAACTTGAAAAAGATATTCCATGCAAATGGAAACCCAAAAAAGAGGAGGAGTAGCTACATATATATCAGATAAAATATATTTCATGTCAAAACTATGAAGAAACAAAGGAAATAATTATATGATAAAGGGTTCAATTCAACAAGAGAATATAACAATTGTAATTATGTATGCAACCAACATTGGAGTATCCAAACATATAAAGCTAATGTTAACAGAGCTAAAGGTGTAAATAGACTTTAATACAATAATAGTAGGGAACTTCAATGCTTCACTTTCAGTAACACGCAGATCATGCAAATAGAAAATCACCAAAGAAACATCAGAATTAAATTATACTCTAGACCAAAGGAATTAGCTGACGTTTACAAACATTTCACCCAACTGCTGCCGAATACACGTTCTTCTCATCAACACGTAGAACATTATCTAGAGGAGTCCATACTTAAGGCCACAAAACAATTTCAACAACTTCAAAGAAATAGAAACTGTATCAAGCATCTTTTCTGACCGGAAGGGAATAAAACTAGATAAGAAGAGGAGCCTTAGAAACTATACAAATAACTAGAAATTAACATGCTCCTGAATGACTAAAGGATCATGAAGAAATTAAAAAAGAAATAAAAATATCTTAAAACAAGTGAAAATGGAAACACAACATACCATACCTATACGATACTGCAAAGCAGTGCTAACAGACAAGTTTATAGCAATAAATGCCAACGTTTATAGCAAAAAATAGCAAAAACATCAAAAAAGTAGAAAGACTTCAAATAAACAACCTAAAGATACACCTCAAGGAACTAGAAAATCAGGAACACACCAAATCCAAAATTAGTAGAAGAAAAGATTACAGATCAGAGCAGAACTAAACAAAATAGAAACTAAAAAATGATAAAGGATCAATGAAACAAAAAGTTGGCATTTTGAAAACATACAAAATTGATAAACCACTAACTAGACTAACAAAGAAAAAAGAAGACCCAAATTAAATAAAACCAGAGACAACAAAGGAGACATTACAAAAGAGGAATTCAAAGTATCATTAGAGACTATTATGAGCAACTATATGCCAATACATTTCAAGACCTAGAAGAGATGGATATGTTTCTAGACACATACAACTTACCAAGATTAAAACATGAAGAAACAGAAAACTTGAACATACCAGTAATGAATAAAAAGATAGAAACAGTAATAAAAATTTTCCCATCATAGAAAAGTCCAGGACCTGATGCCTTCACTGCTAGAATTCTACTAAACACTTCAAGAAGAACTAATGCCAATTCTACTGGAACTCAGAAAATCGAGGAAGAAGAAATACTTCCAAATTCATTTTTGTGAGGTGAGCATCATTCTGATACCAAAACCAGACAAAGACACAACAACAACAAAAAAGAAAACTGCAGGCCAATATCATTGATGAATATAGTTGCAAAAATCTTCAATAAAATATCAGCAAATTGAATTCAACCACACATTAAAAAGATTATTCATTATTATCAAGTGGGGTTCATCCCAGGAATGCAAGGATGGGTCAACATACACAAATCAATAAATGTGGTACATCACATTAATAGAATCAAGGGCAAAAAACCTATGTGATTTAAATCATTTCAATAAATACCATAAATTGCTCAATGAAATTTAATATTTCTTCATGATAAAATCTCTCAAAAAACTAGGTACAGAAGGAACATACCTCAAAACAGTAAAGGTCACATATGACAAACTCACATCTAGCACCATACTGAATGGGGAAAAATTGAAAGCTTTTCACCTAAGATCTGGAACAAGACAAAGATGCTCACTATCATTACTCCTATTGAGCATAGTACCAGAAGTCATAGCCAGAGCAATCAAACAAAAGAAAGACAGAAAAGGCAACCACATTGGAAAGGAAAAAGTCAAATTATTCTTGTTTGCAGGTGATATAATCTAATATTTAGAAAAATCCTAAAGACTTCACCAAAAAAACTGCTAGAATTGGTAAAGGAATCTAGTAAAGTTGGAGGCTACAAAATTAACATAGATATCAGTAGTGTTTCTATACTAGCTAATAGTGAACTATCCAAAAAAGAAATCAAGAAAGCAATCTCATTTATTGTACAATAACTACCAAAAATTACCCAGGAATGAACTTAACCAAAGAAATAAAAAAAATCTGCAATGAAAGCTATAAAACACTGATGAAATAAATTGAAGAGGACACAAAAAAGAAAAAATATCCCAGGTTCATGGACTGGAAGAATTAATATTTTTTAACATACATACTACACAAAGAGATACATAGATTCAATGAAAGCTTTTCCAAAATACCAATGACATATGTAAATATATATTTTTAAATCTAGAGTTTGTATTTAACTTCAAAAACCCAAATGGTCAAAGCAATCTTGAATATAAAAACAAAGCTGGAGGCATCACATTACCTGCCTTCAAAATATACTACAAAGCTGTAGTAACCAAAACAGCATGGTACTGGCACAGAAACAGACACATAGACCAGTGCAACAGAATAGAAACCCTGGAAATAAATCCTCACATGTATAGCCAACTCTTTTTGATGAAGGTGCCAATAACATACATTGGGGAAAGCACAGTTTCTTCAATAATAGGTGCTGTGAAAACTGATGGTCATATTCAGAAGAATGAAACTAGACCTCTATCTCTTACCACAGTCAAAAATCAAATCAAAATGAGTTAAAGACTTAAATGTAAGACCTGAAGGTAAGAAACTACTCGAAGAAAATATTGGGGAGCCACTTCAGGACATTGGTCTGGGCAAAGATTTCTTGAGTTAGACCTTAGAAGCACAGGCAACAAAAGAAAAAAATGAAAAATGGGATTATGTCAAGCTAAAAAGTTTATGCACAGCTAAGGAAACAATCAACAAAGTGAAGATACAACCCACAAATAAAAAGAAAACATTTGCAAAGTGTTTATCTGACAATGGACTAGTAACCAGAATATGTAAGAAACTCAAACAACTCAATAGCAAAATGACAAATAGTCCAGTTAAAAATGAGCAAAGAATCTGAACAGGTATTTCTCAAAAGAAGACATACAAATGACCATTAGGTATATGAAAAAATGCTCAACATCACTAATCATTGAAGAGATGCAAATCAAAACCACAATGAGATATCTCCCCACAGTTAAAATGGTGATTATTCAAAAGCCAAAACAAACAAACAAACAAACAAAACCCAACCAAACAAAAACCCAAATACTGTTGAGGATATGGAGAAAACGAAATGCTCATACTACACTGTTGGTGGCAATGTAAATTATCATAGCCTCTATGGAAAACAGTATGGAAGTTCCTAAAAAAAACCTAAAAATAGAGCTACTCTATAAGATCAAACAATCCCACTCATGTGTGTGCGTGTGTGTGTGTGTGTATGTGTATATATGGAAATCAGCATATCAGAGATATTATTTGCACTCTCACGTTTATTGCAGTGCTATTCACAATAGCCAAGATATGAAATCTACCTAAGTGTCTATCAGTGAATGAATAGATAAAGCAAATGTGGTTTATATACACAATGGAAAATTTTTCAGCTATAGAAAAATGAAGCCCTGTCATTTGCAGCAGCATGGATTGAACTGGAGGACATTATGTTAAGTGAAATAAAACAGGCACAGAAAGACAAATATTGCATGTTCTCACTCACCTGGGAGCTAAAAAAATGATCTCATGGAGGTAGTGAATAGAATGATGGTTGCCGGAGGCTGGGAAGGGATGAGATAAAAAGGGGTTGGTTAACAAGCACAAGAAAACAGGCAGATAGAAGGAATAAAATTCAGTGTTCACTATGAAAGTAAGATGACTATAGTTAACAATAATTTATTGTATATTTCAAAATATCTAGAAGATAAGGCTTGAAATATCCCCAATACAAATAAATGATAAATGTTTGTCATTTTTGTCTTTTAATAATAGCTGTTTTAACTGGGGTGAGGTTATATCTCATTGTGGTTTTCATTTGCATTTCCTTAATGATTAATGATGTTAAGCATTTTTTCATATACCTGAAAGCCATGTGTATGCCTTCTCTTCAGAAATATCTGTTCAGATCTTCTGTCCATTTTTAAATTGGATTATTTGCTTTTTTGCCATTGAGTTGTTAGAGTTCCTTATATATTTCTGGTTATTAATCCCCCATCAGATGGATGATTTGCAAACATTTCCTTTTATTCTATAGGTTGTCTCTACACTTTGTTGATTGTTTTCTTTGCTGTGCCGAATGATAAATGAGGTGATGGATACCCCAATTACTCAGTTTTGATAATTACACATTGTATGGTTGTATCACAATATCACATGTACCTCATAAATATGTACAACTATTCTGTATCCATAAAAATAATTTAAAAAAAACCACAGATAACTCAATTTCAAGCAGTCAAATAACCGGAATAGACATTGCTCCACAGAAGACACACAAATGGCCAACAAGCACAGGGAAACATGCTCATACCATTAACCATCAAGGTAATGTAAATCAAAACCATAGTGAAATACCATTTCTTACTCAGTAGGCTGGCTACAATAAAAAATTAATCATAGCAAGTGTTGATAGGAATGTGCAGCAATTGGGACCCTCATTCACTGCTAGTAGGAATTCTGGTGGTCTTTCTTTCAAAAATATTTTGGCAGTTCCTCAACTTTAAACATAGAATTAACCATCTGACCAATTCAGCAGTTCCACTTGTAGGTATACACTCAAGAGAACTGAAAACATATGCCACACAAAAACTTCTACATGAGTGTCCATTGAGGCATTATTCATGTTAGCCAAAAAGTAGAAGTGATTCAAATATCATCAACTGATGGGTGCATAATAAAATGTGGTATATGATTCCATATAACAGAATATCTTTCAGCAGTAAAAGGGGTAAGTACTGATACGACGTGATGAATCTTGAAAACATGATGCTGTCAGAGAGCCCTGTCACAAAAGATCATGTATTGTATGATCCCATCTCTATGAAATGTCCAGAATAGGCAAATTTGTATAGACAGAAAGTAGATGAATGGTTACCTGATTCTCAGGGGAATGTGAGGAATGAGATGACTGCTAAAGAATATAGAGTTTCTTCTGGAGGATGATAAAAATGTTCTAAAAAATGATATGGTGATGGTTGCACAAATCTGTGAAAATACCAAAAAACCTCTGATTGTGTGCTTTTAATGAGTGAGTTATATGTGTGTGAATTATATGTCAATGAAGCTGTTACAAAAGAAAAGAAATAAGAGGGCTTATAGTCAACCTCTGTAGAACACCAATTTACAACGTGTTGGTGTCTCCATCTCACAGGCTTTTATAGCAGTCCTGTAGATTGCTATTGCTAGATCAAGTTGCAAAAAATAAAAATTAAAAAAAACCCAAAAAACAAAAATGCCTAAAGACTTTAAGTGATTTACTTAAGACATTGGCTAACTTGTGACAGAGCCAAGAAACGCCAGTCTTCACCCACTCAGGCCAAGCTGGTCTTCTTTCTAATATATTAGATTATTTTTTCTGAGGTTATCTACTCACTCCTTATTTACTTTGCCCCAATTGCCTGATTTTGAGACTCAGAAGTCTGATTTTGTGGTAGGAACTGTTCTAAGCCCTTCAAGTATATTAACTAATTAAATCCTTACAAAAGCTCTGAAAAAAAGTGCTACTTTGATCCCATTTGCAGATGAGAAAATGGAAGTGTGGAGATTAATTTTCCCAGATCACATAGCTAGCAAATGGCAGACCTTGGGTTTGCACCTCGAAGAGTCTGGCACCAGGCCCTATTGCTTTTAAACCAATGCGTTTAAAGACAGATTCTCTTTCTTTAAGTCTCATATCTTAGACCTCAGTTTCCACTGTAAAACAAGATAAAGAGATCTGCCCTGTTTAGTGGTACTGAGGTTTGATACTGGATCTCTACCTGAGTGTGCCAGTGTCCTTGGGTTCCCCTGCACTACAGCCAAAGGTGAATAGTGGTCATTCAGTGAGTTCTCTGCCTAAGAGCTCAGCCAGGAGAAGTGTTTGCTTTGCACTAACTAAACAAATCCTTCCTCTGTCAGTCTGTCAGGTGACCAGGCTGGGGTGGGGGTGCAGCAGGCGGGAGGGAAGAGGAGCCACAGAGTTTGTATATATTCAGAGCTTGTACGTATTCCGTCCAATGAGACCATACCACCACATGTTATTTTACACCCTGCCTCTCTGGGTTCTGCGTCAGTGTGGCAGTCTTTAGCTAGTCCCTGGACTTGTCTTTCTGGTTAGTTGTTTAGAGAAGACTTAAAAGTGTAATAGAGCTTTACTTCTTTCAGTCTCTATTGACAACCCTGTGTGTCAAGTGTAATTAAGAGTTCTTGCCAGGACACACAGGCTTCTTTCTCCTAGTGTGTCTGTACCTGGATTTCTCAGCCTTGCATACCTAGAAAAATTCCACTTGGTTGTGGTGTACAATTTTTTAAATACATTGCTGTGTTCAGTTTGGTGATATTTTGTCGGGGATTTTTGCAGCTATGTTCATTAGAACTATTGGTCTGTAGTTTTCATTTCTTGTAGTGTCTTTGTCTAGTTTTGCTATTAGGACAATGCTGGCCTTATAGAATGAATCAAAAAGAATTTTCTCTGCTTCTATCTTCTGAAACAGATTATAGAGGATTTGTATATTTTCTCTGTTAAATGTTCGGTAGAATTCACAGATAAACCCATCTTGACCTGATGTTTTCTCTTTCAGAAGATTATTAACTGTTGACTACATTTCCTTAATAAGTATAGGACTATTCAGATTATCCAACTTTTCCTGTGTGAGTTTTGACAGATTGTGTCTTTCAAGGAATTGGCCCATTTCATCTAGGTTATCAAATTTGTGGCCATAGTGTTTTTTTAAAAATGTATTTATTGATTATCCTTTTAATGTCTATGTAACCTGTAGCGATGTCCCCTCTTTCATTTCATTTCTGATATTAGTATGTTGTGTCATCTCACTTTTTTCTTAGCTAGCTTGGGTAGACGCTTATGTATTGTACTGAAGTTTTCACAGAACCAGCTTTTGGTTTCATTGATTCTCCGTATTGATTTCCCATTGTTAATTTCATTGATTCCTGCTCTCATTTTTATGATTTCATGTGTTTTCCTAACTTTGGCTTTAATTTCCTCCTCTTTGTCTGGTTTCCTAAGATGGGAGCTTAGATAATTGATTTTAGATTTCTTCTTTTCTAATATAAGCCTACAATGCTATTAATATAAATTTCCTTCTACTGCTTTGTTTGTGGCTAACAACATTTGATAAATTGTCTTTTCATTTTCATTTAGTTTCAAATATTTTAAAGTATCTCTTGAGATTTCTTCTTAGACCTATGGATATTTATAAATATGTTATGCAGTCTCTGAGACTTGGGATTTTCTGGCTGTCTTTCTGTTATTAATTTCTGGTTTAATTCCTTTGTGGTCTGAGAGCAAACATTGTATGATTTCTATTCTTTTAAATTTATTAAGGTATGTTCTATGGCCCAGAATATGATCTATTTTTGGTGAATGTCCCACATGTGCTTGAAAAGAATGTGTGTTCTGCTGTTGTTAGGTGAAGTAGTTAACAAATGTCCATTATATCCAGTTGATTGATGGTGGTGTTGTTGAGTTTATGTCCGTACTGATTTTCCACTTGATGGATCTGTTAAGTAGTAATATAGGGGTGTTGAAGTCTCCAACTATAATAGTGAATTCATTTATTTTTTTTCCTTGTAGTTCTGTCAGTTTTTGCCTTATGTATTTTGATTCTCTGATGTTAGGTACATATGCATTAAAGACTGTTATGTCTTCTTGTGTTATCAACCCCTTTATCATTATGCAATGTCCTTTTATATTCATGATAACTTTTCTTGCTCTGTCATCTGCTGTCTAAAATTAATATAGCTACTCCAAGTTCCTTTGATTAGTATGAACATGGTATATTTTTCTCCATTTGTTTAGTTTTAATCAATATGCGTCTTTATATTTAAAGTGTGTTTCTTGATATTTCTGACAATCTCTATTAATTGGTACATTTCGATCATTGATGTTTAAAGTTACTGATATCATTGTATTAATATTTCCCATGTGTGTTACCATTGTCTGTTACCATTTTTCTTTGTTCCTATTTTGCCTTCTACTCTTTTTTTTCCTGCCCTTAGTGGTTCTAATTTGATTTTTTCTCCTGTCTTAGTAAACCAATTATGCTTCTTTTCTTTAACTTTTAAAATTCGTTGCTCTTGACGATGCAATATACATTTCAACTAATCCATGTCCACTTTCAAAAAACACTATAAACCTCACAAGTAGTGTGAGCACCTTATAATAAAATAATATTAATTTCTCCCTCCCATCCCTTATATCATTGTTGTCATTGATTTCACTTATATACATACATATACAAATATATATATTTGAATATGTTGTCACTATTTTTTTTGAACAAACTATTATCTGTTAGGTCAATTAAGAATAAGAAAAATAAAATTGTATTTTATCTTCATTTGTTCCTCCTCTGATGCTCATACTTTCTTTATGTAGGTAGATATGGGTTTCTGACATATACAGTTTTCCTTCTCTCTTCTCTAAATGATTTCATTTACATTTCTTAAAAGGCAGCTCTACTGAAAACAAATCCACTCAATTTTTGTTTGTCTGAGAAAGTTTTTATTTCTCCTTCATTTCTGAAGGATAGTTTTGCAGGTTACAGAATTCTAGGTTGGTAGGGGTTTTTTTCCTCTCAGATAAGTAAGATTTGTTTTCTCTGCTTTTTAAAGTAGTGTTTTCTTTATCTTTGATTCTCTGTAGTTTAAAAATGATATACCCAGATGTATTTTTTCAGCATTTATTTTCTTGGTGTTCTCTGAGCTTCTTGGATCTGTGATTTGTTATGACATTACTTTGGGGAAATTCTCAGTCATTGTTTTAAACATTTCTTCTACTCCTTTCTCTCTTCCTTCTCCTTCTGGTATTCCCTTTACAAGACATTCCACACTTTGTAGTTGTTCCACAGTTCTTGAATACTCTGTTGTCTTTGTATTTTGTATGTTTTCTCTTTGATGTTCAGTTTTGGAAGCATTGATTGAGATATTCTTGGAGATTTTCTTTTCAGCAATTTCCAGTCTATTCATACCCATCAAAGGCATTCTTCATTTCTGTTTCAGTGTTTTTGATCTCTAGCATTTCTCTTTGGTTGTCTTAGAATTTTCATCTCCTTGCTTACCTTGCCCATTGGTTCTTGCATGCTGTCTACTTTATCCATTAGAGCCCTTATCATATTAATCATTGTTGTTTTATATTATCTATCTGATAATTCCTACATCCCTGCCATTTCTGAGTCTAGTTCTGTCTCTCCAAACTATGTGTGATGTCTTTTTGTATGTCTTGTCGTTTTTTCTTGATACCTGGACATGAGTTACTAGGTAAAAGGAACTACTGTAGACATGCCTTTAATCATGTGGTGATTAGGTGTGTGTGTGTTCGGGGATAAGTGCTTTATGGTCCTACTATTAGGTTTCAGTCTTTTATGAGGCTATGCCTATGGACTGTGCATTGTACAAGTGTTCATAAGTATTTTTCCTTCTCTTTAGGAGGAATAGGATGGATACAGTGGGCTGGAGTTGGGTATTTCTTTTCTCCCAGGTCACTTAGGCTCTGGTAAAACAATATTAGTTTAGGCTCTGGTTAAATAGTTTCTCCTGTGGGCAGACCTTGCTAAGAAGAACAGAGTACCCTGGCATATTTCAAAATGGTTACATTTCCCCTTCTCCTGATTGAAGCACAAGGGTATTTTTCTTTAATATTTACTGTGAGAACCTTGTCAAGTTCCTGGAGGTAAAGTTCAACCATGTGTGGGGGCTCCCCTCTGACTGGGTCCCCTGGAGTTATTTTTAACTCTCAGCCTTGTCCACATTGAGCTGCTAGCAATTTGCCAATTGCAGTTCAGATTTTCCTCTCTGGCAGTGGTTCCTGCTGTGGTTTCTGCTCATGAGTATCTACTGGAAGAAGCTGGGACTCCCTGTACTTGCCTCTCTCTTCAGTCTTGGGGGCAGCAGTGTTCCCTGTGTCCTCATCTCTCATACAGACCTAAGAAGAATTGTTGCTTTTTAGTCTTTCAGCTTTCTACTTACTGTTTGGATGGAGTAGTGACTTTCAAACTTCCTGCATGCTGGACTGGAAACCACAAGTCCTATAGCTACAAATTAATTTTTATATTTGTAGACCTGCAAAATATTTTTATTCAAAAACTATTTCCCAATAAGATTTTTGGTAAATACTAATTTATATCTGTATTTACCAAATAAAAGACAAAAATTATTGTCTTGGCTACACGGTCACATTCTTTAATTATTTTGTGTCTTTCTGTAATACCATCTCTGGCAGTTTTCTGAAGAATGTAATTTTTTATGTGACCTTCTTTGTAAGTAAAAATTTCTGCTGTCTTCTTCAAAGCTTCATTTTATGGCTGCAAAATTGGAAATTATTGACACCTTTAATTGATTTTCCTTTGTAAATCATATTTTTATTGAATATATTATACTATGTTTTCCAATCCTGGAGGCCTAATGCCTAGATACCTAGTAAACCCACAGTAAGTTCTGCTAGAGGAAAGATAATCTCAATCTATTTTTTCTGTATTAAAATTTATATGTATAGCAGCCATAATATTTTCACAAATTTTGTGCCTGTATTAGTCTGTTTCCATGCTATTGATAAAGACATACCTGAGACTGGGAAATTTACAGAAGAAAGAGGTTTATTGGACTTACAGTTCCACGTGACTGGGGAGGCCTCACAATCATGGTGAAAGGTGAAAGTCACATCTCACTTGGTGGCAGACAAGAGAAGAGAGCTTGTGCAGAGAAACTCCTGTTTTTAAAACTATCAGATCTCATAAGACTCACTATCATGAGAAAGGGCAGGAAAGACCTGCCCCCATAATTCAATCACCTCGCACCGGATTCCTCTCACGACACGTGGGAATTGTTGGAGTTATAGTTCAAGATGAGATTTGGGTGGGGACACAGCCAAAACTGTATCATTCTGCCGCTGTCCCCTCCCAAATCTCATGTCCTCACATTTCAAAACCAGTCATGCCTTCACAACAGTCCCCCAAAATCTTAACTCATTTCAGCATTAACTCAAAAATTCACAGTCCAACGTCTTATCTGAGACAAGGAAAGTCCCTTCCACCTATGAGCCTGTAAAATAAAAAGCAAGTTAGTTACTTCCTAGATACAATGGGGGTACAGGCATTAGGTAAATACAGCCATTCCAAATGGGAGAAATATGCCAAAACAAAGGGGCTACAGGCCCCATGCAAGTCTAAAACTCAGCAGGGCAATTAAAGCTCCAAAATGATCTCTTTTGATTCCATGTCTTACATCCAGGTCACGCTGATGCAAAACGTGGGTTCCATGGTCTTGGGCAGCTTTGCCCCTCTGGATTTGCAGGGTGCAGCCCCCGCTCCAGGCTGCTTTCATGGGCTGGCATTGAGTGTCTGTGGCTTTTCCAGACAAATAGTGCAAACTGTCAGTGGATCTACCATTCTGGGGTCTGGAGGACAGGAGCCCTTTTCTCACAGTTCCACTAGGTGGTGCCCCAGTAGGGACTCTGTGGGGGGACTCTGACCCCACATTTCCTTATGTACTCCCCTGGCAGAGGTTCTCTATGAGGGCCCCACTGCTACAGCCAACTTCTGCCTGTACATTCAGGCATGTCCATATATCTTCCAAAATCTAGGTAGAGGTTCTGAAACCTCAGTTCTTGATTTCTGTGCACCTACAGGTTCAACATCCCATGGAGGATGCCAAGGCTTGGGGCTTGCACCCTGTGAAGCCACTACCCAAGCTCTATGTTGGCCCCTTCTAGCCACAGCTGGGGCAGCTGGGATACAGGGCACCAAATCCCTAGGCTGCACACAGCACAGGGACCCTGGGCCTGGCTTATGAAACCATTTTTTCCTAGGCCTCTGGGACTGTGATGGTCGGGGCTGCTGTGAAGACCTCTTGATATACCCTGGAGACATTTTGCCCATTGTCTTGGGGACTAACATTTGGCTCCTCGTTACTTCTGCAAATTTCTGCAGCCATCTTGAATTTTTCCTTAGAACATGAGATTTTCTTTTCTATTGCATTGTCAGGTTGCAAATTTTCCAAACTTTTATGCTCTGCCTCCCTTATAAAATTTGAATACCTTTATCAGTGCCCAAGCCACCTCTTGAATGCTTTGGTGCTTAGAAATTTTTTCCACCAGATACCCTAAATCATCTCTCTCGAGTTCAAAGTTCCACAGATCTCTAGGGTAGGGGCAAAATGCCACGAGTCTCTCTGCTAAAACATAACTAGAGTCACCTTTTCTCCAGTTCCCAACAAGTTGCTTATCTCCATCTGAGACCATCTCAGCCTGGATTTCACTGTCCATATCATTATAAGGATTTTGGTCAAAATCATTCAACAAGTCTCTAGGGAGTTCCAAACATCCCCCCATTTTTCTGTCTTCTTCTGAGCCCTCCAACTGTTCCAACTTCTGCCTCTTACCCAGTTCCAAAGTCTCTCCCACATTTTCGGGTATCTTTTCAGCAGTGCCCCATTCTACCGGTACCGATTTATTGTATTAGTTTGTTTTTAAGCTACTGATAAAGACATACCCAAGACTGGGAAATTTACAAAAGAAAGAGGTTTATTGGACTTACAGTTCCACGTGACTGGGTAGGCCTCACAATCTTGGCAGAACGTGAAAGGCACATCTCACTTGGCAGCAAACAAGAGAAGAGAGCTTGTGCAGGAAAACTCCTGATTTTACAACCATCACACCTCGTAAGACTCACTATCACAAGAACAGTGCATGAAAGACTTGCCTCCATAATTCAATCACCTCCCATTGGGTTTCTCCCACAATACATGGGAATTGAGGGCGTTACAATTCAAGGTGAGATTTGGGTGAGGACACAGCTAAGCCATATCAGTGCCATTCAGCAAATATTTTATAAGACAAAACTCGTATAATAAATTGTGATTATTTTGAAATTCTTTTCAAATATAAATGCTGCAAATTTGTAGGTTTTCTCAACTGTATTTCATTTCAGTGTAGAACATAAAATTATGCAATTAAAAAATAGGAGCTCCATAAAATGTCTTACAATAAGTTGGCATTCCAAACACAATTAGAAAATTTCAAAGCTAAATATTGTTTACCATGAGAATTCTGATCATTTAATTGTTTAAGTTTCTCCCTTGCTTTTATAGGAAATTCATAAACCTTGTTTTTATAATTGGAGCTTTTCAAAGCAAATTGCAAAAGCTGAAGTTTTTTATACTTCATTCATTGCATACTTGACTAAAATATTTCAAATGATGCTGAACAAACCAAATCTTATGGGACTTGTTCATAAAATTTTCAATGTCCATGTAGAACACTTAAGATTAATTTGCAAAGTAGTTGTTAAAGGCTCAAGCTTTCCTAAAATTTGATTAATTGGGTGTATCAAATAGAGCAAGTATATTCTGCCTTGCATATAAATTTCTCTTTCTTTCTTTTTTTTTTTTTTTTTTTGAGACGGAATCTCACTCTGTCACCCAGGTTGGGATGCAGTGGCACAATCTTGGCTCACTACAAGCTCCGCCTCCTGGGTTCATGCCATTCTCCTGCCTCAGCCTCCCGAGTAGCTGGGACTACAGGTGCCTGCCACCGTGCCTGGCTAATTTTTTGTATTTTTAGTTGAGATGGGGTTTCACTGTGTTAGCCAGGAAGGTCTCGATCTACTGACCTCGCGATCCACCTGCCTCAGCCTCCCAAAGTGCTGGGATTACAGGCGTGAGCCATGGTGTCTGGCCACATATAAATTTCAACATCAGCTTCAAGCATAACTTTGTAATTTATTTACCTACCCCAGGCGAGTGTGTGTGTATGTCTCTCTGTGTGTGTGTATATATATATTTATATGTATATACATATATGCATATATGTATATGTACATAAATATATATATAGGTATATATGTGTGTGTATATATATGTGTATGTGTGTAGAAAGTTTGACAATGTGAATGTCTATTCTGATTAGCAGATGTGATAGCTTATCTGGTTCTAAATATATACTGTTTGTACTACAACCAATTTCTAGTACATTTCTGCCTCATACAATTCTTAATTTAGTAAGAAAACTAAATTTTTACTATGACAGTTTACTTTGCCAAAATTTATATTTCTACTATTATTTCAGAAATAATTTTATCTTCAGTACTATCCTTTTAAATTAATTAACAGTGGCATTCACAATAATGTCAGATGTTTCAATTTTAGGAAAATAGTCTTCTAAAAGCTTTACTTTGATTCAGTTAATTGGATGAAGAAAATAATCCTTATTGAAATTACCTTGCATGATTGTCCATTTTTAGTGTGTGACCATGTTAAGATAAAACTGGCATCATTTAACTATTATCACGTTGGTTTTCTTACATGTGCAGAAAAACTTGGAAAAAAAAATGAACCAAATTTTTTAAGAGCAGTGATTTAGTTTAGATGAAAATTCATGCTTTCCAGATGATATTTAAATCCACCTTTTGTAGTTCCATGTGCTGAATCATCTCTAGGTATAGTGTTCTTGCAATAACTATTACATTAAACTTGAATTAAGTGCTGATATTTCTTCAGCAGATTTGCGTCTTCTGGTTTTCAAGTAGTCACTGTTATTGCAGCCCCATGGTGGATAGTAAATGTCAACATTTTGTAACAGTTACACTTTGGTTGTCAAATATTTTTTAGATTGGTAAATTCAGCGCTCAAGTTTTTATCAGATATGTGCTTTCATTTGTTAGCTCATTGTGGTTGAAAAGATCTATTGCAGAAATTAAAACTATATTATGAAATAGTAAAATAAATAAGTAATTGTAGATTTATATTATGCAGCAAGTGAGAAAACCTCTTTATCTTAGTCTGCCTTCTGTTGTGATAACAGAATACTACAGACTAGGTAATTAATAAAGGAAAGAAGTTTATTTAGCTCACAGTTCTAGAGGCTGGGAAGTCCAAAAGTGTGGTGGTGACATCTGGTTGAGGCCCTTCTCGGTGCATTATAACATGACAAAGGGCATCACCTGGCAAGAAGGCAAGAACAAGACAGACAGAAAGAGCTTACTTTTATAACAAAGTCACCCCTACAATAACAAACCAACTCCTGTGATAGTGGCATTATTTCATTCATAAAGGCAGAGCCCTCATTAATGCATTCATGAGAGCAGAGGAATTAAGTTTCCAACACATGGATTTTGAGGGGATATATTCAAACCACAGCACTCTGTCACAAGAACATGTAGACTAATCTACTTGTAGAACTGCTGAGTCCCTGTTTTATGCATGCTTTCATGCACACTAACCTATCACTTATGTTTCCCACAGGTCTTAGTTTTGGCTACCTGCATCTTTGTGTGTCTTGCAGGCCATTTTGGCATTGCACAGCAAAACTGGCTGACTGTAGAAGTAGCTTCCAGTAGTTTTCCTAGAATTAGCTTTCACCAGAAAGTGTTAGCCATCTCCTGTATCTAGGACTTTAAACAAACAAACAAACAAACAAAAACTAACAAATATCCTCCATGCTGTCCATGAGAAAGAGGCACTAGTTATATTTCATCTGGAAAGGGTTGGGGAAAGAGATATAGTATTTAAAAAGTATCCATGTGTTACAGTGAAAACTGTTTATCACCATGCATCTTACACATTGCTAGACAAAACCATGACAGAACCATGAAGTACAAAGTGGAGGTCTCGCTAACCCATCCCAACTTAGCATAGTTAAACTAAAAATGACAATGCTTTATTAAAGATAAACAATCCAGGACAATCAGATGGGTTGCTGCTGAGACCATAGGCACAACCCAGAGTTGTTGTGTGCAAGCCAGGAAGGTTCTGGATAAACTGGGATGGATGATTATCCCACTATTAGTTAAGTGAAGATAGTCAAAGAGGCAGTTATATAAATGAATGTGGAATCCCTGGGAGGTGCCTGTTCCAGATGTACAAATTTGGGAGTCATCAGTAAGTTGATCATATTTAAAGTCATAAGATTGGATGGGGCCACTAAGGGAAGTGAGTGTAATTAGGAAAGAAGAGGCATTGAAGATCTATGCCCTGGGCATTCCACCACTGGGAGGGTAAAGAACATGAGGAACCAGCAACAGAGACTGAAAGCTGGAACTCCAATTGTAAAGTTTCCCTTTATTAGGTTGCAAACAGTGCTCAGACTTCAGAGAACCAGAATATGCACTGAGTGCTCGTTATCTGCTGGGAGATTTCACATTTTTGTGGAATTCCTAAAGAAGAGGTTGAAATTACGTAACCATGGGCCTGGGGAGGGAACACAAACTCCTGATGCAGGTCAATATAAGATCACAGAGAAGAGTATGTGTGTGCCAGATAGAAGAAGGCAGGTGTCTTCTAAAGAAATTTTTTAGAATAATTTTTGTAATTGTGTGAGACAAGGAAATTACCTCTTTGGACCAGATATGATGCATGGGCCATACATTTGTGACACCTGCTGTCTATAAAGTCTTCAAAAGATATATTATTCTTATGTTTTCAGGCAGGGTAAAGGAATCCCAGGGTCATATAACTATTAAGTGACAGATCCTGGGATGGAAACGTAAGTCTGCTGACTGAGAGCTGGTGTTCTTTTTATTGCATCAGACTGCTTTCCTGGAATTTCTGAAACCAAATCATGCTGGCAGTTGACTGCTGAATCTAACCATCACGCTGACTCTGTCTTGTATGACTGTTGCAGTGAACAGATAAAGTGGAGAAAATTATGTTTTGTTTGTTCCAGAATATTCTCATTAGTACTTTTATAGTTCCACCCCAACCAATTCAAGCTGTAAATGGAAAATGAGGAAGCTTTGTGTATTTGTCACTAGAAGTCCCTTGTCTTTGAAGTCTGAAGGAAATGTAGGGAACCCAATGATAGGGTTTGGCTGTGTCCTCACCCAAATCTCATCTGAAATTGTAGCTCTCATAACTTCCATGTGTTGTGGGAGGGAGCCGGTGGGAGATAATTGAATCGTGGGGGCAGTTTCCCCCATACTGTTCTCATGGTAGTGAATACATCTCACAACAGCTGATGGTTTTATAAGGGGAAATCCCTTTTGCTTGGTTCTCATTCTCTCTTGTCTGCTGCCACGTAAGGCGTGCCTTTTACCTTCTGCCATTATTGTGAGGCCTCCCCAGCCACATGGAACTGTGAGTCCATTAAACCTCTTTTTCTTTATAAATTACCCAGTCTTGGGCATGTCTTCATCAGCAGCATGAAAATGGACTAATACACCCAAACACAGATAGAAGAAGGGTCACAGAACATCCAGGTATTCTAAAGGCCTTAAAATGTATTTATGGCCCTATAACCTGACTTGGGAATTGAATGGCTCCAGAATGCTGCCCATTGTTCCTGGACTCCACTGCCTTTGTGTTTTATTCCTCTCTGGTTTACCTCTGGATTCAGGCTGCCTGCTTGTACTGGGTGGCATGAGTGTTCTCCCTTGGCTGTGCCTCTTGTTTTTCTTACTAACCCACAAGAGGTGATGGGAAGAAGGTTAACTCTGACTCAGCAGGCTGGTAGATGAGGCTAGATGTTGCTACCTACTTTCTGTGGGATCCTGGGGCAAGCCACACACAATTTCTGGGCCTCCTATTTTCATTCTAAAGTAGGAATGAAAATACCTCCCCCCATTATTTCCATAGATAGTGGTGAACCCATAATAAAGTATTTGTTATTTCACCTACATGAGAACACTTTATTAATGCAAGGAGCAAGGATTCTTATTTTAAAAGCAAGCAGGAAAAAAATAGTAGGCCAATGTAAAGAGAGGAAAAGGCAGGCTTTAGAAAAATTGGATTGTGAGCAAGGAAATCACCATGGGGTAGAAAGAGAGATGGCCAACCTAGGTAGAGAACTTGTGGAAATCATGCTCTGACTCTTTGTGCTTTAGAAGTTCCTGACTTTTGAATGTTTCAAAGGCCATCAGGTGCACTCAGGAAGTGGGAACACAGGGTGAGGGCAGAGAAGGGGAGGAGACTAGCTTCTTGCCCAGCTGTGAGTTTTCTCACTGTGACTCGTGCAGAGAGAAATCTAGTATTCAGAAGTGCCTGGCCTGTCTGAAATTACACGACTGAAAATAAGAACTGTGGATGGTACTTTCAGTGCTGGGAAGAAAGGGTTCTAGAAAGGTTTGAACTTTCAAATGAGACCTTACAGTCAAATAGATAAAGCAAAGAGGCCAAAGGAGAGTACCAGCCAGTCAATTTGCAGAAGACTGTGGTTCACAGGGCTTTTCACATCCCTTCTCTCCTTTCCTCCTGACAGTGACACTATACAAACCAGGCAGGTATTGTCCTCATTTTTAAACTAAGGAATCTGGACCACATTGATGCAAAGACCTGGTAAGTAGCAGAGTGTACACTAGAACTTGGGTCTGCCTCTTAATCTACTCTTTACTTTCCAGCTGTTTGGGGTCCATATTTGCCAATGCCCAGACAAGTTAAGCAACTTCTAAAAGGTCACACAGCAGTAAGCAGCAGAACCAGAACTCAACCAGATGTTGAGACTCTATACCCTATGCACTCTCCACTATTCCATGCAGCCTCCCAAGTGGGTGGTGGAAATGTTGTTTGACAACCGTCAGGTACTCAGCATGACTGGGAGAAATGTCCTGGCCTCAGTGAGATGACATTCCATGGCAGTAGGTGACACACCTGAGCCTACCATATCTGCCAGGGAACGTGCCACACAATCCTCACTGTATGGCTAGGCAAAGCTTCTGGAATTTTATCTTTTTATTTCCCTTCTTAAGGCTCCCCTGGTACTGAAGACTGGAAAAGAACATCCAAAGGAAGGAAGCGTTAAACAGCCTTGTGCAACGGGTCTGGTATGAGAACTCTGCTGGCAGGGGGTGACAGTTGTAAGTCTTTGACAAATAGCTGAATTACTGGGTTGGAGAAGAAATGCTGTAACTTCCAGGAAGGAAAGAAGACAGCTCAGGGTCCCCATGATGGAGAAACAAAAGAAAAGGGGCTCAGATAACTTTCTATTGATATAGATCTTTTCTGAAGTTTTGATAGCATTAGAGAAGGTCTTCTTAAACTCAGCAACAATTTTTTAGGGTTTTGGACAATATAAATGGTGGGTTCCTTTGAATGTACAATGAACAAGAAATTTAATATAAGCAGTAACATATTAAAATGAAAAGAAAATGAGTTTAATGAGATATATACACCATTTAATACGTGTCTTGTGGAGAGAGCAATATGTCCTAAATTGAGAGAGAAAGAGCAAGACTGAGAGTGAGAACAAGAGAGAGAAAGACAGAATATGAATATACATGGTGTATAAGGGAAGTAGTGATGTTAATAATGTGTCTTTTAGGAGAGAGAATCGATGGGACCTACTAAACTATGTCTTAACTAAAATCATTATGGTTGAGTTGAAATTCATGAAACACTTCTAATTCCTACTATAATTATATTATATAGAAATATATGCAAAAACAAGTTTTCTGAAGTGATCCTTCATGATAAAATTAAGCAGCACAGAGTGTTTTATTAAGGCACAGTAGAAGACATTGCTGTACCAAGTTCTCCAATGATATGCTTTATTTTGTTCTGAGTGCATAGTCACTAACTGCCATAGAAGGGGTGTCTGTGGCTAGCAAGGATTAGTCTTGTCAACAGTACCTGACGTTTTCCTAGTTATGTCTCAGTTACAGTTGGCACTATCAATACTGAGAGACCAATCGAAAACAAATAACTAGGCTATGAGTTGGGCTTCAGTTACAGTTTCCTGAGAGTGTGTGTGTGTGTGTGTGTGCATGTGCATGCATACATATATATTCAGAGAATCAAGTAGCCTTCATTGATCATTTTCAGTATGTTAGAACATGAATATGCAATTCCAAGGAAGGAACCATGTGGTATTTTTAAAGACAGAAGCCTGGAAAACCCCCATACAACATTTTCATTTTGTTTCCATGCATGAAGAAAGGCAGTGGATTAAGGCAATGGATTTATAGGCTTAAGCAGCAGCCTGGGAGGGAGAAGATGTGTATCAAATCCAAACTCACCTTCATCAAGGTGTGGTCTCTTTTTCAACCTGGGGTTCCTTAGAATGAGGGGCTAGAAGAAGAGAGATGGTGTATAAGGCCCCTTCTAGCTCTTTATCTTTGAATCTGTGATTCATTGTCATGAGTAAAGAGCAAAATGCTAATTATTCAGGAACTGGTCATCCTTTCTAAAATTTTAGAACTAAAAGAAGCCATTTGGACCAACCTCAGAATAGTTAAACTATTTGATTAAGGCCACACATTTAGTTTTTCCTAGAGCAGGGTCAAGATTTAGGTAATTGATTCCAAGCCTAGTGTCCCATCTGATTTTATCCTCTTATAGTTACTGGGCACCTACCATGGGTGACACCCTGTGGTTAGGCACTGGGACTGTCAGAAGGCATAACATTCAGTCCTATTCTCAAGGAGATCGTAGTCTTACTGGGGGAGGGAAGATAACTGTCTGGGGAGATATTGACAAACACCAGCACAAATAGCCTTTGGTCCTTGAAGTATCCTCCCCTCTTGGTTTTGCGACGCCATGTTTGTGGGCTTTCTTTTACATCTCTGGCAGCCTTCTGGGACTTCCTGGAAAAAAAAAATCTATATCTGTATCTAGAGGAAAAAAGTCTCTATTGTTCCTTCACACCACCTGCTTTTCAGGTCTGAATTCCAACTGTCAGAGACTGACGTCTGTAGGAAGTTTTCCCTGGCACAGCAGAGCCATAAGCCCTTGTGTGACTTTTCAGTATCTCCAGAGGTTTTAGGAAGGATGGTGTCTTCTTAAAAGTGAGCTGAGATCCGGCCACTGCACTCCAGCCCGGGCGACAGAGCAAGACTCCGTCTCAAAAAAAAAAAAAAAAAAAATGCATTTAGATTAAATAACTGGGTGCCCAGAATGAGGCCAAAAACTAATCCTGGCCCTTCTGCTAACTTGCTTTGGGAAAGTGATGTAACTACTCAGTCTCTTGGTCTTCCAGTTGCAAAATGGAGATAATATTTGCCAATGTATCCTCTTTTCAATGTTGGAGTTCATTTAAATTTATAACTATTATATAACACTGTTTCCCCATACAATGGTATCCATTCCTCTGGCTTCAGTCCTTATCTACCTACCAAGATGTCTACCTCCTACCTGCTGACCCATCTAGAAAGCTGGGGGCTAACACAGTCTGTTTCTGGTCCCACCTGCGTGTTCAATCAGTCACCAAATCCTATCACCTAAATTCCCTAACAGGCCTCCTGCAAATTCCTTGCTCTCACTCTCTTTCAATTCATTCTCCACATAGGTGGTGTCCCAAGGGCTGGGTTGGAAGAGAGGTTTGTCCAGGATATAGCTAGGAAGGGGTGCATTTACTGTAAATAATGTAAAAGCAATAATAAAACCTATTTAAAAATCAGTCTGTTTTTTATTATCACTATGCACTGGCAATTCTCAACAATTTCAGCAGTAAAATACAAATTCCTGAAGAAAATTTTTTTGATGGTCTGAGTTCTATATAATTACTGCAGTTGCTATTGAGTCTTAATAATATACCAACTTCAAATTAGCTCATTTTAAATACTTACCCTATAATACATGTTGTATTTTACATGGAAATTAACTCAGAGAGCTCCCAGTTACATAGCGGCCCCTGACATGTGTGAATTTGGGTATACACATTCGTATGGAGAGTTAAGTTCATGATGATTTTGGGATCAGAGGAGTTCACTTTGGTTGCAGTTCTTGTCTCCAATTCTTCTGGAACTACACAGTCAAGCATTTAATCAGTAGATCCAAAATAAACAATGAGAATACAGTGACCATAAAGATGAATAAACAGAATTAAATTTATTTCACGTAACCACAGAGACTTTATATGTTTAACATTTATTATGGTGAAACGATGAGGTTTAATATCTTTGGTGTGTGCTCACTTTAGTTCATACATGAAGTGATTTACTAAAGTTAATGCTTTTAAAGTTGAGAGTATTGTTTTTAAAAATATTATTTTAAAACCAAATAATTCAAGAGAATAATGATTATTACTGAAAATAGTTTGCCCTTGTGGTATAATAAGAAATATACATCTGGTCTTTGTCTCCCGTTCCTGACACAGAACTGCTCCTAAAATCCCTTGGAATTCCCTGAGTGATAGGAGTGTCCTTTGTTCTAATGAGATGACTCTTGATGGGCCCATAGATAGCTTCGTTATGGGGGTGGTTGTCAGAAAGACCAAACTTTGATTAGAAGCCTGAAACTTTCAGTACCACACTTTGACCTCCGGGGCGGGGAGAGGTGCTGGAGAATGAGTTAATAATCAATCTCACCTACATGATGAAACCATCATAAAAAGCCCTGAACAATGGGTTTCAGAACTTCTGGATTTGGAGGGTGGCACCTGGAGAGCAAGGCCACTCCATGCTCCCTCTTCACACCTTGTCCTGTGCATCTCTTCCATTTAGCTGCTCCAGAGCTATGTCCTTTATAATAAAGCTGGAATAGTGAGTAAAGTGCTGTACAACTTCTGTGAGTGGTAGCAAATTGTCAAGCTTGGGGGAGGGGATGTGGGAACTCCCCATTTATAGCTAAGTTGGACAGAAGTGTGGGTAACCTGGGGACTTGGCACTCCTTAAACCTATGGAGTCCGATGTGACGTCCTGGTAGTTAGTGTTAGAATTGAATTGAATTGTAGATGCTGGTGTTAAAGAATTCATGAATTGGTCATTGGTATAGAACCCCCATCCCTAACATTTGGTGTTAGAAGTGCTGTGAGTAAAAACAGCTCACTGCCCTGTAGAAGAGGGGGTGTTAAAAACAATCTGCTGTGGTTGGCTGTTGAGTACCCAACATGATTGTCGAGGACCATGGTGCAGTGTCACAGCTTCATGGGGTGGCCAGAGGGAGATTTTTTAAAGCTCGGGTCTGATCCTTGCTTAAAGCTTCTGGGTTCAAGCCCTCATTGTGACCTCTTAGGCCACCACAGTCTGCCCCTGCCTACCTTGCTGCCCCATCTTGGGTCACTCCTCCCTCACTGTCTAAGCCACACCTTCCTGCCTCAATGCCGTCTTACACACCGTTTCCTTTGCCTGGAGCAGTCTCCCTGGGTGCCATGCTCCTCTTTATCCTGTATTATCCAACCTCCTTCCTACTTCAGTGTAATGTCTCTTCCTGGGGAACGCCTTCTCCAGTTCCCTAGTATAGCCTCCCTATGATCTCCCCATGTGCTGTATTTCTCTAGCATTAACCAAGGGCCACTAAACATGGGACCATTTGATTGCTGAAGCCTTCTACAGCTAGATTCTAAGTAGCATGAGGACAGGCACAATATCTGTATGGTGACATTTCCACTGGGACTTCAATGCCTGTCCCACTGGTGTGCCATAATCTTTGTGGCCAGTGAGAGGACACCTGGCAGCAGGCTCCTCCTAGAGGAGTTGACAAAGGGGGCTCTTTAAGGTCCTTGTGTTTTTGTTTTTACAGTCTTTAGGGAGGCAGATCCAGATCACCGACTGCCTTGTCTTGGAAGATGATGGGGTGGTTGCTGTGGCTTGTCATCAGCCGCGCTCTCTCACTCTGCCTTGCTCACGTGGGGCTGGCCAAGCTGTGACAGAATGTGGGCTGAAGAGGCTTTTCTAGCAATGCAGGGATGTTCTTCAGGCACTTAGCACTGCCACTTTATAGAACATCTCTGTCCTCCCTGCCAGGGGAATCCTGTGGAGAGGATTTGGATGGTTTTCTCCCTGTTTTCCCCACCAGCTCCCCATGAAACAGTATCTCATTAGCATGGGATTGTATAAAAAATATACTATGTTGAATGGATACTACATTCACTTGGCTTAAAAAATTAGCACAATATAAAAAGATATCCTTTGAGAAGTCTCACTCTAACCCACATCATATCAGTTTCCAAGGGCTGTTGTAACAAAGAACCACAAACTGAGTGGCGTAAATATCAGAGATGTATTGTCACACAATTCCAGGAGCTAAATCTGAGATCAAGGTCCTGGCAGGGTTCGTTCCTTCTGAGGGCTGTCAGAGGGAATCTGTTCCATGCCTCTCTCCCATCTTGTGGTTTGTTAGTAATCTCTGGTGTTCCTTGGCTTGTAAAGCATCACCTCAGTCTCTGCCTTCATCTTCACAGGGTGTTCTCCCTGTGCATGTTCCTGTACCCAAATTTTCCATTTGTATAAGGATACCAGTCATATTGGGTTAAGGGCTCACCCTACTCCAACATTCTCCCATCTTACATGCTAAGGCACTGGGAATTAGAACTTCAAAATATGAATTTGGGGGATCATAGTTCAGCCCATAACACATATCTCACATGATGTTTTAATATCAGATTAGACATTTATGCAGGTAAAAAACACTTTATGATTATCTGAACATAGAAGGTAACACTGATACAGACAGGAGGCAAGGAAATACTGGATAGAAGAGGGCACTTCCCCAGCAAAGGCACCACCCTCAAGACTGGAAACCCACAGACCTAGATGGGAAAGGGCATTCCTGTTTTCACACCCAGTTGTTACCTTTTGGCCTGCCATAGCCTCCTATCCTGTACCCATGTACACCTCAAACCCTAGGCTTCACAAGCAGATGAGCAGAAGAGCAGAGGAACAGAAGAACAGCACAACAGAGGAAGAGTGTCTGAGTGTTGAGAGGAGTTTGACTGGGGATGGTTGGAGAGGAGTTCAGCCATGGGATGACCAAACTCCAGGGGAAGATCATTTTCCCACTCCATCCCCTTTCCAGCTCCCCATCCATCCTGCTGAGAGCCACCTTCACCACTCAATAAAACCTCCTGAATTAACCATCCTTCAAGTCTGTGTGTAACCTGATTCTTCCTGGATGCCAGACAAGGATCTGGGTACCAAGAGGGCACTGAGCTGGTTAACATTTAAGCTGTCTGCAGATGGCAGACCTAAAGGAGCACTGTAACACATGCTTACTGGGGCTTTAGGAGTCGCAGGCACCCATCCCTAGACACTACCATGGAGCCAGAGCCCCAAAGTGCTCACTCTGGCTTGTACACCATCCCATCTGCAGGCTGCCCCTCCTATAAGGGGTTTGAGTGCCTGGCAGCTGAACATACACACCACACCCCTGTCGCATGTCCTGTAAGGGGGTCAGGGAACTCTCCAGTTTCAACATTATTTTACATATAGACTCCTCAAAGTAATTTTTGCACAGTTTTAATATGCACCAGCCTTCTCAGAAATGTAGCCACCAGATTTATTGCAGGAATGGTGTGCTTTTGTTTGTTTGGAAACTTACCAAGAGTTGTTTGTGTCTTTAGAAAGTCATGTCATTAGCAGCACTGTGCATAATATTTTTGTCACCAAGACAACTTACTTAAAGCACTCTAAAAATTCCAGGTTCCTGCCACTGTAAAAATGATCTGAAAATGCTTTTTGTTACATAATTGTTCTTTCTGAAGTGGAAAGAATGTGATTGCACAATGTTCTAATCCAGGTTTACCAATATTTCCTCTGAAAATATTATGGGATGTACATATGAGAGATATATATATATACACACACACACACACACACACACAGACACACACACATACATTTAGTGTATGTTACATATTTGTGGCTCCTAGGAGGTACAGAGCATAGTCATATTGTAAAATGCTCTGAAGATTCTACTATCACTTTTTATAATTTATACTAAGATTATTAATTTTTATTAGCTTCACATCCGTCATTCTCATCCAGTTGCTGGGGGCTCTGTCTGCTCTGCCTAATTTTGTTCCTGAGGTTTCAGAAGCCCAACATAATACTTGTGTCTTCAGTTAAGGATTTGTAATGATGGGAAATGTTCCTGAGATTTTTAGGTATGATGACTCTTTAAAACAGAAGGGTGTTAAGTTCCTTGTTTAGCATATGCACCCATACAATTTAGTTTGAAAATTTCGGTCAGACAGAAGCTGTCAAGAAGAGATCTGAATATTCGATTAGAGTTTTCAGCTTTCACCCAAGTTCACAGATGAACAATTTAGGAGGGCAGAGGCTGTGTGCTCTCTGTTGACATTCATGGATCAATTGGTGTGCAAATATTGGATTCTTTCTTGCTGTAATAACAAGCAAGTAGCATCAATTCTACTCTCCAAAATAGCAAAATTATGAAACACTCAAAGGGACATATGTGTGTATGTATGGGTTTAGAAATCTTTTTTATCCAGAGATAAAAAAGTGCTTTTTTAACACAGCACATAGTAGGGGATTAGTAAAAGTTTAATTAAGAATCACACTTTTTTAGGGCTAGAAGGACCCTTAGGGATGATCTAGCCTATTGCACCTGTTTATAGTTCCCCTTTTCAAGTGATGACACTGAGGTCCACAGAGGTTAACTGAATTGCTGGTGATTGTTCATATCCTTGCCCTGTTTTGAGAGATCTTATGAAAAACAAACTTCTTGTATTTTTATATGGATGTCTTTTGAGGACTTACCTTATGGGCTACTAGATGGCTATCCGAGGAGTATCCCCATAAGAACTCTATTTTTGGCTTTTTTAGCACTTCATTTGTTTGCTTCAAATATCATAGATAATGAAACTTTAAGGTAGATGCTTCTTTATAACTACATTTTAACTTATCTTGTTTATGAGGACCTATAAAATAAATTTCTCAAAAAACTCAGACCTAGGGATATTTGTTATTCTTCTGAGTTACTTTGATATTACTTAATGGAAAGTAGGATTCTACTTTTTTCTTTGCCTTGGCTACTAAGGAATCTAGACTCAAATTTGTGAAATTAAACATCTTAATAGCACATAGGATGTTATAATTTTTATTTGGTAAACTAACCTAACTTGTGGCCTTATTTTATTTTTTCTACCCATTTTCCCCTCTTTATTTCTATTTTCTCCCTTCTTTATTTTTATCTTACTGAATTGTAGGTATTTTAAAGTTATATGAGATCATTTTTAATATTAAGCTTAACACTCTTCCTTGGAACTATTATTTATTTAACACCAAAACATGCTAGACATTGCCAATAGACCAACCTTAAAAGTTGTGGTAAGACAGGTTAAAATGATAGAGAATCTACATAGTTGTCTTTTTAGTATTGAAATAAATTTTAGGGCCCTACTGGGTAGAAAAAATAGAAACGAACTCAGGGTTATTTTGAGCTCCAAGGCCTCTTGAGCTAACTGGGAAAATATAATCTTTAATACATATTATACAATATGTATTTAATAGATAAAATACAATATTCCTTAAAAATATAAGAGTGAAATTAATTCAAAATTCTCTTAAGTGGTATAGTAACCCTGGATGGGGGATCTGGGCTCAAATCTGACTTGGAAATTCTGTCGTGTTACAATTCTACTCCAGAGATGTGGATATTTGATTATCTTCTTCTGTGTGTTTTGTAGTCCTTGTTATAGCTATACATAGGGTTCTGTCCTGTCTGTATTTTAAACAAGAATTCAGTCTGCATTCAAACTAATCATTATCTTGTTAAGAAATTTTTTGTGTAGCAAATTGAAGAAGCAACTCCAAAGATTCCTTGAAAAGATAACTTCAAAATTGTGATAATTAATAATTTTTTAAAAAATGAGTTAAGGGACTAATCCTAGAAACATTCAGAATTAAGACTATAGACGTTTATGAGAATAAAAATACGTGATATTAATATTTTGTATAAAAATCTGTACATATTTGTTTTAGGTATTTGTACTCTTTTACAGGATTTGGCTTATTAAAGTAACAGATTATCCTTGTGATTCTGATTTAAAATGTATAATTGATTAAATGTTTTCTAGTTGTAAGCCAACATTTTAGTTCATGCTACTCTGAGCCCTGGTTTATCTCTTCCTCCGAGAAGTGACTGTTAGTGTAACTCAGTTATCAGTAAGCAAGTGAATGTTTAATTTCTGGGTGCTGTTTCCTTTTGTGCACAAGCTGTCTCACTTTCCCTGGATGTACTGTGCTCTTTCACACCTGTGTGTGGTTCTTCGGCCTACACATTTGTTCCAGATACCCACCACCAGTCCTCTCTCTTCTCTAGCAAGATTTTCTTTCTCTTTCTCTCTTTCTTTCTCTCTCTTTCTTCCTTCCTTCCTTCCTTCCTTCCTTCCTTCCTTCCTCCCTCCCTCCCTCCCTCCCTCCCTCCCTCCCTCCCTCCCTCCCTCCTTTCTTTCTTTCTTTCTTTCTTTCTTTCTTTCTTTCTTTCTTTCTTTCTTTCTTTCTTTCTCTCTCTCTCTCTCTCTCTTCCTTCCTTCCTTCTTTCTTTTCTTTCTTGTGTCAACTTTTATTTTAGATATAGGGGATATATGTACAGATTTGTTACATGGGAATATGGCACCAAGTAGTGAGTGCAGTACCCAATAGGTAGTTTTTAAAGTCACAACCCTGTGCCTCCCTTCCCCTGCCCCATCCTTACTCCCTTTCTCCCCTCTAGTAATACACAGTGTCTATTGTTGCCATGTTTATGTCCATGTATGCTTAGTATCTAGCTCCCACTTATAAGTGAGAACATGTGCTATTTACTTTTCTGTTCCTGAGTTAATTTGCTCAGGATGATGGCCTTCACCTCCAGTCATGTTGCTGCAAAGGACAGGATTTCATTCTTTTTTATAGCTGCATAGTATTCCATGGTGTGTATGTACCCATTTTCTTTATCCAGTCTACCATTGATGGGCACCTGGGTCGATTCTATGTCTTTGCTATGGTGAATATGGCTATGAACATATGAGCATA
Organism: Chlorocebus sabaeus; assembly: GCF_047675955.1. Taxonomy (NCBI): domain Eukaryota; kingdom Metazoa; phylum Chordata; class Mammalia; order Primates; family Cercopithecidae; genus Chlorocebus; species Chlorocebus sabaeus. Next base: position 14,603,502 of record NC_132915.1, read on the forward strand.
TGTATCTTTTTAGTATAATGATCTACTTTCCTTTGGGTATATACCCAGTAATGGGATTGCTGGGTCGAATGGTAGCTCTGTTTTAAGTTCTTTGCGAAATCTTCAAACTGCTTTCCACAGTGTCTTAACTAATTTACATTCTCATCAACAGTATCTAAGGGTTCCCTTTTTTCCACAGCCTTGTCAGCATCTGTTGTTTTTTTTTTTGACTGTTTAATAATAGCCGTTCTGATTGGTGTGGGATGATATCTCACAGAATGGCTATTGTTAAATATTATTACTTAATAATATTAATAATATTAGCAATAAGTTAAATATTATTATTAAATTGTGGTCTTGATTTATATTTCCCACATGATTCATGTGTTTGTTGACTATTTTATGTCTTCTTTTGAGATGTGTCTATTCATGTCCTTTGCCTGTTTTTTAATGGGGTTATTTGTTTTTTACTTGTCGCTTTAAGTTCCTTATAGATTCTGGATATTAGACCTTTGTCGGATGCATAGTTTACAAATATTTTCTGCCATTCTGTAGGTTGTCTGTTTACTCTGTTGATAGTTTCTTCTGCTGTGCATAAGCTCTTCAGTTTAATTAGGTACCACTTGTCAATTTTTGTTTTTGTTGCAATTGTGCAAGCAGGGTTTGTTTCAGCCTTTGTGCTGCTCTTCACTCCTGCCTGAATAAATATCTTTGACTGTCAACTGTAGAATCATGAATCCTTCAAGGACAGATCATGACTTTGGCCCAGAATCTAGTCCATAGCAGTCACTTAATACATGTTAAATTGAACTAAACTGATGAGTTTAATCAGCATAAATTAAAGATACTGACCAGCTAGATAACAGACCATTAATTACTTCACCAACTCTTACTCAGGATCCCATAACATCATAGAGAACTCTGAGAGATGTAAAAGAGAATCTAGTTCTGTCTGTTTTATATTTTTGTGTTCTATGGAGAATTCGATTTGAAGCAAGACTTCTACATCATAAAACAGCATGAAAGCCACTGATTCTTGATAAACTCCTTTATTTTTAGATGAGTAAGCTGAAGTTTTTTAAATGTAAAATAGAGATATCTGATTTCTCTCAAAAAATGAAAGGATCCACCAACACAGGTTCCCATCCTTGGAAAGTGTTAAGCTCCTGGAATCCTCTCCGGTTTGCTGCAGTCCTCACCACTCCCTATAGTTTCTCTGTTGCAAAGCTGAATATCAAGAGCAACACTCAAACCCAGAAATGCTTACTCTGGCATATCACAGTGATACACCTGGCCTTCTCACTTCATTGATGTTACTTGCCTGTCACTGAAGATAGTTAAACTTCAGGCTCTAACTTTTGCAATAGATGTATTTCTTTGAAGTATTATGGGAAAATATTGTTTACAAATCAAACTTTATCTAAAATGCATGTAGTTTGTTATTCAGAGGAATCAACTGTAAACTCTTTTGTACATCAAATAAGCACACCTGCTTATATTTCTATTGCTTTGACAAGAACTACATCTTAACTTGGCATATAATTCTGAGAGCTCAACTTGTTCTGGTAAAATTCTGCAAAAATTTCTTACTTTGATGAGCATAACATTTACTTTTCCACAGGGGAAGCTTGAGTTCAGTGTGATTGTTTTTTCTTTGCAAGCAATCTGTTTGTCTGGCTTTCTTTTCCTGCATGAATAAGATCATATCACTTATAAAATTTTTATCATGAAAATAAAACTATTGCCAAGACAGGTTTAAGGCTGAGCAGCATTAGTTTTTGCCAGGGACATGGTGAGCTCATAGAGCTGTAGACTCCAACTCTCTTTCATCCTACAAAGTTTTCCCTTTTGTACATAGTTTTATAAAAACAGTTTTACTGGCATATACATGTCATATAAAATGTACCCATGGTAAGTGATTTTTCAATGCTTTTTGGCTTCAGAAATTTTCCATCATCCCAAAATTTCCTTTGTGTTTATTTAAAGTTATTCCCTACTCCCAACCCCTAGCTCTATGCAAGCCCAAGCTAGGAATGTGCTTTTTCCAGTCATGATCTCAACCTTGGGCAAGTTGAGTTATTGGCCCTCCCTCTCCCTAATCACCAAGACCATCACCTTCACCAATGCCATTGGGCACATGTATCTCTACCACTCCAAATCAAATAGCAGCTGCCTATCGTCACAGCCTGTCCCCTGTCTGGGCAGACCTTGGTGGGTACTGAGCTGGAGGAGCCTGGGAAAAGAACTGGAGCAGCCCCGGACAAGAACGCCTCAGAATTCCATAGTTTTTACTTGAAGTTCAGCTGTTTATAAAGCATAAGTCCTTCAAGATTCTTGTTTACAGCTGTTTTTGGTAAGGGGCTTTGCTGACCTCACTCAGCCATAGCCAGAAGTCTCGCCTTTTCATATATGTTAGATCTTTTCTTCCTCAATGTTTTCTTCTTTTTTTCTCAAGAATATCAATGACCAACTGATGAGATCTTTGTGCTCTGTAGTCTGTTGCTATCTCCTTTTACCTTGTAATCTTCATCTGTTTTCTCATGGAGCTTTTCTAGTTGATCTCTGATCTCACCAATTCTGCTTTCTGGGTTGCATCCTCTGCCCTGCACTGCCTTGGAGGAGAATTTTCATTAGCTATTGCAGTGTTAGTTTCTTTACACTTGTTTAGTTCTTTACACTTGTTTTTTGTCCTTGCTATGTACCTTTGTGTGTGTGTGTGTGTGTGTGTGTGTGTGTGAGATGGAATTTCACTCTTACTGCCCAGACTGAAGTGCAATGGCATGATCTCAGCTCACTGCAACCTCCACCTCCCAGGTTCAAGTGATTCTCTTGCCTCAGCCTCCCAAGTAGCTGGAATTACAGGCACGCACCACCACACCCAGCTAAGTTTTGTATTTTTAGTAGAGATGGGGTTTCGCCATGTTGGCCAGGCTAGTTTTGAACTCCTGACCTAAGGTGATCTGCTCACCTTGGCCTCCCAAAGTGCTGGAACTACAGCCGTGAGCCCCTATCTACCTTTTTATATCAGCCTTGCACCTCAGTTACTTCTATTTCCATCAATTTTTTTCTTAATTTTGTAAAGTTATTTTCCTCTATGCTTTTGAAAATAAAAGTGCTTTCTAAATTATTTTTCTGATTCCTTAGTATTAACAAGAATAATTTCTCTCTGCATCTTTAGAGCAATAATTTCTTTCTTTGATGTTCAAATGTTGTATTTATATAATTTTCCTGATTACTCAACCTTGAATAAAGTGTGACTGTGTTCTGGTGTTTGCCAGCTGATAGGACCCACATATTCTATTTGGATTCTCTCGCTGTCCCCTAAGGTACCATCAGAGTTCCTTTTTCAGAATATAAGCTGGAAGTCAAGCAGATACCCAAGCCCCTTGCTTAAGTTGTTCATATCTGGAAGACTTTTATCCCATTCAATGCTACTCCAAAGAGGCAGGACTACTTTTCTTCCCATTACCTAGTTTTCTAACTGTGAGCCAGTGTAGTTATGACTAAAAACTTTGAATCAGCATGAAGTCTTGCTGCATTAGAGGTAGAATGTGGGGAACTTCAGCCTCTAAAGTGGATTGCTTCCTGTTTCTGTCCCCACCTGTACATGACTTGACTTCACAGGGTGCAGTACACTCACAGGATGACCAAGTTTAATGACTGGGTATTATAGGCTTCAACATCAGTCTAGTAATGAAGCACTGAGGAATTCTCAGGGAAGAATTCCTTCAGTAAAGAAGGTCCCCTTCAAGGAAATAGGTCTCTTGCATCATCATGGTAAGCCTTCCTGCCTGTGTTGCTCTCTTTCAGAGACCCATATATGAGCTCACTGAAGACATTACTTAGTACAGTCCATCTACATTACAGTTAGTACTAATTCCTCCCAGTCATTAAAAACATCATTGATTTATAGCCTTAGTTTCCACCGTTATTGTGATTTTTCCTCTATGTTGATATTTTTAAGTGGGAGGAGAAATTAGCAACCAATACAATTTTTAGTATTTGCTAAAATTGATGAAATGCTTTCATATTCAGAGAGAAGTTGTTTTCCGTGACCCTTAAGATTTTTAGCATAAATTTCAGAAAAATACATTTTCTGCTCTAGTTTATACAGTTGACCCTTGAACAACACAGATTTGAACTGTGTAGGTCCACTTATACACGGATTTTCTTCTGCCTCTGCCACCCCTGAGACAGCAAGACTAATCCCTCCTATTCCTCCTCCTCCTCAGTCTACTCAGTGTGAAGATAACAAGTGTGAAGACCTTTATAATGATCCACTTCTACTTAATGGGTAGTAAATATATTTTCTCTTCCTTATGATTTAATTAATAACTTTTTTTCTCTAGTTACTGTAAGAATACAGTAGATAATACCTATAACGTACAAAATATGTGTTAATCAACTGTTTATGTTATCATTAAGGCTTCTGCTCAATAGTAGGCTACTAATAGTTAAGTTTTTAAGGAGTTAAAAGTTGTATGTGGATTTGTGACTGTGCTGGGACTGGGGTTGGAGCCCAAGCCACCATGTTGTTCAAGGGTCAAATGTGTAGAGAGTAATATTTTGGAAGAATGCGTGTTAGAACAGTGAATCTCCTATCTTTGTGTACAGTGCTTCTCAAACGTGAATGTGTGCATGCATCCTCTGGGATCCTGTTAAGAGGCATATCCTGCTTGTCTAACAAGCTCCTTACTCTTAGGATAAGGAAGGTGGCAGAAGAGCTGGGTTGCTGTGTCCAGTCATTCTTGTTATGATTGCCATTCAATTCAGGAAGACACAAACTGGAAAAATTCTGCAACGCTGCCATTTCCAGACTTCCAGAGAGCCTGGTGTTTTGTGACCCCTGCTCCCAAAGCAGAAACTGTCACCAAATGATTGCTCTGTCAATAATTGTGTGTCATTTCATGTTCAAATACTCGTGGCCCTTTTTTTTTTTTTTTTTTTTTCCTGAATCTGGGAGGAGACTATTAGAGTAAGGAGGTGGTAACCACAGATAAGTCTTATCATTTTCATGACAGTAATCGTAAGTTTTTATTTTTTATAAAGCTTCTAAGGGTTTGAAGTGGGGTTTGTTTATAGCAGGTGACATCTTAAACATTCACAGACAGTCCTTTGAGGCCTTGGCTACAGCAAGAGGTCTCAAAGCTCCACGAGGGGATTTATGAAACGAATACAGCTGTCTTTCAAATAGGAAAATAGCCAAGTGTGTGTTTGGGGCTATGGGAAAAGACAGTGAGTGATCTGCTTTTAAGGAAGTGGTTCTGCTCTAGAAGAGCTGACTTGATGCTTTCACATTCAGTAAAAATGCTCCTATTGATTTGCAAGATATGTTGTGTTTTCTACACCTCAAAATAGATTCCATTATAATCCTTGTTTGCAAATTAGGGCATTTTTATGGTGTTAAGTTTAAATCAGAATTAATTTTCAGAATAAGATTGCTTTTATCCTCTTGTCTGCTTGACAGCATGATTACTTCCTTATTCTAATATTTTCTTTAGGGAACTGTTTTCATTGTTGACAATTTCAGTTTATGGGTTATGTTGTGGCTAAGAATTGCAAAGCATTTAGTTGGAAATATCTAAAAAGTAAATTTGGGACCTCGCTTAAAAGAAAGATAATAGTGGCGTTTTCAGTAATAGTGCCATCTGAAACTAGCCTGCTGGGATTATTTGGACAACAGATTCAGACACAAAAGCAACATACCAAGGATGTTTTAGACCTTAGATGTTTGGAAAAAGCAGATTAACATAAGTACCACCAACGTCAATTCTGTAGACTTGGACAAATCATCGCTGTGGTTATTTAATTTTTCTTACTCTCTAGTATTTGCAAAGTATCTAAAAATTAAATTGTATCTATATCTTAAAATAGATTAGCTCCTTCTGAGGGTAAAGTTCAAGTTTTGTATATCCTCTATAAGGAAGTCAATCTTTTAAGAATCTTTTATCTTTCTCTTTAAGAAACATAATTTGTTGAGAGCTTAACTCACATCCATCTCTCCCTTCCTTCTACCTCCCTCCTGCCTCTGAGCATTTACTGCTTTCCAGTCATTGTTTTTTTCAATCCCTTCATGTATAAAAATCACTTGTGGCTGATCTACCACTCCCTACTGAATGCCCAGTCTCCTGTCTCTGCCTAATCCCAGACTCTGCCTGAATAACTTTTTCATGCCTTTCCGTATCATTCTGATAAAAGGACTTTGAGTGGCTCCCTGCCCCAGCCGACCTAGCTTCTGACTTCGTTCAGCACACCTTTTGATAATTATTTCTAGCACTCTATTTTTCTTATTCCCAGCATGAACCCATCTGCTGTTGTCTTGCTGCCTCTAGCTCTTTCTTCTTCTATGTCAGCCTTTACCATTGTCCTGCGTTCTGTATGCTAAATGATGTCCTACGTTTTTCAAGATTAACTTTTAATACAGATATTTCACAACTTTTAACTCTCTTCTCCAAATTAACCAGTTTTTATGATTATTATCTTTTTATTACATACTTACTATCTTACTTACTCATTTTGCATCCCATGACTATGTTCTTTTTTAATATCTACTATCAGGTTCAGTCCATAAACCAACAATCCCCAAAGAGTATTTTGCTACATAAAAATAGGAATACTAATTAATACCACAGACTGGAGAATACCAATATAAGGCAATTATATGTAGGCAAAGCTGTATGTGTTTAAAGAGATGAAAGAAGGAAGAATTGTTTAATATAGGCTGTTACAGAAATAGGATAACATTTCAGTAAAACAATCAAGGTGAATTCCTACTTGATTGTGTTTCATAATTAATCTATATGGAATAAAGAATTACATATAAAAATCTCACCCAATTATAATAAAAACTGACAAAGAATAGAACATTTGCTCAATATGTGGAAGAAGAATAACTTTTTCATTTTTGAAGAAGTAAAAGAAATTGTTAAAGGATGATTGACAGCTTCAAAAATAGACATGTTTAAACATTTTATATAATTAAAGAAACCCAAGGGACTGACATAGTTAACATTTTAAAAATGTTATACCCATAAAGAAAACACCTCAAATTTAAAGGATAAATAAAGTGTAAGCTCTGCAAGGAAAAACCATTTTCTTGTATTTCACACATAGTAGATAGATAATACGAATGATTAAATGAGTAAGGGGGAACAAATAGAAAGCACACTTTTAAAAGCTTGTCATTGCAAGAATATGTGAAATAAACTCTGGACAGCTCAAACATGCCAAATGAAAACATTGTTAATTTATACCATACGATACCAGTGAGGTTGTAGTGGAATTGGCACACATTTCTTGCAGTGGTTCTTTAAATTGGTTTGTATCTTTTGGAAGATAATATGGTAATTTGTCATAAGAGCTAATAATCCCCTATGCATAAGTTTATCTTCATGAAGTAACCAAGGTTAAATAGGTCATATGTACACATTAAATGATATAAATATGTAACATTTCCATATTCGGTATCTATTTCTACATTAAACGTGTTCAATCTAACTTTATCTGCAATACTATTAGGGGAGTGGTTATATGCATTTTCGATTTGCACAAAGGTATGCTATGAAACCATGCAAATAATATAAATTCTAAAGATGTGTGAAGACTGTTTCTTAAGTAAAAACGGAATGCAAATTATCATATGATTGTAACTGTAAACAATTCCGTAAGTTCATAGAAGACAATACGCATACATGCAGAAATAAAAGCAGTTTTATGAGGGTGGTAGACATATGGACTTACTGTTATTGTTTTTATATATTTTTAATATTATAGCTTTAATTACAATACACAAAGCAGTCCCTCTACTATATATCATGTATATGTATATACATATATACATATATGCAAATATTATTTACATTCTCATAAGCCTGGTAAAGCTATTGTTCTCCCAAGGAAACTGTAATAATTACTTATTGACTAATAGACTTTTCACTAACAGCATTGATACACTTGCTACTGAATATTTACAAGAGAATGGGAAGTGCAGTTTTAACTAAGGGTCAAGGGGAGCAATTTTTTTGAAGAAATCCTTGGAAGAAATTATTTTGAAGCCTATTCTCCTCTAACATACCTGTGAAGTATGAAGCAGGTATTGGTTCCTGCATACAGAGAATGGGGCTTGGAGACATTCAGGTTGTGTTTGCATCAACAACAGATGGGACCATTTTCAAGTGGATTGACTGGTGATTATCCATCAGTTGATAATTTTCAACATTGAAAATATCAACTGTACTTATTTTTATGTCTTGGATTTATGGGTGGCTTTAAAAATAGTTGGTTTATTGAGACATAAATTACATACTATAAAACTCACCCTTTTAAAGTGTGCAATTCAGCATTTTTTAAAAATGTATTTTTTTAATTGTAAGTTCTAGGGAACATGTGCACAATGTGCAGGTTTGTTACATATGTATACATGTGCCATGTTGGTGTGCTGCACCCATTACTCGTCATTTACATTAGGTGTATCTCCTAATGCTATCCCTCCCCCTTCCCCCCACTTCACAACAGACCCTGGTGTGTGATGTTCCCCGCCCTGTGTCCAAGTGTTCTCATTGTTCAGTTCCCATCTATGAGTGAGAACATGCAGTATTTGGTTTTCTGTCCTTGTGATAGTTTGCTCAGAATGATGGTTTCCAGCTTCATCTATGCATTTTTAGTATATTCAGAGTTGTGCAACCATCAGCACTATCTAATTTTGGAATATTTTCACTACCCCAAAGAAACCCTGTACCCCCTAGCAGTTACTTCCCATTACCCCTCTCCCCAGTTCCTAACAATCATGAATCTACTTTCTGTCCGTATGAATTTCCCTAATCAGGACGTTTCGTGTAAGTGAAATCATACAGTATGTGGCCTTCTGTGTCTGTCTTCTTTCATTTAGCCTAAGGTTTTCAAAGTTCATCCATACTGTAGCATGCATCAGTACTTCATTCCTTTTTATGGCTGAATATTTTCATTATATAGAGATACCATTGGTGGATGGACATTTGGGTTGTTTCTACATTTTGGTGGTTGTGAAAATGCTGCTACAAGCATTTATGTACAAGTTTTTGTGTAGACATGTGTTTATTTTCAATGCTCTTGGGTGTACCCTTAGAAGTGGAATTGCTGGGTCATATGATAACTCTGTGTTTAATATTTTGAGGAACCGCTAGACCATTTTCTGAAGCAGCTGGCACTAGTTTGTAACACCACTGCAAGTGGCTCTTACTTTCTTCTTTTGTTTACTTATTCTTCTGTAACAGACATATATTAATAATTAGAAGTAATTTTTAAAAATCTATGAGCTCCAATCTGTGGGTAACAACCCTGGTGTAATGAGGTTTTATTTCATTTGGTACCATCTCTGTCTTTAAACTGAAAAAAGGCCCTGTCTTATATGAGATTATATATATATATATATATATATATACTATTGTGATCAAAGAGGAACAAATTCTTTGTTGGGGGAAAGAATCTGTTCACAATCAGTGTGATCAAATGAGAAAGCTCTTTGGTAAAAGGTGTGGACTAAATGTTCTTCATAGGATTTTCTGGACAGGGCATGAGTTTCTATACCATGTATTCTCTGTTACACTTCTCTGTGAAAGTACAATAAAAGCGCCTCTGCCGGTCAGGTGGCTGAGAGGAGGGAGGGAGAGAAGAGGGATCAGAAAGCCTGGATGTAAGTGGGAAAATTTCATTTCAGTACATTTGATGTATACCTATGGATGTTAATATTGATGTCTGTACAGATATCTACATGTATGTCTATGTGTATACCCATACCTATATTGATATCTGTTCATGTTGACTATCATAATTTGGACTAGTGCAGAATCCTGAAGTGATTTGCTTTGATAAATAGATAAGTGTGATCTCTATGTAAAAGAATACCTCTGAATTACATGGGAGAACTGAAATAAATAAGCATTGGTTTCTTATCTGTCATAATTACTGTGTATATGATGAATTGGTGGAACTCAATTTTTGTGAGTTTTAGAGTTCATTGAGAGCACCATTCTGAGCCATATTGGAACCTCAGGGAAAGGGGAAAATCAGTATTATTGATAAATTTTTATTGAAAGTTTTGATCTTTTGTTAATCATAGATTTTGTTTGAATTATTCTGATTTTTAAAAATGATTGCATTAAATATTATTTAACTTGGTTACTGAGATTTTCGGTGTCCTTTTAAATTTGCACTGATGGGGAGTGCCTCATTGTCTTCATACCAGTCCTAGCTCTAACTTGAACTGGACTTTAGGTAAAGGGGCTAGAAAACAGAGTGGCATTTTATTTGTGGAGAAACTGAGTCATAGGTTAGATCATTTGACGTATTCATGTAGTGACTAATTGGGAATCAGATGAGTAACTCCTCACTCCTGTTCTTTTATCAAATCAGTAAGTGATACTCCCTTGTTATATATTTACTAAGGTTTGACTCCTTTAGCTTAATTACCATTTCACATATTTGATTTTAAAAATGAACTATTTCTACATTTTTCAATATTGTCTCTGGTTTTTAAACAACTAAACATTGAGCAAAATTTTCCTAATCACTAGTGGTGGAGTCCTTTTCCTTGGTCTTCCAGAATTTTCTGGACAGGAGAAGTACTCTATTTTAAAGCCAGGTAAGGAACTGATATTAACTGAAGTGGAGTTTTCTGCGTAATTCTTTCATTCCGCTCAAAGAGATTAGGGACAAAATCTCTCTCTCTTTCTTTTTTCTTAGAGCTTTTCAGTTTGAAAATAAGATAGTCAGAAGGGCCAGAGGATTATGAAAATTTCAGTGCATTGAAATGTTTGTTAAACCCATTGGAAGAACAGTACATCCTGGAACTATTATTGGCAAAGCAAATAGTGAGTGACATTCAGAGTTTATGCTGTTTGCTCTGTGATACTGCTGGAATGAGTTTATGTCACACACAGGAGTTATCAAGTGGTGGCTCTTTCTGGGCTGGCCAATAGCTGTTTGTTCTTCAATTTATTACCATGGTAAAGTAAAATCTTCATTATCTTTAGCTCAGATCACTGGAAAGAGAGAAATCTACAAATGAGAAGAGAGCATTAATTTAGCCCAGAGTTTTCCAAAGTTACCCCTTGGTAATAGCTATAGAAATAGTTGCTTGGGGAGATAAATTGGGAAGTGCTGCATAATAATGTCAGTCTTGGAGATGAACATGCTCATTCGCAAATGAAAGGCTCTGAAAAAATCCTGAAGGGGAAAGCAAAAATCTATAGAGTTTGGTTTAATCTAGTTTTGCCCAAATTTTGTTATGAGACCTCTTAGTATTGTTGTGAAACTAATTGCCCCAAAATTTAGAGGCATAAGACAATAATCACTTAATATCTCCTAGAGTGTCCATGGGTCAGGAATCTTGGAGGGATTCACCTGTCTGCTTCTTCTGGTTTAGGATGCGTCAAGCATTGTAGTTAGGAGGTTAGGAGGTGGTTGTCCAAAACAACAAGTGGCGAGAGCCACTGGAGACTTGCTGGTCATCTCTTTTCCTGCCATGTTAGAGCTTTTTCTTGTAGCTTCTCTATGTAGGCTAGATTAGGTTTCTTCACAGCATGGCTTTCTCCAGGTAGGAGTATTAGCTGGTAGCTCTGAGTTCTGATGCCAGTATGGCAACTCACCAAGTAGAAGCTGCCATGACTCTCATGACATAATCTTGGAAGTTATGCAGTGCTACTTTCATTGTATTCTGTTATTACAAGTGGTCACAAGCCCACCCAGGTTTAAGAACAGGGGAATTCAATTCTACATCTTGTTGAGGGAGTAATAAAGTTCTAGAAGAACATGTAGGATGGGAAATAGTGTTGTTATTAATACCATCTTTGGAAAATGTGTTCTATCACCAAACCTTCTTTTTAAATTTAATATTGGTTCTATGAAACATACTTTGGGAATGTTGTTTTAGACCATTATTACCAGAGTTGTCTCCATGTAGAAAGATGAACTGATCAAAAAGATTTGTCTTTACAAACTCTGGAGACATCCATATATGCAAGGCACAAAGGGATGATTTGGCTTGACTATATTAAAAGGTACCATTATTTTAAATCCTATAGCTTAGAGTATACCCTTTTAGATGTTTAGTTTTCATGGATCAGAGAGAGTTAATGCTGTAACTCCTACATCAGTGCCAGTGACAAAACCAGGTTGTGTGGAGTCTCTTGGCATTTATGTATCTAGACTAGAAGAGATTTAGACATGATCCACTGCAATCCAGAATGGCTCTGGAAAATCTTGGCCAAGTGAGATGAGCCCTTATCAAATTGAATGGCTTCTTGGTAGCGTAGCCACGTTTTGAGAGAGTTGTCAATAAGCTTTCTATTTTTGAGATTATGGTTCAGTGTGATGAGCTGTCTTCTAACCCTCTAGCTTTCATATGTTGAAAATCTAGTACACAGTGTTAGAGGTTACCTCCTGCTGGGTGACACCATCCTCAAGTCAGCCTTTTGGATAAATTGTTTCCTTTTAATCCAACAATACTCCTCCTCTTCTCTAACAACCTATCTCATATATTTTTTTGTCCTCAGATGCAAAATAATTTATTTTCTCTGTTATTGGCATTTATGTAATGCCATGTACAGTATTTGTTTCCTGCAACATTTCTATAATTGCTTATTGGTCACATGACTTTTTTGTCCATTTAAAATATTTTATACATAGATGATCCTGTCATTTGTGAACAAGTCCTGTTTGAATAAATGCCCTAGGGTCAGAGTTAGAAAGGACCCAGGAGATCACATTGTCTGATTGTTTCATTTTTTTTTTTTTCAGATGAGGAACTAGGAGCTAGAGGTAGAGTGTTATAGAAACATCACACTGCTAGCTAGTGTTAGAGCTAAAACCAGAACCTAAAACTTAGGATGCCAGTCTAGGACACCTGTTCAGTGCCTTGCACATGGTAAGCTTTCAACAAATATTAGGTGACAAGATGATTTAGTCCCTTTTATTCTTGAATGGTCCTGCCAGCTTTGCAGGAACTAGGACGACCTGGGTATTTGCTCTTTGTCAGTGTTTTGTAGCACTTATACACATTACTTATCACCCTGTGTAATTGTAAGCTGTCTGGGTTGGATATTGGTTTCCTTTCATGAGACTGTGAGTCACTGAAGACAAGAACATTATACTTGTTTCCTTGTCTGCTGACTGCTTGGCTCAGTGCTTAACACGCAGCAGGCACTCAATAAGTATTGAACAAATGATTGATTGAATGAATGAATAAAAGCTAGTGTGTTGCTCCCATGTGAGTCAGATGGTTTCAATACTGTGTCAGTGTTGTATTTAACAAATTGATTCTCAGGAGAAAATGTGGTTTTATTCTGCTGAATAGAAAATTACAAAAGATTTGTCCAAACCCATAGAATGTACAGCACCAAGAGTGAACCATAGTGTGAACTATGGACTTTGGTGATAATGATGTGTCCATGTAGGTTCATCACTTTTAACAGATGTGCAATTCTGGTGTGGGGTGTTGATAACTGGGGAGGCTATGAACATGTAGGGGCTAAGGGTTTCTGTAAAGTCTCTAGACCTTCCACCCACTCAATTTTGCTGTGAAACTAAAACTGCTCGAAAAATGATAAAGTCTTAAAGAAATTATACAAGGATAGATTACAAAGTATTTTAAAAGATGGGATTATCCAGAAAAGTCATTTAGGTATCTCAGGTTCAGGGGTAAAGTGGGAAAGAGAAAGACTGACTTCAAGAATGTGAGCTCTAAAGAATGTCGCCTCTGAACATGGAACTCATTCTGCCTTTCTTCACTTTGTATTACCAAGACAACTGGCTTTTCCGAGCCAAAATCTACCAAGCCTTTTGGTGACGTTAAAGCATTTGGTCACACCATGCCTTGGAACCTCATGGATACAGCAGACGTATACTGCAGAATCATTCCTATAACAAAATGAAATCTATTATGTACCTAAGGATGTGTTGTTTCCTTGTGTTGCATATTTCTTTTAAGGCAACCTGTTTTGATGGTTGTATGGTGCTTTTGGCAGAAATTAAAACCAGTGCTGTAGCCTTTGGCTCTCATCTGCGACTCTACTTGGAGAGTTCAGAGTGTGAGCAAATATCCAGGATGTGAGGAGAAGGCATTGAACTGGGTAGAATTTTTCAGTGGCTTCAATGGCTACCTAGATATTTTTCCTCATCCTGTATGTTCTCCATAAATGCTTATTTTCAGGTTAAGCCCAGCCTAAGGAGGAGACACACTCTAAAACTAATGATCAAGTTTCTATTTAATATCATACTCCTGTATCAAGTTTTGACTTAAACAGGAAGAGTACAATTCTGTTAGAAATAAATACTACCTATAGATAACAAAAACTTAAAGCAGTAATTGGTTAATTTTAATTGACTTTAAATAAAACTACTTAGATTCTTTCTCACACTAGTGATGGCCCTTTTTTTTTTTTGAGACAGAATCTTGCTCTGTTACCCAGGCTGGAGTGCAGTGGTGCGATCTCAGTGCACTGCAAGCTCCGCCTCCCGGGTTCACACCATTCTCCTGCCTCAGCCTCTCAAGTAGCTGGGACCACAGGTGCCCGCCACCACGCCTGGCTACTTTTTTGTATTTTTAGTAGAGACGGGGTTTCACTGTGTTAGCCAGGATGGTCCCAACCTCCTGACCTCATGATCCACCCACTTCAGCCTCCCAAAGTTAGTGATGGACTTTTATTGATTTCTATTGCAGAACCATTTTGGCCCCAAAGGCACTATTTGAAAGTCATCTGACAAAGGAATATACAGTTTATGACAGAAGATAAATGGAATTTTTATTCTTTGTTTTTGTTTAAAGATAACTGACCTATATGGGGATAAAATTAATTGATTTGAACACTTTTCTCTGAATATCTATAGGCATCATGCTCTTTAGTGAAATATTGATTAACAAATTGCCAGTGTATTAATGCAGGATTTTTCGTGATCACTTTGTCAACTAGAAACCTCTGCTGGCTGTATCTCTGCCTGGGCCTTGCTCAGCCATGCTACCTGCCCCGGGGGGGCCCGCCCACTCAGCCTGCCTGGGCTGTGCCTGGCTTGTGCACTGGTTCAGCCTGTGGCTGGGCCGGATGTGCCCCAGCCCACTTGTGTTATAGCTCATACCCACAGTTAGTGGTTCCTGAGTTCTTGTCCTGTGTCCGGGAAGAATGAAGAGATTTCATTCTTCACCCTGACAATTGAAGGGTGAGAGGACAAAGAAGAATTTTATTGAGTGATGGAACAGTTCTCAGTGGAGAGAGGACACAGGGGTGGCCCCCCACCCAAAATTGGGTGGTTTCTTCCCCAGTGCATCTGGGTCCAGGGTTTTTATGGGCTCAGAATGGGGGACTGCATGCCGATTGGTTTGTGAGTATGCAAAAAAAGGCTAAAACAAAGGTACCACTCAAAGGTGGGCACGACAGTGTAGAAATCCAATTAGGAAAGGGTAGATATATGTGAAACAGGTGAAGGATGGGGACCAATCAGAGGAAAGCTACTAAATGGGTAGAAAGTTTTCAATCCGGTCTGAGGATTTACCCAGGACTGTCTTGAGCTTGAAGATAGGTTTCACCAGGGACCTGCCCCATCTGCCTAGGCATTTGACTGCCTCCTGCCATTGTCACTACGAAGTTCAAGGAACAAAGTAACATGGAATAAAAACTATAATATTGAAGCCATCATTATTATTTTTAAAGAAGAGTTGCTAAGAATTGCTAAGATGCTTCATAATTCAAGCAGTATGTCCTTCCATAAGTTATAGAGTAGAAGTGGAAATTGGATATCATTCAAATAGTTTTTGCAAAAAAAAAAAAAAAAAGAAAAGGAAAAAAGAAAAAGCTCCTTTGTAGTAGCAGGTGTTTCCTGGCTCTGTTTCTTGAGTTTTAGATCAAAGAATAGGAACAAATATAATCTCATCTAAGAAATATGGGAAATATTGTCCATCAGTAGCAGGTTTGATCGTTGTTGAAATGCATGAAGAATTAGGAAAATCATCCCTAATTGGTTTTGGCATCAATGGCTACTGCAGGTTGTGGGGTATGCATCTAGGTAGACTCGCCAGGTTTCCCACATCCTTGTGGTTAATATCCTGTTTCAGAGCTCCTAGCAGACAAAGGATTGCCTGTCCCACCCGAGGACCCAGGACTAGGGATGTAACTAACCCCATCTGTGGCGCTTTGGAAATAAAGCTCTCTTTCTTGTTCCCAGTCTCTTGTTTTGTTTTTGTTCCCGCCTTTTCTTTTTCCACTCTTACTGGCAGCACATATGTGACACTTTCATTCACATTACTAGAATTGTTCTGCTTGGGATCTCAGTTTCTCAATCTCATTCTCTCTCTTTGAGCCATTTTCTTTTTTTCTTTCTCTTCAACTTTCCTTTCCCAGCTTATCCTAATAGAAGGATAGCTAAAGTTTCAACTATGGGCTCCTGGGGACTGTAAATAAAATTCAAGAGATCTGCAAACATGGATAGGAAAAAAACACATATATTTTTACTTCTGTCCTACAGAAAAAAAGCATCACCTTCTACCGTGACCATAGGCAACCAATCATCTTGTATTAGCAAAACTTGTGACTGGTCACCAATAGAAATCACAGTTAGTTTAATTTAACATTATCGTTGTTGCAGAGTCTCAAAATGTAGTTTATGCTTATCAGTACTTCAAAACTATGGTAGTCACTGGATTAGTGGCTAGCTCATATTATTTACTGCATTAAAGAAGCATATATATTACTATATCACAGATTATTTTTTAAACTTTTGGTAATGGTAGATGAAGATAATAGGTTTTCTTTACAATCTATGTGTTGTATTTTATTCACTTAGAAATATTATTCTGATATAGGTCCATAGGCATTACCAATCTGCTAAAGCAGTCCAGAGCATAAAAAGGTCTAAAACTTTTCTGCAAAACAAGCAGGGCTGGGAATCCATTGTCTGTTTCTGTGTCTTTCTGGCCCATAATAGCCCTAGTAACTTAAAAAAAAGTAATATGATATATTAAAAGAAAATTATGTTTTTGATAATAAAATTGTGTTTTTAATAAAATTATATTTAATTAAAATATATTGCACATGATGCTTTGGTGCTGATAGTCAACAGAGAATGTCTGGCAGTGTTGGTTATTTGAATTCTAGAAGATTGCAAGCTGCCATACAGGGCAGTAGGTAGGTACTGAGAGTCCTCCTAGATAGGTACTGAGAGTCCTCCCAGGGAAAGTGCAAAGCTGTAGATAATGCGCCAACCTTAGTCTTGACTGCCTGAAGCAGTAATAGGAATGAAAATCAAGAGCTCTATCTGAGGCATGGGAAGCTATACTCACAATTGTCTGTCCTCTTAATAATCACCTTCAAGGGAAAACCTGTAAGGTAGCTTTCTGAGTCTGCTTGGGCTACTATAATAAAATACTATAGACTGGGTAGCTTGAAAAGCAAAAATTTATTTCTAATAATTCTGGAGGCTAGGAAGTCCAAGATCAAAGTGAAGGCTGATTTGGTTCCAGATGAGGGCTGTCTTTTGGGCTTGCAAACAGCCACCTTCTTGCTGCATTCTCGCATGATAAAGAGAGAGAGAGCTCTGGTATCTCTTCTTACAAGGGCACTAATCTTATCATAAGGACTTCACCTCTTCATGACCTAATTACCTCCTAAAGGCTCTACTTCCTAGTACCATCACATTGGGGTTAGGGTTCAACATAAGAATTTTGGGGCACAGAAACTTTTACTCCATAGCAATAGGTTACATATTATTCTCCTTTTATATATAAGGAAACAAAGGATATGAATGCTAAGTAATGTGCCTAGGCCACATAGCTCTTCAGTGGGAGGCCCAGGATAAATCCAGTTCCACAGGCATCCAGATTCCAGCTTCGCCCCTGCTAAACCAGCGTTTCTGAGCTGTACCTTCACAGCTCCGGTTCATGGATCTCAACACATGCTGTGTGAAAAATTCAATCAGAGGTCAGAGAAACTTGAGAAACTTTGGGTTGAGCAAAACTAAATGTTTTCTTTTACCACAGGACTTCTCAGAGGCTTTAATATGTCAATGGACACAGTGACTCTCCAGTGGAAGATGTACCATCTGCAACTTTTTCAGACCTTATCTGTGTGTGCAGCTACTGCTCCTGGACCATCTGTTCACAGAGCTTGGGGTCCTACTGTTAGTCTTTCTTATAAGGGACTAAAGAATCAAAAATAATTTCATTAACCATGTTTGCTTACCTATTCCCCACACTGTTGCAAAAGGGGAGTGGTGGATTTCAGAATGATATATGACAAAATAACAATTTTAAGGAAGAAAACTGGGAAGAATGAGAAAATAAATTCAGAAAAAATTAGCCAATCGTGAGATACCTGTGCAGTTATTAGATGTGGGAAGCCAGTGATATCTTACTGGTGCTGTAACTAACTGCCATATTCTGAATGGCTTAAAACAACACAAATTTATTATATTAAGGTTCTGGAGCTCTGAGTCCCAAATCCGTGTCAGTGGGCTAAAAATCAAGGTGCTGACAGGGCTGTGATCCTTCTGGAAGCACTAGAGGAGAATCTGTTTTCTTGCCTTGTCCAGTTTCTGGACGGTCCTGCCTCTGTGGGTGAGATGTGCCTTGTCCACTGTTTCTGTAACCTGGCTGGTGATGTGCGGAAGAGAGCCCAGCTGAAGTAGCGCGCAATCAGTGCTACACCGGTATACCAGGAAACTGGCTCTCCCCGCAACCGCGCTGCCCCTCCATCAAAAAAGCCAAACAAAACTCCAACAAAACAAAACATCAGGCCTTATTTGTAGAATCTGCCAATTTGCTGAAGTGTAAATACTTCTATCCTTGCTGATTTCACACTCCTGGTGTGACATCATTGAGCAGGCAGCAAGGAAGAGAAGCAATTGACGACGCTATCACACGACTGTTTGTAATCTTTTCATAACGCCTGGGCTTGGTTTTTGGTTCTAGGTTTTGCTAATGGCCTGTTGCAGGGGTTTTTTTCTAACTGCCTCTGGGGTTGGAATGCATCCTAGAGTTCAGCATGGATCTGTGCCACCTTTGCTTTTTGTCTGAGACTGTTAGATCTGTTGTTCTCTTCCTCTCTTCCACTTTTCCCCATATATGTTTTTCAAAGCTGTCTAGTCAGAGAAAAGAAAGAGATAATCGTTCAGTTTGTTTCTCTCCAGTTTTGCATAACAATTGATACGTTTCAGAATTTTACTGATTCACAATAGGGCTTGGGGAGGGAGAGGTTAGTCTGGAGTCCCCAGATACCAAGTTGCTTCTCTCTGAGCGAGAATCGTCAGTTTGTATATAGTATTGTATCTTCAAGGAGGGAGAAACTGCGGCAGCTTTATTTACCATCTTAACTCTGAAATCTCACCAGTAAGCATTTCTGACTAATTTATAGAAGAGCTACAGCCTTCACAGATATTCTCATTTATATTCAGGTAACATCCCAGAGGAAGGGTTGGGCCATTTAATATGCCGTAGATTAGTATTAAATTTGGTCAAAAGACTGAATTCTCCTGAAAAAATTTTAAACAGAATTACCGTATGATCCAACATTTCTACTTCTGGGTATAATACCCCAAAGAATTAAAGACAGGAACTTGAACAGATATTTGTACACCCATGTTCATAGCAGCATTATTCACAATAGCCAAAAGATAGAAGCAACTCAAGGGTCCATCAACAGATGAATGGAGAAACGAAATGTGGTATATACCTACAATGGAATATTATTCAGCCTTAAAAAGTAAGGAAATTCGCACACATGCTACAACATGGATGAACCTTGAAGACATTATGCAAATGAAATAAACCAGTCACAAAAGGACGACTACTGTATGATTCCACTGACGTGAGGTACCTAGAGTAGTCAAATTCACAAGACGAAAAGTAGAATGGTGTTTGCCAAGGCTAAGGGAGAGTTAGTGTTCCATGGATACAGAGTTTCAGTTTGGAATTATGAAAAGTTCCGGAGATGGATGGTGGTGATAGCTGCACAACAGTGTGATTGCACTTAATGCCACTGAACTGTACACTTAAAAATAGTAAAAATGATAAATTCTATGTCACATACATGTTACCGCAATAAACAAAAAAGGACTCTGTTCTCGCTGTTATGTTGATAGTGTGGAAGCCTGATGAGTTAAAGAGCCTCAGGAACCAGCCTGTAGACTGAGGAAGTCAGATTTATTGACTTGAAATAGCAGAGGGTGGGGTGGGGGCGCTCCAGAAGACCCGAGGTGCACGGCTCCGTGGGAAGGAGGAGGGAAGCATCTCTTGGAGGGTTTGCGCTCCTTGTGAATGATTCTGAGAATGGGCTGAAGAACCAGATCAATGCTGGATCTTTTGCTGTTTCTGAAGTGAGATTAGAAGTGAGGATTAACCAGAGAAGGGTGCTGTATGAGACATGGGCAATTCGACTCCTGGGTATGTATCCCCGGTGTTAGATGGGAACAGCACGGCGGGTCTCCCCAGCGTTAGATGGGAACAGCAAGGTGGGTCTGGAGCATCACTGGTAAGAAAGCAGTAGTCACCTACAGAGGGAATCTTTAGGACATCTTGTAGATAGGCATGACCTTGGGAGAATGCCCTTCCTGTTATGCAGTCTCTTGGCTGCCCCCTGGTTTTTGTTTTGTTTTGTTTTGTTTTTTTTTGATGGAGTCTTGCTCTGTCGCCCAGGCCCAAGTGCAGTGGCGCAATCTGGGCCCACTGCAATCTCCGCCACCTGGATTCAAGTGATTCTCCTGCCTCAGCCTCCCAAGTAGCTGCGATTACAGGCGCCCGGCACCACACCCAGCTAATTTTTTGTCTTTTTAGTAGAGATGAGGTTTCACCATGTTGGCCAGGCTGATCTCAAACTCCTGACCTCAGGTGATCCACCTGCCTCAGCCTCCCAAATTGCTGGGATTACAGGCGTGAGCCACTGCGCCCGGCCCATTTGGTGAGTTTTGACAAGTACTTATACCTCACCCCATTCAGATAGAGAATATTGCCACTACCTAGAAAGCTGCCATGCATCTCTTCCCACTCAGTTCCCCGGAGGAAATCACTGCTATGCTTGTGCACTATAAATTGGTTTTGCCTTGCTGGCAAATAACATTATTTAGGCTATAAAATTAATACGTATTTATTAAAGAGCACTTTAAAATAACATTTAAGAAACATAATGGAGATGATAAAACATGTAAAACATTTTGTAGTCATTATTTTTACTTGTTTTCCCAATTAATTAAAAGCTCTTTATAAACATCATTTTTAATGGCTACATAATGGCTGGCTGTCTGGACAAGCTCCTATAGCACCATAATGGCTCTTGAGGCACCTCCTGCTCTCTAACGCAATCTGAGGCCCTCACAAGGAGTGGGGGGAGCCAGTACACAGGCGTGGAGGGAGACTGGCTGGCCTACAGAGAAATATACTAGCTTTAATCGCTCCGGTCATTTTCTCCCTCCTCCTCTGGCTGAGCTGCTTACACCTCGGCTGTTGGCTTCTATGGTGATTTCTCTCACTGCCTCACCCATTATCTTATTAGTTACTAAATCCCCTTTTGATTATGCCCTGATCAAAGAGATCCTGAAACATTTTTAATGAATGCTCGCTTGGTTTTAACCACACAGGAGACAAATGTGAAAAGCTACAGGGGTCCTGGGCTCACAGGGGACAAGGTCCTGTTCCATGCTAGGGCCCTTTGCAACCAACTGACAGCAGTGGACGTGAGCTGGTCCAGGGCTACGGATGTGGGTGTGCTGGCACTCGTGCAAGGAGTCTCAAGGTACCTCACCAAAATTTGCCCTGCCCTTCCCCCATTTCATTAATTGATAATAAGTTTTAAAAAATAATAAGACCTCTTATTATGTACATGGCACTTCCTAAATACTGTATCTGCATTAATTACTTTAATCTCCAGAACAACTCTACAAGGTAAGTGTGCATTCTTATTATTTTCCTCATTTTGCTGATGAGAAAACTTGGGCACAGTAATGTCAAGTGACCTGTTTAACTTCCTATCTATGGTAAGTGGGATCCCTTGTGGAAACCGAGATAATGGGATTTCAGAGTCTGATGGCCCTCTGCATTAGTTGTTTCCTGCAGAAACAAAATAGTGAGAACTTTTCTTTTTCACTTGATGTTTGGCTCTAATAGAGTCATGGTTTTGGTAGAGTCAGCTCTGTGAGTCTCAGTTCCCAACCAAGAGGGCCAGGTTCCTAAATGGTGCATGAGCCAGAGCAGGGATCAGAGTGCTTTATCACTAAAGGGCCAGGGGAATAATTCAGGCTGCAGGGCCACGCAGTCTGTCATAACTACTCAACTCTGCCTTTGTAGCAGCCATAGACGATATGTAAATAAACAAACATAATTATGTTTTAGTAAATCTTTGAATCAGATGGCAGGCTGCATATCTCAAGGGCCATCGTTTGCTGACCCCTGGTCTAGAGAAGTGCTTCTTAAAATGTAATGAGCAGCAATGTTTTTGAGAATCAGATGAAAGCAAAGGATTCCCTCCCCATAATGAGCCAACTAAACATATACCTACAACCTTTTATATTGATATCTGTGTCATAGATATCAATACACAGAAATATGTCTAGGCATATATTATATATATGCATGCCATCTGTATATGTCAACTGATATACTTTTGCGTATATTAATGTGAAATATTTACATATATTGATATATTGCCTTGAACATTTATTTTCTTCAGAAAAAACAGAATATAATTCAATCTTTACAAATAATTTATCTTGTAGTTTTCATGCAAGATTTAATTGCACTCCCTGACAAACTGAAATAACTAGAAATGATATAATTAAAATAGAAAGCAAAAATTAAATCTGCTCCAGAGCAACTGTAATATGAAGGCAGATTTTGAATCTGCCTTCAAAATCTTTGAAGATTGAATTGATGCTGTATCACCTTCCTTTGTTCTTAAAGGAATCAGGTCATCCTGGCAGGGTTTTCATCACTGTTACTGTCCATGTTATCAACAAAATGATTACCAATCTACATTTTTATTTTAAGGGTCATCTGAGTTGAAAGACTTCTGATTATCTTCAGACTTCAACTTGAAGAAGCACTTCCTCTAGTAAGGAAAAGTTGGCATCATCTTTGTGTCAGTCAGGAAAAGCTGGATTATGTTGTGATAATGAATAACCTCCAATTCTTAGTAGCTTGAAAGAACAAAGGTTTATTTCTTGCTTATGTCCATCTCGGATGGGTTAGAGGCTTCATTCCACAGCATTGCTATGCTTACTCCCAGGTCCATGGCTGGCAAATTCTAGGGCTAGGCAAATTCCATGACTGACACCTGTCTTGGAAGAAGGGAAATAGAATGTGGTGAGGCATGCACTAGATCACAAAGCAACTGATTATATTTCTTGACCAAAGCAATGAGCTCCATGGGATGGGGAGTTACAATCCCACCACATTTTTGGAAAGAAAGACAAAAACCAAACATTTGTGGAACAACACTCTCCATATCACAATTGACCTTCTCTAGTCGCTTTTTCCTAGAGTAGGATTGTGGCCAAAGTAGTTTTTAGTTTTCCATCTTCCTCTCTGACTGCCCAACCCCTAGGTCTGATGAAGTTGATGATAGATAATTCCTCTAGCAGTTGGCAAGGCTTCTTTCAGATTCGTTGACAGAATCTTAAAGGTCAATATATGTCAAATGCAGACAACAGTGAGTCACTGCGGGTTTTCCCTTCCAAGCAGCAAAATCAGATGTGTTGTGAAATATTACCAGCACACTTTCTTCAGAAAAAGTTTGTCCACAGGGTCCATAAGAACTGTGTAGGAAATACATTTAATGTCATTTTGAATATGTCAATGTTTTTATCACTTTTTTAAAAGGTGAAGTTTGTCTTTGAAGGTGTCTTCATCTGTAAAACAGATGAAAGCCAGGAAATAGCTACTATCGGATCTCATAAGACCCATTCACTGTCATAAAAACAGCACAGGAAAGACTCGCGCCCCCGTGATTCAGTCATCTCCCACCGGGTCCCTCCCATAGCACTTGAGAATTATGGGAGCTACAAAATGAGATTTGGGTGGGGACAGAGAGCCAAACCATATCATGGCCGCACTGAGAGATATCGATAATTTTGTCCTATTGTCTGTGTAAGGAAAGTGGTGCACCTAACAACTCCTCCATTGCTTGCTTCAAAATTGCCAATGGTGTACTTGATGTGGAGGGGAAATCTTCAGGCCAGAGCTGTTGGTTCAGTTTTCTTCCCCCACACCAAGCCATCAGGTAGGATAACCATTGGTAAAGCACATGACTTTATCAAGGGTCCTCTGATAAAGCTTTTCAATGTGAAAAGTTTCCTTATAGGATGTTTTAAAGCAAGGACTTTGTATTGAAACAACTCAAATTTTTAGTAAAGTTTCAGCCTTTGAAAATTGAGCCTTCTTGGGCCAGGTGTGGTGGCTCATGCCTGTGATCCCAGCACTTTGGGGGGCCGAGGCAGGTGGATCTCTTGAGGTCAGGAGTTTGAGACCAGCCTGGCCAACATGCTGAAACCCCGTCTCTATGGAAAATACAAAAAAAAAAAAAAAAAAAAATTAGCCCGGCATGGAGGCACGTACCTATAATCCCAGCTACTCAGGAGGCTGAGGCAGGAGAATCGCCTGAACCCAGGAGGTGGAGATTGCAGTGGGCCGAGATCACACCACTGCACTCCAGATTGGGTAACAGAGCAAGACTCCGTCTTAAAAAAAAAAAAAAGAAAAGAAAAGAAAAGGAAAAAATAAAAGAAAAAGGAAAAGAAAATATTGAGTGTCTTCTTTTTATAAAGATTTTTTACTGCTGATATAATTTGTAAGACATAGGATGCTATTTCAGCTTTTCTGACTTTGTGCATCCAGTGAGATCCAATGTGTCATATCGAAAGCACTGTGGCTTTTATGTCCTATTATATTTGGTGATAAATCTAAAATCAAATGTTATGTAAAACTCATATTTCATTTGTCAAGTTTTATTGGAGCTTGGCTTAGTGATAAGCAAAGGTAATCTCTATAATGACATAATGTCATTGTATGCTTTTCTTATTTTATCTCCCATAAGAAACTATATGACTTAATAACTTGGTGGTGATGATGGAAACTATACTTTAAATGACCACACCCAGGAATATTCCATATCCCTCATGCAGCCATCTCCCTGCATATCTCATATGGACACAACCATATGGATACAACCAAAACCTTGATAAAATAATTTGAAACGAAAATATGTTTTCTATGCAGGCAAAAAAATCAAAGCAACAGGAAAGAAATACAAGACATAAAAATATGTATTTATGCCTGACTTACTGACCCCCTCATTCGAAAGTTGATCTATAAACCAAAATTAAACTGGATTATTTACCAAAACAAAATCCCTCTTTAATTATTTTTGAGGCTATTTGAATAACTAATGAACTGCAAGGTTTGGGTATAAAGTCCTTCTTTTTAAAGGAAAACATTACTGAGATATAACTTTTTTTTTTGAAAACTTTCGGCCTTCAAGGACTCTCCATTAATGGATGCCTGAGACGATGCCATTAAAGCTTTAGTTAAAAAGCATGGAATCATGTAATAATGTTAAACGTCTAATTTACGTGTTACTTTACATTTATGCATCACCTATCAGCCTATAGAGTGGATTCTTATATCATATTTGTATTACATTATTTGGTATTTTATTAAGCACCCTTTGGAGTAGGCATCATCCACATTTGTCAGTTGAGTAAACTGAGGCCCAGAGACATTAAGTGATCTACTAACTAGCAGAAAATTACAGAAGTTAGACCTTCCAGTTTCAAGCATAGTCAAACTTGAAGCAAACATGTTGAAAACATTTCTGCCACCTCCTCCAGTTCTGCAGCATGTTTATCATAGAGAAAAGCAAATCACAAATAATTGCAGACTTTCCCCAACATGATTTGATTTCCACTGTCCTGGGCTGAAAAGGTTAATACCATGCATTTACTGTACCATTATAGAAAGATCATTAAATGACTGCATCTTCAGGAGTTATCATTCTTCCACACTTTGGGGAAAGATTTATTCACCCACTACGGTAGGACGGTCACGAGCAGATGGCACCTGCATGAAGGCACTCTACACTTACAGGATTCACAGAAGACTGATGAGATTTGACTTCTTAACCTGAAGGTTTATCAGGCTGTGGTTTGAGAAATCTTCAGATAAGGTGGCATTAGAGACCTATGTCTGGTGTCAGAGTAGTAGCTGTTGTTCCCACGCTCTGCAAGAAACATCTAGAAAGAACCTTAATGGAAAGCAATGTGGGTTTCTTTTGTATTTCGGAGGTAGAATGATCCTGAGGTTGAAAGATTTTCATTCATCTAATTTAAGTCAGCTTCTAATTTGTGGACAACCCAAAAGGAGTCTAGTAAATTTTGGCCATGGTGGAGACCAAAGTGTAGGCTCTATGCATAAACAACCCCTGGACAAATAGAACTTTTGTCCCTGTTGTACCTCAGTAACTAACTCCCTGTTGAGAGAGGCTGCCATCTTCTCTTCCACTTTTTGTTTGTTTTAAAATACATTTCCTCAAGGCTATCAGTCTGGGAAAATCTAATTGAATAATATACTACTTGTGACGATACGTTAAAAACGAAGCAAATGATGGCCCCAACATGAATTGAAGGTTGATTTATTCACAATGTAGTTTGAAGTGTCCTTACTTCAATCACTTCTCTTCCTTCTAATTTTTATGCCATAAGGCACAGAAGTAAGTTGATATTGTGTTGCTGAAGAATAGCATGGGAGATCCTAGACACTTACTTAAGACTGGGGTTAGTTTGATGCCTTAGACTTTCTACTTTATAAGAAGAAAAATATTCTACTAGATGAACCAAAGTAATTGGTCAGCTTATTATAAAGAAGAAGTGTTGAATAGATTATAATTTGCTTACAGAATGCCTATTCTTTACCCACTATGACATATTAATCATTTTTCCCTCAAATCCTTATCTTTGAAGCCGTCTTTGAGTGACAGAAAAAAAAAAGTGGGAATCACGTAAACCTGTTCATTATTTGAATTTGGGAAGTTTCTGTACTTTCTGAGCCCCAGTTACCTTATTTATAAAGTGTGGGCCATGATGATCAGGGATAGCTGTTGTGAAAATTCAGAGAGAATGTATGTAAAACCTCTAGTGACTAGTACTGAGCATGTGCTGGATAAATGCTACTTTGTTTTCTTCCAGCCTACTTTGATTACACCCTTCTCTGAATGCCTGTAGCACATACTGTTCATTCCCCAGTATTTCTATAAAGATAACCCTGTCTCCTAAACCAAGGAATAGAGCAAGAATCCCTTATATGTCTGCAGGATTTGGCACAATGTCAGAAATAATTTGGGGAAACACCATGAATCCTCCCAAAGTCAATAGCCTGTGTGCATGATAGCTTATTTGGTAGAAAAAAAAATCACCAGGGAGTGTGTGGCCCATGTCATAAAATATGCTGCAGCTGGCCAATAAAAACCTCATCAAACTGAATTCTGATTGGCAAAGTATACAAGTAGATGAAGAAGGCCAACATTTCTTAAATAAATTGGCAGCCAAGTTGTGGTTTCTCCAGATTATCTTGAATCTTTTGAATCCTGGTTCTTGAAGAATTTTGACATAAGTCAACATTAAATGGAATGATAAAACTGGGAATGAAGTCTTGGCAGGGAGTTCCAAGAGTCCCTGTAGCCATGGTTTCAAATCTTAACTACACTCACTTTGGAATATGAATGCCAATGGTTTGGTTCAAAAAAGGCACGGTATACTTTTTCTATTTCTTTGTTAAAACTGTTACTATTTAGATAGATGTGGTTTTAATTACTTTTAATGCATAGGTTTTAAAAAATAGTTGTAGCTTCTTTTAGCATTTTAGCAAATATTTTCCTCATTATTAAAAACAGCATAATTTTAATATTAGCAGTATTTATTAGCTACTTCTTAAATTTTGGACATTTAGTGATTTCCAATATTTTAAGGTAAATGCTGTCTCAATGATACTTGTTTGTTTGTTTTTGGTTGTTTGTTTCTGCACAGAGATTCCCATCTCCCTTTTTATGACTGTGTATTTAGGCTAGATTTTCCAAAGTGGATTTCTAGTTCTAATGGGAGGTGGTTGGTCGGGGTTGGGGGGAACTTAAAATCTTGATTCACATCTTCAAGTGTTGTCAAAGACTGAATTAATTTGTATTTCACCAAGAATGGAAGAGAAGAGAATGCCCATTTATCACACCCTTGCCAGTGGCTGCTCTTTTGTTGTGGGGTGGGAAACTGACCGGTGGGGACAAAGTGAACTTCAACGATTTGAGTGGGAAAAAATGTTGTGTTGTTGCATGATTGCTTTAAAACTCTTATCTTTGATTACTTGGTTTTATATTTATCTGTATGTTAGCTTTTGTATTTCTCCAATTGTAAATTTGTGTTCAAGTTCCCTTGAAGATATACTGGGTTTTGCAACAAATTTTATTCATTAACTTTAGGATAACATTCTTTACTATTTAGATATCAAGTTATTATATCAATGTTTTATTTTATTTTATTTCTTATGTGTGTGTTGAAAATTGACTTTTAAATCAATAGGAATTTTAAATATAGTGTTTTTTAAACTATAAAAACAATGCTTTTTTAATTAGAATCTACAGAATTATAGAAAAAAGATTTTAAATTGCCCATAATTCTACCACCTAGTGATAAACACAGTTTACATCTTTGTAGCTCCACTGTCTTTTCTTTATGTGTGGAAATTTAAAAAACAAAAAACAAAAAACCAAAATTATGATCCCAAGTATAGAGTTTTATATCTTTTTTTCATTGACTGCATTGACAGCATATTCACAATTGATCATTTCTGATTTATTCTCAGTTAAACATCCTTTGAAAACATACTTTTTAATGGTTACATGAAATGAATATGCCAGTTCACTAACGGATATTGGTATGGTTTCTAAATGTTTACTTTTATATGTAATAGGATGAAAAATCTTAAGATAGAGTCTTAGAGGTATAATTACTGGATTAACAGACATGAACATATATATTTTTAAATAGCTTTCTAGAAAGTAGTGAAACACTCCACCAGAATGTCAATATCACCTCATATGCTAGCATTATTGCATTATTATATAAAATTATTATTATTATTTTTTTGAGAGAGAATCTTGATCTGTCGCCCAGGCTGGAGTGCAGTGGTGCAATCTCACCTCACTGCAAGCTCCGCCTCCCGGGTTCACGCCATTCTCCTGCCTCAGCCTCCCGAGTAGCTGGGACTACAGGCACCTGCCACCACTCCCGGCTAATTTTGTGTATTTTTAGTAGAGACAGGGTTTCACCCTGTTAGCCAGGATGGTCTCGATCTCCTGACCTCGTGATCTGCCCGCCTTGGCCTCCCAAAGTGCTAAGATGACAGGTGTGAGCCACCTCGCCCAGCCACATTATTATAAATAATTCTAAATAAGAATCTGCTTATTTGATAGATTTAATTATATATTATGTTTGCTTTGCCACTGCTCTTTAATAGCAAAGTTGAACATTTATTAATACATTTATTTATCATAAGCTCATTATTTGCCACTACTCTTCTAATACATGTTCATATTCTTTTCATATTTAAATATCTCAGTTTTATTTAAGAGCTGTCAGTATAGAGAATATTAACCTCTATAACAGCTATTGCAAGTATTTTTTAATCTTGTCATTTATAGTTAAGAAATTTATGTTCAGAATTACAAAATTTGTTATTTATTAACATCCTTTATGCTTTCTTCCATTGTTTTTAGTTTAAAAGGCTTTGATACCCTAAAGTTATTTACATATTCACCCATTTTTTTCTGTTTTTCAATGTTGTTTTCTCAATTAACTCTTAAGATATTGTTCTTGGACACTAGAAATGCACAAAGAAAATATGACAATTGTATGTATTCTTTTTTCCTAACTTTATTGAAGTATAATTGACCAATAAACATTGTATATATTTAAGATGAACAGTGTGATGTTTTGATGTATGTATATATTGTGAAACAATTACCACGATCAAGCTCATAAACGTATTTATCACCTCACATAGTTACTTGTTTTTTCGTGATGAGAATGTTGAAAATCTACTTTCTTAGAAAATTTCAGGTATACAGTATATTATTATTAAACTGTAGTACCACGCTATAGTTTAGGCCTCCAAAACTTATTCACCTAAAACTGCAAGTTTATACCCTTTGAAGAATATCTCTCCATTTTTTCCGCTGTCTCAAACCCTGGTAACCACCCTTCTATTCTCTTGTGTTTATTTTTGGAAGAATTGATGTCTTGTCAACATCTGAATCCTGCACATTGTCTTCAGATTTATTTCTGTTTCATTAAGTATTTCATTGTATGCAATTTGCTGTTTAATCTATCTGTTGAGTTTTAAATGTTATTACATTGTATTCTTAGAAGTTTTCTTTTTGCTCCCTAAATCTGCCTAACCAAGTTAGATTGTTTCTTGTTACTTGCTCATACTTTCAATACTGTTATTTCTTTAGTGACATTATGCATTCTTATCTTACATTCTGCATCTAAAATTTCCAGTATCTGCAGGCTTTGTGCGTCGGAATCTGCTGCTGTTTGTTTCTCACAGTTCTTGCTTATGGTGTCATGTGGTTTGTGATTTTTTTTTCATGTAAATTCATGTTTGATGATTTTAGGGAATGCCTGGAGAACTGGGTGAATGTACATTTCTCTAGAGGGGATTTGGTTTCTCTTTTTCCTGGTTCCTGGAGCACAACTAACCCAGAATTACTGTGAAAGAAATTCTTGGGGCTTTTCAGAACAAACAGGTGGTATAAATTTAGGCCACCAACAGCGTGAGAGCCAGCTACTGATTGTGAGTAATCAGGTCAGGGAAGACAGACAATTTCTACTCTGCCTCCCTTTTGGAGGTGAACATGGTTTATTCTTTCACTGAAGAATCCATTTAAGGCTTTGGCTCTGTCTCTTCTGACTCCCCTCTTTGTGCACTCTGGGCCTCATAGCTTGTCTTCTGTGGTGCCCTTCAAATACAAAGTTTGAAACAAGTCCCCACCTTTTCATTCTAAGTGCTAGACCACGCAAATAGGCCATGCCAAGAGGTTATAATATTAGGTTTGCCAGCACTTGGCAAACATCTGTTCTCAGCCCATATGACAGGAGGTGGAGGTTGAAGAATTGGGAGAAGGAGTTTTTTTAAAAATAAATTATTAGTATACTCTGAAGGGGGAGGGAAGTGCCTGCTTGACCTCAAGCCAATTGGGAAGGGTGATAAGAACCACTAGGAAAGTTTGTTCCATGTCCCCTGTGGTTTACGGACCACAGGAACTAATGTCTGCTTCATATTCTTTTGAGTTTCTTTGGTTCCAAAATATGGTTGCTTTGCTGGTCGTCATCTTTTCATTTGAAAGGGCCACTTTGCATAGGCTGAGGCATACTAATTGCTCTGAGGCTTTAATAATTCTAATTACTAAAAATGAATACAACAGGAGTTTTGGTCATTTAATTTTCTTTAAAAATATGATTGTTTAAGTAATAAAATGCTTTTTGTTGATAAACTTATAAGAGTTGAATATCCGCATGGATCTGTGCATTCTTAGCAAACAAATTGATACAAAAAGTAGAAAATATGAACTAAAATGATATGTTTCTTCTACTTTAGAAACCGATTCATTGGAATTAGAGAGATTCAGTCTCTTATGAATCCATAAAACCTTTTAACTGTTAGGGAAAATAATTCAATCATATTGAGGGGGGAGTTTATAACGTTGCATCTGGGAGGAAATGTACATGGCTTTTGTAGAATGTGCTAAAGCTTGCACAGTGGTAGAAATGACAATTTTTGATTAACAAATTGTCAGCATGGGGCACATTCCTTCAATTTTCAGCAATTTAAATCCCAGCATTAATCAGCTTTTGTAGATGCCACCCACTGTTCATACAGCAGCTACGAAGGCAATAATGAAGAACTGTAAAATTAGCATTAGATCAGTGATCATGCTGACTGGAGTATTCTCATTTTGTGTGAAGATAGGTTTTTCTTATTATTCAGGAATTGGTCAAAACATGCCATGTCCTCATTAAATGACTTCTGCGAGTGCTTTCTTTCAGGACAATAAATGGTACTAATAAGTTGGCAGGTCTCCCACTAAGTAGACCTTTGATATATGTTTTGTGAGCACATTAACATGAAATCAGAGTTACAGAAATACAGGGAGTACTCTCTACAAATAATTGTCTTTTTCTGGAGTGGAACATAAATCAAACTATCACATTGCTCCCAGGAAGCCTAAACCATTTATAAAATAATGACTTTTGTTTTTATAAACTGGCTTAATTCATGCATTTCTTTATTACTCATTAGGTTCCTGCAATGTGCAAGGCACCACAGGGGCTTAACAGATGCATAGGCATAGCCCTGCTGTAAAAGTGCTTACAATATCCACATACACTCCATTGTTTAATCCCCTTATTTTTACTTCTTCTATATTGAGACTGTGGAATTGAATAGATGTGCCAGTATTCTTCCAGCATGCGACACTGCTAATGAACTCCTTTGTCTGTAAGCTGTTGCCTTGTGGTTTTTTCAATACTGATGCTCGAGACTGCCAGTTCCTCAGTTCTGGTGCTCTTGGTTTATCTTGGTACCAGGCTACGTACATTTTCAGAAAGGCTTCTCAGAGTTGGGTTGTGTATAGATTGGTCCCTTGAGGGAGAATGAAATAAACTGATTGATACAGGATGAGATATTGTGATCAGGATAACTTGTTATTGGCTGTCACCATGAGTAGCTCTGTGGAGCAAGCAAGGGTGTGAAATAGAAGTTTCACTAGATGTAGTTCAAGGAAAAGAGAGCCCACCTGTGGATGGGTTCTCAGTAGAGTGGTTTAGTAATTAGTGATAAAAACTGTGAACAGAAGGTCTTAAGTTGAAGTTCGATGACCGTGCTTCAGAGAGTACGTGAACTTCCTAAAATTATATCACGTTTTGTATTTAAGAAGCTGTGTTTGCTTGGGAAGATAATCTCTTAGCCTTCAGTGGATTCTCTAAGAGATCCACGAACCCCCACAAAAGAATTATGAACCACTGGCTTAGGTCAGGAGTAGGTGAACTGTTTCTGAGAAGAGCCAGATAGTAAATATTAGAGGCTTTGAAGAAGATACAGTTTCTGTCCACAAATGAGTGTGGCTGTATTCCAATACAAGTTTATTTACAAAAACAGGGTTGTCCAGGGGGCCACAGTTCTCTGACTTCTGGCCTAAGTGCTCAAGTAGGTACATCCAAGTTTTCCCTTTTATATAGATTGTATCTGAAATAAAGCATATTTATTTAATTTTGTTGTTTCTTTCTTATTGATGTATAATTTACATGGGGTAAAATGAACACATCTGCTGTGTACTTGACAATTTTTTACACATACATACACCCATGTAAACACTGTCCAGATCAAGGTATAGAACATTTCCATCACCCCAGAGAGCTCCCTTGTGTTCCTCTCCAGTTGTAATCTGTCCCCCACGCCTGGAAGTAACCACTTTTCTCTTTTATAGCACCATGACTTAATTTTGCCTTTCTTTGAACTTGATTTAAATGGGATTATAGACCAGTGTGTACTTTTTATGTCTTGCTTCTTTCACTCAGCTTGTTTTTGAGATTCATCTGTATTTTTCAACAGACAAGATTTTTAAAACAGGTTTCCTGAGTCACTCATATTGTTGTTTGCAAAGACACTGCTTGTTTAAACAATGAGAGTTTATTGGTCCTTTTGGTGTTTGGAGTGCTAGACTAGGGGCCACAAGAAGAGGCAGGAATATTTCTTTCTCCACCCTCCCACTACTTGGAGTTAAACCATAAACACACATTTAGACATATGTGTTTAAATACAAAGAGGAGAATGGTTTAAGAAATGAACAACAGTAACAGTGTCCAGGACTGCCTAAAGTATATAAAACAAAGTGTTAAATATGTCTGATGATTTAGCTTCTATCATAATTAGTGATCTTCATGAGAGTTCTTTTAGGAGAGTGACGTGTCGAAAACCGGCTTGGCATGAATTGATGAAAATGGGAAATAAGAAAATGGAGATAGAAAACAGAGGTTTTATCCAGAGGGCAAAAAAGAGAGAGGAGGTGAAGACTGCATAGAAATGGGAAGTCGAAGGAGCCTTTTAATTTCTAATTGATGAGAGTTGAACATGCTCTAATTCCAGTAGGAAAGATTCATAGATTCATTTTAGATGGAACAATTGGATAAGAAAAATAGATGACAGTAGTGTATGTTTCTGGAAAACGCTGGAGTAGATGGGATCCAAGGATTAGGAACTGACTCTGGAAAGGAAGAGAAGTGTCCAACCAATGTAAGAGAAGTGGAGAAAGATGAAAAATTGCACAGAAGAATGTGGTGGTAGGTATGGAGGGCTTTACCATTCTCCATGAAGTAGGACGTCATTGGTTCTGCGGAAAGAGGAAGCTGGCACTCTAAGGACATGTCTAGGGAGAGGTGCCATAGATTTGGAGTAGACATTCTAGAAAGGGCAGTATGTTGACCAGATGAGTGTTGCTACTCATTTGTTTAAAATGTAAGTATGTTGTGCGACTTGCTGCAGTACAAGGCCAGAGAACATGGATAATGTTCATGTGGATTCTGATTATGCCAGACACATGTGACAGGACCTTGGGATACTGGCCAGATTATCACTGAAATGGTGGATCTGGCATTTAAGCAGGAAGAGAATGAAAATGAAGAAATTAGAAGACTGATGGTAGGAGTGACAGTAAAGCAGATAGTTATTTGGAGGCCCTGAAAAGGAGAAGAATGGTCACAATGGGAATATTTAATAAAATAGTTTATAAGTAGGAAGGAAAAGGAGACAGGGTCTAAATGAGAGATGTCCTGATCAATAATTTCAGGGAATGACGAAGTCTAAAGCCATCCTAGTGGAGCAGGTGGCTGATGGGACACAAAGGAGAAGATCAGGTTGTGAGTGATGAGGACGTCAAGAGCCCAAGGTCAAGGTGTTAGATGGGTCATCCACTTGGTTATTGAAGTCACCCAGGATGTTGGGAGGACTTGAGGTGGAGAGGAAAAGTATGAGCATGTGCTGAAGTCTCTCAGGAATGGTGGTGACTGGGGGAAAAGGGAAGTGATGAGTCACTGGAAGAATGGCAGATGGCCACTGTCACACATGACATAGGGGTAGATGATCATTGCTGTCAAGGGGTGATGGGAAGCACAGAGGACAAAAACTCCATGTCCTGATTTTCAGCTACTTTGACAGTGGAAGAATAAACAGTGTTCACCTGTAAGGGATATGGGCAAGTATTTGCATCGGGGGTCTCTCCTAAAACAAGTTGGAGGGATTAAGCAAAGAAACAGATACATTCATAGAAAATTAGTGTATGGAGCAGCATTTCCAAAGAGCTAGCTCAAGGATTTAGATGGGTGGGGGAGGAATAGGCTGAATCCAGGGCCCAGAAGTACCAGGTAAGAGGGATGAAGGTGGAGGAAACGATGACTGGCCAGAGACTTAAACTTTGGGTATTCCTGATGAAAACACATGTTTTTTTTTGCAGTTAATCTCTTTGAGGAGAGTGGTCATGGGCCTCATGTTCAGATGTCTTCTCTGGGCTTAGATAATGATGATCTTAGCAGCTGCTATTTCTGTAGCCACTTGGCCTTGGGTGGTCTTCTAGGCTGCAGTCCTGCAGCCAACACATGGGATGGTGTAAAAGTCCTGTTATTATTGGGCCTTATAACCAAAATTCCTGGCTATGATTATTTTCAGCTTTGATGTCTTAGCATCCTGCCCACTTGGCATTAGTTAGCTTGGATTTGTAATAAGGCAAGCACACATTTTCATGGCGTTTACAGGCTTTAGAACAGTTTGCAATGGATTTTCAAGCACATGATCCCATATTAGACCATGCATTTTCCTTTTATAAATGCAACAATTTGGTCTTAGTGTATTTGCTATTCTGGGAAAATTCAGGTCAAGAAAAGAAAATTTTATTTTCCGTTATTCACTTCTGTTAGATTCACTGGTTTGTCAAGTGAAAACACAAACACATTGAGAGGAATTTCGATTTGATAAATAAACTTGGGGAGTAACAGGCAAGTTGTCTTGTGTTGATTCTCAGTGACTCCGAATGAGTGTAGTTGAAACTAATCTTATCAAGTAGGTCTTCCTATCATTTTCTAGACTTGATAATGGCTGCTGTCTATCTTTTAATTTATTTATTCATCATTTTTTCACTTTTAATATAGTGCTGCTCAGTATAGGATTCTATACTATCTCATTTGACTTTGTGACTCTTTGAGGTAGGAAGAGGTGGCAGATATTTCAAACATTCTACTGCTAATGTAAGCCTCAGTTTGGCTTCAGAAGCAGCAAAAGGAGGTGGAAAGAACATGAATTGTTGAAATTTAACCTCTTGTAGATGCCCAGGCTTGAGTAGTCTACATAGCAACTCCTGAACCTCATTTTCCTCCCAGTTAACAATGAAAACTATGAATACTTATTTAGCTTGTACAATCAATATGGACACTCAATAAATATGAAACTTTGCTTTCCTCCTCCTAGCTCATCTGTATTTCTTTATTCCTGTCACCGAAGTGAGGTTTGGAAGTGTAGAAGGGATGTAAAATGGTCTTTTGATTAAAGCACACTGGTCCTGGTAGTGCGCAAGTGCTAAACAATGTGACCTGTTGTATTTCACACTTTCTGGATATTCTAATATTAGTTTCAGCAGTCACATGTTTTTAGAGAACTAACAATATTTAAATATAATTGTAGGCTCTATTAAAGTACACGAAGTTAAATGAGGGGTTTGAAAGTTGATACATCCTACCAAGAATGTAATGACTTGGGAAATGCAGAATAATTTGGTCAGATGAGGCAAAGATTTTTCAGGATTTGTCACTAAGATTTTCTTTTTATGGGAAGAAAAAGGAAATCATTCTTTGTAGTTCAGATGGACTGATACCCCTACGTATATTTACGTAGATTCATCTGTCCTTTTCTGTGGCAGACATGTTGGTTATTGAGTGCTCTGAGGTTGCATAAAAAATTTTGATTAAAAGGTCTCTTATGTTGTCCATCTCTTTTTATTGCATGGACTGACTCAGTGTTTCTTGCAAGCTCTCTCATTTTCTTAACCATGAAGACACTATGAAGAGGTAACTCTCAGAGAATTGCTGCTTTTTAAATTTTCTCTGTTGATTGACTTACAATTATGGTTCATGGATTTTTTTTAAGGATTCTTATTTGTTCAAACAAGAATGAATTCAGAGAGTTTTCTGAAGCAAAAAGTTGGTCATTTTATGGAAAGCTTAAGGAAATTCTTATGTAAAGCCAAAATCTAGTACATATCTTAAGAAAAATTCATTGATATTAAGATTAAATATATTTTCCTTTTTCTTCTGTCAATAAGTCTTACAGGAATTTTCACACCAAGATTTCTGAGGGCTGTGTTTGGGAGATTCTTTCATCACTTGCCACAGATAGAAATGTCATCTTGACCTTGTTTCTGAAAGATGTTTTAACCTCACTAATTAAGCAGCCTCCACTTGCTATTCAGTGAAGCTCTCTTGAGAGTGAAGGGCCTTTGATTGGGGAAATTCCCTAATTGAA
Organism: Chlorocebus sabaeus; assembly: GCF_047675955.1. Taxonomy (NCBI): domain Eukaryota; kingdom Metazoa; phylum Chordata; class Mammalia; order Primates; family Cercopithecidae; genus Chlorocebus; species Chlorocebus sabaeus. Next base: position 14,641,093 of record NC_132915.1, read on the forward strand.
TGGGACTTCTCATCATGAAGCAGTCATAACATGTTGATTATAGTTTTACCATTAGGAATTCTATTGCTTAACACAAATGTATTATAACAAGAATTTGATTAACCTAAGTCAATATTAGCCTGTAGATATTTGGAACTAGTGAAAAGATCAAGTCATCTTAGCAATCCAGGAGTCTAAGGAAAGAGGATGGGCTTTTGATTCACAATCATAAAAATAAGTCTTATACAATGGTGTTTGGGTTTTTAAATAATATAAATATATAATATAATTGTATTATATTTTATATAATAATAGTAATTCTCCAATGATCGCTAATATCTAATACCTCTTTTTTTCTGTGTCTTTCACCCTGCATTAAGAAATTTTTATTATGCAAACATTCATGAATGCTCAAAAGGAGAATTTTAGAATTAATTGCCATATACCCATCATTCACCTTTAACAATAACCAATTTTTTTTCAAATATTGAAAAGTCAGTCCCTTTCACTTTTTTGTCCGTTTGCTGGAATAATTTAAAGCAAATCCCAAATATATTATTTCACTCATAAACACTTCAGTTTTCACCTCTGTCAATCTGGTTTATGCTGTTACAATAACTATAAATACTAACATTTACCCACTCCTTTATAGTCTTAAAATGCCTTATCTCATTATTAGTTATCATAAAAATTTGGTAGATATTATGATCCCTAATAAGCAGATTGTTTGAAAGAACCTCAGAGGTTCCAAGTGGCTAAATGATATTCTCGGGGACTACTGAATGATGATAATGTGTTTCAAGCCTGGGCCTCCTGCAAACACTTCACTCAGTTTACACTCTGCAGTGTGTGTGACCATATCAAGCCAAAGGCTGCTGCCTTGGGTATTTGACTTCAATGCTCAGAGCAGAGGATTCCTTCTTTTGGTTTTGTGATAACTGAGGACCCACTGAAGGAGGAGGAGGACCAGAGGGAAGTGGCCCATGCAGACGGACACTAAGCATGGCTTTTTATTCTGATGTTTTGACACCTGGATCATGCTGACTCTGAAGAGACTGTCCCTCCCAGGGCTAGCCAATTCCTACAGACAGCAAATTATTCGCCCGGAAATGTGCTTTCCTGACCAATCCAAGGCTTGTACCTGCCAACTACCTCCTTTATCTAGCTCTTACCTTTCCAAGCTACTACCCACCTGTCCAAATCACCCCAGGGCAGGGTACCGGACAACCAGGGGTGGCCCTCGTGCACCAGAGCCTGGCGAAATTACTCAAACTAGCCAATCTTAAGCCTGCTTAACCTGCCTCTCCTGTGTCTGTCTTCCAGTGGGAACCACATTGAAGGCTCTTGCCCACATTTTTCCCTTGTTCCCTCTGCCTCCTGCCTGAACCCGGTGCTTCCGTGTGTAAGCCCTGCGTGATGTAGCATGCCCTCTCCTCTGAGGAGCTCTGAGTATGAGAAACTCTCTTTTCCACACCTGCAAATTTGACTGCTTTCTAAAGCATGTTTGTAACCCACATATCAATACACAAGGTCCTTTCGTGGCCATTTGCAGACATGTGCAGGGCAGCAACAAAGCTGAGTCACTTAAGGTGTGCATTTGCAGCTAAGGTCCAACAAGATGAGGTTTTGCCTTTTTGTTTCTGCTCTTATACAGTAAAGAAATGTCCTCTGGGAGGCCGAGGCGGGTGGATCACCTGAGGTCAGGAATTTGAGACCAGTCTGGCCAATATGGTGAAACCCTGTCTCTATAAAAATACAAAAAGTTAGCTGGGCTTGGCGACAGACCACTGTAATCCCAGATACTCGGGAGGCTGAGGCAGGAGAATCGCTTGAACCCACAGGTGCAGGTTGCAGTGAGCCGAGATCATGCCAACGCACTTCAGCTCGGGCAACAAAAGCGAAATTCTGTATCAAAAAGAAATGTCTCTTTCACATTTGTGCCACATTTTTTTTTTTTCACATTTTGTGCTTCATTTTGTGATTTCACTGTTTAAAATGATCCCAAAACATAGTACTGCTGTACTAGGTGTTTCTGAGTGCAAGAAGGCTGTGATGTGTGTTAAAGAAGCTTCCCTCAGGCGTGAGCTATAGTGCCGTTGGTCATGAGTTCAGTGTTAGTGAATCAACAAGACATGTTAAATAAATGGTCACTAAACAGAAACACGCATAAAACAAAGTTATATATTGATTGATTGATGAAAATGTTGTGACCAGAGATGAAAATGTTGCAAGAACTTAACTGTTTTTCCCATAAGAGCTATGGTTCCGTATTCGCTAATTCAGTGTTTACAGCAACGTTATGAAAGGTTAACTACAATGAATAACGAGAATCAACGTGGTGTGTATGTGCTGAAGATAACATGCTTAGATAATTTTATCCATTCATTGAATAAATTTACACACTCATTTCACCTTATCGGCATTATATATTAACTTTTCAAATGTGACTTTATAATGCAGGCTTTCCACCATGGAAAAGTAAAAATGTCATTCAAGTAACCTTAGTGATCTGCTCATGCATAGTGGATCAGGGTGCACAGTATGATATTTCACAATTTGTTTTTCTTTATCAGTCTTCACAAAATAGAAGTATTTGGCTGCCTTGCTCTTACCACCAGGAGTGTAGGGTCCTTGGCCCTGCAATGCCTGCACCTGAAGACCCTGAACATCGGGAGCGTCCCCAAGGTTTCTGAGGCCTGCCTGGTCAGGACCCTGGAAAATTTATGAGAAGTAACTGTGCTTAATGTTGCTGTCTTCACAATGGTGAGACTGTCTGGACTCAGAATGGCTTTTTCAGTTGTTTCCATGTTTCTATATTGCCAGAATATAAGGCTAGTAATGCTTTTGTAGCTTTCTCATGTCATCGTGAGTTAATGAACTGAAATGCACATTTAAAGGGGGACAGAACCTCCTAGTATCTGTGTGATAAGAAGGGTTTGCACACTGGGTTATGACTACTCAAAAAAAGAAATATTTGAAGCTGGAGAAGCAAATATAATTCTCCTAAGGAAATATTGCTATTTAGTAGGTAATATACCTCATAGTTGACCAATCAACTGAATCTTTTGCCATTTGTGTAACTGAACTAACATTTACAGGAATCAATAAAATTACAAAAAACATAAGGGATGTTAACAATGATAATAGTTATCATTTATTGAGCCTATTCTATGTTTCAGGAACTGTACAAGGCACTTATTATAATATTATTTCATTAACTTCCTCTCTTCCTTGTGTCAGAAGTAGCAGCATCTCCAATTTGCAGGCAGAATGATTGAGGTTCTAGGAGTTGCAAGAGGTATGGTACAGGTCACAAAGCTAGCAAGCATAGAACCAGGCTTTCTGATTTGTTATCATGAGATCCCATTGACTTCCTTCTGTATGGAAGGAGGGGGGTATACTTCTCCTTCCGAATGTGATTAAAGTGATATGAAAATGGGATGGGCTGATTTTCATAAATTGAATATTGATTCACATAATATTCTGTGAATTTAGAGTGGAGAGTATTTCTGGCTGAGAACAGATGATCACCATGTGACTTTTGTAAGTTTTGTGATACTGGTTGATTGAAAGCCAGTGAAAAGATGTTCTGATGTAAGCAGCTGAATGAAAAATTTTATGAGTTCAGTTTTATCTTTTACTAGCTTCATCTTGGGCTCTGAACTGTTCTTGCCTTGAATGCTCTCTGAAGAAGCAATGAGAGAACAGTACTACATTTCTTTTTCTTTTTAATAGAAATGTCATATACTTGAAAGAAATTATTCATTAAAAGTTGAAAGTCTGTTCTCAGCTTGCTAGATGATTTAGATACGTTTGGGAAAGTCTTTCACAAGCTCAAAGTTCTGGGAAGAAATAAATTCTCATTCTTAGTCTGTTTTCACTCAAAACTGCAAAACACACAGCAACAGTAGCTTAATCTTACTCAATTTCTAGACATTCACTTTTAATGCATGAAAAACTCTTAAATTAACAATATGTACATAATGCTGAATTGCTTGATATCTTAAATAAGATGACAGATGCTGCACTACTGCTTGCTGCTTAAATTATTAGCATCTAGTTTCATAAATACTGTATCACCATAATATTTGAGGTCACTTAGTTACTTTAAGCATAATATAGGATAAGGACTTCCATGACTCTCTGATTTTTATTTTGGGGATTTTACAGTGGGGATTCTGCAGATTCTGGCAGTAAAGAATGCAAGCTCACAAATTTAGAGGCCACCCCCAAAATATCTTTGGGGGTGCTCCAGGTGCTGCTCATGAAGCAAAGTACAGTTCCTGGGACAAGGTCAGTGCTTCATAAATTTGTGCTAAGGACTAGGCTGAGACCAGGTCGTCAAGGCCATCTCATAGCAAATTATGTATAAATTGAAATTTTGTGAATGAAGTCTCATTTTAACTACTGAGTGAGGGCTTGTTATATTTAGGAACTATGCCTCAAATTATTTGTAAAATGAATAGCTACTTCCTGATTTGCCTGCTATATAAGTTTGACTTCCTCTTACAAAAAATTAAAGGGTGGATCACCTGAGTATATGAGAAAATAACTTAGCATAACATGGTATGGTAAACAGGATCTCGCATGTGATTTTCCATCTTTTTATGCCCTGGAACATCAGACCCTTTCTGTGATGTTCTCTGAATGCCAGACTTTTCAATACATTCTTAAAAGAGTCACCATGAAAAAAAAACATGCTAACTTTGCCCTTGAGATTTCAGCCTTTGGAGTTTAAGGTTTTACAAGTAGGCTTTTGTAGTCACTTATGTAGAGATCATAAGTGTGTGTGTGTGTATGTGTGTGTATATATATATGCACTTAAATCAGACTATAACAAGTACGGGGAATATTAGCACATCATAATGAGGCATCATAGATACATGGATAAATAGAACATATGTAGATATATGGAAAGACAGAGACAGAAATGTCAGGGTGCATGAAGGATATAGAGGGTTTGATTATTCTTCCTCTGTGGGTGTGTACATCTACAATAAGCCACTATTCTCAGATCCTGCTCCATTATAAATTATGAGAGGAAAAATCTGGGTGTGTGTTCAGTTCCTAGAACCATCTGATATGATTTGCCTCTGGGTCACCACCCGAATCTCATCTTGAATTGTAGTAATCCCCATGTGTTAAGGACGGGGCCAGATGGAGATAATTAAATCATGTGGGAGTTTCTCCCCTACTGTTCTCGTGGTGGTGAGAAAGTCTCATGAGATCTGATGGTTTTATAAATGAGAATTCCCTGCACAAGCTCCCTCTTTGACTGCTGCCATGTAAGACATAACTTTGCTCCTCCTTGCCGTGATTGTGAAGCCTCCCCAGCCATGTGGAACTGTGATCAATTAAGCCTCTTTCTTTTCTAGTTACTCATTCCTGGGTATGCCTTTATCAGCAGTGTGAGAATGCACTGATACATCATCTTAGTTGCAATTAGGCACTTAATAATTTTATGATTATAATGATATTAGGGAGATAAATAAAATCTGTCAACAGAGTAGAAAGTAGTCATAAACATGAGGGTTAAAAATATAAACATAGTGAACAGTAGTTAAACTAAGCAGAAAAATCACATGAAAATCGTGGGATTAATCATAGGTTAGATTTGATTTTTCCTGTGTTTATAATCTTCCAGTTTGATATATTTTGATCTTTAATAACACTTCAATTTCTTAGTGTTTTATAACTCATTTTATTGTAATAATAATTATAAATGAAACCTATTAGGCCTAAACTTGTTATTAATCTTAGAATCTTACTGCCAACTCCATTTTATATCACTAGTATTACCAAGGTCTCTCTTACTTGCTGATTGTATTAATAGAGAACCTGGGTGCTTGTATAAGATGACTGACTCTTATTAGTTTAGCTCTCAACTGAAAGTTCATTCAGTATGGACTCTGGAGCCATCAGCCCTAGATCTGACTGTAGCTTTGTTGTTTACTTAGGGATAACCTCAGTGAGACATTTAACTCTCAGACTCACAATTTTCTTATTTGTAAGAAATAAGAAATAACATCTATTTTTGTAGGACTATTGTAAGCACTAGAACTAGTGTCTATAGGAGGCCTACCTAGGAATCTGGCATCCTTAGGCACTTCTCAACTGGGAACCATAAATATGATGACGATGACGATGACGACGATGATGTTGACGATGCTAACTCATCTGAAAAAATTCATATCATGCCTCTAGCACACTTGATTCATTGCCCTGTCCTCTATGTGCAGAAAGATTTGAACTTGAAAACAAGTCCTTGTTTGTTTCCTCCTGTAGGTGAGGGATCAGCTTGCCCATATCATTGTGACACAGTGTCATTAACTGGACAGCCTGGTCCTCAGCTCGTGTCCTCAAGTAACAGGCATGAGCTTGGTGGAAATCAGCACGAATCTGCGAGCCCTCAGGTACTTTTTTCTGTGTAAGCATCCTAACCAGACCCCAGCAAAGGCACCCCAGTGTTCTTTAAGATAATGGGTTTGGTCTTTTGATTTTTCTTTATTTAAATCACCCAAATAACCAATACTGTCTGTTTGATGGGTAAATTAGATATGGTCACTGTCTGAGAAGCCAGCTGAGGTTCTGCCTGATCCTTTCTTGTTTTGGTGGAGCAGCCAGCATCATTCTGTGAAGTGATCTGACCCATCAATACTGAGTGGGAAAGAATGAATTAGGAAGAAATAGACATGAGGTTTGGGATATGTGACATTTTTTTTGACCACAGGAAGGTGTTTTGAAGGAAAATTTTCAATATAATTTTAACAAAAGCACTGTGGCCATTCTATGTTCCTAATGGGCCTGTCTTGCAATATCAATAAATGATTTAACCGTTTCTTCCTTTCACCATCAAATAAAGACAAGAACTGGGATGATGTGAAGAGGTAAATGAAGGCAGAGTGGTCGTAAATGCCCACTATAACAGAAGCCCACTTACCTATGAGTATGCACCAGAGAAAGATATAGCATTGAGGGTGTTCTTTTAAAGGGTCTAAGCCACAACATGATTTGCTTAATTTATTGCCATCTTATAGCCTTTTCCCCCACTTTCTTATAATCCAAAATTATAGTGCTGCAAACGACACTGAAAAAAGAACCTCCTATTTTATATGATGTAGCATTATTAGCCTGTTTCTGTGGCTGCCCAAAAAATCATGCAGGAATTTAGTGGTGGAAGATAACCATTCGATTAGACTCACTGATTCTGTGGTTTGGGAATTTAGACAAGGCATTTTCAAAGAATTTTACCTTTTATTTGATTAGCAAGTTTATGGACACACACATTTAATCATCAAAACAACTCCAACTCTTAAGTAGTTATTCTCACTTATTTTTCCAGAGGAAACAGGGGCTCAAAAGAATTAAGTAACTTGACCAGATTTGGCTAATTAGTAAATGGCAGTGTAGGCCTCAACATCAAGCCATCTGGCTGCACATCCTGGTTTTGTTTTTGTTTTTTTTTTCCTCAAGAAGTTTTCATCTTTAATATGCAATATTATTAAGGTAAGGGTTTGATTATCCTTAGAAGTTTGCATTCTAATATTCTAAGAGGGAAGAGAATTGCATTCTGGAATGCATTGTGAGCACTTTTGAACCCAGCACCTGAACCTTCCTATAAACTTTCCATTCCCCCAAAATGTCCTCTTTCCTTTAGAAGAAGGTAAAGGAAATAAAAGGCAGGAAATTCCACCCTTTGTTACTGGTTCCTACCCCTGGGTCCCATCTAAGCCAGGCAGATATAAAGAATGAAAGGTAGTAATATAGTTAATATTATAGCTGCATACATGTTTATATACAAGCTCTTCTCCATTATGAAGGCTGAAGCTATTTTGTTCCTGTAAAAATTCAACAATGATTTCTTAAATAATTTTTCATTTAGGAAATTATTGATTCTTTTTCTCAATTTTGATGCTTAGAATATACACAAATGAATGCAGCAAAAATATTTCAGTTTTATTTGAACTCTGCCCATAGAAATCTAGTTTATGTTATCTTTAATGTCTTTTTATAGCTCATTCTTATAATCTTAAATCACTGCTATGATCAGAAAATTCTATGAAAATCTAGGGAAGGCAAAACTTCTCTAGATACTTAGAGCTTACTGTGTTTGACAAAGCAGAGGTGGGGAGGATAGAAAACAGAATTATTTTCTTGCTTAAAAAAGGGAGACTTGGGACAAGGCACAATGTGACCGGAATTGCACTGGTATGTTTCTTCTTTATAACAGCAAACTCCACAGAAGTGTCCTCTCAACTAGTTGTCCAATTCTTGTTCTACAGATAGGAGAAGGGAAGCTAAGTGTGCTAACTTGTGAAAAGCCTCTATTAAGTCCTTTTTACTTACACTCTAGGTATCTTGATGTGAGTGGTTGCTGACAGATTACCAATGCAGGAATCCATGTGCTGGCATGGAGCTGTCACCAGCTCAAGTATCTGGACCTGAGCTCTATAGGGATAAGCAAAAGAGGGTAGGAAACTTAGATATTTTTAAAAAATCTGGTTGCTTTAAGAGAAGGGACCATGAATTAGTTATTCATTTCATTTTATCATTTTATGGGCACCTGTGAGTCTATAGTGTAGACTATGATAAGATAGGCCAAAGGAACATCTATAGATTCATAAGCAGAGAAAATACATGATAAATGAAAGTATGAAGGAAGGAGATTTATTCACTCAACTGTAAGGAGAGTTATTTTGTAAGGGGAATATATACAAATTATCTATTTTGTATCATCTGGCATGAACTGCTCTATAAACTTCAAATTAAAATATGGTCATATTTCTTCACTTTTATAATGTTTACTTAAGCAATTCCTGCTTCATTTATAGGAAACCCATTTTCCTCCTCTCTGGTTTATCTTCTCACTAAATTATACTAGAACCCTGGGGGCAACACAGTCTAAGAAGGTGGGTAGGGTCTATCCAGCTTCACCCAAGTGAAGAGACTGAAATCTCATTAGTCCACTACTGCCATTGTTTCCTGCTGCCATAAGGGTGATGCTAAAGATTCATGATTCACCAGATTCCAGAGTCCCCTGCTTCAGTGATGCTCCACTCGAGCCAGCTGGGTTCGTTGAGATTCATCTCACTATCTCAGTTCCAAGCAGTGCACCACAAGACTGAGGTATCAAGACTGTATCAAGACTGGTGTTTAATTCCTTTCATTCCCTTATACAGCTACCTTCTAGGATATTAGTTGACTAATTACAACTGGTCTGGCACTTGTCAACTAGTGGTTCCAGAACTGCCATTGCTCTTCCTCCCCGGGTAGCATTTCCTTTTAAATTTTCAAATCATAAGGGTTCTAATTGCCCTTTCCCAGGATATTGGAACTAATACACCACCCTTCCAATGGCAGTAATTTCCAAGGACCCTACATTCACCAATCTAAGGGAGATTCCCAGTTATGCTTGGACATGAGGCTACCTTAATTATTGTTGAGTAAAGTAAAAACTATAATGTGAGAAACAAGAGAAACAAGTAGCCTAAGAATCACTACCAGGGTGTACGTCATTCCTGTAAGTAATGTTAATTAGCCAGATCCCTTGTTAAAACACCAATATACAATTAGGTATCATTGTCCCATTTAATAATTGGAAGTGCCAACCCCAGAGCAGGAGTTGTATACTATCCAGACTCTTCTTTCTAAATACCCTCATTGTATTTTGGTCACGTGCTGATTATCAGAATTTTTTTGAAAGAAAACTTAATATTAAGGAAATCTAATGAGTTCTCTTTTTTATACTATATACACCTGACTTTTAAAAGACATGGAAACAAATCTGTAAATTCCCAGAGTTGATAAATAAAATACAGGTTTTGAACTGGTTTCAGATAATGAGAGGAAATTCCCAGGAAGGGTCTAGAAATGTATTTTCACTAGAAATATGAATCAATCCACATGTATAATTTAAAATTTTCTAGTAGCTGCATTAAAAAAGGAAACATGAAAATAATTTTAATAATTTATTTTAACCCAATATATTTGAAATATTATTTTTACATATAATCAACATAAACAATATTAATTAGATCTTTTATATTCTATTTGCACCAAGTGTTCACAATGTCGTCGGTATTTTATATTTATAGCACATCTAAATTCAGGCAGGACATATTTCAAGTGATCAAGATCCGTGTGGATAATGACTGATACTGGACAGTGCAAGTATAAACTGTAGGATCTTGTGGAGCAGAAATGACATCTCATGATAGTATTATATTATTTTAATCATTGGAAACCATTTTAATCATTGGAAAATGCGTCCCACAAAGCACCCTGAGGAAAAAAATAGTTTTATGGTTAAGTAAATTTGAGAAATGTTGCACATTATCTTCTGAAAAGAGATTTATAATAGATGCCCGTATATCAAAATCACTGGGAAGTCTTGCAATAAAGAAGTCTATTAAACACTGTTCAGCCCAATGTTTTATAACTTACTTGATTATGGGACTTTCAACTAACATTTATGAAGCTATCATTCTGTAGAATATACATTTAAAATGCTATCTCATACTGCGGCACATTTTTATCCGGAATTTGGAGGGACATAATTGGTTCACATTTGAAGATTTTCATGATAACTGAAGCTTTACAAGATGGGTCCATGAAAATGACAGAGTAAGGACCTTCAAAAATATCCCTGTCCATCACAGCAATTGAAAAACTGCAAAAAATAGCCAGAATCAACTGTTTTCGGAACTCTGACTTGCAGCACTCCTTGGGGCATTTATGCAAAAAACAAGATAAAAAGCAAAAGAATAAGAAATGAAAGAAAAAGAATATAAAAATGTAACATAGTTGGATCTTAGTAAGAACAGTGAGCTTTGTAGTTATTGTTTTAACTTACCCTAGTCCCATCTCCCTCCCCAGCTCAGTGGCCACTTAAAAATAACATCTCGGCTGGGCGCGGTGGCTCAAGCCTGTAATCCCAGCACTTTGGGAGGCCTAGACGGGTGGATCACGAGGTCAGGAGATCGAGACCTTTCTGGCTAACACGGTGAAACCCTGTCTCTACTAAAAAAATACAAAAAACTAGCCGGGCGTGGTGGCGGGCGCCTGTAGTCCCAGCTACTCGGGAGGCTGAGGCAGGAGAATGGCATGAACCCGGGAGGCGGAGCTTGCAGTGAGCTGAGATCGTGCCACTGCACTCCAGCCTGGGTGACAGAGCGAGACTCAGTCTCAAAAATAAATAAATAAATAAATAAATAAATAAATAAATAAATAAATAAAAAATAACATCTCACAATTTTGGTACTGATGGAAGCAGTAAATAATTCATTCCCAAAGAACTGTCATTGTTTGACTGTCTGGTAGTTCCCTGGAAGACCCCACTCAAAAGACTAGTCTTTATTTTACCTCTCTTAAACTTAGTAGGGCTAAAATCCTCTTCCCGGGGATTGTTTGTTGAATGTTTTAACGTCACAGCTACTTGAGGCAGTGGATAACAGCTGGGGCAAACAATACACTGACCAAAAAGCTCAAAAGAAAAGGCTAAGGAATTAGATGTCCGTAAGGACTTTATTTTTAAAAAATTATTTTTATTTATTTATTTTTCAGTCAGTATCTCCCTCTGTCATCCAGGCTGGAGTGCAGTGGTGTAATCTAGGCTCACTGCAGTCTCCAGTCTCCACCTCCCAGGTCCAAGTGATTCTCCTGCCTCAGCTTCCTGAATAGCTGGGACTACAGGTGTGCACCACCACGCCTGGCTAATTTTTTGTATTTTTAGTAGAGACAGGGTTTCACCATGTTGGGCAGGCTGGTCTCAAACTCCTGACTTCAAGTGATCCACCTGCCTCTGCCTTCTAAAATGCAGGGATCACAGGCATTTAAAATGCTGGGATCACTGTACCTGGCTGGATGTCCATAAGGACTTTAAAAGCTCCAGTATATCCCTAGAAATATGGAAAGTCATGTGCAGGTACAGGGCTGTGTGCATGCACAGCAAATACCTGAGAAGAACCCAAACACTCCTGACTGGTTGATCTTGAGACTCTTTGCAAGTAGAAAGTGAAGTTAAAGCAGAGTTGAAAACCACCTGGCTGAATGAATGTTGAAAGCATGTCCCAATACATACACAGAGCCTGTCAGTAATTATTAGGAGATTTAATGGTTCTAGATATCTTAGGCACATTCTGTCCAATTAGTAGCTAACCATAAGCTAACTGAGCAGAGACTTCAGTGGCCATATATGAGGGATAATATAGACTTCATTATTATTCTCTGGAATAATATTATTATTATTATATAATATATGTATTATTCATTTGTTGATTCATTTGATTGATTCACTTGTTATTCAAAGACAAAAAATGACTTGAAAATAAAAGGGTGAAAAAAGATATACCATGCAAACACTAACCAAAAGAGAGTAGGAGTAACTGTAATTAGTAATTAGTAGCTAGTAATATAAACAAAATAGACTTTAAGACAAAATTTTTTACTAGAGACAAAGACATTTTATAATATGAGTCAATCTATCAAAAATATTCAGCACTTAAAAACGTATTTGCATCTAACAACAGAGCCCCAAAATACATGAAGCTTATTTGGCAGAATTTATGGGAGGAATAGAACATTCAGCAATATTGATTGGAGACTTCAGTACCTCACTATCAATGATGAGTTGAACAACTAAAGACAAGATCAGCAAGGTAACAGAAGATTTGAACAACACTATTAACCAAGATAGTTCACATATTATCTCTCTCTCTCTCTCTGTAGATAGATAGATAGATAGAGATATATCTAACTATAGATATATCAAGAGATATATCTATGTCTATATTTACATATAAAGAGAGATATATAGGTACTTACATAGATATAGATATATAGAAAGAACACTTCACCCAACAATGGCAGAATACACATTCTTCTCAAATGGACATGGAACATTCTGCAGGAAATACCAGATATTAGCACATAAAACAAATCTCAAAGAATATAAAGAATTGAATCACACAAAGTATGTTTTCTGACCAAAATTGGTTGAAATTAGAAATCAATAACAGACTAAGGGAAATTCACAAATATGTGGAAATTAAATAACAGATTCCTAAATAACAAATGGATCAAAGGAGAAATCACAATGGAAATCAGAAAATAATTTGAGATCGATGAAAATAAAAATACAACTTACCAAACCTTATGGTATGCAGTGAAAGCAGTGCCCAGGAGAGAATTTATTCTATATATTAAATAAACTCAAATCAGTCCCCTAACCTTCCTTTTTGAGAATATGGAAAAAGAAGAGCAAACTAACCCCACAACTAGCAGAGGGAGGAAATAATATTAGTGTGGAAGTAAATGAAACAGAGAATAGAAACACAATAGAAAAAAATGAATAAAACCAAAAGTTGGTTGTTTGAAAAGATGAACAAAATTGACAAATCTTTAATCTAGACTGATCAAGAGAAAAATAGATACGACTCAATAAAATCAGAAATGAAAAAAAGGACATTACCCACCCTCCAGAAATACAATGGATTAAAAAAAAAACTGTAAACAATCACATGCCAAGAAATTAGGTAACCTATATGAAATGGAAACATTTCTAGAAAAACATCAACTACCAAAATTGCCTAAAGCTGGAAGCCACCTTCAAGCTGTGTTCTCACATGGCAGTAGGAGAGAGACAGACAGAGAGCGAGAGAGACAGAGAGAATGAATAAGAACATGTGTATGAGCAAATTCTCTGGTACCTCTTCTGATAAAGGCATTACTGCCATCATGAAGGCTCCCACTCTCATGACCTCACTAAATCCAAGTACCTCCCAGAGGCTCCAACTCCAAATACCATCACACTGGGGGTTAGGGATCCAACATACAAATTTGGGGGACACAATTCAGTCCACAGCAGGGTAACTTTAACAATTTTGTCTTCAATGTCCCTGCCATTCCTCCCTATAATTGCAATCCCCACCCTTTAATAGCCAGACACATCTACTTCTTTCTTATTGGGTATTCAACTCCCAAGGAAATCTGAAAATGTGATAAAATACTTTTTTTAAGTGGCTCTGTATAGTTACCCTTTTTCACAGCCAACTTCCAAGATGGCCCCAATATTCCCCAGCTCCTGGGATTCACACTTTTGTGTAGTTCCTTCCAACATTGTATTAGCATTGGTCTGTGAGACCAAAGAATACAGCAGAAGTGAAGGTATCTCACTTCTGAGATTAGGTGATAGATGGCTCCATCCTGGCTGCTTGATTTCTCTCTCCCTCTCTTGTTCTCTTCTTTCTCTCTCTCTCATCACTTCCTCTGGGAGAAGCCAGGTGGCTTCTCATGAGGACACTCAGGCAGCCTATAAAGAGGCGCAAATGTTGAGGAACTGAGTTCTCCAGCCAGTAGCCAGTGAGGAACTGAGGCTTGCTTGCTGCCAACGCTGTGAGGGAGCTTGGAAACAAACTCCCTCAGTCGAGCTTTTAGATAAGACTGCAGCCCCCACAGCAACTTGACCTCAACTTTGTGAAGCACCTTGAGCCAGAGACACCCAGCTAAGCTGAACCCAAACTGCTGATCTAGATAAATTCATATAAAACATAGTTATGGTCTTAAGCTGTAAAGTTTGGGGGTAACTTGTTATGCATCAGATAACTACTTATATACACTGAGAAGTGTTCAGTATAAGTATTCTGGCTTGCTGAATAGGACATTGATGACCTCCGGACAGTTTCTGCTTGAGCCCATTTATCAATATCAAATCTGGCCCCTTTATGGATATTTATTTTAACAAATGTGTTCTTGAGCTCTGTGTTGCTTCCTTACTAAAAAAAAAATGAATCTATGATCTTTATTTTTCTTCTTGTTATCTTATCCTTGGATCTTTTCCAAATAGTTGAAGCTTCTGTATACATAGTCTCTGATTTTAAGATATTAATTCTGCCCCTTCACATACCCGTAACACCTAGCACATTTTGTACACTACTAGGTGATAATTCTTAGTTGATTTCTTAAAGCATCTTCTTTGCCAAAGCTACCTGAAAGTTTTTTTAAAGATAAAAACAATGAAATAAAGAACGCAGAGGAGGTCTCAGTTTGGAATGTGTGCAGTGTGAAGGGTCACATACACATCACTGGTTACTGTTTGAAGATTTGTAACTTTTTTTTTTGGAGACAGTCTTGCTTTGTCACCCAGGCTGGAGCGTAGTAGCACAATCTGGGCTCACTGCAACTGCCACCTCCCAGATTCGAGCGATTCTTCTGTCTCAGCCCACTGAGTAGCTGGGACTACAGGTGCATGCCACCATGCCTCGCTAATATTTGTATTTTTAGTAGTGATGGGGTTTCACTATATTGGTCAGGCTGGTCTCGAACTCCTGACCTCATGTCATCCACTGCCTTGGCCTCCCGAAGTGCTGGTATTGACAGGTGTGAGCCACTGCACCCAGCCACATTTTTTTTTTTTTTTTTTGAGACAGGGTCTCATTCTGTCACTTAAGCTGGAGTGCAGTGGCATAATCAGGGCCCACTGCAGCATCAATCTCTTGGGTTCAAGTGATCCTCCCATCTCAGCCTCCCAAGCAGCTGGGACTACCAGTGTGCAGCCACCATGCCTGGCTAATTTTTGTATTTTTGGTGGAGATGGGGTTTTGCCATGTTGTTGCCTAGGCCGGTCTTGAACTCCTGAGCTCAAGCAATCCGCCTGCCTTGGCCTCCCAAAGTGCTGGGATTACAGGTGTGAGCCACTGCGTCCAGCCAGCAACATCTTTTTTATAATGCTTAAATGATTTCATGTCATGGACATTGAGATTTTATGTCTATAGAATGATAATGGTTTAGAATAACTGAATTTATAGAGAATTAATGTCTGACTGATTATAAGAAGTTGATGGCCTCCTGGCTTCTAGATATTATTACTATTACTATTTTTAGTTTGAAGTGAAGTGGGAGGGTATGGTGATGGCTGTGGCTTACTGGAAGCAATTTTGTTTTCCTGGGAACATTGAATGATGTTCTTGTACCTACTTGTTCTTACTGGGATATATCATTTTAAAATTTCAAATAAATAAAGGACCGCTTTGTGGTTAAGTTTTCATTTCCTGGAATCACAAAGCCGAGTATTCCTGAACTAGGTGCAGCAATGCAGCTCCTGTCATTTAATTTAATGAGCATATTTAAAATGTATAATAAGTTCAAAACAATTATGGTGAACTGTTTGCAGTGAGGGATAGAAAAGAATATCCAAGACAAGTTCTTCCCTCAAGATACTAATTATTTAATTTGAGAAAAAAATATACACATGCAAAATCTAAATGTCATACGTACGTGAAGATGAAAGAAATGGATGTAGCTTTAAGAGCAGGGGTGGCTTCCTGGAAAAGAGTGTAACCTCAGTCTTGAAGGACCAGTAGGATATAGATGGGTGGGAAAAAGGAAAAGGAACTCCAGATGAGGGCAAATTGCCCCACATTGTGATATATTTTTTAACAGTTTACAGTTGCCAATAGCTTCCCTATGCATCAAGTTGCCCCCACAATCCTTTGAAGTGCTTAGGGCAGGTGTGATTATTCCCACCTACCAAATAGGACATTTTGAGTCAGAAAGCGAGTTGAGACCTTTCCAAGTTAATTCATGTAAGACAGTAGTTGGCAAATGGTAGCCAGCTGCCTGCTTTTTACAACTTGAAATGGTTATATTTTAAATAATTATATAAGAACCTATATAATATTTTTGATTGTGACTCTTGGCCTATGATTAAATATAAATTAAATGCTGCCAAGACTAAAATATTTACTACCTGTAAGAAAAAGTGTGCTGACTACTAATTTAGGATCTTCATAATGCTTCAAATAAAACATTTTAAACTTATTGTAATAAAATAAATATTTTATCATAATGAAGTAAGATAAAAAGATATGGCACTATTACAATACACTTAAGTATGGATCATTCTGTAAGTACAATTTTATCTCTGTGTCTTTTACATCTAAACTTATACCATGTTCTTCTTGTTATCCATCATTTTTTCAAAAATATATTGATGCTTGCACAATATTCTATTATATGAATATAAAATAACTTATTTATATATTATCCTGTTGTTGAACATACAGATGCTTTGAATTCTAATTAGTAAAATAACATGGTAATAAATATCCTTGTACACAGGTATTTGCATCTTTGATTGTTTCACTGGTATAAATAGAATTACTAGTTCAAAAGTTATGAAATTACCATTTTTAAGGATTGCAATAAATATTGCTAAGTTCTTTTAAGAAAAGCTGTACCAGTTTATTATTCTAATAGTAGCATATGAAAGTGCCTATCTTGTTACACCAGAGGAAAATCCAGGGTTCCCTTAAATATGTACCCAGCATTATATGGGGGGTGTCTTATTTTATGGTTTTGCTGATGATTCTTGATATTAAAAAAATTTAGTATTCTTAATGGCATTTTGCATTTTTAATTTCTTTTGTATTTGATGTGTGTGTATCTATGTGGGGTTTTTGCCCCTTTTGTTATTGAAATGTACATCTTGTTTCATAGATTTGTAAATAGTCTATAGATGATATTGATGCTTGATCTTTGAAATATTTTGTAGCTATTTGTTCAAGTATATCATTTTATGTAAAGTTTTTCACTTGATTTTCGTGTTTTCTTGATGTATTGAGTACATTTTACGATAGAATATAGTTGAACATGTACAAAATATATGCGTTTCAATACATACATTCTTAAACCTGAAAAATCTCTTCTTAAAGATAGTGTATAAGACAATCATTCACCAATTTGGATGAGATCAGGTGTGTTCATGGTAGGATGACCGTAGACCATTTACCAATTTGGGAGAGTCACAGACAAACCCCTTTATGGAATTCATCTGCTCTGGGGCAGAATTGTAATGTGTAACCAACTGATGTTCTAGAAAAAATATAACAATTGTTCTTGGTTCCTTGCTGTGGTACTACATATATATTAGAGAGAGGATGCAGAAATGGATCTGAATGGAAAAAATAGGGCCATATTGGATAGGTATGAATTCGAACTACCCATGCATTTTTTTGCTCATTTACTACAGGTATGTTTGCTACAGATATGCGTCTCTATACTTATAGATCACTGGGCGCATGATCTTAGATTGATCAAATTGACAAGCTTCTACCTTTGTTTTCTACTTCACCAATGTCATCCCTCTTTCTAATAATACTTCTATCCATTACCTCCTACATAATTTATGTAACAGTTGGTAGAGAAAGTAAACTTGTCAGAATCCAACAAACTTTTATATGAGAAAAACTGTCAAAACAAATAGAAAGGGAGACATAATATATTTACTCCATTGTAGCCTTGAAGTCCTATTTTAATTTTGGCCTAACTTGTTATCTGTGTTTAAACCTGTCTGCCTTTGTTCCTTTTTGTTTTGCGTCTTGAACTATCTGGATAAAAGTTGTGGTTGTAATCTCTTTGATCAGTCTCCTGCAAATGTTTGAATTTCACTTTTAAATCTGACTGAAATATAATGAAGAAAAAAGTGATACAGGGTGTGCTGGTGCAAATGATAAAACCAGTTAGATTTGTACTACTGATTTCATCTGCTGAGATAAAAGTAGCTCCCCTGGGTGATGCAGAGCTAATCAAGCGTTGTTATTCAGCTAGAATCATAGTTCTCCCTGGGATACCAATGGTAGTGGGCTTCCATGAGTGATAGATAGGTCAGGTTCATTCTCTCATTAGGAAATTATCGTCATTTTAGAAGGAGGCTGTGTCTCTAATTACATTGATGTGAAGTAGAGGTTGCAGAGAGAAAACTTCCTAAGTATGGAATATTGGCAACCAGCAGAACGAGGATCGTTTTTTCCATCCTGGCTTTGTTCCAAGGGCCAAGATCATACTAATTAAAGTACAGAGAAGAGAATGACCCGAGCCTTATGAGCTTATTTTGTCACATTTTCAATCTCTTACTGACGCTGGGTGTCTAGGCTACATTTCCTGGTAACTATGGCAACATCCCCATTTTTTCGTTGGCTCTCCTGGGACTCTCTTATAGGATTATCTGACTTATGCTTCCTCAGTATTTTCCATTTATATTTTACTTCCATGTCTTAAATAAAACATTTAATTGACTGAAATGTGAATTCAAACCAGTTACATTGCACTGTTTATTGTACCCAAGCCTGTACTTCAGGAGTTTAATTTATGGAGAGGTGATCACGTCGGTAAATACATGACAAGTACGTGGAGATGCTGGTATCTCCTTGTTTTACTAAAACTCTCGGAGCAATGGTACCTCCTGAGCCCAGCTGGCCTAGTTTAGCAGGATTTACTCTATTATGAAGAAAAGAATGTTCTATTCTAAAAGTGACGGGAACTTCCAACCGTGGTTGAATCATTTGAGAGAAATGTATTACAAGATATATAAAACCTTTCCTGATGTGGTCTTCCTCACATAAGGGAATTTGTTTCCTTGGAAGAAAACATGTAACATCATTCTTGAGTTTATGAAAATGCTCAATAGAAACCAGTGTCTCCATCCGGTGGTGCCATCACAAGGTTTTTATACTATTGTTCAGGCTAGAAATGAACAGGAACAATTATAAAACAAAACAAATCAAAAAACAGAGTCATCTCTACTCATTTACTAACAGACTATCAAGAATGAGAGGCAGATTACTTTTTTCTGTGTGAGGCAATATGACTTCTAACTAAAATGTTCAGGAAAAGACTGATTTCATGCTTGCACAAGTCTGAATCGTCTGTTTCATTTACTTTGAGAAGAGGAATTGCTTTGGAATGTGGACTTTGGAGGCAGAGTCCCTGGTCCAAGCCCCAGCTCTTTAATTGTTGGTGTGACCTTGGATAGGTTAATATCAAGCCTCTCTGTGCCTCAGTTTCCTCATCAGTAACATGAGAATGATAGCACCTGGCTTAGGGTCATTGCGGGGATGAAGGGAGCTAATACAGGAAATGTCTTAGGGGCTTGGAACACAGAGAGCACTCTGTGTTAGGCATTAGTATTTTTCATACGATTGAGTTTTTCTTTATTCTGAAGAATATGCAGTATTTATTGTACATAAACTCGAATTACTAACTTACGAAAAGGTGGTTATCTCTTCTCTCATTAACGTTTTTTAAAAAGCAAAAACTATTTAGTATTACTCAGTGTGAGTAAACTCATGAAGAATTTTGTATTTTCATAATGGTTGCAGGGAAGACTTATTTCCTAGATTGCACCAGTCTAATGACTCACTGAAACCCAGTGAGATACCAGAATTTCAGTACTTATAGCTAATACCAAGAAATTTTTCTGTTATTAACAGAAATTAAAGAAAATGTCCATTTTAAAGATGGGGAAAGAGATGTTTTGTGTTTGTATAATTATTTTTAACATTGAGAGGCATAGATTTCTTACTAGATACATGTGTTCCATTACTGACACCTGAATAATTCTTTTAGGGAAAGTCCTTAGAAATTTTCCATGCTCTTGTTAGCTTTATGAAGTACCCTCCATAGCATGCTATGTGAAATGTTCAAAATCTAACCCAGGCCATCTTTGATAGTGTGTGCGGGCCACATATACTATCTGGCTCCATCATCTGGGGTCGGGGCAAAGATCATCATACTTAGGATTTAACCATGAAAGTTCCTTTGCCTTTGATGTCGGCATAGCCATATCTGTATGGAACTCTCTTACATTTCCATTATTACCATCTGTGATACTTGTCTGTCTCCTTTATGTAACAGGTCTGGGAAGTGGAAATATGTTTGATACAAACCTACTTCCCCTCATTTCTATCACTTGCTTCCTGTTCTCCACTCTCCCCTGTCTTCCTACAGTTCCATAATTTTTGCATTGAAACCTGGTAACTAACCTAACAGAAGAGTTTTAGATGGAATTAATGCTTTTGGAGGACACAAATATGGTACTGAATATGGATTTTGTTTATTCAGAATTAATTATTTTTACTAAATCCAATCAGTGGTAAATTAAAAATATTGCTTAATGAGATTTTTAACCTTTCTACCTATAAACTTATTTTAAACAATTTGTTGTTTAGACATATAATTTGTTAAGGTTGGCCGTGTCTTTGAGGATGATTCTCAGACATGAGTATTTTTTTAATCATCATATCACAAGGCTGTTAACATAGTTTAGCTATTTGTCCCTGCCCAAATCTCATGTTGAATTGTAATCCCCAATGATGGAGGTGGGACCTGGTGGGAGGTGTTTGCGTCATGGAGGTGGATTCCTCACAAATAGTTTAGTGCTGTCTTCTTGATGGTGGGTGAGTTCTCAGTGTTCTGGTTAAGTGTGTGGCATCACCGAACTTCAAACTATACTACAGGGCTACAGTGACGAAAACGTCATGGTACTGGTACAAAAACAGGCACATAGACCAGTGGAACAGAATAGAGAGCCCAGAAATAAGGCCCCACATCCATGATCTTTGATAAAGCTGACAAAAACAAGCAATGGGGAAAAGACTCCCTATTCAATAAATGTTGCTGGGCTAACTGGCTAGCCATATGCAGTAGACTGAAGCTGGACCTCTTCCTTATACTCTATACAAAAATCAACTCAAGATGGATTAAAGACTTAAATGTAAAACCTAAAACTAAAGGAACCCTGGAAGACAACCTAGGCAAACCATCCTGGACCTAGGAATGGGCAAAGATTTCATGACAAAGACACCAAAAGCAATTGCGACAAAAGCAAAAATCGACAAATAGGATCTAATTAAACTTAAGAGCTTCTGCACAGCAAAAGAAACTAACAACAGAGGAAACCTACAGAATGGGAGAAAATATTTGCAAACTAAACATCTGACAAAGGTCTAATATCTAGCATCTATAAGGAACTTATCAAATTTACAAGAGAAAAATAAACTACCACATTAAAAAGCGGGCAAAGGATATGACCATATGAACAGACATTTCTCAAAAGAAGATATACATGTGACCAACAAGCATATTAAAAGAAGCTGAATATCAATGATCATTAGAGAAATGCAAATATAGTTACCTTATCCTGCTGAGAAATTCCTAGTACTATAAGTTAGTTGGTAGCTTCTGATTGGTTAGCATGAAGTTTCATTTCTCTCTCTCTCTTTTTTTTTTTTTTTTTTTTTTAGACAGGGTCTACTTCTGTTGCCTAGGCTGGAGGGCAGTGGTGCAATCTTGGCTTACTGCAACCTCCGTTTCCTGGGTTTGATTCTCCCAGGTAGCTGGGGCTACAGACGCATGCTGCCACACCCAACTAAGTTTTGTATTTTTATAGAAACGGATTTCACTATGTTGGCCAGGCTGGTCTCAAATTCCTCAACTCAGGTGATCCACCTGCCTCTGCCTCCCAAAGTGCTGGGATTACAGGTGTGAGCCACTGTGCCAGGCCTCATTTCTGTTTAATAGAGGTGTTTACAACAAACAGCTCATGTTAAATTTCGCTTATATTTACAAATTAAGGAAGGCTGAGGTCACTATGAAGCCTAACTGGCTTTGTCTGCTCAGGGGTACTTTAGGCCTGGCCTCCATTTTCATTTACTTTGACAGCTGCAAACCATTGAGGTCAGTGATTCTCAAGTTTTATCTGCATCAGAATCACGTGGGGGACTTGTTAAACACACAGATTGGTGAGCCACACCTGAGTTGCTGATTCAGTGGGTTGAGGGTGAGATCTCAAAGTTTCTAACAATTTCCCAGGTGGTGATGATGCTGCTGCCCTAGGAACTATCCTTTGAGAACTAGTGATTTAGGTTATACAGAGATCCCTTGTCCCAGAAGAGGCCTTTTTGACTCTGAAACAAAGGTAAACATTTGCTTAAGAGGATCAAAATTTCATGTCCGGAATTTTCATCACAAAATCACTCCAGAATTTGTGATTTTAACAAATTCTGGAGTGGACTTAGTTCTCATCTCCCTCTCCCCACCATCTTCCCTTGTTTCCTGGGCTGCTGTTCCCTCCTACCTGGTTAATGTTAATTCAGGCTCTTCTAGTTCATTTATGAGCAAAATTAACATGTGACGGTATTATCCAAAACAGATGGTTCCCTCCCATGAGTAATTCTGGTGCCAGAGGTTAAGATAATGATTATTTTCACCTCGTTATTAATACACATCACGGTAACACTGTAATAATTCTCTGGATTATTTCTTTAATAATCTCAAAATGAAACTCAGATGTCTTTAGATCTTTGCCTCTATCTTTTTTTTGCTTGAATTTTTTCCCCAATGTTTTCCTTTTTTGCCGTCTGGACATTTTATCAAATGTCTTTAAAATGTGTACTTAATAAGTTCAATTTGCATTTTCACTCTGATAGGGGAGGGGAGGGTTGGTATGTCAGGGCTAAGGTAAGTTTGAGGGTGAAATTCAAGAAACTATTTGTTAAAAGTATATTTAATGACCGATTCTGATAACTTTTTCATCCTCTTTTTCCTATCCAGAGGTGGTTCAGTGGCTAATTATAGTCATACTAATTTGGAATGTGTAGAACTCAGTTTCTGTAAGAATGTCACCCTGGATGTAGTTGAAAAACTTTGCAAAAATTGTAGACAATAAGAGAACACTGATTATGTCCACTTGTGTCTCTTTTAGTCTTATGTGTCATCATAAAGTGAAACGGAAACCTGACATTGGCTGTGTACTGGTTTGTGTTTCTCCATAAGCCGTCATTGTTTCCATTTTATTAGCACAGAATTGTAGCAATCATTAAGTATTTCCCAGAAAATAGCTTCTGGTAATTTCATTTAAGGATAAACCAAGTTTTCATGACCTTTCCAAGAGCAGAAAATACATTAGTTTCTTTGTGCTTTGGAATTCATGTAAAAATTCCAAAGTGAAAAATATTTGGAAAAAAATAAAAAAATTTTTCAGTCATGAGTGACTTCTGATTTTGGAATACTGTTTATCAGAATTATACAATAAGCTAATGGGAAAAAAAAATCAGGACTTGTCAGAGTTGAAGTTAGCATTTCAGGTGTCCCATATTTCAAGAATTATGTCAGTAGTCCTGCTCTGTGAAATCCAAGCTTTTTGAGTAAAATCTGAGGTTTTTGTAATGAATCTTTCACAAAATGGGGGAATCCATTGAGCAACACTTCTATAGGGCACTCTGGGCCTTTTTAGATTTCAAAGCAAACAAAATAATAGAACAGTTTGAGAAAATTTGGTTTGCCAATAGTAAATATCGTCTAGAAAAATTAATAATTTATTTATTGCTGGAAGACATTAACTGAGAGCTGAAAGGACATAATAAAATCTACCTTGTCTTTAAAAATCTTCTCTAAAGGCATGGCATTCTGAACAAATATGTTGGTGGGGAAAGTATCTGTCTTCTACCTCATTTTGTGGCAAATGTGACCTCTCTTTTTTTTTTTTTTTAACTAGACCTTCATTTTATCCACCTATGTTCTATGATATTAAAGACTTGCAAAATCAAGGAATTCATGTAATATCATTAGGAATCTTGATTCTGTATTTCTAATTACTACATTAGTGAAAATTAGTGTCCTAATTTGTTAATCTAAGACTCAAAGGTATTGGTAAAAAGAGATTTATTTGAATATGTCATCTTTTAAATACTGAATTATATAATGCTTTCCAGAGGAATGGGAATGGCTTTAGAATTTTTTGTTGTTGTTGTTTTGAGACAGAGTCTTGCTCTGTCACCAGGCTGTAGTACAGTGGCGTGATCTTGGCTCACTGCAACTTCTGACTCCCTGGTTCAAGCAATTCTCCTGTCTCAGCCTCCCGAGTAGCTGAGATTACAGGCACGCACCACCATGCCCAGCTAATTTTTGTATTTTTAGTACAGCTAATTTTTGTATTTTTAGTAGAGACGGGGTTTCACCATGGTGGCTAGGCTGGTCTCAATCTCCTGACCTCATGATCCACCCGTGATCCGCCTGCCTCGGCCTCCCAAAGTGCTGGGATTACAGGCGTGAGCCACCGTGCCCGACTGGCTTTAGAATTTTTTAGATCTCTTTCTGACTTATCTATCTGACAAAGTCTCATTTTGCACTTCTGGGAACAGGAGCTTTAATCCTTTTTTTTTCCTAAAAAACAGATGGATATTTTAACATCTCTTCATGTTATAGCATTGGTAACTACTTTCATGTCACACAGAAAATGTGTATTTCTCCATTATTTTGGATGACTATGAATGTATCTATGATCTAACAATGTACATATTACATCCCCTGGAGCTAAAATAAATTTTTGAGTGTTTTGAGATCAAATTCATAGGCTTCTATAGGAAGAAATCTATTGTGGTCTCAGAACATAATTTGTCTTTAGTTAGAATAGTAGCTTGGAAAAAAGGTGAGTGTGTCCTTAGCAGCTGTGAAATAGTAAATTAAGAACAAGGAAATGTTGACATACCTATCATTCTGATAGTTCTAACATTAAAATGAGCATAACTGCCTAAGAATTGTTTATAATTATTTATAATGTATAAACCCTGTCTACTTTCAAAGAAGCTTTGAGACTTTTCATAGGTAAAAACACATACATGCACACACATACAACTGGGCAATTCAAAATTATATTAAGAAAAAGCTGATTGGAAACCAGTTAGAGAAAGAATATAAATAGAACTGGGGTTAAGCTGAGAACTGCAGTTTAACAATGGAAATCCATACAGACTCAATTCAGACTGTAAGTTGGAATTTGCTGGAAGGTAAGGCAACATGGGGAACAAAATAAACATCATGGTCCTTTCTGCCATCTAAAAAGAGGCCTACCAATACTTCACAAAGGCAAAATTAATACTCTTTAAAGAGAATTGATCATAGGATCCTTCTATAATATTAAGAAACTGAAAAACTTAATCAGACAAAATTGCATAAGGTTATGCAGATGATGGTCAGTTGGTATTTTCTTATTTTTAAAATTTTAAGTAAGTTACTAATAGACTTTCCAGTCTTCCCGCATTCTACCACCATTTCCTTGTGATGACATCACTTCTTTCCCTGCAAGTTGATTACTATGTTTCTAACTGGTTTAAAAAATCTTAGAGGTGATGAAGGTAAAAGACTGGTTTGAACATAAAAACATTCTTTGCCAACGCATAAAGTTAACTTGTGCTATGAGAATATGTGAAATGTGTCTGTCCTTCCCTTCTTTCTACAGTGCAGGGTTGACAAACTTTCTGTAAAGGGCCAGAGGGGAACTATTTTAGGCTTTGCAGGCCGTATGTGTGTCACAGCTACTCAGCCATTTTCTTGCAGCGTGAAAGCTAATGAGTATGACCATGTTACAATAAGGCTTTATGGACACTGAAATTTGAATTTCACGTAATTTTCACATGTCCTAAAATATGTTTCTTTTTATATTTTTTAAACATAAAAACCATTTCAGTGAATGAGCCCTACAATAGTAGGCGGTGGGCTGGATTTACTGACATCTGGTATCTCTCAAAGGGCCAACATCCTGGTTTTTAACTTAAGTATTCTCAACATACCTCACTAAACACAGACAGGTGACAAATTCTAAAAATAGATTTGTAATTCTCAAGTTTGATGCTATCTTTCTCCTTTGAGAAACAATAAGTACTAGTCATAGCCAATGTTATTTGAAAGACTCTTCATGCATTTATCATGCTTAGAATCCAGGCTCAGCTATATCCACTCCAGATAATCTGTGGTCTTTTATTTTCATCTTCTTTTTTGTTGTTAGATTGAAGATTCTCCATCTCTAAGGCTGCACCATCACTTCTGACCTGAGCAAAATAAAAGAAGCTTACGGAAGTGTCAAAGTATTTCATGACATATCTGCCCTTACCTGCTAACATTTTCAGGAAAATAGAATTTCTGCCAACAAAGATATTGAAAATATACATAAATATGCCCAGGAGTTTTCCCCATTAAAATGAGATATACATTATTTTTTGGTTTGGAAATAATCAAAAAATAATTGTATGTGAAACTTCAGCGTCATACCAAATAATGCATTTTTATGCCAAACACCACCTCCTCCAAATAATGATAAAGTTTAAAAGTCTAAAACTTTAAATATTGGTATTTTTGTGCTTATTAACATTATTGGCTTGTAACAGTTTTAACTCTTGAGATTACTACTAACTGGCATATTGTAATCTATTTTCCTTTAGCCACGCAACATATCATGAGAGAAGAGTAAGTCAGAAAGCTCTAGAAGGAATATTTTACTCTTTAGTATTTAATTGTATGTACAGTGGCTTTATATGTACACTACAGCAAATATGGTGGTGATTTCTGCAGGCCTTGTGCCAGGACATGGCAGTGGCTTCCAGAAAGCCCATACATCACATAGGGTTCTTTCTCAACTGCACCCTTAGACATGAGTCTCTAGAAAACATTGCATGCCAAGGAAGTGGTTGTACACTGCCTTCACTGGGTTACCATTAAGAGGAGGATTCATGTCAATGTGGAAGGTTAAGGGAGGTAAGAAAGATAAGCAGTAGTGCAACATTGACAACAAGCACCATGGTGGGGTGGGTGGAAGGTGGGGTGCTGGGGGTGGTGACTTTGTCTCAGTATCATTGCTGAAGATTATGGAGATCAACCTCAAAGGTATTCTGTGTAGAGGGCAAGAGAGTTGGGGTATTTATTCTACCATGCATTGTTCATGGGCTACTTCCAGAGGGATACAAATTTCCAGGCACCTATGGCTCTCTGAATACACAGGTAAAGCAAACCCTACCAGCAGGAGGGTACTCCTCCAAGAAGTGATGCAGGGGCTGGTTTGTGGAAATGCATGGGGGACTTATGGGGATGGGGCTGAGCAAAACAGCATCTGCTACATGTGTGATAGAGAGAAATGTGCCACAAATTTGAACTGGGTGATCTGGGTTTGAACCCTACTTCTACTAGCTGTGTGATTTTACTTATATCACCAACCTGATGCTTAGTGTTCTCCTCTCTAAAATCGAGAAACATACTTTATGAAGGATGCTTAAAAGAGTAAATAACATAGCTGTGATGGTTAATATTGAGTGCCAACTTGATTGGATTGAAGGATGCAAAGTATTGTTCCTGTGTGTGTGTGTGAGGGTGTTGCCAAAGGAGATTAACATTTGAGTGAGTGGACTGGAAGAGGCAGACCCACCCTCAATCTGGGTGTGCACAATCTACTCAGCTGCCAGTGTGGCTAGGATAAAGCAGGCAGAAGAAAGTGGAATGAGCAGACTTGCTGAGTCTTCTGGTTTTCATCTTTCTCCCAAGATAGATGCTTCCTACCTTCAAACGTAAGACTCCAAGTTCTTCAGCTTTTGGACTCTTGGACTTACACCAGTGGTTTGCCAGGGGCCCTTGGGCCTTTGGCCACAGACTGAAGGCTGTACTGTTCGCTTCACTACTTTTGAGATTTTGGGACTCAGACTGGCTTCCTTGATCCTCAGCTTGCAGATGGCCTATTGTGGTACTTCACCTTGTGATCATGTGAGTCAATACTCCTTAATAAACTCCCCTTCATATATACATCTATCCTATTAGTTCTGTCCCTCTAGAGAACCCTGACTAATGCAGTAGCAAAGCAGCAAAGTGGGGAAAGGACAATGGACAGAGGAAACAGCATGCAGGAAGTACAGAGTCTTAAAAATAGTGCATAATATTTTGGAAACAGTATGGCTGGAGGGCAGGGTACATGGGCAGAAGGTGTGAGGATGGTGATGGGGTTGTAGGATACTTAGAAGGGAAGCCTAATCTCTGTATGGAAGGTCAGGCAAATGATACTAAGTTAAGGACTAAAGTAGGGGAGGAAGATACCTGGTCAACAGGGTGGACTGAGCTGATGTGGGAAATATATCATCCTACTTTAAACATACAGAAATGTAGAAAAGAAATTTAAGAAAAAGATTAAAGATGGTCTCAAAATTTAAACTCCTCCTCCTGCATCAAAAGGTGGAGACTAATGACCTTCCCCTTGAGTCTGGGTTGGCCTTAGTGATGAATAGAATGTGCCGGACCAATAGAAGGTAGCAGAGCTAATGTTCTGGGATTTCCAAAGCTAGATTGTATAAGAAGTCTTGCAGCTTTGGAACAAGACTCATTGAATATTCATCCTTAAAACCCTGAGACAATAAGAAACCCACTTACTAGATGGAGATACCATGTGAAGAAGCCCTGAGGCCACATGGAAAGTGAGAGTTGGATTAGAATGAAATCCATCAGTATAAAAATTCACCACCATTAACAAAATGAAGGAAGCTGGGTGCAGTGACTCACACCTGTAATCCCAGCACTTCAGGAGGCCAAGATGGGCAGACTGCTTGAGATCAGGAGTTCAAAACCATCTCGGGCAATGATGAAACCCCCCCGTCTCTACAAAAAATGTAAAAATTAGCTAGGTGTGGTGGTGTGCACCTGTGGTTCCAGCTACTCGGGAGGCTGAGGTGGGAGGATGGCTTGAGCACTGGAGGAAGAGGTTGCCGTGAGCTGAGATGGTGCCACTGCACTCATGCCTGGGTGGCAGAGCCAGACTTTGTCTCAAAAAAACAAAAAAACACAAACAGAACAAAAGAGCAAAAACAACACGATCATTTAAGTGGATGCCAGAAGCATCGAACAAAATGCAAAATCTACTCATGATAAATATTCTGAGCCATGTATGAAGAGAGAATTTCCAAACCCAATAAAGGGCATCTACAGAAAGACCTTCTCGTCACCATCACAATGGTGAAAGATTAAGTGATTCCTCCCCCATCCCCTGTGACTAGGAATAAAGCAAGACTATCTGTTCTTACTGTTGCAATTCTACCTTGTATTAGAAGTCCAAACCAGTGCAACAAAGCAAGAAAAAGAAATAAAAGACATACAGATGGAAAATGAAGAAGGCAAACCATCTTTTCTTCCCTCTAGATGACATAATTGTGTATGGAGAAAATTCTAAGAAGTCTATAAAACAGCCACCAGAATTAAAAAGTGAGTTTAGCAAGGTCTCAGAATACAAGTTCATCATTATAAAAGTCAACTGAGTTTTTATATACTGGTAACAACTGGAGATTGAAATTACAGTGTTATGTCTTTTACAATAGCATAAAAATCAGGATATACTTAGGGATAAATTTAACAAAATATGTGAAAGACCTATAAATCATAACCTATACAACACTGTTGAGAGAAAATAAAGAAAATTAAACAGAGAGATACAATCTCACTGATGGGCAGATTCAATATTGTTATCAATTCTCCCAAAATTAAGCTATAAGATTCAACACAATCATGATATCTACAGAATGTATTTTTGTGTAAACTGACAAACTGATCTTAAAATTTCTACGGTAATACCTAGGACCAGGAATATCTGAAACAACTTTGAAAAAGAATAACAAATTTGGAAGACTGATACTACTTGATTTTGCGACTTATATTCACCTTATTATCAGGCAATGTAATCAAGACCATATGGTGTTCATGAAGGAACAGATGAAAAATCAACAGAAAGGAATGTAATGTAGAGCCCAGAAATAAACCCACACATATGTAGTCATTTGATTTCTAACAAAGGTGATTCAACAGGGAGGGGATAGTGTTTTTTATTTTTTAAAATAATGCTGGAAGAACTGAATATCCATATAGAGAAAAGTGAACTTTAACTTTTTATTCACTTAATACACAAAAATTAATTTAAAATGTATCATAGAAGCAATGGTAAATAAAACTTAAATATTTCTAGTAAGAAAAGGGATATCTTTGCAACTCTGGGTAGACAGATGCTTGTTAAATGGGTCACAAAAATACATACCATAAAAGAAAAACAGATAAGTTGAATTTCATCAAAACGAAAACTACTCTTAAAAAGTTACCATTGAAAAAATGAAAAGGCAAAGCACAGGAGATTTTCAAAGTACCTATATATGTGACAGAGGACCTGTTTCCAGAAAATGTAAAGAACTCTTACAACTGAATAAAATGACACAATAAAAAGTGGACAAATGATTTGAACAGACATTTCACAAAAGAAGATGCAAGAATGGTTGAAGACATATGAAAAGCTGTGCAACATCATCAGTCAACAGAGAAATGCAAATTACACCTACAGTCCACATTACACATCTAATTTAAGAATTAGAATTCTTAAAGAGACTGATGCTTTAAGAATTAGAATTCTTAAAGAGACTGATGCTACCAAGGGTTGACAAGAATGTGGAGCAACTAGAATTCTCTTACATTTCAGGTGGGAATGTTAAATTGTACAGTCACTTTGGAAAGCACTTAGTTGCTTATAAAGCTAAATATATATCTGCCATATGACCCAGCAATCTTACTGCTAGAAACTTCCTCAAGAGAAAATAAAACGTATGTTCCTTAATACAAAGACGTGTACAGGAATAGTCAAGGCAGTTTTATTCACAATAGCAACAGCTGGAAATGACCCAAATGTCAATCAACAAAGTAATGGATGCACACTCTGTAGTATAATGTATAATGTGATCCTACTCATTACTACAAAGAAATGAACTACTGAATTAATCTAAACACCTGCTGAGCAAAGAAAGCCAGGCATGGAAGAGTGCATAGTGTACAATATTACTGACATAGTATAAAACTCTAGAAAAGACACCATGATATTAAATCTGTATTGAGCAAGAGTAGGTTGGTGGTGAACTGGGGTCTGCAGTTGGGTGAAAGATTGATGGGAAGGGGGTCAATGACAATTTTGGCATTGTGGAAATATTCTACATCTTGGTTAAGTGGAAGTTAAACAGATATTTACATCTGTGCAAGTTCACTAAACTATACTTTAAAATGGGTACATTTTATTGTATGTAAATTTTACCTCATTAAAAGTGATTAATAAATAATTTCATTCTCAGTAACAGTAGTCGAAACTCTCAAGTTTATTTATGCTGAAGAAACTTAAGTAGGATCTTTCTTAGGTATCCTCAGAGTTTCATAACACATTACTTCTTCTCTAAAGTAGTATTTGCTTTAAAGGTTTTAACAGTTTCTGTTTGCAAAAAGTATTATCAGTTGCAGTTGGACAATATTAAATGGCACGTTTACAAGACCAAAAATTAAAGTCCTCAAAAGCTACTCTATTTTAACATAAACTTGCATGACAAATAGTTTTCAGTGCAACAACCTGTCATGTTCTGCAACCGGCCTTTTGTCAGAGTTTTGATCCTTTAACACTTACCTCCTTCCCCGTTTTATTTCTTCTTTAAGAAAACAAACTTACACTTGTGTATTAGCTTACAATTACTGTAAACAAATGACCACAAACTTAGCAACTTAAAACACCATTTATCATCTCAGTTCTGTGGTTCAAAAGTCCAGGAACAGCTGAACTGCGTTCTCAGCTCAGTATCTCACAATGCCAAAATCAATATGTCGATTTGATTTCAAGCTGGGGATGTGTTCTCATCGCAAGCTCAGAGTCCTCTGCCAAGCTCATTCAGGTTGTTGGCAGGTTTCAATTCCTTGCAGCTACAGGACTGAGGTACCCATTTCCTTGCTGGGTGTCAGCAGGGTGACATCCTCAGCTCCTTAGAGGCTATCTTCAGGTCCTAGCCACCTCTTGTTCTCATGACATGGCAGCTCACTTCTTTTTTTTTTTTTTTTTTTTTTTTTTTTGAGACGGAATCTCGCTCTGTCATCCAGGCTGGAGTACAGTGGCCGGATCTCAGCTCACTGCAAGCTCCGCCTCCTGGGTTTACGCCATTCTCCTGCCTCAGCCTCCCGAGTAGCTGGGACTACAGGCGCCCGCCACCTCGCCCGGCTAGTTTTTTGTATTTTTTAGTAGAGACGGGGTTTCACCGTGTTAGCCAGG
This sequence comes from Chlorocebus sabaeus, assembly GCF_047675955.1. Lineage (NCBI taxonomy): Eukaryota > Metazoa > Chordata > Mammalia > Primates > Cercopithecidae > Chlorocebus > Chlorocebus sabaeus. Next base: position 14,673,764 of record NC_132915.1, read on the forward strand.
ATGGTCTCGATCTCCTGACCTCGTGATCCGCCCATCTCGGCCTCCCAAAGTGCTGGGATTACAGGCTTGAGCCACCGCACCCGGCTGGCAGCTCACTTCTTCAAAGCCAGGAGGGGAATGGAATCATATAACACAATGTCATCACAGGAGTGATTATCCCATCATATTCACAGGTCCTGCTCACTTCAAAGGGGACTGTGCAGAGTATGTACACCAAGGGGTGGGAACCAGGGTGCCATTGTAGAATTCTGCTTACCACAGTTTGCTTTTTCTGCTGTCCAAAAGTGAACTGAGGTCCACTTATTTTTATTAGATTTGATTTCTCAACTTGTTTCATATATAATATGAAACAGCGGCCAGGTATGGTGACTCACACCTGTAATCTTACCACTTCAGAAGGCCGAGGCAGGTGGATCTCCAGCCAAGGTGTTTGAGACCAGCCTGGGCAACAGGGAGAAACCCCAGCTCTACAAAAAATACAAAAAAAAAAAAAAAAATTAGCTGGGAGTAGTGGTGCGTGCCTGTAGTCCCAGTGACTCCAGCGACTGAGATGGGAGGATTACCTGAGCCCAGGGAGGTTGAGGCTGCAGTGAGCCGTGATCACACCACTGCACTCCAGCCTGCGAGTGAGTGAGACCCTGACACAAAAAATAAATACATAAATAATAAATAAAAACACAGACTTTTGTCTTAACTGAGAGGAGCAAGATGGATGAGACACAGTTTGCTAACGTGGAAAAATGATATGAGTTTTGCTTAGTCATCACAAAATGGGATCAGAAGTTTGAAATGCAACACTTCTTGCTCAGTTCTAATAATGAACACCAACTCTGCTCTGGCTCGAGACATGAAATGGTATTTGATATTGTTTGGAGCCTTATAGAGATACTTAATTTTTTAAAATGAAAGATTTGCCAAAATCTGGTAACTGTCAACACAATACCTATACAGCAATGCTATAAATCAATTATAGAAACAATATGCAGTCAAAGGGGAAGTTCAACTGGGTCTCTAATGCTTTATGTAAAAAAAATAGATCTGAGGAAAATAGAGTAGGATGTTCACATTTGCTAATTATGGATAGCAGTATATAAGTTATTATTTTCTCTTTCATGCCTTACATAAAGTAGATCATTATGATATATGCTGACACATTCCTTTTTGCAAAATCTCCTACATTTTTCCTGTAACTTCCTTAGGAATAGTAAGCTCTGAGTATATATTCATGAGAAACTAAGACTCAGCTCTTACAGGGGTATGTATGTTTCAGAGTGTTCCTGAACCTACTAGTTGGTGCCTCAGTGGTATGCCATTACTAAGATATCTAGTTCCATTTTAAATGGCATTTCGGATCTTTCTGGGGCAAAGTAATTGCAGTGTTAAGTCATACTCTGAGAAGCACTCTCATACCCGAAGAAAATTTTACAGGGTGGATTACAATAGGCTTCCACTAAAAGCTTTCCCCACTTACCAGATGAAAAGCAGGTTAAAGTGGTGTTGCTCCTTCCCGTTATGGGAAGTTGGGCCAATTTATGACGTAGGAGCAAGGGATCACTTCTCATGACTCACCACCCTAGTCACCGTCTAAGATGAGATTGCCTCAAGTATGTTTTGAGAGCACTAAGTCTGTGGAAAGCTCACGGAAATTGAAACCAAACCAAACCAAAACCCAAAACTCAAAGTTACCATAGTCAAATACGTTTAGGAAGTATTCGATCGAACAGCTTTATCTCAAAGGAATATAGGATTCTTTCTAAAATTTGTGTTTTACAAATGTATCTGATCACAAAACTATTTCTTTCCAAAGATGTCTTTTCACTGCTTTGAGAAACATGCTCTAACAAGATTATCTCTGATTTTTAAAATCTTTGAGCAGGCGGAGAAGAAGCTGATCTTTCAAAAAGTCATGATGACAATCATGGGCAAGCTCTCCTTACCTGATAATTCACTGGCTCTCAAAGGCTGCTCTGTTATCTCCAGTTCCTGGCTAGCTGTTTCTGGATGCTAAAATAAAAAAGAAGGACCTCCTATTTCTTTCTTTTCTCTTTGCTGTTTCTTGAAAATAATTAGAGACAGATTATATGACCGTGGCTTTCCCCTGAGTATATCTGGGGTTATTCAAACACATTCCTGCTGCTTAATACCTGAACTGACATACACACTAAGTGATGTGTTTGTGAGTGGCAGGTCACAATGCAATTGTGTAAACGTTTGTAGAAAAAGCAGGATCCAATTCTTTTACTTAAGCCGGGAAATGGTTTGGTTAGACAGAAGAGAGAAAAGCTAAAAGATCTGCTTGATATTCACATTTTGTCCTGATAATAGGGAGCTACTAACTTAATCATGTGATGAAGTGTGGCTTATTTGAGGGACAGTAAAAGCCCTGAGAGAGACTAAAGGGTGAAATATTTTATCTATGTGGTGGCAGCAAATTACAGAGGGCTCTGGATGCTCGGATGAAGAGTTTACCCTTAGTTCTCTTTTTATTGGAGCACCACTGGGGGTTTATGAGTTAGGGTACAGGCTTCCTCAACCTCAGCACAACTGGCGTTTTTGGCCAGATAATTCTTTGTAATGGGAAGGAGAGGCGGCTCTGGCCTGTGCATTATAGGATATTCTGCAGCATCCCGGCAGCTATCTACTAGATGCCAGGAGCATCTCCCCCTTATCAAATTAAGACAGCCAAAAATGTCATCAGACACTGCCAAATGTCCCCTGAGAAACAAAATTTTTACCTGATTGAGAATTAAAGAGCTGAAGAATGACAAAATAATTGGTGTTTAAGAAAGACTGTCCAGCTGTGGTTGCGCAGAATAAACAGGAGGATGGCAGGACAAGAGCCTGGGAGAATATATTAGAGGCTGTCCCTTTACCTTAGGTATGGTATATTGTAACAGTAAGGGCCTCCAATGAAGTACATTTCTCTGTATCCCTGTTTTTTTGTAGTCCCCTCCCACATTGACTTAGGGCTTGGCCATGTGACTTGCCAATGTGACTTGTCAATGGAATATCAGCAAATATGACACAAGCTAAAGCTTGAAGAGCACTTGTACATTGGGGCTTACTGGCTTGGAACATTGCCACCATGTGACAAAATCCATGCTAGCTTCCTGAAGACGCATGGCCCAGCCAACAGCCAGCACTAGCTTCCAGAAAAATGAGTGAGGCTCTATAACCATCCAGCCCCAATTGAGTCAACAAGAAAGCCACCTAAGAGATCCCAGGTCAGCCAGCAGACAAACCACCTAGCTGAGCCCTGCCCAAATTGATGATAATGGAATTATGAACAAATAAAATGGTAGCACTTTTAAATCACTACTGCTGTTATGCAGTGATAAATAACTGATATCGTAGGTCTGAAGTATATTAACATTTGTAGAAATAAGAATAAGAAAATGCATGCACAAGACATTTGGAATAATTCGTGTTTTTTTTGTTGTTGTTGTTTTTTGACATAGTCTTGCTCTATTGCCCAGGCTGGAGTACGGTGGTGTGATCTCAGCTCACTGCAACCTCTGCCTCCTGGGTTTGAGTGATTCTCCTGCCTCAGCCTCCCAAGCAGCTGGGACTAAAGGTGCCCGCCACCATGCCCAGCTAATTTTTTGTAATTTTAGTAGAGACAGGCTTTCACCATGTTGGTCAGGCTGGTCTCGATCTCCCAACCTCAAGTGATCCACCGACTTCAGCCTCCCAAAGTGCTGGGATTACAGGCGTGAACCACCGTGCCAGGCCAATTCATGTTTCTTGATGACTCTTCAATGAAGGGGCTTAGGGAAAGGGCAAAGCAAGTCACAGAACATAAAAATTCAGAAATGAACACAAAGGTCAGAGTGAAAATTCAGGAATAAACTTGTGCAAGCATTCTTCAAAAAAGCACTTCTGCCTAAGCAGTTAAAAACATGAAAGCATCTATTTTGAAAGACATAGATATCCATTAATTGCTAACAGTAGAAATATAATAATAGTTCAAAGATTTAGTTTAATAAGTATATTTGTAAAGCTTTAAAGGCATTACCAAACTAGCCACTTTTTTAATTCATATGGAAAATCAATCTTTAGAATAAACAGGAAAGCACATAAGCTCAAAATCAATAGCAACTTATATTGCACTAATGGTAAGACTCATTTCAATGTAGTAGCTGTCCAACTGTATACAACTATATTCACTTAACAATTAGGTTGCTTAGACCAGGACTTCTAATGGAATGCCTCTCATAATTTACCAGTTAAATCTGCAGATGGGGGTTATCAGTAGTAGTTACAGTTTAATAGAAGCTGTTAGCGTTGAACATGTTTATTGTACAGTTCAAGAGGAAATAGGTCCTCAGATGTTTAGCACTTAGCTTTATGTTTAAGAACACTAGCCTGGTAGGAACGTGTCAGTAATATCCCTTACTTAATGATCGTATTTTTAAAAAATCAAAGTAATAAACGATAAAGAGAATCCAGAATGAGATAAAAGAAAAACACAGAGTCAGAAAGTCTAAAATGTGGAGGAAATGGATAATGTAAATAAAGTAAAAATGAGCCAAATGTATCTTCACAGGCTATGAGAATCGCCTAAAGGCACGGTTACACAAACCATAAGACAGACTGAGGGTCTCCTGGAAATGGATGGACAAAAGTGTTTAAAAGGATCAAAATGGGTGGATTTTAAAGATCTCATATCCATTAAGCAATCAGTATTAAAGAAACAATAGTATTGTCGAAAAAAGTGTTTAAAACCAAAGGGTAACATACCTTTGGATATATAATTTCCATAAAGTTTGTTTAAAGAAAAAAACCTCCAAAACGACCTGTCTTTGTTTAAACAATGCTGCCTGCCAAGCGATTTTGTTTATTAAATTTTTTCTCAGGTTTAGGAGACAAGGATTGAGAAAAAATGTGGAATTGGAGATCTCGAAGATATGTGTTTAAGCAGTGGGACCTTAACGTTAGACGCACAGAAATGCGTTAACGAAAGCCAGTAAAACTGAGAATGGGGTCTTCTGGTAAATCTTGTACTTTCGTTTGTAAGAAACTTGTATATAAAGAAGTTTACCAAGTTTCGGGAATAAGATAATAAAATGCACTTAACCCATTCGCAATCCTACCCCTACCTACCTTACCTCTGTCGGGTTAGCTTCTCACGCGCGCGCCGGCACCTTCTGTGAAGCGGGGTGCTGGGCTCTACCCAAGCAGCGCTTACGCGGAAGGGCAATGCTCCCCCCGCACCCCCGTTGAGGCCAACCAGGTCTCCCCTTCCTACGCGGAAAGCAGCGGCGGGCTCCGGGGCGTGGGAACTAGAGAAGGGAAGGCGTGCGCTCCTCCTCCCCAGCTGGGCGGAGCCGCACCCGCCCGGAGAGTGGTGAGGGCCACCGCGGCGCGCGGGCGCTCAGTCGCGGGAGGAGCTCTTTCGCGGTGCCCGGAGCCAGCGCACACCCCACCGCCCCCGGGACCTGTTGGGGACTGGCCCGAACCGTCGTCGAAGGGAGCCGCCCGGCAACCCCCGACGTCCCTCGCCCCGCCCGACGTTCCCGCTAGTGGTCAAACCAGCCGGACAAGCCAAACTCGCCGGGTCTCCCGGCAGCAGCAGGTGGCCCCGTCCTTCCAGGGAGGGCCGTGCGCCCCGCGGCGCTCCGGAGCCCTCTCGGCCGCCCCCGCCAGGCGGGATGGAGACGGACGGAGACGGAGAGCAGCTGGCCCGGCTGCGCTCGGTCTTCGCCGCCTGCGACGCGAACCGCTCGGGACGCCTGGAGCGTGAGGAGTTCGAGTCACTGTGCGTGGAGCTGCGGGTGCGGCCGGCCGACGCCGAGACCGTATTCCAGCGGCTCGACGCCGACCATGACGGCGCCATCACATTCCAGGAGTTCGCACGTGGCTTCCGCGGGGCCCTCCGCGGGGGGCGGCGCCAGGACTGGGGTCTGCTGGAACCTGCGCCCGCCGTGGCTGAGGCGGGGCCCGAGACCCCCGACAGCGAGGAGGACGAGGACGCGGAGGCGGCACAGGCCACCTCGTGGGGCCCGGCGAGTCCCGACCGGGCTTGGCAGGATTTCCAGGCGCGACTCGGGGAGGAAGCCAAGTTCATTCCCAGGTGCGAGTGTGAGCTGGGGCGGGAGGTGATCCTGGCGCTTCCTGCTTTCTTCTTCCCACTTTCTTGCAGGTGTGCAGACCCAATGCACTTTACACTTCTCTGTAAGTTGCTTGTCTTCCCTCACCTACTCGCTTTGACTTTTCCAAGATCCGCTAGAGTTAAGCAAAGGGAGAGAGTCAGCGTTTGGGGAGAAAGTTTTACGTGCTGAATCCTGAGCCTGCGACTGGCAGCGTGTTAATTACAGGAGCTCTCCTGAAATCTGCAGCCTCTGGCGCCCCGCGCGGGTTTAGGCGCGCGCCCCACATCTCACCGCGTCCTGGTTACGTCACCTTCTACCCCAGGCCTTAGGCTCGCACCCCAGGGCTGGGGCCCGGGCTGTTTGCCAATTTGGCGTCCTCTGTAATAGTTTTCTGATTTGTTGTTTTCCTAAGACTGTATAGAAAAGGAAACTTTGTTGGGTTTTTATATTGCTGAACACAAATATTCATAGATGTACCTGCTAGGCATTTTACAGAGTTCACACGTTTAATTTTCATAACATCCCGAGAAGGTAGGCTGGCTTATTTCTGAACTTAGACTTAGAAATTAGACAGACGTTAAGGGACTTGCCCAGTTTAGCAGCAGAGATTTGACCCCACATTTTGTGAACTGAAAAACTCACTTTTTATGTGACGGAATAAAATGATAAAATGCCGCTATATTCTCTGCTCTTATTGCTCTAACAGAAGTAACGTGTCAAGTCACGGACTTAATTATCAGGAGGTAAGAGGATGCCTGCAGGTGGGATTTCAGGGCCTGGAGGGAGAGAGGCTCAGTTTTTCTTCTTTGAGCTTCATTTGCATTTGTCCATCCCTTGGCGTGGTGGGTGTCTCCAGCTGCTATTTTTCACTTCATTCCCCGGCGATACACACATTTCAGTGCTGTAAGTGTTTTTCTGCTTTATGTTTGGGGTTTAGCTGAAATTTTATTGAACTCTGGCTGTCGTTATTAAGACGCTCTGAAAGGCATCATTTTGGTTGGCACATCTGAGACGGAAGACTGAAAAGGAAGTATCCCTGGAAGGTTGTCAGTGTGCTTGTTCATTGGAAGTCCTCACTTCCTCCTCCTCCCAACTTCTCCCTCCAGCTTGGAAAGTGAGGGGAATATTGGGCATGGAGAGTGACTCACTGCCGTAGAAGGGTTGTGTAGAGAAAGTGGGTGGGTAACTATCTTTTCTATTGTTTACAGATGAGTTACTCCCCAACCAGGGAAGTACAAAATTAAAACACTGCTACAACCTATACTCTTTCTTTGAGTCATCTTTCATCTGTAACTTAGTTTGGGTGCAGCTAGTTTAAAAAGGTAAGAATTTTAGGAATGAGGCAAGGTGAGTCCATATCATATTGGATATGATGTATGCATACATGTGGATCTGTTTTTCACAGCTGTCTAGTCTCAGCAACAAATATTTCACATACAACCTTAAATGATTGAAATGACCTGGATCAGTGTACAAACCAGGACTTAATATTGTTGGCGGAATTATTATTATCATGTTGCCTTTCCAAACTCTTCAGAGATTACTACGTTTAATGGGCACTGGTGTCACCTGGTAGACTTGTGTCCTAAGCCTCACCTCACCTCCTGATGTGAGATTAACAAGTACAATATTTGTCTTCCTCTCATGTTCAAGTGGAAGAGATCTAAACTGCGTTGCTGCATCAGATTGTTACCATGGCAGCCATCCGCTGTTTTGGTAAATTGGATTAATTCTACTTCACTTCCTCATACAGCTGTTCACCTTTTCTTCCATCCATCCAAATGTGATTTAAATTTTTTTTTTTGTTATTGATAATGCTGTCGGCATTATTTCAGCCAAATTTATTCCACAGACTTTACCAATAGCCTGCCATATGTGAGATACTGGCTTGGGCACTGTCCTAGGTCACTGGGGACAAAGAGAAGGGTGGTATGTAGTTCATGCCTTCAGGATGCTCATGGTGTAGATGAAACATTTTTCCAACAACTTCATTGAAGAACATTTAAAGCCAAAGGAAATTTGTAGGGAACTCTCTGTATTGTGGACATAGCTCAACAGACGGCTGCAAGCAAGAATTTTCTTTAAAAAGTCATTAAGTTGTTCATGTTTGTACACAATATTTTGGGACTTGTTTTAATATAAAGTAGAGTTTCTTCTGAAGGGAGAATTGTCTTTCCAGGAAAGTGTGCCATTCCAACTTGTGGCTTTGTTTCCCACCTGGCACTCAATCTTATCCCTGGGGACAGCCTGCCCCAGGGCTATCCTGGGGAGTGTTCACATCCAGTTTGAGAATAACGGATATTAAATAGGAAAATGTTTGGTTCCTATAAAGGTAAAGCATGACACTGTTGATTTTCATTTAAAGGATCTTTCAAGCAAAATATTAAGCAATTTTGGATTAAACTCCCCAGTCATCAGTAATCGTGATGTTAGAGGGAAGATAATACGGCATCATGAAGCGATGAAAGTGGCCTTTGGGATGTGTGTCATTCTTGAGTTCATTTTCTCTTAGAAATTTGAGGGACTTTTTCTTTTGAAGGCTGAGGAAGGAGTGTCCAAGGAGCTGTGTGACATGGTAAGCTGAGCCTGGCAGGTGTGAAGGGTCTGCAAGGTGGACCTTGACCACTTCCTGGTCAGTTTGATAAGGTCAGCCAACAGGTGAAGGCAGCAGGACAATGCGATGTGGTTACATGGGGGAATTTGGGAGGGCAGTTGCTACAAGGCTAAGAAAAGTCCTGGAAGTAGGAAGAAAATGTGTGGGTGTTGAGGGTGGAGGGGCAGGGCAGAGAGCAAACTTACAATGTAGCCTTGCCAGTTTCTGATGCCTGGGTCATTGTCTTGGTGACCGGGAGTTTCATACTCAGGAGATACTCAGTAAATACTCAGCAAATGTTTGCTGAATGAATAGAAGATACCAGTAATCTTTGATTCTTGTTTCAGATATCTGCATTTTGAGAGAAAGTGTAGTTCATGCTGTGAGCTTTTGCAGATTTTCTCACTTTTTTTTTTTTTTCAGTTACTGTTGTGAGCCGGTCATGGTGTTTAGAGATTGCCAAGAGAAGGAAATAGGCTCTGTGTGTGTGTGTGTGTGTGTGTGTGTGTGTGTGTATAGAGCATTTGATGGATGGCTGAGAGGAGGGATGAGGGTCTCTTCTCTGACCTTTAGTCAGAGCTGAAGTTTTCAGTGTTTTCTCAACTCCATTTGCAGCAATTTTGAGTGTTATCTGTGAATTGATTCATGCTGATAAATTAACTTGGAAAACCCCACATTCTCACAAACAGCAACGTGAGGGTGCAGCTGACACTGGAACCATCATGGGCCTGTGAGTGGGCACAGGTATCCCAAAAGTGTCCAAAGCAGGGACAACCTCAGGTCAGGTACCTGCTGTGTGATAGGTATCAGTGATGGGTGACCTGCCAGGCGGTGCTGGGCTAGGATTTGTTGGGACATCAAAATCAGCACCGTTAGCTGTTTCGCATAGTTTGCGATGTTTCTACATGCACCATGTTGAAGGGGATTCTTTTATTTGGTAATTTAAAAACAAATTTAATTGAGAGGAGCCAAAACTTTCCATATGTGAATTGTATAGAGATTGGCAAAACGGCTTACCTTATTGAGGAAAGGCTCCCCCATGGGACAGCAATCCTATTTAATTGGGAAATTTTGAAAAACAAGTAGCTGCCGGTAAGCAGAGGCAAAGTTTCAGTACTAGTGAGGGTTGCTTCTCCATTTCCTCTTCTTGGGTTCTAGTTTAGCCCTTTTCAGAATGATTGCCTTGTTTTGTAATAGTGTAGTTGCTTCACAGCTCCCTTAATTTACATGATACGGTGCTTGACAAGATAGAAAAGGGAGGGGAGAGATAGAGGCAAAGAAAGACATAAATACATCAGGAGTGACCCAGAGAGCAAGAGAGAAGGCCAGAGATAGAGTGGCAGAGGGGGAAATGGTGAGAGGGAGTGAAACACAGAGATTGGATGGAGGGGAAAGGAAGAGAGACTGATGGATTCCATCTTGCCTCGGTTTCCCCTCTTTCCACTCAGTGAGCCTATGGCCCTGAGCCACCTTGAGATGAGAGAGGCAAATCAGCTCTTCCCTCTTTGATCTCAGCCCTTGAATATCTTCCACATGTGAGCATCTTGGTGCTTTGTGATGTGTTTGTGGTATGTAAAGATGAATATATATATATATATATGTATATTTTCATGCTCATGGTCCTCATCCATGGAGGATGAGTACAACACCCACACATTTTCTTCCTACTTCCAGGACTTTTCTTAGCTTTGTAGCAACTGCCCTCCCAAATTCTCTTGTGTAACCACGTCACATCTGGTTCTCATCCAAGAAGAGAAGATGTGTTCTAGCCTTGCAACATGGTGGTGGGCTGCACCCAAGTCCTAGATATCAAGGGTATTTACCTTGAGTACCAGCTTTGGGATCTGTCACTGTGCTCACCATAGGTTTTCTGGAGGTTTCTTTGCCTTTTCTGGATTCTGAACCAGGATCCTAACGTCTGTGTCTCTGTTTATGTCTGAACCTGGATCTCCTTGTTTTCTAACTGTTGCTATTCTGTAGCTTTTTGCTTTTTCTCTTTAATGTGTCCTCTGTCACAGTTATGTGTATCATTACTCTGCTGACTGGGAGAAACCTGTCTCTTAATAACTACAGCTCATTATTGGTGTATAGAAATGCTACCGATTTTTCTACATTGATTTTTGTATCCTGAGAATTAACTGAATTCGTTTATCAAAGCTTAGGAGTCTTTTGTAGGAGTCTTTAGGGTTTTCTAGATATAAGATTATATTGTCAGCCAACAGAGATAATTTGACTTCCTCTTTTCCAATTTGGATGGGTTTCTTTCTTTCTCTTGCCTGATTGCTCTGGCTAGGACTTCTAGTACTGTATTGAGTAGGAGTGGTGAGAGCGGGCATCCTTGCCTTGCTCCAGAATTTAGGGGGAATGAACCTTTGATCCTTCCTCCTAGGCCTTGTGTGAATCTGTGCATGCCTTAGATTTTATGGGCTCTACTTGCTGGGTAGTGGTCACTTCTGGTTCCGATACTTGAATTTAATCTCAAGGTAGTAATTTCTTTTTGGCTTTCAGATTTGGGAAAAGTATTCTGGCCTTCTAGTCCTTAGAAGGCTCTCTGTTAGCCATCTGGGCAGTGGCCTGCTGTAACCCTCAGAATTCACTGATTGCTCAGAGCTTTGCTCTCAGAATTTGAAGAAAGATGATTTATTCTGTCCTTCTGGTTTGTGCAAAAATCAAAAGGCTTAAAAAGAAAAAGTCTTAAAACTTAGTGTTATCAGGGAAACTTTCCTGCCAGAACTACAGACTCTTCTCTAGCTTTTCCTCGACCTGAACTTGGGATTTACTCTTCTCTAAAATTACTGTTAAATTCAGTTACACTACCCCTATCTCTTTAAGCATGGAACAATCTTTATCTGTTTCTTATTTTCTGCCTGGGTTATCCAATCTTTCTTCATTTGTGAAATGAAAGTGGCTGCATCATATGGGGAATGGTTAGTGTGCCATGGTGATTCCAAATGTGTTTTGAATCCTTTTTCTCTCCTCAGAGGGTATATACAGTATACATTCTTGCTTCATGTATAACTTATTACAATTTAGGTAGCACTTGAGTGCAGTATACAGTCAGAAGAGGGAAATGGGAAGATAATATTTATTCTGAGTGGTCAGGGATGCCTCACCTGACTGTATTAGTCTCATGTGAGATTGTAAAATGGAAAGTAAACACTGTCTGTCTCCCAGAGGGAAGTTCTAATGATGGAATTGATCTATGACACATAGGATTTCTTTAGAATTACTTTGTCTAACAAACAAGTTCATTGCTTCAACTTGTAAATATTCAGGGTCTTCCAAATGATAATTGCTTTTCTCAGAGTAATTATAAGAAAAGAAGAATGAATTTTAACCCTTAAGGCCTTAGTCTGTATGTCTTATAAAAACAGGATATACAGCTCCAGTAGTGCAAATGTTTCTTTGATCCTTTCTCTAGTTCACCCAATATTGACATTGCCCTTGACATCTCACTAGGCACTACGCATACCTGACCCTGACCTTGTTTCTCGCCTTCTTAAATACTCAGGAGTTTCTGACACCTGAAGGACCTGGGGTGTGGAATAATGAATGGGAAAATTCCTCCTGGCACACTGAAACACCACTCATTCTGGACTATGGATGTTTCACATCGAATGTTTCTCAAATTGGGAGCCATAGACCCTTCGTGGTCATTACATATATCTTTGGGAGTTTTAGGAGACCAAATATTCTTATTTTCATTTTGGTGATAATGTAAAATAAATTGACGTGAGCTCATTCCAGATCACCGGCATTACAGATTTGGATGACTCTTGCATTACAGATTTGGGTATGCAATGTCAAAACCTGCCTTTGTGTTCGTGAGGCATCCCATAACACTGTGCGCATTGTCATGAGCTAAGGAGGAAGGCCGAAAGGTGGGCTGTGCGTGTGAGCCATGTTTCCATGTAATCCGAAGGTGACTGACAGCAGAGTCCTGGATTTTCTGTAGTCTTAATATAAAAGTGATGGGAGAATGGGGTTTTGATCATAGAAATGTGCTCCAGATAGCCATGTATGAGCCAGTCCCACACTGACATTGACTGTGGAGATTTAGCTTGGAAAACTGCATGCCCTGTTACATTAGCTGACGATTCTGACTAATTCTGATTTCATTGATTTTGTAAATGTGTGTCAGTGTTAGAAATGTACTGATGCTATTGGTATAAGGAGTTTATATCCGATTTGTGTTTGTTCATAGTTAAATGTAATGTGTTATTAGCAATATTTAAGTTAACTGTGGAATTCACAGGAGTCTTGTTTTTTTTTTTTTTTTGAAACGGAGTCTCGCTCTGTCGCCCGGGCTGGAGTGCAGTGGCTCAATCTCAGCTCACTGCAACCTTTGCCTCCCGGGTTCAAGTGATTCTCCTGCCTCAGCCTCTTGAGTAGCTGGGATCACAGGTGTGCACTACCATACCCGGCTAATTTTTGTATTTTTAGTACAGATAGTACTATGTTGGCCATGCTGGTCTTGAACTCCAGGACTCAGGAGATCCGCCCTCCTCAGCCTCCCGAAGTGCTGGGATGACAGGCGTGAGCCACCGTGCATAGCCTCACAAGAGTCTTTAATAAGGTCTACCTGTTAATCTAAGTATGAGAAATATTATTCTAATGGGACTTGAAATCCTCAAGAACTATATAGGACTGTAAAACGTGTGTTTCATTTCTCAATATGCATTTATCTCCTCTGTCATTTAAATTGAGGGCATAACACTATGGAAAAAGTAAATCTTAAATCTCCCAATCCTAAACAAGGAAGATCTGTGTTATTTTCCCACAGAGGAAACTCTTCTCCCCCTTTTTCCTATTTTTCATTCATTCATTCATTTACTCATTCATTCCTTCACTTAACAATTTTTTTTTTTTTTTTGGTCCACTGTATGCCAAGGACTTCACGAGGCACTAAGTACTTAGAAATAGTCTCCTGCCAAAAGTCCAAGTTGCTTAGCTGGTTTCTCTCTATTCAGAAGGTAATGACATCAGTGAGGATATAAAGTGGCGAGAATCACGAGGTAGATGGCCTGGGTCCAGCTCTCAGTGGTGGTCAGAAATCAAACAGACCAGCTACACTCAGGGAGTTTCCTCCCCTCTACCACAGAGAAGTGAAGCCTTCACGCCTTCCCTTGCAAGGCTGAAGTGTGCCAAAACTTCTTTCTTTTGTAGTCCAGCATGAGTAGGACTGCAGGTCCCTGTCAAATGACCTCCAAGCTCCTTCCACTCTTATTACATACACCGTGGGCTGTGATTAATGGAGGAGGGTTTGCAAACATGGAAGCCTCCAGAGCCAGGCAGGTAACGTTGACCCAGTGATGTGGACTCTATGGCCAGTAAGAGCCTCTGCTTTATATGCTGGGAGGAAAGCCACTTCTCAGCTTGGCCACTTTTCAGCTCCAGACAGTGGCTGCCGTGCAGGATGTGGGTCCAATGTTGACAGTGATGCTGGATTTTAAGTGCCAATTTCCAATTTTGCATAGCTAAAGAGACAGCATTTCCAGTGTGCAACCTGTGAATGTGCCCTGGTTAATTCAAATGTTAGGTTTGATCTCATTGTGAAGATCCCTGTCGATTTGAGCATGTCGTTCCATGACATCCTAACTTAGAACTTTAATGGTGTTACTTATTTCCCCTCTAAGTTTGTGGGATACCCTTTTGACCCAATGACAGTTTATCTTTACTTTCTTGTTTGCTCTTAGATGTTATTGTACTTTGCAGAGTTATCTCGCTCAGGCTCAACAGATGTTGTTGTATAATATTTTCTACTTCCAGGTTATGCTGTCCTAATGGGTATGTCCTAGGGGAGGAGGGCTGAACTATGAATGCATTGGGATGTCTAGGATACCTATTACTCTAATATTTTTCTTTCTTTTCGTCTGATGCTGGAAGTACTTGGCTGTACAGTTTTTAAAACATGTAAAAAATCAATTGGAATGAAATGATTTGTGATGAAAATTAAGGGAATTTAGTTATAAGAGGTCATATTTTCTGGTATTGTTGTATTATTTTCTTTCATTGTTGGAATTCTTCGTCCGTTAGGCACCGTTGTATTTTAGGGCTAAGAAATTTGAACAGCCACAACAGCTGTGTGTCTGGGTTTCTTTTCCTCTTTCTTTCTTTTTTTTTTTTTTTTTCATTTTCTGTCTTTTTTTATTTTGTTTTGGAGTAGTCTCATACAGGTTCAGTCAAGCTTTATTCCTTAAATGTTTTCACATGTATCTGTCCTCGTCTTCCATTTTTAAGTGGCCAGGCGGAAATACTCAAGGTAATAGCATGTTCTGAGAGCTCCTCCCCACCACGTGCACACCAAGAGCAGCCGCTATCTTTAATTTCAATTTTTTAAATTTAGTTTTGGGGTGTCTTCGGGGAATGTTCAGCCTCGATACCGTCTGTGATCATTTACAGCTATAAAAGTACGGTGCATGCTCAGATGGCCATTCTGTCATAATAGTATCTTTGATCAAGTATATCTTTTAAGTATCTAGATAGAAAGCAAAGAAGTACATAAGGAGTTATTTATTCTGAAATCTGAGTGCAGTGGTGAAAGTATCACGTATTGTTAGCTGCCTGTAGCTACCTGGTGCGAGGGCGAAGGGCTTATGGGAGGTTTAGGCAGCATTTCCTGTTTTGTTACCCATCTGCCTAGCATGGTGGACTCTACCATTTCATCCCCTGGGATAACACAGTCACCTCATAATTCTTGCGTTGTCAAACGGAGTTACAGTCTGCTCTGGGCTGAGGTGGAAGAATTCATGAAGAGCCAACACACATTTGTTTAGATAATCCATTTGAGGATACTCCTGTGTCATGTTTTCTGATGGGAATGCTGTAAACTAGTGTTAGTGTTTGTGGTGCAGAATACTTTTGCTTTTCCTCCTTGGGGATCTCTTGGTATAGCATGTACTTCAAACTGGCAGATATGGTTTGCTTGGGGATGCTAATGAATGAATTATACTACAGGCGTTTCTGCTTGAACACAGTGTATACATTCCAGAAAAGCCTAGTGTTCTGCAAACACACAGGGCATTTGGAAGAAAAGGTAGAAATGGTGCAGACCACGCGATAGCTATACTTCCGTAATAAGACTCAAATAAGCAGTAACAATCATAAAATACTAGCACAGTAAAAAAATAAATAAATAAAAAGTCATGCTAGATTCTTAATAGACATAGAAATACAGTACTCCGTAATACCTGTAGGTATCTTAAAAATGGTAACTATTGGGTACTAAGCTTAGTACCTGGGTGGTGAAATAATCTGTACAACAGAGCCTCATGACACGAGTTTACGTGTATAACAAACCTGCACGTGTACCCCTGAGCCTAAAATAAGAGTTAAAAAATAATCTGAAAAACTGTTTAAACATGAAAATATAGGATTTTGTAGGGTTTTTTTTTTTTTTTTTTCCCCGAAGGTGAAGGTAGCCTGATGGAGATGTGGGGTTGCAGCTGCTTTTAGTTAGTGGGGCAAGGACAAAATGCACAAGGATCCAAGAGAACCCGGACAACGCAGGTGGACAGTCTGTGCTAAGAGGACGATCACAGTGCGAAATGGCGTCGGGTCCACACTGC
The DNA here is from genome assembly GCF_047675955.1 of Chlorocebus sabaeus. Taxonomy (NCBI): domain Eukaryota; kingdom Metazoa; phylum Chordata; class Mammalia; order Primates; family Cercopithecidae; genus Chlorocebus; species Chlorocebus sabaeus. Next base: position 14,690,017 of record NC_132915.1, read on the forward strand.
ATTCCTTTGTAGCCTGCGGCGTGCAGCTGTTAGTGGACTTGCATTTCAGTGGCTGTTACTTGGGGGCATAAAGCATTAACACACTGGGAAAAGTCATTTCCACTTTAGCATCCTTCACTTACTAACCTAGGGAGTGAACTAACTGATGCTGCAGGTACCTGCATTATGGCAGAGAAATCCTAAAAGTACATCTTGAGTACAGAACTCATGGGAAGCTCCAGCAAGGCACAGAGACAGAAATGAATGTCAGATTGATTCTGTGTACACAGATTCAAGGTTTTGTGTTGGTCTAAAAGGATAATGCATCACCTCTCTCCTAAGAGATTATACCAAATGAGCTCTCTTCAGGATAATAAAAGTCCATCAGTCCACAAAAGTTTAGAAATCTATTAGGTTGTTAGAGTCCTAATGACCCTGGCTAAAATGAAACTATGATGGGATAGCTGAGCACTTGGAGCCTTGGGAAGTGACCTACTTTGTTGAATGATATTTGACATTAAGGTTTTTATCAGTAACAAATAAAGTTCTTATTCAGCTCTTTTCATCAGTCCTAGCATACATTCACTGTGAAGCTGGTACTTTGGTCTACATTGATTAACTCCAATGAAAGTGCAGTGATTTTAGACATTTGTATTAGAGTTTTCCAGAGAAACAGAACCAATAAGATATGTGTATGTGTGCATAATGTACATAAACACAGACACACATATAAAATATATGTGTTATGTATATACCATATGTATACACATATGTCTTGACATATTATTTAGAAAGAGAGAGATTGATTTCAGGGAATTGACTCATGTGACTATGGAGGCTGGTAAGTCCCAACTCTGCAGGGCAGGGTGGCAGGCTGGAGACCCAGAGAGGGGTTGAGGTTGCAGTCCTGGTGAAAAGGTCATCTGCTAGCAGAATTCCCACTTCCTCCTGGGAGATCAGTCTTTGTTCCAGGTCTTTACTGAATGGATGAGGCTCACCTACCCACATTATGGAGAGTAAACTGCTTTACTCGAAGTCTGCTGATTTAAATGTTAATATTGTGTATAGTATACCTTCACAGCAACATACTCACATGTTTGAGCAACAGTCTGGCTGCTGTGGCCTAGACAAGTTGACATAAATAAAATTCACCATCATAGCCACTAAGAGAGTTTTTCAGATATTCTCAGTTTTGAGATGATCACCGAGCATTTTTGAATGCTTCTAGCTTGCAAGTAACAGAAAAATTCGAACTATTTTAATCAGGAAAAATTCCTATACATATATTATATCCCCCCACCTTCCAAATGCCTCAACACTCCACAACGAAGTACCTAAGTCAACTTTAAAGTTATTAATATTTTTTCTCTTCCAAGAAAAGGCTTGCCCTACATCTGCTTATGGCTGTGAGATGCCCCTCTGGGAGAAGAGGTCTTACTATTCAGCCATGTTCCTGCCCCTCCACACTCACCCTGCAATCCCATTCTTCGTCAAAATAGTCATGACTTCAAACTGAGCACCTCACAGAAGGTACATCTTGGATTTGAGCATAGCTATCCAGCAAGCCACACAAACATTATGCTTTGCTGGACTCTCCTGGGCAAATTCACTGCTTTCTGGCTTCCTTTCTTGTCCTCCTTCCTTCTCCTTCCTTCCCTCCTTTCTGCAAATTGCTCTGTGAAAGGAAGGCATTGTGCCAAGAAGTCCAAAGGCTGACATTTTAATGAGGAACAGGAAGAAATTCTTTCCAGTAGGAATGGGTTCTTATCTACTAGTTTTTGTCCCTGAGTTGGAAGTTACTTACAGGATGTAATATGAGAGCACAGGGAAGCCAGAAGTGTTCCACCGGGTATAAGTCCTAAAGCAGCCACAAGAGAGCTGCTAGATTCATTATTCAGCAGCTCAGTGGGCACTGGTGGTAAATCACATCTTCTCTCTGCTAGTCAAGGGCGTTTCTAGAAATGCAAACTCCCAGGGCCCACCGCAGACTCACCGAAGCATCTGTATTTTAACAGAATCCCTGAATGGTTTGTGTGTGTAGTAAACTCTGCTGAGAAAATGAGAAGTGAGAGTGTGGGATGTGGCCACATCTGCTGGGCAGATGTTTCCAAAAAGGCAGAGAAGACCCAGAAAAAAATCGCTGAACTGGAGTAGAAGAGAGAAACTTCGCTGACTTCAAAATGTTGCCTTGGAGTGCTTCTGGTTATTTGATATCTGAATTTTGAGATGTTCATGACTGAGTTTACCTTGAGGATACAGTCCTTTATACTCCATCAAGTAGTTTGTGTATTTTGTGAATGTATTCTTCAAAGACAAAACACGTGCAAAAAAAGCACACGGAGCAGAAGCGTATAGCTTGCTGGGTTTTCAGATGGATTGCTTGAGTAAATCAGAATGCAGGTGAGGAAGCAGAACATTTCACTACATTGCGGAAGCCCAGGTTCCCCCCTCAATCACTGCAGACCCCTCTTTCCAGAGGAGTCATCGTCCTTTGCCTCTGTGTTGATGTTACATACATAGGTTCGTGCAGTGCATCTGGCTTCTTTCAGTCACCGTGATGTTTGGGAGCTTGTAGTTTAAAACTTTTATTTTCATTGATGTAGACTCTTCCGCAGTGTGAAAATACCACAATCAATTTATCCAGTTCACTAAAAATGTCCATGTGGATAATTTCTACTTCATGGATGTCACACATAGTACTGCAGTGATCATCTGTCACAAGACTTTTGGTAAGCATATGGACGTGGGCAACGCGTTGGTCAGAAAAATTGTTTGCAAAATCACTGAAGCTTTCCGTGCTAATTCAGGGTCATCATATGAAGTCTAGTTTTATTCTGGGAGGTAGTAGAATGATATCCCCAGGGATTTGTGGAGATGGTGGTTCAGCTTGGCTTTTGAAGTTACTGTGTGGAGTGTCTGTCCTTGCCATCAGGCTGCCAGATGACGTTTTACTATTCTCAGTACTTCCTTCCTTCCTGGGTCTTTGTCTGTTGAAGTTTTGGAAAACAGATTATCAGATACATTAGAATTGTGTTTTTTAAAAGCCCGGTTTGAATGTAAATGATTCCTATACCAAGCAGGAGTGTCTCAGAAGCTGTTTTTCTTTTTTTTTTTTTTCTGACTTTCCAACCTCCTTTTGGATTCTTCTTGGCGTCAGATACCTGAGTTTCAGATAGCTGGAGTGCTGCCATCATTTTGAAATTATAATATTATTATTATTTGTAGCTTTACTCCTGTTCCATTTTTATTCATACATTAACTCCTTTTTCAATTTTGTTTATTTTGGAGGTTCCTCAAGTAGACACTGTGGTTCTAAATTATCTTTTTAGACATTCAGCCACTTAGAGAGAGATAAGCGCAAAACATGGACTTACATTATTTTGAATACAAATAAGAAGTAGGTGCCCAGCCAGGAGTGGGCATAGTTCACGCTGAATGAATCCACTGGAGTCTGTCAGTCACCTCATATGTTGGTCACTGAAATTATTTTTAATCCTTTCTCTTTTGAGTTTTAGGGGAATGCTTAAAAAATTACACACCAAGATAAACAAATACTACTGCTTTGTGGATTCTCCTTGTCCACTCGAGCAAATTATCATAATAACTTTATGACAACTTTCTGTATAGTACTGGGATTTAAAGCAACAATTAGGCATTTATTTCCATTTTCTTTAGTAGCTTTTGCATTTGTTTTGCTGCCCAGAGGGTATCTTATTATCCAAGCAGGTGAGAGAGGAGTGTGGCTCAGACCACAGGGAAACAGAACTGGAAACCAAGGGAATGTTAAAGGTTTGGGATAAAAAAATATAAACTGAGATAAATGTAAATATACGGCTTACTGAAATTGCTTTTTCCTTATCTGATGAACCAGTGAGTTAAGATGATGACTCAATTAAGGGAAGACTGGTTTTTCTTTTCTTGACTTTTCCTGGGGGTTGAGGTCAGACTGTGTTGGCAGATGGTGTTTGCAGATCTGAAGGCTGTTTGCTCTTTTAGTGAACTGTGGCTCTGGGAGCACAAAAGTGGACCAGTGGCAGGACAACTGATCCTTGAATAATGTGCAAAAGTCGGATTTTAATGAGATTTTTGGCTACCTTTTTTTAAAAAACACATTTCAGAAAGTCACCCTTCCGTTCTGGAGAAAATCAAATGAAAAAGTAATTAAACGTCCTAGCAGGTTGCTGGGAAAGCAGTGGAGTGGACAGATGATGGGCAGTGGGGTCTGTCCCAGGAGGCTTCTGCTTTGTGGAAAATGTATCCCACGCACCTTGGAGTGAGACTGGGAGCCTCTCAAAGGGTATTAACTGTTGAAATGTCAAATTAGAGATGTTGGCAGCATTTTATTTCTAAGGGGAAATGTGTTTAAGAAATTCATAAGAAAATCTCTACAGCTAATTTTACTTGGTTTGATATGTTTGATCTATTTTTGTATCTTTTCATAAAACAGACGAACACTGTTATTGATTTATCTTTGTGTTTGATGGTTAGGTAGCAGGGTAGGTAGGTAAAAATCAGTGATTCTTAAAAGTAGATTATAAAATTCTGTGACATGTCTTTTGGGACACTAAAGAAATAATATCACATATATAAATAGTTTTAACATAATTCAAAGATGTAATAGACAATAATATCACGCTTAATTACATTAACTGTCATAGCAAACTAATGTAACCTTTGAAATAGGCTTTTAAAAGGGCCAGAGCACCAGGCACAGTGGCACACACCTGTAATCCCAGCACTTTGGGAGGCCCAGGCAGGTAGATCACCTGAGGTCAGGAGTTCAAGACCAGCCCGAGTAACATCTCTCTACTAAATACAAAAAGTTAGCGAGGCATGGTGGCGCGTGCCTGTAAACTTGGGAGGCTGAGGCGGGAGAATCATTTGAACCCAGGAGGCAGAGGTTGCAGTGAGCTGAGATCGTGCCATTGCACTCTAGCCTGGGTGACAAGAGTGAAACTCTGTATCAAAAAATATATTTAAAATAAAATAAAGGGGGCGGAGCAAGATGGCCGAATAGGAACAGCTCCAGTCTCCAACTCCCAGCGCGAGCGACACAGAAGACCGGTGATTTCTGCATTTTCAACTGAGGTACTGGGTTCGTCTCACTGGGGAGTGCCAGACGATCGGTGCTGGTCAGCTGCTGCAGCCCGACCAGCGAGAGCTGAAGCAGGGCGAGGCATTGCCTCACCTGGAAAGCGCAAGGGGGAAGGGAATCCCTTTTCCTAGCCAGGGGAACTGAGACACACAACACCTGGAAAATCGGGTAACTCCCACCCCAAAACTGCGCTTTAAGCAAACCGGCATACCAGGAGATCATATCCCACACCTGGCCGGGAGGGTCCCACACCCACGGAGCCTCCCTCATTGCTAGCACAGCAGTCTGTGATCTACCAGCAAGGCAGCAGCGAGGCTGGGGGAGGGGCGCCCGCCATTGCTGAGGCTTAAGTAGGTAAACAAAGCTGCTGGGAAGCTCGAACTGGGTGGAGCTCACAGCAGCTCAAGGAAACCTGCCTGTCTCTGTAGACTCCACCTCTGGGGACAGGGCACAGTAAATAATAACAAACGCAGCAGCTCTGCAGACGCAAACGACTCTGTCTGACAGCTTTGAAGAGAGCAGTGGATCTCCCAACACGGAGGTTGAGATCTGAGAAGGGACAGACTCCCTGCTCAAGTGGGTCCCTGACCCCTGAGTAGCCTAACTGGGAGACATCCCCCACTAGGGGCAGTCTGACACCCCACACCTCACAGGGTGGAGTACACCCCTGAGAGGAAGCTTCCAAAGCAAGAATCAGACAGGTACACTCGCTGTTCAGAAATATTCTATCTTCTGCAGCCTCTGCTGCTGATACCCAGGCAAACAGGGTCTGGAGTGGACCTCAAGCAATCTCCTACAGCTATAACCTACAGCTGAGGATCCTGACTGTTAGAAGGAAAGCTATCAAACAGGAAGGACACCTACACCAAAACCCCATCAGTACATCACCATCATCAAAGACCAGAGGCAGATAAAACCACAAAGATGGGGAAAAAGCAGGGCAGAAAAGCTGGGAATTCAAAAAATAAGAGCGCATCTCCCCCGGCAAAGGAGCGCAGCTCATCGCCAGCAACGGATCAAAGGTGGACGGAGAATGACTTCGACGAGATGAGAGAAGAAGGCTTCAGTCCATCAAATTTCTCAGAGCTAAAGGAGGAATTACGTACCCAGCGCAAAGAAACTAAAAATCTTGAAAAAAAAGTGGAAGAATTGATGGCTAGAGTAATCAATGCAGAGAAGCTCACAAACGAAATGAAAGAGACGAAAACCATGGCACGAGAAATACGTGACAAATGCACAAGCTTCAGTAACCGACTCGACCAACTGGAAGAAAGAATGTCAGCGATGGAGGATCAAATGAATGAAATGAAGCGAGAAGAGAAACCAAAAGAAAAAAGAAGAAAAAGAAATGAACAAAGCCTGCAAGAAGTATGGGATTATGTAAAAAGACCAAATCTACGTCTGATTGGGGTGCCTGAAAGTGAGGGGGAAAATGGAACCAAGTTGGAAAACACTCTTCAGGATATCATCCAGGAGAACTTCCCCAACCTAGTAGGGCAGGCCAACATTCAAATCCAGGAAATACAGAGAACGCCACAAAGATACTCCTCGAGAAGAGCAACTCCAAGACACATAATTGCCAGATTCACCAAAGTTGAAATGAAGGAAAAAATCTTAAGGGCAGCCAGAGAGAAAGGTCGGGTTACCCACAAAGGGAAGCCCATCAGACTAACAGCAGATCTCTCGGCAGAAACTCTTCAAGCCAGAAGAGAGTGGGGGCCAATATTCAACATTCTTAAAGAAAAGAATTTTAAACCCAGGATTTTATATCCAGCCAAACTAAGTTTCATAAGTGAAGGAGAAATAAAATCCTTTACAGATAAGCAAATGCTTAGGGATTTTGTCACCACTAGGCCTGCCTTACAAGAGACCCTGAAGGAAGCACTAAACATGGAAAGGAACAACCGGTACCAGCCATTGCAAAAACATGCCAAAATGTAAAGACCATCAAGGCTAGGAAGAAACTGCATCAACTAACGAGCAAAATAACCAGTTAATATCATAATGGCAGGATCAAGTTCACACATAACAATCTTAACCTTAAATGTAAATGGACTAAATGCTCCAATTAAAAGACACAGACTGGCAAACTGGATAAAGAGTCAAGACCCATCAGTCTGCTGTATTCAGGAGACCCATCTCACGCGCAGAGACATACATAGGCTCAAAATAAAGGGATGGAGGAAGATTTACCAAGCAAATGGAGAACAAAAAAAAGCGGGGGTTGCAATACTAGTCTCTGATAAAACAGACTTTAAACCATCAAAGATCAAAAGAGACAAAGAAGGCCATTACGTAATGGTAAAGGGATCAATTCAACAGGAAGAGCTAACTATCCTAAATATATATGCACCCAATACAGGAGCACCCAGATTCATAAAGCAAGTCCTTAGAGACTTACAAAGAGACTTAGACTCCCATACAATAATAATGGGAGACTTCAACACTCCACTGTCAACATTAGACAGATCAACAAGACAGAAAGTTAACAAGGATATCCAGGAATTGAACTCATCTCTGCAGCAAGCAGACCTAATAGACATCTATAGAACTCTCCACCCCAAATCAACAGAATATACATTCTTCTCAGCACCACATCGTACTTACTCCAAAATAGACCACGTAATTGGAAGTAAAGCACTCCTCAGCAAATGTACAAGAACAGAAATTATAACAAACTGTCTCTCAGACCACAGTGCAATCAAATTAGAACTCAGGACTAAGAAACTCAATCAAAACCGCTCAACTACATGGAAACTGAACAACCTGCTCCTGAATGACTACTGGGTACATAACGAAATGAAGGCAGAAATAAAGATGTTCTTTGAAACCAATGAGAACAAAGATACAACATACCAGAATCTCTGGGACACATTTAAAGCAGTGTGTAGAGGAAAATTTATAGGACTAAATGCCCACAAGAGAAAGCAGGAAAGATCTAAAATTGACACTCTAACATCGCAATTAAAAGAACTAGAGAAGCAAGAGCAAACACATTCGAAAGCTAGCAGAAGGCAAGAAATAACTAAGATCAGAGCAGAACTGAAGGAGATAGAGACACAAAAAACCCTCCAAAAAATCAATGAATCCAGGAGTTGGTTTTTTGAAAAGATCAACAAAATTGACAGACCACTAGCAAGACTAATAAAGAAGAAAAGAGAGAAGAATCAAATCGACGCAATTAAAAATGATAAAGGGGATATCACCACCGACCCCACAGAAATACAAACTACCATCAGAGAATACTATAAACACCTCTACGCAAATAAACTGGAAAATCTAGAAGAAATGGATAATTTCCTGGACACTTACACTCTTCCAAGACTAAACCAGGAAGAAGTTGAATCCCTGAATAGACCAATAGTAGGCTCTGAAATTGAGGCAATAATTAATAGCCTACCAACCAAAAAAAGTCCAGGACCAGATGGATTCACAGCTGAATTCTACCAGAGGTACAAGGAGGAGCTGGTACCATTCCTTCTGAAACTATTCCAATCAATAGAAAAAGAGGGAATCCTCCCTAACTCATTTTATGAGGCCAACATCATCCTGATACCAAAGCCTGGCAGAGACACAACAAAAAAAGAGAATTTTAGACCAATATCCCTGATGAACATCAATGCAAAAATCCTCAATAAAATACTGGCAAACCGGATTCAGCAACACATCAAAAAGCTTATCCACCATGATCAAGTGGGCTTCATCCCTGGGATGCAAGGCTGGTTCAACATTCGCAAATCAATAAACATAATCCAGCATATAAACAGAACCAAAGACAAGAACCACATCATTATCTCAGTAGATGCAGAAAAGGCTTTTGACAAAATTCAACAGCCCTTCATGCTAAAAACGCTCAATAAATTCGGTATTGATGGAACGTACCTCAAAATCATAAGAGCTATTTATGACAAACCCACAGCCAATATCATACTGAATGGGCAAAAACTGGAAAAATTCCCTTTGAAAACTGGCACAAGACAGGGATGCCCTCTCTCACCACTCCTATTCAACATAGTGTTGGAAGTTCTGGCTAGGGCAATCAGGCAAGAGAAAGAAATCAAGGGGATTCAGTTAGGAAAAGAAGAAGTCAAATTGTCCCTGTTTGCAGACGACATGATTGTATATTTAGAAAACCCCATTGTCTCAGCCCAAAATCTCCTTAAGCTGATAAGTAACTTCAGCAAAGTCTCAGGATACAAAATTAATGTGCAAAAATCACAAGCATTCTTATACACCAGTGACAGTCAAACAGAGAGCCAAATCAGGAATGAACTTCCATTCACAATTGCTTCAAAGAGAATAAAATACCTAGGAATCCAACTTCCAAGGGATGTAAAGGACCTCTTCAAGGAGAACTACAAACCACTGCTCAGTGAAATAAAAGAGGACACAAACAAATGGAAGAACATACCATGCTCATGGATAGGAAGAATCAATATCTTGAAAATGGCCATACTGCCCAAGGTAATTTATAGGTTCAATGCCATCCCCATCAAGCTACCAATGAGCTTCTTCACAGAATTGGAAAAAACTGCTTTAAAGTTCATATGGAACCAAAAAAGAGCCCGCATCTCCAAGACAATCCTAAGTCAAAAGAACAAAGCTGGAGGCATCACGCTACCTGACTTCAAACTATACTACAAGGCTACAGTAACCAAAACAGCATGGTACTGGTACCAAAACAGAGATATAGACCAATGGAACAGAACAGAGTCCTCAGAAATAATACCACACATCTACAGCCATCTGATCTTTGACAAACCTGAGAGAAACAAGAAATGGGGAAAGGATTCCCTATTTAATAAATGGTGCTGGGAAAACTGGCTAGCCATAAGTAGAAAGCTGAAACTGGATCCTTTCCTTACTCCTTATACGAAAATTAATTCAAGATGGATTAGAGACTTAAATGTTAGACCTAATACCATAAAAATCCTAGAGGAAAACCTAGGTAGTACCATTCAGGACATAGGCATGGGCAAAGACTTCATGTCTAAAACACCAAAAGCAACGGCAGCAAAAGCCAAAATTGACAAATGGGATCTCATTAAACTAAAGAGCTTCTGCACAGCAAAAGAAACTACCATCAGAGTGAACAGGCAACCTACAGAATGGGAGAAAATTTTTGCAATCTACTCATCTGACAAAGGGCTAATATCCAGAACCTACAAAGAACTCAAACAAATTTACAAGAAAAAAGCAAACAACCCCATCAAAAAGTGGGCAAAGGATATGAACAGACATTTCTCAAAAGAAGACATTCATACAGCCAACAGACACATGAAAAAATGCTCATCATCACTGGCCATCAGAGAAATGCAAATCAAAACCACAATGAGATACCATCTCACACCAGTTAGAATGGCAATCATTAAAAAGTCAGGAAACAACAGGTGCTGGAGAGGATGTGGAGAAATAGGAACACTTTTACACTGTTGGTGGGATTGTAAACTAGTTCAACCATTATGGAAAACAGTATGGCGATTCCTCAAGGATCTAGAACTAGATGTACCATATGACCCAGCCATCCCATTACTGGGTATATACCCAAAGGATTATAAATTATGCTGCTATAAAGACACATGCACACGTATGTTTATTGCAGCACTATTCACAATAGCAAAGACTTGGAATCAACCCAAATGTCCATCAGTGACAGATTGGATTAAGAAAATGTGGCACATATACACCATGGAATACTATGCAGCCATAAAAAAGGATGAGTTTGTGTCCTTTGTAGGGACATGGATGCAGCTGGAAACCATCATTCTTAGCAAACTATCACAAGAACAGAAAACCAAACACCGCATGTTCTCACTCATAGGTGGGAACTGAACAATGAGATCACTTGGACTCGGGAAGGGGAACATCACACACCGGGGCCTATCATGGGGAGGGGGGAGGGGGGAGGGATTGCATTGGGAGTTATACCTTATGTAAATGACGGGTTGATGGGTGCAGCACACCAACATGGCACAAGTATACATATGTAGCAAACCTGCACATTGTGCACATGTACCCTACAACTTGAAGTTTAATAATAATAAATTTAAAAAAATAAATAAATAAATAAAATAAAATAAAATAAAAAGGCCAAAGCAGGTTGTGTAGAATTCTAACAAATTTTCTTGCCAGTGTTATGTATATTCAAGCATAAGGTTTATTTAATTGTTAACAAAATGTGATGAGGAACCAGTTATCTTTGCATGATACCAGTAATAATTCAGAATTAAATGCCAACTATTTAATAATCAGTGGTAGGTATTCAATATATAATAAGTGCTAATGCAGGAAATATATTTGCTATTGAATGAACAAGTAGAATGCACTTACATATTCCACAATGTACTGATTTTGAAAGAAAAAGTGTTCTTTACTGGTATTCATGATTCTGTAGTATATTAATAAATTATTTGGAGATTTTAGAATGACAAGCAAATCCTTATCTTTTGTGGAAGCTAATGGTGAGTTATCTATGTATGCAATATATTGTCTTTGTTGATCTCCATAGAATCATGTAATTTAATTTATTTTTGGAACTCACATATATGCTATTAACAAATATAAATATTATTTTGTTAAAAATGCCCCCACATTTATTATTGAAGTATATTCAAAATATATTCAAGATTTGATATATGGGTTTAGCCATTCAGCTGATGTTGAAATTTCAGCAACCTCAGCTCACAAAAACACAAATCTGAGGTGGAGTGTATTCATCCATTTTCATACTGCTTTGAAGAAATACCCGAGACTGGGTAATTTATAAAGAAAAAGAGGTTTAAGGGACTCACAGTTCCACATGGCTGAGAGGCAAGGGAGGAGCAAAGGCACATCTCACATGGCTGCAGGCAAGAATGTGTAGGGGAACTGCCCTTTATAAAACCATCAGATCTCATGAGACTTATTCACTATCAGTAGAACAGCATGGAAAAACCTGCCCCCGTGATTCAATTACCTTCCACCGGGTACCTCCCACGACACATGGGAATTATGGGAGCTACAGTTAAGATGAGATTTGGCTGGGGACACAACCAAACCATATCATGGAACAAAATGAAGGGGACTTTGCATATCAGAAATAGTTCCAGATACCAGCAAGACAGACAGTTTCTTGAGTTGGACTTATTTTCAGCATTCTTAGCATCTGTTATATGGTAAATAGTGGGCGCATCCCCATTGAAAACAATGTGAAAGGAGAAAAGGGAAAAAACAGTGGAGAAGGCAGAAGCACGCTGAAGACTGGTGCATGCTGGTGCGTGTAAAGTTCAGATGGAATCTGGTGTGCTTTCTAGAATCTCCTACTTTCTCACTGTGTTCAGCAGGGGAGACCCTTTTTATCTTGGCAATTATGTTTCCCATAGTTCGCCCTCTCCCTAACCCTGTGCAGGCAAGGCTCACCTGCTCACTCCTTCCCACCGTTGCCCTCTTTATTCTCTGTGAGTCAGAGTTCTGAGCCTGTCGCAGATCCAGTACAAAACTCCACCTTCTCCACATCAGTTCATGTTGAGGCCTTCTTCCCAGACCTCCTGCCTCCTTCATTCATTCATTAATGGAGAAACTGCTCCAGGTCAAACCTATAGGTGCCGACTGCTGCAAGGGATATGAGACTGACAGGGTAACCAGGAAGGTAAAACATCCACAGAAAACTCAATACACAGAACTCAGATAATAAAGTGTGGTGGGGGTAGGAGGAGAGGGATTTCCCTGTGACTGGAGTATTCAGGGCTGATTTTCAGAGGTGACTTTTGGGAAAGCCTTGACTGATGTGTAGGATTTGGCTTCTACATAGCATATATGAAAGGCTTAGATTCTGATCAAAGACTCAGATTAAAATGTACTTTGACCAGGGAGGAAAGAATTTGTTTCTCAACTTCTGCAGTTTCAAAAATTGAAAAAAACAAAACAAAACAAAACAAAAAACACAGAACAGTGATGTGAAATCAGTCAAGAAAACATGCTTCATCTGAACCTTGTCTCCTTTGCTGAAAAGTTACATATTTTGTATTGAGCCCTCTACAAAATACTTGAGGACATTGAGCACCTAAGGATGGAAAAAGAATGAAGGAAATGAGATAGAAAACTAGAGTGGCCGTAGAATTGATTCCCTAAACCAGGACTTGTTTGAGAATAAAATGAGGTGAACTAATTTACTTTAAATTATGTAATTTTATCAAAATACTATTTTATTATCTAACAAATTGTTTTCATTATATAGTGGTCCTATATACTAGTGCTAGTCAAAAATTTTAAAAGTAAAGTTATTTGTAAAATATGTAAAAGGTTGATGTACATTGAAGTAAAAATTTTCTTATCACTTACGTGAACATTAAAAATTGCATGTGCAAAATAGTACTGGAACATATTCACATATTTTAATGTTAATTACCTATATCTATCTCTAATGCCAGAATTAGTGGTACTTTTCTGAAGAATACATCATCTTCAATGTGGTTGTATTAATTTTTTCTATAATATCGCTTGTAATCTTTAGAGTTATGGTTTCATTTTTTGACTACTAAATTTGAAATTGTTGACATCAGCAGTTGACTCTTCTGTGTAGATTATAATTTTTTTTAAAATTAAGAAAACACTCTCAAGTGTTGAACTATAATTGTAGAGTAATTCCAAGTGGAGGATATCGTTAATTCTTTTTTGTCTTGGTATTGACATGTAAATATTAACATATGTGAATAATTTAGTCCACGATTGTCACAGGTTCTATGTCTTTACCTCCTTTCAAAATACTTTGACAAATTTATTAACATTTATAAGACAAGACTTATCAAGTTGTGTTCGTTTATGTTTCTTTTAAATGTTGTCCAATACTTAGAGACATCAAAATTGTAGGACTTCTCAATTCTATCCTATTGTTACAGAATATAAATTTAATCAATAAAGATAGGAAGACCATCAAAAGATTTTTCTCTTAAGTTCAGATATTCCACATAATAATTACAGAATTTCATTTATACATTTGAACTCTCATCATTTAATCTGTTTAATTCCTTAGCATCTTTCTGTTTTCAGGCTTACTTTTCAATTAACTTCAGTCTGCAAAAAGCTTGAAAAATGGATGATAGCCTTTATAGTTCCCATTGCTGAGTGATTTGCTTAAAGTTTTCCAACTGATTTTGAACAAAATGTAATGAAAGCTTAGAGGACTAGTTTACAAAAAGACATAGGACATTTAGGATGATTTGCTAAGTAGTTCTTCAAAGGCCCAAAGATTTCCAAAATCTGAATGGTGATAAGCCACAAAGAGAGAAAATGACAATTGCAAAAATGTTTAGATAATGTAATTATGTGTGTAAATGTATTTGAAATTTTGACATTTTAGTCTGCAGAATATTAAAGTGTATTTGGATTCAGTTATATGTGCCACCAATTCCAATGCGTTTGTACTTCACAGATTTCTTGATTTGCTAAAAATACAATTTTTACTACAATGCTTTATTCTTTTATTTTTCACTGAATTTATGATAGCATTTGTAATAATAAGTTGAATGTTTTGTCTTTGACGGAATGAACTTCCTGAACTTTGATTCCATCTACTTTTTTTGAAGCATCTCATTGCACTGATATAAAACTAGCCTGATTTACCTTTGTGAAGTTCTTTTTCTGCTAATGCAGACAATAAACACAGCTATCATTTCACTCTTTGCATTTATACAAGATAATCGGTAATAAAAATTTGTGCAGAATTAATTTGAAACAACAGTCTCTTGACCTAAGAAAAAAGTCACGTTTCACAGGTGGTATGTAAGTAAGCCTTCTGCAGCTGCATGAGGAAAATTGTAGACTCTGAAGAACACGGTTGTCTTAAAAGACATAGATTCTGTTGCTTCTTCAGGAGCTTTATATTTTCTGGTTTTCATATGGCTAATGATACCACTATAGGGCACCATGACGTCACTGTAGGGCACCATAGGGCACCATGGTGGAGGATAATATTGAGAAGCTTTTTTTTTTTTAATAAAAAGAAGATGGTATAGTGTTCCTATGTAACGTGTACTCACTTCTCCTTATTAATATCTTGCTTTGGTGCAGTGCAATTGTTACAGTTAATGAACTGATTATTGATTCACTGTTATTAACTGAAGTCCATATTCGGATTTCCTCAGTTTTTCCCCAAAGTCCCTTTTTTGTTGTTGTTCCAGCATCCATTTAGGACACCACGTTCCATTTTGTTGTCATGTCTCCTTATGCTCCTCTTGGCTATGACAGTTAACCATTTGGAGCAGTTATGCATTTATCTACTTTCTTGAGGAAAGGAAATTGAGTACTCAACTTTTTATTAAGCGTGCACCATTTTTTTGTTTATTTTTTGAGGTTGTTGCTGCCAGACGGGTTTACTGCAAAAGATAAAAGCATTGCCATCCAATAAAATAACTAGATATACACTTAAGCCATACAAAAAGCATCAGCTTACTGTAGCAAGAGCATCCGAGGTACTCTCCATCGCTCTGAGGCAGGCCTGTCCAACTTCTGTTTTCTGTACATATTTCATGTGCACTATGCTTGTAAATTTCCAGTTTCCCACTGACTTGACCACATGGCTGCCTGGCAGCATTTCGCACATCTTGCAGATAGGAGCACAACTGACTGACTTTCGAAATGGTTGGCCGAGGCAACAGCTTCCAGTCTTTCTCCACCACCGTCTGAGTCCTGAAGGAGTTTTCTGTCTCCAGCTTCTCTTGTCCAAGCTTGATTTGTTTTATCAGTGAGTGTGAGTGTTCTGTTTCCTGCCCCTGAAACGAAAGTTTCTGGTAAGGGTCAGAAAAGGAGAGAGATGGGTTTATTCCTGATTATCTTCTGATTTAGCCACGTATTATTCTATCTTTTCCCTGGCATGGATGTCTCACACACTAAAAAGTGAAAGTGATAGTAGAGATGCAACAAATTCACCCTGGATTATTTTAATGCAACTGTTAATAAGCTTAAATGCACAGTTGGTACGCAGTTTAAGAACAGGTAATACATGTTAATGCAACTTTTTGATTACAGTGAAAGGGAAATTCTAGTTAGATGCTTACCGTGGACAGGATACAGGACAACGAGCATAAACTGGGGGTGTGTGTCCTAATCTGGGAAGGTGACATGTCATCTAAAGAGAAATTTTACATAAAAATGGATACTGTACTCCTTATTTTCTCCTCAGCGCCTTTTTTTTTTTTTTAACCGAAGTAGAAGTATTTTTTTTCCATGAAAAATAGCTATAATATACCGACTTGCACTAACACTACTAGATTATGCCTACATTTAACTTGACTCAGGTTAAGTTGATAGAAGAGGAATACAGGGAGAGCAAATGTGCATTGCAAGACAAGTGCTCTTAAAGAGCTGTATATTCTTACATATACATGGACACATATAGCACATACCTTCTATAATATCAACAAAATGAACTTCTGTATATGAAAAAGTTTGATCTGGACTTGGGGCAGGATGTGAATAAAAGCCTGTTTATCTGAGTGTGGAAGGGTGAGGTCTGCATTGCCCCATGCACATTGCTACGCTCAGGGCCTTATGTTAACAGACGGTAACAGGGGTCAGCACAGCAAGGCTCATCTATCCCTCTGCCTATTACTGTAAATAAAGTTTTATTGAAACACAGCCAAACTTACTCATTTATGCATTGTCTAGGCTGCTTTCACACTGCAGTGATAGAGCTAAATAGTTGCAACAGAGATAGTATGTCCTGCAAAGCCTAAAGTATTTTCTACGTGGTACTTCACAGAGAAGATATTACTTACCCAGGGACTGTAACTTTTGCAGACTGACCTTGAACATGACCTAATTTAATTCTCCCTTTTCAGTTCCCAGAGTACTGCCACCCATAAGACATTTCTGTTCATGGAGCTCCTGTACTACAAGGTTTTCTTCCTTTGAGCCCCTTTTGAAACACCACCCAGATGTGGACAGGAGACAACCATCTACTTCTTTTTAACTCAGTTGGGGCATGGAGTCAGGAGTAATAATGGATGGGAACAATGGCTGGCACTTACTGATTACCAACATTTTACCTCACAGCTACCCTTAGGTGGTAGCTTCTATTGTTATATCCACTTTATGGTTGAGGAAGCTGAAGCTGGAGAGGTAAAGTGTTTGGCTTTGAGTCATAAAGCTTAGATGTGGTGGACGAAGCACTTAAATCTGCCCAGGCCATTCCACTTGTCCCGTGCTGTATTCATTTATGACTCCAGAAGCCCTAGTTGTTTTGAGGCTGTGCCTGCAGTAAACCTTCAGCACGATGCTTTCTACTGTTTCTACCTTCCTGCCTCCGTTGGCGAACTCCCAGTAACTAAATATCAGTGATTGAAAATAGGAAGCAATTTGCAATCTGGATTGTTTCTAGACGTTGAATGGATCTAGTTAACTCTCTCATCTTCCAGGAAATTTTCATTTTAATACCTTTTGGTGAATGTTATAAAAATAGGTACTTAGGTAAGTAATATTTCTCTAGATGACACAAACCCAGAAAGACTTACCTGCAGGAGATATATGTGGTTAAGGGGGCCTGAGTGAGGCACTGGTGGTTTAAAACGTAGATTAGAAACTCCTGTGATCAGACAGCCACAAAACCGAAGCCAGAGAAGCCTCAGCCCCTGGACCACTTTGTCTTTCCAAGTCTGCTGGTTGCTGGGGCCAAGTTGAGGAGACCATCATTTGTTTTCTCTAAGTTGGAGAGCTGGATAGCCATTCTGTATGCAGATTGAGACCACAGCCAATCGTAGGCAACTCTGTTAGTAGGAAGAGGTCATCCTGTCTAGAAAACAAGACTTAAATTTTAGAAAGGGAATTAATATTGCTCTGTTCTAGTAGCATAGCTGGATTTGGCCCTTAGAATTTATTTTCTAGTTAATTTGGGGTTTATTCTGGAAGCATGCATACTATGTAATAAAATACATTTTTAAAAGAGTACTTTTTATTTAACTTGTATAGGAGAAAAAGGATAAACCTTTGCACTTACTGACGAAACAACTGTGATTCGTTCGGGGCATTGAACGAAGTAGGTGAACTGGTATTACATTAGTAAGAACATACTCCTTGTTCGTACCCAAAAAGAGAAATAATTATACTATCAGATTTTAATTGTCTATAATTTTACCTATTCTGGAGTAAAAACTAGTGACAACTCCTGAAGTTCTACATTTCTGGATTAAATGATAATGGCCTTAGATTTATCTTTATCTCTGCATATTTATTTCGAAATCCTTTGTTTAATTCCTTGCTTCAGCCCAAACTGTGAAAATGCAAACTCGATCATGACACCTCTTGCTTTAAATCTTGCCATGGCTTCCCATCCTTTCGGGATATCCCCGCCGACCCCCTTCAATACGCTTTTGGTCCTTGAGGATGTGCTCATTGGGCTCCTGCTAACTTGTCCAGCCCCAGCTCTCCTGCCTGAGGCTGTGCACAGCCTGTGGCTATTGATACCTGGAAGAGACCACCCCCTACTGCACCGCCTTTCTGCCTAGTTGACGTCTATGCACGCTTCAGGGAATACCCCAAGGACTGGTCACGTTCACCTGTTCTATGCTATCAGCACATCTTGTACTTAATCCTCACAGAACTTTTCAATCACGTGTGAGCTTTATGCAGGCAGGAACTCAGCTTCCTAGCATTTTATTTTCAGGATCTCACATGGTGCCTCTTGGATTGCATGCATGTTTTAATGTCTCATGTTCAGATGCTAGGATCTCAGCGTCAATGTTCTTGTGGCATTCCTTAGTGTAGAATGATGAAGACATTGGCATTTAATACTGTGTGCTTTTGTTTACAAAAAATTGGGTTTTAGATACATAAAACATACAGTTTGAATAATTTAGTGCCCTATTTTAATGCTTAAATCAGTAAGACTTGGGATCTGAGGGCCAGTTTTCCTAAGCCCCCTACTGGATCACTGTATTTCTTAGTGTGGAGTGAAGTTTTCTGTACTTAACTGGTTTCCAGAGATGTCCTGAGATCAGCTGTGTCCAAGCTTTCTACCTACCAGCCCTACTGCATTCCAGATATATAAACACAAATATATATGTCATCTTCTGAGTAAAATGTTAACCTTATGAAAATACGTGACCTTTAAAAATTTCTGTACATCTTAAGTAATACTGTTTTCTCTTCAAATAGATGTAATTTCCCTCTCAGCTTCAATGGGAATATTTGCTATTTAGGGTTCTTATTTCCCAGGGATCCTTTAAAAATTTTAAGTTGTGAAGTTTTCATCAGTAATTAGCCATTGCTACTGTCATTCATACAAATCATCATATAATTTATTGAACAAGAAGGTAAATAACATCTAAAACATTGATAATTCAAGGTACATTTTTCTCTCATTGCATTTCACTTGATATCTTCAGACACAAATTAGAGATATTAGTGTTGGTTGCTCTCTCAGCACAGAAGTAGAGACTGCTTTTTTCTTGACTGGCTAATGCTTACGACTTGATCCTTGATCTTTCTTTACCTGGCGTTTGCCAAGTACACCTGTAAACAGATCTGCGTGGTATTTGAGAGTGCAGGTGTAATTGCTTTAGATGAGCCCCTGGGTCCCTCATGAATTCAAAATGCTTTCAAGCCTTGTCACTGCTCGTCACCCTTCTCAGCACTCACTTGTGCCAACTGGGTCAGGCCCAGAAGAAAACAGAGCTATGTGTCTGGCCATTGTATCATTTCTGCTTGTTTAACTTTTGACGTCAGAAGCTAGGACACCGGAAGAGGCCAGTAACTACTACACCCTTGGGGAGGAACAAAAGATTATCTTGGCACCAAGTAATGGTGCCAAGTTTATTGAGTTGAGAAATCCACAGGCATTTAGCTGCCCAGGTGAGGCACAGCATATAAATCTTACGTAGAGGGACCAGGTATTATCTTTTGCTATGATGAAGTATTTTTTGTTTCTTTTGCTTTTCCTTTTCCTATCAGGTGTGAGAATTGCCAAGAGCGTTATGTTACAGTCTCTTGGCATAACCCAGAAGGTGCATCATTTCCACAGTATGGACCAAGCGAAGCACACAGGCAGATGGGGTCAGGGATGGAAGGTGGGACTGTGCCCGCTGCGTGTAATAGTCCTTCCCCCAAATAGCTTTAAGGAAACTAAATTGTATAAGGTTATCTCATTTTTATCTTATTCATGCTTTCGTTCTTTTAAGGAGTCCTCTTGTAATGTGGGTAATCCTTGTAGCAATAAAACATGTCCTCTTCCAAAGTAATTTTTAAAAAGTCTTGTTATATTACACATTCCTAAATGGAGGTATGTACTTAAGACCCCTGAAAACTGGCTCAGCACTTACTTTCGGTGTGAAGAGCTAGTTCTTCCCTGGGGAGCCCAACTCTGGAGCCAGATGGATTGAGTGGGAATCCTACCTCTGCTGAAGGGACATACTTGTCTAAGTCTCCTCCTCAGTAAATAGGATACTAGTGACAACATCTTCATAGAGTTATCATGAAAATTAAATGAATAATATACGTAAAGGCTTAAATCGGCACCTCGACTACATATATAAGGTGATCAATAAGTGTCTGCTTTGGTATATGAATGCTTCAGAATAACCTTTTGTTCCCTTCTAAAAAAGAGTGGGTAGTGATTGTTAAGACTTACCTGATCATAAAAGTTTTATTGCATACTTATGGTGTGAAGCTATCAAGTAAGGCGGTAAGGAAGTATGTTAATATGGAAGAAGATGATAAAATACCCAGAGAGGAAACCATAATGCCAACTTTCTAAGCTTAAGCTGACTGTAACAAAGAACTGGCTTTGTGACAAAGAACAAGTCTTACTGGCTTCATGCAATGCAGACATTTTTTTCTTATGTATCTGACAGATCGAGGTGATCAGGTAGCTCTCCTGAGCAGCCTTCCACCATGTGGTGATTCAGGGATCCAAGCACGTTCTATCACGAGGCTTAGCCATATTGGAGTTTTTCACATTAGTGATGAGGATGAGGGAGAAAGTGGGAGAGAATGAGAGAGGGAGAAAGGTGGGAAAGGGAGAAAGAAGGAGAAGGTGGAAAGGGAAGAGAGAGAAATTGAGAAAGAAAGTGAGAAAGAAAGAAAAAAGAAAGAATGAAAGAAAATGTGCTGAAGATTTTGTAAGCGATTTTACAGGTCAAGCCTGGAGGTGGCAAACACCATTTCTGTACCTACTCCATTTTCTAGAACTAGTCACATGACTCCAACTATTGGCCAGGGGTTCTTGGGAATCAGATCTCCCTGTGTGACCTGTAATGCAAAGCAAGATAGATGAGTTTCCGTAGTAGAGTCCTGGCACAACAGGTAACCATGTGACGTATTTTCTGTTAGTGGCAGATATTTCCTATAATTATTCTATTTGTATACTTCACTGTAAACTCTTTTTGAAATTCTCTGTAATGAATTCCGGGACCAACAAATGACCCAAAAATTTACAAATCATTATGTTTCTTTCTCATTTTAGAAATTTGCAGAAAGTGAGGGAATCTACTCAGATGTCTACTTCTGAACATTTTGATGTTGTACAGATAGCCAGCAAACAAGGATTCGAGGTGACGGTATCTTTGTGTGTGTGTGTGTGATGGAGTCTCACTCTGTCACCCAGGCTGGAGTGCAGTAACACGATCTTGGCTCACCGCAACCTCTGCCTCCCAGGTTCAAGCGATTCTCCTGTCTCAGCCTCCCGAGAAACTGGGATTACAGGCGCTCACCACCACGCCTGGCTCATTTTTGTATTTTTAGTAGAGATAAGGTTTTAGCATATTGGTCAGGCTGGTCTCGAACTCCTGACCTCAGGCGATCTACCCACCAAAATGCTGGGATTACAGGCATGAGCCACCACACCCGGCCCAGGTGACGGTATCTTATGTCCCCCTGACAGGCAGGATTCTATTAAAGAGCAGGTTTTTATGCTTTGCACCTTCCTGGTAGTCAGTAAATGACAAAGACGCAAGAAGTTAATGATCCATTGAAATTACATTGGACAATCTAAGAGTAGAGATTTTTCTTTTATTGCCCCCTAATAAATATGGCTCACTGTTGCAACCAGAATTTGTACTCAGTTCTGATGGGAAAGATAATGGCAGTTTCTGTGTCTTATACCACCAAATGAAGAGACTTACTACTGCAGGTTTATTAATAATATTTTCCTTGAGCAGTTCTTTTGAATCATATTGGCCTCTGTACAGATCAAGCAGTTTGTTTATAAGAGTAAGCCTGGGACCAGGTGCGATGGCACAGGCCTGTAATCCCAGCACTTTGGGAGGGCGAGGCGGGTGGATCACCTGAGGTCAGGAGTTTGAGACCAGCATGGTCTCAGAGACATGGTGAAACCCTGTCTCTACTAAAAATACAAAAAAAAAAAAAAAAAAAAAAAAAAAAAAATTTAGCTGGGCATGGTGGTGGACACCTGTAATCCCAGCTGCTTGGGAGGCTGAGGTAGGAGAATTGCTTGAACCTGGGAAGCGGAGGTTGCAGTGAGCCGAGATCACACCACTGTACTCCAGCCTGGGTGACAGAGTGAGACTCTGTCTCAAAAAAAAAAAAAAAAAAAAAAAAAGAAAAGAGAAAGAAAGAGCAAGCCTGGGAGAGTTTACAGCCACATGGACACACCTTGGGGCCGTGCTTAACTAAGCTTCAGAGTTAATGTGTACCTTGTGTTTTTCAGTGTTTCCTAGATCTATGGATTGACTTCGAATCCCATTTCTTCTGCCAGAGTTTAGCTATTTAACGCATAGGGAAGCAATATGATTTTATGGTTGGTCAGGTGGCCCACAGCGTGAAACTGAGTTTGAATCCTTATTCTGCCACTTAACCACCGTGTTACCATGGGCCCTATACAGTATGTGTTTGCTAGGGCTGCCTAGGTATTTGTGGCAAGAAGCATCACAAACTGGGTGACTTAAATAACAGAAGTTTATTTTCTCACAGTTCTGGAGGCTAGAAGTCTGAGATGATGGTATCAGCAGGGTTGGTTTCTTCTGGGGCCTGTCTTCTTGACTTGCAGATGGCTGTCATTTCCTGTGTCTTTACATGATCTTCTGTGTGTGTGTGTGTCTGGGTTCAAATCTCTTTTTATAAGGTGAGCAGTAAGATTGGATTTGGAGCTACTCTAATGACCACATTTTAACTTAATTACCTCTTTAAAGACCCATTTCCAAATATAGTCACATTCTGAAATACTGGGATAAGAAAGGTACTTCATGATGTTGTTGTCAGCATTTGAAGAGAGGATGCATACGCGTTTCCTCACACATTACCAGGAATATGGTGACTACTCGCTACATATAACTATTTTTATTACAATTATAAAGTGTATTCTATCTGTCTGTGTCTTCTTTTCCAGTTGTGAGATGGCTCTCTGCATGGCTTTTCAATTACTGAGGCCTGGGGTTATTGTCGTCTTTCTAGCGCCCTCATAGCATCTTAAAATGCTGCCTTCCACAGAATAATAGGGCAAAAGCCCAAGGAATGTTGATCAAATGGATGGGTATGAATTTTGTGCTCAGGATTTCTGAGTGGTCTTCTGTGGCTATTGCTTTGGTGTCACTGTGGTGTCACACCATAGATGGCTGTGAAATGCTCTCAGATTTCCTGGTTCCTGGAGTGGCCTGCCCAAAAACTAGACAAGGACCTGGAGAAGAGTAATGTCTCCATGTCAGGGACAGGAGACAGAAGTCGTTGTGCATTGTCAGGGGAGTAACTGTAAAATCACAGAACCAGATCACCAAACATAAGAATTATCCAAACATTGGAGGCGATTTTTAAATCAGGCAGTCTGTCAAAGTGGTTGACTTTCCTGCAATTATTAGCTATCCCCAACATTTCTAGGCTTAATGAGAATCAATGGAATTATTTTATGCTGGTATTATGGTAGGTTATCATCTCATGCCCAAAGAATTGACTCTTCTCTAAATTTTTGGTATTTCTTGTTTCAACTGGTATAAATGTTCTTTGCTTTAAAAAAGTGCTGCTACTGTCACAACCCAGTCACAACCTGTGTTAAATACTAGCAAGCAGGGATCCACTAGGATCAGAAGAAGGCGGCCAGATTGCAGAGTCTCTGATATAAGTTGTCAAGGAGGCCAGTATGCAGCCCATCAATCCAGAGAAGCTTGGATACGCTGGGGAATAGTGTGCTTATTAAGTCTACACATGGCTATAGCATCCATCCATAGCAGATGAGTTACACAGGCTTCATTAACTAGACACAAAGGGTATATTATTCATAGATCATGCTAGATTCCTCTTAGTGAATCAGCTCTTAAACTGTGAGTCAAGAACACCACCAGCCTCACCAACTAGCTCCTTTATCCTCTATCAGATCAGCTACTGAATCTGGTTAATTTTTCTTTTGAAATACCTCTAAAAATGTTTGTCTTTTATTAAAAGGTTTTAAATAGTAACTGTGAGGACTATCACAAATAAAGAGTGTGATACAATAAGAAATATGTAGTTGGGCTTTGTCCCAACTTCCTGGAATACAGCTCCTAAAACCCTTGGAATCTCCAGAGTGATGAGTGTCTTTTGTATGGTAGTGAGAAGGCTGGTAGCTGGGAGCCCCTAGACCTTCAAGAGGGGATTGGACATGATTAAGACTAAGAAAGACTGACATGATTAGAAGGTTGGAACTTTCAGCCCCATCCCTGACCTCTAGGGAGGAGAGAGAAGCTGAAAATTGAGGTAATCACCAGTGGCCAGTGATGTAATCTCTCACATCTGTGCAGCAGAATCACCATAAAGCCCCCAAAACAATAGTGTTTGGATTGTTGCTGGGTTGGTGAACATACTGAGGTGCTGGGAGGGTGCTGTTCCCAGAGGAGGCATGGAAGTTCTGTGCACCCACACTCTGCTCCCATACCTTGCCCAAAGCATCTCTTCCATTTGGCCATCCTGAGTTATATTATTTATGATAAACTGGTAAACTTAAGTCAAGTGTTTTCCTGAGTTCTGTGAGCCATTTAAGCAAAGTACGGAACCTAAAGAGGGGGGTCACAGAAACCCCTGATTTATAGGTGATTGGTCAGAAGTGTAGGTGGCAACCTGGAACTTGTGACTGGCATCTAAGTGGGTAGTAGTCTTGTGGCACTGATCCCATAACCTGTGGGGTCAGTGCTAACTCTGGGTGGTGTCAGAATGAAATTGGATTGTTGGACACTCAGTTGGTATCTGAAATGTTGGAGAATTGGTTGGTATGAGGAAAAAATTCACACATTTGGTGTCAGGAGAATTGTGACTGACATCAATGCAAATGTATATAAAAATGTGAATTTATATGAAGTAATTTTTAGCTGACCATAACATAATAGTTATATTCATTGCTGTGGTTTGACTGTGTCCACACTCACATCTCATCTTGAATGGTAATCCCCTTAATCCCCATGCATCTAGGGACAGAGCTGTTGGGAGGTGCTTGGATCATGTGGGCAGTTTCCCTTATGCTGTTCTCATGATAGTGAAAGAGTTCTCAGGAGATCTGCTGGTTTAAGGAGGAGCTCTTCCTCCTTCACTCCTCACTCTTCTCTCTCCTGTCACCATGTGAAGAAGATCCTTGCTTCCCCTTCCGCCATGATTGTAAGTTTCCTGAGGCCTCCCAGTCATGTGGAACTGTGGGTCAGTTAAAACCTCTTTTATGTATAAATTACCCAGTCTTGGGTATTTCTTTATAGCAGTGTGAAAATGGACTAATACACCCACTGTTATGACCATAAAGGCTGAAACATGTCTTATTAGGGGTGGGTGAAACATGGAATTAAGTAACTGATTTAATGTTACCTAATTGTTCTATAAATTGATTTATCTTTCTATTAAAATTTAGGAAAAAAAAACACAGCAGGGACAACAACAAAATCCTTCCTTATTAGTCACTTGCTGTGCATTTTCACTGTCCTCACAGGTCCCCCATCTCCTGTTGTGGAAAAAGTCCAACCATATCTCCTGACTGCTGTCTTCCCTTCCTTCCGATCATTGTATGATTGCTGGTTTTTCTTTCCTTAGTTCTTCATTTGTGTTTCTCTTTCTTAAAATTCCCCTGCAGAGTTGCCTTTAAAATTTTGTAATTGGTTTAATTTTTCTTTATTTGGCAGAGAAGAGCAAGTTAGTACCTTGTACCAAAACATCAACCTTGTGGAACCAAGATTAATTCAACCATATGAACATGTTATAAAGAACTTCATCCGTGAGATCAGACTTCAAAGCACAGAAATGGAAAATTTGGCCATTGCGGTGAAGAGGTATTGAAGTCCTTCCTTTATAAGTGGCCTGTGGGTGCTTTAACTTGCTCTCTGACCTGGGTGGCAAATGGGCTGAACTGCATTGTTACCCTATGATATTGGTGGACTTACTGAGCTTCAGGAGTCTAGAGCTTTCAAAATTAAGCCAGCACTGGAGAAGTAGGTCAGCTACCAATCAATCAATAGGTCATCATGATTCTATTATATAAACTCTTCAGGATCAGTGACTTGATACAGAACAATTCAGAGATTTATCTTACATCTTGCTGCTTAAAACACACAGGAGAAACTTTATCTAGAGAAGTAGGTGGAACTCTATTTGAAGCCTGGCCTTGTTACCTACGTGTATGAGACTTTGTGAGCAGGTTACTTAATCTCCCTGAGTTCAATTCCTGCATCTTCAAAATGAGGATGAATATCTTCACGTCCTCTGGGTGTTAAGACTTAGTGGATGATGTCATGGGTGAGCCCCTCACACTGCCCACCACATGGGTGCTCAGCAGTACTGCTTTGGCTCTCTCTACTCTCTAGCCCTCCTCACTTGGCCCTCCCCCTCTGAACTGAAAGCCAAAGAACTATTAAACTCTTACTCTAATACAGTTCATGTAAGCCATAGCTAGCTTACATAGGATATCTGATTGGTGTTAACAGCTATATCATGCAAAAAAGGAATTAATATGTGTTGCAGTCCAAATATCAGCCTCTTTGCCCCCTGGAAAAACTGCATTCCTTTAGCATATATTGGGAAAAAGAGGGCATTGTGCTTGTCACAGTTCTGGTGTGTTGTGTCCCACCGATGCTCCTTGCTGCCATGTGCTCCACCAGCAGCTCTCAAGACGCTGTGCACCCTGCTGGTTTCTGCCTGGAGCTTATAAACACAGCCCTTTTAATAGGAGGCTGCCCTGTCTACATAGGGGCGGGTGACTTGTCTTCAATTCTGCTGTCTCTTTATCCCTCCCATCCACATGATGCTGAAACTATCTAGTTGAACCTTCAGAGTAACTAAAGGACATTGTAATGTAGGAAAGAAAATATTTTAAATTCTTGATACAAAATAGGACCTTTCTTATAGTCCTAGAATCAAGCAAAAGTTAATCTATTCACAAGGGACTTCTTATGAACATTTTTAGTACCTGACTGACCGTTTTTCTCTTACATTAGCCTTCTAGGGGCTTCCAGTAGGATAAAGCGTGGTCCTCAGAACTCCAGAACAGCTGTAGAGCATGCTGGAGTGTGGATTAGAGTCCCAGAGTTGGCCTCTTTTGACATGTGACAGGCAGACACACACATTGATTCTTCAGAGCACCCAATAAGTATTAAAACAGACAAACTCACAGGTATACACATAGGTACACATATACAGACCCACACAAAGATATGTGGGTATACACACACATACACACGCCTCCATCTAAATATAATACCATGTACACCTACGAGGGAAAAAAACATACTGGCGTGCTTGATGTTCTCATTACCAGCTAGGCTGCTTTTTCACGGTGGAGTGAGTACATCACATTAATTCGAGCTGTGTTGGTGTCCCCGTCCACTCCCTTCTGTGCTGCTGGGGCCATCCAGAGCCAGGCTCTATGCTGAGCCTAAGTCTCCTAAAGGCTCCTTTCTTAGCTATCAAAGACGTCAGGAACTATTTAAATAGCTACTTGTAAACTATTCCTTACATTCTTAGCCATCCATTCTCACCTCTATTTTGGATTGGGGGAGGGTTTTGGCCATTTTGCTCTGCACTACACCTGAAGAATGGGTTCCCAGTGTCCTGGTGGGAGCCCTGGACTAAGGTCACAGTGAGCAGACATTTCAGTAGAAATTAGAAATTGCTGGGGCAAGCACTCTGTCATTATGCATCACCCTGATTTGCAAAAGAAGAAAAATGTTGCTCAGAAGTGAAAAGGGAGAGAGAGTCCATTACGGAGCAGTCCCAGATGTGTGGGATGGGATAGCTAGAAGAAGTAGGTGGGAAATGATCATAGCAAAGGGAGAAAGGATATGTGCCTTAGCCATTTACAGTCCCAGAGTTGACCAAAAAAACCACCAGGCATTGCTATGGAGATACATAATTTCTGGACTTCAAATAGCAGGTATTTATAAGCAGAAATGAACTGATTTCCCAAGTTTGGTTAACATAACCTTAGACAGGCTACAAGCTGAGGAAGAAGTAAATAGGAACAGAAGATAATAATGTTACTGAAAATTTTACTTTGGGGTCTTTTTCCTCCCACAATATTTCCTTGGAGTTTTATGTGGAAGTTGAACCAATGCATGAATAAATTGTGTTGTGAGGGAGTAAATAAGTCAAAAGCAGGTAAGTTGCTATAGCAGAGACCCATCAAACTAGAAGACAGAAAATCTTCTATTTAAGCCCTATCATTTGTTAATAGCATGCCATTTGTCCAAATGAATCACCTCTAAAGCTCATGGTTTAGATGCAAATCAATGTGCTTTGCCTTTATAGAGATGTGATTTATAATTGCACTCGTAACAGTAACAATTTTTCTAAAAGGTAACTTTATCTACATTCTAGAACTTTAGGGGACAAATAAGAAATAATGATTGAGATCTTTTTTTCCCTTCTCACTTTAACATATAACATTGTGAGTTTTTTATAGTGAAATTTCAAAATTATATCTAACCATCACTTTGCCATGGAGTTCTTCTTCTTCTTTTTTTTTTTGAGAGGGAGTCTCACTGTGTCACCCAGGCTGGAGCGCAGTGGCCAGATCTGAGCTCACTGCAAGCTCCGCCTCCCGGGTTTACGCCATTCTCCTGCCTCAGCCTCCTGAGTAGCTGGGACTACAGGCGCCCGCCACCTCGCCCGGCTAGTTTTTTTTTTGTATTTTTTTATTAGAGATGGGGTTTCACCATGTTAGCCAGGCTGGTCTCGATCTCCTGACCTCGTGATCTGCCTGTCTCGGCCTCCCAAAGTGCTGGGACTACAGACTTGAGCCACCGCGCCCGGCCGAGTTCTTCTTTTTAATCCAGGATTGTAACTCAGTCATGAGAGAAAAAAAAAAAAAAAAAAATTCAGAATTTATTGAGAGCCTGCAGCACTTTGATATCTTTATTGCTTGCCACAATCTAGTTTAATATCATTTTATCCAATGTATTCATTTATTTGGTATAGTCAGGTACCACATCACGATGTTTTGATCAATAAAGGATTACATAAATGACAGTGGTCCCATAAGAATATAATCCTATATTTTTACTGTATCTATTCTGTGTTTAGGTACACAAATACTGGCCATTGTGTTCCAGTTACTTGCAGTATTCAGTACAGTTCCGGTTTGCAGCCTAGGAGCAATGTGCTATACCGTACAGCCTAGGTGTGAAGTAGGCTGTAGCAGCTAGGTTGGTGTGAATACTCTATGATGCTTGCACAATGACAAAAATCTCCAAAAGACACATTTCTCAGAATGTAAGCTAGTTGTTAAGGAATGCATGACCGTATCTAGTTTTAAAATGATTTTACACCAAAATGGTCAAATTGCCAATCTCATTTTGTTACGTAGATGGAATGGGGAATATCATTTTGAATGGTGTGTTTCTCTTCATCTGTAATATATAGGGCTTCACATAGATGAGTCTGAAGTTTCTCTTCATGTTTCAAGTTCAAGAGTGTAATGAAAAGGTGTGCATCCTTTTGAATTTCAGAGCCCAGGACAAGGCAGCTTTGCAGCTGAGTGAGTTGGAAGAGGAAATGGATCAGAGGATTCAGGCTGCAGAATATAAGACACGGAAAGACGTGAGTTTCTGGGTTGGCCATTCATTCCAGCAGATCTTTATGAGGTGCTTTCTATGGAGAGGGCCCAGACAGTATTCTGGGTATCATGCATGGGTACAGCAAGTCCAGCTTCCCACAGATCCTCCCAGCAAAGGAATTTTTACTGGTGGTGTTTTTTGGGGATGGGGTAAGAAGAAATAGATATAATCAAATAAAAAAGTAAAGCAAATAAGTTCAGATAGTGACAAGTGCAGTAAAGAAATAATGTGTGATAGTGACTGGAAGAGGAGGTTGCTTAGGTTGGCGGCTAGAGGCCTCTTTGAAGGGGTAACATCAGAGACAAAGCCTTGGGAGAAGGCAGAGGCAGCCTTCGTAGAGAAGGTGACTTGACTTTCCATACTTGTGTCACTGCCCACACCCGCTGCCCACTTTAAATCTAGATTAGAGTGAAATTAAAATTCTGTCTTCAAACTTTGGTGGTTTATAACAGAATACAGTCATCACTTGGTACCCGAAGAGATTAGTTCCAGGACTCCCCCGCAACCTTGCATACCCAAATCTGCATGCTTAAGTTTTTATACAAATAATGCATATTTACATACAACCTACACATATCCTCCAGTATACTTTAAATTATCTCTGGATTACTTACAATACCTAGTGTTAACACAATGTAAATGCTTTGTAAAGAGCTGTTATACCGTATTTTTATCCGCATCACTTTTACTGCTTAAAATATTTTCAATCTTTAGTGGTTGAATTCGCAGATGCAGAACCTGTGGATATGAAGGGTTGACTGTATGCCTTTATTCAGCGTTATAGGAACCATTTAAAGTTGAAAGTGATATGTTACCTTCAGTGATTTCCATGAAGAAAGAATTTTTCTTATATTTTCGGGTGATTAATGTTTGTTGAAAACAGAAAATAGACAATTCCAGGTTAAAAATGTCACTTTCGTTTATTCATTCACCCTGTTAACACTGAATGGCAGCAAAATAATGTGCAAGTGGCCTGAACGTTGGCATCTGGGAGACCTCAGTTTGCATCCTGGCCCTGATCGTATCCCGGTGACATTGGGAAAATAACCCAACCTCTGAGCCTTTGTTATTCCATCTCTAAAATGGGATAATGCAACCTACCTGCCTTCACAGGAGTTAAACATGATGATCTATATGAAGTGCCCACCACAGTACCTGCAATGTGGTGGCTGCACCCTGGTTGTTACTGTCCTGCTCTTTCCTGTGGCTCTGTGTATTCTTGATTCCTTTTAGATTCTTCACCTTAAATGGCTTTACTGCATGTGTGCCCTGGGGTGTCTTTGTCTCCTTATACAAAGTTTAATAAGAAGCTGGACGTCATATTCAACCAGATAAATGGTTCAAGATTCATGGTCCAGCTTCAGAGCAATGGATCACCCCTTCTGCTAGCACTTTCCTTTTGGTAAAAAGGAAAGAGTAAAATCGTTTTGCTGCCTTTTTTCTTTCTCCATCTGCTGTGTTTAATCTGTGCACTCATTCATTCATCAAACACATATCAAGCACATGTGTTATTCTGTCGTCATATCTTACTGCTTCTTCTAGATAAATGCCTCTCAAATTTGTCGCTGGTAATGAGGATATTACCATGGCCCCCACCTTTTAGAACTTCATGTTTTGTTAATTACAACATCGTTAGTTTCCTTGGCTTCAGTCCGGAGGTGGCAAACCCATGCATCTATGGCATCATTTCTCTATTCCACAGCAATGACACACGTGGCCTGTAAGACACCGTATACACATGGTCACCACACCTCAGCACGCCAGTCCAGGACCTCACTGCCAGCTGAGCAGCTTTGGCACTGTGAGGAAACTTGTTTGCCTGTCCATCCCAGTGTCCACCTCACACCTTTCTAAAGATAGCTTCTCTGGAATAACATGCCCAGGCCAGTCTAAGATTTTCCCTCATTTCCTTCCATTCCACATGGCTCCCCTCAGCCCTCCAGGGTTCTTCACCCCCAGCTCTGGCCCAGTGGCCTTGCTGTGCCTGACTCTGCTTTGTCTCCAGCTGTTTTCTTTGCCTTGATGATTATCTCCTCAATCCTTTCCTCCTTCCCAAATTCTGCAAAGCTCAGAGGAACCCTCACTTTCTTCTTGATGCCCTCCCCTGCTCCTCTAGCCGCATTCACCTTTTCCTGACCTGGACTCCTATGGCATATATAGCATATATTGCCTTGCTTCAGTTTTTTTTTTTTTTTTTTTTTTTAACTGTAACAGCTTTATGAAGGTATAATTGGCATGCAACAAACTGCATATGAAGTACAGTATACGTGAAGTTTGGACATATGTATGCACTGTGAAACCATTCCCACAGGCAAGATCGTAGGCATAGCTATCCAGCCTAGAAGTTTCTTCATGCCCCTTGAAGGCATAACAAGCCTTTCTTCTTCCTTTCTTTGCCCCTTTTTGCCGGATAATCATTGTTCTATTTTCTGTCACTGTAGATTAGTTTGAAGTTTTCACAACTGTATAGAAATGGAATCATGCAGTATATACTATTTCTTGTCTGGCTTCTTCCACTCAACATAATTATTTTGAGACGTATCCATGTAATCAATAGTTTGTTCTTTTTCATTGCTGAGTAGTATTCCATCATGTAGGGGTACCACAGTGTTTAGCCATTCATCTGTTGAAGGACCTTTGAGTTATTTCCAGGTTTTGGCTATTGCAAATTAAGCTGCTATGAATATACATGTGCAAGTCTTTATAGAGGCATATATTTTTATTCCTCTTGAGTAAATTCCTGGAGTGGAATGGGTTGATCATCTGTGTAGATGACTGTGTATTTTTGTAAGACACTGCCAACCTGATTTCCAGAGTGGTTTTACAGTTATGTTTCAATCAGCAGTGTATGAGAGTCCCATTCTTTCAGCATTCTAATTGGTGTGTAGAGGAATCTCATTGTGGTTTTAACTTGCATCTCTCTAATGACCAGTTGTGTGGAGAATCTTTTCTTGGGTTCATTTGCCATGTGTATAAATTTTTTTTTTTTTTTTTTTTTTTGCTGAAGTGTCTTGTTAAAAATCTTCGGCTCATTAAAAATATAGTTGTTGTTGTTTTTTAAAAAATACTATGTTTTGAGAGTTGTTTTATATTCTGAATGCAAGTCTTTTATCACATACCTGATCTATAAATATTTTCACCCACACAGTGACCTGTCTTTTCATTCTCCTAACAGTATCTTTTAAAGAGTATAAAGTTTTAATTTTGATGAATTGTAATTTACCAATTTTTTTCATGGATCATACTTTTCTTGTGGTCTTTAAAAATCTTTAACCCAAGCTCACGAAGATTTTCCCCTATGTTTTCTTCTATAAGCTTTATTGTTTTAGGTTACATTTAGGATCTATTTTGTATTTGGTGCCAAGATATGGATCAATGTTCATATTTGTTTTTTGCATATAGATATCCAATTGTTCCCACACCTTTATTAAACAAGAGTAACCATTTTCCACTGAATTGCTTCTGCACTTTATCCAAAATAGTTTATTCTATGTATGTAGGTTTATTTCTGGGTTTGGTGTTCTGTTCCATTGATTACTTTGTCTATTGTTATGCTAATATTACATTGTCTTGATACCTATTGGTTTATAGTATGTCTTGATACCTATTGGTTTATAATAAGTCTTGAAATCAACTAGTATTAGTTCTTCAACTTTGTGCTTTTTTTAAAAAGTTGTTTTGGCTATTTTAATTGCTTTAATTTCCATAGAATCAGCCTTTCAATTTCTTTTTTTAAAAAAAACAAACAAAAACTCAAAGTCTGCAGGGAGTTTGACTGAACTTCATTGTATCCATAGACAAATATGGGTAGAATTGACATCTTAACAATATTGAAAATATGATTTATCTATGTCTTCTTTTAGCAATGTTTTGTGTTATTCACTGTACAGCTCTTGTACATCTTAGATTTACTCAGTATGTCATATTTTGATGATCCTGTAAATAGTATTTCTAAAAATTTCAATTTCCAATTGTTCATTGTGAATGTATAGAAATACATTTGAGTTTTGAGTATTTGTCTTGTATTTTGTAGCATTGCTTACATTGTTTGTACACAGTGCCTTTTTATTGGTAGATTTTGTCAGATTTTCTAGGATGATGATTATGAAATACATTAATAGTAACAGTTTTATTTGTCTTTCGAATTTGGATGAAGCTTTTTATTTTTCTTGCCTTATTGCACTGGTTAGAAGAATAAAGGAGATGAGAACATTGAATGTGATGTTAGTGGTGTAGTGTTCATAGATGCCTTTATAAGTGGAGTAGAATCCCTTCTGTTCCTAGTTTGCTGAATATTATTGTTGCTGTTGTTTTAATAAGGAATGGATGTTGAATTTTCTCAAATACTTTTTCTGTCTTATGTTCATGTTTTTTCTTTTTTAGAATGTTAATGTGGCAAATTACATTGATTGATTTTTGAATATTAAAACAAACTTGCACTTGAGATAGGCCATAATTAGTGATGATGTACTGTCCTTTCTATAGATTGTTGAATTCAGTTTGCTAAATTTTACTTAATATTTTTTCATTCATATGCGGAAGAGATATTGGTTTGTATTTTTAATGCCTTTGTATGATTTTGGCATCAGGCAAATTCTGGTCTCATAGAATGAGTTGGGACGTGTTCCCTCCATTCCAGTTTACTGGAAGTTTGTCAAGAGTTGACCTGAACTACTACCATGCCTCACCTGCATTACTGTAACAATCCCTTATCTGATTTCTCAGCATCTACCTGTCGCAGGTTTGGAATGAAATAGGCTAGTGATCATTTCCTTTATTGAGCTCTTGATAAAATATTTCTTTTCTTTTTTTTTTTTTTTTTTTTTGAGATGGAGTCTTGCTCTGTCACCCAGGCTGGAGTGCAGTGGTGTGATCTCAGCTCACTGCAAGCTCTGCCTCCCGGGTTCACGCCTTTCTCCTGCCTCAGCCTCTCCAGTAGCTGGGACTACAGGCACCCGCCACCATGCCCGGCTAATTTTTGTGTATTTTTTTTTAGTAGAGACGGGGTTTCGCCATGTAAGCCAGGATGGTCTAGATCTTCTGACCTCATGATCTGCCCGCCTCAGCCTCCCAAAATGCTGGGATTGCAGGTGTGAGTCACCACGCCCAGCCTGGATAAAGTATTTCTAAACCCTAAAATGTTTATGTTTGGGTTTGTGGCTATGGATCTAATGAAGAGACTTGCAGTCAAGTCCATTTTGATGCCAGGAAGGCTGCCTCATTAGTACCTCATTGTGAGACCTCTGTGTCTTCATCCACATGTGAGGCAGGCAATACTTGGTGCCTCACCTGTAAAGCTGGATGAAGTCAGCTTTAAAAAAAAGTTACCTTAAGAGAAGATATTGCTCTTCTGCTAAGCATTTCACATGGATTATTTAATTTACATGGATTATTTAATTTATATTGATTATTTAACTTGGATTATTTAATTTAATCCTTACAATAGTTAAAAAGAAAATGGAGGCATGGATAAGTTTGGCAACTTGCCCAGGCTCCACAGCCAATGAGCGGGCAGTAAGACACACTGCCTCTGGCAGGTATTCAGATGTGGGAGCCTTCGTCAGAGAGGCCCTACTTTACCCTCTAGCAGACTGACTTCCTGCCACATCTCCCTGTTTTTTCTTTCTTTTTTTTGTATCATTTCCTGAAATTGTCTTTCTGTCTCCTCCACTAGAATGCATGAGAACATCAGTTTTATTGTCCCCCTCTCTGTCCCCATGTCCCCAGTCCCTTAGAACCATTGGTTGGTGATAAGTGAATATTTGTACACTGAATTTTACTGACTATCAACATAAAACTATTTGAATACTGAATGTAAGATATAAAATTATATAATTTATTAAGAGAAAAGGAAATTTAGAGATGTTTCAGCCCATGGGAACTTCTGAATGGCAATCCCCTGACCTCCTGGGGTGCCTTATTGCCATTCTCTGCTCCAGAAGAACTTGAAGGGACACCCCTGAAAAGTACCAGCCCACAGGGAAGCACTTTGCATAGCAATTTGCAGTGATGTGATTGGGATTTAGATAAGGGATCATCTCTAGGGAAAAGGATGCACCCAGGATGCCTTCTTGAGTCCTGATGACATGATAGGATTCCAGTAAGCATAGCAGCCCTTCGCTGTGCCATGTCTTTTAACTAATTATAGCAATAATTAATTAATTGATTGGTGTGTTACGGCCTCTATCACAATGTGAGTAATAGTCTTAGAGGTGTCACTCCTGGGTGAGGTGTGTATGTACGTTGTGGGATTCTGCTCTTCTGTCAGTTTTGTAGGTTTCCATTCCAAAATTGCGGTACTTCTGAAGTCAGTTGATTTCCTTCTGATATCCCTTCTCACCCTCCCTGTGTAGGAAAATTGAAGTCAGCCTTAATTTGACACAAAATGTTGCTCACCTGTGGGGTTTTGAAGGTTGTTTAAGAGGGTGAACCTATTTAAATGAACACAATGTATTTTTTTTTCCCTTTAGGAAAAACGCAAAGCTGAGGAAGCCCTCAGTGACCTCAGACGTCAGTATGAAACTGAAGTAGGAGATCTGCAGGTGACCATTAAAAAGCTAAGAAAGGTAGGCGTGTGGCAGCTGGACTTATAGGAACAGCCTCAGCATCTCAGTGTATCTAAGTCGTTAACAACCAAAAACATTTGGAATTCTATTGAAGTGGCATATAGATCAGATTTCAGAATCAAGGAATTCCTTGGAAAGACCTTCTTTTCTTTTCTTTTTTTTTCCTTTTTCTTTCTTTCTTTCTTTTTTTTTTTTTTTTTTTTTTTTTTTTTTGAGACTGTGTCTTGCTCTGTCAACCAGGCTGGAGTGCAGTGGCAAGATCTTGGCTCACTGCAACCTCTGCCTCCTGGGTTCAAACAATTTTCCTGTCTCAGCCTCCTGAGTAGCTGGGATTACTGGCACATGCCACCACGCCTGGCTAATTTTTGTATTTTTAGTAGAGGCAGGGTTTCACCATATTGGCCAGGCTGGTCTCAAACTCCTGACCTCAGGTGATCTGACTACCTTGGCCTCCCAAAGTGTTGGGATTACTGCGCCCGGCCTGAAAGACCTTCTTTTAAGAGCCCCTTGAGTTCCTCTTTATTTTCCAGGGGCCACCTGTCTTTTTCATAGATCTGATCAATATTTTCTGATCCCTTCAACTGTTGTCCATAAAACTTCAGTTTGCTTTCCTTGGTCTTCACCAGCCTAGTACTCAAGGCCTTCGTGTCTAGTGGATGGCATGCCTCATCACTGTTTTTCTTGGTCATGTCAAATATCCATGTGTCCCTATCCCTAGCTTATTGCAAAGTGCATGGTAAGTATTCAGGTAATATTTATTAAATGAAATGAATATTGCTCTTCTAAGTAGAAAATTTCAGATTGAGGGTACCCTGATCACCAAGAGTCACCTGTTTTTGAAGAAGAGCAGAACTTGTTGAAGTGTGAGCAAAGATGTGATTATTATTATTATTATTTTTAATGTAGTTTGTTTTTGGCTTTTCCTCTATTTGGTTTCTAATGAGCAGGTTCTGTTTGGCTCAGTCATATCTGGCCGTTGTTTACCAGGTGGCTCTGTAGAGGGTGGAGGGAAGGGGAGGGATGCGTATCATTTGTCGATTTCCATGGTGTAAATACTCCTGTCATCGCTGATTTCATGCTACCAAGTTGATATCACTGAATTTAAGGTTGAGAAGAGATGCTTAAAGCAGACTCTCACCTGCCGGTACAGTCTGGCTCCAGCACTGTACTAGACACACTTCTTGGATCTGTTTTTCGTTTTTCCCATAACTAATGGGAATGTGTTAGCTAAGATGAAAATGGATAATTAAAGAAGGATCATCCTTGCTGGGCATGGTGGCTCATATCTGTAATCCTAACACTTTGGAAGGCTGAGGCAGGAGGATTGCTTGTGCTCAGGAGGTCAAGACCAGCGTGGGTGACATAGTTGAGATCCCACCACTGTAAAAATAAATAAATTAATTAATTAAAAAAATTAACTGCATGTGATAGCACATGCCTGTAGTCCCAGTGAGTCAGCAGGCTGAAGTGGGAAGATCACTTGAAGCTGGGAGAGCAAGGCTGCAGTGTGAGCCATGATTATGTCACTGCCTTAAAAAAATATCAAAAATCATTACTGAAAATGGTGATGAGATTAAGTGACAATTAGCTATATTTTGTATTTTATACACTATTGCAATGTAAACCTCTGGGATGATTAAGAATTCTCCCCAGTAGCCTCCTTAGAAAATTAACATCAATTTGAACCTGATATCTAATTTTCAAAAGTTATTAGGCCATGCATACTATGCTTATATTACAGAATTGAATAGACCAGTCTTCTGTTTATGCTAGAACCACAAGTTCACTGAGTCAGCGCCCTGACTTATTTCTGTGGCTTCCCAAATCTTTAGACTAAGGGAACGTCTACAAGAAGAGATGCCGCAAATGTTGAGGGCCAAGTGGTCTGAACAGTAAGAAAGGCCATGTGTCGGGAGACCTGAATCCTTGTCAAAACTGTACCCATTTTTTCCCTGAAGCACCTGGGACAGTTCAGATCATCTTTCTGATTTTTAGTTTCTGATCTGTAAAATGCAATTAATAATAAACTGTCCTTCCTATCATAATGACTGATATTTTATTGACTTTGCAGTTCACTAAGCTCTTTTTCATGATTTAAAAAATCAAATTCTCAAACTTTCTCTGAGGAGGGAATAAATATCCTACTTTTAGAGATGAGGACTGAGTTCCAGAGAGGTTAAATAACTTGTTCAGAGTCACACCGCTAATAACTGATGGAGCCATCTTACTACACAGTTTGTGCTTTCTCACTTATACCAGACTTCCTGCATGCCTGATGTGGTTGTTATGCAAAACAGCAAGATGTTTATTTGAGAGTACGTTAAGGGCTATAGTTTACTAATTTGTTACAATAGCCACTAACTGTGTCCTTGATTCTGAGAAACTCATTTTTTCCAGATGGTTTTTCTTCTCTGAAGTCAAAATGCGTGTTTAAATCAATGGCTCTTCTCAGTCATATTCAGCCTTGTGACAGTCGTGTCATATTTTTGTAAACACTATCCCTTTATAGCATCTGGCAAGGTGAAGAAGGTCCAGAGTCAGAGCACTTAGACTTGGTGAAATGTGGGATCCATTTTGATCAGTGCATAAACATTCCATAAATGAATCCCAGCAGATCCCTACCATTCCCAGAGGATGTAAGCTGTTTGTAGGAAAGGCATTTTGTTGTTGTTGTTGTTCTCCAGGTTATAAATGCTGTGGAACCAATTTAGTCTGGTAATCGTAACGAGTATGTAATTGTAATAGAAATGAGTCAACTAGCAAGCAAATCTCATGCAGAAATGAGTTAATCCTCAAGCAAAGCTTAAATGTAGGTATTTATATAATCAAGTGTGTTTGTGTCTCTAGCTTCATGTTATACTCAGATTTTATTGATTTTAGTTATTTAATAAGCATTTCTTGAACTCACCATGAAGAGAACACATAGGTGAATCGGACACTAATTCTGCTCTTAAAAAATCTTGCTCTCTAGGAGGGAAGGTAAGACATTTCTAAATAATTGTAATACAGAGTGGAAAGTGTTAAATGCAGATAATACAAAGTAGAATAGAAAGATCCAGATTTCAATGTAGCATAACTGAGTAAAAGCAAGAATTGGATTGCTTAATAGTTGAATGATTTCCAAAAAGGGCTTTTCAGCTGTTTCCAGAAAAGTTCATTTCACAACCAAACCCCCTTTTTCAAATGTTTAAATTATTTAGAACAAAATTTCAAATCCTTATGGATTTTATGTAGTTTAATGATTTATAAAGTCACATAATGTTGAAAATTGGTGACTTCTAGAATTCTTATATGTATATTCAAGGATAGTCCTAAACTTAAAGCAATTCAAAGTGAGTTTGTAAGCACACAACTTTTATTTGGTCTTTCAGCTCGAAGAACAGTCAAAACACATAAGTCAAAAGGAAGATGTGGCTGCACTGAAAAAACAAATTTATGATTTATCAATGGTAAGAATTACCTTTTCACTTTCAGAAATGCACTTCCTGTTAGACCACATCATCGTGCTCTTATTTCAGTGTTCCAGGAAGACCAGCTTAAAGAGAAATTAATGCTATAGTTAGAAAAAGTCCTTAAAATACATTTGGTCAAAGATATTATTTATGCAGGCTTTTCCCTCAATAATATGCCAGTTATTGTGAAAGCTTTAACTTATTTTTCTTACAAAGTAGTAAAGACATAGTGTTTAAGTTTTGTAAAACATGGTAAACCCTGTATTCTTCCAACATCAGCTCTGGTCTGTACGATGTGATGCTTTGTGATGAGGATATTAGTGCCTTGCCCCTTCCTCCAAGTTTTTTTTTTTCTTTTCTGTCGCTTTTCCATCTTACGCCAGCCACATCTTTACTTTTAGTACTAACAAAATTGATAACATTTACATCTCTTCTGTTATCTTTACTAAATTTTATTTATTTTGATTTTAGATTAACTCCCAAATTTGAAAGCAAATAAAGAGCGTTTTCTTTATTATGATTCTAAATATTTTCACTGCAGAGCTAAGAAATGAATGAGGCTTGCATTTCTTTCTCTCCATTCATTATCTCTGTTCCACTTAGAAGGCTCCCAGCTTCGTGGTCAAATGAATTCCTAGTTCCAGATTTTTCCACATCTTAGTTGGCTTCGTATTTGGGTAATGACATTCTTGTAGAGTTATTTGTTTTTCTTGGGTTTCTTGTTGCAAAAAGAAGCTCTACTATTTTCATGATATCACTGATACCTTAAGACTTATTTATTCTTTCCAATGCATGAAATTTGTTTAGTTTTTCTCCTTGAAAATATTAATTTTGGAGTCTATAAAATTTCAGTTCTTTTTTTTTTTTGAGGTGGAGTCTCGCTCTGTCGCCAGGCTGGACTGCAGTGACATGATCTCAGCTCACTGCAACCTCTATCACCCATGTTCAAGTGATTCTCCTGCCTGAGCCTCCCAAGTAGCTGGAACTATAGGCACGCACCACCACGCCCAGCTAACTTTTTGAATTTTAATAGAGACAGGGTTTCGCCACGTTGGCCAGGATGGTCGTGATCTCTTGACCTCGTGATCACTCACCTTGGCCTCCCAAAGTGCTGGGATTATAGGCGTGAGCCACCGCACCTGGCAAAATTTCAGTTCTTATTGGACTGTTTTTTAAACTTGCTACCCATATGTTCTGCAATTTCTTTTCACTGGGCTTTTCACCGAATTGCAGCATTTTGCATATTGCAATTTTTTGGGAGGAGAGGGTTTCATCCTCATTTTGCCGTAGCACATCCTCAAGAAACTTCTTCAGAAAGAACACGTGAGAGAGAAATTTTCTCTGTTTTTGAATATTTGAGAATGTCTACATTCCCCCTCACAATTTATTAAGTTTGTCTAGATAAATAGGCTTTTCTGGGACTCCTCTGGGATTTATTAATTTAATTCTTTCTCGGTACCATTTTTTTTTTTCAAATACTTGGCAGTGGTTGGTGATCTGTTCATATTTTAAAGTGAAGGACTAGCTTGGTTACTTGAGGTAGCTGGTGTAGGATCCTGTGGGGTGTGAACAGATCGACTCACCTGAAGGCCTCTCTCCCGAAAGAGTGTCTTCCTAGGAGCTCTGTGTGTGAAGCTGGCAAGGGACCCCAGGTACCAGCGTGAGTGGGGCCGGGATATTCAGAGAGAAGCCTTAGCTTTTTTTACAGGAGCCACTCAATTTTAAAAAAGATAATCTCTGTCTTGTCTTTAGAATCCACTCTGGCTCTCTACTGTTACTTGCTAGGGTAAGACAGGGGATGGGCTTGGTGGGAAGGGTGCCTTACTATACAGTTTTAATCTCTCTTTCCAACCCCATATCTGGTTCCATCTTTCTGGGGTTTGGCCTGGTCACTTGTCTCCTTCTGGGTTCTGTGTCAAAACCTTGAACACACTTCCTCTAGACTTCCATTTCTCCACTCTCTTCCCTTTGGCAACACATTTCCATCAGTTTCCATTTTCTAGAAGTGCGTTTAAGTCACTTGAATGCTCTGGCCCCCTCTTCCATTCTTTTAGCTGTTACTGGTTCATTTCCTTTGGCATTTCATTTTAATGAGGTTTTGGAAGGGGAAAAAGACAAATTCATGTGCTCCGTCCACCATCTTGAACGGATGTCTCCAATATTATTTTAAGAAAACACAGAAATTTTTGGATCACACTGGTTTATTTTTAAGTGCAAAACTTAAAATATTAAGTGATAGAATTTATTTGTAAAAAGTAGCCAGTGTACCTACAGGTACTATTGATTCCACAAAATGTTTATCAATAATTTTATAGCTCTCATTAAATAAAGCAGACGTTCGAATGGTTGGTGTCAGTTAATTTGCCAGTAACGTGTTGAAATACATCATGGTAAACCCTTGACTGTTGTAGTTTGGTATCAAATATCAAGCATAGAAAAATGAAGAACAACTTTGAGAGTTTAGATTTTTGACACAACACTACTTCATTTCTCCTAGCCAGAGGAAAATATGAATCTAATGACCTCCACTTTTCCTTTTATCCAGGAAAATCAGAAAGTTAAGAAAGAGCTTTTAGAAGCACAGACAAACATAGCCTTCCTTCAGAGTGAATTAGATGCTTTGAAAAGTGATTATGCTGATCAGAGTCTGAATACTGAAAGGTATGAACTTTGCATTTTGTTTGTTAGTTTGAGTAGAATATTGAGATGATCATCTGAGCAAAAGAAGCAGCTCAGTTATGGAATAATGAAGAGTTAGTAACTTTGCTAATATCGTCTTTATTTTCTAAGGATTTTATTTTCAGTATCAGATTTCCCAGTGCTTTTTATGTTTTTAATTTTTTAAAGCAAATAGAATAATTATTGTCTGCGTAGGCTAGCGTAGGGCTTAATAAATGTTTGAATTAGCTGGGAGCTAAAAGAATGTACCTACAGTGTCAAGGGTTAGTGCTTATTAAAGTGCTTTGAAGTCAGGAATCCTGGCCATAAAACATAAGAAAGGGAAAAGTAGGCAAGTCGATTTTTGTGTGTGTTAGTTTTGCAGTATGGTGTTAATACAATAAATCCTAATACACATACATACACTCACAGACATGTATTTATATATAAGGAACATAGACTTGTATATTTTTACATGGATGGTAAATATAAAATGCATAGATAGGTGTATATGTGTGTATCCCCTAGGACATGTACGCTTGGGAAAAATATCTTTTTTTGGGTTTGTTTGCAAACTTTAATCGGAATTAAGGTCTTATAAGGTCTTAGAAAAGAGTGAAATATTGTTTACTACATACAAGTCTCTGAACTAGATAAGGAGTTATGAGAATATATATAAATTCTCAAAACACGGAGCCCACATCATATATATATCATATATATGATATATATATGATATATGATATATACATATGATATATGATATATATATGATGTGGGCTCTGTGTTTTGAGAATTTCAAATTTAGTTGGGGGAAAAAAAGCAAAAAGATTATAGGGTTTAACAACAGAAGAGCTAAAAAGTATCAGAAGCAGTGCCACTAACGTCGTCATGGTTTGGGTTAATTGCTTTGTGATCACAAAAAAGATTTTGTTTTAGTTCAGAAGAGGTGAAGAACTGTATTAAAGAGGTGATGCTGGAGGTGAGCCTAGGTAGAAAGATAGCTCTGTGCTGGGAAAGGGGGAAGAGGCAGCCAGGATGGCACCATCAGCAACTCAGAGCTGGTGGCACTGCTGCCTGCCAGGCACTGTCCTGGTCCTTCACAGGCATTAACTGATCCAGTGCACACAACATCCAGTGAGACAGGGACCTTCATTATGTCCATTTTACAGATGGGGAAAGAGAGTCTCAGAGATGTTCCAGGTAAGGCAGTAACCAAA
The DNA here is from genome assembly GCF_047675955.1 of Chlorocebus sabaeus. Taxonomy (NCBI): domain Eukaryota; kingdom Metazoa; phylum Chordata; class Mammalia; order Primates; family Cercopithecidae; genus Chlorocebus; species Chlorocebus sabaeus. The sequence goes on from NC_132915.1 coordinate 14,733,964, forward strand.
GCAGGGGCCAGAACATAGGGAAGGATGCGGCTTGGGGAAAGGTGGTCAGACCACAGGGCAGAAGGAGACATTTTGAATAGAAAAGCAAAAGTTTAAAAAAAATTAAGACATTTAAAAGCTAGTTTAAGGTTATAATAGAATGCCCCCAAATTTTGGGTTAAAGAACTTAAATTCCTGTAGACAATTAGGAAATGTGTAGTTTTATTATCCAGGGAGCAGATGATATTGTGAACCAAAGATAGCCTGGGCGTTTTGGGAAGCTAGTGATGAGGTTTATGTGCTCAGTGGGATAGGGGCTGGAGGAGAGGCCGGTGTTCTGAGTGCAGTTTGGGGAAGAAGCCAGAGCTTCCATCATAAAACAACAGAGGGATTGCCACAGGGTGAGTGTCGCATGAGCTTAGCAAGCCTGGTTCTTTGGGGGTCTCTGTGGTTTAGGTAAGGAGAGGAGGGAGGGCAGGAGTAGGGTGAGACAGGGAAAGAGGAGGAATCACAGTAAAGGAGAAAATAGATGGAGGTGGGATTATATAAGGATGAGCAGGGAAGGTTCAGAGGATTGAAGGCACAGTTTCTGAGACGCCCTAAGGAGAAGGGACTCAGGAGATTCAGCCCTCATGGAGAACAGAGCTGGGTCAGCAAGGGGGGGATGGAGGAGCTGGTGGGTGCTGAGATGGGCTGAGGAGGAGAATCTAGGCTTTTGATGTCGGAGGTGGGGCAGAGCCTCACAGGAGAAAGCACAGGATGTGAGTGTGTTCGTGGAGTAGCAGAAGGAGAGCAGGCCGCTGAGGCTACAGAGGCCCAGAGCAGGAGCACGGGAAAGGTAGAAAACTGTGGCCAAGGACACTCGTCTTTGAAAAAGGTGGAAAAGGGTCTGGGAGGGTAGGTATAGATGAGGCAGGGCTTGACACCTAATTCTCACTCAAACATAAAATATAATTTTACAGGGATCTGGAAATAATCCGAGGATACACAGAAGACCGAAATAGTCTTGAGAGGCAAATTGAAATACTCCAGTAAGTTATCAGATCAAATGTTCATTACGTTTACATTTCACTTATTTTTTTGTTGATAAAAGACATAACACATAGAACGTGAGTTTGCCACGTTCTGAGGACTGCATTTGTGGCTCAGTGTGTGTTTCTTCTGAGGGTGTATACTTGGCATCTCCTCTTAGCTTTCTGATGCTTATAATCCAAAATAAATTATCCAGATGTGGGGAATGGAGTATAAATCTCTAAACATCTTGGGAAGTCAGGGGATATGTCCAGTGTGTCTTTATTATGCGTCTATAAAGAGGAACAGCCCTGAGCACTCAGCTTTCTCTGAGTTCTGTACTGCGAGTTTTTCAGGCTTCTCCTATTAGTGGGGCCACAGGGCTCTGCCTCCACAATTCTTTCTCAGTTTGTTGTGTTTACTTAGAAGCATATTTTTCTTAGTTTTTTTTTTTCCTCTCCCCAAGTAGAGATACACCCACTCTGTCAGCTTTATGACTAGGTTATAGCAGTTCCATCCTCTGAGAGTCTTCCCCACAAAACCTAGCCCTCTCCCTCCCCTTTCTTTCTTTTCCACCCGTGCCGCATTGTCTTCTGGTTTCAGTTCCTGCCAGTGAAGTCAGGTCAGGTTTGACCTTTTTTCTTTCCCACCATTTTTGAATGCTTATTAAATCTCACCTGTGGCAGTTGTAGAGTTCATGTATTTCAGTAATCCTTTGAGTTATTTTATTCATTCATTCATTCAACAGATTTGTCAGTACTTCTTACAGGCCAGGTATGCCAGGAGTAAAGGATAGAGTGGGAAGTGGGTGAAAAATCTCTTTCTCCTTATGGGGCTAGTCTAGGAGAAGAAGAGAGAAATGGATCAATAATTATAGAAATAAATATGAAAGGCCAAACGAGAGAGATGCAGCAAAAGAAAGGTACATGTCCCCTAAGGGGAGCTTTGGCCTATCAAAGAAGGTCAAGGAAGTGTTCCGGAGGAAGTGAGGATTGAGCTAAGATGCGAAGGGTGAACCAGCCTTAAGCTGGGGAAGGTTGGCCACTCTGTGGGGTAGGAGCTGTGGAATCATAGCTGTGCTGTACAAGAGGGTGCTGAAGCTCTGACAGCTTAAATGACTTCTGTTAAGTCATATGGAAATAAAAGCTAGGATTTGAACCCAGATCTGACTGAGATCATCACCCAAGTGTTTACCTGCTACACGACGGTGCCAGGTGGAACAGTGCCAGGCCGTGCATAGAATGCAGGAGCTGCCAGGAGCATGAGGCCAGATACAACACACCGCGTTCATCCCTGACCTCTGACATGTGGGAGCTGGCTGGCCAGGTTCAGGCATTTAGGGAGCTTTCGAAGACCTGCATGAAATCTGTTCAGTCAGTGGGGCTGCCTGAAGGAAGAGTGAGTTCCACAGCTCAGACAGGTGACTCCTGCAAGGCCCTGCGACTTTTAAGGAGAGAGGAGTCATCGATTCAGCTCTTCTACTTTAAGTAATGAATTACCTCAGTTTATGAGGTTTGAAGGGAAGTGGTGGAAAGTTGCTGAAGGTGATAAGCTATTCCACATTCTGAATGTTACAGCTAGAAAAGAAAGTGATGGCAGTGACCCCCCAGTGATACTTTCCCTGTCTCTCTTTCTGCTTGTTTCTTTACTCTGCAGAACAGCTAACCGGAAGCTACATGACAGTAATGATGGCCTTAGAAGTGCCCTTGAAAACAGTTACAGCAAGTTCAACAGATCTTTGGTATGCCACTTAGTTTTTTATCCTGTATTTCATTCTTTCTAGTGGTGGAGTATTTTGGTGTTCACGAAAATAATGTAATTTCTTAAAGGAGAATGTCACATAAGTCCTTATAATAATGAGAAGATCTTTGTGTAAAATAAAACGAGGCAGCATTCTTCCAAATTAAAAAGTATACTACCCCTCTGAAGAAATAAGTGTCTTGATGTTAACCAACTCTTTCTATAGATGTTCTAGGAATCTAGAGATAGGTGTGTAAAATGTAATCTTTGGCCTGAAAGAGTTTATCATGTAGTAGGAAGTTAAGATGTACACAGATAGATAGGAGAATCCCATAGAGGTGAAAATAAAATACTGCCCAGTTGAGAGCTGGGAGAAAGTGCTTCTGTCTGAGGGGTGAGTTTAGACTTGTGAGTATTCTTTATGCCCGTGAGATGCTCAGAATGGGAGCCTTGGATTTCAAACCCTCCTACAGAAATCAGCTTAGCTCATTTGGAATTGTAAGGGCCTCTCCCAGGCTGCCTTTGTCACAAGGCCTCTTATCCCACTTGTGGAAGTCAGCTTCATGTGTGAGATTCCAGGGTCATATGGGGATATGGAGGGGTCAGTCACTAAGCCAAATTATGGTTCAAGAAGAGACACGTTCAAGGAAGTTGGTGGTTCACGGTCCTGGCAATGTGGGGAACCACAGTACTCCTTTATGGAATGTGCAGTAGGGTTTGGACGTAAGATAGGATGAGGAGGAGAGCATACTATAGCAGTCATTTTCGTCGCAATGTTTCCCTTGACTTTTTTGCTCACATTTGCTCAGGTAGTGTAATATAACTTTTAGTTATACTAGAAGTTTGAATAGTGTGATACAGTTTTAAAAAGTGGGTTTGTGTGTGCCTGTGTGTATGTAAAGTGTTTACATGAAAATTACATGAACTAACAAATAATTACTTCTATCTTACAGCGTATAAATAATATCTCACCAGGGAATACCATTTCTAGAAGCAGTCCCAAATTCACTGGTCATTCCCCTCAACCTCTAGGCTATGACAGGTATGTTAACACGTCCTCACTTTTTGTTCGAGTTCGGGATCACAGTTAAAAGAAAAGTAAATTTCCTTGGAGGTGAATTAAAATAATAGAATATATTTTGATCACTAATTTATATTTTCCATGATGTTAAAAGTTTCTAAAACATGAATCATGTAAAAATTAAAAGTGTTTCAGAGAGCAAAGTTATTTCCTGAAGATGTTATGAGTTGTTTTTTTATATACTCACCATTACCTCATCTCTAATCATGTCTTGTTTCTTAGACTCAATAAGAGATGTTTCAGGGGTGCAAGTAGAATTATGGTATATGATGCTGCAGTATTTCTGGTGTATAATGTTGAAACTATTGGCATGATCTGTAAATATTTAATAGCTCAGCATAATATTATGTGAGCTATGTTGCAGAAAAGGGAAACTTTCAAAGCAAATATAAATATGGCTAGTAGATCCTTATAAAATAGCTACTGTATTGAAGGAGTCGCAGAGGCTTACCAAAAGTTAGAATTTAGCCCTGCATTTAAGCAAATGAACTGAAATATTAGGCCTTTTATTACGTGAGACCTAGTAATCACTTAGAGATTACACGAGTGTATGTGTATGTTTATACACATATGTCCAGTGTTGCTAGTTAAAAGTTAATTTTCTAATATGTCAAAAATTTGAAATTGGAAGTGAAAGCATAAACATAAAGTTTCCAATTCTCTATATCTTTGTGACTTTTAGCTTCATGTTTATCCCCTTTTCATTGGGGTACTTTTGGTAACAAAAATAAGGTACCTAACATCCTGGTGTTAGAAATAGTCAGGTTGCCATTTAGGAAGACCTGTTACGAAGGCTTATTGGTGACCACTTCCAAGAAAATTCTATCAGGTTTAAGTTGTTTCTACTGTTTACTGATTTGCTCAATAAAAAAAATCTAATGGCTTGATTTATAGATAGCTGATTATTCTGTTATTGAGAAATAATAGATTTTTTTAAAATGTGTAGGTGTGATGTCATTTTTGACTAATATTTAAAATGATTCTAAGCAATTTGGGGGGAAAGCTATACAACTGAAAAGGATTTCAGAAATTTCCCTGTGATTCATTTTGAAAAGATTAGACATCATGAAAGGCTCATAAGAACTGGAGTAGAGCTCATCAACAAAATATTCTATGGGACAAAGTCATCGCGTCCCCAGCATGTTTGAGTGATGTAGCACTCATGTGCCTACTTCCTTGAGCTGTGATGAGAGACCACCATAGCCTCAACACCATGCCCTTTCTGGGTGTGTGTGTGTGTGGGGGGTGATTATTTTGATATAAGAAGTTAACATTTTATTTTCTTTTTGATGCTCATATAAAAATGTAATAAAAGCATGTACATCAAATTAGATGTACAATAAAATTATATTGTTTTTATAGCTTTATTTGGTTTTATCTTTAAAATTTATGTTGGCTTTGTTTTTTGCAAGAACTCTAACAAAAATTTAATTTGTTTTGTAATTTTACGTAGTTAATTATAATGAAAATATTGAAGGGCGGCAAGATGGTTGACTTTGAAAAGGATATGCCGTTCAATTGAGTTTGAGAAAGTTTGACCTGTACCTGTGTTTTTATTTTTATTATTTTTACTTTGAAAAGTTTTTCAACTTTTATTTTAGATTCGGGGGTACATGCACAGATTCGTTATATGGGTATATTACATAATGCTGAGTGTGCCTATATTTTCAATTTAGAGTCTAGATGTTTATTCAGGTGAATTCTTAATTTGGGACTTCATGTTTTCTTTGCTCCTTGTCAAAATACAAGTGGGCTTAAAATAAATCATAACCAGTAGTGAAGACATGGAGCTGAAGTAGTTTGTAGTAGATTATAACTAGAATGGTTTTCTTATGTACTTTACAGATGGACCTAAAATCAGTTTCAGAAGGAGAGTTTTATAAATAATGCAATAATATGTTAGCAATATATTTTCAGTGTTATTGTTAATAATACATATTAACAATAAATATTAAAATATATTAATGTATTTTATTATTGCTATTAACAATATATTAACACACACTCACATGCACACATGCACACACCTAGCTAGCTGCATAGATTGAAATATGATATAAAATTCTTGACTCAGAATAAAGACTTTATAATTAAGCAGTATTGAGAGAGAGAAAGTTAACTCATCTTTTTAGTTAATTTTAAACATTTGCTAATGGCATAAAAATACTTTTGACTTCTCAGATTTACATGGCTCATACTTAATTATATTAAGCTCACCTCTCATCTAAGCATGTCTACTTCTTGTTTCTCATATCTGAAGACCTATGTATTGTGCTTATTCTCCCTTTCCAGTGATTCATGTAAGCATATTGGTAGGATGGTGCCCATGGTGTGTAGTGGGTGGTAAATAAGTCATAACCATCATTGGTAAACTTAGATTCTTATGGAAATCAAATGGAAAAGCAAAAGTAAACAGGGATGTATTCAGTTTCTTTTGATTCTCTTGTTCGATATGAATTTCTCCCTCACTTATAACATCTCCAGAGTTTCACTAATGTTAAGATCTATATAAGTCAGGAGTTCGAGCCTTTACCCTCCCTATGAAACATCTCCCAGAAGGGTGTTTCCAGACGCTGTGTCAACATTTAGTGGCAGAAAACTTATGTGTCAAATCATACATTCCAGCAATGTTTCTAATTGCTTATCATTTTCATCAGATGTTTCTAATTGCCTATCATTTTTTGCCGTGTTGATTAGAAATATAACACCCAGAAAAGCTTATCTTATTTTGTCTTGTGCAACCTGAGAGGATGTGATCTTCTTCATGTATCAGCTCTTCAAGTATTTGAAGAGAGAAACCGTTAAGGGTTAAGTTGAGTACACCGAATCTTATTTTTCAGATCTGAGGGTCTTGAGTCTGACATTGTGGTTGCCTTTTCCATTTGGGCTCTCAGCAGCCCTTTTAAGTACAGATGTTATCCAGAAATGGACACAGTGTTCAGAATATAGTCTGACCACCTTAGAGTAAAAAGGCTCATATGTTCTGCATACATTTTTATAAATACAACTTGAGATTGTGTTTATGTCTTAGGTACCCTCATTCTTTTTGTATCAGGAAATAACATGATTTTTTAAATGGCCTTGTTTGTTGAGTGTTTGATGTAAGGGTCTTTATCTTAACTGATTGCTGCATAGAATGAACGGATGCTGCTTTGAGCATTTTATGTCCCCTAATACCTAATCATGAAATACACTGCGGCTCTTAGCAAAAGTGAGAACATCGGCCTACTTGATTCCATCTAATAGCATGTGGTCTATTGCCTGTACGTTCTTGAGCATCCCCAGCCCTCGGTAAATTGGTCTTCCCCTTTATTACCAGGTCATCCCGCTCTTCCTATGTGGACGAGGACTGTGACTCCCTGGCCCTCTGTGATCCTCTGCAGAGGACAAATTGTGAAGTTGACAGCCTGCCTGAAAGCTGCTTCGACAGCGGCTTGTCTACCTTGAGAGATCCCAATGAGTATGACTCAGAAGTGGAATACAAGCACCAGAGGGGATTTCAGAGGTCACACGGGGTGCAGGAGAGCTTTGGAGGTGATGCTTCAGACACAGATGTAAGCCCTAGAAACCACTGCTCTCCTAGGCCTTCTACGTGATTGAAATCTGTCACCTTATTTACCTTCTATCTGTTATGGGAATCTGTTTTAAAGGTCACAAACATAAAGCATAGTTAATAAAATACTTTTTTCTCCACAGAGTTAGGGAGAAATTCTCATAGATTGCCATTCACTGTCACTCTATTCCTGAATATTAATAGCATTGACTGTTGATTTAGTTGCATAGTTTTCTTCTTTTTAATCCATCATATATACATTTTAGGCTTTGTTTCTTAACTGCTGACATTTTTTTAAAAAATAGGTTCCTGACATAAGGGATGAAGAGACATTTGGTTTGGAAGATGTGGCTTCCATCTCAGACTGGAAGCCCCAAGGAACTGTTAGTGAAGGCAGCATTGTTAGTTCATCAAGAAAGCCCATCTCAGCACTCTCCCCCCAGGTAGGTGTCTCTGAGACACTCCTGTTCATGAACACTGCTTCTTTTCTGTGCAGTGTTACTTATTAGGATGAAAACTGGCAATACCTTTATCATTCACTGTGGCTTTTCCCCCCAGACAGACCTGGTAGATGACAACGCTAAATCTTTTAGCTCACAGAAGGCTTACAAGATTGTGCTTGCTGGGGATGCTGCAGTGGGGAAGTCTAGTTTCCTCATGAGACTTTGCAAGAATGAATTTCGAGAAAATATAAGCGCCACCCTGGGTATGGCTCCTATTTTGGTTGATAATGGGAAAATGATCTTCCTTAGCTCGATTTTCTCGTCTTCAGGGATTACATACACAGATACTCAGTTAAACAGTTTTCTCTTTCTCTGTGTATGTGCACGTATGTAGGTGTGTGTGTGTGTGTGTGTGTGTGTGTGTGTGTGTGTCTCCTAGTCTATGGAAAGGTCCTTCTTGTTTTGGCCAAGGCCTGCTTTTAGGAAAGGAAGACTAAAAGGACAGAGATATCTGGCTGGGTGCGGTGGCTTATGCCTCGGCACTTTGGGAGGCCGAGCCAGGCGGATCACTTGAGGTCAGGAGTTCAAGACCAGCCTGGCCAACATGGCGAAAGCCCATCTCTACCACAAATACAAAAACTAGCCAGGCATGGTGGTGGGTGCTGGTTGTCCCAGCAACTCGGGAGGCTGGAGAGTCGCTTGAACCTGGGAGGCGGAGGTTGCAGTGAGCCGAGATCGCACCACTGCACTTCAGCCTGGGTGACAGAGTGAGACCCTGCCACAAAAAAAAAAAAAAAAAAAAAAAAAAAAAAAAAAGATACCTGCTTAGCCAATCAGATGAATCAAATCAAATTTAGAGCCTGAGATATCAGATTCATTTATTTGGCATGGATTTCCTGAGTCTCACTAAAAGCAAGATGCTGTTGTAGGTGCAAAGGATACATAGTGAAGAAGGTTGACAATCCCAGCCTGCACTGCACTTACGTCCCAATGGAGGGAAAGGGTACAAAAAAGAGGTTTAGGGAGTGGTGCAGTTTTACACATGTGGCCAGGAAAACCCTTTCTGCTAAGGTATCATTTGATGTTAACAGAGTGAAAATATGGATTGCCACTTTGTCATTATGGTCAAAACCATAGCCAGATATATGCTCCGTTCTCCACCTTCACAACAGAACAGTAGAACAAGTAGTATCCTGATTTCCCAAATGTGCATAATAATCAGTAAAAGGAGCTGAAGATATGCAAATTGTCATTTATTTTTCTTCTTCGTCTAAAGAATTCTTATTTTGATCATCCGAAATGTTAGAACAGTCCTCTTCACAATGGGTGTCTTTGTAAATTTACGGTTCTCTGATACACTGTTCAGGATGACAAAGCTGAAAGTTTACTTCAATTTGATTCATAGAAAGACTACATACAGTATTTGGTTCAGTTGTCAGAGACCATGATGCATGTAAGTGTGTGTGTGCTCTAACGTGTGTATATATACACACACATGTGTATACATGTTTAGATATACATACATTTATACACATATACCTACATATACACATACATGCATATACACAAAATATGTGTCTGCACCTACACATATACATACACATATACACCTGCACATTCACGCATGCCCACTCATACACACATGTACACACACCCACACACACACACACACAAATATGACTGAGTTCATCCAGTCATCAGGGAAAATAAAACATAGATTTTTTTCCCTTGGCTCATAAATTAAATCATTCCCCAAGTCAGCCAACCTGCAGATGGTGCCTCTGCACACACGTGTGGTCTGACTTGCCATTCCTATTTGAAGGTCACTCTCCTTAAAGGTCATGTTAATTCCTCCCTCCCTGGCTGAGCTGTGGCTTATTGGCTTTTGCCTCATCTAAAGAGGGCTTGAAAGTAAAAAGCCAATGGAATTATTGACATCATGCTCTCCACTCTCATGTTCCTTTTCAGGAGTTGATTTCCAAATGAAAACCCTCATTGTGGATGGAGAACGGACAGTTCTGCAGCTCTGGGACACAGCTGGTCAGGAAAGGCAAGTGCTTTCCGCAGCACTGTGGGCTCTCCTGGGTTTGCACTAACAAGCCTTGTAGGCCACTTGATGTTCTTCATACTCAAAATTCTATAATTATAACATAATTTATAATTATATGTATAATTACATGTGTAATTATAAAGTGTATTATAACTGTAAAATGCTTATCTTTTCGCACATCTCCTCCTCCTTCATTTACCTATGACTGCTGTGAGAAGAGGATCTTTAAGCTTCTTTTGAGCCGATGTTCAGTTGAGACAGAGAGTGTCCTTTGCTAACAAGAGAGGCAGCACTTTTGAGTGCAGTGACAGCCTGAGGAGCTCCCTGGCTGTAGAACAATAAATGATGGAGAAGAGAACCAGTCAGCTCCCCTTGATTAAGGGCAGAGGCACAAACCAGATAGCGGACTCGCATCTCGTGGTGGCAACTTACCTTGCATTCCTCACCGATAAGCAGAGCATGCAGCACCGATTTTAATCTTGTCTGACTCCTTGGGAACAAAATCATTCAGTTGTTCAACCCATAAGTATGGGATGCCTGCCTCTGTACCAGGCATTATTCAGCATGCTAAGATTCAGTGGTGAACAGACAGGCACGAATACCTGCCCCCATGGCACTCATATTCTCTAGCAGAGTGGGAATTTCAACATTTAAACAATATCTGTGGTTGACATGATTGTATTTTTAAAGTACTTATGAAATATTGCACTGGGTTTCGAGTTAGGGCATGTGTGTTGAGGTGTGCTCTTCCCACGGCAAATCCCCTGACCCCCATGTGTGTAAAGCCCTGGTATGTTACGGCATTCCACAGGGGTAGTTCCTCCACCCACCCACCTACAACACTTCCTGACCAGCAGCAAAAATCAGTATTCTCTAGTTTGTACCTCCGTCCAGCCTCCTCTGTCCCACATGTGGCTTCTGGTAGCTTGTTGCTGAGGTTGAAATTTTTGGGAACTGTGCCCTCAGCCTTGCCCTGGTTATGCTCTGGGGATTGTAGACATTGTTGGGGTTGTTTGGTAGGGAGAAGGATTGGATTTTCTAAGTCGGTCACCCAGACTCTCATCCTGTTACCTTTCATTGGGTCATTCGAGACCTTTGAAATGGCTATTTCTCAGTCGTATATTGCAGTGAGAGTCTTCTCAATTTGGGGTTGATTTTAGAAGATGAGAAAAAATGAGCATAAAAGAGAAGACGAATGAGGCAACACAAACTGACTGATGATGCGGTTTTCTCTTTCTCAGATTCAGAAGTATTGCCAAGTCTTACTTCAGAAAGGCAGATGGCGTTTTGCTGCTGTATGATGTTACGTGTGAGAAAAGCTTTCTCAATATACGAGAATGGGTAGATATGATTGAGGTAAGAAATCACGATGGAGAAACAGAAAATTACATGAGGAAGTTTTAGGCCATCTTGGAAAATGCTGTTGCTCTTCTTTGTCGGAATGAACTTGATTAGGAACCGTTGATCCAAGCCATCAGGAAGAACTGGATGCTACAGGCAGAACTGGCAGCATTCATCTCTTCCTCAGGATGTGGGCACGTTTCCCTGAAGCCAAGGACACTAATGAAGGAAGTTTTGGGGAATAAAACTTCTAGGTTTTCTTATAGATAAAATCAGAATCCCATTGTAAGCAAGTAAAACTCCAGATCGCCTAGGAAGAAGCTATTACAAACAAGGAGATGGTGTGGTTGGGTGTGTAGTGTAGTTGAGGGCATGTAGGGGCGTCCATGGGCATGGGAAGTACAGGTGAAACACCACCTGGATATGAGTGTGTGTCAAGGTTCAGATTGTATGGGAGCTCTCTTCTCTTCTCAGCCTTATTCAGGTAGTGATTTGGGATCTTTAGATGTCTCAGGGTACTACCGAAATACCAACTGGTATTTTAAATATGAGCGTAGCTTCTGTGCTTTCTGTGGTTAAGTAAGATGATGTCTTTCACCTGAGGAATGTTTCTGTCCTCTGTTTTCATGGTAAATAATTTTGAAAAGTAGGAAATGATTTTGACCCCATTTAGCATGCTGCCAGCAGTTATTAACATAACACTACAGTTCAAGCTATGGTTCAGCATGCTCTCTTGAAAAATAAAAGTAGCGGCTAATACAACTTTTCAAGTAAGTATATTATCTATAATTTAAGCAGGCATCAAATTGCAGTAGTGGCTGAACAGAGGACTGGTTGCTGTCTGATCTCAATTTAGCTTCTGGCATTATTGTTCACTTTCTAACTAAAGTAGTAATGTGAGAAATGACGGATTGCAATTGGCAGTCAGACTTGAACAGTGATAAATAAATATGCACTGTGTTCTACCAACTTATCATGACTTAAAATGATTGTAAACACAGTGAAAGTGTGTTTACATTTATGTAACATTTTTACTTCACAAAATTTCCCGTGTTATAGTCATCTCTCTAGCATCTGAGAAATGAAATAAAAAACATTATCCTAATATTTTGTGAGAAAGTTGAAGCATAGAAAGCATAGGTAGCACTTACTTATTTAGTGGTTAGGAATAGAAGAGGGGCTCACACCAAACCTCCTGATTCAGCAGTGGTTGTCGTTTTGATAAAGCACCAGCGTGAGCAGAAGATTACTTGAAGAAGCCTCTGACATCAAGAAGGAATCCCAAGGCCTGTAATTCCAGCACTTTGGGTAGTCAAGGCAGGCAGATGGTTTGAGCCCAGGAGTTCAAGACCAACCTGGGCAACATAGTGAGACCCCATCTGTACAAAAAATACAAATATTACCTGGGTATGTTAGTGTGGACCTCTAGTCCCAGCTACTTGGGAGGCTGAGGTGGGAGGATCACATGAGCCCTGGGAGGTCAAGGCTGCAGTGAGCCATGATTGTGCACTGTACTCCAGCCTGAGTGACAGAGCGAGACCCCCATCTCAAATATAAAGGAATCCTAAGGTGTAATTAGAGCATAGAGGAGCGGTAGCTACGCAAATGAACAAATGGAGATCCCTGGGATAGAGCAGTAAGTCCAGCGAATAACAGATAACCCTAACTCATCTATACTAGTGTTTATAAAATCCACAGCAAAATTGTTTTATCGTTGACATTTTGGATTAGTCTTTATTTAAAATCTTTGGGTTATGCTGAAGAAAAGGAGGCACAAAAGCCTAGAACAGCCACAGCGAAATAACCCTTATGTCGAGTGGCGCACTGCCATAATTTGCAAAGCACCTTCACGAGCTAAGACATCTTTTCTGCCATTGGTATCACCTTTTCGTAGGGTCTGAAAAGGAAGAAAACTATAGAAGAGATGAATTCTTAAATTTGTTCTGGATGAAAAATTAGATACTACTAATGGCGTTGTACTTTCACCTTAGAAAAAGAATGGGCACAGCGAAGTTTCTCCATGACTTACTCTTTCTAATTTGAGGAAATCCTACAGGGACAGTTTGTATGGCTACTGTAAATATGGGTAGAAATGAGTGGTGTGATCACCTGGATAGACCAGAGGATTGAGAAGCAGTAGACTGTCAGCGGTGAACAGACCCTCTTCATTAATAATTGATACACCTCGATGGAAAACTGCTGAGTTAAAAAATCTTGTAATAGAATTATGGATAAAGTAAAATTATAGCCATTTATTTACCTGGCATGAATATTTTATTGATTGAATATTTGGGTAAAAGCTGAATGGAGATACTTGAGATGTCAGATACTTGAGATGTAAGATCTCTTCCCAACATTCAAAAATATTTTTTGACTACCTGGTTCCTGTGTAGCAGTCTAGGTTCTCTGTGTAGCCCTATCCTTATGGAGCTTGTGTTCTAGTAGGGGAGACAGATGAAAAGCAGCAAACATAGATCAGTAAATGAAATGATATGCTAGAAGGTGATAATGTTATAGAAACAAAATGAGAGCAGGTTGAAAGGCCTGACGATGAGGAAGTGGGCTGCTGTTTTCATCAAGGCAGCCTCACTGCGAAGGAGATATTTAAGTTGAGACTTGAAGGAGGTGCCCTTTACCTCTGTGACTTTGAGGCGTCATTTAGATGCCTGGATTCTTGGGCTTACTGAAATGAATATTTGACTAATAACTTTCAAGTGATGCCCCTTGCATCCTGAGATCATCAAAGAAGACAATTAACTAGCACATGAATGAGTGAAACAGCTAATTTTGGAGAAGGCCATTCATTCCCGTCTTTCCTTTGATTTTATTACACTCTGGAGCCTTCTGTCCAAGGAATGTTGCCTGAAGAGAAAGGAAGTCAATTACAATTTCATGTTGCGGCACGTTTTTTGATCCCGCATCAGGAATAGCCCCAAATCCAATAAGTACACAGGTATCTTTAGTCACTGCAAAGAGTAATTTCCACATGTTTTCCTCAGGGCTGCCCCTTCTCTTATTTAGGAACCAGAAACTTGTGTTTCTGTGCTAGTCAGGTTGTCTTGTATTCTCATCATAGCCTGCTGAGGTGGGGTATGCCCTCATTCAGTCCTTCATTTTACAGACAGGGAGACTACAGCAGAAACCTGCGGAGAATTGCCTGATCTCACACAGCCAGTGGGTCCAACTGGTGGAGGGGTGGGTCTCAGACTTGACTCTGCCACACTCTTCTCACATTCTATGAGTTCCACTGTGACTCTGGGACCCTGTGACCATTGCACAGGCTGACATGGGAGCCTTATCTTAGAAACCATTACTTTGAAAGATTGGTCCTTGACTCTTTCTTAGAAAAATGTTGACCTTCAGGACTTTTATATTTTGCTTTTGTTGTAAACCAGAGAGCAGTGAGTGTGGAACTTCCAGACTGCCTTTTTGTTTCATTATAGCTGAAGAATTACTGTGTGTTTTATGACTATAATAATGAACTTGACTTGTGATCACTAGTGTTTGAAGTAACAATTGTAGAAAATTATGTGGGCACCACAGCCAAATATGATTCTATGGTCATGCCTTTTGAGTTGATATTGACTTGTTGTGCTCTGTGTGCTAGAGATAAGAACTTAACAGATATGTGTTTCCTTTGCCGTAAAACTGATTAATCCCAGTGCCTTTTAGCCTTTTCATTAACCTAAGGATGGGGCATTGTGTAGAGGCAAGGGTTATGGAGTTAGTTTGGACCCAGGCCCTGACCCTTATACCTTCTTATTTAATGTCTCTGAATTTCAGTTTTCTCTTCTATAAATGGGAAAATGTTTGACTGTTTTTAGAGATGCGTTGGGGTTTAAAGATATCCTCTATATAGGATTTGGCACAAAGGGGGCAAAGGGAAAATGGCAATTGCTGTTGCTGTTGTTCTGTGGTCAGCGTAATGTGTCCAGTGTTTCATGTGTGCCCCACTTTTCTTTCTTCCTGGTAGGATGCAGCCCATGAGACTGTTCCCATCATGTTGGTAGGAAACAAGGCTGACGTTCGTGACACTGCTGCTGCAGAGGGACAAAAATGTGTCCCAGGGCACTTTGGAGAGAAACTGGCCATGGTAAGAGTGAGGAAGCCTCAGAGTTGGAAGAGAACATAGGGGTTTGATGGCTTTGAAGTCAGTGACCTTTCACTTTTGTCTACCTTTGCTTGAGAGGTCCTTTGACAAACCTCCCCCATCTCAGGCATCTGTCCTTACCACAGGCAGAACTGCCATGACTCCCACCTCTTTTATGCCAAGGATTAAGTCCCTTGGGAAAGTAAAACAATCGCATAATCATTTTCTCCCATTGAGTATCGTTGACAAAAAGGAACCTAAATAATCCCATCATCTTCCTCCTCCCTCTCACCTGGTTCCTAGAAACCTTCTCTAGTCCTGGAATCCAAGTAAAGGAAGAAAATGGTGTCCTGTTTTGAAAAGATGGCTTCGGTTTCAGAGGGTTATAATGCCAAAGGTAGAAGATGGTACAGTGTCTCACCTGTGTGGAAGGGAATTGGAAGACTTCTTCTCTGAGATTTGTGTCTAGTTGATACGAAAAATCACTCCCATATACAAATGCATACACATTTTGGGGTATGCATTTGTATACAGGAATAAACTCATTCCTATTCAGATTGTTGTCATGGACAGTGTTTATTCTCCCGTCAGTGTCATCTGTCATCATGTCAGAATGCTACCTGGCTCTCTTCTGACCTGTCTTACCCATACAAGTACTTAGATGCACTTTGGGGCAAATCAGTTCATATTGCAGCAGTCTGATTTGATGTTGATAGTGTTGTCTGTCGTCAGCACCAGGAAAGAACTACTCTGTAGCATATGTATGTGAACTTCAAAAGGAAGTTTCAGTTTTAATATTTTAAGCTGGAATAATTGTTCTTGTTTTAAAATTTAGAACTGCACACCAAATGTGATAAGTGTCAAAACTAGGCAATGAAATGCAGAAGAGATTCATTCAATCCGTATTTATTGGTATCCACCATGTAAAAAAACACTTCATTATGTGTGGGCCAAGAGCAGAGAACACAGTGAACAGTCCTTGCCCTCGTATTGTTTACTATCTGAGGGAGACGGATGTTAAGCTCATGAAATCCACATGCTAGACACAGTCCCACACAGCCACTTTGAGATCTAGTTCTTCTTGGCTGCCTGCCAGCTTTATTCCCTCTCCACGATTTCCCAGAGTTCCCAAAGTTTGCTTCTTCATGCATCGTGTGACCTCCATAGTCCCGCATCCTCAAAGGCAGTCTCTGTTTCATCCCATATCGCCCTGGATGTAGAGGTCAACACCAGCACTGACGGTTTCTACCAGAAATGCATTTGCTTTGTGGTGTTTGCAGATTTTCTATGGATTTGTGGGCTCATGGGTAAAGTTCCCATTGTGGCGTTTTTCCCCATTTCCTGGCTTTTCTTATTCTTTCTGTTCTAGAGCAAGTGTCACCTCCTTCCCGTGTTCCACACAGGACTGTTTAACCCACACCCAGGCCCACAACACTTAGTTCTCCTTTATTAAGAGAAAACGTCTCCAGCTGGTCAGACAAAGATACACAAAAATAACTTGAGCAATTATAATTGTGGCAGTTGCTGTGCAGGAGGATCAGAGAGTGCTTGGAAAGTTTACGATGGGAAGTCCTAATACAGACTTTTCAGGGTTAGGAACGACTGAATCTTAACTTCAAGGCAGCATTCCCTAAAAATCCCAAAAGTAGGTTAGGTGTCGGACTGGTGGAGGGTGGAGGGAACCTAGGTGATGGGAAGAGCAGGTGCAAAGGTCCCGAGGTGCAAAGGCTTTGCGGACACTGGAGAATTGGAGGAAGGCAGAGGAAACTGCAGCTCTGTGAGTGAGGGGGGATGAGTGAGGTGGAAGGTGAAGCTCGGAGCTTGCCTGGGGGGCCATGTGAAGCTGGGCCTCATTGGCCATGGAAAAGCATTTGTACATTATCTAAAGAGGAACAGGAGGCATTGAAAGATTTGAAGCAGGAGAGTGACATGATATCATATGCACTATGGCTGGGAGGTTGCGTAATAGAAGACTAGAGCGTATCCTTTGGTTTCAGCAAACATGGAGGCTGCTGGAGCCAGAAAGGAAAAGTTAGCGGGAGGGAGGGTGTGTTAGCTGCTGGCCAAGAGGAAACAGACTCTTGATGGACATTTAAATCCTGAGTGGTTATCTTGAACTCATTTTTATCTGTCTTGGAATATTTGATAAAGAACATTTGGTAGCATGTGTTTTGACTGTTGGAAATAAAAACCTTAAAACATGAAATGTTCTATTTTTTTAAATGTGAAGTAAAAATCCTCCAACTAGGAACTGTTCCTGGAGTAACTATGCTTAAATCATTTTCTTTGTAAGTACTGGAACTCTGAATTCAGTTTCTTAGCTATTAGTTACTCTTAGCATGCTCAGTAGGAACATATTTTTATTTTAACTGATTTTAAAAGCTAAAATTTCAGGAAACTCAATGAAGGGCTTCATTTAATTGTGTATATTTCTTTTCTACAGACGTACGGGGCATTATTCTGTGAAACAAGTGCCAAAGATGGTTCTAACATAGTGGAAGCTGTTCTGCACCTTGCTCGGTAACGTTTGGGAAAATGGATGTAGGACTGAATTTTCGCTTGTTGCATATGTCACATTTCTTGTCCAGAATGTGCAGATAGAATATATGTGGGAAAACACTCTCTTATCTTTCAGTCATGGTGGGAGAAATAAATATGTGGATATTATAAAAACTGGCAACGTTGCTGTGAACACTGGCAAAATATCTTTACTGCCAAACAAAAGAGGTGCATCTGAGGTGTCGTTGACATTTCTGAAAAATGTCACCACAAAGTTAATAGTTGACTTGTATGAATCATTTCCAGGAACCAGATTTTATACACAAGGGACTATTATGAATACAACTGTCAATTATGATATTTCCCCGGGCAAAAGGGGGGAAAAAACAAAGCAAATGTATGTCATGCCAGTTAGAAACACTTTGTCAGAATTATTACCTAGGTAATTATTAAGCTAAGGCAATAGTGTTAATAATAAATAACACTTGGGATGTACAATAGAACGAAAATAGCGTCATTAAAGAACTTGGATATAAATGTATGTGGTTTAATCCTTGAAGTAATTCTTAGGAAATAACATTATACATTAGATTTTTCCCTTCTACCTAGTTTTCTGCCATAAATGAGAAGATTATTCTTTACTGGCCTAAAGGGATTAAATATCAAAAAAGGAAAAAAATCAAAGTGTACATTACAAAATTCAGAGCAATCATCTTTAATTGCAGACAAAGTTAAAATATAACTTTAGGCATGTCATTCTTTTTCTGATTATTTGTAAGGTTTTATAAGAATCTTAATTTTAGTATGATAATTGGCCTCTTCTGCTGGTGAACATTGATAGTTAAAATACTTTGCAATATCTTTAATGCTGTTTTTCAATTAATGACTTAGGGCCGGGTGCAGTGGCCCACACCTGTAATTCCAGCAGATCCCATTGGTTTCAGCAACATGGAGGCTGCTGGATCCAGGAAGGAAAAGTTAGCAGGAAGGAGGACGTGCTAGTTGCTGGCCAAGAGGAAACAGATTCTTGATGGACACTTAATTCCTGAGTGATTATTTTTATCATTTTTATG
Source organism: Chlorocebus sabaeus (assembly GCF_047675955.1). Taxonomy (NCBI): domain Eukaryota; kingdom Metazoa; phylum Chordata; class Mammalia; order Primates; family Cercopithecidae; genus Chlorocebus; species Chlorocebus sabaeus. The sequence goes on from NC_132915.1 coordinate 14,752,824, forward strand.
AGAGGCAAGGCAGGAGGATCACTTGAACCCAGGAGTTTGAAACTAACTTGGGCAACATAGTGAGACCTTGTCTCTATTATAAAAAAATATATATATATATACACACACACACACGTGCACACATACACACATATATATGTATGCACACAAACATACACACACACATATACACATTAATGACTTGGCATTTATAGTGCTTAATAAAATAGAGTTCTATTAATAGAATGTTTGGACTAGGGCCACGTGATAAGCTATTGCCCCCACTTAAGAGAATCAGGATATGGACTTCGGGTGTCCTGCTTGGCATTAGTTTGTGGCAGGCTTGGCAGATGCCCTGTATTCACACTCAGAGTCTTTGAACATTTCCCTCTTTGACATCAGTCCAGGAAAGATAGCCACCTCCCCCTACAACACTGGAAATCATTTTTGTTTCAAGCAAAAACAGTGCTAACCTTGAATGTGCCCTAGCACATTTTTTCCTTTTGCAGTAGGCTGTTTTGTGCATCTCTGTAAAGGAATACCCGAGACTGCAATTTATAAAGAAAATAGGTTTAATTGGTTCATGGGTTCTGCAGTCTTTACAGGAAGCTTAGTGCTGGCATCCGCTTGGCTTCTGGTGAGATCTCAGGGAGCGTTTACTCCTGGTGGAAGGTGAAGGGGAGCCAGCGTGTCACATGACGATGGAGCGAGGAGTGGGGAGGGGCTACACTCTTTTAAACAACCAGATCTCCTGTGAACTCAGAGCGAGAACTCACTCATCACAAGGGATGGAGCTCTGCCATTCATGAGAGATCCACCAGCTTGATTCAATACCTCCCACGAGGCCCCACCTCTAACACTGAAGGTCAGATTTCCACATGAGATTTGGAGGGGACAAACCTCCAAACCATTTCATCTTTTAAAAGAAAAAAAAGCAAATATTTGAACACTCATACATTCAACTAAATTAGATGGGGTTTCTTGGGTTTTTTTGTTTGTTCGTTTGTTTTTGGCTGTGAATAGTAGGAGAATCATGGGCTAATATCACATTCATGAAAAAAGAGTCAGAGTAAAACTTTTATCTATCGGGTTGAATAACAGATTCCACGCACTTGTGGGTACACAGGGAACACCAGCTGTTTGGCCAAACAAGCTACATTCAGTAAAGAGGGGAGTGTTCAGTAAAATGCGGAATTTGACTTCACTAAAGATCAAATAACTGTTGAATTGTCAGGTTTTTACTTTTCAAATGGTTGTGTTGGTGTTTCATTCATATGTTTCTGAGAACTGCTGGATGGAAGTGATCTAGTTGCTGGGGCAGATGGCAGCAGGGAAGGATCTGCAGGTCTTTGGAGCATCCCTGGGATGCCTTAGCCTTGGTCAACGGAGCACTGCATTGCTGCTCCCATGCAGCAGTAACGGATGCAGCGGGTCAAGCCTTGCATGTGGTTACTGGCTGCTCCCCAGCATATTGGAGGATTATGGTGTCACGAGGCTCCAAGTCCATTCTTAAATCTATTTCTAAATAGCTATGAGGTCTTGAACAAGTCCCTGTCTTTCTTTTGGCAACTCTAATTTGTAAAATGAGGGAGGGGGCCGAAGAAAATGACCTCAAAGGTCCTTTCTAATTCTAACAGTCTGTGACTCTGTATAGACTCTATATGTGACAACCTGTACTCCACTGAATATCTTAATCACTATTTAATGCTCAATTGTCTTATGGGGTCATATTAAAGTTAAATGGTTCCAAAGTGCCCCAGTGAAGAATCGATCTCTTTATTATGTCATAAAGATGGGAGAGGCTGTAAGTTTCCTTTGACTTTTTCCCCATCTGCTCCTAGGAGGCATGTTGGGCCAGCCAGGTGTTGGCCCTGCTTACAGTGAAGCTTGGACACCAGGTTGTGTGCGTTTACTTAAAACAACTGGTATGCAAAAGCATTTTGATAACTAGGTTATTTCAGCTGCATAATGGATAGGTTATATTTATTTTAAAAAGCTTTAGACAAGTAAAGAAATCAGATAAGCTTCTTGAAAATCATTTCGCATAGAGGTTTTTGTTTTATTGTTATTGCATTATGGCCTGGCTTTGGGCTTCTAGTGATGTTAGTGATGTGTTAAATATAAAAATTATAAATAAAGCAAACATATGAAGACTTCAATTGCTTTATACTTAGCCTTCAGATTTGCTTATCAAATTACGCAACCTTTAAATGGAAATGTTATAGTCTCCACAGGTAAAATTATCATTTGTTCAAATTTTACAACCTTGGGAAATTTATGTATAATGCAAAACATGTATGTTCTCAATTTAGATTTCATAGGGTGAGATCATATAATGGCATAAAACTAGGAGAAGGTATGGGTTTGCACTGTCTGAAACAATTTATTTTTAAAGGGATGCCATAAATATTTGGTTAACAACCTGAACTACTCTGCATTTTCTTGGAAAATCTCTCAATCCCAGGAAGAGTTTCTCCTAGAAACGCAGTTTCCGTGTAGTGCTGATAGGCCGTCGTTCATGACCATTGTCCCATTAGCAAGTAAATTTGCCATCACCAGAACCACAGGCTGTAAACATTTTGCAATAGATTCAGGTTCAAGAGCCATTTAATTATCAGTTGCCTGAAATTGGAGAAAACACAAAAAAACTTAGGCTGATGTATCAGTTCAGCATCAGAGCTGAGCCCGTTGGGTATAAATCTGTCCATAAGACTGAGCCATTTAAACTGCAGTCGTTAAGCGTATGGTAGATTTTGGTGAACCCTAATTTTCCCAGCCTTAAATCTGTTTTAGATGTTTAGAATTGTATCTTTACAATTTCCTTAACGTGGAGCATGCCTGCATTTTTGGCTGAAGGCCAGATGAAAGTGTGGGTATATACTTTCCTCCTTAATATTTGCTTTCAGGTTCAATAATGTTTGCATTATGGGCACTGAGCATGTGCATAGCCCTATGCTATGTTCAATAGAGACATCAAGGGATTAAAAGACTGGCCTTGCAATTTAACATTACAGAAAAAATAATGACAATATATGACCAGGCAACCATATGGTACGTAGCTGATAGAGGCCATTGGATCTACAAGAAGAGAGAGATGTGAATTGTTCAGTGAAGATGCTATGATTATTGTGCCCATTTTACAGATGAGGAAATTGGAAATTAGAATACTTAATCAGCTTGCTCAGTGACACAGTTAGTAAGTGGCAGCGTGAGGACTCTTCACCACCAACCTGGATCATTGGCTTGCTGCTTAAATGTTGGTAATCTCATGGTCTCCGGCTGTTGTCTCTTTCTTTTCGCTCTCTGTCTGCCTATATCTTCCATCCACACAGCTTCTGGAACCATCTCTACCTGGTAACTTCCAGTTTTTGTATTTTTTAACCCCCCACCTCTTTAAAATTCCATAGGCCTAGAGTGAACTCCCCACTGGAAGCTCCATAGCCATGGTGACTCTGCATATCCAAATCCTAGTGTGTCCATGTGGCTTTAAACATGTTCCTCAATCTGCATTCCCTTTCTCAGGAATCTACCAAAATTATAATTAAACAATAGTCACCTGGAGTCAATCTTGATTCCTTTTCTCTCTTGCTTCACCCCTTGCCTCCAGTGGCTTCTGAAGGTCATTTTTCAGTCTCTTTGAATCCATGCATTTTTCTCACTTTCTCCCTTTTTCTGCTTTGGTTCAGGCCTCAAAATTCCCTCCCTGGGCTAGTGCAAGAATTTCTGCCTCAGAGTTTCTCTAATATCAGTTCATCCTCTACTGTGTAATCAGGTAATCTTTATAAATAAAGATCCAGTTAATATTTACTTTCTTGCATCCAACCCCACATTGGTGTCCTACCAACAACACAGAGTCCCAGCTGCTTAGCATGTGGCTGATAGCCCATCACAGCCTGATATGGTTTGACTGTGTCCCCACCCAAATCTCAACTTGAATTGTATCTCTCAGAATTCCCATGTGTTGTGGGAAGGACCCCGGGGGAAGTAATTGAATCATGGGGGCCGGTCTTTCCTCTGCTGTTCTTTTGATAGTGAGTAAGTCTCACGAGATCTGATGAGATTATCCGGGGTTTCCACTTTTGCTTCTCCCTCATTTTTCTCTTGCTGCCGCCGTGTAAGAAGTGCCTTTTGCTTCCCTCCATGATGCTGAGGCCTCCCCAGCCATGTGGAACTCTAAGTCGAATTAAACCTCTTTTCGTTCCCAGTTTCGGGTGTTTTTATCAGCAGTGTGAAAGCAAATGCCCTGACCTCAGCTACCTTTCTGGTTGAATTTCTATCTCTTTTTCCCAAATGAATGATAATCTGTAGACACAGCAAACGTCATCCAATCATGGCCAAGCTCTTTTATGCCTCTGCTTTTCTGCATGCCGTTCCCTGCACCTGGAGTCTCCTTTTCTATTCTTTCAAAAGGTCTCTCCAATATCAAAAGTCTCTATGAAGCCCCATCTCCGTGAAGCCCACAACACATCTGTGGGCACAGAGTGCATCTGTGGTAGCTGCTGTCTCAGGACCGTGAGATTATTTAGACATCTGACTCTCCCTCAACGCTCACTAGCTGAAGGTCCCAGAGCCTGGCATAAGTTGGGCATTTATTCAATGACAGAATGACCGAGATTTTGCATTTGGAAGTTGTGTTAATTTTCTGTTGCCCTTGTAACAAACTCCCACAGATGTAGAGGCTTAAATAATCCAAATTTATTATCTGACAATTTTGGTGGTCAGCAGCCTGAAATGAGTCTTCCCGGGTGTTTGGGTTTGAACTGTGTCTCCTCTTTCTTCTCCTGAGTCTCTGTTGCCTCATCTGTGAGGTGAGGATAGTACTGCTCACCCATCTCCTGTCGGGTGTGTGTGTTTGGGGTATATATCAAATATGAAAAACATGTATATTGCATTTACCAGCTGGCCTACAGCTAGAATGAGCTTATTTTTTCCCCTGCTGAGATGTCCTCTTTCCAACTGACAGTGCAGTGGTTTTCAAAAGGTAGGATTTATCGGCACCTTCTGCAGCTATGCTGGCCAGTTTGGTAGCCACTAGCCACTCACAATGTGGCTAATCTAATTCAGATGTGCTGTATGCAATCAATATATACTGGATTTGGAAGGCCTTCGACACATTATCTCATTAATAGTGTTTTTATTGACCACATGCCGGAATGACCATATTTTTGCTATACTGGGTTAAATAAAATATATTAATAAAATTAATTTTACCTATTTCTTTTTACCTTTTAAAAATCTGGCTACTAAGTAATTCAAACTGACAGGTATGGATCCCATTGTGTTTCTGTTGAGCACTGTGGCTCTGCTGGAGACACACAGACTCCTGGTAGTTTCAGTTAAGTGCTTCATCTTAAACCATCCCAAAATGTAGTTGCCCAAAACAACAACCAAATTTTATTTCTCACAATTGGCAAAGGTGGCTGGATCTTAGCCAGAAAGTTTCTCGACTGCTCTTGTGTGGGTATCTCCTATGTTTGCAGTCAGATGGCCACCAGGGCTGTGGCTCGGGCTGGATGTCAGCCACCAGGGTACTTCTCCTTGTGGCTTCACTCCATGTGGCATCTCAGTCCCCAGGGCCACTCTGGTGGCCTCTCTCCATTGAGGAACCCTGGACTTCTTGAACCCTAGACTTCAAAAGGGGTAGCGGTTGATGCAGCCCCGCATTATAAACACTTGGGCTTAGAAGTCACAGAATACCATTTCCTCCATATTCTGTTGGTCAAAGCAGGTAGAGAACCAGCTCTGACCAAGAGGGTAGGGAGGCAAACCTCCACCTCTTGATGGGAGAGGCATCAGGCACTGACAAGGAAGGGCAGAATTATTTGGGGCCATCTTGGGGAGGCACTCATCTCGCCCACAGAGACAGCCATTCAGCTTGTCTAAGGTGAGACTTCTGGTCTTCATATTTCACAAGCATCCCCAGTGGCTACACCTGGAAGGATACTTCCCTAGGGGGTTTTCATAACATCTTGGAGAGTAAGACATTTTTTTGTGAGTCTTGCCTCTAGCAGTTAATACTGGAAGAAACTTATAATGACGGAAAAGGATGGTGGTAAATCCATTGTTACCTCCATGATCACCATTGCTTTTGTTAAGCTCAGCAGGCATTACATGAAGCTGAAAACCAGGTTCAAGAGTGTTAAGGAGCAAGCTGTGTGTATCACAGGTTCTGCAGCATCCTGAAACCTTGGAGATAGTGAGGAGAGGAGGGTGTGTGTGTGTGTGTGTGTGTGGCCTGGCGCTCAGAAAACAGGTGCTGGAGCCAGCCTGTGTGGTTTGAATCCCACTTCTGTAGTCATGTGACCGAAGGGAACTGTCTTAACCTCTGTTTGCCCTCATTTCCTCACATACAAAATGGGACACAGCAAATTTATATGGTTCTTATGAAGATTAAGTCAACACCTATAAAGCATTTAAAACAATGTCTAGAAGGCCATGCAGACACTCAGCATGGCTATTTTTATTTCTACAGAACCATCTGTGGCTTAGTTTTTATACCTCAGTAATCCTCTCTCTCTCCTCTCTCTCTCTCTGTCTTTCTCTCAGAGAAGTGAAAAAGAGAACTGACAAGGATGACAGCAAATCCATTACCAATCTCACCGGGACCAATTCCAAAAAGTCACCACAGATGAAGAATTGTTGCAATGGCTAAGTCCCAAACATCCTTGACCTGTGAAGTCTTCATTTCCAGAATACTGAATTTGTGTGACTTATTTGGCTGTTGACAGAGTGGCATATCCTACTGACACTGTCATATGGAGAGTTACAGTGCAGGAAACCCGAACCCTGCTCTCAGGTCCCTCTGGAACTTTGGCTTTTCTTTGTTTTGTCTCAGTGAGTGGTTTGGGCCCTCTGGTTAAATAGACTAGTCATGTCCTTACAGGTTTTAAAAGATAACATGTAAATGTTTTCTAAAATGGTAAAAAAAAAGAAAAAAGAAAAAAATCACATGCTCACATCAAAGCTGTAGAGGAAACTGACATAATTAGATTCATGTGGTAGCTGAATTAGGTTACCCACGAAGTCAGCATTTAAGTATTTGATATTAAAGTTCTAGTAAAAAGGGGTTCTCATCCTAGGTTTGCTGTTAACTGGCCTTGTGATCTTGGACATGTCACAAGCCCATGTCGGATCTGTTTCTTCATCTGTAAAATGCACAGCTTGCCCTCAAAGGCCTTGCAGCCCTTGGCACCTCAGATTCTGTAGGAAGCAGTAGGAAGGAGAGTGTGGTGGCCCACAGCTAATAATAAGAACTGTGGTTATTCCTGCTTTTTTAATATTGGAGTATTGATTTTTCTCACTTCTGAAATAAGGACAGAATTTAATTGAGAAAAAAAATGGAAACATCTATTTTTTATGTATAAAGAAACATGCTTGAGACAAAAATAGTTGTGTATAAAAGAGGATATTTCATAATCTCAGAATAGTTACAAAGCCCATGTTTAAATTTGGTGTTAAAAATTGTAATGAAAACATGTAAAGCCACATACTGCTGAAAGCACAATGCCCAGGAAAGTTGTTACTCTTCACTTAAGGGAGTGGTTGCCAGGGGCTGAGAAAGGGAGGACAGGGTATGTGGTTTCTTTGAGGGATGATGAGAATGTTCTGGAATTCAAATAGGGGTAATAGTTGCATAACTGTTTGAATATACTAGGAACTACTGAATGGTATACTTTGAAAGGGTGAATTTTATGGTTGTGAATTATCTCACTAAAAAAAATACTAGTACTTAGAGTGATTTAACATGTTGCAAAATGAAAATATCCCTGCTGATTTCAAACCTTCCCATGGTTTAGAAGCGTAACCTGTAATGTAATCCAAGTCCCCTAACTCCCTAGTTGCTAATATTAACTTCCTTAAGTAATAATCAATGAAAGAAATACTGTGTGTGGTTTTGAAATAATGTTTTTAAAGGAGGAATTGCCATTAGGAAAGGTGAGTCAGGGTCCTTTGTTTAATGTGACTAGTCCCTCATCATCACCAATGACCTGGTTGGGCCTACTCTCCTTCCAGAATCTGCATTGCTTCCCAGACGTCCCCACTGAGATGTCTCTAAGAGCCAAAGGAGTCAACAGCTGAGCCTAGGGTGGGGCTACAACACAGAATTCTAATTTACCTTGCTTCATCTAGGTCCAGGCCCCAAGTCGCTTCCTGAAGGAACTTAAAAAAAAATAGCTGTTATTTATTGTATTATATAAGCTAAAGACATTTCTTTTTGTTGAATCAAAACAATTCCATGTAGCAATATTTTTTCTGTTCACGATGTTTGTGATAGAACCTTATATTCTGCAAGCGTCAGTTTTTTAAAAAACGGAAATTGACCAGATATGTTACAGGCAAAGATTATAAATAACTACAACATCATTTAACTTTTGTAAACATACCTTCTCCCTGTTCAAGACATCTGATATTTTTGCTAGAAAGTTGGATCTATCCTCAGCAACTCTGCCATGAATTCCTGTTTCCTGGTTCCAGAAAAAGAAAAGATTACATTTCTAATCATAAAGAATGTCTTGCGTATGGGAAATTTTTCAAAATAAAGGGGGTATTATTTATGTGGCACGACGAAGCAAAAGTTTTGCCACGGCTGTTTGTCTTAGTGGCCTCTTTTGATGAGATTGATGAGATTGGATCTGATATAGATGCTGATATATGGGACACATGTTTAGGTTTTGGTGCAGTTGCACAAAACTGTGTTAGTTTATATGTTACTGTGTTGCCTTTATTTATTCTCTCCAAAGTGTCTCTTTTTATTTGTTTTACAATCTGTAAAAGAGTATACCTGTAATACAGAAGTATTTTCATAGTCTTTGTCTCTGGATTGTCCCGTCAACGTACCCGATGTTGATGAGATTACACCAGTGCCTTTGATCATCAACCGATCGTCTTTAACTATTTGAGCCCTGATAAATATTTTGGTAACATCATCCAAATTAGAGACTTAGAGCTCTGGTTAGCAATCATGTTTCAAGAGAAGCTTCTTAATGTATGCTGCAGTGCTGGGAGATCCTGATTATTACCAGCGTCTTGATTTCATGAAGGTGTTCTCAAATTTAAAGCACATTTTCAGTAAGAACAAAAATATTTAATGTTTTTATCCTAGACTTAATACATTTGCATATTACTGTCGAAGTTATTCACCTTGTCCCTGTTTTTCTTTAAGAGCTTTTAAAATCACAGTTACACTATAGTCGTTTTTAAAATGTATCCCGATACATTGTAAAATATTTTAATTTTATTATGGAAAATAATGTTGGATAAGGAGATATTTTTCACTGTTAACTTTTAGCCCATGCATTTTCATAATTTATTTTTTTCGCTTGCTGCTTTATATGACACATGTGACACTTGATTATTTAATACTTCATGTGATCTGCATAAACCCAAGTTGCACAGCCGTCCTGCTGAAGATAAAATTGAGGTTAAAGATAAAGATTTATTTTCGTATTTGTACAGTGATCGGCTTCAGAGTGATGATTTTTGTGAGCTTTTATTGTATGTGTGTGTAAGACATTTCATATGTATATATTAAGTAGGCCTCTGAGTGTTGAATAATTGTTTTATGATTTTGATTTATATGGTTTACATTTTCATTGTATGGGCCATATTTCGTTTTTACTGTTTATTTCTCTTCAAACCATTAATAATTATAAAAATAAAGTGTAATTTTTATAGCAATGCAAATGTCTAAGGAACTACAAATATTTTCTACATTGTAAATTCAATAAAGCTTGCTTCCTTTGGCCTTTTGACTGTTTTCTTCAACTTTACTGCAGATATCCCTGAAGTAATTTTAATTCTAGGATGTGTCTGCCTGAAACCATACCTCTAAAACACTTGCCTTTTCTGGCCATGGTGAGCCGAGTTTTGGGAGAGAAGAATACACACCTGGTGTTCAGCGCTGTGGTACAGACAAGTCATCCTGGCCAACGGGGCAGCAGGTAGACCAGCCTGGGGCAGGACAGCCAGGAATAGTGAGGTTTTTGTAGAAGAATGTCAGTGCTCTGGCCATCCTCATGTCCTCTGAGGAGTTAGACCTTTTCCCTGATTCTCACCCCTTTCTTTCTACCCCCACATTCCCATGCACCCCAGTAGGCTGAGGCTACCTGCCCTCACTCCTATAGTACCTTTTTAAAATTTGTCAACATCCTTGTTGCCCTTATACTTATTACATAGACAGATGCCCCCTGCCCTTAGCCACTTTGTCTGCTACCACCTCCCTTCTGTTGTGTGCAGTGCTTGATACTTTAATCATCCTAATTGTTGAATGGATGGTCAAAGAATTAACTAGTTAAATAAGGTAGGCTTTGCAAAGAGTGTCTGCCAACACCCCTACCACCACCAACACACACACATAGACACACATACATGATGATGATGGACAGTATAAGTAAGAGGCAGTCTAATGTCCATGGTTATGAGCTCTGAGGCCAGCCTGCCTGGTTTGAACCCGGCCTCACATGTAGTAGGGGAACTGTGAGCAGGGGACTTAACCTCTATGTATCCCAGCTGCTTTATCTGTAAAATAAGAATGATAACAGTACCTTTCTTGTGGAGTTGTTCTGAGAACTAAATGAGTTAATGTATGTAAAGGTCTTGAATCATGCCTGACACTGTGATTGCCCTCAATTAAAAAAACAAAAAAATTCATTTTGCAGCACCGTTGGCTGCATTGGTCTTGTGGATACTGCCACCAATGAATAACAGACCTCCAGGAGTATGCCAAGTCACACTGGGGATAGAACATGTTAGAGGATTCTCTTTGACATAAGTTCATTGACTACCTTCCACGTACGTTCTTGGTGTTTCAATGGACACAAAGTTGGGGTATCATATAGGATAGGTTATTGTAAAGGGTGGATTAACAGAGGAGGAAACAATTGAGGAGAGAGAAATAAGGGTCTGAAAGTTAGAATGGAAAAGTGTGAATGGAATCATGATTAGGGTAGGATCTCCATTTACTAATGGCTGATAGGATCAAGTAGTGAAAGGGACGAGGAAAATATTGGAGCCTGACTGGGATTTTGAATCTAAATGATAGCAAAAGTGGTAGTGGGATGATGGAATTCTCTAACTAAATGGAAGCTGAACTTAATAGCTTGTTGAAAGAGAAAGAAACATTGCCCATAGATATATCCCCAAATCCACATAATGGGAATGAATCCCCAGGAAAGCATATCATTTTGCAAGTTTTAAAATAAAAAGAACAACTTTTCTTTTCAGATATCAGCATGGAAATATATTTCCGAGGATGGTTCCAAGATGGCCGAATAGGAACAGCTCCAGGCTACAGCTCCCAGCATGAGCAACACAGAAGACGGGTGATTTCTGCATTTCCAACTGAGGTACTGGGGCATGTTGGACAGTGGGTGCAGGACGGTGGGTGCAGCCCGCCCAGTGAGAGCCAAAGCAGGGTGAGGCAATAACTCAGGAAGAGCAAGGGGTAAGGGAATTCCCTTTCCTAGCCAAGGGAAACCGTGACACACAGCACCTGGAAAACAGGGTCACTCCCACCCTAACACTGCGCTTTTCCAAGGGTCTTAGCAAATGACACACCAGATTATATCCCATGCCTGACTCGGACGGTCCCATGTCCATGGGGCCTCCCTCATTGCTAGCACAGCAGTCTAAGATGTAACTTCAAGGCAGCAGCAAGGCTGGGGGAGGGGCGCCTGCCATTGCTGAGGCTTGAGTAGGTAAACAAAGTGGCCAGGAAGGTCGAACTGGGTGGAGCCCACCGCAACTCAGAGAGTCCTGCCTGCCTGTGTAGACTCTACATCTAGGGACAGGACATAGCCAAACAAAAGGCAGCAGAAACCTCTGCAGATTTAAATGTCCCTGTCTGACAGCTTTGAAGAGAGTAGTGGTTCTCCCAGCATGGAGTTTGAGATCTGAGAATGGACGGACTGCCTCCTCAAGTGGGTCCGTGACCCCTGAGTAGCCTAACCAGGAGGCACCCCCCAGTAGGGGCAGACTGACACCTCACATGGCTGGGTACCCCTCTGAGAGGAAGCTTCCAGAGGAATGATCAGGCAGCAACAATTGCTGTTGAGCAACATTCGCTGTTGGTAAAAGGTAAAAGCAAAACATCTACAGATTAGCAAACTGTACGTAAGATTGAGAGTCATTTGGTAAAGAATCAGATTTATTGAATGCTTTCTAGGGTGACATAGCATATCATTTCTCTCCTCCCTAAATCCCATTAATAAGAGAGTCAAAGGGAGTTTTAAATCTATCCACAAGAACAGAAGACAAAACCATCAAAATTGTGAAGCTGGAAAGCAGATGGATAACTGAATATTGAGATAATTGAGTTCTGAGTTAACAGACCCAAGAAAGCTGAATCCTAGGTCAGTCCTGGGAGAGAGTTGTGAACAATTCAGATATATATCCCGGATTTCTCAGAAGGCTCAGGAAGTGATAGAATTAGGTACCTCAAATGGTGCTGTGAGGCAAAGTGGTGTGAATGCAGTTTGAGAAGCAACTCTGTCCTTACAGGTTATTCTCATGCTACACCATTATTACCCTGTGTAAAGTCTGGTGATGTGTTTTCTTGAGTGAGAAAAACAGAGGGCTTCTAGAGTTATGGATGCCACTGGATGCAGTTGAATGTGTTGGTGCTGTTCAAAATCTGGCGGAATTGATGACATCATCTATTCTGAGTGCCGAATGCTAAATGCTAATACTCCCCACTCAGCTTTTAGAACACTGATCCTTTATCCTCCAGAGACTGAGAGACTTTTCTCCGAAGTGCTGCCCTAACAAGAGGAAAGCCCTAAAGATACATCAGGTATGTTTACAACAAATGGCTCCCCTGATCACCCTACAGTAAAGTTCAAAGTTGACAAGTTCTTCCCCACATTCAGAACTTTAAATCAGGTTATTAGCTCCCCTGAGCAATCCAAGGATCACTGGATATTTGTGGAAAGCCTCTTAACATGGAAAATGCAGACCAAAACAAACAAACAAAACAGAAAAATATCAGCACAGGGAAACAGAACATACGCAGAGAGGGAAAAAAAATCTATCAGTGTATTCAGAGAGATAGATGTAACTATTGCAGCCATGAAACAAGAACAAGGTATTATCAATAAGGACATTCATAGAGCAAAAATAAGCTTTTAGAAATTAAAAACATGATAGAAGTTACTAACAACAACAACTAAATAAACTTTGGAAGATAAATTTGGGGCACCTTGCAGAAAGAAGAGCACAAAGAGAAGACAGGAGAGGAAGGATGTCCGATGTCCAAAAACAACTGTTCCAGAAGGATACAATGGAGAAAATAGGATGGCATAATCATAAATTATTCAAGACAAAATATCCAGAACTAAAGAGTGTGAGTTGCTCCATTGAAACAGCCTACCTAGAACACAGGAGAATGGACGGAAATAGAGTATACTGTCATTAGAGCCCTATGTCTGGAGAAAAATACTCTCCAAGTTTCCAGAAAAAAAGGAAAACAAAGTAGAAAACAAGAATTAGAATGGTTGTATAGATCTCAACAGAAACACAGAAAGCAAGAAGACAGTGAAGCAATGCCTTCCAATTTCTGAAGGAAAATAGTTTCCAACTTGTAATTCTACACCCAGCCAAAATACTAATAAAATGTGAATAATAATGACATTTTCAAGATATTTAAAGTCTCAAAAAACCTATCTCTCCTACGCTATATGAGAGGACTTCAAAAAGTTTGTGGAGGCCAGGCGCAGTGACTCACACCTGTAATCCTGGCACTTTGGGAGACAAAGGCGGGTGGATCACCTGAGATCAGGAGTTCGAGACCAGCTTGGCCAATATGGTGAAACCCTGTCTGTACTAAAAATACAAAAATTAGCCAGGCGTGGTAGCAGGTGCCTGTAACCCCAGCTCCTTGGGAGGCTGAGACAGGAGAATCGCTTGAACCCGGGAGGCAGAGGTTCAGTGAGCCAAGATCGTGCTACTGCTCTCCAGCCTGGGCAACAAAGAGTGAAACTCCATCTCAAAAAAAAAAAAAAAAAAAAAAAAAAAAAAAAAAAAAATGTGTGGAAAAACAGAATTGAAAGATAAAAATTAAAAATATAAACTTTAGTTTTCAACATAAGCTCCATCAAGTTCAAGACTTTGGTAAGCAATGATACCAGCCATTAGGCATCCCTAAAGAACCGAGGGTCCTGGAAATTTAAGTATGTCAGTGCAGTCTTTTTTACGTGATACTGCATTCCAGTTTTAGCTGTCCCAAGAGAAAGTGTTTGGCTATGGAGAGAAAGAAAGAGAATAGAGAACTGGAAGGGAAGGAAGGAAGAGGGAAAGGAGGGAAGGAGGGAAGGGAGGAGGAAAAGAAGGGAAAGAAAAGAAAGGAATAAAAGAATCACAAAGTGGCACACTCTTCCTGCCTATGTTGCTGCTGGATGTCCAGTGCTCAGCTCACACTCATCTTCCCAGGTTGTCCATCTCTGGTGAATCCTGTTTCCAAAAACGAACCCATCGATTTTCAACTGATACACCCAGAGGGTCTCTTACAAACTCTTAGGAAGCTAAAATTAAGCTTATTCTCAGGAAATAAAGGAAAAAATGAGGAAAAGAGTGAAGGTAGGAAAGAAGAAAGGAAGAGAGGGAGGGAAGAGGAAGACTAATGTTCTATGGAAAGCAATTTGTAAACTTTCTCAGCAGGGCATGGTGGCTCACACCTGTAATCCTAGCACTTTGGGAGGCAGAGGTGGGTGGATGGCCTGAGGTCAGGAGTTCCAGACCAGCCTGGCCAACATAGTGAAACCCTGTCTCTACTAAAAATACAAAAAATTAGCCAGGCATGGTGGTGGATGCCTGTAATCACAGCTACTTGGGAGGTCGAGGCAGGAAAATCACTTGAACCTCACAGTGAGCAGAACCTTGCAGTGAGTCGAGATCGTGCCATTGCATTCCAGACTGGGTGACAGAGCGAGACTCTGTCTCAAAAACAAAAAAGAAAAGAAAACTTTTTCTAACATATATTTGCATTTTATTAAAACACTTTTATGTCACTTGCCTGTGTTTTTACTAACTACAGGCAAATGAGTCTTCATCATATTTTAAATGTATTGATTAATAATCAAGAAATTAAATGACTCAGATGATCAGACCCTGTGGTAGACATTTGCCACTTCTTTTTTTTTTTTTTTTTTTTTTTTTTTCCTGGCATCTGGACAGCCTTTTCTTTAAGGGGAGTCTCTCTGTGAATATTAGTGGGAAGCAGAACTCTACATATCACTAGAGAAGCTGAAACGAAGGAACACTGCCTCTCCCTGTCTCCTGAACCTGGGGTTTAGGTTTGTAACCTAGACTTAGCACAGACCACGCTTGCGCCCAGCACCCAGCACTAAAGGAGCAATGCAGACTTGAAGGGCAGGTATTGAGTCACTCACATCACGGTGCTGTAGTGGCAGGCCAGCACGGGGAACATCCTGACTGGACTCTAGACTCTCTGGGACGTGGCGTTAGCTATACCCCTTGGGATTCCGAAGCTTATTGTTTGTAATCCGCATGGGGTTCTGTCAAGGCTTCCTATCAATTCTGTGAGTTACCCAATGGCCTTTGGATGAGATCATTTTGCTAAGGTTCAAAAATAAAACACAATATAGACCGGGCTTGGTGGCTCATGCCTGTAATCTCAGCACTTTGGGAGGCCAAGGGGGGCGGATCACCTGAGGTTAGGAGTTTGAGACCAGCCTGGCCAACATGATGAAACCTCGTCTCTACTAAAAATACAAAAATTAGCCAGGCGTGGTGGTGGACACCTGCAATTCCAGCTACTCAGGAGGCTGAGGCAGGAGAATCTCTTGAACCAGGGAGGTGGAGGTTGCAGTGAGCCCAGATCATACCATGACACTCCAGCCTGGGCAACAGAGTGAGACTCCGGCTCCAAAATATATATATATTGTGTGTGTGTGTGTGTGTGTGTGTATATATATATAGTGTGTATTTATATATACAATTCATCCATGAATCAATCAAAAAGCCAAAAATTAGTCTGTTATATAGGTCTTGTTTTTCTACTTGATCTGTATTACTTTCCTATTGTTCTCTAATGAGTCCTCACAAACTTTATGACTTAAAACGAAGCAAGTTCGTAAGGCCAGCAATACAAAAATGGGTCTTATGAGCTAAAATCAAGGTGTCAGCAGAATGGCCTTCCTTCTAGAGGCTCTAAGGAAGAATCCCTTCCTTGTCTTTTCCAGCTGCTAAGAGGCCACCTGAAATCCTTGGCTTATGGCCCCTTCCAGCCATGGTGTCATGCCAGTTTCAGCTTCTGTCCTCACATCTCCTCAGACCCTGACACTCCAGCCTCCTTCTTTCCCTTACAAGGACCCTTGTGACTGGATTGAGATTACCTGAATAATCCAAGAGAGTCTTTCCATCTCAAGATCCTAAATTACATCTGCAACATTCCTTTTGACAGTAAGGTAACATATTCAGAGTTTCTGTGGATTCATACTTTGGATCCATGATTCTGTTTTTTGCAATATCTGCAATAATTATATATGATTATCTTTTTATTGTCACAATTTTCATGTTACTAGGTGACATACATTTTTTAAAGGAAGAGAGTTTTATTCTTTAATATTTTTCTTTTTAACCTTCTAATGAGGTGTGTTGGTGATTTTTAAAAATTCCTAAGTATCCTTTGAGAGCAGTAAGTGAGCAACTTGCCATTTCAAACATTAAGTTTCTGTAAATGACCACAACTTGACCTGGCCAACTAAACACTTATACAGCACTGATTAGGAAGAGAAGTCTTTGAGCTGCGGAGAGAAAATTTAAAAAAGAAGGTATACTTCTTATTCTTGAAGAACATATTGGTTAGTTCACAAGATCATAGAAAAGGCTATCTTCTCATCAACTGGAGAAAATGGAAGCAGTAGTAAATTCCAGCTATTTAGCAACAGGAGAATGTGGGTTCCCACAGGATTTCCCCACCAGCCACTGGTTTGTCTGCTCCATACTTCTTAATGTTTTAGAAGCTGTTCAAATGGCTATAAACATATATGGCCTTTTGAGAAGTTTATAACTCCTGAGATTTTAGACTCAGTGAAATGTCAATGGGAGTACTGATCAAGCACACAGGGGAATTACTAACATACATGGAGGCATATACAACTGACCGTGTGCTGATGGTCTATCATAAAGGATGCTAGAAATCCACCCATAGAGTATCAATCAGACTTGTGCTTAGCTCATATTCTGGAAGGCACAGATAAGATATCTATTTCTTATTGTAGACAGGAAAGCTAGTATTTCCCAAGTGTTTACTGTGTCCTACAAGCTTTTGACATGTTTTCTCATGTTATGCTTGCAATAACTCCTGTTTTAACAGATAAGGAAACAGGCTTAGCCAAGTCAAGTGGCTTAGCAAAGTTAAATCAGGGCCAACATGACAGAGCTGGAACTCAAACCTAGGTCTGGTAGAATCTTTGCACTACAGTACCCTGTCTTAGCCAATGCATGTCTTAAAGATCACCCAGCCATGAAAAAGGATGAGATCATGTCCTTTGCAGGGCCATGGATAGTGCTGGAAGCCATCATCCTCAGCAAACTAACACAAGCAAGAACAGAAAACCAAACACTGCATGCTCTCAGTCATAAGTGGGAGCTGAACAATGAGAATACATGGACACAGGGAGGGGAACAACACACGACCAGGCCTGTCAGGAGGTGGTGGAGTTGGGGGAGAGCATTAAGATAAAGAGCTAATGCACACAGTGCTTAATACCTGGGTGTTGGGTTGATAGTTGCAGCAAACCACCATGGCACACATTTACCTATGTAACAAACCTGCAATCCTGCACAGTATCCCAGAACTTAAATTTAAAAAACAAATAAATAAAAATAAAAGTTAAACAAAAAATAGATCACCTAGACTATTAAGTCTTAATACTCTTAGAGAATAAAATATCTCATGACTTAATGATTATAATGTGTGTTTAAAAAAAAAATCCTGGGAAACATCTTCCCTTTCTACTATCTGAACTCATCGGGTTGAAGTGCTTGGAAGGAGGGGATGGCAATGTAAGGTGGCTAATGTTCTGTTTCAAATTCAAGGTGACCATCTCAATGGTCTTTTCCTTGGGGTGGATCAGGACTCTTGCAGTTCTTGCTTTAGTAAGACTATAGTTTCTATAGGGTCTTTTTTTCCCATTAGTCTTGGCTATTGGAAACTCTGCAGTTCTCCTAAGAACTAATTCTTGATTTGCCAATTCAATGGGCAGTGGTGGGAGCAGAGTCAGGGAGAAACTTTCTCATCTCCATAGATTCAGTCCATGAGGAGACTCTCAGGATAGAGTTATCAAGCACTAGTACTGAGAATGAGTTCAGAGATTATCCACACACTTGTTTTAATTGGTGAAGTAGCTGGTAATTAGGGGTAGCCTGTGGTTGTCATTGTAGTTTCAGAACTGGACCCAGGACCCAAGCCTCTTGTCTTCAGACTGATAGTTCAAGACGCCACACTTCCTCTTGCTTTCAAGCAACAAAACCCGACAGTGTGGGGTTGCTTTCCTCCACTCTGTCTTTCTTTTTTTGTTTTGTTTTTTCTCCCTTTTTCCTTCCTTCCATTCTTCCATCCTTCCTTCTTTCCTTCCTTCCTTCTTTGTATTTTTTCTTTCTTTTTGGTGGGTACAGAGGGACATAGGGCTAAGCTTCAAGTCAGAGAAAGGAAGAGGAACTAGATGCACATGACTTGGTTACTAGTGAGTCTCTTAAGCATAGAAATAAAATTATTTCCCCCGTGAACAAACAAGTAAACAAGATCCTAACCTAAGCTACTAATGGCATTTAATGCACAGCACTGACTATCAGGTAATTTTCTTTTTAAAAAGAACCCTAATAGGCATAAAGATAGGAAATTAATCACTAGATTTAGGGAAAAAGACTTGTTCATGTGAGACAGTTTTACAAAGGAATACAAAGCACATAATGACTCATCAGAACACAAACTCAGGAAACCCAGCTGAGATGGCTATTTTTCTCTTGATAGAATACTTCAAATATTAGGAAAAATCACCTTCCTTCCTTCCCTCCCTCCCTCCCTCCCTCCCTCCCTCCCTCCCTCCTTCCTTCCTTTCTTCCCTTCTTCCCTCCTTGCCTCCTTCCTCCCTCCTTCCCTGTTTTCCTCCTTTATTCTGTGAAGTATGTACTTATTTACTCATTTTTTAATGAAAGCATTGTTGTAAATTGAATTACATCTCCTAAAATATATGTCAAAACCTAAATTCCATTAGCAGTGAATATGACCTAATTTGGAAGCAAGGTTTTTGAAGATGTACTCAAAATACAAGGAGGTCATGTTTGACTAGGGTGGGCCCTCACACTATGTGACTGGTGTCCATACATGAAGGGGGGAAAACATGTAGAGGCACGCACAGGGAGGACACCATGTGACAGACTGGAGTGATGTGTCTTCAAGACAAGGAATGCCAAGGGCTGCCGGCAACACCAACAGCCAAGAGAAAGGGATCAAACGGATTCTCCCTGGAGTCTTCAGGGGTGCCTGGCCCTGTCAACACCTTGATTTTAGACTTCTGATTTACAGAACTGGGAGAGAATCAATTTCTTTTGCTTCAGGCCACCCAGTTCATGATAATTTGTTACTGTTTTCCTAGGAAACTACTACGGTCACTAGACATTTCCAGAATTCCTGCTACAGCCAGGTGCTTTGAGGTGTGTGTGTGTGTGTGTGTGTGTGTGTGTGTGTGTAGTCAGGAGGAGAGGACCAGATGAACAAAACACAGCTGGTGCCCTCTAGGATCTCACAGTCTAGCAGTAACGTTAAGAGACTTTGTGATCGTTCCACTTTACCCACAGGTGTCTCCACTTTCAGAACAGCAGTCGAGGGCAGGTGACCTCTATGGCTATATACACCTGTTACACTTTCAATGAGGAAACTGATTGCAGGAAAAACTGCAAGGAGAGGAAATGTTAGTAATCTTTAGAGTACTGTAGGTAGAAATTGGGAAGGCCAATTTCTTAAATTATTTAAGGAATTTTGAAAAGATTTAGGATTTCTGTTTTGAGTTGTTTCGGGGTCCTTAACCAAGATGAAGAAGACTGGAGAAATCAAATAGAAAAAGGTAGGAAAATTCTGTCTGAACATATGTTTAGGGGAAAACGGGGTGCAGAGAGCATCAGCTCCTTGGAGACCTGGATCATATGCCATTTCTTCAACATCAACCCTTCCCGCTTCTTTCAGGTACTTTACATATTCAGGTTGGGTTGAATTAAGGTGTAGTCATTTCCCCAGATCTTATTTTACACAGAACAGCTGAGCTGGTGAAGAGAGGTGGGGAACCACAGTGGCCTCAACTTTTGTGCCAGTGAACATACCCAGGTGGGTCTCATCCTCTGAAGTCAAGGTCAGGCCATTTCCTTTATGAACTTTAGAGGAGATGAAAAAGAAGAAGATGGAGAAAGGAGAGTGGAAGTCTGGGGAGAGTGGAAGAGCAAGGAGCAGCAAGAGCAGGTTGAGGAGATGGTTGGAACCCAATCAGATGGTGGTGGCCAGCCTGCTTCAGCCTAGTGGACACTTGGAGTTGGGCTCACACCTTGATAGAGCCCAACCTGAATGCTTTCCAACCTCTCCTTTATAAAATAACTAGGGGTGGCTACAATTTTAAAAGTAGCTGCCCACTGATTGATAATGTCAAATTTAGCAATCCTGTTCAGAAGAGATATAACCTTCTGAAGAGGTTTATATGTCTGATGGAAAGAGATGAGTAGACAAAGAGAAGGCAGCACGACACAGCACGAGGCACTCAAGAGCTGCATTAGGGATATGTCTAGATCAGTGTTTCTCAAGTTTTAATTTCCCACAAAAAGTTCTTTTTAGACATATTTTCCTAATTGCCCTCTGCCCAGGAAATGTTAATGCCACAGATATATTACATATATGTTTATGAACTGTGCACATAGCTGTGTTTTGTATATTTAAAAAGTAAGGTCCCTCTCACCCTCCCCTCCAAGAGAAACAATTTTCCCCTCTTGGGGGTAATATCACCCCCCTTGAGAATTCATGTCTAGATGACTTCCAAGACCTAGGAATTGCTGAGTTGGAACAGATGTCATTGTACCCAATATTGTATACAGATGGGCTTAGGAATCTGACAGACCTGGCCTTGAATTCCACTTCTGCCACTTCCTAATTCTGTGACCTTGGGCAACTTACAAACATATCTTGAGTTTTAGTTTCCACATCTGTCTTATCTATATTAAAGACTATTTAGATTAAAAAGTAAAGAAAGTTAAGTGTTTTGCACATTGCTTGACATCTGGCCCATGATCAGAGTGGATGTTCTTTCTAGTTATTTGCCAGGCTGTTTTCCCCACTCTCTGCATAGAACACTAAACGAACACCAAATGAAGGGAAGTATGTGCTAGTTAGGTCAAGGAGTGATACAAATGTGAGCAACTAATTTGCAGAGATTTGTTTTTTCTTCGTAAAGAATCTTACAGATAAAGAGCATGACAACTGTATTCTCTAAAGGGATTTGCTCACCTGGGAGCCTTGGGCCATTGGGAAGCTCTGTCTCTGTTTCCTCTCACCAGCCTGGCCTTACGCTGGAGAGGAGGCTGCAGACCTCTTCAAAATGTTAAAAACAAAGAAACAACACTCAGATGAACCATAGTATAGAAAAAAATTAATTTCTCTTCAGTTGTGTTTCCTTAGCCTAAGGTGACTCTGTACATGGGTAATGGGAAAAAGGAAAAAAAAAAGAGAAAAGAAAAAGGAGTGATAGAGGAATAGTTCTAAAGAGATGAACAAAAGCAGAAAAGCGCTTCCTTCACAATGCAGGTGGCGTCTAGGAAGGAGCTTAAGGTGGTAGTCATTTTCTAAATGAGGTGTTTACATATATCAGCTCTCAATTTCTAGGAGGTAGGTGATGATGCATTTGGATAATCCAGGACACTTGCTTTTCTTTTACCAATAAGACATCAGAATTTTTGCCATATTACAAAGTCTTAAAAGTCTGAGACCTGAAAGGACTTTCAGGTAACAACTACAGTTTTTATGATAAATCAGTTGAGAAAACTGAGACCCCACCAAAGAGGTTAAGTTATTTACTCAAGGTCACATGGGTTGTGAGTAGCAGACTGATGTACACACCCAGGTTTTCTGATCTCAGATCCACTGGTCTTTTGGTTCCAAGGTAGCAGTTAGTAAAACCAGGACTTGGAAAAAGCACAGGATGTGCAGTCCAATTGACTGGGACATGGATCTAGCTCTTCCCCTTATCAGAAAGGTAGCTTTAGAAAAATCATTTAATCAGGTTTGTTTCTGATAAATAACAGCACTGTGGAACAGCAAAATTCTGCCTGAGGAGCAAATATATCTGCACATTGTAAGTGCTTCATCAATGAGAGAGTATCTCAAACGTCAAACCCAGGTCTCTTGGTTCCCAGAATATTGGCCCCTTCGACTGGAGGCCTCTCAAAGGGGTCCTAATACATTTTCATCTCTGTCAATTTTTATCATAAGAAGTTTCTCAATATCATACATTATAAGAAAAGTGCATATTAAAACCATAATGATATATTAGTTTTCCTAATGATTAACTTGGCAATTGCAAAAAGTTTTATAGTAAATTACGTTGGGAAGTATTTCTATGCACATGCGTAGTTTGGAGTATTAACTGATATCACCCATTTGGGGGGTGATTTGGCAATATCTATCACAATTTAAGGTGCATATATTCTGTAACCCAGCAGCTTCACTTTCACAGATATGTCTACACATATCCAAAATGCCTTATCATTACAGCATTATTGGAATACAACCTAAATATTCATTTAAAAATGAGTTAAATATATTATGGTACATCTATACAATGGAGTGCTATGAGGCCTCAAGGAAGAATGAAACAGCTCTATATATACTGCCCTGGAACCATGTCTGAGATGTATTGTCAAGTGAAAAAGAAAGTTACAGACTGATATGTATACCATGATGTGGTTTGTGGTATAAAGGATGTGAATACACATATGCTTACTTATGCATAGGCTATCTAAGGAAGGATACAGAAGAAATTCAGGAGAGGATAACTGGGGAATTGGGAGACAAGAGTGAGAATGAGATTACTGCTTGGTATCCATTTTGGAACCTTCTGAGATTGGCTTCATGTACATGTATTACCCATTTAAAAAATAAACACAAAACCAAAAGAAAGCCCAGCCAAGCAAAATACTTGTGGTCTCTGGTGCTGGCGCAGGCTGCCCTCCTGCCCACCTACTCTAATCTGCTTGGCTCACCTTCTGTGGCTCTCTAACCTCTTGGATCTTCACCTTGGCTCTTTCTCTTGATTTCCAATACCTACCACCAACCTCCTTTATCTTGACGACTCATTGCAGACGCACACCTCTGGCTTCCATTGCTGACACGCTTTCCTGGACGCGAGGCTATGAATGCTCTCTGGCTCTGTGGAGTTAGGCTTGCTGGAGCCACCCACTCCTGATCAGGCCAGCTAGGTCACTAGTTAGCTTATACATCCTGGCTCCAGACACTGCCTATGTACAAGGAGAAAATGGACTACTTGGTTGTCCATTGCATAGAGGTACAAGCAGGGCTACCTATGTCAACATTTTACCTTTGATTGGCCGGGGACATCTTGGTTTCTTCATTTACTTGTTTCCTCATTGGTTGATCTGTTCTTTTTTCAGTCATTCAGTCAATACTTCTGAATGAGAGGAACAAAAGCTACCGTCCAATGGGATTAGTATTAGGAGTATACCTCCAGATTTCGTATTCCTCCATTTTCCTTTTCTCCAACCCAATGGATAATTTAGATTTTATTATATCCTGATAGCATGAGACAATAATTAAAGCTATTGCCAACTGAATATGTTGTATGAACAGTGGCAGCTTCGAGGATTGATAGGGACCTCCCTTTCACCCTCACTAACTAGAAGGATCTACAAGGTACAACAAAGAGGCATTCAGTTTAATGACATTTGCAGATGAGCCTTATTTCCCTTGGCTGATTTTTTTAAAAAAATCTTATTATTGAGTCTTTTCAGGGTTTCAGTTCTCTCAGAGGGCACCTTGGGAGGAACAATAAATGCCTGTAGCCAACTGACCACTTTCTGTCTTCAACCACCTGGGACCTAGGATGAGGTTAGAAGTGCTGCCAGGGACCCCATCAATATTGAAAAATGCCTCTGGCTTGATTAAGCTTCAGAAACGCCTCCATTGATTCTATTCAAATATTTATCGAACACCTACCTCAGACCTGGTACACTAATTGACCTCAGAAAAGTCCCCTTTGCCCAAGCCTGAGAGGGGGAAGTATACAGGAATGCTGGCTGGGAAAAGGAAATTCCTCATGGGTTGACCGAAAAATGACTTAGTTCAGGTCCAAGCAGAGAAGGATCCAGGAGAAACAAACATTGGGTCTAAGAACACTGATAAGGGTTTATGGCCCTTGTTACTAGCTAGCTGATCTGACCTGAACTGGAATCCAAGAAGTAAAGAAAGTATTTAGAATGGCAGCAGATACAAGCAATGACCTTCATAAAATCACCTTTCGGAGACACCATCTTGAACAACTGCACAGAAAAAAGCATTACAGTCTCTTGACTTGTTCTATAGAAAATACCTTTTAAGGAGACCGTGTTAAATTTAATATTTCAGAGTACAGACTTGAGGCTGGGCTTGGTGGTGCACACTTGTAATATCAGCATTTTGAGAGGCCAAGGTGGGAGAATTTCTTGAGGCCAGGAGTTGGAGACCAGCCTGGGCAATATAGTGAAAACTCATCTCAACAAAAAAATTTTAAAAAAAAGCCAGGCGTGGTGACATCCATCTGTAGTCCTAGCAACTTAGGAGACTGAAGACTCAAATAAATACTCTGGAGATACACTACCTACCTGGGTCTGGATCCAGGCTTTACCTCCAAGTTTGCTTAGCCTCTGTGCCTCCCAATCCTCATCTGTAAGATGGAAATACGATAGGACTCATCACATGTGCTTGTTTGAGGACAAAATGAGTAAATAACTGAGCCGGCACCAGAACCCTAGTGAGTCCTCAAAAATACAAACAGTTAACTGTGGCAAGTTTTGCCCTTCTGAAAACGACCGTGTCTTCCAAGGAGTGGGATTGTTAATGTGCCTAGTTTTGGATTTTGTGCTCTGAAATTTTTGCACTGCAAAATACTTTTTTCCTTTTCTGTGGATTTGCTTTGCTGTCCTTTCCACATCATTTTTTGTTCTCACAGCATTTATACAAACAAAGGCAGCCACATGGTCTGTAGTCCCTGGAATGTGTTACTGATGTACATATGCTCCTTAAGTTCAAGGAGGAGCCTTTATTACTGGCTTAAAATGTCATGAAGTGATTGCAGTTGAAAATCCCTGGGGTCAGGAATGATTTGTTTCCATTTTTTGCCTGTTTCTTATCGCAAGTATCATTAATAATGTTGACTAAATCATTATCTTTGCAACAGCCTACCGAAATTATCTTTTCCCTGAACTTGTGTTTATATTAATACTGCTGAAATAACTTCTTCATCAAATACAAATTTCTCGTGTTTATTTAAAATGGTTTGCATTTCTGCACAAACTGACATTGCCTGAGGAGAAAGCCAAATAAAGACCTTATCAACAAGAAGGCTTTTGAATTTGTCCTCAAGATAGTGACAGTTATCAAGAATATATCTGTCCAATTCTGTCATTTCCAGAACTTAAGTATGCAACAAGTTGTCATTGGCTTTGTCCATTTTTCTGTCCCCACAATACTTCTTGTGCTCTGAGTTGATCCCTAGTAACTTTCAAATAAATTCCATTTTTGCAATCGAATTGCAGTTCTGACCATATGGACCTATTCAGACTTTTGTAACATTCCATTTCTAAATGATTTTCTGCCAATTCAGTTCAAGCTACAAATCAAATCTAACCTCTGTAATAAAAAGAACTGCAGAGAAAACCGTTTTCCAGTTGTCCCTCGGAACCATTCCTTAAAGGACCTCCCACTTTCAGGCCAATCATAATTTTTACGAACATACCCGTGGTCATGCTTTTTGATTTCATAATCGGCTTTGTTTAAGTGAAACTGAGGGAACAATGTAGGTTCTTTTACCCAGCCCATGCAGTGGAAGAAAGGTGCCCTGTTAACTCCACAGTTGCCGCTGGCCTGGCAGCAGTAGGTTGGTTATTCTACCACCTCTAGGTGGCAGTGCAGCCCAAGACAACGTACTGGGTCCTCGGCTTCCTCCCCTCCCCCTCTCTCTGGGTTGGCAGCATAGGTTGGATTGGCATACAGGGAAAATAATCATTAAAAATAAATGCAATCAAAAGAAGTAGGTTATTATAGTGGCACATTGGAACTGCTTTTGTTAGAAGTCTGTCAGCCTCCCATTAGAAATGTTTGGGAGGAGTTTACCACTCAGCTGCAAAAATATGCTGGAGGTTAAAAATGACACTCTCTGGGACTCAACCTTGTTGCCTATTTATTCCTCAGAAGTTTGATTTTAGATGGTTGGGTGGCTTTGAAGTAGCATGCAAAGACACACAGATGGGTCTGTTTTGCTTAAGGCAATTCATAACTGTTTTTGTAATACTGAAATGCATTATGACCCAATGAGAGGCTGAGGTTTCATGGGCCGCACCAGAGTGCATGTCCTTATGAGGATTTCAAGATTACATTCTAAAAATATTGTCGTGTGGGTAGATAAAATGTTATTGTACATTGCTGCTTAGTAAAAAATTTAGATAGGTTTAGCAATAACCTGGGTCCTCCACCTCATCTGAGGACAGTCTCTTTCCCCGCCCCTTCTTCTAGGCCATCCTTCCGTCCACTGTAAAATGAAGAGTCACTTTCCATGAACATTAACATCAGATGTTAAGTCAGGATTGCTTGCATCATGCTATGGCAGCAAGTGAGCCCCAAATCTGATGACTTAACACCACCAGAATGTATTTCTCATTTGTACAGCCTGTCTGACTTGGGCCGTGGGTGACTTTGCTTCACAGTCACTGAAATGCTACCATCTTGTAAGTGCACCACATGGACTAAGGGTTCTTGGACCATCTCTTCTGGACTTTGTTCTGGAACCCATACGTATCACTTCTGCCCCCAGCTCATCCCTGACAACCAATGACAGGTCCCCACTTCACTGCAAGGGAGTGGGGAAATATTCGGCAGACATCTCAGCCTCCATCATAAATCACTGTCATCTCTGCATTTTAGGATTCTATGATCTTGACGGAGAGACAATCTTATTAACTTTTTAATGCTCCCAACTGTTAACACCAAATGGCTTGTTAATTCCTCAAAAACTAAATTAAATGGAATACCTCGAAGAACTCCCAGGCTCACATCAAGGGGCAGGCTCTTGTAATTTTTTTCTGTGAAGTCTTATTCTCCTTTTCTAGACAAAATTAATTGCTTCCTCTCTGTGCTTTGGAGGTGCTATGTTCATGCTGATGGCTTTGGGTTTGTCACAGCTCAATTTGTAGCTCCTCTATCTCTTCTGATAGAGTATATTCTCCTTGATGGGAGGTAATCAGTTTTATCTATTTTGTATTGCTGATCCCTAAAAAGATATGGATGAAGAAAAATGAAATGATGAAAAATGTTATCCTATGGAAAATAATAATAATAATGTTTTTGAGCTCTATGTGCTCTGATGCTAATGAAGTTTCAAACATATAATATACATAGATGTCTTGTCTCTTTCCATTCTTAGAATAATCTTTGAGGCAGGTGCATAAGGGAACTGTATTTTCAGAGGTTGAATAACATTCCCAAATTTGTGAGGTAGCAAATACTAGACCTGTGGTTCAAATTCAGGCCTCTTTGATTGTATTTCTCAACCACTATGCTAAATGCATAATGATTTATACCCTGATTTGCATGTCTTGATAACTAAGACATAATTTAAAACATTATAGTTGAAAGAAAGAAAACTCACCATGCAAAGTAATGTCAACTTGAAGTGAAACCATGTCCAAAGGACAAGAGACCTGGATTCTATTTCTGGTGCCAGTTCCACCCACTTAATAGTTGTATGGCTTTGAGCAAGACTGTTCATTAGCTTCACCCCAGTTTCCAGAGCTGTACGTTGAGATTTAAGTCTGTATCAACTTTCACCTTTACTATATAAATTGGATATCTTCGTAAAATGCAGATTCTGATTCAGTAGGTCCAGGGTTTCTGAGATGCTGCAGTTCTAACAAGCTTCCTGCTGATGATATTGTGGCTGGTCCATGAGGAACATTTCGAATAGCTAGGAGCTAGATGATTGCTAAGGCTTCTCGCTATCCGATTTTGTGAGGGTTTAGGAACTGTTGGATTGAACTACTTCTTAATCTAAATAATTGGCACAAAAATATAAAGCAATTGATCAGTTATTCTCTCTTCTTCCAGCAACATATGTAGAGTTTCCTTGGAGATTCTCTCCAATCCTTAAAATATATGTGCTTCAGGTGAAATTTGGAGGTATCATTGTTTAAAAATTTTCTGCCCACAACAATTGGTTTAGATGATGTCATGAGATAGACTTAAAGTCAGTAAAATACAATCAAATATGTTCCTTGGAATTTAGGAACAGACATAGAGACTTTTTCGTGCTGGACTTGAACTCAAATGTACTAGAGCAGCCTTAGCTATTAAACTTTAATGCCACAAGGATAGAAAGATATTCATGATGAGAAAATGGATCCCAGATGTGGAGGCAGAGGAGGCAAGTCCAGGGGAAGTCTTTTGAGCTTTACTTGTCAAAGTAACTGGGCAGACTCAACCATAAATAGTTGGAAACATGTATTAACTTGTGTGTATGTGTGTCTACACACTTCTATTATGTGATTAACCAGTTAGATGCTTATCACCTAGTAGGCCCAATTTCCTTCTAGATAAGGGCCTTGGGACCTGGGGTCTGGGCTCAGCATTGGAGAATGGACCTGAGGGGTGATTCCCAAGTCAGAATTTAAGGTTGAAGCCACCACTAAAAGCCAAACAGAAAATACAACAGAAGGATGGATGAAGCTGCAGCGTGGTAGGAAATGGGAGGGAAGCCACAGAACCACACTGGAGATATAAGGTCACAGCCTGAGGGCTTGAGAGCTAAGAATGGAGCCTGCAGAGTCCCTGAGCTGCTGGAATCTGGCTGGGGCTCTTCCACAGGGCTGCCTCTGTAGTGGGAGACGGAAGAATCAGGAGGTGTGCCAAGCCAGGGGGACATACAAGGAGGTTGTGCTGCTCTCTGGGGCTTTAGTAGGGCAAAGACGCGACTATAGGCCGCAATTTGCTTTGGTTAGTGAACTGCTGCTTGCAATGCCTCTGGTTTGTGTGTGTGTGTGTGTGTGTGTGTGTGTGTGTGTGTGTGTGTGGTGATTATTTATTTTCCCGACAGAAGCAGTAATCTCAAATGGCCTCTTGAGGCTGGGCAGCTATTATGCATGTCACAGATGAACTCCTCTTAGGACAGACGACTTCACTTTGACCTGAGGCAAAAGCTATTTAAATTTTATTAGGGAAGCAGGCCAACCACCCTATTAGACCTTTGGGTGATTAAAAGAAAATCATCCTATAAAGCGTTCCATTATATACGTCTGTTAAATGGCCATGGCTTCCTGAGGAATGTAAAATATCTGATAGGCAGATGGCATAACAGGAATGATTTATCTGAATCAAGCTAAATACTGGAACTTAATTTTATGGAATATCACGGGATCCCTGGTTTTCCTATTTCTGAGCAATTGCCTTCCTTTCCCCCTGCCCACAAACGTGGTTGCCTCAGCGTATTCTGAGCCCCATGTTCCTGCAATTGTTTCTGTCTTGCTTCAGTAACTCTGGAGCATTTATCCATGTAATAGCATGGTCTTCCGCCCCACTGCTTATACAGCCCTTACGCCTCAATGAATTTGCTTGATGGGATGCAGACAAATGCTACTTCGTATATTTTATGTATTTAAATGAATATTTATAGCAAACAAAGGAGGCAGACATTTTTAAAAAGATATAATGGTTTTGAGGCAAATGGCTAATTAGGTTTTTATCATCTACAATAACTTACGTTTTGTACGTTCTTCATTTGCCTTATAGGATGGGGTGTTGGGCCGTATTTGAGTAAGTTGTGCATACTGACATGTAGGCTTATTAAAAACTGAAACACATCCCAAAATATGATTTCAAGCTACTAATTTGAGTTAATTATTCTGCAATGGTCATTTACATGTGTAAAGATATAGGTATAAGGATATTCTAAACAGATACTTTTTTTTTTTTTTGAGACAGAGTCTTGCTTCTGTCACCCAGGCTGGACTGCAGTGGCGTGATCTCGGCTCACTGCAAGCTCTGCCTCCTGGGTTCAAGAGATTCTCCTGCCTCAGCCTCCCAAGTAGGTGGAACTACAGGTGCCCACCACCACACCTGGCTAATTTTTGTATTTTTTTCAGTAGAGACGGGGTTTCACTGTGTTAGCCAGGATGGTCTCGATCTCCTGACCTCATGATCTGCCCACCTTGGCCTCCCAAAGTGCTGGGATTACAGGCGTGAGCCACTGCGCCTGGCCAATACTTTTTTTAAAAGTGATTTTTTAAATAAAAAATTGTTGTGGGTACATAGTAAGTGTATATATTTATGGGGTACATGAGATAATTTATGGGATACATTGCATGAGGCATGCAATGTGAAATGAACACATCATGGGGAATGGGGCCTTCATCCTCTCAAGCTTTTATCCTTTGGGTTACAAACCATCCGATTACAGTCTTTATTTCAAAATGTATAATTAAATTATTATTGACTGTAGTCACCCTGTTACGTGATCAAATAGTAGGTCTTATTCATTTTTTCTATTTTATTGTATCCGTTAGCCATCCCCACCTCCCCTCCAGCTCCCCACTACCCTTCCCAGCCTCTGGTAACTATCCTCCTACCCTCTATGCCCATGATCTAAAAGGAACTTTTTTTTTTTTTTTGAGGTAGAGTGTTGCTCTGTCACCCAGGCTAGAGTGCAGGGGCACGATCTCGGCTCACCGTAACCTATGCCTTCTGGGTTCAAGTGATTCTCCTGCCTCAGCCTCCTGAGTAGCTGGGACTACAGGCATGCACCAACACGCCAGGCTAATTTTTGTATTAGCCAGACCTCAGGTGATCCGCCCGCCTCGGCCTCACAAAGTGCTGGGACTGCAGGCATGAGCTACCATGCCTGGCCCTGAACAGAATATTTTTGATTGAGAAAAATTAGACACAAAAATGTATCCAAAGGATGCCCATATTATGGTAGAAGCTCACAGTGGAATATAATACAGCTGCTAAAAATGAATAAAATAGATCTATACTTGCTGGCCAGGAAGGATTTCTAAAAACAAAGACAGTCTCGCAATAGGTATGTGATATGGTTTGGCTGTGTCCCCCACCAAATCTCATCTTGAATTGTAGCTCCCATGATTTCCACATGTTGTGGGAGGGATGCTGGTGGGAGGTGATTGAATCATGGAGGCGTGTCTTGCCTGTGCTGTTCTCGTGATGGTGAATGGGTCTCACAAGAGCTGATGGTTTTATAAAGGGCAGTTCCCCAGCACATGCTGTCTTGTCTGTCACCATGTAAGATGTGACTTTGCTCCTCCTTCGCCTTCCACCACGATTGTGAGGCCTCCCCAGCAATGTGGAACTGTGAGTCAATTAAACCTCTTTCCTTTATACATTACTCAGTCTCAAACATATCTTTATGAGGGGCATGAGAACAGACTAATATGGTATATATACTGTAAACCTGTATTTATTAAAATATTAATGGTGAAAATAATATATTAATTTGTATTCTCATAAAACTATGAAGGAAGCGACCAAATTTTTGTCAAAAACTGCCTCCTTTCTAAACACATTTCCATATAATTTTATTTTGGAATTTATTTTATAATGCGAAAAACAAAGTATTTTATTTCAAAAAGGGTCCCAATTTGGCATATATAGATGTAATTCTGGTCTATCATTGCATACCTGGCCACTGAAATATGAGCCATAAGGTAAAAGGAAGCAATGTCTACTGATGTTTATGGAAGAAAGGAGAAGACCTTTCACCACAATAGAAATTTGTGAGCTGCTGGCGTGGCAGGGAACTTGGCCACAGCATATCTAATGAACATGGAGAGAATGAAAGACTGAGGGGGTTAACGTCTTTCCCAAGCTCCTGCAGTCAGCTGGTGAGGAAAAGGCAATAGTGAGGTCAAGACTCCTAGGATGCTGGGCGCGGTGGCTGTAATCCCAGCACTTTGGGAGGCCGAGACGGGTGGATCACGAGGTCAGGAGATCGAGACCATCCTGGCTAACACGGTGAAACCCCATCTCTACTAAAAATACAAAAAAGTAGCCGGGCGTGGCGGCGGGCGCCTGTAGTCTCAGTTACTCAGGAGGCTGAGGCAGGAGAATGGCGTGAACCCGGGAGGCGGAGCTTGCAGTGAGCCGAGGTCGCACCACTGCACTCCAGCCTGGGCAAGAGTGAGACTCTGTCTTAAAAAAAAAAAAAAAAATACTCCTAGGATGCCCGACCCTATGCTCTCTCCATGAGTATCTGCCTCCCAGTTTAAAGTTTAGTAGTACCCAAGTTTTGAAATATGTCTTTCATCGCATTTGAAAGCTAAATAAATACATACATCTCATTAGTTTAAGAATCCTAAAATATCTGTGTCTTCATTGCTTCTATTTTATTACTGTGCGGTATGATTCTGGTTTTGCGTCTGGGAAATGAGTTAATCATGACCCTTCCTTACAGCCCTCTGAGACAGGGAGCCTCATTAGGGTGCCTTCATTTTCCAGATGAAGAAACACAGCAGCAAGAGGGTAAGTGATGTACCCAGGGTCACATGTTGAAGGTGGTTAACAATCAAGTCTGGATCGGAGAGTTCTATCTCAGATGGAGTCTATCCTAAAGCATTAAAAACAAGTCCTGAAAGTCCAGGACACTTGCCAGTGCCTCATAGATTCTTGTATTTCGGGACTCCAAAGATTGAATTTTTGTAGTAGGAAAAAAAGGGAGATGAAATGATAAAGTTAGAAAGGCAAAGTAAGTATATAACAGGGATAGTAAAGAGATAATTAACCCCTTCACCATTGAGCCTACATTTACATATCTGTGAAGACGGTAGTACTTACGGAATGCCTGTGCGTAAAGCATCTGTTTCCACTCTCTCAGAAAGATACAGAAATACTCTTTTTGCCTTCTTTGTTCCTATGATGATGGGCATGCGGTCGATAAAAAGGTTTAGAGTTGTCTATCTCAGATTTGTATGATGTAGCAATGAATTTATTTTTATGGGATCATTCTGTGAATAAGAATATTTCGATTACATATTCACAATTTAAATTAAATCCTCCATTAATTCGATGGGAAAGAGTCAGATAAGGTGAATCACATTATCCAGACTCTTCTGAGACACTCACACCCTTGATGAATCTACTGGGACTCTCAATTCATCAAGTGCTCTTGTTAGAATTCACAAGCAGGTATTTTTCCTCTTTTTTTTTTTTTTTTTTTTCCCCCTCTCTCTCTCTTTCTCTCTTTGTGAAACTTTGGTTATATGTGCAATTCATTGTGGTCTTGTGCTTCCTATAAAACACACACCTTTGTGTTAAATGATTTCTTGTTAGAGGCATTAAATGAATCCCCCAGTCCCTCTCCCAGGGCAGAAACCTGGTAATCAGAAAGATGGTATGAACTTTGCACCAGTCATCATCTTAGCTGTCTCCAGGAGTTTATACTGATTTCTGTCAAATAAAAGCTGACCCAGAAAGACAGCAAGTGAACCTTCAGAATAATATGGTCAGGAGGAGTTATCACTGGGTGTTGGGTTGAAGTTAGGTTTACAAGATCAGTCCTATGAGTTGCTGCCTGGGTTGGGTGTGGGTAGGGAGGGCAGTCCTCAGATATACCAGGCCAAGTGGTCTCCAGAAGATGACTTAGGATGGAGACCAGCTATGTTTGCCTCTGGGTTTCTTAGAAAGAACTGCCACCCCCAGCGCGCACCCCTTCACCCCTTCTAGTAAAGCTGGTGGAGGGAGGTGAGCGGAGTTAAATCACACTCTTCTTCCCAAGTAGAATCCACTCTTTCTTCCCAGACTGAGTCTGCAGAAGCCTCCATTGGTACCAGGTAAAGCCAAAGGCACTCGTGTATAGGGGGCATGGAATGAGCTGGTATGAACCTCTGTCATTCTGTGGGTGGGTGGGTGGCAGGGTGGGAGTTAGTTTGGTGTGTCCTGATAGATGGCTGGTGACATTCATAGGGAAGACTTAAAGAGGATACTGCAGGAGAAGCTGAGAGGATTTGGGGAGCAAGGGGAATATAAGACATAAGGAAGCATTCAAGAAGTGCGTATTAGGAGAGAGGATACCTTCCAAAGACCTTTGGTCAGGGACTATGATGGGGAAGGGATTTAGGCAAGGAAACTAGCATGAGTCAATATAGAAGGTAAATAGTTGAGGTATGACAACCATTTGTGGTAACTAGACACATGGTGAATGGTTTGGGAGAATGACTCCAGAAAGCTAAATTGAGGCAGATTGTAAAACTCGTTTGACATCTGTTTTTGAAAAGTAGTTTCTGGTAAGCATTAGTTAGAACCATTTAGAGTAACTCATTCACTTCTTGGCCAGTATTACATACCATATTAGCAATAAAATATATGATCAAATCATAAATACAAATAGAGATGTGGAAAGAATAATATCGTTTGCATAGCTTTGCCTTACATGTCTTTTTAGTACTGGTTATCTACACCTAGTGGAAGTAGGTAGTTTAGGTGTTATTCATTTCACAGGTGATAAAATGGAGACACAGAAGCTGGTTTGAATCTCTGTCATTCTAATAACCTCAGTCACTCTAAAAGCTCTGACATCTCCAAAGCTCCAGGGAAAATTAAGAGTGAAACTCTGATAAGAACCAAGATGTCTCCGCCCCAGTCTGATATCCTTTTCCATTGAACTGTACTGTCTAATATTGCTTTAGCTAGAATCCTTTCCCTGGCAAATATTTCTCCCATTTCCTACTCCGTTCACAAACATAGAAGGAAAATATGGACCATTTGAGTGACAGGGTCACCTGGAACTAACAAAAAAAGACTGAATAATTTTTTCATATCCATCATTCTCAGTAGGATGCATTTCCTCTCTTCTTCCACCCCCACTCTCCTCCATCCCCCAGTCCCAGGCATCAGTCCTTTCTGTTACAGAGCTACTGAACCCAGCTTAATAAAGTAGTTTTGTAAAAGATTAGATTAGATTTATTTTATCCTTCAGAGACAAAAAAATCATCACAGAAAAGAGTATTTCTTTCCATTTAAGGGCATAGCTTGTCACATCTAGCTCAAGAAACACTTGCTGAAATTATTTATTTTATCTTATCTGGGCCCTGAAAAAAAATTAGACATTGTTTTGAAACATCATTGAGTTTGCTTTTTTTTTTTTTTTTTTTTGGTGGAGAGTTGTTACTAATCTACGCAATTGTCAGGTTTAGCAATCAAGCTGCGTCATGTTTGAATGTACACTCTGTAGAGTGAATTCCGCTTGGGTACCATAAAAGCACAGGATTTAGAAATGTGTGATGAAAGAGATGATTTGCTCTTCTATTTATTTTCTCTCTTTCAAAAGAATGTTATTTGAAAAGGGAAGACTGCAGTGTAATCTATTTCATTCTGTTTTGATGGTAGCCTCCCCTTGTACAACATATCAATTTTAAATAATACAGATTCCCATCCCCCATAAATGCATAAACCTTTCAAGCTCAGAGATTCTAGCAGACGACTGACAAAGCCTTAACTTTACTGAACATGATGCTATAATTAAGGAAATGTGGACTTTGGAGGTAATCATTAGTTCTCCCATATGCTTGTCTAGCCTGGGATTTTGCCGCCTACTACGTTTCCTTCTTAATGACAATGTTGGGAGGCTTCCATGTAATTGAAATTGCCCCCTTTGAAGAATTGATGTGCTAAGTGATCATGTAATCTCATGATCAGCTAGTAAGAGAGAGATGAAGAAAATTTGTATCCTGGCACAAAGTGGAAACAAACAGACAATTATATGGGAAATTTCTGTACTACTTTGCAAGTTTGTGCTATAGAATTAAAGAAGCTAGATGTTGCCCACTGCTGCATAAATTTAGAAAGATGCTTCTAGATTGTTTTAGGTAGATCATCAATAGATTCCAGTTATACTCTATGAACTCAACAACTTGTAGTGAAGAACCATGTGTATGTACATACGTCCATACCAGAAGCAGGTGTGTGGAGTCTATTACTCAGCTATTTCTGCAATAGTGTTGCATTTTGAACATCCTTAAAATTTGCTCACAGGTCTATGGGTCTTGTGCACTCTGACTGGGTGAGTCTAGACTCTGGGATCCAGGCTCCAGGACCCAGGTTATGGCACATGTTGGGTTTGGATCAGCTCCGTGAGTTTTTCATCCTCCTTGGACCAGCAACTATCCAGAGCCTCCCCTTCATATGGCAAATGGCAAGAGTGCAAGAGAGCAAATGGAAACAAAGCGCCACCAGAGGCCTCAGCCTTGGACTCTCTCACTATCTCTCACCCACAACCCATTGACAGATTGCAGGGTCAAGCTCAACACAACTGCAGCAGGGCAAGAATTCTAAGTCACATGGCAAAAGGCGTGGATACATAGAATTATATTTATGTGTAATAATTGCAAATAATGATTCAAGCTACCAAGAGGTCAATGGTCTCATGGTGTCCATTCTTGAGAATTCTTGGACTACACTTTGTTTATTTTTGTGGTCTCTTTATGCTCAGATTCTCAATACAACAATACAACTGTTAATACCACATTCATTTCAAGTGAAGACGAGAAAATTTGCTGGGGGAGAGGGGAGAGAGCATTTGCTTTACAGAGGGTCTTTTTTCTTGGGGATTTGTTTATGAATATGTATAATTAGGTCAGAGAAATGTTTAGGTTTTGTCTCAGTCACTAAATACCTTTTAGAAAATAGGTAGGTGTTTTTGTTGTAGAAAAGCCCACATATTGGTGAGCCCTCTCTGTCATGGGCAGGAGGGAGAACTCTTACCTTCTTCCCCAGTATCCTTCATTACCTGCTCACTCGTAAATATCCTGCCAGTCAGTACAGGGCAATCCCAGGTGAAGGCTGGGTGCTGGCACTCTCCAGAGTTAGTGTCTGTCTTGGGAGAGCTACTCTCAACTGTCATTTTGCATAGGTATGGACTTGTGTTCCGTTACCTGGGAAAGAATTTAAGTATAGAATACATTTAACATTATATTCAAATATGAAAATGTACAGTACCTTTGCCTCAAGGAACACTTCAAAATTCACATTCTTTTGCAAATTTTTCTACATTATTATAAAAGAAAGAAAATAGGAGTCAAAAGCATATATGTTCTTCTCGTCTGGTTGTGCATGTGGTCCTGCTAAGCCTTACTGTACTCCTTGCTCCAAGGCACTCAATTTATTTTATTTTTACATTGTCTGAAGACTAGTTTTTTTTTTTTTTTTTTTTTTTAATGTGGCAAACTACTCAAAATAGAACTGTCCACTAACCTTGAAAACATGTCCATTGATCTGCATATTAGTTTCCATTCTGGTAATCTCTCCCAAAATTTAAGCTCTAAGAAGAAAATTTTAAGCCACTTTCTTAATCTCAAGCTCAACATTACATATATGCATTTCACAAATGCACTTGGATTCTGGAATGATTTTGCTTCAAATACCTTAATGCAGAGATACAGAGGTGGAGGTGGCCAGAAGGTTTGGCTCCTCAGCTCAGTCCCTGACACTAGTTTTGTGTCCTAAGGAAAGAGAGAGCACCTCTGCATTTCTGCATGGAACATGGCTCAAACAAGAGTAAAGGACATGCAGGACTGTCCTGTCATCTTCAGGGCATGAACCACTCTTGGTTTCCC
Organism: Chlorocebus sabaeus; assembly: GCF_047675955.1. Taxonomy (NCBI): domain Eukaryota; kingdom Metazoa; phylum Chordata; class Mammalia; order Primates; family Cercopithecidae; genus Chlorocebus; species Chlorocebus sabaeus. The sequence continues at coordinate 14,790,675 of NC_132915.1, forward strand.
AGAAGACTAAGAGCTAGTGGAGGTGGCTGTCTTCAAGGAGGGCACAGTAGTAGCTTCCAGGTTGCAGAGACATGCAACCCGGAACCCAGCAAACCCTCAGACAGCTTTGCTGACACCAGACATGCCAGGGGCTGCCAAAGTGGAAGAACAAATGAAATCTGTGTTTGAAACCCAGGCAAGACATCTCTGAGGGTCCCAAGAAAGTACTGGGAAGATTTAGCATGTGCATAGATAGAGAGGATAAAGTGCTGCAGAAAGACAGAGCTATAACAAATCAGCAATTTTTTGCTTACCAACATTTTTAAATTTATGCTCACAAGCAGAAACCAAAGGCAATTCAAGGCACTCATAAATTGCTAGATGTATTTGGCCAGGTATATATGTTGAATATCAACTGTTGAGTTTCTGGGCCTTATCCAAATAGTTCTCCAATGAGTGTTTGTTTAAAGTACGATCATCAGTCCCATGAAAGCAACTCCTTGCTGCCTCTTCTGTCTTAACATCCTTACAGTTCTTTGTTCTGGTGATTCTCCAGTTTGTGGCCATCCCACACTCCTGCTCTTCTTGCTGGGCAGGATTTTTTGGAGATGATGTGTCTAGTTCCTATCTCATTCTTTGATATTTCACTAAAACACCTGTTATCAGACCTCAGGAATAGGGAGATTATTTTTTGCCTGGTTGGAGGTGAGCATTTAGTGGGGGTCATTTCTATCCTTAGTGTGCAAAGTTCTGAACCCCATACTTTGAGAGCAGAGGTCTGAGGCATTGCCTTAGGATCTGGCCAGTTCCTGGTTTCGAAGATTTATATCAGTCTTCAGCCACAATTCTTAAAGCAGCACTATAAGAACATATTAGGTATACTTCCACTATGTCCTAGCATTTTGTAATGAGGTGCATTTGAGTACTTTTATGCCATACACATCATAGAAGTCACATTTCAAATGCATTTCAATTACTGACTCATACTTCTGCAATATAGATTTTGAAATATCTTGCCTACAAATTAGACTGAGTTTTCAGACTCTTTTAAAATCATCCAAAAAATGATCATCTATAGGTTTTTATAGAAAGTAATAGGAAATGAACTTTTTAAGTAGCATCAATGTTAAAAGAGTTATCCTGGAGGCATAAAACATTTTCAAGGTTTTCCTAAGTGCTCCTTGAGACAATGGCACCTTAGTGATTGAGATTTGAACTCCTGTGATCTGCTTAATACTGACAAGGTTATTTTAAGGGCTTTGAGCTCTCAGACACGAGCAGCATTTCATTACCTTAGATTTCAACAGAACTTTTGAAATGCCAAGGGTTTGCCTACTGTTCCCAAGCTTGGTGAAATATAGCCAGGTCCATCGGGTCAGAGGACCTTACCTTTGAATGCAGCCCACCGTGAATGTGAAATGCTAACTCGTTATAGCCAGAGTATTTGAAATGGCCTTTCTGTTCTTAATTAGTGAATGCTTTCTCTACCACTGACTACCTGGGTCTGACATGATGGAGAATTTGCCTGGTTCACAGGGGGGCCTGGGAGAGCCATTATCAATCACAGTGTGTTAGAAATGAAAGATGGAAGAAAAGATGATTAAAGCTCCAGTGGCTGCCTTCACAAATGAACTTCAGGAGAAAAACCAGTTTTAGTGTAAACGTGGAGAGTCTTCATACTGGAGCTTGATAAAATTAAAGGCAATGCCAGGTAATATAAACCAGTGTTGAATCTTTCTTTTATTAAAACTGGGCTAAAACAAGGAGTAGAAATTTGTCAGGTGCAGTAATTACTTTGGTACTTTACTGATGAAAGCTGTCTCGGGCAATGCCCTCCCCTCATCTATTTTCCATTTCCTCTGAGTTCGACTTTCAGCTGCTAGAGGAGGATAAATACAAAAAGAGGTGAGAGCAACTTCACAGCCTGTCTATTTATAGATTAAATATTTCTAAGGGCAACAGAGGTGGTTTTTTATTCTTATACCTTACCCTGAATTACAACCTTGAGAAAATTTCTAGATTATATGGTCCTTAGGAGAACATAGAAACATACATGTTAGTGACCATAGAAATTGAGGAAAAAAAATCCAAAAACCTGGTGAGAAAACACTGGTTGCAAGTGAAAATAATATAACCCGGATATTGCAGCTGGGGCAGGAAATGGGAGGAGGATACAAGAAATTGGTAAGGAAGGAATGAAAAATCTCTTAGGTCATTGCCACTCAAAGTATGGTCTGTGAAGGAGCGTAAGCTTCCCCTGGGAGCTCATTAGAAATTCAGAATCCCAGGTTCCAGAATCTGCAGTTCAATGAAATCCACAGGTGAGATATAGAAACGCTAGAGTTTAAGAGGCTCTGGTATATGTAAGGCCCTTAAACTAAGTGATACTCAGGGAGTATCCAAAGCCAGGGAGACCCATAAAACCCAGAAGAGATTCACAGTTTCTCAGCAGGCATTTGCAGAGGGCATGGCAGTTAAAGGAATTATACATGTAATGCTGGTGAAGACAGAAGTATGTATTAGGTTAATGCAAATTGAAAGGAATGGCAAAAACCACAATAACTTTTGCACCAACCTGTAGCTAGTGCAATAGAAATTCACATGAAATTTTTAGATTTAAGACAACAAAGCTCTCTCTTTTAAGGGTTAAAATTTGTGCAATAGAAAGGAGTTAAGATGCTTCGCAATCATAGAAAGGAGTTAAAATGCTTCTCAATAGATACTGGTTATGAAAGACCTGTCCAAACAATGGTGACATGAATGAGTATCAGATGTTGAACTACTAGAAGCAGGAGAGAGAGAATTAGCACCAGGCAAGAAGACAGGAGTGTCACCCAGGATAAAGATCTGCTTCTAATCACTTTCTGCTAACAGCTCTAACAAAAGCCTAGCGAAGTGAAATTAACAACAAACCCAGACTATGCTTAGCCATGCTAACACTTTGTAATTTACTGAAAATCCTTATCTATTCATGTATGTCCTTAAATTAACTCTTTAATAAACCCTACATAATTCACCCATAAATGGGTTTTGTTTCTTCACAAGCACAGGCTTATTTGCCTGCTTCACTTGTATATGCTGTGAGACTTTTACCATCTGTATCTTAGTCTCCTCTGCTTCAGTTTCTTTAGCTGTAAAATGGGGATAACAGTAGTACCTACCTTATAGGGTTCAAGGATTAAATGAACTAGCATGCATTATTCACTTAAAAGAGTGCATGATACAACGTTAAGCCTTAATAATTACTAGTTATGATTATTACTTATGAAATCCTAAACTAAAAGTATCCATTTAGGTATTTTAAAGAGAGGTAGCTGAACCAGGGCAATTTAACCAGCATTTGAGGTCATTCTGCTGGTACCCAGGGAAGCCAGATCACATCAGGATGTATTATTTTTAGGGATACCTTAACTATGAGTATTAGATAGAATTTAAGTAGTCATAAACGAACTTAAATGTATTTTCATAGAGCCAAGAAATGAATTCTTTGGAAACAGAAAATCCATTACTTATCTTTGCTTCCAGAAATCTCAGCCATTTTCTTGGATCCTTTTTCATTCTCACTCACTTTGAAGGCCAATTCCACATTAGTTGTTCCTGTATAAATAATAATGGCCAAAGCAGAGTGGCTGAATTTCATCCTTTAAAATGTAATTGAGGAATCGAAATTAATTTGCAGTTGCATAATGCATCTTTTTCATATGACAAGAATACTAGAATACAATTAAGATACGATGAAACTGTAAAACTTTTAGGATCAGCTGAGACTCATGAAGAATGAGAGCTTATTCTTAAAAACAACTTTAATCAAAAAGCAGTTTGACCCAATCACTTTGTAGTAGTTTTTAATGTGCATTTTGAGGATTTTCTTTCTCTACCTCCTCTTGTTCCTCCTTTTCTTCCTCCTCCTTGATCTCCTCCTTGTCCTTCTCTTCCCACTTTTTCTTTCTTGAGTGGTATTTCTGCAAGGAAACGTCATTAACAAACGCAATTTGTCATAGACGATGACAGTAATCTCCCAAAGCAATGTATTTTAATAACTTTCCTTTAGGAGGCATAATAAATACGCAGAAAAAATAAATTTGATCCGTGTTGTGGGGTTATGTGAAAGCTTTTTTTTCTTGTCATGATTCTGCTCTGACATTGTTTTGTCTTAAAGCAAGTCCATTTCCCTTCCTTAGGCCTCAGTATCTTAACTGTGAAATCTAGACTAAAATATAAAATCATATATCCAACCAAACTTAAAATTCTACTCCTCAAAAATTAGGACCCTGCACAAAAGAATTACGAAAAGCATTTCTAACTAATTAGTTTAATTTGAAGTGGTTTAGAAGAACTGGGGTCAGGAACCATCATGAGACTGCCCTAGGGTAGAAGTGCAACTCTTTCCTTGAACATAGTACTTTCCTTAGGTGAATGTAATTTCCGAGAGTATTTCCCGTTTTCCTTCAGACAAGGGCCATGTTGGTCAGCCTGTTTGTAATATGGGTTTTGATTTGCAAAGGTGATTTCCTGCATCTGCTCTCTACATCATTGAAGATGTTGTTGGAAATCTACACAAAATTGGGAGAAAGAGGTCCTTGGATGCTGATGCATTCCACTCATAGTTGCTTGGCCCGTGTGGCTCAGGTTTGGCAAGGAGGACGTGGCAAAGACTCAGTGGAAATCCTGAACCAGCAGGGATGACTGTAATTGATTTCCTGGGCAGCCCCTTTGCTGCCTTCTAGCCCAGGCACACTTCTTTACCTTTTTTTCTATTTTCTTTCTGGCTCCATAAATAATCTGCGAAGTGGACAATTGGCAGCCAGAAAATCAATTGGCCTTTATATCTTCTCTAATTAACTTCTCATTGTCAAGCATTCACAAGACATTTGTAGGAAGTAAACGAACTCTTCCACCTGTTACAATGCTTTTGATATGTGACAAAACAAATAAGGATTCAAGATGGAGCAAATAGCTGAAATTCTATAACTGAGTAAACTCCGTGTGAGCTTCCTCTTATCTTAACTTGTATATCCATAGAGGAAAATGTTTTCCTGAATAATAAATTATTAATATAAATAATAATTATTTAGAATTAAATATATTACCTTTTCTGTTCTCTGTTCTTTTTTATTACATTTTAGTGTTGGATTACAAAAACAAACTGAGAACGTTGTAAATACATAGAAAGTAGGAATGACAAATTAAAAGAAAAATTATAAAGCACATGAACGTCCCTAAGGCTTTGAAATTAATGCATATGAGGAGCACAGCAGGTACATATTAGATGCTTAAAATATTTAATAAACTAATAAAAATTTTAATATAATTCTTATTTATATTTCCATCTACTAGTGGCTTAGGATATAAACTATTTGCCTTACATTTGCCAATGGTGTACAATTCCTTTACATTTCTTTTTAATTTAAAAAGGCATAGATTCTTCCTACACACTTACATGAATGGCTATAATGAAAAAAACACTGAAGATTCCAAGTGCTGATGAAGATGTAGAACAACTGGAAGTCTCATCCATTGCTGGTATATATGCAAAATGGTACAGCAACTCTGGAAAACAGGTTGGCAGTTTTGCATAAAGTTAAATATTCACTTATCATAACACCTTGCAAGCACATTCTTAGGTATTTACCCAAGAGAAATGAAAATATATGTTCCTACAGAAACCAATGCCGATAGTAGCTCTATTCATAATCACTCAAAATTAGAAACGGCCCAGATGTCCTTCAGCTGGTGAATGGATAAACAAACTGGTACAGCCATACGATGGAATACTACTCAGTAATAAAAAATAAACAAATGATGAGTTCATGTAACTACTTGGATAAATTTTCAAGTAAAAGGCATTATGCTGAGTGAAAGAAGCCAATCTCAAAAGACTACATACTGCATAATCTCCTCAAGAAGTCATGTGTTTGCCAGGGGTTCGGGATGAGGGGAGTGTGTGAGTACAAAGGAGGACAAGAAGGAGTTTTTTGGGCAAAATGAATCAGTCTTGTATCCTGATTACGCTGGTGCTCACATGAATCCATACATGTGTAATAATTCGTAGAGTCGTGCATTGAAAAAAGCCAATTTCATGGTATAATACTTTTAAAAACAAAATGAAAAAAAAAAGGACTCTTATTGAAGGCTATTAAACAATAGGGAATATAAAAATAAAATGGAAATGCTTCATCCATCACCTCTCTGGGAAGTCAGACTTGGGTGGGTACTCTTTCAGAGCTCTCTGTGTTCTGCTGACAAGCTGAGAGTCACCTGTGAGACACTGACTCAGGAGCAGATGGCCTTGATTTGTGCCCTAGACCTTCCACTTATTTACTGTAGCTCTGTGACCTTGGGCAAATTGCTTAACCTCTCTGTGTCTCAATTTCCTTCTGTTTATAATGGTGCTAATGGCAGTGTTGTAGGCATTTACATAGGCATTACATTTACTGTGTAAGTGTTTGCATTTTTACTACACAAATGTGTATTACACGCACACATCAAGTAGATTTATGTAATTCACACGGCCTTTTTTTTTTTTTTTTTTTTGAGATGGAGTCTCACTCTGTCGCCTAGGCTGGAGTACAGTGACACAATCTTGGCTCACTGCAACCTCTGCCTCCCAGGTTCAAGTGATTCTCCTGCTTCAGCCTCTTGAGTAGCTGGGACCACAGGTGCGTGCCACCACACCTGGCTAATTTTCTGTATTTTTAGTAGAGACGGGGTTTCACTGTGTTAGCCAGGATGGTCTCAATCTGCTGACCTTGTGATCTGCCCACCTTGGCCTCCCAGAGTGCTGGGATTACAGGCATGAACCACTGCGCCCGGCTATTCACACAGTTTTAATGTTGAGTTTCTCCTTTTGACATTATATTGACATCACTTCATGCCAATATATAAAGATTTTCACCACTATGTATTAGAAAGGCTTCACAGTAGTCTATCATGTCTATAAACTTTAATATATGTCATATTACATATTATGTACAAATTACATGTATTTAATAAATTTAATATTAAAGTATAATATTATGTACCTTATTTAATGCATAATCTATATACTATATATTTAATAAAGTTCTTATTGAGGGTACCCTTTTTAACTTAAACCAGTTTTTAAAATTTTTGCTTTTGAAATTTTTTCTCCATCAATCCAATCTCAATGTTCCTTCTACCTTCCACATTTTGTTCAGACTTTATGGTTTATAGCTGGTGACTTTTCCCCGCTTCCCATCCTCTTTCTCCTCTTAAAAATCTTTTCCATGAATCCAATAGGCTTTTGGGAGGCAGTGGAGGATGATGTGTGCAGTCAGTCGACTATCTTGAACCACAAGCTCTCACTGTCTCCTAAGACCATCTCTTGAAAAAGAGTTAGGAGAGACACTCAAGCGGAGGAGTATGGTTGGGGAAGAAGATGACTCAGGCCAGGAGATTTGGGTAGGGATTCTGCATAGCGGTCAGTTAGCTGGGTGAAGTTGGGAATTTACTTTGTATTCTCTGGTTCCCGATTTCTTTAGCTGTCAAATGGTATGGATAGACCAAGAGGCCTCTAATACTCTACACTGCCCTCTTTACAAGTGAGGAAACTGGGTCTCACAAAAATGAAATGATTTACCAGTGATCAGCCAGTAAGTAAGATGTAGAGTTGAGTTTTGAATGCATAAGCTTCAGATTTCACATCACAGCTACACCAAGCAGACCTGAGCCATCCCACCTGGAAATCCGGAGATCTGAGTACGAAGGGGACAGGAGAAACATCCTCATCGAACACTGTTTCCTACCATAGCAAGGACACACATGGATGTGGGGATATGTGCTTGCACACACCGAGGCTATCTCAGGAGGTCTTTGTCTCTGGGGCCTCCCACCCCTGCACTCCTTCAGCAGAACTGTGTTCTAGAGCCTTACCTGCCCTGGTTCCTCCAAAGTGGGGTGGGGGAACTGCTCTTGACTTGGCCCAGCACAGAGAAGGCAGCCTGGGCAGATGGTGGTGCGGCTGGTTGCACAGTGGTCGGCCTCTCAGCGTTGAAGAGCTTGGCTGTGCTCATTTGAAGTCGCTCTGACAACATTCCTCTCCTGGCAGCCATGTACTCTCTCCTCCAGTCTTGTGCAAGCAAATGGCTTTGCAGCCGCTTCCCTCACGTCTCGGTGTAGGTTAGGATACAAGCATTAGGCCTACCTATGCATTTGCAGACATTTCATTTATTTAAATCACTCCACAAGGCCTGCTCCACATTTCATTTCCTCTTTTCTTTCCATGGATTTCCCTTTGGGATGCATGAACACAGTTTATTCTTTTTAGTCAATATTAGGTTTTTAAAAATAACAAAGAAATCCCCAGTCCTCTGAATGCACAAATAAATAAGCAAACAGAAAATCAAGCCAACAACCCCTGTATCCAATAAACCCATTAAAAATGCCTCTTCGCAATCCTCATCAACTTCTAATTCAGAGACAAATATGCTTGTTTCTTACATGGTTTAAGAATCACATATTTGTGTATTACTACACACCTTTAATTTCTTTTGTAGACAAGCTTCTGGGATCCTAATTTGTGTCTCTTCATTCTCTCTGTTTCCTGTATTCTGGCCTTGTTCTTCCCCCCTACTTCTCCACTACGTGACTGCCTGTTCCTACGAATCGAAAGCAGTTATATAATATGGCCAATCTCTTTGAGACTCCTCCAGACCCGTTATCAACTCTAGTTGCACCTTAAAATCACTTGGGGATATAGTTTGTCTTTGTTGTATCCTAGATTTACATATATTTAAAGGTATCTCAAATGACTTGTAGGTAAAAGGAAATAAGAAAGGGCAGCATTTGTAAATAAGACCAGCTTCCTTTTTTCTGCCTTCCTAACTCAACCTTTTCTTCTTCCGGTAGTTCTCCGAGAGGTAATAGAAGGCTCCAGGTGGGTGTTTGTTGACTTGAGAGTGTTTGATCTGGCAGTGCTTCAACACTCTGTGTGGGAGCGTGGTGGCTCACTCCAGAGCTTACTCACTTTCAGGAGCCACAGGATGAACACAAGGTACAGGTTTTTCACTTGTTTTTCTCTTTGTTTTTTTAAACAGCTTTAATGAGGTATAATTGATATATTAAAAAACTGCCTTTGGGAGGCCGAGGTGGGGGGATCACGAGGTCAGGGGTTTGAGACCAGCCTAGCCAACAGAGCGAAACCCCATCTCTACTAAAAAATAAAACACAAAAAATTAGCTGGGCGTTGTGGCGGGTGCCTGTAATCCCAGCTACTTGGGAGGCTGAGGAAGGAGAATTGCTTGAACCCGGGAGGTGGAGGTTGCAGTGAGCCAAGATGGTGCCACTGTACTCCAGCCTGGGAGATAGTGCGAAACTCCATCTCAAAAAATAAACAAACAAAAAAACTGCACATATTTAATGTATACAATTTGATGAATTCGGACATATGCATACACTCATGAAACCATTGCCACCATCAAAGTAGCAGATATATTCGTCACTTCCAAAAATTTCCTTCTGTCCCTTTGTTCAGTGGTAAGAATATTTGACATGAGATCCACCCTCTTAAATTGCAACACGCACAATTTAGTATTATTAACTACAGACAGTATGTTGTATAGCAGATCTCTAGAACTTACTCATCTTACACAACTGAAACTTTATACCAATTGAACCACATCTCCCTATTGCTCTTTCATTTTTAATTCTGAAAGCAGTAGAAGAATGATGTAGGATTTTTAGACTCTTCAATAATCAGATAAGAAATGAGAGGGGGAAAGAGAGCTCTAGGTTTGAGAAATTTGCATAGAAAAAAAGATTTGTTTCAGTCATTGTGCATTACAGTATTGATGGTGTCACTGTTTGGAGTGTTTTTGGATCTGGTTCTTTTTAAAATACTTAGGGACATCCCGGCTATAAAGACACAAGGCATTTTGCACAGGTTGTGTGTTTAAGCTCATGGGAAGACAGTCATAAAGCACATCTTCTATGTCCACCTTCTGCTGGGTATTGAGAAAACGCTTTTCTCTTTGCCTAAGCACCTGTGTTGAATTTGGTAGCTGTGATGTTTGGACTGATTCAGCAGTAATTCATCTCCAGGCTAATTATGAGCTCTGTTGTCATTTTGCTTGATGTAATTAAACTGCATAGCTGGAGAAAGTTTGGAAACTACAGTTTCCAAGAAAACTCTTCCCTGTAACTTGGCAAGGAGCTTCAAGAGTGACAACATAATCAGCCAATTAAATATAAGCTGGAAGCCTGATGTCCTTCAGGATGAGTTTATGGGAAGAAGACAAATGTGTGTTCACAAGAGGCACCTGCTGTTTTACTGCTGTCTTTTTGGAGAGTTTAAAGTATTCTAGAGGTTTTCTCTCATTAATCCTTTTGATAGCATTATTAAACAGTAAATGGAACAAGCATTTTAGTCCCTTTCCAACAGATGAGATGATTAACATTGTGAAGGTTAGTTGTCAAAGGGCACAGTGACCATGCGTCAGAAGAGATTTCAATGACGCTTTTTTTTTTTAGAAAATATGATGCTTCTCTGCACAGATTTCTATAATACCCCTCAGCTATATAAGAAGATTATACTAGCATGAAATATAAATATGTCCTTTGGTGAATAAATTCTTTAAGTCTTTTGGGGCCAAAGTTTTATTTCATGTTTTCGTCTAAGGTAAGGAGATATAGACCACACGCCAACTGTAACCTAATGGAGGGAGAATGTGGCTGAATCTCACTGGCCTTTGCCTTGCTCAGCCAAAAACATCTACTGTAATTGCAGTGTTTCTAAAACCATATCTGTGTGTGTGTGTGTGTGTGCGCGCACTCCCCTACTCATACTCAAGAACTCAGCAGGATGTGGGGTGATACACGGACTCACATAAGTAGAGCTCTTAAATTGTTGTATTTTTTGTAGTTACCTTATATATTTGACAATGGCTTTCTATTAGCCATAGTAGGAGAAAAAGTCCTTTTAAAAAGACATTTATTTTAGTAAAACTGTGAAACATACAATATAAAATGCTAAATAATGATCATTTGATTTGATATGGGGGTAGAACCCAAATCACGAAGGCGGCACTTGAATGACTCAAGTTTGAGAAACAGCAGCCTCTATCCATTGTCCCCTACTCCTGTTGAGAGGACTGTCTGCTAATTCCTTTGCCTCAACAGTAATTCATTTTGTGAGAGGCAGGTCAGATAAGAAATCTAACGTGTTATCCTCTGAAGTCATCAATATATATGATGGTATCATCACAATAAAGAAAAAATAATGGAAACCATATCCAAGCTCTGCCTGGTGTCTCTGGATTAATTTTAGTGCCTAATCATTTGACTAATCAAGGCTTAGATCTTATGAGCATGAGATTTAGTGCCTGTGATAACCACAGATTATGATTATGCCCTAAGAGTGTTTATCCTTACTTACCCTGGCATGCCAAGGAAACTAGCCATACTTACATCCTTTTCTTCATAACTATAGATAACACTATAAATGGCCAGATTCAGGTTTTTCATATTGACTTTGGCTTTAGAAAATAAGAGAGACCCTAAAGGAAAATATCCTAATCCACACTTCTTGAATGACTGATACACATAAGAACATAGATAAATCTTTTTCTGGGGGTGGGGGGTGCGGGGAGGAGTCTCAGTTTGTAGCCCAGGCTGGAGTGGAGTCACTGCAACCTCTGCCTCCCAGGTTCAAGCAATTCTCCTGCCTCAGCATCCCAAGTAGCTGGGATTGCAGGCACCTGTCACCACACCTGGCTAATTTTGTATTTTTAGTAGAGATGGGGTTTCACCATGTTGGCCAGGCTGGTCTTGAACTCTTGACCTCAAGCAATCCGAAACACCTTGGCCTCCCAAAGTGCTGGGATTACAGGTGTGAGCCACTGTGCCCGGCCGGCGCCCAGCCGACATAGATGAATCTTAAAGTGAAAGACGCCAAACTCAAAATGTTACACACTCTCTAATTATGTTTATATGACTTTCTAGACAAAACTATCGGGACAGAAAACATAGTCATGGTTGCCAGGGGCCAGTGGTTGACTTTGAAGGAGCCTGGGAAACTTTTCAGTATGATGAAACCATTCTTGATCTTGGTGGTTGCTGATGACTGTATCTAATTGTGAAAACTTCTAGGACTAGAAGGGTGAATTTTACTGGCTATAAATTATGCCTCAATAAACCTGACTGGAAAAGAAATATGTTTTAGTGTTTCATAAGACAAATTACAAGTACAGTGTGAAGTAACAGTCAAACTCAAACAAAAGGCTAGCCAATACCTGCAACTCGTTCCTCAAGGGACGAGAAAGTCAGATTCAACCTTTGAATTGATTTACATCAATGGGCATCCTCTTAATCTGTATGACTAGGTTAGAAATGTCCAGTGTATGCTTTTATACAAACTGTTCCCATTCAATCTTTTTGTGTTTGCTCACGATGACATTCATTTCAGTGCTATTGCTTCTCATAGTGGGAAACATGTTTAGGTTCTGGCAATGTTATGGCAAAAAGTAGTTTCCCTAGTTTCCTACCGGATATAGTAACTCAGCTGAAAATGATTGGTCTGGAGCAACTTTTTAAAAGAGACAACACCATCTTTGCTTTTGGTACAATTAGGAAATTCCTAAGAGTCAAAATTAGGAAAGCATAACCTTTTTGAGAAAACATTCAGAATTATTTGGGAATGGCCAGCTTATTTAATTGTGTGATCAGGAGCAAATAGAGATTCGTTTCCATGTAAAAGTAGACTTTTGCCAGGAGTTGGGCAAGTGATGTGAATTGTGAGATGCCAAGATAGACATGTGAGGACAGCTGCCTGTGATGCTGTGGTGCATCTTCCAGGAGGCTTGTCACTCGCTGGCTTCTTGAAACATATGCTTGTCCTCTGGTTTGGTGAAGTAAGAACCACTCAAAGCTTTCAATGAGTTGATTGAAATTGCTTAAATAAATAAGATCATGTAAATTATGGCACTTAAGGAAAACCATATTGGCACATTTTTGTAGGTTCCTATACCTTGAAAATATAATGTATCGAGGTATAATGTATGACGTTTAAGCATGTTTTCATAGGACTAATTTATTTTCATTTGAAGGCTAAGTATATTGTTGGCAATAAAGATCATTCCATAGTTCAAATAAAAGGTGCCTTTTTCCTGTGGCTTTTCAGGGAAGTTTTAAAAACTGTAATACAAGAATTTCTGATTGATACATGTTATTACTCTAGTTTTCATAACTGCAAGTGTTACGATTCAACAGCTGATTTCTACCATTTCTATTTTATTTTATTTATTTTCCTTTCTTATTTTCTGATGATTACAAATGGTTAACTGTGTTCACTTTCTGATATCTATGACATCATTTTTAAAAATGCAGACCTTACCAGAGCAAACTCCTGGGATTGTTTACTGATCGCTGACTCAGCTAATTCTTCACGAACCTTGCAAGCAATCCAGAGCAGCTCATTTGTGTTTACTTATTTCAACAAAAGATAAGTTGGTCCCATCTGCTCCGCTGGTGGGCACATGAATTAGACCGGCCAGTCATTGCGTCCTGTTCTTCCTCTGGCTCCAGTGACCCATATTCCAGTGGACCGGATATAGTAAATCAGCTGATCACACGACCTATGACAGGCCATTAAGAATAAATTCATGATGTTTTGCTAACATTATGGAGAAGACATAGCTCCATAACTTATCTGCTGGTGTTACTAAGTGCAATATTTCTGGGGCCACCTTTAATCCTACTGTAAGAAAGTCTTTGGAGAATACAGAGAAAACCAGAGACAGGCGATGGGGAGAGAAATTCTTCTGTCTTCTTTAGAGAACCTGATTCAACTTGCCTGAAGCTGATATCAGGCTACTCCTAGGCTTAAGAATATACAAGACAATATTTTTTAACCTAATGGAAGTTGAACTTCTGCCCCTTACTAAAAAAGACGACTGACTAAAACACTCATTGCATGCAAAGATTCTGGATAATAGATACATTTCTGGTTTCCAAGAGTTTACAATGAAAAGCAGAAAGTATAAAAGATAATAATATCCATTTAGGATTACTCTTCACAATGTCCTGTTTTTCTCTCTATCCCAGAATTTCCTACTTTATGTCAGAATTATTTGCATATATCTTTTTCTTTTGTGACAGATTACAGAGAAGAGAGCCTGGTTATCTATTCAGTTTCTTGTTCTTAAATATCTCGTACAAGTGCTTTGCACGTGGAAATGTTCAGGAAGTTTTCACGGAACCTTACATGAAAAGACAATATTACTCAGGGACTGACGGTATTGGATGAGTGGTTTAGAGCATGAGGTCCTATCATTTTGGGGTTAAATGGCATTTTTTTGGTCCCCTAGTCAAGGTCCTCACTCAAATTGCTGCCACTAGATGATTTGTGCTTTGTTTTGTTCTATAGAGCAAGGCAATATTTCTGGGGCTCAGTACTAGACAGAGGCAGCTTTGTACTAGGATGGGAGAAGGGAAATTGGAAGATTAAGGCTCCAGGAGTTTACATTTTTGCAAAGAATATGCTTCATTATCCAAATAATGTCAAATTAACCTGTTCTTTTACCAAACTCACACTTATGAATCATCAAATTCTAAGTTTAATAAGGAAAAGAACATGGAGAAAAAGATAGCTCCCACAAATCAAAAATATGTGCAATAACAATCATATCTTGATTGTAATCATTGTTTTGACATTCTTTAGCTCAATTACTCCTAGCTAGTTTTATATAGTTGCATTGTGAAAACATTTTCATAATTAAAATTAAATATACTGAAAAGGTCTGATTCTTTCTTCACTCGCAGGAGATATGAGTCTTTGTTCTTCCTGGAACAAACTAAAGTGAACTTCTTTCCTGTCTGCTATTTCTCTGTCTTTCTGAAGTGGAAGCAGCTGAAGCTCCTTTCTCCAAAGTATATAACTAGATATTTGCATTGAATAGTTCTTTCTTTTAACTTTTAATTAATACAGGCATGAGTGGGAAGGTCTGCCTCTTACAGGAATGTATATTTGAGGACAAAAAAATGCTTTTATTACAAAAGGTAAGACTCAGAGAAGGAACCGAAAATGCCCAGGTGATATTCAAAATCTATATGCTCTTTATCTTAGATTATGCCATTCTGTGGTATATGAAATAATGATGGCTTATGTTTAATAATCCTTTCTATGATTTCATTAGATAAATAAGAGTATATGCCTTTCGTAAGAAGAGGACAGCTGGAATCAGACAGACCCAAATGAGAATTCCTGCATCATCATTTGCTAGAGCTGTTAGTGTAGACCAGCCACTTACTCTGTTTCAGCTCCATCTTACTTGTCTGTTCCCCGTGGGACTGCTGTGAAGACTAAATGTTCTAATGACTAGGAAGCAAAAGCATAGTGGTGGTGGTGGCAGTGGTTAAAAATTAGCAGGAGTGGCCAGGTGCGGTAGGTCACGCCTGTAATCCCGGCAATTTGGGAGGCTGAGGCGGGTGGATCACCTGAGGTCAGGAGTTTGAGACCAGCCTGGCCAACATGGTGAAACCCTGTCTCTACTAAAGATACAAAACTAGCCAGACATGGTGGCACATGCCTGTAATCCCAGCGACTTGGGAGGCTGAGGCAAGAGAATCACTTGAACTTGGGAGGTGGAGGTTTCAGTGAGCTGAGATGGCGCCACTGCACTCCAGCCTGGACAACGGAGGGGGATTCCATCTCAACAACAACAATAACAACAACAACAACAAACAAAAAAAGAAAAATTAGCAGGACTGGTCTCTATTTCCTTCCTAGGAAACATGATGTGAGGACAATTCTGTTGTTTTCCAGGGTTGATTGGGTAACATGGCTGGCTAGGTCCCCTTCTTCCTCCACACTCCAGGTGTGCCCCTCCAAGGATGCATATGTGGTTGAACAGGGTATCCTCTCAGGATGGAGAAAAACTGTTCCTCAGTTTAAGGCACATTTCCAGGGAACATGGGAATGAAAAATGGTATAAAAGAAGCTGAGACGGGCGGATCACGAGGTCAGGAGATCGAGACTATCCTGGCTGACTCGGTGAAACCCCATCTCTACTAAAAAAAAATTACGAAAAACTAGCTGGGCGAGGTGGTGGGCGCCTGTAGTCCCAGCTACTCGGGAGGCTGAGGCAGGAGAATGGCGTAAACCCGGGAGGTGGAGCTTGCAGTGAGCCGAGATCCGGCCACTGCACTCCAGCCTGGGCGACAGAGCGAGACTCCGTCTCAAAAAAAAAAAAAAAAAAAAAAGAACCGGCCAATAATGCTGTCAAATTGTGAGAATAAAACTAATGCTGATTTTCATGTAGCTGATTTTTTTTTTTTTTGTAAAAGGAATTAAATTTAAACAAAACCAGCTTTGATCAAAGAAGCTGACCTTTTTTTTTTTTTTTACGAGAAATAAGGATGTTACTAAGAATTTAACAGTTTATTGCTAGAATAATAATAAACAGTTTATTGCTAGAATTCCTCCACCATGAGTGGAGGAATTTTTGCCTCTTGTTCTTTGTTAAATCCCAGCTCCCAAGACAGTGCCTGTCATATAAGAGGCACTGAATAAATAATTATTGAATGAATAAATGCACTGTTGCTAAAAGAAAAACAGGTGGACATGGACTGAATTTTCAGCATGATAAATGTGGCCATGCAAAATAAATTAGATAGAAGCAACATGATTAACCCAGGAAACCTAAATTCCCCTTCTCTGAAAATCTCTAAGATTTCTCTATTACTCTGTAAGAGTAGTCTTCGTGCTTCTGTTTCCAAGATTGTGTCAGTCTAACCTTTGAAGAGAAGAGGATGGCCCAAATACATTCTGAGGTTTGAAGGTTCTAGAAGTCTCATGGAAAGCTTCACATTTGTTTGTAAGAGTTTTCCTCATCTTAGGACTGGGCAAGTTTTTCAAGGCTACAGGGATATTTATCCATGGTTAATCTTCTACCCCAATCATGCTTTAAGACAAATTTTCTTTCTACAGATCCATATTGCTTCTTACGCTATTTCATTGGAAGCCATCTGTTATCTGTGTGTGCCGATGATAATGACCAGAGTGATATTTATTCATGGATCACCTTTCCTTCACAGAAAGCAGGAATCAGTTCCACTATCTGGGCCATAAGTAAATATTAATAGCTGAATAACATTGTTGCTTTCTGTCTGCAGGCAACAGAGAAAGGAGTCTTGCTCATTGTTTCACAGATAATAGTGATTTTCTGTGTCCCACACCATCTTCAGTCCAGGATATCATAATATATGCCTTATGGTTCTATTTTCCTTTCGAAAATAGTGCAGTAGATCAAAGTATTTATTTTCTTTCTAAGAATAGCTCTTCATTCATTCAAACTCCTTCTCTGAAACATGTATTTCTACTAAAAGATTTCCTGGAAATTTTGTGTAGAAAACAGTGCTCACTTTATAATTGGTTTGAAATCAAGTAGTATTTTAAGAAATAATTTTCTTATTATCATGCTGGGGTACTGATAATTTTTTAAGGAAAAGGTAACTAATTTGATAATTAAGTACTCTATATTTCTATACCAAACGTCTAAAAATGAACAGGTTTCATGCTATATTTAGAATTAGGGTTTTTTTTGTTTTTTTTTTTTTTGACTCTTACCAGAAATAAACTGCAGTCCAAAAGCCTCTATCATAGCCATAATACATCCCAGGAAGGCACAGTTGGAAGACAAGTTTGAAACAATGAAACTCACAGATTAGAAAGACACTCAATACAGATTTAAATTTCACACATCATCAAAAATGCCCTATGATGATGTTGAAGAAACCGAAAAACTCAGTTTGCTAAGATCAATTTTGTTACATTACCTACGTAAATAAAAGACAATGCACATGGTGAAATTAAGGTGACTAAAATAGCAAGAGACATCCAATACTCTCTGGTTCACTTTGAAGGTATTATTTATGAAGGTACTTTAGTATCATATATAATGCAAATGACAATATTTCTAGAAATATATTTGTGTTCTATGGATTCATGGATGATAATGCCTGGAGCATTCCAACAGAGGTAGTTGCATGAATTAATGGAGCACATCTGGGCATGAGTCCAATAAAAATGTTAGCTGAATGCTTCCTTGGGGGGAAAAGGATACTGAGAAGTAGATAGCTACAAGCAACTGATGCTGGTTAAACAGAACATCCTCCTTACTCTTTTTCCACTCACTTCAGAACTAGGTCAGCTATATGCCTTTGAGAGAGGAGGAAGGCTTCAAGGAGTAAGTTTACTTTAATGCAGTCACTTTTCAAGTAATTTACTTCTTTTTGGATAGATCGACATTGCATATGAATACCCAGGCTTACTAGCAAGTCCTTAATAATGAAGTCTCCACATTTAATGCTGATATCTCAGATTTATGCTGCACACTTCTTAGAAGATCAAAGTACAGTACTTAATTCTCAATTTCTATGGAACTATATATGTGAATACATTTATTTTGTGTTGAGAACAGTGGAAAGAAATAGAATGACATTAACCAGGCCTTATGGGAAGAGTTCTCTTCTTTCCAGCTCACACTTTTCCATGAGGACATAAGGAAATAAAAACCCTGGGCTCATAAGAACCTCTATGCCCCACTTGCCAGTCAGGAATAGAAGGCCGTGGGAGGGATTTTAATTGATTTGTAATGGGAATAGCAGAAAGGACAATGTGGTGTGTGATAGTTCACCCAGGTGGGCTGGCGCTTGATCTTTATTCTCCAACTACAGTCAGGTAGTGATTATATCATTGCAAAAATGAAAGAAAAAAAGACCTCTCCTCCATCTATCACAATTATTTTCTGAGGCTCCACTGGAATACTGTGTGTAGAAATGTTTTGATGATTGTAAAGAAAGATGCAATTGTGAAGTGCGGATGTTATTATCCTCTCTAATGGAAAGCTCCCTGAGGGTTTATACCTTTCATAAACCTCTTTCAGCTGCCTACTTTATTTCCCAAACACTCCTCCTTTGGCTCTTCCTTCCTTTCGTTCTAATTACATCCATGAGGAAGCCTCCATTAGGAATTAATGAGCATTAGTACCTTAATTTACCATCTGCTCCCCTATTCCCCCCTTAACAAATGAAGGTGTGTCTCAGCTTCAAGACCTTATGTTGGTTGTAGCCAGGCAGATGGGAGCGATTCAGATGAGAAAGACTCTTTTTCGAGGGTACCAAGGTCATATATGGATTCAGCGCTGCTTTTGGAAGCCAGATGGTAACTAGAAGGTGAGAGGCTCTCGGTTTAGAGCCCCTGCTATAGAACATACTGGACCCACTGGCATTTGTTTATTCAAGCAGGCATTTATTAATTCAACTGCATTCCTTGTGTGTCTGGTATGTGACAACCCATACGCCAGACGGTAGAGATATAACGTTGAATAAAACAGAGCTCTTTTCTCGAATTGCTCACAGCCTGGTGGAAGAGACAAGTACATGTACTCAGGTAATTGTAATGCAATGTTTGATATGCTGTATAATAGTGATATTGCACTGAGTCTAGCTTTGGATGTGTGGAACTGAGCTACTCTCAAAATTTGGGCCTTTCAGAGAAAGTACTGTTCTCTAAGCTTCCTCCATGTCTATTAGCAAAGGGGAGCTGGTTTGTGGACCACTAGCCAACTGATAACCCCAATTCCGTATCTCTCTTGTTTTTTCTGCCTATATATGCTATGTTTAGTATAGATTTCACCTCAGATGGAACTGCAGCATTAGAAGTATTTATATGTACAGAGAGAGTAAAATAATCTCCTTATAGCTATTCCTAATAACTATGTGTCCTTTATTGTTTAGTGAAGAGGGTGGTGAATTAGAATCCTAATAGAAAGCAGATGGCACTCAAAACTATTTACAAAGGTGTGAGCATAACCTCCACACAAGGGATTGTATAGGAATCTGGGGATAGTAGCAGCTGAGCTGACACAACTTCTGAGTCTGAAGGGAGACAGAGAACAATCAATTTCTGAAACCTTGAAGAAGAATGTCTTATAAAATTGACCTCCTTGAGAGGTACAGTGGCTTTCTAGCGGAGGGACATGGCAGGCCCACATTCAGGCTGTCTCACAGAGAGAGAACCAGGAAACAAATGCCATGACCCCACTCTCCTCTTTTCTCCTTCAAATCTCCTCTTTGGTGCTCTCTATTGTCCAGACCACAGTAGACTGCATCCATGCAGGTCACCAGAGGGATGGAGAGTGAACCCAGAGAGAGAAACAGGATAACCATCAATGAAAAATCACAAAAACTCACCAATCAAGCAAGTAATTATGCTGAACCCCCTTGGGCACTCTCTAATTGGATGTCCTGGGTCCTCCCAATTCTTAGTCCTTTAATACCTGTTTTTCTCCTTCTCTTATTCAGACCTTGTGTTTAGTTTCATTTAGTTTCTCAATTCATACAAAACCACATCCAGGCCATCACCAATAATTCTATACGACAAATCCTCCTTCTAACAATCCCACAATATCACCCCTTACCCCAAAATCTTTCTTCAGTTGAATCTCTCCCACTGCAGGTTCTCACACTGCCCCAATCCTGCTTGAAGCAGCCCTGAGAAACATCGCCCATTATCTCTCCATATCACCCCCAAATTTTTCACCACTACAACACTTCACCACTATTTTGTTTTGCTTTCCTTATTAACATAAGAAGAGAGGGATGTCAGGCCTCTGAGCCCAAGCTAAGCCATCGTATCCCCTGTGACTTGCACGTATACATCCAGATGGCCTGAAGCAACTGAAGATCCACAAAAGAAGTGAAAATAGCCTTAAATGACGACATTCCACCATTGTGATTGGTTTCTGCCCCACCCTAACTGATCAATATACTTTGTAATCTCCCCACTCTTGACTCTCCAGCTGTAACATGAAGGTGTGGGGGTACATATTTGTCTGCTCCAAATATGTTTTATATATATGCATATATAAAGTGCATACCTATTTAATGTATACATAAATATATATGCATGCGTGTATGTTTTTTTGAAAGTAATAGCACACAAGTTTTGTATAACTACTTTCTTACTTGAGATGCTTGCAGAGACATTTGAACCAAACATTGTAGTGTATCAAAAGCCTAGCTATATTTTCCTTTAAAAGAAAAAACTTTTTTTGAGATGGTGTTTCACTCTTGTTGCCCAGGCTGGAGTGTAATGGCACAATCTCGGCTCACTGCAACCTCTGCCTCCTGGGTTCAAGCGATTCTCCTGCCTCAGCCTCCTGAGTAGCTGGGATTACAGGCACTTGCAACCACGCTTGGCTAATTTATTATGGTAAGTTTCAAACACATACCAAAGTGAGAGAATGGTATAATAACCCCCTAAATGTCCTTTATCTTGATTCAGCACTTGTCAATTCGTGATCAATTGTGTTTCCTTCATACCTCCATTCAATCTCTCCACTCTTATTACTTTGAAATACATCCCAAACACCATAGCCTCTTACATTTGGCTTTTGTTAGTTGAAAGGCATGTTAAAATAATTTTGTAATGAACCACCTCTCTCAATCACAAATTAAGGATAGACGTACAAGAGCTAAATCATTGGCAGTATTTATTTTTTTAAAAAATCAGTCAGCCCTATTTGGCTATATTTAAAAATGACAAATAAATGATTGCAGGGCTGGGCATGGTGGCTCATGCCTGTAATCCCAGCACTTTGGGAGGCCAAGGTGGGCAGATCACAAGGTCAGGAGATCGAGACCACACTGGCTAACACCGTGAAACCCCGTCCCTACTAAAAATACAAAAAAATTAGCCGGGCATGGTGGCGGGTGCCTGTAGTCCCAGCTACTCTGGAGGCTGAGGCAGGAGAATGGCGTGAACCCGGGAGGTGGAGCTTACAGTGAGCTGAGATCATGCCACTGCACTCCAGCCTGGGTGACAGAGCGAGACTCTGTCTCAAAAAAAAAAAAAAAAAAAAAAATGAAAGGATTGCAAAATACAATCAACTGACACTATGTAACTATTTATTTTGTTATAGTTTAAAAATACTGACTTGTATTTTTATTTACCTCTGTTTTTCTCTTCTTTCCTTTTTTAGTTAAATAAAAGAAAACTAAAGAAACTTTCATTTGGGAATTTAATTACCTGACCCTTCCCAAGAAAACATACCGGGAAGCTCTTATGGGGCACTAGTTAATGCAAAGAACATGGTTTCCCTCTGATGTGTAATGTCACGCCTTCTATATAGCATATTTCAGTACAGGAGTGGGTCTGTTTTGGGTGTCCCTTTTTATTCTGTTTGTTTACTATTTTTTAAATCAGTTTGCTAATATTGCACTGTCTGAATTAGTATAACATTATAACAGTTTTTGATATTTGGTGCTTGAAGTTTTCAAAAGTATCCTGGCCTTTCTTGGCTTGCTCTTCCATATCCATTTTAGATTCAGTTTGTCAAATTCAGTAGGGAGGAAAACAAAACCTCCAAAATCCTGTTGGTGTACAGCAGTTGCTTTCTAAAAGGAGCTGAAATGCAAGACATATTTCTTGAGAACTTTGAAAGTTTTCTGGAAGTTTCTAACCTGAAGACTGCATGAGACTGAAGCTTGAGACAAACAGGAATGAAATATTATTTT
This sequence comes from Chlorocebus sabaeus, assembly GCF_047675955.1. Lineage (NCBI taxonomy): Eukaryota > Metazoa > Chordata > Mammalia > Primates > Cercopithecidae > Chlorocebus > Chlorocebus sabaeus. The sequence goes on from NC_132915.1 coordinate 14,813,187, forward strand.
CTTTTTATTGCTACATTCATTTTTTTCTTTAAAGACAAAGTCTTGTCTGTCACCCAGGCTGGAGTGCAATGGCATAATCTTGGCTCACTGCAACATCCGCCTCTTGGGTTCAAGTGATTCTCCTGCCTCAGCGTCCCGAGTAACTGGGACTACATACATGCACCACCCTGCCGGACTAATGTTTGTATTTATAGTAGAGACAGGGTTTCACCATGTTGGCCAGGCTGGTCTCAAAAACCTGACCTCTGGTGATCCACCCGCCTTGGCCTCCCAAAGTCCTAGGATTACAGGCGTGAGCCATCTTGCCCAGCTTTACATACATTTTTAAGCAACACTTAGCCTGATGAAAAAATAATATATCTTTCTAACGTGTATGTTGAGCGTAGAACTTACAGCTGTTTAGTGTAGCTTTCTACTCACTTTAACATCTTTCTGTGTTACAAGGGCTGCCACAGTGACGAAAAAGACAAGGTTGAGAAGAAACATAAAATGATTGACAGAACATTTCAGCCAGTTATCTAGAAAAATGTTCACCATGGACTCCAGGGCAATGCACTGATGAGTCAGATTCATTGGTTGATGATTCAAATATATCATTGGTGAGGATCATGGCTGCAACATAACTGAATCACCATTAACTTCAAAATAGAGGATCTGAATGCTTAGGGATTGTATAACTTACTGCTGTGTAACAAATTATTGCAGACATAGTGGCATACAACAACCCAGGTTGTTGTTATCGCACAGGTTCCACGGTTCAGGAGTCCAGGAATGGCTTAACCGGGTCCCCTACTCAGGGTCTCATCAGGCTTCAATAAACAAGTCATTAGACAGCATTTTCATCAGGACACTGAGCTAGGGAAGAATCTGCTTCCAAATTTATTCAGGTTGTTGGCAGATTCATTTCTTTGCCTCTGCATGACCAAGGGCCCCAGCTTTCTGCTGGTTGTCAGTCGGAGGCCACCTCAGCTCCTCACCATGTGGCCTCTTCCACATGGCTGCTCCTCATCCAGTCAGCCAGGAGCATCTCTGACCATACAAGGCTCAGTCCTTCTTTTCAGAGCTCTCACTTGACTAAGCCAGGGCCATCCAGGATGATCTCCATTTTGATTTACTCAAAATCAACTGCTTTGGGATTTACACCTGCAAAACCCCTTCACCTTTGCCATGCTTGATTGTTTAGAAAAAGTCATAGGTCCTATCACAGCCAAAGGGAGGGGAGGATTATACAGGCTGTGAACACCAGCGGGGCAAGAATCCCTGGGCCACCCTAGGGTTTCTTTGCCACAGGGCAAAAAGAAAATGGAAGAATAATTATCATTTGCGGTTACAATTCCAGGCACCCGTTTCTTTCCAAAGTAAGGGACATTTCTGGGATGAAACTTGCCCAGGCAGAGGTGTTCAAGGGCAATGTACCTCCAGTCTCATTTGACTTCCTTGTGTTTGTGAGATGTGAAATGCCGCCCTTTAAGGAGCAGCCTCACTGAGCTGTTCAGGAAGGTTGTGTCACAGAGGTTGGGGAGATCGCGATGGGTTTTGTCCTCTTTAGAGGAGCCGATTTGGGGCCTGTGGCTTCTACAGGCAGGCAGCAAAGCTCTTCTTGCCATCAGCAGCCAACGATAGAGTTAAGCTCTGACTTTTGTCCCCAAGCCAGGAGTTTTTGATTAGATGCTTAATTGTGATTGGAAGCTTATGTTTAGGGTATAGGCTTAGTGACCTGAAACACTCAGGAACACATTAGTAGCTACTCTTAAGCCTGCTCTCTGAGACATGAATAAAAGGAATCGCAGGGTGTATTCTTGGCACAAATGCTGAGCAAACAATCACCTTCCTGGCGATGCTACAATTCACTGGTACAGGTGATTTTGTTTGCGGCATTTCTGTCGTACATCTCCCTTCACCTTTCTGGCCGCAACCTGTGAAAAATTTTCATCACCGTGGGGATTAGTGCCTAATGGCAAGAGAAAAAGCAATTAGCATTTCCTAACAGCTAACCAAACACAAAAGCTTCCCCAGGCCTTGGATGGAACACCTTTGACCATTCATTGCTCCTCGGCTGTAAAGCCAAGCACCTTACAATTTGCGCTTAATTACACAGGAAAAGAGAAATTTGTTTCTCCGGGAGAGCCTCTGAGAACCTGTTGGGGAAAGCTTTCAGTTTTAATTACAGATGAAATACTGGCTGAGGCAACGTTGAAAAGGAATTACCTTTCCCTTTTTCTTCTGATTTTGCAAAACAGCTGGCCAAACAGAGAACCACGGCTCTGTTTAGGCAACCTGTGCAGGGTGGCTGCAAGGCCGTGCTGGGGTTCATTTTGCAAATCAGCTGGAAAGATTTCTTTGGGGCTTAAGGAAGCTAATTTAAACATTGCCTGTGTACAGAAACTTTAATCCCTCTTAATATGTCAGCTGTGCCATCAGACAAGCAGACCTCCTGTGCTGGTGTACTTGAGAAGAAAACCAATACCGTCTTCATTATTCAAACCATCAGCCCATAGACAAAGGGAGAAACAAGAAACAAATCATCCTGGTGACACCCAGATCTTTCCTATTTCATCTTGACAGGGTTTTGTTTCAATGCTGCGCTCTCCCTCTCCCCCTTCCTGCAGCTCTTGCCTCCTGTTACTCTTTATGGTAATTGAAGCTGGGCCCCAAAGCCCTCAGAGGCTTGTATCTTCTTCTCACATGAGTGACGCTTCAGTGATAAACTTGAACTTAAAGTTACTGAGGCGGAACTGAGGGTTCATTTGATAGCTAGTGGTTTTCAGCAGCTCCGCGGGGCCTCGGAGACACAGCATGAGGTAGATTGTTAATGTCCTGTGAGGGAAAACAATAACACATTTCATTAATGCGTTCATGTGTGAAGCATCCATTAGTGCACTGGAGGTATTAATGACGTTATGCTTTAAACTGACATGCGGGGCATGACAGGAATTGCAAGGTCGGATGGGAACAGATGACATGATGAACAAATATTTGAATGGCTTCATTTGCCTGTGGGTCAAATGGTGGGTACAAGGAATGGAGGGGGTGGAGCTGGGAAGGAATACTTTTGTTTTAACATAGACCAGTGGCAGCAAAACGAAGCAGAATAAAACATACATGTATGCACATGTGCCTCCCTCCCTGCACAGAAGCAGAAGGGTGGGGGAAACGTGAATGAGAACTAGCAGGACTGGCTGAAAGCTGCAGGTCACGTGACGATTTGACTGTGGGAAGGGGCCACACAGACTCTTGGCTGTGGGGAGCCTTTCCTCAGGCAAAACCTTCCTCCAGAGAATCTCATCATCAAACCAGGATAGAGACTGGGGGGTGCACTCTCTGCCCAGCCGGAAAATGAGGGATGTGAAATTTGCAAACATAAATGTTGGCCAGTAGGATCACTGGATCCTTCATCTAGCCCCTGGCAGCCTAAGACAGTTACCCTACGTTACTGGGAGAAAAGCATGAAGACTCAGACTTGACATTGACCTCTAGTAGCAGGCGGTTTGTTGCAAATTTAACAACTATGCAGAACGTGGTCAGTGTCGGAATGGGGGTTAGCGTGAAGTGTCTTGGGAAACAGAGGAAAGTGACTAATATGTAGGATAGCATCAATCTGGGTTTGCCACAAAGTTTTGCTGTAGGCCTGTTTTCCCAGCATAACGACTGGGATTTTTAAAGGTATCCTAATTTGAGTTAAAACAAATCCCTGGTATTAGGAGTCAGGACAGAACATTCTAGGATAATGTTCTGTTTCTGGTTCTAGGTGCTGGTTCCACAGGACTAGTTCACAGTGCACTTATAATTTGCACCCTTCTTTGTATGTATGTATGCATTTTTTAAAAAAAATCGTGGAATGTAGCTTGCTGAATTGAATATATATAAGCTGAACTGGGCAGTTACTCTTTAGCTTTTGCTTTGATCATGAGATGTAGAAAAAGTATTTGATGTTCTTCCTGGGTTGCAGCTGCTCAGTGCTCGCAGTGGATTCTGAGTGGGGAGGTTTTTACAGTTGCAGATTGGGTGGTTAATGTCAGCAACACACATCTCAGGGCAACAAGTGTAATTCAACATGAAAGATCTAAGCATTTGGTGTCTTCTCTGAGGAGGACACCCTTTGCTTTTCTTACTCAGACTCCAATGGTCTTTCTCAGTCAGAGAAGACAACTCCCTTAATGCTGTTGTAAGGCAGAATGAGGGCTGAGCCAGCATCTAAATTAGTAAGAGAGTGGACTTTGCATGCTGTGAGAATCAAACGCCACCTTGGGCAATCTTAAATGACAATCTCCCCAACAAGAAGGTTATTGCAGGATTGAACCTCACGACTTCCGTATCTTTTCCTTTCCTAAGGTGGATTTTAGATCTGGTTTATACTGTTCTAAGTGACCACAGATTGGGGGAAATGTGCATGAAACTATAAGAAATTAAGATTGAGCCCCTCAAGATGTATCTAATCAATTCCTGTGACATTTGTCCCAAGACTAAATAGAAACATCTATGAAGCTTTAAGATGTTTTCCCTCCTCAATTAGAAGCTGAATATGATGAATCTTTCCCGATAATATTTTAATATTGCTATTTATTCATTGCAACTACTGACCTTAGTTAATGTTGAAAAAGACAGCGTTACAATAAATCAGAATAGCAGGAACACGCCAGGGATGGTGCACGTGGCAATTTTTTATGCCAAACATTTTTGGAACCAGGACTACCTAGAAGTTGATTCTGTGTTCACCATCCTCTCTCCTCATTCCACAGACCCTTGAACTTCTGTCTGACTGTCTCTACACATCCAAGATACCATCCTATCCAAAAGTCTGCCTGGACCCCTACAGTATAGCTGGGCAGACCTCTGATATGTCGTTACCCATGAACCCAGTTTTCCTCTCTTATAGTCCTCGTTGCAAGTCTGTCTGTTTTACCAGACTATGGGTTACATGGGACGTCCGTGGCAGACTTTGATATAGGTATTCAATAAATGGATGCCAAAAGGCAATACAAGAATAGAAATATATAATTTACACATATATTTCCTTTCATAAGGAAGTTGACAGTTTGAAATGTTTCTGAAACATTCAGTTATCTTGGTACACATGTCTCAAGTTTCAAACTCATGGTTCATGTCCTAGTTAAGGAAATATGCAGATGAACGTCTAAACTCTGGTAGTTCAAACCATATGGAATTGCTGATAATTAATGATCTTTCAACCTATTATTTTGCTCTGTACATTAACAGATACCATTTTAATTGCAAAAAAATGTGCTTTCCTTCATAGAGATTTTAGTAACTTTTTGCCAAATGGGCACAAGCATCTGGACGCTTTTCTTTGTAAGCCAAGCTCAGAAGTTGTTGAGCATTTGCCATCTCTAATTGATGATACACGACTGTCTGACATTGACAGCGAGAGTTGATGCCGGCTGGTGCTGGTGCAAGAGAGGTGAACGACATCAAGGAGGGAATCCTGGATTTAGCTTGTTCCCTAGTGCCTTCGTGAAGCTCAGCATCGTGACCTTTCTGCCTGGGAGATGACTTGTGGCAGATGGCAATGAGCTAAAGGGCAGGGTTGGCATTAATTAAGTCCAAAAAATTAATCCTGAATAATTTGAGGAGAGAACATTATAGGACTCCTTTTCGTGGTAAATGAGACTTTTTGTTTTTTATGAAGATCTTTGCTTTTGCAGAATTTCTGTCATTCATAGTTTAGGCACAGCAGAGAAATTTTCACATGTTGAAGAACGAAACCTTTGTGTTGTAGGTAGAAGGAAGGGGTTAATATGCCTTTAAAAGAGGGTAATAAAGAGCAATTACAAGTACCCCAAATGTGAAGAAGAGATGGTTCAAGGCATAGAGAAGGGTGAGCCCAGGAAGTAACGTCTGCTACACTAGTCTGAGTACAGCAGTCTGACTGCAACTGATAACTTGTGAGATGACATCTTTTGAATGAACTGACCCCTGAGCAGAATGATAGGAAAGAGTGTGTCCACAGCTATACTTTCCATCACAGGAAGAGCAAAGACATGCACAAAGATAGCCATTCCCACTCATAGGCAGACATCACTAGTCAATGGCACCTCCCTGCTGAGTCTGAGCTCAGACATGACCTCAGAGTCCTTCTCAATACAGAGCTTTAGACAGCCTCTGTGAAGAAATCTATTTACTATTCCCGCACGCATCCTGAGCAGGCAAACTCTCAGAAAAATTGTGGCAAACTCACAAACAGACTGGCTCAACTTGCTGAAGAGCTTATCAAATTCAAATACTTTTCCCATAACCTTTTTCCCATAACGATCCCCTCATCAGTTCTATAACAATGGCATCCTGTGTACTCTTAGTATTTGCAATTTATTTTCATCTGCTTTTCATGGAAACTTAAGAATTTAAAATAGAAGAGTATTGAAAGAAACTTCATTTGGATTTTCTTCTAAAGATACTCTTAAAACTTTTATCCTCAGTGTTTTCAGGCCGGATGTATTTCTCAACAGTCACTTATTTTTGTTTGCATTCTAAATATTTGGAGGTATAATTAAATTCTATTCAAATTTTATTGCCTGTTTCATTATGAGCAAGAAAGATGTTGCCTTGATAAATATTTAAAAAGTGGCTGTCAAGAGTGAACATTTAAAACACACTGAAATTCAAATACACTGAATTTATATTTATAATTGCTCTGTGTGCATTATTTTTTCTGTTCAGACTAGGTCTATGCTGGAGTAAAAAGTGATATTTCCTTCTCATTTAATTGTTAAATTCTTCCCTTCGAACCTCCAATATTCAAAAATCAACATTCATTACTAATTCTAGGTTCCCCCTGCTGCTTTTATGGAAACCAGCAGAACATTAAATACTATAAAGCAGGTTCATATTATAATGAAGCATTTTCTCTTCTTCTCATCAATGTATCATGCAGATGGCATCAAATGCATCCACCGCAAGTAGCCAAGGCCTCCCCAGCTTATTTATTGGTCATGCCTTGAACTCAGGTGGCTCAGCACAAAACATAAACTGTAACTGTAAATTGAGAAATGGCTGGCTATTTGGCCATAGGATCTTGGTTGACTAATGCCAATTTACTTTTATTTTCTGTTTACTCGTGGTTCGAAACCTCAGAAAAGATGGTGCAGGTAGAGAGTAAAGTAAGAAAAGGACTCTCCTGCCACTCTCTGCCTCCTCTTTCCAAAGTGTTCTTTTAGTACTGAAACATGGCATGTATTTTTCTTTTTCTGTTGTATGAAGCAGATATCTCTCAGAAGCCTATGAATGTCTTGTTCAAATAATCTCCTGTGTTTGTTCAAGCAGGATTTTCAGCAGTTGAGGCAAAAATTGGACTCATCTGGGGGCTTTTTGCTGTCTTATTTAGGCTCTCACTGGAAATAAACTAGAACCACAAGTACACTCTCATTTTTCCAGTTGTGGTTCTTTCACAGCAACTCTTTGTATACAAAGGTCATATAATGTAATGTATGTTTCTGGTCGGCCAGAATTTTTATTTACCTTACTGGTCTGCTTTAATGTTGGCTGAGGCAATTTGTAACAATGGGAAAATGTAGAAAAATGTAAGTGCAAGGAACCTACTGTTTCCTATCTCACATACCTCCAGGTACTTCATTTAAAGAGACCGTGTTTCTAAGTCCTTCTTAAAAGTAGATTTATTGTGGTCTAAAGCAGCAATGCCTGATATATACTGTGAGAAAAATATGTAGTTTAAAATTTTATATTAACCATGTTAAGAAATAAACATGTCAAGTTAATAGGTACTTAAGTAAAAAGAAGCACATCAAATTAATTTAAGTCATACATTTGATTTAACCCAATATATCCAACATGTAATCAGTACAACATGCAATCAACATTAAAAAAACCAACATGTAGCCTATATAAAACTTTTTAATGAGACAATATCTTTCTTTCATACTGTTTTCAATGTCTGGTGTGTGTTTTACACATACAGCACATCTCAATTTGGGCAGGTCATATTTCAAATGCTCATTGGCCATATGTTTCTAGTGGCTACCATATTGGACAGCACAGGTCTAAGGCATTGAAGCACATAATTTAAAATTTTCTATTAGTTATGTTTAAAAAGAAGCATATAAAATTAATAAGTCCCTAAGTAAAAAGGAACACATCAAATTAATTTAAATTATATATTTGACTTAACTCAATATATCCAACATGTTATCAATTCAAAATGTAATCAACATAAAAAATCAACATGGAGCCTATATAAAAATTTTTAATGAGACATTTTTATCTCATATCTTTCTTTCATTGAAGCAGGTGTATTCATCTTGGAATTATCAATAGCAAAAGTGGCCTAGGAGAGCATGGAGTGAAGAAATCCAGATATAATTTAGAGTTTAACCCTTTTTAGGGGTATTTCCCAAGAGTAGGAAGGACAAATTTGAGTTTTATCCTCATATTTTAATTATTGGTCTACTTCAAATCACTTGTATCATATAGTGCTATGTACTTTTTCAAAACGTTTCTCATTTGCTACTGTTGACAATATTATGAGATTGGGGGGGCAGGTGACTATATTCTCTTCACTCTTTTGAGATGAAGAAACTGAGGCACAGTTAAGTGATGGCTCTGTCACTTGTATGACAATGACAGTAATCACGGTATGGCACTAGAACCCATGACTTCTGAATTTATTCTCTCTGATAAATGTGCTAAAGTCATTGAACTTCCCTAAAGCAAATAATAGAGAATAACCGGGAAAGTTCATTATTTGGATGATACATGCCTAAATAAAAGGAAACTGTCTGATATGGTTTGGCTGTGTCCCCACTCAAATCTCATCTTGAATTGTAGCTCCCATAATTCCTACTTGTCTTGGGAGGGACCCAGTGGGAGGTAATGGAATCATGGGGGCAGGTTTTTCCTGTGCTGTTCTCATGATAGCGAATAAGTCTCACAAGAACTGATGGTTTTATAAAGGGCAGTTCCCCTACACATGCTCTCTTGCCTGCCACCATGTAAGATGTCCCTTTGCTCTTCCTTTGTCTTCCACCATGAATGTGAGGCCTCCCCAGCCATGTAGAACTGTGAGTAAATTAAACTTCTTTTCTTTATAAATTACCCAATCTTGGGTATGTCTTCATTAGCAGCATGAGAATGGACTAATATGGTAAATTGATACTGGTAGAGTGGGGTGTAAAGACACCTGAAAATGTCATGCTCCACATTTTCCACCAGTCTTGGGTATGTCTATTAGTGACATAAGAATAGACTAATATAGTAAATTGATACTGGTAGAGGGGGGTGCTCCTGTAAAGACACCTGGAAACTTTTGAACCAGGTAACAGGCAGAGGCTGCAACAGCTTGGAGGGCTCAGAAGAAGACAGGAAAATATGGGAAAGATTGGAACTTTCTGGAGACTTGTTGAATGGTTTTGACCAAAATGCTGATAGTGATATGGACAATAAAGTCCAGGCTGAGATGGTCTCGAATGGAGATGAGAAACTTATTGGGAACTGGAGCAAAGGTGACTCTTGCTATGATTTAGCAAAGAGACTGGTGGCATTTTGCCCCTGCCCTAGATATTTGTGGAACTTTGAACTTGAGAGAGATGACATAGGGCATCTGGTAGAAGAAATTTCTAAGCAGCAAAGCATTCAAGAGGTTACTTGGCTGCTGTTAAAAACATTCAGCTTTATGTATTCACGAAGATATGGTTTAGAATGAGAACTTATGTTTAAAAGGGAAGCAGAGAATCAAAGTTCAGAAAATTTGCAGCCTGATGAAGCAGTGGAAAAGAAAAACACTTTTCTGAGGAGAAATTCAAGCTGGCTGCAGAAAGTTGCATAAGTAATGAGGAGCCAAATGTTAATCACCAAGAAAATGGGTAAAATGTCTCTGGGGCATGTCAGGGGTCTTCAGAGCAGCCCCACCCATCACAGGCCCAGAGGGCTAGGAGGAAAAAATGGTTACATGGGCCAGGTGCAGGGCCTACTTGCTGTGTGCAGCCTAGCGACTTGGTGCCCTGTGTCCTAGCTGCTCTAGCCATGACCAAAAGAGATCAAGGTACAGCTCAGGCCTTTGCTTCACAGGGTACAAGCCCCAAGCCTTAGCAGCTTCCACATGTTGAGCCTATGGGTGCACAGAAGGCAAGAACTGAGGTTTAGGAACCTCTGGCTAGATTTCAGAGGATGTATGGAAGTGTCTGGATGTCCAGGCAGAGATGTGCTGTAGGGGTAAAGCTCTCATGGAGAACCTCTACTAGTGCAGTGTGGAAGAGAAATGTGGGTGGAAGTGTCCCCACAGAGTCCCCACTGGGGTACTGCCTAGTGGAGCTGTGAGAGGAGGGCCACTGTCCTCCAGACCCCAGAATGGTAGATGTGCTGACAGCTTGCACCGTGTGCCTGGAAAAAGTGCAGATACTCAATGCCAGCCTGTGAAAGCAGCCAGGATGGGGGCTGTACCCTGCAAATCCATAGGGGTGGAGCTGCCCAAGACCATGCAAACCTACCTCTTGCATCAACGTGCCGTGGATGTGAGGCATTTGGTCAAAGGAGATCATTTTGGAATTTTAAGGTTTAATGACTGCCTTACTGGATTTTGGAATTGCATGGGGCCTGTAGCCCTTTATTTTGGCCAATTTCTCCCATTTGGAATGTATGTATTTATCCAATGCCTGTGCCTTCATTGTATCTAGGAAGTAACTAACTTGCTTTTGATTTTACCAGCTCATAGGTGGAAGGGATTTGCCTAGTCTCAGATAAGACTTTGGACTTGGACTTCTGGGTTAGTTCTGGAATGAGTTAAGACTTTGGGGGACTGTTAGGAAGGCATGATCGTGTTCTGAAATGTGAGGACATGAGATTTTGGGGGGACTAGGGGCAGAATGATATAGTTTGGTTGTGTCCTCACCCAAATCTCATCTTGAATTGTAGCTCCCATAATTCCTACTTGTTGTGCATGGGTCCCACCCAGTGGGAGGTAATTGAATCACGGGGTCAGGTTTTTTCCTGTGCTGTTCTCATGATAGTGAACAAGTCTCCTAAGATCTGATAGTTTTAGAAAGGGCAGTTCCCCTACACATGCTCTTTTACCTGCTGCCATGTAAGACGTAACTTTGCTTCTCACTCACTTTCCACCATGATTGTGAGACCTCCCCAGCCATGTGGAACTGTGAGTCAATTAAACCTCTTTCCTTTATAAATTATCCAGTCTTGGGTATGTCTTTATTAGCTGTATGAGAACAGACTAATATACTGTCTTTTATTAATCAGGAGTCCTTGGTTCAATTATTCCCATGAGGATAATTTGTAGCAGTGACGCAGTGTCAGACACTCTTCCAAGAACATGTTGACTCATTTCAACCACAAGACAAATCTGAGCAGACAGCATCATTATTAGTTCCATCTTATGGGTGGGGAAACTGAGGCACAGAGACGTTAGCCAATTTACCTCAAGTTATACAATCAGGATGTGACAGCTTGAATTAGAACCCAGGCTGAACTGACTCCAGAGCTGTGTCCGTATTAACCACTGTGCTGTTCTGCCTCTGTTGTGTCTAGGATTGAGGGATTCAAGGTTCCCAAGCTTTCTCAGAAACACAGGGAGAATGTGTCTTTGGAACACAATTATTTGAAACATCTTGTTCAAAGGATGCCTTCCCCAAATGGCCTGCTATCTAATTCCTTCCTCCCTCACAGGACTGGCTACATTATTAACAAAGCATGATTAATAAAATGCAATATAAGCTTAATACATTTCCCTTTGATGCTCCTTCCCCATTAATTTATTATTTTTAACATTTAATTTAATGCATTTCATTGAGTGACAGAAGGGCAGTCCCTGTGAGATATTTATTTTTCTGATGTTTTAAGCAGAGGGACAGAGGATGAGAGGTTCTCAGGGGTGTTGGCATCTGCTTGTTAGTCATCATGCTGAGTGGGACCAGTTTGCAAGTGGGGTGAGGAGGAGGGGCTGAAGTTTATATTTTTAAAATTAGAACATAGCTTGCCATTTATTTTATTTGCTTTTTGATCTTTTTAAAGCAGCATCTTGTTTTAATTTCAAGAGTTATATATTCTAGCCTTAAATGTATAGATATCAGAGAATTATAGAGAAGAAAATAAAATCACCAGGAATTCCACCACTTGGAGATAACTTTGGTTAACATTGTATATTTCCTTCCTTGCCTATCTTTCTATCATCTGTTTATCCATCTATCTATATAACATATTCTTTTTCACTTAATATTTTATGCTTTGATAAATATAAGTATTTTCAATATCTTTGAAAGTTTTTCATAAATGTCACTGGTTTACGGAAGCATCTTAGTTTTGGGAAGTGTAAACGTGAACTGGTTTTAGTTCCATTACTGTTTTCCATTTACTCTCCTTTCCTGCAGGGGTGTTGGCTCTTAGTGACAGCCTGGTAAGTGTCCTCAGTTTTCCCATAGCTTTCCCTTTCTAGAACAGTCCTGTTTTTTGGTATTTTAAGGCTGAGTGACTCCTGCTGGATTTTAATACTTCAACTTTCAAAGCTTGGCTCTTTTCGTCTTCCAGAGCAGGCTAACTCTTGTGAGCCTGGTGCTGGGGAGCTGTAGGTGGTGATATTTTTAAAATAAATCTTCCTCAGCCAATCCATATTCCCTGCTAAACTCCAAGTAGGAATCGGGAAGACTGCCTCATCTTGGACCCATAGGAATATTGCAACCTTGAATAATGTTCCTGCCTAACTACAGAATTTCAGCATGTAGGTGCGAACATGTGTCTCTGAAGGGGCTACACCTTCGCCATTGGATCAAGTCTCCAAGCAGTATTTTTAGAAAACTGTGGATGAGATTGACATATGGGAAAGGGAGACATTAAAAGTTAAAGAGGCAGCTCTTAACAGAAAAAGAACAAAATGAAATTCATTCAACAAAACTTTACTGAGCACTTGCTCTGTGTGAGGAACTGTGTGTGGCTATTTGGGAAGCACCAAGGTTAGGAAGCATGTGCTAATCTAATTTAGCTGAAGGAATTTCTGAACCGTTTTGTAATAGGAAGTCATTTGAGTTGGGGATCATTTGACTAGAATATCTGAAGAAGGATGCTTTACAGAAGGTAATGTGCAATTTCTGTAGGTCTCTGGAGGTTTCTTGTAGCAGAATCCAGAGGAAGTCTTTTAGATGTCACATTAGAGGTAGAAACATCAGAGAAATGTTTAGAAAGGGTAGCTCCAAGACTGCTGAACCCATCCTGGAAGACTCTTGGCAAGGAGGGGGCAGATATTTCACTGAGTCCCTTAATTGCAGTTCTACTTCATTATGGATATTAATGATCCAGTATTTCTAACTGTTAGGAAATGAACTGAGCTGGAATTATGGTCTATAAGCATTATACATTTTTAAATAGATTCAAATGATAATTAGGTTATGCATGCACATTGGGGTCTGAGACAAAATGTGAGCATTCAGTTTTACTGAATTGGCTTATTTTAACTGAAATGAAAGCTGGAATTTGCCAGGCAGCTGATCTCACTCACTCTTCCAGGCTGTCATAGCCTTGCCAGCTGCACTAGGTGTCACTGTGTGAACTTCTACTGAATGAAAGAATAAAAAAGGAAGAGAGAAGAAAGGTAAGAATATTTTAATCTGCTGACACCGTTTTATATTCAGCAATTCTCCCCTCGTTTCTTTTCTTTTTGTATCAGCTATTTTTAAGATTATAGAACACAGCATATATATGCATTATTGAATGACTGTGTTGTCCAAATAAGAATTTTTCTCTCATTTGGGGGATTACTATCCTTTCAGGATAGCTAAAAGAAGCTCTCTTTGCATGTGTTCAGAAGTCTAATAGATGTAAGATTTTATTTTAAAAAAATTAAGCCTTGAATGTCTTGAAAGCCTGAGTCTTATTGTATTCTTTAAACAAAATTTCATCCTAAGGGCATTTCCACTGTTTGGAGAAAAGAAACGGAGGTATTCCATTATACCTGATATTAATGATGCAATGTGTAAAAATATTTGACTTTAAAATTCCAAAAATGATAGCTCTTTTCAAACACTTTATTTCATTTCATTTCCACTGCAAATTTTCTTATTCTCAAATCCATATCATGCTAACATAATTGAAACTTTTATGATCCCCGTGACTGTGGTCTGATATTTATAACATACAACATCATCTCGTACGTCTGTGACTGCTCTCAAATAAGAGAGATCTGTATTCTATAATCCTCCTATTGGAAGATGTGCCTGGGTCAGCGTAAAGACCACACCACATGTGCTTTGTATAAATGCTGTGGAAAATTCAGATGTGGCACTGCTGAAGAAGAAACACAGCTAGAACCCCTAAACACACCATAAATCATTACTGTCCCTTAAAACTATATAATTTTTTTCCTTGCCTAAAAGGCTGGAATCTTTCATTCTGTGTTAAGTAACTCAGTAGCATCTTCCCTTAAAAATATATGACCCATAATCAATTAGGGCCTGGAGAGACTGTTCTTCCATATTTTGTGCAATGCCTACAGCACTTCGTAGTAGCCAATAAATATTTTATAATAATAGCTGCATGCCAGCTATCTAGTATGTGTCATAGATAAACTTTATTTTCAGGCAAATGGTGGAAATACATCTCAGTTTTTGACACCTGTGGCTTTTCATTTGTATAAAACTTGTGATGCCTGAGAATCTGGAGACTTCTGGAATCAAATGATACCTTTTAGAGCTAAAGATAGTATGCATGTGACTTAAACGGATAGAGTTAGCAGATGGCTATCCGGGACAGAAGTCATGCTTGAATCTAGGGGATACTCCTAGTGGCTTTTATATTATTATTATTATTACTGTTAGAGCCAACACTGAAATAGTATTACTGATGCATTGATCTATGCATTTTCCGTATGTTGACTCCTTAATTCTCATAACAAACCGTTGTCTGGAAGTAGAAACTACTATTATCCTTATTTTTCAATGGTGGTACAAAAAGGTTAGTTTACTTTTCTAAGGTCATACAGGCTTATGGTGGCAGAGTGAGGGATTTAAACCCAAGGAGTCTGGCTCCATAGTCCCTGCTTGTTTAGAAACATTGAACTGTAATCCGTTTTATGAACTTCTCACCAGCTTCCTCCCAACAGCTCCCAGAGGTATCTAGGGCTTCAGTTTTTTAAGAATTGAATGGACTGGTTATGGGCTCGATTACTTCTTAGATTTTTTTCTTCTCCAGAATCCTCACTCTTTGATTCACAAGAGTTGTCCTAGAGGGTGTTCAATGAGATAATTTAGATGTGGATTGGAACCTGGACACAGTGGGGTAGGAGGTGTCAAAGAGTCCTTGTAGATATCTGGAAGTATGGTAATGCCATCAAGGGAAATGGAAAAGTCCCAGTCTGGCAAGACTGTGTTTGAATTTGTGCAAGTTTAGTTTTTGGTGGTGGTGAAACATCTCAACAGCTTCACGAGATAACTGGTAACGTGGTTCCAGAGTGGCATTTCTGGAACCACATACATCAGAATCACTTGAGCCAGAAATTTCAAGGGAGACCCAGGAATCTGCATTTTAATATACTTTCCAGTTGATACTCATGGGTCACTATTTGTTTTGTTTTGTTTTTAGAGATAGGATCACAGTAACCTTGCACTCCTGGGGTCAAATGATCCTCCAGTCTCAGCCCCCCAGGTAGCTGGAATTACAGGGACCACCCACCATGCCTGGCTGGGGGTCATTATTTAAAAACTGTTGGGTGAGAACTTTAGAGACAGCAGTCAGAGATGCCAATTCAAGAGCCACAAAATGTTGAGTTGTCAGACGGAAAACAGTAGCGCAAGAGAATTGTGAGATCTCAACTCACACTGGAGAGGTGAGCCAGAGAGGAGTGTGGGAAAAGGGAAGAGCGGCATTCAGAAATGAGGAGGGACGAGGGCTGTGCAAAGAAGACAGGGAGAAGAGCTGCCACTCTTCATGGACATAGGCACAGAAGGAACCATTTCAGTACAGGGGTGAAGGCAAGGGGGAGACATGCTTAGAGAATCAGGAGGTGTGGGTGATGGCAAAACACAGACCCTGAAAATGAGGATTGAAATAAGATGGTGGTATGAAGGAGCATCATTGCAAGAGGTGGTTTTATAAGTTGATGAAAACCTGAACTTGTTTGAAACCCTATAGAGCAATATGAGACAGTTCTAGACGGGGTTGATACCACACTGGGCCACGCAGGGTAGGACAGTGTGAGCAAGGACTTGGGTTTTTGCCCTCTCCTGTGTCATCCTTTCAGTAAAATGATTGTGGTTCAGTGATAAGGTAATTGTTTTCCATTTATCTTTAATACTTTGATGATGATTGACATAAACTAATCTCAAAAAGATATTTTTGATGCATTGTAATCATGTCTGCGTAGGCTGAAAAGGCACCCCCCAAAGGAAAAAAAAAAAAAAGGATATCCACATTCTAACCTCTGAATCCTGTGAATCAAACATTATATGGTAAATAAACGGTCTTTGCAAATATGATTCAGTTAAGGATCTTGAGACTGGCGATTATCCTGCATTATCCAGGTAGGCCCTAAATGCAATCACACAAGTGCATATAAGATAGAGGCAGAGGGAGATTTATTACACACACACATATGTATGCACACACACACACCCACACACCCACCCTCACTGGGAGAGAAGAGAAAAGGGGGCAGAGACGGGAGTGAGGTGACTACCCACAGAAAACCTGCAGCACCTACAAGGTGCAAGGAGAAAGGAATGGATGCTCCCCTAGAGTGTCCGAAGGGAGCCCTGGGAACGACTTGGTTTTAGCCCTGTAAGACCCATTACACTTTTCTGGCCCCAGAACTGTAAGAGAATAAAAGTGTGTGGTTTTAAGACTTGTGGTACTTTGTCACAGCAGCAGTAGCAAACTAATATAGTAAGTCCTCACTTAATATCTAGATGGGTTCCTGGAAACTGTAACTTCAACCAAAACAATGTATACTAAAACCATTTCTCTTTCTCATCAATGTTATATCTAAACAATGCCGAACAAAAGGACTTTGGGGACCTGCCATAGATGTTTTGCTTAAAGTTGCAGCTTCTAATAACCTATGGATGATGGTAAGTGAGGACTTTCTGGGTAATGTCCCAAAGTGTGCCTGGGTTGGGGGTGGTGATATGATGTACAAAAGAAAATTTTATTTTATGTCCCCCCAGCCAAGGCCACCTTTATTACTAGGTGGGTTAACACACCCTTGACAAAGGCACTTTCTACCGCTCCATTCTTCCCTGTCTTCTTGACAGTTGAGAGGGAATTAAAACACTTTGCTTTCCTCACAGTGACTAATGGGGCTTGCTGTGCTATTAGAGCAGTGCTTTACTGTACTTTTTTTAGATAAATTGTGGAACTCATTAATGTAATACTTGAACAAATTTAAACACCTAACTCACACTCCTCTTTTATTCTTTTCTCCCTGGGTGACTAACTGTAGATATGTATAATGAAACCAAATAAACTCCATGAAGTGTGTAGTGCCTACTTAATTCTGTCCCTATTCTCCAAATCAAGTACTTCTCTTTCCTGTCTGACTCAAGTCAGTCATTTAACACATACAGTAATACCCATTTGCCCACATCTAGCTGCCTGGACTTAGTAAAAAATGGAACTTGAGTTCAGTTAGATTGTTGGGGCACTTAGTAATTAATGGGAAAAAAACTTTACACTTTATATTAGTGTAAAGATAAAAAATAGAATTTGGCTCGTCATGGTGGCTCACACATGTAATCCTAGCACTTTGGGAGGCAGAGGCAGGTGGATCACTTGAGGCCAGGAGTTCGAAACCAGCCTGACCAACATGGTGAAACCCCCATCTCTACTAAAAACGCAAAAAAAAAAAAAAAAAAAAAAAAAGAATTTATAATGCTCTCTGATTGCAGTGATGCATCCCTGCCTTCTTGGAGACTTTAAGGAAACAAGGAAACAGTGTACAAAACACACACACACACACACACACACACACACACAAACATACATTGCCAGAAAA
This sequence comes from Chlorocebus sabaeus, assembly GCF_047675955.1. NCBI lineage: Eukaryota > Metazoa > Chordata > Mammalia > Primates > Cercopithecidae > Chlorocebus > Chlorocebus sabaeus. Next base: position 14,831,137 of record NC_132915.1, read on the forward strand.
TGAAAGAGACAGAAAACAAATGGCATTCAAAATTTTGTCTTCTTTCTTACGCTGCCAATAAGGGGTAAACTCATTTTCTTTTGTAGGTAAGGACAATTTGGACTGAATGTCAACTGGATTAAAAAGCTCAAGTTGGCATTTAAAGAGATTGATATCTCTCACTCCCTTTGACCTCTGTTTTTCTTTAATTCATATGAAACTTAGAGGAGAAAAAAAAGTAACTGAGTGAAAATGTCACAGAACAATATTTTAGTTGTTTTATACAAATAGTTTGTAGATGAAATTATCTGCTATTTCTTAGGGATTAAGAGCCCTGTTAAAAAAAATTAACCAAGTGATCTTAACTTGGTTAACCTGAGATATTTTTGAGGTTCCCTTTTGCCTTGATCTTTTGTTTTACAATGCTACTCTGGGAATACCTGGCCTAACGCAAATTGGAATGAAGTCTTGACTCTATTTTATGCATGCCTATTCTTTCAAGTCTACTCATTTGATTTTAATGTTTGGGAAAGCTGGAATTATGAGTTAGGAAGAAGAAGCTGACTGTCTGAGTATTCGTGCATTTAGCCCTGAACCCTTTCAAATGTACTCATCATTATTCAGCAAGCTTAATTCATGCCTCCATCAAGCAAGCAATTGCTAGGTTAAATTTTCCAAAAAATACGGGGGAAAAAAAGAAATCTAAAATGGATGTATGTCTCAGGACTTCCTATGCTTAAAACACCAAGGCTGCTTCTTTTTCTGATTACCTTGGTATACCAAAGTCAAAGTAACTCACCAAGTGAAAAGTGTCTTTAAGTTTTCTCAGTCTAATACCGAAAGTCCTTCCTCTTTTTGAATCTCTTAAGTGGTTTCTCCAGATTTGCCTCACAGACTTCTGACTTTCACTCCCCTCCAGTTCCATTCTGAAGGAGCTATTGACTACTGTGATTGGACTCATCCGGACTTCAGGTAGCTCTTTGATTATGATTTCAGGTTCCCAAGCCAGAAATGCTTCCTGGCTCAGCTCCCGCTTTCTGCATAAACTCTAGCACTACTAATGACTACAGAAGCAGGGAAGTTGGTGCCCACTATTCCTATGGTGTATTAAAGTTAAAACTAGCAATCCCAATGAATTAGGCAACCATTAATTATAAAGTGCCATAATGACAGAATGACCCTTGCATGGAGGATGTTACCAGATGTCCTAATCCAACATGTTGGCACCCACGGTGAACTGTAGAATAGCCGTTGTGACTGAACTGACTGCCTTCCATGAGAAAGTCCACTAGACCCTAAATTTGGGGAACCCAGAACAAGAAGATGTAAGGAGGCTCTCTGTCCAGTCCCCCTTCTTTTCCCACCATTGACTTTATCCCAAACCTTGAGGGGCACTGCATGCATGCTGATGGACATGAGTGTCAGCAGTTGCCAACTTCCCTTTACATTCCCCCACTACAGTCAGCTGCTCTTTGGACACTCTTCAGATGGCTCAGCATATTATCATAAATATGGACAGGAGAAGAGGTCCTCACAAGCCTGACAGGCCAGCAAGCATCCTAATGGCAGGGGATTAATTCTAGGGGCCCAAGTAGCCACAGCATGCTCTGTAGGGGAAAAGAGGGCACAGGTTTCATGTGGGGTGGGCTGCCCTTTTGGACCCTCAGACTTTTTACCCTGTAGGGATGTCATGCTTGGAGGAGTGACAGATCAGGGTCTCGAAACATCAGGGCTTAGGGCAAGCCCCCCACTTGCCTGGTGGCAGTACTAGAAACGGAATTTTTTTTTCTAGGTTAAGTTAGAGTTGTATCTGCTTCATAATCCATAATTCCTTCTACATCTCATCTTTTTCTTTTCTTTCCTCTTTTTCTCTCTGCTTCTCCTTCTTTCTTTCTCTCCTACTCACTCCCTTTCTCTTTGTTGTGTTTTTCACCCCCATGCTCCCTCTTCACTACACAAATATTTACCAGCATCTTGTTCTAGAACGCTGCAGTTTGGGTGAGTGCAGATGGTTTAGCTTAACTCTTCCTCACTAATGCACAACTCCAGAGTTTTTTCATCCAGTCAGCAGCCCAGGCGAGCCATGGAACAGAAGGAAGTCCGCTTGTGTAGTTTGGAGACATTTTTCCAATATACCCCATAGGACATTCCTTGTGGTCTTTAGTTTCCAAGTCGAATGAACCCAGACTCTACCATCTACCATGTTGCCTTTTGCTCTCAATAAACTTCCTTTTTATTGACTCTGTCTGTAATGGCACAGAATCTGCTTGGTGACACAGGCACACTTGGCCTCTACATTTGTAGGGAATAGAAGGTGTCAAATGCAAGGTATTAGAAATGTAAAGCCTTTCACTTTATTGAGATGATAAAAATGATAAAGAGGGGCAACATTTTTGTATCAAGAAATAATAAATGATTTGATTTCTAAATATTCTCAATATGGTATTAAAACACGAAGTGGCATAAGGCCAGGACATATTGGGAGAAGCAAAGAAAAAAGAAAAGGCATGAGAAAAATATTTGTTTTTTTTTATTATTTACTAAGAAATGTATTATAAGAAAATGCTGTAACTTTTAGGCAATATGCTATTCAAACTACAGACCTGAACTGTCTAACGCCATAGTTACTAGTCAAATGCGGCTATTTTGTCCTTGAAAGAGAGCTGGTTTGAACTGAGATTTGCTATAAGTGTTAAAGTCACACTAGATTTTGAAGGCTTAGTTAAGAAAAGGTAAAATATCTCAATTATTTTTCATATTGTTACATGTTGAAATATTAATATTCTGGATATACTGGATTAAATAGAATATATTATTAATATTAGCTTCATCTGATTTCTCTGAGTTTTTAGTGTGGCTACTCAAATATTTTAAATTACATGTATAGCTCACATTTTCTTTCTCTTGAACAATGCTGGTGGAGATAGTTCTGAAAGTTGAAAGTTGATGTCTATCACATGGTTTATATCTATATATGAGTGTGTTCTATATATGCTGTTATTTATGCATATATAAATATAGAAAATGTTATTTATGTAGATAAAATGTTAAGAAAGAGCTGAGAGTTTGGGTGGGCTAGTTTGCATGTTCGATGCAGGAATCAATTTCTCTGGAGGAAGGATGACAGAGGAATTTCATTTTTGCACCTCTTAAATCACATACACAGTTTCTCGTGGGTTTAAAAAGAAAAGTGTAATGTGGTAATGATCTTTGACCTGTTTCACTTCTGGATCTTTGTGTGGGAGGCTCCATCTTGTCATTCTTGTCTCTGCTCAAGGTCATCTCTTCATAGAAACTTCCCTGTAGACCCCAGCTCGATGCTGCCCACTTCCCAGTCACTCTCTTTCACAATTTCATTTTTTGGAGCATTTACAATTACAAGAAATTACCTTGTTTGCTTGCTAGTTTATTTTCTCTTTCTTCGACTAGAATATAAGCCACATGAGGACAACGGAAGTATCTAAATTGATCATCACTGTATCCCCAGTGCCTAACCTTGACGGTGACCATGGATGCAGGGGAGGTCATAAAGCACTTAATAAATACCTGCCGCTGGTTGATTTTCTAAGCACCTGTGTGCTATATTGTGGCTAGACATCGTGATGCAACCAACTGAGATCAAGTCCAGAGACCAAATGAAGTTTTTAGTGTTTTACTTATTTGAGTGCTTGTAAGATTTGCATATTTAACAACAGAGCTGATAATATGTTTAATAACTAGACTCAAGTGCTAGGGCTCACTTGGCTCAATGGTTTTAAGCAGATCAAGGACAGTTTTGAGTTTAGTTTTATCTAGAAAAATGAGGGATTTGAACTAGAGGATCGTTTGAATAGTCCGGTTCTGAAATTCCATGCTGCGGATTTCATCAGAGGGTTGAGGGTCATATATCACTTTGGCTACTAACTGCTTGAGGCTTTATCACCCATTGTTATATGATGAGAGGACTGAGAGTATTATATGTTATGTAGTTATATGATGAGAGTATTAAAACAGGGCAGAGGTCTTGGCTCTCTGCATAATCACTGGGATATTGGAGGGCCAGATTTGGGGATCACAGAAAGTAAGGGCTTAAAGCTTCTGGATGCCATGTGTGGTGGTGGGGCTGTAAAGAGGAACCTTGCCTATTTTCCCATTTGTATTTATGAAGTAACTATGTATGTATGTGTTTTTTTTTTTCTTTTTCTTTTTCTTTTTTTGTGGCTTCTCTTCTGTTATACCATGATATGTTTCCCTGGTATGCAGAGAGAAAATAAGATAAATGAGGAATGACCCTTTGCTTTAGACAGTGAACTAAACAGATCATGGCAGGAAATGCAGGAAAGACATTTAGGAAGCAAAAAATGAAAAGAGCTCCAAGGATAAAGTGGTAAGTGCTTGAGACTCACCAAGAAGTGCTGTTCAGCGTCAAAGGTGATGGCAATGCTGCGTGGGAAGGTCTTTTGAGAAGGACAATTTCTCTCAAAATGTGTGGAGATAAATTTCTCTATAACCCTGAACTTTTGGCACCAGGTGGCCTGCTCCGTGTTTCAATTTGTTTTTATAGACACTTCCTGATGAAGATCTATTCTCTTTTCTTTATTGTTTATAATGGGGCTTTCGAATATCTGAATGCACAGTGACCAGGCATCCAAATGAGCAATACTCTCAATAATTCTTAAACAAACTCTGCTGACGGGATGTGTAAGCCATTAAAAAAAAATGTCCTTGGTTGGGAGGAGATAGGATAGAGTGGGGAGATCCACCTCTATTGGCTGTAGTGACAGAGCGGGACCAGTGGGTGGCTGAGCATCTAGATGGCTGGTAAGGGAAGAGATAAAACTTTTGAAGACTTTCATTTATCTTGTTTTTCAGTGTTAGAGTTCTTGAAGAGTTCAGGTATAATCACAGCCTTCTGTTCCAACAGGAAGCAGCATCTGCTGAAGCATTCTGTAAGCAATATAACATCTCTCCAGAGATAGTTTAGCATTCAATTCACAAAGAAGGATGGCAGGGACTTGTAAACAAAAGGAAACAACTGAAGCAGCGAGGAAGGGGCCGTGCTCTAAACACTCAATACGTTTCTTTATAGCTGAGAAGCCCTGTAATGCTACAAAACCCTGGCAGAATTCTCTGATGTATTGATTGTTTTCTTTCGTGTGTGTGTGTGTGTGTGTGTGTGTGTGTGTGTCTGTGTAAGATTTCTGTTTAAAACTGCCTCTTCTAACACACCGCTCTTGGTTTTTTAAATTTTGTTTTGATTTTTTGCTTTTGTTACTTTCAGGATAAGCCCTTTCTTATGGGTAAGGCGGGTCATAAGTGGTTATTGGTGAAAAACATATAAATAATAATTTAAAACATTTAAAAATGCTCTACTTTGACTATAGCTTTGAGTTTGGAAGAGAGGAGCTCATGGCACAAGGTCCTGGAGTGGTGGGCGCTACAATCTGAAATGGGGTCTTAGCAAAAGAACTTTCCTATTTCAAGTTTTGCTATTTTGTTATAGGGAAAACAGCCAACCGTCTCAAAATTTACGTCGATGCCAAATTGGTTGAAAATGCTGCATTGTACCAAAGGAGAGGTCTCTAGAAACTCATCTGCATTGTTGAAGAATCAAATATTTGAGTAAAAGTGGACTCTGTTTTTCTATAGTCTAATTTGTCTCTAATGAAAAGACATAGTGTAGGAAAATTGGTCATACTGTTGGGAGAAATTCTTTCAACCTTTTGGTTAAATTCAATATTTTAAGCAGAGTAGGAGCTCAAAATTAAGTGTCAGTGAATGAATAATTTGAGGGCAAATTTGCAGTAATCCTTCCCCCACCGCCCTTCAGCTATCTTCCTTCATTTAGGCACACAGACCTGGGAAATTTTGGTCTCCAGTTGCATATTTTACAAAACTATTCAATATATGACTTTATGATTTATTGGCCTAGAAATATTTACAGTAGCATTGACCATGATTTAAAACCTTAACCTCAGAACCTAAATTGTAAATATCCTGAATTGCAAAATTATAGGAAACAAACAAAAGTCTCTGTCCTCAAAAAAAGTATAATTCTTAGTGTTGCATTATTATACAAATTAATGACACCAAAAGTGTGTGCACACACGCCTTGATAATTGTTTTATCCGATGGTCTTTATTACCTTGTAGAAATTATATTGTCATAATTAAAACAAGTTTCATTATTTTCCACTTCCACTCCCATATAATAGATCACTACCATTTTAGCGGTAGGCCATTAGGCAATACAGATCGGATTGTTTTCCCCTAGATTTGTCGGTTTACTGCTTTTAAAAGAATTAATCACCTGTCTTATAGCTTCTCTTGTAACTCTGCTGGCTTCCACATGGAGAGAATTCTTTACTTTTTAGAATCACAGAATGTCTGGGGAGGATCCAGACATCAACCCTCTCCTGACCTGGATAAAGGAAACAGTGCAATGTTGTTTATTATTCCATTAGTCCATGGAAATGTTCTATTGGCTATTTTAGTTGGCTACCAGAACATTTTAAATGGTTGCATATCCTTTCCACAAGCCTGTGAAGTGAGTACTATTGAGACCAGCTTGGTCCTGGTTGTGAAATTATCACTTAGAAATTTGACTTTCCATTTTACCTGACTCCTGCATTTGTTGCTTGTCTGCCCTCTGTAGGTGTGTGATTTTAAACTACTGGTCTATATGCAGATGTAGTTGTCACTTATTATAGAGCAGAGCAGAAATTAGGCATTCCCCAGTTCCTGATAATAAGACCATAAAATACCAAAAATATATACACACACACATCCCCCATACATGTATACATTATCCCATGATGTGAACATATAACTTCATTGGTATATAGCATATGTTTTATCGCATGGCCACTGATCGATCTCCATTTTAAATCAAGTTTTCACTTTTGAAAATTTAAAAATATTATATAAAATAAAATATTACCATAGTTTGGGTAATTGTGAGAGAAAAGGTTCCAGAATATCATTCACTCATTCATTCATTCATTCATTGACTCAGCATCTTTTGCATGCTAGCTGAAAATCTATTAAATGTTGGGTATTGAGTTCTGGTTCTGTGATGACCCTACAGGGTATCATTGATTTGATATCAATTGATAGTTTCTGTTGAATAAGAAAGCAGGTGTTAACAATGACACCGCAAGGCCAAGGGAATAGTCTTTAATCTAGTCCATTATGGGCTAGATTATCTTCCGCAATTATCTTGTCTAGTGTCATTTCCTAGGAGGTGTCATTTAAGTTTATCAGTTTGTACGGACCTCACTCAATATGTGCCCCTAAGGCTAGAGGCCCGATTTATCACCTTCAGGATATTGATCTCTGTGAATCCTTCTGTTAGGAATTCTTGGTATTCCTTGCCAGGAGTAGAGTTCTGGGAGTCCTGACTGGGAATGTGAGAACCACTTGGTGGATCCTTGTGCAGGAGAGTCATTTCCTGCTGGTAGCCTGACTTGCGGAGAGAATCCCACTGGGGATGCTCTTACATCTTCTGTGAGAGAGAATTAAACGTCCCCCTCACCCTAAAGCACCATGGGTATGATAGAATAATGGTCCCCCAAGGGGGTCCACATCCTAATCCTCAGAACATGTGAATATGATAACTTCCATGGCAAAGGGACATTTACAGATGTGATTAAATTAATGCTCTTGAGATTGCTAGGTTATCCTGGTTTATCCAGGTACGCTCAGTGTAATCACAAAGGTCTCTGTAAGAGAAAGGCAAGAGGGTTTAAGTCAGAAAAGAAACATGATGGATGATGAGGCTAGTAGTTGGAGTGAAGCGCTTGGAAGATGGAGGAAGAGACTATGAGTCAAGGCAGGCAGGGAGCCTCTTGGAACAGGGAAGGCCTTGCTTCCTTGCCTGAAGCCTCCAAAAGGAACACAGCCCTGCCAGCACCTTGATCCTAGACTTCTGAGCTCTGGAACTTAGAGAGTGCACTTGTTTTGTTTTAAATTAATGTGTTTGTTGTAGTTGGTTACAGCAGCAATAGGAAACTGACACAACTGGGTAGCTACTGTGTGGGCAACTTCAAGACGTCTAATCTACCTGCAGGCACAGATCTAAGTCCTCTGTCCAGAGGGAGGGCCTATTTGATGCAAAACATTTATTCACAAAGCCTCCTTGAAACCAAGGAAGCCTGAATCCCCCTTGCCACAAGAAGCCCATGAGTGTCTCTTACCTCTCTGCCATGGTTTCAGTGATAGGGAGCTTGTAGTTTGTCCCACCTCTGTGTCTCCTTCTCTCATTTTTTATTAAGAATGGGACTAGAAATACCATGGATTCCTCTGAATAAACTGAGCCAGCAAGGATCACAGATCCTCAGGCATATTTGTGAGATAAGCAGCTGCATAACCTTCACATCTGAGTCTATCTATTCATACTCTTTACAGTTCAGTTTTCTAACAAATACTTTTTCCACTATGTGAATTTATGAAACTGGCCTCAAATCCAGGTCTTCTGAGTCTTAGTCCAGTGTCCTTTCTCTTAAATCATGGTTGTTTGTTAAGTGGACTGGAAACAAGAGTCTACGGTGAGAGGTGTCTTAAGTGCTAATGTGGATAGATGCTAAAGCTCAAAACTGAAGATATCTAACTGTTAATTCTCAGATTTGGGCATTTGCATCTTTCCACATTAGTGCTTTCATCATTGAAAGCAGTTATAGTGTCCTTGGGATCTTCTCTATCCTTTTAATGTGTAGGGATCTCTAGGGAGGGATGTCATGATGTCTATTTCATAATGAATAATTTCTCATTGCTTGCTGAGGCCCAAAGAAGAACATGAAGGCCATGAAATAAAATTGCTCTTCAGGCCATTTTCCTAGACCTCTGTTCTTCACTCCTTTTTGAGTTCCTGGGATAAAGCTGAACTAGTGATTCTATCTAGCAGATTTCTTCAATGCAGTAGTATCTTCTTGAATGTGTATGAAGGAATTCCAAAATCCCATTGGCTTCCCTGGACACATTTATGCATGTCCTAATGCCTTAAAACACTGGAGTTGTGTTCCCAAATCCCAGCATGTCCTCTTGCAGCTCCATTAGGGACATTCAAACGTAAGGAAACTAAACAAATTTCTCATATATCCAAAATGGCTAGTGGCCCAATTTCCTGTTACAGAGATCTTGGCACTCAAGTCTAGATCTTTTGATAGAGCGGTCTGTAGGTTTGGTGAAAGAATCTTTTATGATGATTATTAAAATCTGCAGACAGATTTAGAAGCAATAGATCTTGAAAGCAACATTATCTGGAGAACTATGCATTAAATCACTGATTTAGAAAGAAAAGGCATGGTTTCCAATTTCTTATTTGAAAAAAAAGCAATTGCTCATAGAGGTCAAGAACACTGTTAAATAGAAGACTTGTTTATTTTCTGAAATCATCATTAATTTTTTAATTAAAAAAACTTATAAAGTCATGTGCCAGGCATTGTAACACCCTATGAAGTTGGTACTCATTATTCCATTTTACACCTGAGAAAGCTACAGCATAAAGAAGTTAAGTAACTTTTCCCTTAGGTCATATCGCTTGTAATGGCAGAGCTAGGATTTGAACCCAGGCTGTCCTTGTCCAGGGAGCATGTTATTAAAACTACATTATGCTGCCTCTCAAAGACAGATGCCAAGAAGAAAGAGAGTCCAACAGATCTGGGCATTATCAAAGGTTGACTGCCATCACCATGGTGGAGACAGAAGTTTATGAAGGGGAGAGAATTTAAAACAGTTGACTGAAGACTCCTGACAAAGAACTACCAAAGCTTTAACATTCTAGTGCACCTCATCATTCAGCCTACCTGATGAAATTTCTACAGTTTAATTATCTCCCGCAGCTAAATTTTTATGGCCTACCTCCAACATTCTGACTGCCTTGAGAAGACTAGTATAGGATGTTAATATCACACATTCTATAGAGATACATATCAACTAAAAGGAGATGATTATTCAGTGACGGTGTACATTTGATGAAAAAAATTTTGCAAAGCTGACACAGTAACTTGAATAAAGCAAACAATAAGCAAATAAACAAAAGCTCTTCCTGGCTTTATTATAGATTTAAACATTAAATTTACTTTCAAAAAACTGGTTACTCTTCCCTATGTGCTGTAAAATTCATGAAAAATGTGTCATAAAATAACTTGTTCATCCCTCAAACTGCTAAAATTTACCCTTTTTATTTCTTATAGGGAAAGGAGAATTATACAGGGCTTACTTTCAAAGAGGCTACTGTGTCCTTTGCGGGCTGAACAATTGTTGAATGCCAGGAAGTAGCAACCAGAATAACACCTTATATTTATTTGTATGTGTTGCCATTTATAAGCCACTTCTTCATATAGTATTTCATTTACACTTATGATAATCCTGAGGTGTAAACATTCTCTCCCCCCAGCCCATGGACAGCTCAGGCTCACTGAGGTTCAGAGACTTGTCACCAATCGCAGCGGCCATGCGTAGTGTATCTGGGCCCCAAACCCAGGTCTGCACATGCCAAGCCCAAGGCTTGTTTTCTTACCCAGCTGCCACCCTAATTCTTTCCTTTTTATCCCCAGGGTAAAGTACCCCTGAAAAATTTGCTCCAGCATCCAGCTGTCTACAGGCAGAGGAAGCCAGCATGGTATGCTTTATCCTTTCTTGGTAAACCCAACCTACGCCCAGCACACCACAGAATAGATTTTAAAATTTCAGTGGCCCTTGAGCCCCAGTGACACGTTTTGAGGTTTCTTTTTGCCATTAGATGCCTTATGGCTGTGGTTTGGTCCATATACTCAGGGCTGACCTAAAATTGTATTGATCTTAAGACTAGCACATCATGCACTTTGACATCCATCTCCTGATATTCTTGTTGAAGGGACAGTTGTAGGTTTCCAAAGACCATAATCTAAAATTTTTTATGACATTTGAGGCCTAACTATATCAACCTTGTTTAACTGCTAGACCCTTAAATTCTCACATTGCTACTTTTGCCTCATCTATGCTAGATACAAGGGATACATTTAGCATAGGCAAGACACAATAGAATGATGAAGACCCAGTCCCTGCTTTCAAGTAGTTCAGAATCTAAATGGGGAATCTTATAGTCCTACTCCATAGAGTTATTACCAGGTTTATAACCAAAAAAGTTAACTCGTGTTTAAATGTCTTATCATGGTGATTTAGCCTTGCTGGGTATTTTCTGTTTGCTCCTTGACATCCATTCTCTCCTCTATCCCTCCCCACTCTCCCCAGCTTTGTGCCCTTGGGGCTGACATTTACTACTGGATCAGGGAGTTCCCTTGCCTTCTGGTTAGGTTTGCTCTTTGGGAAAGAGATATCAAAGTATTTTTTCCTTTGCCTCCCTCCTTGCTAGGCTATATCCCTCTTGGTATACACTGTATCCCTCCACCTAAGGCCCTATCTCATATTGGTGGCCCAATCCTAAAGCCATAGCTCCCACTTTTTCTCTAGGTTTCTGAGCCTCTCCATCCCCAGTCTTCAGGATGATGAAGTTCCCTGTTGTTGCTAGCCCTACAGTACTCTATCCCTTGTTAATTTCCCTTAATCCTGCCCACAACTCTTTATTCAACTTTCCTTGATTATTTCATTTGAATGTGTTATCTGGCTCTCTAAGGCCACTGTGCCATTCAAGACTCTCCATGACATGGTTCGAAACTCTTAATCTAGCCACATCTGTCAGTGAACCTCACTCACATTCTCCACCCTCTCTTCAGAGGACCTCTGATGGAGTAATATTCTGAAAGGATCTACTCATGGTCCTTCTCATCATTCAAGGACAACACATGCTACCTTGTTCATGCAGACTCATGACCCCAACCTATGGTCAAAATTAAACTCGCCTTCCTCACTGCTCTTGATATCAGATTAAATGCTGAATTATTGCTTATTTCACTTGACTTTCTCTCCTCTTATTTGCATGCTTGTCTTCCTTAGCCTGTTGCTCCCTGAGGGCAGGGCTTCCATCTTACTCAGGTCTGGAATTAGTCCACAATGACTGTGTGCTCAACTGATGAATGGGCTTGCTTGCAAGATGAACATGCAATTGTTTGGAGGTAATAATTCAATCTGGGATAATCTAAACTATGTGGTTTTGCTGTCCTTACCCACTCCTTTGCTATGGATGCAAGATTAGAGGAGGACATTTGAAAGAGACCAATTGTATTTATCATGAACAATTCTGATGAAAGCACATATTGAGAAGGCTAAAACTTTTCAAGGATAGATGATGTTTTGGGAGTTGAGATAGAAGTTGAAGTGTTCTTTCTTCCACTGACAGTGGCTTTCACACACTAACTCTTCTATGAGAACTCTACAATAGCATTTGCTTTAGTGAGGAAAAATTTGGCTTGGCTTGAAATGGTGGAAAGAAAAGAGGTCAAATGAAACTCTGCTTAGAGAGCACTTCCTTCTGCCAGCCACAACCCTATTTCCAGAGAAGATCTCCGGTATTAAAGAGAATGGTTATGGGGTGTAGAATAGTTGACGGGGCCACTTGTCTTGGGCCAGTGCAGTTTTGAGCTTAGGTCAAGAGTTAACTTTCCTTTTCTTTTCTTTTGCTTGCTAAGCAAGCCCATGCTCCTTCTCAGTAAGGGAGGTGCCTTGTTTTGTCCTAAAGTCAAGCACTTTTCTAACATATCTTCAGTAATTAGATCTGTCTTTTTCCTTATAACGCAATGCTTTTCATGGAAGTTAATGCTTAACTGTTTTATTGCCAGCACAGCTTCCCAACATGTGAGTTGGAGAGCAGCTATTTGCCCCTGGACCTGAACAATCTATATAGGCTTTCTTTATTACTTGATCAGCACTGTCACTAATGCAAATCTATCTCCCACACGAGGAGCGACATTAATTTTATATTGTTTATATACTCTTGCCATAAGGTTAAGCAATTTCTACTATTAAGCTTGATGAAATTGCATTACCTTAATGAAATGCACTTTACTGATAAAGAAGAATGTCACTTTCACAAGTGGAAGCACTGTTAGCAAATTTTTACGAGAGAATTCCCAAAATCATATCTTAATTGCTTGGACAGCTGTGTAGTTTACATAACGAGCAAACAATGCCAAGGTTTTTTATTTCCTTTGTCAGCTGTACTGGATGTTAGTATGCATGGTGGACCTTTTTTGGGCCTTTTATTGCTTGATTGCAAATCATTCTTCATTGTTGCCCAAATTTATGGAAGGACATTGCTCCCTGAGGTGCCATTTCCTTTCAGGTCTGTAACTGAACATGACTGATGGCGCCAGAGTAACAGTTGCTTATTACGGCGTTCACTGAGCTGTGATTGCTCCAATACTTTATGTTGGCAGATGTGTTTCCCTAGGAACAGCATCTCTGAGACAGAGGTCATTGATCAAACCCCCTCTGGCTGTTCCATTATGTGCAAATTATTGCTAAAAGCAGAGAGGCTGCAAGGGAGGTGGTGTGTACTCATTGCAGATATCAGGGAGGGAAGTCCAAGAAAAAAAAAAAAAAGGCAAGTGTAATGAAGCAGAAAAAAAATTCTACCTAAACTAAAACAATGTTTTTATAATGTGAATTAATAGGAAAAGGGGGAAATTAAGTGACTCTGATAGACATGCAATGAAAGAAGAGTAGAATTTTATCATTCTGGGGTAACTTCTGATATTGAACTTGCTGATAGCATCCTTAGCAGCTTTCCAGTCTAGAAGAGGGCATGTGTATGGGCTGTACCCAGAGCACTGTCATCCTGATAGGGTAAAGATTAAGGCACTTAAGTAGTCAGTGCACAGCACTCTCTTCAGTCCATTTGTGGCCAAATGTTTAGAAAATGCTGGAGACATACAGGGAACAAATGCAGACATGCTTCCTGTCCCCCAGCTTCCCAGGGTAGGGATGGAAGTGATAATGGGTTGATTGGTGAATGGGAAGCACTTACATCTAGATCAGCCTTTGCTCAGGCTTGGTAGAGCAGGATTTCTTACTTTTTTGGTCAGCTGCAGCAACAGCTCTTCCCAACAGATTTCTGTTTTTGGAAAGACCGGTGGATTCCCCGTGTGAGTGTTTCTGATCTTTGCTAGCTTCAGTAAGACTATGGGATGGCTCAGGTGGAGCACGTGGCCTGCACACCTTGTGCTGGGACTTCCTAGCCACAAACCTATATCACTATTTCTCATACTGACTTACTTTTTAGTGTTGGCAAGACTCACTATTTTTATTTTTGCAATTCAGTCCTCCTTATCTGTAAAATCTTTCCTTACATTGAGCCAGATTCTTCTCAGAGTATAAGTCATTCCTTTCACACATTTTGGAGGCTTCAGAAACACTGTGTGCTAATTCCTGGGACATTGATATAGCCTTTGGGTATTGCTAGAGTCCCTCCTAAATATTGTGTTTTCCCCCAGGGTAACTTGATGTAACCCCACCATAACTCCCAAGGAAAGATGGGAGTGCAGGAACTCCTTTACTTGTAAACATGATGGGGGCCAGAAGGCTAAGTAGTGAGGGTAGGCTTTATGTCTATAATTTCAGAGTGACTGCCAGTGTTCTCTGTTGGTGGCAGGCAGATTTGAAACCTTTTTTCTTTGGTGGTAGTTGTGGTATGAGTAATGAAAGTACATTCTTTTAACAAAAAGAATGCTTTTCAAAAGAGAGGAAAAAGCATTCCTATAAAAGGGGAACACATGTCAAAGATTTTAAATCATTACTTAAATGAGGGAACTAATAAGATGTTAGGACTAGTTCAAAGGAAAATCCAGAGAACAGATGCATTTATAGATCAGGAATATTGAAATGAATTTGCAAATGCATTTAAAACTGAAGTGAGGGTATTTAAATTAATTTGCATGTCTATAGATTAGAGGTGTTTGCATTGCTATTAGTTTCTAAAAGTTAAACTTAATCTCTACAGAACTATGAAGAGCCTAGTCAAAAACAAAGGCACATTACCCTGTATGTTTAGATAATCCCTGGAGTATTCTGACATTCCATTGAAAGGATATCCAGTTATGCTTTGATTAATATAGTTATGATTCTTTAGATTTGGAAATAATGGGACACACCACATGCAGCTACACCACTGCACTCTCTCAGGAATCCTGATGCCGAATCCACTTGCTAAGGGAACTCTACCCTCTCCTCCTCAACCAGACCTCTGCTTTGGTCACTCTGTCCTGAAGTGCCTACCTGTCTACACACATGCTCATTTTCTCTGTGCTTCAGCATGTGCTCCCTCTAGCCTGAGTTTTCTTAAGCTATAGTTTCAACCACTGAAATCATAATAGCCTTTTAAGCAAAAGCCCCTGATAATATTTCTTCCAAGATTCCATCACCAGTAACCCTTTTTTCTGCATATCTATTTTACTTTCAATCTGTTGACAGTGCTGAACTTTACCTGAGCCCTGTGCTCTTGGAAAACAGCAGTGGTTAAAAGATTTCCCTAATCTTTTGTGTTTCAGGAAATAACTTACTGCAAAGAACCACCCTTCCCCATATGACTTGGATAATACTCGCAGATGAGCCCCTTGTCTACTCATGACAAGGCCAGACGGACTCTTAAAATTCCTATTCTTTGTCTCATAAATGATTAGCTGAACTGTTTGTCCCCATTGACCAATTTGGACAAAATACTAATATGACTTGACCAAACTTTGAGTAGGTGCCATTCTTTGTCCTGGGACCCCGAACTTTGGTTTATTCCTGAGCATGGCACACAGGACAGCCTCTCCTTAACAGCTCTCCAGAGTTGTTACTTCCTACTGTCCTCAGGAACAAAATACTCTCATTATCAACTAGATGATAATGCCACCTGCTCACCTCAGTCCCCTACACCTGATTCTTTCCAGCCTGTTCATTCCTCCCTATATAAGGAAAGCCTTTTCCTTGTAACCTTTGAGTTGCTTGCACATCTTCCTATAGAAGCATTCTCCTTATTGTGATACTGCCTCCACCACTTCATCACAATAGTTTCCCTCTTCCCATTGCAATAGTCTTTTAAAATGAAATCTCTACTTATCTGAGTCTGATTTGTTTTATCTGACATTGTTCTTTAATGCCAAACTCTCTACTGTAATTTGATTATTCATAGATTGGTTTATCAGTATTTAGTAATACTTATATGCAAAGAATTAGAAGCAACTTATAAAATAAAAGGATTAAATAAATTATTGAAAGAATCAGGTAAAAAACAAGGCCAAGAAAGTGATAAATATGTAGATAAAGACAAATATATAATACATGGGGTCCTATACAGTTGCTGAGTTGAGCCATAAATTTGGCTGTGTGTCCTAGTAGACAAAACAAGGAGGGAAATTCTTTCAGTTAAAAAATATATATGGTCTACAAAAAAAAAAAAAAAAGAAAAATGCAACTGGTTGTAATTAATTCATGTGCCAGTCATTGTACCCCAACGAGATGGTAACCTACTAAAAGGTAAAGCATGAGACTCCTTGAGGACAAAAAGGTTAGACTAAATAATAGCCATAATAATAATTTCCCTTTATTTAGAGCTGGTATTGTCTTATAATTTTAACACAATTAATTTTAACGCAATTAAGTTTTTTTCTGTAACACAATTTTGCTCTAATACTATTTCGGAACTAAGTGTATTGACTTCTTGAGAAATGTGTTTATGTGTCCTCCTCCCACAGAACAGGAGATTGAAATATAAAACAATCTGTTAGAGTAGATAGTAGATAGACATTTTAAGTAGGTAACTTTAAGTGGCAAAGTAACCTTTATGAAAGAGGAATACAGAAGGAGAGAAAGGTGTTTTTCAGTTTTGACTCATCTCACTATTTTCCTTCCAGTTTCTTCAGATGACTGGAGCATGGGATAAGTAGAGCAGATGTCTAGACAACAGGCTGGGCCATATTTTAGGAGCCCTTGAGTGCTGAAGGGAGAGTTTGCAGGTAATGAGGTAGACATCGGGATACCACTGAATGTTTTGAGTAGAAGTTGCATTGTTAGAGCTATGCTTTAGAAAGATTTATCCAACAAAAGTATCTGGGATTACCTGGAGAAGGATGAAATGAGAGGGGAGGCAATATAGCAATTCCAAGAGTTAGAGAGTAAGTTTGAACTAAAATGGAAAGGAGTGATTGCAAGTGTCACTTCAGACAGAGCCATAGAATTTGGAAGATATTGGCTGTTAGATGAAGCCTGGACCTGGAAGTAAAGGATGATATATGGCTTGACAACTCCTTTGAGGTTTACCTTTGCGTAGCTTGAAAGGTGGTAAAGAATATTAACAAAATGGAAAAATCTGGGAAAGACGATGTATGGAGCAAAGCAGATGTATTCAACTTTGCAACTACTGATCTTGAGGTGTAAATGGAATGTTCAAATGAAGATGTCTAGGAGGTTATTGCAATCACAGAAGAAAAGCCTGTAAAGAGGGAAGTCCTGGGATGAGAACAGAGTCATGAAGCCGCCTGCACTTGAGGGAGCAGAAGAAGAAAGTAGAACTAAAAATGGGACAGATTGAGCAGAGAGGTAGGAGGAGAGCCAATTTCAGTAGTGAAAAGAGAGAGGTCTCAGTGAAGCTGGGGTCAACAATGTCAGACACTACAGAGAAGGGATAGTTGGCATGTGGTGAGATTAGCTCATTGAAAGAGAAGGCTGATGCCAGATTGTAAGAGTTCAAGAGTGAGTGGGAAGGCAAGGCAGTAACTAGAATACTTGTTCAATAATTTGTTATGAAAGGAAACTATCTTGGGCCCCCCAAAATCACCAAGGAAAACTCAAGCTGGAAACTGCTTAAAGCAAACCTGCCTCCCTTTCTATCCAAAGTCACCCCTCTGCTCACCGAGATAGATGCATATCTGATAGCTTCCTTTAGAAAAACTAATCAGAGACTCAAAAGAATGCAACTGTTTGTGTCTCACCCATGGGTGACCTGGAAGCTCCCTCTGGCTTCCAGTCTTCCTGCCTTTGCTTCAAGTTGTTCCGCCTTTCCAGACCTAACCAATGTACGTCTTAAATATATTGATTGATGTCTCATGTCTCCCTAAAGTGTACAAAACCAAGCTGTGCCCCGACCACCTTGGGCACACGTGGTCAGGACTTCCTGAGGCTGTGTCACAGGCGCATCCTCAACCTTGGCAAAATAAACTTTCTAAATTAATTGAGACTTGTCTCAAATGTTCTGGGTTCACATTGTGTATAATTAAAAAAGAGAAGGTAAAAAGAAAGGAGAAAGGGTTAAAAAAGAAGGTGAAACTAAAGAAAAAGTAACAATCAAGACAAGAAACGATAATCTTAGTCTGACTGGAGTGGAGAAAAGTGTTTTAGGAGGTGGAAAAATGTAGCATAATGCTAAACTATGTCAAAGAGCTTTGGGAGAGAGGTTGCAAATGAGATACAGAGAGGGAAAAAAGTTCTTGAGAAAAACAGGGGGGATGGAATTAAACAGCATAATAGAGAAATAGTTTGAGAGCAAGTAAAGGGAAGGTGAAGAGGCTCCTATTTGATTGAATTAATCCTGGTAAGGTGAAATTGAGGGGTCTCTGATGGGGTTGGATGTGGGTGTTTAGAAGAATAAAGAAATTTTAAAATCCCTGCCCAAGGAGCATGTGAAAGATCCAACAGTGGACAAAGGGATCTTCAGGCAGCTTTGAGAACTCACTTCAGGTTAATCAAGTTCCATTTGTAGAAGTGCATTTCATAAAATGCCTGTCAGCAGGTAGTGGGGCTGTATCTTGAGGGGAAGCAAAATATTGGGGTATCTTTGAAGGTAAGGCAATAGAATATCGGAAGAGAAAGGGATTATTTTATTATAGTGATGATTGGATTGGAAAAATGACTGGCCTTTGGTTCGAGGTCAATCAGAGAGTCAAGTGAGTCTGGAGGAGGGTCCCTAGGAAAGATGGCAGAGTTCAAAGACCTAGAGGTCATGATGATAATAATAAAACAGCATCCTTCATTGGAAATGCAGGAATTAGCAACATGGAAGGAAAGGAGCTATGGTCAGAGAAAAGGAATGTCCAATAGTGGAGGCCTTGGAGGAAGCAGTGTCCATGGGGTATGTATGGTAACTAAGGTCTGGTTATGTGAGCATCTGATCTGTGAAAATGGATTAGAACTGAGCCATGGGAGGCCTTTGCATTCCAGAACCCACCAGGAGATGCAAAGGGCAATGGCAAAGGTGTGAGGCTGTTACTTGATGTGGGTGCTTGGAAAGAAGGAAGATGGCTGACTGGGTGGAAGATCTATACAGGGTTAGCGAAGTTGTTGCATGAAGGTAAAGGGCTCAGAAGTGGTTCTGTATGTTGCCTCTAAGAGAACAGTGTGGACACACAGTCGAAAGAGTTTTGGAGGCCAAAGACAATTCTTTAGATGAATCTTCCTGAGATGGAAAAACAACAACAATAATAAGTAGGTGGATGTAAATAAAGTTAAAAGTACAAATCATTTATTCCTATTTTAAAATGGAATTGTTTTAAAAATATTAGCATGACAAGTTCTTTCTATAGAGGGTGTGTGTGTGTGTGTGTGTGTGTGTGTATGTGCCTGTGCAAACGTGTGTTTAAAGCAAAGATAAAGATGGAGGAGGCAGGCAAGGTATAGTGGCAAAGTTCTGTTATGAGACCACAGCCAGATTTTTTCCCCTATTTTCTTGCTAGTCTTGGGCCATTTCACTGCTAATCTATACATCCATCAAACAAGCAGGAAAGGGAAATGGAGGATTGAATCACAAATCTGTCAATTTTGTTATTCTTGGTAGTTCAGGTTAAAGTTTTGGTGGGGACAGAGTTAGAAACAAATGGCAAAAATCTGATTTTCTGATTGTGGGAGCATTGTTATTGATAATGAGTCAGCTACTTGAAATGCTACACAAAACCCAGATTTATGGCTTCTTTAGGTGTTCTATGGAATTGAAATACTTTTTTTTTTTCAGTGAAATCTAGTCGCTAACCTGCTTTTCTTTAAGATCTTTATGCTTTTTATGTTATTAGACAGAAAGCAACAGCTAACAGCCTTTAGAACATCTGGGGAAATAAAATGTAGTGGGTACAAATTTCACAGGCTACAGACTCGGTTGTGGAAAAAAATGAAATTTAGCATCTATTTCATACCTCTTTTTGGCTGAAAGCCGAAAACTTGGTCTTGCTGATTTAAGACTAACTGTCAACTGTATTTTTCAGACTTTTTCAGAGAAAGAGGCTCAAAACCAGGGTTCTTACACTCCCACTCCTATTCCCCAGCATAGCAGCTAAGCTCCTGGGGCTTTAGTGCCTCACAGCGTTGAGAAAAGGGAGCACCTGGCTCATGATTGTCCTCTGTGCTCTGCTGGTATCCACAGAGGAATGTCTCATCTTGGCTGGTCATTTGCCCATTGTCCTCTGTCTATGACTGATATCCACCGTGATGACTCCATAGCCATGGCCTCTGGTCATGTCAGACCATCTGTTTCTTCTTTGAGCCACTCTTGAGGTGTTGCTGGTTCAGTAGCCATCTCTCAGCCGTATGTGAGCCTCTCTTGTGGGGCCCTGGAGGTTTTCTGATGTTCTATGCCCTTTACCTGGGTTGCGTCAGACTTTGAAGTTTGCCCACACCAGCCTACTTGGACTCTCACTTAGCCTTTGATACTCTACAGCTCTGATACACCAGTGGATATACAAGGTTTCTCTCTAAGTCCTGTAGCTCTCCATTGGCTATGCCCTGAGATCTGAGGCACTGGCACTCTCTGATCTGGTATTTCCCTAAACCTATATAATGTTTACATAGGTTAACCTTAAACAAACTTCACCCAGGACTGTGACTTTGTAGGTGGAACATGGTATCTGTTCTCAAAACCACCACAATGCTTTCCTCTCCCTGGCCCTTCTCCTTCATTTTATCAACTCCATTTCACTTTGTGTCAGAAAACTTGCTTTTACAATATCAAGTCTTCTTCCCAAATTTATTATTTAGAGTATTGATTTTACACACTTTATTCATATTCAAATCAAGGATTTGGGCACTCAAGCTTTGCCTAGCTTTGAAAAAGCACACGTCCATTGACTTTCAACGCTACTTTATTATGAATTTTTAAATCCTTTCAGAAACAAAGCAGAATTGTTTTCTGAAAATGTATTGGATAGTAAAGTGGAACTTAAAAGATGAGGCTTGGACAGTAGAGAAAAGGCTTTGCTTCACTCGTAGTTATAGGCTTCCGGTCTGGATTTGATAGTGATTCCATGCTTGAAGCAAAAGGATACCTTTGACTAGGGTGACCATAAAATTTATCTTTCAAACTAGGGCAATTATGAGAGTGAAAGGGGAAGCCATTAATAATTACGCCAAGAAATCTGGCATACACTAGGACTATCCCAAGAAAACTTGGATGTCAGGTCATCCTACTTTTGATCTGAGGAGACAGTGTAAGATCTAGTCAAAGATGGTCTGTAGGACAAGTCAAAGATAATGGAATACATTCAGTTAACTGAATCTCAAGCACGAGATTGAGATTGTCCTTCCGTATATGCTTTTTTCTTCATATTCTTTAGCGAGGCTCGGTTCAAGGATTTCAGCCTGGCCTCAGCTATGTGTGTGTGTGTGTGTGTGTGTGTGTGTGTGAGAGAGAGAGAGAGAGAGAGAGAGCTGGAAATTTCAATTGAAACCAGTGCCTTCGGCCGGGCGCGGTGGCTCAAGCCTGTAATCCCAGCACTTTGGGAGCCCGAGATGGGCGGATCACGAGGTCAGGAGATCCAGACCATCCTGGCTAACACCGTGAAACCCCGTCTCTACTAAAAATACAAAAAAAAAACTAGCCGGGAGGCGGAGCTTGCAGTGAGCTGAGATCCGGCCACTGCACTCCAGCCTGGGCGGCAGAGCGAGACTCTGTCTCAAAAAAAAAAAAAAAAAAAGATACCAGTGCCTTCTTGCTTCTTGGCCTGACATGGGGTGGTGGCAGGAGAAATTAGCAATAGGAAGAAAAAATGTTGAATAATAAAAGTTGGAAGTGAGATCCAGGTGTTGTTTTTGTGCTGATATTCTCCCTCTGTTACCAACCAGAAAGGGCCTGGGATTAACTGGGTTAAGGAAACATGCCTGACAATGTGCCCAGCCATTTAGTTTCTGATTGATGATGATTTCCCCATGTACCCTTTGCTCTTGGAAAGCAATGCACCGTGAGACAGCTGCAATCTAGGTAGGGCTAAGGAAACCAGTGCCACTTTAAGTTATCTTAAAAATATATAACACTACTTGGCTGGCTCAGCATTTACATTAGAAAAATTAATTGCCAAAATATAAATGTCAAGTATTTTACATACATATATACATTTCTAATTTATTTTTAAAAACCAGGAAATCTGGCTACTTCGGGTCAGCTGCTCCAGGAAGCAAAAATTACTAGCACAATATCTGACGGCTTTTACAAGATGTGGCATTCTCTCTGCAGTTCACCAGAGGCCCTGCCACTCCTTCCTGTCATGTATCCAGTTCATTTCACTGACTTATATTAGCTTATTGGCTACTGCAGTTTTCAAATTTGTGACTCCTGCACTACACCACATTGTGTGTTGGAAATTTCCAAAATAACCAGGTCTAAGTACAGCAGTTGTAGCAAGGTTTCTGCTTTTCTTAGAAATCCCAGCTGTCATTATTCAGACACCTTTATTAAACATCTATTTTTAATATTTTGAAGAACATTTATACAGTGATATGTACATGTTATTAAGTGTAGAGTGCAATGAATTTTGCATTTGCAGATTTCCTGTGTAACTGACTCACTGATCAAGATATTGAACATTTCCATTACCCTAGAAAATTCACTTATACTGCCTCCAGTCAACATGCACTCATCTGCCCCATAGGTAACCATTATTCAGAGTTCTATCAGCATAGAGTAACTCTGCCTGTCTTAGGGCTCTGTATAAATAGAATCATACAGTATGAAAGTTTCTGAGTTCAGGTTCATCCAGGCTGTTGGGAAAAGCCACCGTTTATTCTTTTACTTTGCTAAGTAGTTTTCCATTGTTTAAATATACCATGATTTGTTTATTCATTCACCTCTTGATGGACTAATATGATTTGGCTCTGTGTCTCACCCGAATCTCATCTTGTAATTCCCATAATTCCCACGTGTTGTGGGAGGCACCCCGTGGGAGACAACTGAATCATGGGGGCGGGTCTTTCCTGTGCGGTTCTACATGATAGTGAAGGGCTCTCACAAGATCTGATGGTTTTAAAAGCAGGAGCTTTCTGTGCAAGCTCTCTCTTTGCCTGCTGCCATCCACGTAAGATGTGATTTGCTCCTCCTTGCCTTCCACCATGATTGTGAGGCCTCCCTAGCCATGTGGAATCTCTTTCTTTTGTAAATTTCCCAGTCTCGGGTATGACTTTATTAGCTGTGTGAAAACTGACATGGACATTTGGGTTGTTTCCAGTTTGGGCTATTTTGAATGATCCCAGTAGAACATTCTTGTGTATGTCTTTTTATAGATATTTGTTTTAATTTGTCTAGTGTACTTACTTAAGAGTGGAATATCTTGATGATAGTGTGGCTGTATATAACTTTATTAAAAACTGCCAAAATTCCAGAGCAATTGTACAATTAAGTACTCCCACCAGCAGTGGATGAGAATTCTAGTTGCTACACATCCTTGACAACAATTGACACTGCCAGTCTTATAATCTATTCTATGGGTATGCCTGAATCTCATTGTAGTTTTAATTTACATTTCCCTGATGACTAGTGATACTGAGCATTTTAAAAATATACTTATTGGTGACCAGGCACGATGGCTCACACCTGTAATCTCAGCACTTTGGGAGGCCGAAGTGGGCGGATCACAAGATCAGGAGTTTGAGCCAACCTGATCAACATGGCGAAACCCCATCTCTACTAAAAATACAAAAATTAGCTGGGTGTGGTGGCGGACGCTTGTAATCCCAGCTACTCTGGAGGCTGAGGCAGGGGAATTGCTTGAATCCAGGAGGCAGAGGTTGAGATGGTAACATTGCACTCCAGCCTGGGCAACAAGAGAAGACTCCATCTCAAATAAATAAATAAATAAATAAATAAATAAATAAATAAATACACACACACATACATATATATGCTTATTGGCTATCCATGTATCTTCCTTGGTGGAGGGTCTGTTTCAGTTTTGTTTTTTCAATTTTTATTGTATTAATGTTTTTTTCCTTGTAAGACTCCATATATTCTACATACAAATCCTTTGGAAGATATATATATATAGTCTCATAGTCTTAAGCATCTCATTTGACATGGTGCTGTCTTAGACATTATATAAGAACTGTGTGTACAACCGGTTTCTAAATAATGTTCCTGTCAAGTACTTAAAGTGGCAGCAGCCACATGGCTACTCAAGGAAATGGACACAACTGCATTTTGCAGTGATAAACATAAATCTTGGAGTTTGCCCTGAAAATAACTAGGTAAGTTGTAGTAAAGGCTTCCATTTTTTTAAATTTTTGTCTGTGTGTGTGTCTGTATGTATTTTCTTTTTTAGACAGGGAGCTTCTAAAGTTTTGCCACTAAATAAAAAGAACAAGTTCAGTTATACAGCTGTGTGATTGTAGCTGTTCCCTGGGGCAGGCTGCTCTCCTCTGGAGAGCCTTCGATCTCCCTCCTGCTAGATACAACTACAATTCACCTGAAGTGGTGTCAGCAGGACCCTTCACCCAGTGCCAGATAATAGTTTCTCTTTTTAGTCTTAAAAAAGCATATCCTTCTGCGTTCTTAGCAGTGAGAAGCTGGCCTGAGGAAGCGGGCGGCAGGTTCGGCTTTGGGAAGTGAGAAAAAGCATGAATGGTGTTGGTTTGCAACAGTAATCAAGGAATGAGTCTGGAAGTCTGGCAGTCCATGTCTGTTTAGTGAGTTCAGACTGTGACTCAACTAATTGTGGTATGTTCTGACTCAAAACCTTCAATGATACCTGATGTCCTAGAGGATGGAGTAGTTCAGAGTCCTTCAACATCAAGTACAAACTGGCTTCAGGGGCCTCATAACCCACAGACACAACCTCCAGACTAAACACCACAGGCATCAGTGTTGCCAGCCACCTCTTTCGGTCCCTCCTTTTTCTGAACACATGGCAGTTAGGTGTGGTCATGTGACTGACTTTGGTGAATGACACATGCAAGGAGGTGGCATCTGTCACTTCTGACATAAACTTTTTTTTTTTTGAGACAAAGTCTTCCTCTGTTGCCAGGCCTGAGTGCAATGGCATGCATGATCTCGGCTCACTGCATCCTCTGCCTCCTGGGTTCAAGCGATTCTCCTGCCTTAGCCTCCTGAGTAACTGCGACTACAGGTGCATGCCACCCAGCTAAGTTTTTGTATTTTAGTAGAGATGGGGTTTCGCCATGTTGGCCAGGATGGTCTCGATCTCCTGACTTCAGGTGATCCGCCCGCCTCGGCCTCCCAAAGTGCTGGAATTACAGGCACGAACCACTGCACCCGGCCAGAAACTTTTAAAACCTACCTAGGTTCCCTTTTCAACTGTGTGTTTAATTATGGAATTCCAATTGTAGAATTGCACTTTGGGAAATGGCATTTCCAAGATCTCCTAGGGAAGTGCTTAAATGTGTGCATACCAAGGTAGAAAGAAAGATCTGGGACTTGGAGTAAGTCGGACAGCTCTAGATTAAAATCTGAGCTCCACTACTTCTAGCTCCTGTCTTTTCTCTTTGACTTTTGAATACCACATCTATAAAATGGGATACAGGTTGAAAAACCCTTATCTAAAATGCTTGGGACCAGAAGTATTTTGAATTTCATATTTTTTCAGATTTTGGAATATTTTCATATACATAAGGTAATGGGGCCCAAGTCTAAACAGAAAATTCATTTACGGTTTTTATATACCTTAAAACATAGCCAGAAGGTAATTATATACAACATTTTAAATATTTTATTTTATTTTTTTGCATGAAACAAAGCTTATTTACATTGAACCGCCACAAAACCAAAGTGTCACTCTCTCAGCCACCCACGTGGACAATCTGTGGTTGTTTGGCATCGCCATCATTCCTGACTCTGAATATATATGCTATTGATAGGCAATCGTTTTCTTGCACTTTTTCACACACAAATACTTAACAGTGAAAAACATAACAAACCGTACATACAGTGAAGAGCTAGTGTGTTCAAGGCAACTAAGCAGCACAGTGGCGTCACCAGAATACCTGCATCAGCTGTTCAACAACAGCAACAATGAGCAACAGCAGGCCCCTAGTCTCTATCTACAATGCTATGTTCTGATTAAAAAGTTACTGTACAGTAAATTTTGTTTGCCTGAGAAACAGATTAGAAGCCTTGAGTGACCAGGAAGTGAGTCCTCCAGGTTTGAGGAGGCATTCTGCTGGATGGCTTTAGAAAATGTTTCCTCCAGAGTCATCTGCCTCATTCACAACAGTTTATGCAGGGACTACATGTGGTGGCTCATGCCTGTAATCCCACCACTTTAGGAGGCCAAGGTGGAGGATTGCTTGAGCCCAGGAGTGCAAGAAAAACTTGGGCTACAAAGGGAGGCCCTGTCTCTAACAAATAAATAAACAAAAACAAAAATTAGCTTGGCATAGTGGAGTGTGGGTGGAAGAATTGTTTAAACTTGGGAGGTCAAGGCTGCAGTAAGCCATGATCACACCACTGCACTTCAACCTGAGGGACAAGGAAGATCCTGTCTCAAAAAACAAAACAAAACAAAACAAAAACAGTTTTTTATCATATAAGTCTCTCTTTGATAAACTGACATAATTTCTTGTTCTATTGTAAATGCATGATGCTCTAGTCCTCCAATAAGCCCATCACACATTTCCACCCCATCGTCTATAGGCACCTTTTCTGCAGTGTTAACAATGCCGTCTTCATCATAACTATTATCATGATCACCTTGATTCAGAACCATTTTGGCTATTTTACTATTGGTCAGAGAATGAACAACTGGAGCCTCATTATCAGTGGTAAAAACTTCTTTGATATTCACTTCTTCCAGCTTACTGATGAACTCTGAAGATATAGTTTTTGCATATGTAAGCAAGTCAAACCTCACTTTTTCTCATTTGACATATGGAATCGTTCAAAGTCACCACCTTGTTCATCATCATTGAACATAGTCACAGATTAGAGGTTGTGCCAGGCATACACAACTGTGTCTTCAGTCACTATATTCCAAGTGTTGGCAACCTTATATATGGCATCCTTCATGTTAAACTTCTTTTGAAAACCTTCCACACCGACATTGTTCACTGCTGGTAGCACGCTGCTCAAGACAGTGCTTTTATATTTACTCTTTACTGACCTAGGAATATCTTGGTCACATGGTTGAATGAACAAAGTTGCATTTGGGAGAAAGTATTAATACATGGCACAAACATTATTTTTTATGAGAATTTCAGTTGGAGGATGAGCAGAGCAGTTGTCAAAGAATAACAAAATTTTGCAGTCATTGTTTAGTCCCGTTTCCCTGCAGTAAGCATGAGCCACTGGTTCAAAATATTTGTGAAGTCTCTCAGAGGAAATGTCCCTGGTGATCCATGCCTTCTTAGTAGCATAATAATGGGTTGGTAAGAAATTCACTCCTTGAAAACTGTGAAGATACAAGCTTTTGCTTATTACCTATGTGTGCCTGCTGCATTAGCACATCCCAACACAGTTATTGTGTCCTTGGCATCCTTAATTGTTGTAGGGCTTAATTAATTCTTGTCTCTTCAGCTGTAGTCAGTGTTGCTCCAGGGCAATAACACAGAAACAGTGATGTTTTATCAGCATTATAGACTTGTTCTGGCATCAGATTTTCATCAGCAATGTCCTTGGCTTACTTGTCAATGAATTTCTCTGCTGCTTTGTGATCAGCAAATTGTTGTGATCAGCTTTATCACAACAAATAATTTAAAATTTAATGCCATGTCTTTTCTTAAATTTCTGCAACTAGCCTGTTGAATATTCACAGTTCCCTTCTATTTTAGTTCCTCATGATAGATCTTTGCATGTTTCATGATCAGCATACCATTAAGTGGTATGTGTTCACTGAGAAGTTGATGGAGCCACCCTTTCAATACATGATTAAGATCTTCATTGTCAGTTTTATGCAGTGACTTTCCATTTTTCATGAACTTCTGTTTCATAGAACTTCGACAGTTTATCCTTCTATTTCTTCAGGTCATACATGGTGGTAATTCCAACACCATAGTCTTCTGTAAGATATTTCACACTTATACTACCATCCAGTTTCTCCAACAGCTTGGCTTTCTGTGCAGTAGAGAAATATAAATACTTCTCTTTTTCTTATCACTGTTACCTATTCCAGCATCTGAAGGTGTTTTAGATATTTTCAACACTATCTTTACAGCACAGAGCAGATAATATGCACACAGAAAAAAACCCACAGTAAGTAATGCATGCAGGTTTTGGCTCCACGCGAGGCATTGTGAGGACCCTGATCTTGGTGTGTCCAGCCTGCACATGTGCCATTTTATCACTCTTTGTGGTGTGCTTGTCTGAGGGAATCTGCGCATGCAAGGAAAAGATATATCACAGATAAACAAGGCTGGGAGGGTCTTTTTTCCTTGGGGATGCCAAATAAGCTGTTTATTGTGTGTCTGCATTTTGATTTCAACTAGTTGCATGAAGTCAGATCTGGAACTTACCACTTGGGGCATCATGTTGGTGGTCAGAAAGTATTGGATTATGGAACATTCAGGATTTTAGACTTCCGGATTAAGGATGTTCAACCTGTAATATATCTAGTTTGGAAGGTTGTTGCAAGTAGCAGAAACAACACTGGGGGACACTTACCCTATAGTTTACGCTACATACCTGCTTTGTCAAGCAAACTGGTCAAACAGATAAATCAGAGTTGAATTTTAAAATGAACAATCAGATTAGCAGGCTGCTAAATTTTACATTTTTTTAAAATTTTAGGCTAACTTATTTATCATGATAAGAATATTTACCAAGAATATTTCCATTTTAAAATTTTATATGAGGCCTTTTATTAGCAAAGAGAATCTGACATAGCATTTTATTTATCAAAAGTAAAATGAAAGTAAGCAGTCTTTTATTTCATAACAAGTCATATTTGATGCCCATAAGCTGATAACCAAACATAAACTAGATACTAATAGGATTTAGTAACTAATGTTCAGGTTATATATACTAAAATTTAGTTGTCCCTGGTAACTAAGCTTACCACTTCCCCAAATCTCTAAGTTACATTGGGAGAGTCACATTTTTATCTAGAACATTTACAACTCTATGTCTTAACTTTAGCAGTTTTATTAAGGACAATTGGGCAAATACTTCATGATTAAAACACCAGAAGCAATGGCAACAAAAGCCAAAATTGACAAATGGGATCTAATTAAACTAAAGAGTTTCTGCACAGCAAAAGAAACTACCATCACAGTGAACAGGCAACCTACAGAATGGGAGAAAATTTTTGCAATCTGCCCATCTGACAAAGGGCTGACCTCCAGCACCTACAAAGAACTTAAACAAATTTACAAGAAAAAACTAACGACCCCATCAAGAAGTGGGCAAAGGATACGAACAGACACTTCTCAAAAGAAGACATTTATGTGGCCAACAAACATATGAAAAAAGCTCATCATCACTGGTCATTAGAGAAATGCAAATCAAAACCACAATGAGATACCATCTCACACCAGTTAGAATGACGATCATTAAAAAGTCAGGAAACAGCAGGTGCTGGAGACGATGTGGAGAAATAGGAACACCTTTACACTGTTGGTGGGACTGTAAACTAGTTCAACCATTGTGGAAAACAGTGTGGCAATTCCTCAAGGATCTAGAACTAGAAATACCATTTGACCCACTAATCCCATTACTGGGTATATACCCAAAGGATTATAAATAATTCTCCTATAAAGACACATGCATACGTATGTTTATTGCAGCACTCTTGACAATAGCAAAGACTTGGAACCAACCCAAATACCCATCAATGATAGACTGGATATAAAGAAAATGACTATGCAGCCATAAAAAGGACAAGTTCATGTCCTTTGCAGTGACATGGATGAAGCTGGAAACCATCATTCTCAGCAAACTAACACAAGAAGAGAAAACCAAACACCACATGTTCTCACTCAGAAGTGGGAGTTGAACAATGAGAATACATGGGCACAGGGAGTGGAACATCACACACCGGGACCTGTTAGGGAGTGGGAGACTAGGGGAGGAATAGCATTAGGAGAAACACCTAATGTAGATGATGGGTTGATGGGTGCAGCAAACCACCATGGCATGTGTATACCTATGTCACACACCTGAACAAGTATCCCAGAACTCAATGTATAATAATAAAAAAAGGAGGACAATTCTTTTAATAGATTTGATCTTAGAACCTTCAGTTTTTCAACAGGATTTAATCACTAGAAAAATTATTAGTTTGTTTTTTTTTTTAAGTGAAGCAAACTTGTCCTATCTTCCTAACGTCGGTAAGCAGAAAGAGAGATGAAGAATCATCATGGAGTTTTAGACATTTCCATTGGAAAATATAATTGTTTTTTATAAGCGTTAATAATCATGCTGTTCAATGAGTTGGCCTCCTTTTAGTGGTTTACAGATTTCAGATTGTCAAGGAAATTACATGTAATTTGTTTTCCAAATTAAATTATTAGACAGTGGCATGACTTGTGCACTTAAAATTTAACTGAAAAAAATATTTAATAATTAAAATGCCAAGTATGGGCAAAAAGGAAAACATTTCCCCACAGTTTCAAATTGTGTTTGTTGAAAAACCCAAATTGAAAATTTGGGCCTAATGAGATATATAATGAAGGGCATAAAGGGTAATGATTGAGGACTCTTTCAGAAGTTTGGCTTAACATAAATCATTTATTTTTACATATAGTATAATCTGTACCATCTAGGTTGATATTTCCTGAAGTCTGTTGTGCTTCAAATCTGTCATAATATTTACAAAAACTGCTGGCCTTTCAAAAGAGGGGGACTGGTGGTGATCATCTCAACCAATTCAGTTGGAGAATTGAAGGCTCACAGAGATAACTGTCTTTCTCTTCTTCATACAGTAGTAGAGCTAAGACTAAAAACCAGGTCTGTCATTTTCTTGGCCCAGAGCTTTTTCAGTGGCACCCAGCTTAATTGTACCCTAGGCTACCACATTTCTGCAGTGCCCAAGTTATGGAAAAACAGTGCTGGATTCAAGCATCAGTTAAGTGGCCGTCTTATGCAATCAATATGGTCTTTTTTAACAGTAAGATGTATAATTTCTAGTGGAGAACTTCCAGGATGATGACTATGAATTTATTAATCCCCATCTTCTCCAAGAAGCCAACCAAAAGCAATCAACGAAGAGACGGGAAAACAAAAACACAAACTTCACTTTCTGAGAACTAGAAAAGAGAATGTAAAATAATTTGTAAAGGATGCAGTAGCAAGTTTAATTTCATGTAAGAAACATTAGGAGTAAGGCAAGAGAAGCCAGGGGATTTGGGGTAGGGGTAGCAGGGCAGGGGGAGAGGGAGAGGGAGAGAGGGAGAGAGAGAGAGAGAGAGAGAGAGAGAGAGAGAGAGAGAACACCTAAGAGAAGCAATTAGGTTCACAGAAGCAGAAGATACTCTGCCACATACAAAATCCCACACACCAGTATTATTTGTGAAAACTGTCTTGCTCTGTGGCAGCTGAAGAAAAGAGAATCTCTGCAATGCAAAACCCAGCTAGCCTGGAGCACTACCCTTGTTCCTCCCCACCTATGGAAATTCTTTGCAAATATTGGTCCATAAAATTCCAACTCATTTAATCATGAGTAATAATAATAAAAAAAACTTGCAGAGCAGAGCATTGATAAAAAGATATTATAAGAATAAAGAAATAATTGGAAGTAAAATTCACCTCTTGAAGGACATCAGGATTGTTTCCAGTTTGGGGCTACTACAAATAGAACTTCCATAAACACTTTTGTATGTGAACAATAAGTTTTATGTGAACAATAAGCCTTCATTTGGGGGGATAGATGACTAGGAGTGCAATTGCTATGTCACATTGTAGTTGTATGTTGTAGTAGCCCCAAACTGGAAAAACTCCAGATGTCTTTCAGTAAGTGAATAAATTAAACAATTTGTGGTACCATCGTACCGTGGAAATACTACTCAGCCACAAAACAGAATAAGCAGCAGATACAAATAACAACCTTGATGAATCTCCAGAGAATTGTGTTGAGTGAAAAAAGCCAGTCACAAAAGGGTACACACTGATGCAGGATTTTTATCCACCCCTTCATCAGACTTGTGATTGGGGTGCCCCATTTACTTGGCTCCTGGCGCTCAACCCCTTGCTGGAGGGAGCACGTGAGTAAGTGCGGTATCTGGCCAGCTGCTTTCAATGCCAGCAGGAGCAGGTGCTGTGTGGGTCTGCAGCAGAGCCCAGGTTGGGGTGCCTGTGACCCCCGAAGTCCAGAGGGCATGTTACAATGCTTTCTTAGCACTAACGTCCATGGACAGTGGTGTGTTATCAGCTCAGTGGGCCCCTTGCCTCGTCACATGGGATGGCTGCCTCCTGCCAGCAAGAGCAAAGGGTCAGTATGGGTACCTGCACTGGGTGGGTCCCTACCTCTTGTCTGGCGTCCAAGAAGAAAGAGGTCAGCCGGACACTTGAAGAATGGTGAAGGCAGAGAATTTTATTAAGCGAGAGGAAATGGCTCTCAGTGGAGAGGGGAGCTGGAGAGGGAATGGGATAGGAAGGTAATCTTCCCCTGAAGTCCGGCCATCTCTCTGTTGTTAAGTTGTCTCTCTGAAGTTAAGCCATCTCTCCTCCGAAGTCCAGCTGTCCCTCTAAAGTCAAGTCACCTCTCTCCAGTCAAGCTGCTTCTCTGTCTCTACCTATTGAATCTGGGGTCTTTACAGTCAGAGGATGGAGGATGAGGCAGGCCTTAGGTAGTTTTGGAAAAGGCAGCATTCGATTGGTTAAAAGACATTATTCAGAAAGAACCAATCAGGAGAGAGTGAGGCAAACAGGGAGAGAAGTTCTCACTTTGGGCCACGGGTTTCAGGCTTTTTTGCCTGAAGGTGGGGTTTCGTCAGGACCTGCCCCTGTCTGCCTAGAATGTTTCTGCCTCTTGCCTCTATCAGTATTATGTAGTTCCAGTTGAAAGACATTCTGGATATGATAAAATTATAGTAATAGAGAACAGATTAATGGTTGATAGAGGCTATAGGGGAATGGGGGTGGAAAGGAAGTGATATGGCTAAAAAGTCTATTCTGATGGGCTGTTCACCACCTGGCTTGCTGTCCAGGGTCTGCAGCAGTGCCTGGGAGAGCTACATTTCTGATTGTTCTTCTCTGGACTATCTGCATGTTTTTTCCCACACTTTTCATTCTCTGGGTGTATACACTTAGATCTGAATCCTGAATCCCAAGGATCCTGTCCTCCTTCCCATTTCCAATCTGACAGGCATCTTCCACATCAGACACCTCTGGGTTTCTGTGAGGGTTCCCCAGCCCAACCCTTTTCCAGCACAGCCCGACTGGGCCTTCAGTTTTATCACAAGGGACTTGACCTCAGATACTTAAATTCGGTGAAACATTTTTTATGTTATTTAAACAATTTTTAAATTGACACATTATAATTGTGCATATTTATGGAGTACAGTTTGATGTTTTGGCACATGTTTATGTTGCCTAATGATCAAATCAGGGTAGTTAGAATATTCATCACCTCATGTATTTCTTGCTTCTTTGTGGTGAGAACATTCAAAAAAACCTCTCTTCTGGCTATTTTGTAATATGCAATTTCTTACTGTTATTCATAGTTACCCTATTGTGCAATAGAACACCAGCACTCATTCCTCCTAGGTAATTGTGACTTTGCACTCGTTGACCAACCTCTCCCCATCTTTCCCTCATCCCCTTTCCAGTCTCTGGTAACCACTTTTCTACTCTTTACTTCTTTGAGATCAAAGTTTTGTAGAATCTACACATGAGTCTGGCTTATTCCACTTAACATAATGTCCTCTAATGTCATTTATATTATTGCAAATAACAGGATTTTATTTTCTTATAGCTAAATAGTATTCCATTGTGTATATATACCATGACACTAGGTTGATTCCATAGCTCGGCTATTGTGCATAGTGCTGTAATCTCCATGGGAGTGCAGATATCTCTTGCATATACTGACTTCCTTTCTTTGAATATATACCCAGCAGTGGCATTACTGGGCCATGTTATAGTTCCTTCCTTCATTTTGTATGGAACCTCCATACTGTCTTTATAATGGTTATACTAATTTGTATTCCCAGCAACAAAGTACAATAATTCCCTTTTCTACACGTCTTTGACAATACTTTTTTTTTGTCTTTTTGATAATAGTCACTGTAACTAGAATAAGGTATATCTCACAGTGCTTTTGATTTGCATTGTTCTGATGATTAGTGATGTTGAGGATTTTTCAAATATACCTGTTGGCCATTTGTATGTCTTTTTTTGAGAAATGTCTATTAAAGTTTTTGCATATTTTGTAATTGAATTGTTATTTTTTGGGGGGGTTTCTTTTTTTCTTACTGTTGCAATTTTTAAGTTCCTTATATATTCTAGATATTAACCCCTTGTCAGATGTATAGTTTACAAATATTTTCTCCCATTTTGTAGGTTGTCTCTGAGCTCTTTTACTTTGTTTTTTTAATTGTTGACTTTGCTGTGCAAAAGTTTTTTAGTTTCATGTAATTCCATTTGTTTATTTTTGTTTTTGTTGTCTGCATTTTTGAGGTCTTATCTAAAAAATCCTTGCCCAGCCCATTGTCATGAAGCATTCCCTGTGTTTTCTTTTAGTGGATTCATAATTTGGAGTCTCACATTACATGCTTTAATATGTTTTGAGTTAGCTTTTTTATATGGTGAGAAATAGGGGCCTAGTTTTATTTTTCTGCATGTGGCATCCAGTTTTCCCAGTACATGTATTGGAGACTGTCCCAATGTGTGTTATTGGCGCCTTTGTTGAAAATCAGTTGACTTTAGGTGTGTGAATTTATTTCTGCACTTTCTATTTTGTTTCATTGGTTTATGTGTCTGTTTTTATGCCTCTACCATGTTGTTTCAGTTACTGTAAACTTGCAGTATAATTTGAAGTCAGGGTAATGTGATTTCTTCAGTTTTGTTCTTTTTGCTCAGAATGGCTTTGGCTATTCCAGGTCTTTGGTGGTTCCATATAAATTTAGGATTTTTTTTCTATTTTTGTGAAGAATGCCATTAGTATTTTGATAGGAGTTGCATTGAATTGTAGGTTGCTTTGGGTAACATAGCTTTAAACAGTATCAATTCTCACAATTCTCCCAATTCGTAAACATGAAATGTCTTTCAATTTATTTGTGTTCTCTTCAATTTCTTTCATCAGTGTTTCACAGTTTTCAGTGTAGAGAGATCTTTTATCTTCTTGGTTAGTTTATTCCTAGGTATCTTATTTTCTTTTGTAGCAGCTGTAAGTAGAATTGTTTTCTTGATTTTCTTTTTAGATAAGTTCACTATTAGCTAGTGTAGAAACACTACTGATTTTTCTATGTTGATTTTGTGTCTTACAACTTTACTAAACTCATTTACTAGTTTTAACAGGTTTTTTTAAAAAGAATCTTTAGGGTTTTCTATATGTAAAATTATGTAATCTGCAAAAAGGGACAATTTGACTTCTTCCTATCCAATTTGGATACCTTTCATTTCTTTCTCTTGTCTTATTGCTCTGGCCAGGACTTACAGTACTATGTTGAATAAAAGTGGTGAAAATGGGAATGCTTGTCTTGTTTCTGATTTTAGTATGATGTTAGCTGTAAGTCTGCCATATGTTGCCTTTATTGTGTCGAGGTACATACCTTCTAGCCCTAATTTGTTGAGAGTTTTTTTCATGAAGGAATGTTGGATTTTGTCAAATGCACTTTTGCATCTATTGAAATGATTATATATTTTAAAAATCTTTTTTCTGTTAACATGGGGTATCACATTCATTAATTTGCATATATTGAACCATCCTTGCTTCTCTGGTATGAATCCTGCTGATAATAGTGAATGACCTTTAAAAGCTGATGATGAATTCAATTTGCCAGTATTTTGTTGAGAATTTTTGCATGTATATTCATCAAGAATACTAGTTTGTGGTTTTCTTTATTTTCTTGTATTCTTTTTTTTATTATTTGGAGGGGGTACCCATACAACTATTCTGTTCTTCATTTTCTATTTTTTTCTCTCTTTTTTTTTTTTTTATTATACTTTAAGTTCTAGGGTACATGTGCACAATGTGCAGGTTTGTTACGTATGTATACTTGTGCCATGTTGGTGTGCTGCACCCATCAACTCATCAGCACCCATCAACTCGTCATTTACATCAGGTATAACTCCCAATGCCATCCCTCCCCCCTCCCCGCTTCCCATAATAGGCCCCGGTGTGTGATGTTCCCCTTCCAGAGTCCAAGAGATCTCATTGTTCAATTCCCATCTATGAGTGAGAACATGCAGTGTTTGGTTTTCTGTTCTTGCAATAGTTTGCTGAGAATGATGGTTTCCAGCTGCATCCATGTCCCTACAAAGGACATGAACTCATCCTTTTTTATGGCTGCATAGTATTCCATGGTGTATATGTGCCATATTTTCTTAATCCAGTCTATCATTGA
This sequence comes from Chlorocebus sabaeus, assembly GCF_047675955.1. Taxonomy (NCBI): domain Eukaryota; kingdom Metazoa; phylum Chordata; class Mammalia; order Primates; family Cercopithecidae; genus Chlorocebus; species Chlorocebus sabaeus. Next base: position 14,867,649 of record NC_132915.1, read on the forward strand.
TGGACATGTGAGTTGGTTCCAAGTCTTTGCTATTGTGAGTAGTGCCACCATAAATATATGTGTGCATGTGTCTTTATAACAGCATGATTTATAATCCTTTGGGTATATACCCAGTAATGAGATGGCTGGGTCATATGGCATTTCTAGTTCTAGATCCTTGAGGAATCGCCATACTGTTTTCCACGATGGTTGAACCAGTTTACAATCCCACCAACAGTGTAAAAGTGTTCCTATTTCTCCACATCCTCTCCAGCACTTGTTGTTTCCTGACTTTTTAATGATTGTATTCTTATATGGTTTTTGTATCAGGATAATGCTGGCCTGGTAAAATGAGTGTGGAAGTATTCTATCCTCTTCAATTTTCTGGAATAATTTGAGGAAAATTGGTATTAATTCTTCTTTAAAGTTTTGGTAAAATTCAGTAGTGAAAGCATCAAGGCCTTGGCTTTTTTTTTGTTGGAAGACTTTTTATTATAGATGCAATTTTGTTCCTCATTATTGGTCTGTTCAGGTTTTCTATTTATTTATAATTTAACTCAGGTAGGTTGTTTGTGTGCAGGAATTTATTTATTCTAGGATATCATATTTGTTTGTATATAGTTCTTCATAATGATTTCTCATGATCTTTGTATTTCTGTCAGCTGTAATATGTTTTTTCATCTCTCATTTTATTTATTTGCACCTTATCATTTTTTCTTAATCTAGCTAAAGGTTTGTGAATTTGTTTATCTTTCTGAAAACCAACTCTCCATTTCATTGATCTTTTGAGCTGTTTTTCTAGTCTCTATGTCGTTTATTTCTGCTCTGAGCTTTCTTCTATCAATTTTAGGTTTAGTTTGTTCTTGTTTTTCCAGTTCTTTGAGGCATACATTAGGTTGCTTATTAGAAATTTTTCTTCTTTTTTGATGTACATGCTTATTGCTATAAAATTCCCTCTTATAATTGCTTTTGCTGGATCTCATAAGTTATAACATTAAGTATATCCATTCTTGTTTGTCTCAAAAAACTATTAATTTTCCTTTTAGCTTCTTCACTGAACCTTTGGTTATTTAGGAGCATGTTCTTTACGTTCATGTGTTTGTAAAATTTCTGAAGTTTTATTATTGTTAATATCCAATTTTATACCATTGTGGTTAGAAAAGATACTTGATACGATCTCTGTCTTCTTAAATTAGTTGAGGCTTGTTTTGTGGCCTAATATATAATTTTTCATAGAGAATGTTCCATGTGTAGTTAAGAAGGATGTGTATTCTGCAGCTGTTGGAATGACTGTTAAGTCCATTTGGTCTATGGAGCAGTTAAAGCCCGACGTTTCTTTGTTGATTTTCTGTTAGGATGATTTGTCCATCGTTGAAAGTGGAGGCATTGAAGTATCCTACTACAAACAGACTGTATTGTATTACAGTCTATGTCTTCCTTTAGATATAATAATATTTCTTTTATATATTTGGGTGCTCTGGTGTTGAGTGCATATATAATTACAATTGTTTTATCTTCTTGTTAAATTGATTCCTTTATCATTATATAATGACCCTATTTGTTTCTTTTTACAGTTTTTGACTTAAAGTCCAGTTTAAGTATGACTACTTCTGCTTGCTTTTGGTTTGTTTTGCATGGAATATCCTTTTACTTTCAGTCTATGTTTATCTTTAGTGATGGTGTGAGTCTCTTATAAGTGGCACAGAGGTGGACTTGCTTCTTTTTTTCTTTTATCCAGTCAACCACTCTATCTTTTAATTGAAAAAATTTGATCTATTTACAACGAATATTGTTGATAGGTATAAATGTACTCCTGACATTTTGTTAATTGTTTTCTGATTGTTTTATAGATCCTTTGTTCCCTTCTTTCTTGTTGTTTACTGTTGGGTTTGGTGATTTTCTGTGGTGCTAAGTTTCATTTCCTTTCTCTTTCTTGGTTGTGTATGTGTTGTAATTTCTTGCTTTGTGGTTACCAGGGGCTAGTAAAAAGAGTTTTGTAGTACAATAGACTATTTTAAGCTGATTACAACTTAACTTTGGTTACATAAAAATACTACCCTAGACTTTTCCCCTATAGCCCACAACTTACATTTTTATTACTTAATTTACATCTTTATCAATTATCTGTTCCTTAGCCTCTAACTGTAGCTGTTGTTGTTTTGATTATTTTTGAAACATTTCACCTTCATACTAGAGGACTGAGAGATTTACATAGCAGCACTGTTACAGGACTGGCTGTTCCTCATTTTATTATGTTTTCATGCTCCACGGGAAATTTACCACTCCCTAGTGCTCTTCAGCATACTTCCTCAGTCACTCCAGTCAAATTACAGTTGTTTAGTTTTGTTCTGATTTCTTTTGTGTGGAGGACAAGTAGTGTCATGCAATTCTACTTGGCCATCTTGCTAATGTCACGCCTCAGAATCCAGGAAACATTTTTAGAATGAAAGTCCTCTCCATATCCCTACTCTTCTTATCTGCTCATCATTTTTACCAACCTTGTTTTAAAACATTTTGTTAACTCTACCACTAAAATGATCTCTTAAAATTATTTTATATGCTTACTTCCCAGTGGATTTTCACCCTCAGTATGTTACTCCTAATGACAAAAAATCTCCTTTAAAAATATTCCTCTCAAAAAAAAAAAAAATTCCTCTGTATTGTGTAGGTCCTTTCATTTCAAACATATGTATCTGTGCAGAAACACGGAAGAGAAAAGGTAGTGTTGAGCTATGGGTGGGTGCATTTGAGAGATGGCTTGTTGTTATTTTTATAGGTCTCCTGACAAGTGTCTACTCCAGAAGAAATTTCAGGAGGTACAGGGGCATAGACCTTGTTTCCTGGACACAGATAAAGACATGAAGTTAGTCACTCGGCAGTGACTTAGAGTGAGCTGTGCGAGAGTGACTTTTCCAGATGTCTTTGGGCTTTACAGGTTGGAACTGTCTTTAGGGAATGGCTTGGATGTGATTTAACATTTTCTAAATTGGTTCACCCACCTTTGAGTTTGGAGGATGTATGGCTTCGTGCTTCCCCAGATTAATGTACTGCCAGCAGCTCTGACACTCCCGTCTCAGGAAATTCATTAACACGTTGGGAAATCCAGAGACCAGGTGTGGCACCGAAAGGTTAATCTATCCTCATTTCTTCTTCATCGCAACTTCAGAGTGAATTATACTCTAGTCATTTAAAGCGAACAAATGAAGGCAATATACCTTACCTGTGCTTAACATGCTTGGTGTGATTCATGCAGAGCTCGATTTTAGTCAAGGTGTGTGGACATTGTGTGTGTTTATGTGTCTTGCACACATCGCATAACTCCTAAGCATCTTTATTATGGTTGTATTATGGTTTCTTTAACTATGTTATGTGTGCTCTTTTTGCTCCAATTTATGAGTAAAAAGAAGTCTGCAGGCACACTACGGAAATACAGACTTTCCAGGCCATTCCAGTGTGCACAGAGAACAGGAAGCCCGCAGGGCTTGAGAAGGAGTGATGGGCTTTGTCAAGATACCTTTGCTTTGTTTGGGGTAAGTTCAGTGTGGCACCTTTATTTGGTCTGCAGCTTCTGGCTACCGTGCTTCTGAATCCCCTTAAGACTGTCATCCCTCCCTTCTTGCTTTATTTTAACACTTTTTTTTATCTGTAGCTGCCTTCTTCCACAATGGTGAATGTGTTGACTATGGCTGTTCTATTGTTTGTTTCTTCCCCCACTGTAGTAAACCCTGTTTTGCTATAACACGAAGCCCCTGGCTGAATTGATCCCTCACAAACTCAGACCTACTGCCAGAAAATGGGAATTTATTTTTTCTTGCTCGTACCTACTTCTTTTCTTATCTCTTTCAAGCATCACCACCCCTCAACCCTCCCAGCCTAACATTATTTTAGAGATTATCAGGTTTGCTTTTCAATTTTACTGTTTTCCATTCAAATTTTGTTCATAAAACCACTTTACTTTTACAGAATGAAATATTATTTTCATTATTCTCCTACCCCAAATATGAATAGCAATAACACACTTCTGATGTATAGTGAGTCGTAGATTAAATACATGATCATACATAATAAGAATGTATCGTTTTAATGAAATATTTTATTTCCTCTTTTGTTACTTGTAATTTGGTTTAATTTGGCTCTACTAACCTTTTTGCTCATGTGTAACTCTTAAAACACTTTCTTATGAACACTGTATATTAGAAAAGGAAGAAAGGAAGGAAGAAAAAAACCAGCTGGCATCAACTAAATATCAAGGTGAATGTAAGGTCAGATGCAAGTTTTGAGGGGAAAAAGGAAAGAAAGGAAAGTATAAAGGAATAGATCAGGAAAATCTCATTGTTGGAAATGTGTGCATAGCATCTCTGGCAAAACATTTCCACTGAGATGGAGTATCATCAGTGAATTCAATCTGCTACTCCTATATCCAAATTCTGTTATTTCTAAGATCAGAAGAATAAAAGAACATTCAGAAACCCAAGAACCAGGGTCCATTATTGTAGGTGTAAGCTTTTTGTCATGGGTGTAGAAGTGTCTGAGAAAAGACCTCTCTCAGCTAAACTATTCGGATAGGAGAGCTGGTTCCTTTTCTTTCTCAGCTTAATCATTACAGTAAAAAACGCTCCTGTGGCAGAGCAACTCCACAGGCCTGCCTTGTTTAATAGGTTCTTAGTAAATTATATTAGCTCTTGAACACCATCCAGATTCTCAATGATGATATTTCTGAAGGTGACAAGCTTCAATAGCTTGGAAAAGTTCGTTGCAGTCTCTGTTGGTTGTGATTTTACCCTAATAAAATTATCATCTGTACACAGGGCTGTTAGCAGTGGTCTAATTTCTTTCAGATCCTGGAACCTGGTATTTTAATAATGTGTGTGATGTGGGGAAACCTGGAGTCCAAACTGATGGCAAATGCTGTGGCCTACTGCATTTGCTCTCAAACTTTAGAGCCGCCAGCAGCACCTGCAGGGCTTGTGAAATCACAGTGGCTGAAGCTGTCCAAAACCCAACACGCAGAACCAGAGAATATGTTTTCTTTTATGAAAGGGGTATTGAAGTTGCACATGGAAGGTTGCTAATCAGCTGACCTTAAAATAGGGGATGATTCTGGATTAGCTGAGTGGGCCCAGTGTCATCTTAAGGTTCTCAAAAGTGGAAGAGGAAGGCATTGGTCAAAGCGATAAGATATGGAAAGGATTTGGCCTGCTGTGCCGGCACTGAAGATGGAGGGAAGGGCCATGAGACAAGGAGAGCAGGCCGGCCTTTTGACGTAGAAAAACAGGAAAACACATTATCACCCAGAGCCACTAGAAAGGAATGCAGCCCTGTGGACACCTCGATTTTAGCCAAGTGAGACTCACGTCAGACTGCTAACCTACAGAACTGGAAGATAAGCAGTCTGTGTTGTTTTATGCCAAAACAAAAACTAAGTAATACAAAAAATATACCTGTGGAATCCCAATTCTAGAGTTTCTGATTTGGTTGGTCTGAGATTGGACCTAAGAATGTCCATTTCTAACAAATTCCCAGGTAAAGATGATGCTTATGCTGTTGATCTGGCACCACACTTTGAAAACCTAGATATTTTTTTAAGAATGCTTTAGCTAGTCTGAAGATTTAAGAGTGAAGGATCTTTTTAAAAATTTTTATTTTTAATTATAACCTAATAATTCTACCTGTTATGGGGTACAATGTAGGATTTTGATCCATGTACACATGGTGTAGTGATCAAATCAGGATTATGTGGAAGAGCTAGCTAAATACAATGTCAATGATGAGTGAGCAGCTGCCCTTCTCTGAAGTTTCATTGTACTACTGAGCTAATATCACAGAAATTGTTCCCTCTCTTCTGCTTTGAGTTTCGGTTCATTTCCCCTTCCAATTCTGTAACCTTCTCTCTTGTTTTAATTATTATTTCAGAGTCATTCAAGCTTGAATTTTAGTTCTGATTCCATGTAACCATTCAGAACTTATATAGCCTCTGGCAATTTATTAGAACCCTCTGAACGTCAGTTTCCTTATCAGTAGAATGATAATACCTGTTTCTAAGGCAATTGTGAAAACTACAAGGGCCCTTATGCCCTGAAGCCTTGGAACAGTACAGGTGCATTGTAGTGCACAATATATATTCATCACCCTTGGTTTTTATCACCTGAGAATATCTTTCTTCCCTCTTTTTGTTCTTTACATTCTGTCACTTTGCTTTCATGCTTTCTACTTGTCTCTCTTTAATCCTTTTCCTTTCAGGTTTGCTGAGCTAGCCATGATACTCATGTAATCCAAGACACCCTATTAGATCTACGCTAGTTCCTAACGGAGGCCACATGAAGTTCAGAAGGATAGACTTCTTTATGACTTTGTGCCTTCAGCTTCTCCAAGATCACCCAACAAACTTTGCAGGAATTTACATAGTTATGCACTGAAGATTTGCAGTGGTTTTCAGTGGGAATTGTAGGGCAGGAGGATACATTTAAAGTTCTTGCTAAATATGCCTTACCCTGGAGTCCAAAGTGAGCTCCCCAAGGTATCAGGTCATTTGTTAACCCTGATCTGAGCATCAGGGTTCTTTAAAGAATTCTCTTCTCATCTCCTGACAAATCTTAACCCACTTCCCTAGAATCCTCATGTCAAAGCTCAGAGGAAATTAAATAATTGGTAACATTCCCATTTCTACACTAAATGTACAAATCTAGGCTATTTGGTCTGGACTTTGGGAGACAGGGTCACTAGTGACTACACAGTCTTACTACCCATAGAAGAAGGATGAATAGGAGTGGGGAAAACTCTGATGCAGGGCTGCTGGAGTCCCCCAGGTGAGGGGTCCTCCAGGACTGCTGGGGTCTCCAGGTTGGAAGTCTCTCAAGACTGCAATGCTCCTCCATCTTGAGATGCAAGAATACCTGTTTCTTTAACATTAAACATGTGGGTCCACAGCTTTCCCATTCTCCAGAACAATGTAATCTAAATTCATATTGAAAAAGGAAATACAAGAGGCTGGGCACAGTGGCTCATGCCTGTAATCCTAGCACTTTGCGAAGATGACTTGAGGTTAAGTGTTCATGACCAGCAGGCACAGTAGCTTGTGCTTGTGGTCCCAATTACTCCGAGAGGTGGAGGTGGGAGGATTGCTTGAGTCCAGGAGTCTGAAGCTGAAATGAGCCATGACTGCAACACTGCACTCCAGTCCGGGTGACAGAGGGGGACCCTGACTGTCTTCCCTATTTTTTTTGACTTGGCTAAAAAAAAAAAAAAGAAAGAAAGAAAAAAAGAAAAAGATAGAAAGAAAGAAAAAGGAAGTACATCCATACGGCCTCATAACTTAGGCAGGAAATAGTGTTCTACTTCTTATGAACCCAACGGGCCATATTAATGTTTTAAATAATATTTGCTTCTTCCCTGCTTCTACTTGAGTGCCTACTAGAATAAGAGTGTGGGAACTTTTTACCCTTTCCATGTCAGCTTCCTATTTCTAATGAGAAACTTAACAATATCTGTTCTACCGAGGACTGGACTGAGGTCTTAGAAGGTGTCTTTCATTCTCATCATTTGTTATCTGGGGATGGAGAATTCCAGTAACAGAAACATTTTTCTCCTGTTCCCCACAGTTTAAAGAGGTAAACTAAGTTCCATCTCATTATTGTGTGCCTCATGACATGTTTCTTTCTACCCTTGCCCTCTGATTATTTATTTTCAACAAACCTGCTAGAATGATTCTTTCTTTTTAAATAAACTTTGCTAAGCTACAATTTTTTATACAAATATATACATTTAAGTGTATAGTTGAATGAGTTCTGACAAATGCATGCCCCTGGATTACCATTACATCACTCAAACACATATCTATTGTTCCAGAAGTTTCCCTTGTGTTCCTTTGCAGTCTATGACTCTACCTCCCTCTTGGCACCAAAAGACCACTGATTTTCTTTCTCTAGAACTTGTTTTCCTATGCTAGAACTTGTCTGATTTCTTTTGATTAACATACATTTTAAAAAATCATCCACATTGCTGCTTATGGCAATTATTTTCTTTTTGTTGTTGAGTACGATGACACTTTTTGTTTTTAAAAAGTCATTTCCCTGTTGATACACATTTAGTTTATTTCCACCTTGGTGCTAGTATAAATAAAGGTGTTATGAACATACTTGATTCTTTTGGTAGACATGTATTTTCATTTCTCTTGGGTAAATACTTAGGAGTGGAACTGCCAAATCATGTGATAAGTGTATGTTTATCTTTATAAAAACTGCCAAATTCCTTTCCAAAGTAGTTGCACAATTTTATAATCCCACTAGAATTTCATGAGAGCTCAATTTGCTCTACATCTTTGTCAAAACTTAGAATTGTTATGCTTTTAATTTTTGTTACTCTAGTGGATGTTAAATGTTATTTCAATTTTGGTTCTAATGTGCAATTTCATCATAAAACGTAAGGAAACATTTTTATGATGAAAATGCACATTAGAACCAATACCTAATGTAGATGACAGGTTGATGGGTAAAGCAAACCACATGGCACGTGTATACCTGTGTAACAAACCTGCACATTCTGCACATATATCCCAGAATTTAAAGTATGAAAAAAAAGATACTAAAAATGAAAGCTACTTACCACTATATAAAAAAGGGACTAAAATCAAATGAAACAATGTTTTATTGAACCACCTTAGAACCATATAATTTTGGCACACTAGAACCAGAATTGATGAATCAATGTTTCATCATGAAAATGCACATTAGAACCAAAATTGAAATACTATTTCAATTCATAGTCTTATTAGTCATATCTTTTTTTCTGAAGTATCTGTAGAAGTCTCTTGGTTGTTTGTCTCACATACATATATGATTTCAAGATATCTTCTTACAGTAGGTATGGCATGATTTCATTTTCTTAATTATTATTCCTGAAGATAAGTTTTAAATTGTGATGATATCCAATTTACAAGTGATTATCATACTTTATCTTATATTCTGTGATCTTGTTGAGTTCACTTATTAATTCTAATGTTTTTTGATTCCTTGATATTTTCAACAAGGTAAGCATGTTGTCTAAGAATACCAATAGTGTTACTTCTTTTCAATATTTATGACTTTTATTTCTTGGCTCATTGTACTGGCCAGACCAGATCTCCAGTACAATATATAATAGAATTCACAACAGTGGTTATTTTTGCCAGATTCTTGCTCTTAGTGTTCAGTTTCTGATCATCAAGTATGAGAAGCTCTAAGTTTTTTTTTCTAATGTATGTGCTTTATCAAGTTAGAAAAAAATCCCTTCTATTTCTAGTTTCCTGAGTTCATATATCTAAGTGTTTAATATTTATCCAATGGTTTTTCAGGAAGTACCAAGATGTTCATTTGGTTGTTCTCCTTTGTTCTATTAATATGGTGAAACACATTGATTCATTTCTGAATGTTTAAATAACCTTGCATTTCTGCATCATGAAGTCTTGTCTTTGATATATATTGCTGACCTCTATTTGCTAATGTTTTTTTGAGGATTTTTGCATCTATATTCATGATGAACAATGATCTGTAGTTTTATTTTCTTGTAATGTCTTTGGTCTTATCAGGGTTATGTTGTTCTCATAAAAAGAATTGAAAAGTATTACCTTCTCTAATATTTAAAAGATTTTCTGTAAAATTAGTGTTATTTCCTTAAGTGTTTGATAAAATTCACTAGAAAAACCATCTAACCCTCAAGTTGTATCTGTCAGAAGAATTTCTCTTTATTATCCTTAATAACTATGTGACTATTTGCCATTTTGCTTTTTCTTCAGTTAGTTTTACTAAATGTTTTCAAGAGATTTCTCCATTTCATTTAAGTTATCAAGTTTATTGGTATAACATTCTTTATTTTATTCATTTATTATACTTTTGGTATCTTTAGAATCTATAATGATTGACATCACATCTCTCATACCAATTTTGAAAACTTGTGGCTTCCCTTTTTACTTGATGAGTATTTTAAAGGTTTTATCAATTTTCTTAACATTTTAAAAGAACCAACTTTGCCTTTATTATTTCCCCTATTGCTAGTATATTGCTGATTCTGATATATCTTCCGATATTTATTATGTGATCTTTCTAATTATTTTTTCTTTAATTTGCTTTTTGTTTTCTAATGTGTAAGTATAAGTCACTTACTTTAAACTTTTCCTTTCTAATACACTCTCATAAGACTATAAACGTCCTCTTATACAATGTTTTATCTGTATCCTTCACATTTTGATATGTCATATTCTTATTCATATTTTGTATAAAATATCTTCTCATTTTTGTAATGATTTTCCATTTATAGATCTGCTATTTAATTTCAAAATATTTTGGGAATTACTATACATACTTTTTTACTGATTTTGAATTTAATTCCATTGCAGTTAGAGAACATACTCTGAAAGATTTCCATCCTTGAAATTTATTGAGACATATTTTATGGGCTAGCATATGGTCTATCTTGATGAACATTTTATGTGCACTTGAAAGAAATGTGTGTTTTGCAGGTGGTGAATGCTGTGTTCTATAAATGTCAGTTAGGTCAAGTTAGTTGATACAGTTCAGATTGTCTACATTCTTACTGAGTTGCTGTTTCATTGTTCTATCAATTACTAAAAGAAGGCTTTAAAATATCTGTAGGTATGATTTTGAATATTTTGATGATTCCTTTTAGTTCTGTCAGTTTTTGTTTCATGTATGTTGAACCCAATTTTTTAGTTGTATACACATTTAGAACTGTTATTTCTTACTGATAGATTTTGCTTTTCCTCACTGTGAAATATTCTTCCTGAATTCTAGAAATACTATTGATTTTGAAGTCTAATTCATCCTATACAAATATAGCTGCACCAGCTTTCTTATATCTGTTGGTTTCATGCTACATCTTTTCTCATCTTTTACTTTCACCCTATCTGTGTCTTTATATTTAATTTTTTTTTTTTTTTTTTTGTAGGAAGCTTGTAGTTGGGTCTTGGTTTGCTATCCAGTTTGACAATCTCTCTATCTCAATAGGGATGTTTCTTATACATTCATCTAATATAATTTTTGACATAGTCATGTTTCAGTAGTCAGGTCTTGGCTTGCATTCAGTTTGATAATCTGTCTATCTCAATAGGGATGTTTCTTATATATACGTTTAATGTAATTTTTTACAAAGTCGTGTTTAAATGTACCATCATACTATTTGTTTTCCATTTACTCATTTTTGTTTTTGTTTCTGTGGTCATCTTTTCTTGTCATCTTTGGGTTTATCAATTTTTATATGTACATTTATGTTCTCTGTTGGCTTTATAGGTATAACTGTTTTGATTATTTTCTTTACTGGTTGAGCTAGTACTAACAATACACATCCTTAATCTATCACAGCCTAGTGAGTGTTCATGTTGTATCATTTTATGTTACAGGCCTTTCAGTTTCCACTTTTACTTCCAAATTCATGCTGTAGTATCTCAACCATAGCATAATTCTATTTACTTGCTTCCTCTTTTGTTCTCTTGTTGTTATGTCTTATATTTCTATGTGTATTATCAGTTACAACTTAAAATATTATTACTTTTGCTTTAAATAATCTTTTAAGGAAATTTCAAAAATAAAAAAACACTATCTTTTTAATTCACTCATTTATTTAGCATTTCTTTTATTCTTCATTACTTCCCATATGTTCACATTTCATCTGGAATTTATTTTCTTCAGCTGGAGAAACCTCTTTTAGCAATTTTTTTTTTTTTTTTTTTTTTTTTTTTTGCAGTGTAGACGGGCTGGTAACAAATAAATAATATTTTACCTCTCTATAGTATTCTGGACTGACACTTTTTTCTTTCAGAATTTTAAAGAAGTTGTTTCTTTGTCTTCTGTCCCTCGATGAACAGGCATAGCTCATTTTATTGTTCTTTACAGATATTATGCTTCTTCCAAATTGAAGGTTTGTGACCACCCTGTGTTGAAGAAGTCCATCAATGCCATTTTCCCAAAAGCACGTACTCATTTTGTGTCTCTGCGTCGCACTTGGGTAATTCCTGCACTATTTCAGACCTCTTCATTGTTATTATATTGTATCTGTTATGTATCTGTGATCAGTGATCTTTGATATTTTCATTGTTTTGAGGCACCACAATCTTGCCCTTATAGGATGGCAACTTTAATTGACAAATGGGTATGTATTCTGCTTACTCCACTGACTGGCCATTCCTCTGTCTTTCCCCTTTCCTTGGGCTTCCCTATTTGGTGAGACACAATATTGAAATTAGACCAATGGTCTCTAAGTGTCCAAGTGAAAGGGGGAGTTGTGCATCTCTGACTTTAAATCAAAAGCTAGAAATGACTAAATATAGGAAGGAAGTCATGTTGAAAACTGACATAAGCCGAAAAGCAGGCCTCTAATGCCAAACATTTAGCCAAGGTGTGAATGCAAAGAAAAAGTTCTTGAAGGAAATTTAAAGTGCTACTCCAGTGAACACACAAAGGATGAGAAAGCAAAACAGTCTTGCTGATATGGAGAAAGTTTAAGTGGTCTGGATAGAAAATCAAACCAACTACAACATTCCCTTGAGCCAAACGTAATCCAGAGCAAAGCTCTAACTCTTTTGATTCTACAAAGGTTGAGGGAGGTGAAGAAGCTGAAGAAGAAGAGTTTGAAACTAGCGGAGGTTGGCTCATGAGGTTTAAGGAAAGAAGCTGTTTGGGTAACATAAAAGTGCAAGGTGAAGCAGCAGGTGCTGATGTAGAAGCTCCAGCGAGTTATCCAGAAGATCTAGCAAAGATCACTGATGAAAGTGGTTACACTGAACAACAGATTTTCAATGTAGGTAAAACAGCCTTCTGTTGGAAGATGCCATCTAGGACTTTCACTGCTAGGGAGGAGAAGTCAATGCCTGGCTTCAAAGCTTCAAGGGAAAGCCTGACTCTCTGTTAGGGGCTAATGCAACTGGTGACTAAGTTGAAGTCAATGCTCATTTGTTATTCCAATAATCCTAGGGCACTTAAGAATCATGCTAAATCTACTCTGCCTGTGCTCTATAAATTGCATAAAAAGCCTAGATGAGAGCACATCTGTGTTCAGCATGGCTTAGTGAATATTTTAAGCCCATTGTTGAGATTTACTGCTCAGGAAAAAATAATCCTTTCAAAATATTATTGCTCATTGACAATGCACCTAGTCACTCAAGAGATCTGATAGAGGTATACAAGGAGATTAATGTTGCTTTCATGCCTGTTAATAAATCCAGCCTATGAATTAATAAGTAATTTAAACTTTCAAGTCTTATTAGTTGATAAATACATGTTGGATTTGGGCAAAGCAAATTGGAAACCTTCTGGAAAGAATTCACCATTCTAGATGCCATTAAAAGCATTTCTAAATCATAGAATGAGGTCAAAATATCAACATGAAAAGGAGTTTGGAAGAATTTGATTCCAACCTCATGAATAACTTTGAGAGAGGTTAAACACTTTAGTGGAGGAAGTAACTGCAGATGCCAGCAAGAAATTAGAATTAGGAGTGGAGGCTGACGATGTGACTGAATTGCTGTCATCTTGTGATGAAACTTGAATGGGTGAGGAGCTGCTTCTTATGGATGACCTAAGTGGTTCCTTCAGATGGAATCTATTCCTGTTGAAGATCCTGTGAACTCTGCTGAAATGACAACCAAAAATTTGGAATATTACATACACTTAGTTGATAAAGCAGCAGTAGGTTCTGAGAGGATTGACTCCAATTTTGAAAGAAGTTCTATTGTGGGTAAAATGCTATCAAACAGCATTGTGTGCTACAGAGAAAGCTTTTATGAATGGAATGATTATTCAGTGTGGCAAACTTTTTTGTCTTATTTTAAGAAATTGCCACAGCTGGGATGCTGTGCTTATGTAGTAGCCATTCTTTTGTTTCTTTACTTCTCGAGTAAACTTGCTTTTACTTTAAGAAAAGAAAAAAAATTGTCACAATCACCTCTATCTTTAGCAACCACCATGGTGATCAGTTAGCAGCTATCAACATGAAGGCAAGAACCTCCATCAGCAAAAAGATTACAAGTTGCTGAGAGCTCAGATGATTGTTAGAACTTTCTTAAGCAATAGAGTATTTTTAAAGTATGTACTTTTTAAAGACATAATGCTTTTGCATACTTAATAGACTACAGTATAGGACAAACATAACTTCTATATGTAGTGGCAAACAAAAATATTTATGTCATTTGCCTTATTATGATACTTACTTTATTGCAGTGGTAGGGACTACACCCACGGTATCTCCAAGGTATGCCTCTATTTTGATAGGAAGTCAAGTATAATTGATATTATTCCCTTTATGTAATCCATCTTTTTCTATTTGTCTGCAATTAATTCATTAATGCCATATTTAATTTTAAGTTCTAGATTGCATTTATAACAGGTTCTTCATAGTCTTTATTTACTAAATCTAATTTTTTGGTGTTGGTATCTTTTAGCTAATTGTTTTTGCTTGTTTATTTTCTATTTCTTTGCCTACTTAGTAATTTTTTATGTGTACACTGGATTGTGTTTTATTATTTCCTTCTGAAGTGTGTTAGTTTTTGTTCTGGTAGCCAGTTAAATTGCTGTGTTATAACTGTGAAGTTAAGGTGTACTTTTATATTTTATTAGAATGAATCTACATAAAGTTCAAGACACTTCTCAAGTTCTACCTTGGTGGGCTCAACCTCCTAATTCTGTCTCCGATGTGGATTATGTTGAAATTGGTTATAAGAGTTTTTAGGGCAGGTATAGAGTAGACCTTACAGTCAGTTACAGTTTTATTTCTAAGGAATAGCCTTCCAGGTGTCTTAGTTGGATGCCGAAGGTGTTAATGAGATCTATCTACTCTGGCTGTACTAGAACTCCAGTAACTCCTGACACTGATTGGCCTTTAATATCAGTGTTCTATTCTAGGTCTCATGGTGACAGATCTCAGGTAAGTCCAACAGGTGTGTTTGTGTCCTATACATGCCAGCTCAGTCCTCGGTCATGGACTCATAGGAAAACCTTACTTGGAACCCTGCATTTCCCTTTCCCACACAGCTCTTTCTCTTCAGGGCCTTGTTCAGTAGACAACAGTCACTTCAGTACCTTTAGAGCCTGTTCTCTGGCTTTTCAGTTACATGGAACCATTATGCTCTACTTAGCTACAGATCTTCATGCTGTGGTTAGGAAATTGCTCTCGGGCAGAGAATTGGGAGACCTTGGGGATCACCTTGTTAGTTTACCTTTTCTCAAAAATTTAAGTCCTTTACTGCCTATCATCAAACAACAGAAAATAGCTGCTTCATATTTTATCCAGTTTTTTAGTTGTTTATAGTGTGATCCCAAAGTATCTAAGCGAGGTCTCAATCAATTTAGCAAGCTTATTTTGCCAAGGTTAAGGATGTGCCTGTGACACAGCCTCAGGAGGTCCTGACATGTGCCCGAGGTGATCAGAGTGCAGCTTGATTTTATATGTTTAGGGAGACGTGAGATGTCAGTCAATATGTGTAAGATGTACATTGGTTCATTCTGGAAAGGCGAGAGAAAGGGTGGTGAGGGCGGGGAGGCAGGGGAGTTTCCAGGTCATAGTAGAGACAAAGGTTGCATTCTTTGAGTATCTGATCAGCCTTGCACTGAATATACAATTTAGACTGGCTCAATGAATCTGCATTTTTACATAAACAATAGGGCAGAGGAAACAAGCAGATATGCCTTTGTCTCAGGTGAGCAGAAGGATGACTTTCTGTCTCACACCTGTGACAATAAGCTACCATTTCCATTGCCAGGGTGAAATTCAACAGAACCGTTTTAGGGTAAAGATCTTGATGTTGACAAGGAATTGCACTGTGTGCAAATTGTGGAGGTATGTAGTGCTTTTTTTTTTTTTTTTTTTTTTTTTTTTTTTTTAAATATTTGTAGCTATCTTATTTAGGAATAAAATGGCAAGCAGGTTGCCTGATGGTAGTTCCCAGCTTGATTTTTGCCTTGGCTTAGGGATATTGGGGTCCCAAGATTTATTTTCTTTCACAATGTTCAGAGGACTAGAACAACACAAACTTTCATTCATGTCTGGAAGTGGTACTATATTTGTATCTGTTTGTTGTTAACCCACATTCATTTCAATTTATTGAAATAGGAATTTTCCAGCAACATAAAATTACTTACATATTCAACCAATTGAAGTGGCTTAGTAAGCAAAGCATATGTGAGCTTGTTCCAGAGAAGGGAGGCTATACTTGGAGAAATTAAGCCCCAAGCCATAATTTTAATGGCCTATAATTAAAAGTCTTAAATTGAATAAAACAGGATACAAGAAAAGTAACGCAAAACATTTCTGTTATTGTTTTTGTTTATCTGGTAGGTCTATGAGCAAATGATGAAGATTTAGACTTTGTGGCTAAGAGCCATCTTTCTCTCTGCAATGTTTTGCTACAATAACATTTGGCAGCCAGCTGGGTAGCAAGGCTTTTAAAATTTGAGATAAAGAGAATCATCAATACATTCATAAAGGATGTAGCCTCATTTTAAGGTTTACTGTAGGGATATTGGTGATGCTCAGTCTACAGTCCATAGAGGCGCTTGCTGTGCTGCTGATTAGAAGAAAATGTAATTAATTGCATTCAGTTTTTTAGCCCATAAAGAGCAAATGCTATTTAAAGTTTAATTTTACTGAGCAATCTGTTTGTGTAACTGGGTGGAAATGTTACCTTTTCTCTTTTAGAGCATCCATAGTAATATATTCTGTATGGTGTTAATGGGATCTTTAGTTTGCAGCAACTTGGTTTTTTTTTGTTTGTTTGTTTGTTGCTTGTTTTTGCTACAAATTAACTAGATGGACTCCTTGAGGTTCTTCTTAATTGTATTCCAGTTGAATCTAATCTATGTTTTCTACAATCTATTACTTTACTAAACACACTAAACATTTATTTACTTAAAATAGAAGTGTGTGAGACACTCTGTGCATTGGTAGATTCAAGACTAAGCTTTTACCTCAATACCTTAATGTCTAACAGGAGGATTATACAATTCTCCTGTTTTTCATCCTTTGGATGAAAAACAGTATTAATAGATATCTGCTCTACACATATTAGTCTACAGAGTCTAAGCAATTCCAATAAAAATTCTCAAAAGATTTGTAACAATAATTTTAATAGTCATATGAGAGAGTAAATATTTAATAATTCATAAGACCATTATTCCCCCTAGAGAGAGGGTCTCACTCTGTCACCCAAGGTGGAGTGCAGTGGTAAAATCATAGCTTACTACATTCTTGACCTCATGAGCTCATGTGATCTTCCTGCCTCAGCCTCCAAAGTAGCTGGGACTACAGGTGTGCACCACCATGCCAGTCTATTTTTTTCTTTTTTTAAAAAATGTTTTCTTCCTTTCTTCCCTCCTTCCTTCCTTTCCTTTCCTTTCCTTTCCTTTCCTTTCCTTTCCTTTCCTTTCCTTTCCTTTCCTTTCTTACTTTCCTTTTGAGACTGGGTCCCACCAAGTTCCTCAGGCTGATCTTGAACTCCTGGCCTCGAGCAACCCTCCTGCCTTGACCTCTAAAAGTGCTGGGATTACAGGTGTGAGCCACTATGCCCGGCCATATAAGATCATTTTGAATTAGATGAGACCTACCCTATCAAATGTTCAGACGTTAGTATAAAACTATAGTAAATAACCCAACATGATATTGGTGCAAGGGTAGAGAAATAGGAGCAGACTAAATGATCCACACTTATGTATATATGAAATTTTGTTGTATGTGTAATGGGGTAGAGAATTTGGTCATTTTTGTAATCAAGCTACCATAGCGAGCATTCAAAACAGTAACTTTTCTCCTACTCATTAGGTGTCACCCTTTTCTAAAACATTCCAGTTGTTGGATTTGATTAAAATGCCTTCTGAAACTCCATCTCCCACCAGAAAAAAGTGAAGACTATAATTTTCTCTAAGTCAATGTTATTGTGGTATGTAATAAAGTGCCCCAAAAGTTTTAGTCAGACTTGAACTTTAATAAATTTAGAAGTATAACTGCTAGATCCTTCAAAAATCATTTTAAAAATGGTTTATTTAAATTATTTTCCACTATAATTTTGGAAATTTATAATAATATATTTATATTTGTATTTTAGTTTTAATCCCTCTGATGGAAGATGGCACATGATTGAAATCTAAAAAAGTTTATTTTTCAAAATTCTCAGAACTCCCAAAATATAAAAGAAAATAAATAATTAAACCTTTAAATAATTTTAAAGATTGCAGTATTTATCATTCTTAAATTATTAAAGCCTAAAACTGCAGTAAGACTTTGGGACTTGTTTTCACTGGGACTAGAACTCCAGCCATTGGCAATCTTGCTTTTCTAGAAAATAGTTAAGAGCCATGAAGTAGGTGAAAAAGATGTGATGACCAATCAGAATAGATGATTCAAAGCCCATAAACTTAGTCACACACTAGTCACAAAACAGATCCTTGGGTGCTTCTTTTGAGCCTAGTTTACCTTTATTTTAGAAACATATTTAGCAAGTCTTATTACCTGGTCTCCAAAGCCACTTAGGTTAAAAGAAGTAAAGTAAAAGGCAGGAAAAAGACTGCTACAGGCAAGCATACTTGCAACAGTAAAAGATGATAATTAACAGGCTGAAAGTAAGAAGGGAGACAGAAAAACTATAAGAAGTGCACACACACACACACACACACAAATATTTTAGAGGTCCTGGACTATTTAAAGCCAGATGGTTCTTGAATCTATCAATAAATCCTGAAAATATCACTTTAATTACAACATAGCATGTTTATAATGGCCAAAATCCTACATTTTGTTTGCATTTTAAAAAGGAAAAGATCAAAGTTAATGTATTTGAGGGCTTTAATAGGTAAAACCATAGACATCTTAAATGTCAAGAATGATTTATTCTCCTAAGTATTTTTGCATGACCAATATTTATATTATCTCCTTCATATATTCTGCAACAACAAAGCTTATTGCTACATTGGTTGTGGGTGGCATTTAATAAATACTTGTTGAATGAACTTAAATATACATATCAAATACCTACATCTCCTCAGCTTCCCTTTCCCAGTATGTACCTGCTACTCCTGCCTGCATACAGGAAATAACAAAAAAAACAAAAACCAAATGTCACTGTTGGCTAGTCATTTTCTCTGAAAAAGGTTTTCAGTTTCTAGTTTCAAAAATAAACTTATATTTTATTGCTAATCAGTGAATGAGCATGTGATTTTTATATGTACATATATAATAAATGTAAATATGCATGTACACATATAATGTATCTGTGTATGTATTTTTATGTATGTGCATATATATAACTACTAAAGTATAAATATTGACACATATCAATATCTGAGGGAAAACCATCCTGTTAGAGTTTCCTAAGTATAGGATTTTCTCGTGATTTAAATGGTTCTCTACATATGGATTCCCTTTAATCACTTGGAAATTATGAAAATAAAGTTTGTTAAATGTTGATCTGGAAGAACACTCTCTCCCTTTTTATGATAAGAAGAATTTATTCTTCATTACAAAATTAACAAGAATTTGTTACTCAAGTTAAATAGAATGCATTGTGAGAAAGTACAAAAACAGAAATGGCATGTTTATTTCTCAAGCAGTCAAGGTTGAAGAGTCAATCTGGCTAGGTGGGTGGGGATTGTGTTTTGACCACATCAAATTTTCTTGAGTAGCAAAAGGATACCTTTATTTCTTCCAAGTCAATGAAAGTTTTTAAATGTCTAGGAATCATCTCTTGATTTCATAAGAGAATTGGGGGTACAATAGGGAGAATCAAATCAGGTCCACTTCACTCAAGATGACCCAGGCCTTTGTCCTTACCAAGACAAATTTACATCACTTGGATAAGAGATGTAAATTGTCTAAAATACAAATTAAGAGAAGAAATACTTGGCATAAAAATACTTAAAAGACACACTTCTGTATAAGCAAACTTGAGTGCTGTATAGTTCTATTTTACTTAAAATGTTGCCATGTCTAGAAGACACAGTATTTTAACAACTTCATGGTATAAGTATATAGATACTGGACTTTTAATTTACACACACACACATACACACACATATTTTCCCCCTCCATCAAATAAGCTATGGACAAGGGCCATGAAAGTGCAATTTACAAAGAACCAATTATCAAATACAATTTGCTAGTTAAACACTAGAGAATTTTATTTTATTAGTGAGCCTCCTGATTTAGTGCAACTCTATTAGCTAATGAGTTTTTAAAACCTCCTGAGATTCTATGAACTCTGACAAAAATGGATACTGTAATATTCGGGTTTAAGGAATTATTTTCAAGTACTGATGGAGTAAATTTAGAAGTAATAAATGAACTGTTAAATATATTTCTGAACTGATTTTTGATAGTGTCTTGAAGAAAAAGAACTATGTCATCTTTATTGCTCCCACCAATTTTTCAATTTTTTCTCTTCTCTTTTCTTCTCCCTCTTCATCTCTCTCTTACTGCTGTCTCTCTTTTAATGCACACATGCATGCATGCATACACATGCATCCAGAGAATAAAGTCTAGAAATCTGAATTTCATTTTTGGCTGTGGAGAGTTTTCCATTGTCTTTGTCACAGATACCTGAAGTTAGATCATTAATCTGATCCTAAAGTGCCCATTAAACTGTAGTGGGCTCTTTATAAAAGTTATTACAAAATGTGCTTATGATGAGGCCTAATAAATTTGGTTTCCCTATCTTTAAGCATTACTGAAGTGTTTCTAGTCTGTAGTCACTTGCCCTGCATTAGCATGTATAATGTTTTAGAGTGGATTTGGCAAAATTTAGTTTTTAATTGGCTACAATTCAACTTCATAACTTCTGTGGAACAATGAGCAATTCTCTAATCATTTAACAAATCGAAATTCAAATTCTAAATTCTCTTTTCTCCTATGTCTTAATCAAAATATTGCCTTAGCTTCTTTCCACAAAGACGTTCAACAAAGATTCTTTGAGTACTTATACAGTTTTATAATTTACATACTAAACTCATAAGTTGTTGTTTATCTCTAGAGAAGGATAGTGCATGGGATAAAGACTGTTATGTTTCTCAGGTCTCTCTTTTGTCTCCAAAATAGATTTTGACCTTGTTGAATCATGCAATGAGAAATAAACCAGGAAGATTTGTTAGAACATTGGTCGTTGCTATAATTTAAAAAGCTAAAATGCATAAAGTGTTTCTATAATTTGAGGTAATTACAGAATAGTCATTTTTACTATGTTTTTTAAATTTAAGATATAGCTAAGCATATTTTTGAAATCATTTGATTTTGATGTGATTAATGCACACATGTTTTTCTGATTACTCCTAATGTGTGCCAAAGTTTTCCATACTTTTTATACGCTATTTCTAAACATCTTATATATGTAAACCCAGCTTTCTCATCTTAGAGTTAAACATAGTCACTCTTTAAAGTAATATTTATACTTTCTAGCATTTAAGTTTGTATTTTCATGTTGGATGTTTATGCTTGCTATTATTTATTAATTATAATTAGGAAATACTTCTAGTATTTCATGATCTACATTGGGGCCTTGTGGTCCTGCATGATAGAGGTCTCCTTAGGACTATGTTCATTATAGTTATAACTTCAATAAACTTCATTTGTAAACTGGGGATATCTGCTCTACCTGGTTCAATGGAGTTATGTTTATTAAATGAATTAACACGTGTGTGAAAACTGCCATGCAAATAAAGGTAATAGTATAAAGAGGGCCCAATGGGAAAGGGGCACCAAGAGCTCTGTGGGCTGCAGCCACCACAGCTTCTCCTTAGCACTTGCTCAGCAGCGGAAGGGCTGTTGACCTTGCTTTCCTTCATTGTCTTTAGTGGGTGACTATAAATGAGGGGTTGAGATGGGGACAGAACGTGTGCGGCCTCGTCCTAGACTCACTGCCTCGAAGCCTTCCATTGTGCCTTATTCCACGAAGGTTTCCCACTTGGTTCCTCACCACTGAGTCTTTGGGTCATGGTATTGCAGACAAGATCAGCCCAGGTAGCACTGAGGAGGAGGAAAAGTGGGTCTTGCACTCTCCCTTCCATTCATTGGAATGTTCCTTTCCACATTCTGCTTCTTGGGTTCCCAACACCTTCCCGAAATGTTTGAGTCACGATTTTCCTCCAGGGACAGGATTCCCATACTCTGAATCTCCTTCCCTTCCCTTCTCTCTGTCATAGTTCATCTGAGAACACCTGGACACACGGAGGGGAACAGCACACTGGGACCTACTGAAGGGTGGTCGGTGGGAGGAAAGAAAGGATTAGGAAAAATAACTAATGGGTACTTGGCTTAATACCCGAGCGACAAAATAATCTGTACAACAAATACCCATGACACACGTTTACCTATGTAGCAAACCTGCACATCCTGCACATGTACCCCTGAACTAAAAATACAAGTTACAAAAAGAATAAATAATAAAGCTCATCTGTCCTTTGTGCCATTCTTAAGGTAGCATAGAGATATAATGTTTTGATCTATATAAAAATACCAGGTTAACCAATGTTAAATATGGTTTGTTTCTCTGTCTTTGAAAGTACAATCTGTTAAAGGATTAAAAAAGTACATCTGGATAGGACGAATAAATTATAATGTTCTATAACACTATATGTTATATAACTATAACTATAGGATAGCTATAGTTAACAATAGTATATTATATAGTTTAAAAGAGCTAGAAAGAGGATATTGAATTTTTCCAACACAAACAAATGATAAATGTTCAAGATGATAAATATGCTAATTACCCTGATCTGATTACTATACATTATGTATCAAAACATCACTATGTACCCCATAAATGTATATAATTATGTCAATTAAAAAATAAAATTTAATAAAATTAAAAAAATAATTTTTAAAAGCACAATTTCACAAAGCTTTAAATATACTAAATTACATGGAGAAGGGGGTAAAACATGAAACTTTTTCTTATTTGACTATAAATCCTTAAAAAAATTTTTTTTCCCAGGAGCTTTATTAACATGCTGCTGGGCTTAGAACAATGTCCAAATGTTTATTCTTGGCCTTCACATTGTCTCTGATCTGGATGCATAAAATCCTTCCTTGCATTTCAAGGAAATTGAACTTCTATATGTTGTTCCCTAAACAAGTTTCAAACATTTATATCTCTGCATTTTGCTCTGTCTATCCTTTTTCTCAGATTTGCCCTTCTTATCCATGCGTGACCAAATCTTGCATATATTTTGGGGTTCATTTCATGTGCGATATTTTCTGTGCAGATTTCCCTAATCCACCCAGCTGGAAGGAATATCTCCTGCTTATTTTTTGTTTGATTTTTTTACACAGGGTCTTGCTCTGTTGCCCAGGCTGGAGTGCAGTGGTGCAATCAAAGTCACTGTAACCTACAATCCTGGTCTCAGGTTGTCCTCCCACTTCAGCCTCCCAAGTAGCTAGGGCTACAGGTGCATACCACCATGCCCAGCTAACTAAAAAAGAATCTTTCTTAAAGGTAGGGTCTCCCCAGTTTGGTTGGTCATGAACTCATGGCCTCAAGTGATCTTCCTGCTTCAGCCTCTCAAAGAGCTGGTACTACAGGCATGAGCCACAGTGCTTAGCTCTCTCCTGCCTTTTAGAGCAAATTATTTTGTTTTAATTTTTATGGAAGCAGTCACCTTTTTACATGTTTGCAAAATATGACTATTTAGTTTTCAATATATAACATAATCACTGAAGCAAAGCATGAAGAAAAAAAACCAGTTATTATTCATAATTCTGTCACCAGAAGTATATACTACTAAAGTTTGTTCTCTCTTTCCTGTAATTTATTTTTTTAGAGTGATCTTTGCTCTTTATTTTTATTTTTAAAGTTTAATTTTATTCTGTTTTAAGTTCCAGGATACATGAACAGGACGTGCAGGTTTGTTACATAGGTAAGCATGTGTCATGGTAGTTTGCCGCATCTATCAACCCATCACCTAGGGATTAAGCCCTGCGTGCATTAGCTATTTATCCTAATGCTCTCCCTCCGCCTGACCCCTCTACAGGCACCTACATAACTTTTCTAAGAAAAAAATTAAGATTATTCACTGTTTTCTACTTCATTACTACTTTCTCTGAGTTAACAATAAATCGTGAGCATTTACTCATAACAAAATACTCTGCAACATAAATGTAATACTTGCATATGGTTTTTATTGTTACCATGATAACCATTCATTATATGATGAATACTTATTATATGCCAGATTCTGTGCTACATAGTATACCTAAATTACATAGTTTGATTTTTTTTTTCAAATTGTCATCGTATGAAGTAGGTATTATCTGTTTTACAGATGACAAAACAACTGTTAGAGAATTTAAGTATCTTGCCCAGGATTGTAAAACTAGTCAATAGCAGAGTTGCAACTGCAGTCCTACTAAATTTTGCTCCAAAGCCTTGCATTTAACTGTTATCATTGACTCCATTTGAGTCATTTGAAAATTAATTTAAGCAATTTCTTATTCCTGGGTATTTAAGTTATACTAATTTTTTCACTGCTGTTATTAAAAAGAAAAGATTGTGATTAAAATTTTGATAGAAAAATCTTTGCACACATCTATGCTTATTTTAAATAAATGTCCTAGTCATAAAGTTGTATAGTTATGAATATTTTATGATTATTGTTATCTAATTAAAATTTGCCCTCCAAGTATTTTTTGGCAGTTCTCAAAAAACAACTACTATAAGGCTGGGCAAAGAGTAGGAGCTGACTCAACACTTGTGAACTTCACATAGCTCAGTAGTGAGGATTTCAGGGGAAAGGAAATCAGTGGGCCAATATATGTCAGCATAGAAATACCCCTTTGATCTCACAGTTACTCTGTTTTGGCAAAAAACCTTTCCACCTACCTTGTCTCATTGATCAGACAGTTTGAGGCTGGAAGCTTAATTCAGGATAATCACTTTTAAAAGGAAGTAGTTAAATTTGAACAATGATGTTTCTTAATAAATACTTCTTATGCCAGCAGTGACATTTCTACATAGAGAATCCTCTTTGAATCCTTCCACCACTGAATTTCCTGTGTGCTATAAGCTAAGGCAGGTAGTAATTTTCTTAAGAATTGCTGTATATCATTGGCAGATCACTGAAGTGTGAATTATTAGGATGCAACAAAACTGATGCTCGGAGCTCCCGACCGGCCTTCCTTTACAAACTTCTTAGATTAAGGGCCACTTGTGGCAGCCAAGGGCAGACTGTACCCAGGGCATTCTTCAAAGAGCAGCATCTAGACTACCAAGGTTGCAAGGAACATTTGGGACCATCAACTCACCTTTCAACTCCTTTCCCAGTAATACACAATGTATAAATCCCCTTTTAAATTAGGCTATCTTAATTAAAAGTATTTTGGATCCGTGTATTTTAAATAATTCATTTTAAGGTTTATTTAATAAATGTTTAATAAGAGCAACAAATAGTTTTAAACTTAGCCTGTTCAACAAAGTTAGCACATGCCATTTAGTTGATATGAGTTAATAATGTATATAAAAAAAGTGTTTGTGATAAATTAAGATTTTGGATTGGAACCACATCTGTTAGGTTGGGAACAACACGTAAATCTACGTGAACGCAATACAGGTTTTCTTATTGCTCAGGCAAAAGGCTAAAACAGACCAGCTGAAGACCAGACTGAAGGCTCCACAAATCCTAAGTTCTAGGAATTAATAATTTTTCCAATTTTAGAAAGGTAATAAAAGATATATTACCTGGCACCTCTAGGGAAGTCTGGGAGGTCCCCTATTATCAAATGTATTGCTATTTCTGCACTGAAAGAACAGAAGAGTCACAAGAAATAGATAGTCAGAAATGAGAAAAAGAGCTTCTGGAAGATAAATTAGAATAAAAATTTGCACTCTTGGAAGAGGAGCAAACGTTTTTCTGGATCAACCCACTGAGAAAAAAATAAGCAGAGGAGGAAGCTGTCTCCATGAATGAAATAAAGGTACAAAGAAAATCAACATGTGTTTAAAGGGGGGCAATTTCCAGCAGCTTATGCCATTAAAAGGCTCATGACTGACGGGCTCAGGGACCGCATTCCATGATTATCAGCACGCACTGCCCCTGTGCGTGAGAAGCAAGTTTGCTGTTTACTAGAGGGGACACAGTGCCTTTTACAGACTACCAGGTTCAACAGAGAAAATTAGTGCATTAAATTAGTGAAGCCCTCCCACCCAAGCCATGCTGTCTTGTAGAAATGGTTGTTCCTTCTCTGTCAGTGGCCTCTCGGTGGCCCTCTGGGTAGATGGTGTATTCACTAACTCCTGTCCTGCAGTACCTGCCCACCTAAGGACACCCTGAAGTGAAAAATACTCCTCTTGATCATTGTTCTCCAAAGCCCCTAGACATCTGAGGAAGTCTTCTAGAAGCCCACCCGAAATTCACTGGAAGCTGATTTCTATCTGAGCTATAAACTGGGACTATGTAGACCCTTGGTCCTCGACTTCACGTTCTGTAAAGAATGAAAGGAATAATGTTGTTATCTATTTTATATGATTTATAAAATAGACATTTTATAAATAATCTCTATAATATTTTGTATTATATGTTATCTGTTTCCACCAGGATGGTGCCACCAGGAATACTCAAAGTTTGTGACTAGTTTCTTCCAGTGCATATACACATGCAAAGGCCATTGAGAAATTAAAATGAGAAATGTATGCCAAAAGGGGTTAAATTGAGGGACTCTACAAGTACTTCTTTTTGAAGCTGCAGATAAGATCAATACCTCTTTTTCTAACGCAGTGAAGATTTCTGGGAAAACATGGGAGTTAAAGAGAAAATAATTGCACCAGTGTTAGGAAAGTACTTTCGTATTTTGAAGAATATGGTTTTGAGATGACCTGTAAATCAGATATGTGGATTCCAAGACACTGGGGTCATTCGGGGAAGCAATTAGATGTGGCTCTCTTAAGAAAAGGAAAGAAACAAGCTGAAACATTTTACTATTTTCTATGATTATCATTATTTTTGGATTCCAAGGTTTTATTGAATGTCAGGTCCTTAGCCTGTGAAGAAATAGAACTTAGTCTATTAAATTAAAACAGATATAATTTTTGTGCCTATTATCAATGTGCCATAATCTTAGCTTTATCACAATAAATAAAAACTCTACGAAGAAAGAAGTGATATCAAAATAGTAAGGTAAATATATTATTGCCAAGCTTAATATACATTTCTGTTTGACCTACTGTATTTCATGTATAAAATGTTACATATAAAGCAACATACATTCTAAAAGAATAGTTACTGATATACATTGAAATAATCGCATGAAATCTACTTCTACTGTTCTGAAGGCACATATATTTGTGTTGTTGGATGTTTGTGGTACAAAAGACCTAGAATGAGTGAATCTGGCATAGAGAATGGTAAAATATATTCTTAAAAGCATGAGAAAATAAAGAAAAGTGTATTTAGTGTGAGCTACATAGAAATCAAATCTTGGTAGATAAGAGATTTCAAAGCCTTTGCTTCTTTGGTTAAGCTTTCATGGAATGCATAAGAGAAAAATGAATAAAGATCAGAAACTTGAATCTTGATTTGGGGAAAAACCAAGATTTTATGTTACAGCCACATTTTCAAGGGTGACTTAAATTCATGCAAGCTGTTTTCATTTTTTAAAAGAGCAATTTGAGTTCTGAGAAGACTCCTTAGCCATTTTCTTGCCCGCTAAGTCTTACTTAATTTAAAATATTAAGTGCTATTTCCCACCAAGTCAATGAAACTTTGTTATATGAATTCTAACGTTGTCAAGGTTGGTTCAGAACCTAAGAGGCCACACACTGGAAGTGAGATCTAAATTTGGTGATAAAATTTAGTGCAGGAGAGCTGGGTGAATATCATTGGCACTGTTTTCATTTTGCAGTTTGATCTAAAGGAGAGCTGGAAAGTTCTTGAAATCCACTGCTTAGAGCAGATTCATTGACTGAGATGGTCTTTTTTTTTTTTTTTTTTTGGTACTTCAGACTTTGGTCAGTCCATTGAGAGCAAGTAAGTAAATATTGCCTATCACCCTCTGATGTTAAGAACTGTTTGGTAAAGATGCCACCTGATTGGACTTCTTTAATTTATGCTGAGGTCTACTCAACAGAGCAGTATATTAAAAAAAAAAAAAAAAAGGATTCACAAGTTTCAAGGATCTTCTGATACTTTAGGATCACAATAGCAAATTACCTTTGCCACTGCTGCATTTGGTAGCTATTTAGCATACTTGGTTTGTGTGTGAATCTTTGTTGTTAATGAATTTCCCTTTATGACCCATTTTGTGTCCTAGACTTGAAAAATTATTCCCCTTCCCTGCCCTTGGTTGTTACTTAAGTGATAATAAAGGAATAAACCCTCAGCAACCACAGACTTACCGATAAACTGAAGGACAAAGATACGAGTTTTCCATGAACTACTATTAAAAGAGAACAAGTGCACTGCTTCTCCTAAAAACATTTGATTTCATATATATTCAGGAAGTATTTGTTGAGAGCCTGCTGTGAATTGGGCCAGTGCTAGACGCTGTGGATATAGCAGTGAGGAAGAAAGACCAAGTCCTTGCTCTTTGGAGCATTTTATAGCAGATTCCACAGCAGAATCTGAGCATAGCCTGAGAATCACTATAGACAGATAACAAACAAGGAAATGAGTTAAACCAACAATATAATTTTAGAGAGTAATACAAGATTTAAAATATTCAAAAATGTGATATGTAGAAGCTTACTTCTGGGTAGGCCATTATTTTCACTGCAACAGTGAGAAAGAAGTGGATAAATTTTAAAATCATTTAGGACATTGTAGAGTTACGGAAACACAGAAGGGTATATAAGCAAAATATTCCTGGGTAAAAATATCCTTTCTTTTTTAAATGAGGTAACATTCACCAAACAAAAATTTACCTTTTAAAAGTGAACAATTCAATGGTGTTTCGTATAGTCACAATGTTTTGCAACCACCGCCTCTACCTAGTTCCAAAACATTTTTATCGCTCCAAAAGAAAACCTCATGCGCATTAAGCAGTTATTCTCTATCCCTTTATTTTCCCAGCCCTTGGAAACCACCAATCTGTTGTGTTCTGTCTCTATGAATTTACCCATTCTGGATATTTTATATAAATGAAACAATTTGTCCTTATTTGTCTTCTTTCACTTAACATAATGCTTTGAGGTTCATCTTCATTATAGCATGTAAATATTCCTTGCTATTTAAGGCTGAATATTCCATTGTATGCATATATGACAATTTGTTCATCCATTCATCAGCTGAGAGACATTTAAGCTGTTTCCATATTTTGGCTATGGTGAGTAGTGCTGCTGTGTACATATATACATGTATATACATGTATTTGTTTAGGCATCCACATTTAATTCCTTTCGGTGTGGCTAAACCATTTTACATTCCCACCAGCAATGGAAGGGGGTTCTAAATTCTTAACATCCTTGCCACTTGTTATTTTCCTTTTTCTAAATTACAGCCATCCTAATGGTGTGAAGCAGTACCACATTGTAGATTTGATTTGCATTTCTCTAATGACTAATGATGTTGGGGGCATCTTTTCATGAGCTTGTTGGCTTTTGTATATCTTACTTGGAGAAATGTCTATTGAAGCTCTTTGCCCATTTAGTCCAGTTGTTTGAAGAGCCCTCCTTTGATAAGCTGGGACTTGCATACCTAGAGGCATTTGCAGGTCTGAGCACAGGCTGAGGATTGACATTGCCACAAAAATAGAGACTCCAATAGGAGAAAGTAAGACCAGCAGAGATTTTTGTGTTGACTGACATTATGAACTAGACAGGATTCCTCAGCATTTGGCTGATTTTTTTCTGTGAAAAAATTTGTTTAGTTTTAAAGCATGGTGGGGTGCTGGATAGAAGTTTGAAAGGCATCATCAACTACCTCACAGTCTCCAGTCCACTAGATAGAGAGACCCAGAACAGAGGCTCTGTACATGCTGAAGACACATGAGACTAGAAGTGGAGGGAGTCCGCCTGAAGCTTCAGCCCCCTTCTTATTCAGCTCAGCCACTTGCTGGATTAAGGTAATGTAGCTCCTCACTCAATCTGCCCAACAGAGAGAAGAGTGAACCCTTCCTGTGGGAAAATAACATCACCTTCAATTTCCATGATTCTTTCATTCACAGTTTCTGGCAAACAGTAAAAAATTACCAGGTCCATAAAAAGGGAGGATAATATGACTGATAAAAGAAAAAAACAATCAATAGAAGATAATTAAAATCTTGAAGTGAGGGGATAAGTATTTCAATATAACTATTAAGTGTATATTAAAATGGAGGAAAACTTGAACAAAACGAATGAAAATTTGGAGAACCTTGGAAGAGAATTGGAATCTGCTTCAAAAAGAATCAAATGCATATCAACAATTGGAAAATCTTAATTGCGAAATTAAGAACTTATTAGATTAATTAAGAGCAGACTGGACATAACAGAAAATAGGTTGAGCAAACTCAAAAACTAATCAACAGGAAATGTCCAAACTAAATTACACTGAGAAAAAAAGAATGGAAAGAGCAGAACAAAATACAGTCATGTCACTTAATGACCAGGATATGTTCTGAGCAACGCATTGTTAGATGATTTCATCATAGTGTGAAAATCATAGAGTGTATTCACATAATACAGTTCATATGGAAAAACCAAATGTCCCATTACCATGATCGAATATTAATCATTTCCCCTACTTCATCTGCAATGCCAATATCATGTGTCTTAGATCAGGTTTCTATATACACTCCATTATAATATCATGGAATCACCATTGTATATGTGGTTTATTGTTGCCTAAAATGCTGTTGTGTGGCACATGACTGTATAAGAGACTTTTGCAACACTCCACACTAATAAAATAAATGAGGAAAATAATATACTCATCTAAAGAGGGAGAAAAAAACATTTGATAAAACATATAGCAAGTATTTTTTCTATTTTGAAATATTGAACATGTTCCTATGAGTTTGTGAACAAGACAAAGATATCCACTATTACCAATTCTAATCAATATTGTACTGAAGATCTTAGCTAGTTCAATAAATCAAAAAACAAAATAAAAACTGATAAGCTTTGGAAAGAAAAAATAAAATTGTCATTATTCATAGATGATAGATGTGATTAGGTTAAAAATCTAAAAAAATGCAAAAGTAAACTATTATACTTAAGTGAGTGTAGCACGATTACTGGATATAAAAACCAACATACAAAGTCAGTTGTATTTCATATACTTGCAATGAACAATTGGAAAATAAAATGTTTAAATGGTATTCTTTACAATAACATCAAAAACTTCAAATTCCTAGAAATCTAACAAAAATGTGCAACATCTCTACAGTGAAAACTATAAAATATGTCTGAGTGAAAGTTTTAAAGAGCTAACTAAATGGGGTGCTATCCTACATTCATTTGAAAGATCCACATTTTTTCATTTGAGTTCATTCACATGCATTTGTAAGAAATACTATAGATACTCCATATAGTGTTCAACCAGTTTCCCCTAACTGTAGTATATCATATGAATCTAGTACAATATGACAATCGGGACATTGACATTTATAGAATTCATTAATCTTATTCAGATTTCCCCTGTTTAAAGTGTACTCATGCATGCGTATACGTCTATATGTATGTCTGTATATTTAATTCGATGTGATTTTACCACGTAGAGATTTATGTAATCACCACCACAGTAAAGATACAGAGTAGTTTCATTTCCACAAGGATCCCATATATTTGTCTGCCTTTTTCTAACAGCATCTACCTCCTGCACCTCCTCCCCCATCTGTAACCTCTGGCAATTACTAATTTATAGTGATTGAATTCATTCTTCCTGACTATAGTTTTGTCATTTCAAGAATGTTATATTAACAGAATCATACAGTATGCAATCTTTTGGGATTGACTTTTTTTCACTCAGCACAATTTCTTGAGATCCATCCAAATTGTTGAATATATTAATAGTTCATTTCTTTTTATTGCTGAAAAATGACATTGTTAAGAATGACCATAAAGTTACAATATTTAGGAAAGTGACAGAAAAGTAGACCAATGGAACAGAATAGAAGGCCCAGAAATAGACCCACACATATACAGACACTTCGGATCAGAAAGAGATGCCACTGCTAAGAAAGGAAAGAATGGAGCATGAAATATCCTCGTGGGGAAAACACAAATGTAACTTGACCCTTAAGTCAAACTTCACATAAAAATTAATTTGAAGTGCATCGTTGAGCTAAAATTAAAAGGCAAACAATAAGGCTTTTGAAAGAAAACATAGGTTAAAATTATAACTTTAGGCAGATGAAAATTTCTAAAAGAAGATGCTAATGTACAAACCAAAGTAAATCAGTAAAGGATTCATATACCACAAAGGATTCATGTACAAAATATATAGAGTTCCCACAAATTCATTAGAGAAGAAAACAGCTCAAAAACAAAATGGGCAAAAGACTTGCAGGGGCACTTATTTGCGGAAGATATCCAAATGAGCAACAAGCATAACATGGAAAAAGTACCCAATATCATTAACTATCAAGGAAAATAAACTAAAATGGGATGAGATACCTCTGCACCTAGAGCTCTCCAGAAATACAAAGTCGTAAGGGCAAAGATCCTGAGGCCAAAGCGAACCTGATGTGTTTAAGAAGCAGAAGCAAATGTGGCAGACCTTCGTGAGTGAGGGACAGAATTGAAAGTGATGAGGGTGGACAGGAGGGTAGGGCTATTAGGGCTGTGGAACTTAATTTTTTTTTTTTTTTTACTCTTAATAGTAGTAAAAAAAATAAATCTTTTAGATTGCAACTCTGAGTGATAGCTTCCTATACAATACTTAGTATTAATAAATGGACATTCTAATATTTTTTTATTTTCTTCCATTCCATTCCATTCCACTCAACTCCATTCTAAAATGCAATGTCAGTTGTAATTCACTAAATTAATTTTATCCAAAGTCTGAACGAAAAAATCTATGATCTTATCATGTAAATGGCTTTACATTTTATTTCAATCTCATCAGAAACCAAAGGCAACTGGAACCGAATCAGAATCAGTAATGAGTGATATAAAACTACCATAGTGATTTAAGCAAGGTTCATACACTGTTGGGGAGCTTGATTAAGGTAATTCCAAAATAATTAGGCAGGTTATGGATAGGCATGCTGTCTGAATCTGCTTGTGTTGTTATGAAGAAATACCTGGCCAGGCGCAGTGGTTCATGCCTGTAATCCCGGCACTTTGGGAGGCCAAGGCGAGTGGATCACAAGGTCAGGAGTTCAAGACCAGCCTGGCCAAGATGGTGAAACCCCGTCTCTACTAAAAATACAAAAAATTAGCTGGGCGTGGTGGTGGGTGCCCGTAATCCCAGCTACTTGGAAGGCCCAGGCAGAGAATTGCTTGAACCCAGGAGGTGGAGATTGCAGTGAGCCAAGATCCCTCCAGCCTGAGCAATAGAGGGAGACTCCATCTCAAAAAAAGAAAAGAAAAGGAAAAAAAAAGAAAAAAGAAAAAAGAAAAACAAAGCAAAAAAGAAATACCTGAGCCTGTTACTTTGTAAAGAAAAGAGGTTTATTTGGCTTATGGTTCTGCAAGCTGTACAAGACGCATAATGCCAACATCTGCTTCTGGTGAGGCCTCAGGAAGCTTCCACTTATGATGCAATGCAAAGGGAAACAGGTGTCACATGGCAAGAGAGGAAGAAAGAGAGAAGGGAGGTGCCATGATCTTTTTAACAATAAGTTCTTATGGGAACTAATAGAGCGCAAACTCATTCATTATCGTGAGGATGGCAGCAAGTCATCAGTGAGGGATCCACCCCCATGACCCAAACACCTCCCACCAGGCCCCACCTCCAACACTGGGGTTCAAATTTCAACATGTAATCTGGAGAAGACAAATATCCTAACTATATCAAATGGGATCTCCTTAAGAATAAGGCCACTCAAGTTTGTCTAATATATATTGTTTGGAATGACTGCAAGCAAATCAGGTATCCAAATAAAATTAATCCCATCTTTCTCAGTTATCCTAAAATTTGCTATCTTATAATTCAGAGTCGTTGTTTAAAATGTGGTATCAAGTTAATCATTGTGAACTGTATTATCTTTTAAGCTATGTTATTCTATTTTGTATTGAACATAATATACTGGACCAGTCAGCTGTGACTGGGTTATAAGATGGCACCAATCACCATTTATCAACATGAACAAGAATCTGGGTCCCCAGTTAAGCATCCTTATTCTGCTCCACTGCTCCATTGCTGTTCCACCCCCAAAAGACATATGCTTTATCAAAGAGCATGATCCTCTCTGAGAGAAGAGAAAGGGATTTTTAGTTAAGAGCACAAACTCTCCAAATAAGCTCTCATCATCCATTTGTGGGAGTTATTATTGGAATATATCGTGTGGAATAAAAGAAGATATTTTGCTGCTCTAAAATCAGTGGTAAACAAGTTGATACATTATAGCATGATTTGGGTACATGATGTGGAGGGAAAACTACTGAAATGAGAATTATCCCAAAAACAAATGCTTAATGAGCATGCCCTTTCCAGCTCCTTCTGATCTTGGCTGAATTATGGCTCAGATAGAAAATGAATGGACAAAAGAGGGCTACATGGATGAGGCTGACATATGGGATGAGGATTTAGAGCCAGGCAAGAGGGGACCTAAACCCTAGAGACCTAACTCTGGGCCTTGTCCTGCTGGGCCCCTCCTTATGGGGTGGGCCATGCAAGTAAGTATACCCACTCAGAGTCTGTTCACTTTCTTCATGAAATGGATCCCATGTGAAAACTCGTTGCCAAATTTTCAGGAATTTACTGAGATGTCAATGTTACATTTACAGTTTGAAATTTGCCATGGTGGGAAGATTTATAGTACGCAAAGTTGCCAATACTACAATCAGAGCTCCACACTCAAGAGCTGGTTGTGAAATGTTTGTCAGCACACCACTAATTATAACCCTTACCCTAACCTAAACTTATTTTTTTTTATGTTTTTGGATCAAATTCTGGTGGAAATTACAACAAATTAATGCCTCATTATTTTAAAATAATTTCTATTGTGAACTTCCTTCTGTGGTACTGATTCAGCATTTTACACATAGCAGTGCGTTGTTTCCTTGAGGCATAATTGTCTATGGGATTACTTTTTCAAAAAAAAATCTTTTTATTTTGAAATAATTATGGACCAACAGGGAGTCACAAAAATAGTACATAGAGTCCCATGTGTCCTTCAACCACCTTCTCCCAAATGGTGATGTCTTATATAACTGCCGTATATCAAAATGAGGAAACTGACATTAATAGAATATTGTTAACTAGACTCTAGATCTTATTCATTTTCACTTCTCTTTACATGTACTCATTTACCCAAATGTGAATGTGTGTGTGTGCGTGTGCGTTCGTGTGCGTGTGTGTATAGTTTTATGTGATTTGATCCATGGGTTACTTTTTAAATGCAATCTCTAGACAGCCCCAGGGAAGCAGATCATTGCTTAATTAGCTGATGCCTTTAGAACCTTGCACTTAGCTGACCTGATAATTTCAAGCTAAAAAAAAATTTAAAAATAAAGAAGAAATCCATGTCTTTGTCTACGTTACCTCAATTTTCTGGGTAGATAGTCCCCAAAGTACCAGGTAACTGTGTCATCTGCTGAAATCTGACTTTTTAAGGGTGAACTGAAATAATCCCTGAGCAGCAGAAGTGCATTTATGACTTTGAAGGGAATACACACTTTCCTGTTGGTGATTGCATATGAACAACCAAATAGTCGATATATATGAGATATTAAAATAGCAATGAATTATTTTTATTATATGAACACAAGTATTTGACAATTTAGTTATTAGAATTAAATGTTGATGGGGAAAAGTATTGAAAAACATTTTTTGTTAGTTTGATTTTTAATATAATATAAAGTATAAGTCAATTTATTGCTATCTGAATCCTAACAGAAAAGGTCAATATTGTTAGTAGGTTGCTATCTAAGTAACTTAATGGCTACCATTTTGTATCAAGTTGGTGTATTCCAAAAGTATGGTTACTGAAACATAACACTTCATATGGAATGTGTTATGTTTAATTACAATACATTCTGTTCCCAATTATCTGCTGGTACATAAGCTACAGCATATCTTATTTTCAATGTCTTTACATTGCTACTAAATCTGCTTTATTTCTGTGTTTTCCTAGCATGAAGGTAAAGATCATTTGAGGAAAGATCAAAGGAAGAACCTTTTAAACTAACTTACCGAGCTTTATATTGACCTCTTCTAATCAGATAAGGAGGTGGTTAGCATGAAATCTAGGGGAGAAGCGAGGCTTGTTTCAGGCTAGTACCTTGGCTTAACCATATCCTGCTCTCTGTCCTATTATAGAGGAAGCTGAGCAGTGAGCTGGGAAATAAAATGGGAAATTGTTTCAGTTTTACAAGTTCTCCTTAACTGGACATTTTTGGCACATATTCATTCTTTAGTTGTAATATAATATATATACAAAATTTAATTGCTCTCAGAAATCCCTTGTCTTAATTAAACTTAAATTTATGTGTACATTAATAAACGTAATATAAATTGTTTTGATAATGTACTCTTTTTGGTTATTCATGCTAATACTTTTTCCATTAAAACATATAACTTTGACTTGATTGAAGCGATAAACATTTCCTGAACACTTATTGACTGATTTTAATCTTCCATTATTAAAGTATATTGATCAGACATTATTTTACTATTTTACATCCTCCCAGTATAGCTTCTGAAGTTCAAAACTTAATGATAATTGGGATCATATTATTAATCTGCTTTTCTTTCATTTTTATAATATATGAGAAATTTATTTTTTACATTCCTTAATGTGCTTCCAAAATTTTACAAATGAATTTCCAATATAACTTTATGGAAATTAAGTACATCTAGCTTTTTATATGTTTGTGGCCACTGATATTAACATTTTTAAAATGTGAAAATTTAATGAAGCAAAGCATTGGTCCTTCAAGAAGAGTTTTACATTTATGTTGCTCATATATGCGCTGCTCATAGCTGATCTCTTTTAAAGTGTAAATTATATTTCACATGAAAAAAATTACTGCTTAGGAAGGAGTGGAAACCAATCAAAGTACAGTTACAGAAAGCAGTACAGCAATAAATTAAAATGTTAGGCTTTTAAGTTGTTTTGTTAAAAGCCTGAACATCATCCATGATTTTTGGAAGTGACAGTGTCACTTTAGCACCCACTTTTAAAGATCATTTTGAAGCATGAGTCATTTGTCAGGTGTGATTTATTTAAGACAATAAACTTAGATTATTGAGTTGAACAAATAACTGTTTGGATGCCTGCCAAGCATTTAGAGCAAATGACTGAATGTAATGAGACTGGATCACTCAGAGGGATGAATAATCAAAAGCCGTAGGATGAAATTAACATTGTTCCAAAGATACATCTCTTCCTTCTCTCCTTGGTGAATATTAAGAAATAGGAGAGTGAAAAGCATCATGGGAAGTACAGTCCTTGTATTCCAAAATAACAGCAGTAAATATACCTTATATTTGCATAATGCATTCCAACTCACCTGTGTGTTATCTCATATTTCATTAGAACCACACTTCAAAGTAGTTATAATTGCAGTATTGCAGATGAGGAAACGAAGAAGCCAGCAGGTTAAGTGATTTGCTCGGGTAATATAGATAGTGGAGGGCAGAGCTAGAATCTGAATCTAGCTCCATTTTCGGAGGAGGCAATAAGGGTTAGAGGTAAAGCAAAGATGTGGAATTGGTTCTATTCTGTTTGGATCCTTGTTCTGCCACTTACTAGTGTCCCTTGTATCAACTGCTTAATGCTTCTGATCTTCAGTTCTCTCGGTGTAAAGCCTGAATAACAGCATTTACTTTTCCTAGACCACAGGGTTACATGAGATAATCTAGGAAGATAGAATTTAGAGTGCTCAAGATCACTGGTCTTGGAAATTGTTTAATTTCCAGTCCCAGCTCCAGTACCTTAGTATATATGAGCCTGGGAAAATCCTGAAACCTTTTAGTATCTTATTTTGAGTATCTGCAAAGCAATACCTATTTTATAGCGTTATTGGGATAATCAGATGAGCTGATATGTGAGGAATAGTGACCACAGTAGTTGGCCTGTAGTGTCCAGATCTTGGCTCACTGCAAGCTCCGCTTCCCGGGTTTACACCATTCTCCTGCCTCAGCCTCCTGAGTAGCTGGGACCACAGGTGCCCGTCACCACGCCCGGCTAGTTTTTTTTTTGTTTTTTTTAGTAGAGACGGGGTTTCACCGTGTTAGGCAGGATGGTCTCGATCTCCTGACTTCGTGATCCGCCCGTCTCGGCCTCCCAAAGTGCTGGGATTACAGGCTTGAGCCACTGCGCCCGGCTGACTCTCGTTATTCTTTTTTTTTTTTTTTTTTTTTTTGAGACGGAGTCTGGCTCTGTCACCCAGGCTGGAGTGCAGTGGTCGGATCTCTGCTCACCGCAAGCTCCTCCTCCCGGGTTTACGCCATTCTCCTGCCTCAGCCTCCGGAGTAGCTGGGACTACAGGCGCCCGCCACCTCGCCCGGCTAGTTTTTTGTACTTTTTAGTAGAGACGGGGTTTCACCGTGTTAGCCAGGATGGTCTCGATCTCCTGACCTCGTGATCTGCCCGTCTCGGCCTCCCAAAGTGCTGGGATTACAGGCTTGAGCCACCGACGCTTCAGAGTTAGGAACACCTCTTGCCTCCAGAACTAGGAAATATGACTTTGGTTCTCCAATTCCACGTCCTGTGAAGTTCAAGGTCTCCACTCTGCCACCTAAGATTCTAATTTCTGAGGTTCCCTCTGCCTCCCTCTGCCTCCTTCCGTTCCTTTTGCATTTGAAGCTGCTGTTCTGGGCCAGAGACCCAGGGTGGCACTCCGAGTTTCTCAAAACAACCAGTCACAGATTTTACCAGTCATTCTGGGGGTTAAGGAAAAGTATCACATGCACATCACAGAGTTTGTTTCCTGCTTCTTCTCCCCCTTGTCTTCTCCATGATCTGTCCTTCCTAGGTCATCCCTCAGACGTCAAATTCTTCCCCCTTTTTACACAGAGCAGTTGTGCTCATCCCCAGTTTGGCCCTCATTCCTGCTTCCCCAAACCCACCAAGGTGTCCAGGAGAAGAATGAACCTTCCATCCACCCGCTTTTGTGGTGGACCCTGAAAAGTCAACTGACTGCTAGTTCTCATGACCAGCATGATGAGACCAACAAAAATGCTTTTCTTACATACAAAATAGAAATTTTTGGACAAATAAAACTTCTACTTTGGCAGTGGCTGAGATGGAGAATGTGAAAGAGTTCAACAAACGGCAGAGATGGAAGAAGATGAGCGGGAAAGTTCCATCATGTCTGTGCAGATTGACAGTGGCCTCTGATATTTTTGGCATAGGTGCAAGCATAGGAAGGACTATCTTCACAGCACTCCACCTGTGCAGTCACACTCAGAAGAAGGATCCGTGCTTGGTTTACTGTTCTGCTGTCACGTTCTCGGAATTTTAAATAATTTTGAACAAGGGGCCCCTTATTTTCATCTTGCACTAACCCCTGCAAATTACATAGCCAGCCCTGAGGTATACTATGCTTCGGCTTTATTTTTGTTGAGTACTGCTCCTGACAGAATATTAAAACAAAAATACTGCTGAATTCTTAGAAATTGGTTTCATGTGATACAAGTGGATTCCAGGAAGAAGCTACATTTATCAACTGAAATTTAGCCTTTCCTTGCTATTAAGACAAAGTCTCTTAGTAATTACCGTTTCTTTTAACCAGCTTCTTTGGCCAGGAACTTTATCTCTTCTTTTCCAACTGCCTCATTGGTTCTGCAAGATAGTAAACTTGTAGACATTGCAATTTGGGCTTCCGGTAAGAAGCCAAAAGGATGTTTGTTTGCTGTGAGTGGTGCAGGAAAGCAGGATTTAAGACATAATGACCTATAGGAGAGTACAAGATAGGCACTACAGGTTGTAGTGAGCAGATGGGCAACTGGGGTTGATTGTTTCTGAAGCTGGTGAAAGCAACTTCTGAGAAGAATCAGGCGGAGCAAACGTTTTCCTGCTAATAGAAGACTTTTTATCATCCAGATTTTCACTTAGCATTTCACCCATAATTATTTAGATATCACTGGATCCTATTTAAGACTTTGGAAATCTTGTGCATTACAATTCAGGAAAAGGAGACTCACTCCCATGTTGTCTGACCACACTTTAGAAGTTTTAAAATAACCAAAGGAATGGGCACTAAAAGGCATAGTAGAATTTCTAAACTGAGAATCTATGTGGAGAACTTCTCCAACCCCAAGATGCTAGTTCCAAACTTGACTTCTTCTAACCCTGAGTCGTGCTTTTTTAGATTGTGGCTTTCATGCTAGGAAGAGAGAAAATTCTCCAGAGAAAACAGCTTTTTGTCACAAATAAAATAATTCATACAATAATAAACTTGCTAAATATTTGCCTAATCAGGAAAGATGACAGGAAATAGTAATTTTTAACCTACCAGTTTTATTTTTTTTAATAGTGGAAACTCTTTCTTTAACTGTATGCTTTTATGGCAGCCCAGCATAACAAACACACGAAAGTTGAGGTGTTATTTTGGAAACTGAGATGGGGTTCCTGGAGTCTTGACCTTCTCACTTTACTTCCTCTTATACTCCCAACCCCCCAACCCCACCCCACACTCCACTCAGCACAGTTTTTTAAAGCATATCTGAAAACTCTGGAGGACCTGAGGCCTTTGAAGACCCCCCCGGTAGGAAACTACTGCTATAAATACACATTCTTAGTTTATTATTCAAGCTAAAGAATAGTCCATGGAAAGAAAATGGAACAAATTGTTTTCTTTGTTTAAATTTAAATTCCAGAGCACAAAAGAAACCTGGACCATGGAAAAGTATGTGCACTGTATAATGCAAGGGCAATGGAGAAGTAGTGTGTATTCGTCCATTTTCATACTGCTATGAAGAAATACCCAAGACTGGATAATTTATAAAGAAAAAGAGGTTTAATGGACTCACATGGCTGGGAGGCCTCACAGTCATGGCAGAAGGTGAAGGAGGAGGAAAGGCACATCTTACATGGTGGCAGGAGAGAGGATGTGCAGGGGAACTGCCCTTTATAAAACCATCAGATCTCATGAGATTTATTCACTGTCACAAAAACAGGATGGGAAAAACCTGCCTCCATGATTCAATTACCTCCCATCAGGTCCCTCCCATGACACATGGAGATTATGGAAACTACAATTCGAGGTGGGATTTGAATGGAGACACAGACAAACCATATTATAGTGGATTGTGTAATACAGAGGTCTCCAAGGGAATAGTGCCCTGCTTCCCTGTCCAGCTCCAAAGAATTTGAGAAATAATGAATAAATTTGAGGATCCATCTTTATTACTAGCCATGGCCAGTCTAGCTTGATAAATAAACCATAGCCTGCAGTGTGTACACCCGGTTGCAGGTCTCCCTGGTGAAGGGGCTGACCCAGGTGACACTCGTGGTAAGGAGGAGGGCAAAACTGGGCTGTCTTCCAGAGGCTAAAGGACCAAGTAGGAGAAAGAGCAGCACTGAGCTTATAATACCCAAGTATTATTTCCAAATTTACTCATCAGTATAGCAGTTCTCAACATCCCCAGAGGGTAGAATAAGGAAAGGTGCAGAGGGAAGCCAGGAGTTCTACTAAGTAACCTCTCTTTATGTGAAAGAAACAGAGAAGATGTAGAAGAAATATTTCCCCTCAGTACACAGATTTAAAAGGAGTATTTGTGAAATAAGGGGTATTTATGGGTGCTCATCCTCTACTTCTCCTGCCAGAAGGATGCATTTGTGTATCATGTGATATAGTTTGAATGTCCCCTCCACATCTCATGTTGAGATGTAATCCCCAATGCTGAAGGTGGGACCTTGTGTGAGGTGTTTGGATCATGGGGGCAGACACCCCATAGCTTGGTGCTGTCTTTGTGATAGTGAGTGAGTTCTTGTGACACCTGGTCGGTTAAAAGTGTGTGGCAACTCACCCTCGCCCTCACCTTCACGCTCTTGCTCCTGTTTGTGTTGTGTGACTTGCCTGCTCCTGCCACAAGTATAAGCTCCCTGAGGCCTCCCTAGAAACCAAGCAGATGCCAGCACTTTGCCTGTATAACCTGCAGAACTGTGAGACAAATAAACCTCTTTTCTTCATAAAATAACCAGCCTTGGGTAATTCTTTATAGCAATGAGAGAATAGCTTAATTCACTATGGAAATATGTTGTGGTCTTTGCAAAAAATGAATCCAATAATTTGAACAGAATTCCTTATACTTTGGTTTTGCATGAAATTAATTATACATTTCTGAAATTGTTTAGTTCAATTGCTCACCTTTTAGGAAAAGTAGATTGTACAGCATGAGGACTTTCCTTCTCTTAAGAGATCTGAAACTAACAGATTCCCACACTGCCAAACTCCTGCCCTCACAAGCACCCATATTTGAGAAGGAAGTTAATGTGCTAGTTCTGGACACTATGAAGTATTGCCCACATGACAAGTGCATTTACAGTTTGGGTAGAGAATTCAGTGAAAAACAATGGAGATAATCTGTACAATGTGGTATATTTAAAAATATGCTTCTGGTATGGCTTTTTTATCTGAAAATAATTACTCATATAATAAGCAACAGCTGCTTAGAAATATCTAAATTTGGAATTTTAAAATTATTAATTG
Organism: Chlorocebus sabaeus; assembly: GCF_047675955.1. Taxonomy (NCBI): domain Eukaryota; kingdom Metazoa; phylum Chordata; class Mammalia; order Primates; family Cercopithecidae; genus Chlorocebus; species Chlorocebus sabaeus. The sequence continues at coordinate 14,910,322 of NC_132915.1, forward strand.
AACTATCATTGCCTTTAACATCACATTCTAGAGATTTTATAAGCAGCACTGAATTAGTGGATGAAATGTCACTGATACTATTATACATACAATGTTTAAGCAAGGAGACACAAAGATTTCTTTCTTTCCCCCCTGAGCTATGGATGTCTCCATAAGAAGCTAAGGGTCTATCTACATATCTCATCACAGGCAACAAAGGCAGGGTTTAAACATTTTAAAATCTTTTGCTATTCTCCATGAGCTCAGAATTAGTAGAATATTGGTACTTAAGGAAGATAACTGCCACTTATATTTCTATACTGTCTTAATCATGTCTTTTATGCTGTGTTTTGATGCTTGGGCATCTTGGAGGCTAGTTGACCCTGGAGGGACTACCTCCTCTAGAGTTAGCTAATTCCTAGAGATGGCAAACAGTTTTCCAGCAAATGCATCTGTCATTTGTCAACCAAACCACCCAGAGTCCATACCCCCAACCACCTAGTTTATTGGACTCTCACACCGCTGCCCTAATCATCCCAAGGCCAGGTTCCTGACAACTAGGAAATGGCCCAATGCCCCTAGGGCCTGCCAAAATTATCCAAACTTGCTAATCCTAAGTCTGTTAACCCTGCATTGCTTGTTCCTTCCCTGGGAAATCACAATAAAGTCTGTTAACTACATTTTCCCCTTGCTCCCTCTGTCTCCTGACTGATGCTGGTAATTCCCTGGGTAGCCCTGTGTGGTGTAGTGTGCGTCTTGTTTCCAGGGATCTGTGATTTTTTTTTTAAAGACCCTTCTTCCCCCTATAATCCCAGTGCTTTGGGAGGCCAAGGCAAGAGGATGGCTTGAGGTCAGGAGTTCGAGAGCAGCCTAGTTAACACAGTGAGACCCTATCTCTTTTTTAAAAGAAAAAGAAAAACAACAAAATGCCTCCCTTTATAACATTCATTTTTATGTATCCCAGTTGCCCTTAAAATATATATCTCTTTGTAATTAATGAGTTGCTTTCGTATGTGTTTATTTCAATGGTCAGAGTTATAAAATAAATATTATTATTTTCATTTGACAGAGTGAGTAACTGCGGCTTAGTGATGTCACAGTCACTTTGGACAAAGCTCTACTATACCACGCAGAAGATACCTAGGCTTTGGGGATAGTGAATACAATAATGCACATCTTGCAAATTAATTTGTAAAGTGAGGCCAAGAATATCTACCTTGGAGGTAGATTTAGATTATAAAGATTGAAAATAACATTATCAGAGTTCTGTGTTTCTATTAATTCCTGCGTCTGCCAACGTGGTTAATGTCTGTTCCATCTTGCCCAGTTTGTTTCCTTTCTTTTATCCATCTGGCAAATAGAAATTTTTTTCTATCGATCTCCCGTTTATGAGCCCACAGATGTGAGATTCTGAACCTGGATAAGATGGAGTAGTTTTCTGTAGGCTAATGATCTTTTTCAAAATAAAAAAAAAAAATCCAGACAAAATGTAAAACTTCTAAATTTAAAGGCATCAGTGAGCTACTGAAGAAATCAGAATATAGGGTCTAAGATTCCAGAGAGGATCTAGCTATAGAGAGGTCAGCAGATGACAACCTGTAACCAGTGTTCCCAGAACTTGCTGGTTCTGGGCACAGACAAGGGGCCTGAGAACAGGTAAGCTTTGCCCAGGATAAGGGCCTTTCTGGAGGACAAAGGCATCATACCATTTGTCATTCTGAGCCGGATGAAGAGACAAAATCAGATTCTTGAGGATTTTCAAAATCACATCATTTTTCTTCCCAAGACATTTTCCACATTTGAAAATTTCACTGTGCAGAAGACCACAAATCAAATCTGTAAATATCTGAAATGCAGATCAGAATTTTTCAGCTTCACAGAACACAGAAGTTAGATTTCAGGACGTTCCAGGGTTTGGGGTCATGGTGAACAAATTCTATTCTCAGCTGAAAGCCCTGGGGCACGAAACCATCGGTAAAATAGCAAACTAGAAATGGATTGAGCATTGGCTAAAAGTCATCCAGCCTTGACTTGGTTCAATTCTTGAATTAAGAGGATTTGCTCTCACTTTATCTAGCAAAGAAAAGAATGAACTTGGATGAAAATGATAACATCATCCAGAGCTTTTACAATTGTTGTAAATAATGTCTATTATCCAATCAAAAGTGACTAGTCTTGTGATTTGATAGGACTATACAACCAAAACCCAAGACCAAAAATAAAAAAGATAATGTAAACAAACTCACTGGTGAGGTAGGTATTAGAATTATTAGACAATGACTTTAGAATAACTGTGATTACTATGTTGAAGAAAATAGAGCAGAAGATAAATTATTTTACTGGAGAGCTGAAATCTATATGGAATAATCAAATGGCAGTTATTGACTTGAAAAATACAATATCCACAATTAAGAACTCAATAAATGGATTTAACAACAGATTAAACACACCAGAAAACAGGGGTAGTGAATTAAAAGGTCGAGAGAAAAGATTTAAACCAAAGCACAGATTTAAAAAAAAATAGAAGAAATTGCTGAAATTATTGTGGACCATAAGAACAACCTCATTAATTTAGATTGGATAATTCAGGAAATGCATTAATTTGAACCTCGTCAAATGGGTTGACATATACCCCTTGGTGTCTAAGGACTAGAAGAGGGAGAATATTTGAAGGCAATTCATAATGTATAAAACTTGTGGGAATGTCGTATTTAGGAAACAAATTATTTTCAGTGCCTCAAATGCATTTATTATAAATTAAAATTTAATGTTTAATGTAAATCATTTTTATTAATTAAAATAGGTCCTTGAATGCCAGTGGTTATTAACTACATTCCTGAATGTTCTTTTCAGTAACAAAGCTGCTGTAACGAAAATTTCCCAGGCTTTGGAATCAGAGACACATTAGCTTCAGCTGAGGCAGGAGAATAGGGTCTGGAGACAGGCTAAGGCCAACCCATGGCTTACTTCTTGGAAGTGGACCAAAAGGAAAACCCCACCTCTGCATGCCTAAGTGACAAGAGACCAGAGTCTCCTCCCTCTACAAAATCCCTTCTTCCCTACATCACAAACGAGAAATGCCTCTAGTTGATCATGGGCCACGCCTCACTTCAGCTTCTGATTGCTCACGAACCAAGCCTTCATTTGCATAGAGTGTAACCAATTGGCAGCCTCTAAAGGGTACCTATGGTTACATAGAGTGTAAGCAATTGGCAGCCTCTAAAGGGTACCAAGTTATTTTAGTTTGATAAAAACCCTAAAGAACATTACAGCTGGGGGTCTTAGGCTGCTTGCTTGAGCCCGCTGTCACTCTGTGAAGTGTACTTTTGCTTTAATAAATCTGTAATTTCATTGCTTCGTTCTTTTGTTGCTTAGTGCATTTTGTTCAACTATTTCTTCAATGCACCATGAACCTGGACAATTCACAGTCAAGACTTTCCATCTGGTAACAAAAGCATGGGGTGACATAGGGCAGCTTACTTAACTAGTCTTGGTTGTAGTTGTCTCACATAAAAATAGGAATAAGGAGTACCTTTTAAGGCATTTGTGAGAAGTAAATGACTTAACTTTGTGGAAATTCCTTGGCACATGATTGGAATGAAATAAGTAATTGAATTTATTCATTATTTAATGAGTAAATTAAATTAAATTTTAACTTCTTTAGTTAACTTCATTTTTATTTAACTTTTTTTTTTTGGAATTAGGATGGTTTTATGAATTTGGATAGTACAATTTTTTTTTTTGAGATGGAGTCTCGCACTGTCACCCAGGCTGGAGTGCAGTGATATAATCTCAGTTCACTGTAACCTCTGCCTCCCAGGTTCAAGCAATTTTCCTTCCCTCAGCCCCTCAAGTAACTGGAATTACAGGCCCCCTTCACCACGCCCAACTAATTTTTTTGTATTTTTTTGTTGGCCAGCCTGGTTTCCAACTCCTGACCTTGCGATCTGCCTGCCTTGGCCTCCCAAAGTGCTGGGATTACAGGCATGAGCCACTGTACCCAGCTGGATAGTACTAATATTATCAGATTGAACTATCAATTAAATGAGAGATTAGCAAACTTTTTCTAAAAAGAGCTAGACGGTAAATAGTTTAGGCTTTTTGGGCTGCATATGGTCCCTATAACATATTTTTCTGTTTTTTTTTTTTTTTGGTCTAAGTTTATTTTAAAAACAGAACTTTAAAACTGTGGAAAACATTCCTAGCTCTTGGCTGTAAAGAAAGAGGGAGTGTCAAATTTGGCTTGTGATTGCACCTCAGATCTAAACTTTCTGTGTTTAATGTATTTTTTTTCTTCACATATTATACAAATTACTAATGTGCTTTGAAGATTTAGAAAGATCGTAAACCAAGCCTAGATTTGTTGGATAAAATTTAGAGTATTCTTAATTTGTATGTTAGAGAAAATAAATTGCTTCAGGGATGTCTCACTGATTTCCAGAAAGCTACACAGAGAACAACAGAAGACAGTAATTTTCTCTTCTGTCTGTGAAACAATCAAAGACGTTCGTGAGCTTGTGCACGTCTTAGGAAACAACGAAGTTTATATTTTGTTTGATTAGAAAATGTGAATTCTTTAAAGGTGCTTCAGTTAGTCTCATAGGTATACACATTGATTAAGATTTCTTATTAACATACAATCATCTCCAAATGCTTCCACTTAATTGCTTTTTATTTCAGTTAAGTACCAATGTTCTTTATTCTCACACGTAGTTTAATTAGCACAGAAGGTCACTGAGAGGTGTTAAGGCACAAACTTGCCCAGAGGAAGTAGTTGATGCCTCGCTGGCTTCTAATTATAGAACATCCTAGAATTGCAGAGTCAAAGAGAGTTTAGGGAAGAGGAACAATAATGAAAGAACTAAAAGTGAACACTAGGCATCCCTGTGCACATGAAGAAAAAATGCTCAGCTTCTGTTTTCATTTTAAGGTCACAGTTGCATACGGTAGGTATTAAAATGCCATGTACAGTTTCTAGGTTGTTTAACAACATTTATTGAACACCTACTCTGTACTAACACCGGTGGATACTTGTAGGGAATACTAAAGAGTTAAATACGGAGTAAAATATATAGTGATTAAATATCACAGTCATATGTGAAAGGTGAGGGTATATTATTCCTTATTTATTAAATAAATTCTTATGATGAAAATTGATGAAATATTCTAGATTTCACTAAATTGTTATGAAATTACACTAGAATCTAGCTATGTAGTCACATAATCCATAATATTAGCCATATGTAGACATTCTTAGAAACATTGCATTTTATATTAGTACATTTCAAGATACAACTTCTCTATAAGCAAACTGTGCCCTTAGACTAGCATAGATAATAAAGCTGCAATATGGTAATAGCATATATATCTTTTGAAATTAGTTAATTTAATGGCCTAATGGAGGTCATTAGGCTGGAGCAAGTATAGTGCCTTGGGTTCCTGCCTAATCAAACCAAAGCCCAATGTAAACAGTAAAATGAAACTTAAGTTTAACCAATCAGAAACCACCAACTCATCTCTAACTAGGAACTTTCCACATTAACCAATCAAATATATTTTCTTTATCTTGCTTCCATGAACATCTTATAAAAATTTCTCTCTTGCCTCTTCCCCCAGTGTAGCACTGAACCACTTGCAGTCTGGTGCTGCCCAATTCATGAATCATTGTCTGCTCAAATAAACTCTTCAACATTTCAATGTGCCCAAGTTTATCTTTTAACATATAAAATGTTTGTAGACACTTCTTATGTGCCAGGCACTCTCATAAGAGCTGAATAAGTATTATGCAATTTAATGCTATACTCATCCTAAGAGTATAAAATGGAGACTATTATTGTTTCCATTTTCCAAATAATGAAAATCAGACAAAGAAAAGGTAACTTGCCTAAATCATATGCTTGGAAATAGGAGAGCTGGGAATTAAACTCAGTACAAGTGAGTTCAGAATCTTTCACTGGTATGTAAGCCTCAGTGTTAGTGTAGTATAACTACATCATAAAATACAGATTGGTGTGATCAGTTTACCCCTTGACAGCATAAGTGAGAACACAGCACTCATGTTCATTTAACAGGGAGTATATTTTTCTGTGAGAAAAGTTTAGTTGCTATCTGGGTTCATCACTTCACCCCTCTGGGCCTCAGTTATGTCATCTGTCAAATTAGGGGATCTGGGTGAGACTCAGTTTCAATATATTCATCTTTTCTTTCAAAGGATTTTTTAATTGTAAAATCATGACTCCCATACAAGTATAAAATGAATACTTGTCAAAGATTTTATTTAACTCATTAAATTATGAGAAAACCAGTAAGATGTTACAACTAGTTCAAATAATTGAAAGTATCACATTTGTATAGTCGAATCAGGAATGCAGAAATGGATTTTTCTTTGGGGGCAAGGTCTGTTCAGTTGTCCCTCCACTGGACAGAATTTGCATCTCTGTGTACAAATGTCATTTGCATCACAACCTACAAAACTGGAAAGATAAGTAAAGGCCCAGAATCCCCACAGAATCAGATAACTCAAAGGGTCTTTAAAACAATGCCTTGTTTCCCATTGGAGATACTCAGTAATCTTTTGGTCTAATTCAGTCTTTCACAATTTTCCCTCACACCTCAAACCAAGTCCCACAGGAAGTTCAATGTATAAAACAGGTAAAGTGTGACTGCTTTGATGGCAGCAGTGGGAGGGTAGAGAGCTCCTGTCAGTTTGCTTCAATGACCCATCAAAAAATTCCAAAAAAGCTCCCGCACAGCTGCCCTTGAGGCAGCTCCTAGGGCTGTACTGGCTATATGATCTTTCCTCGCTTCCACAGCTAACATTCTGCAATTTTCTGCTTCTCACATTTGGAGGCAAAAGACAAAGCTGTCAGAGACGAATGCATTTTGCTAGCATTTCACTGCACCAATTCACTGGGTTCCCATGACACTAGGAGCTTCTTTCTGGGTTAGGAACCTGGAATTCTTTCTGTTGCATCTGTAGAAATTATTATGCCCAGGACAAACCCTTTTCTGAAGGCTATGCCTTTAAAACTCCAAGATAATCTTTTCAGTGAGAACCTGAAAGCTCTTCCTCCCATCCCAAGGGGCCTTTGAGCATAAAGAATTCATAACACTACTAGATAATGTAAGGACATTCTGTGGATAATTCCTTAACAAAGTTACCCAGTGTGGACATAGAGGGAGCTAGCCTGGCAGGGCTTGTTTAATTGAACTGGAAAAATCCATAGTGAGTTTTAACTAATCTGTAGGAAACTGTGAGATCAAGGCTTTGTTGAAGAGCTTCATGTTGACCTAAACTTAAAGGAGTACATGCAGTGTTTATTCTGTGTTCAGGCATCTGATCATTATTGGGAATTTTTTTTTTGAGACTGAGTCTCACTCTGTCACCTAGGCTGAAATGCGGTGGTGCCATCTTGGCTCACTGCAACCTCCGCCTCCCGGGTTCAAGCGATTCTCCTGCCTCAACCTCCTGAGTAGCTGGGATTACAGGCCTGTGTCACCATGCCAAGCTAATTTTTGTATTTTTTTTTTTTTGAGACGGAGTCTCGCTCTGTCACCCAGGCTGGAGTGCAGTGGCCCGATCTCGGCTCACTGAAAGCTCCACCTACCAGGTTCACACCATTCTCCTGCCTCAGCCTCCCAAGTAGCTGGGACTACAGGCGCCCACCACCACGTCAGGCTAATTTTTTTTGTATTTTTAGTAGAGACGGGGTTTCACCGTGTTGCCCAGGTTGGTCTCGAACTCCTGACCTCAAATGATCCACCCATCTCAGCCTCCCAAAGGGCTGGGATTACAGGCATGAGCCACTGTGCCTGACCCATTACTGGGAATATTTTCTACTAAGAGCCTGAGACAACAGTCACAAACTTGGATTTTCCTTTACCATTTCTGCTCTATATCAGTAGTATTCAAAATATTCCCAGGATGAAATTTCCCTGTAGACTGATTTGGGGGTGGGGTGAGAGCATTACGGTTTGTAACTATGCCACATCTTTCTTCCAAATTTCTGGAAGTTTGCAACTCTCTTCTGATAGCTTTTCCTTTTCAACAACCGAACCACCAATTCCTGCTCTTAGTCTACTTTTCTTCCTTTATTGGTTCTACCTGTTGTAGGAAAGCGTTTTCCCTCTACTCTCATAGATTTGACATCTGGGTCCATAGAGTGAACTGACAATAGGCAGATTAAGAGGAGAAAATGTATTAGAACTTACTAATTTTAATAGTACATTTAGAGGGACATCACAGGGGAAAAATGAGTACTCCCCCCAAAAAAGAATAAGGTTTTAGAGCTTATAGAGCATTTAATTAGGGAAAGGAAAAGGAAAGCAGGGCACTTAGGGAAGAATAAATGATTTTTTAGGGAAGAGAAATTGACCCTTAGAAGAATAAGTGGGAGATGTAATGGTTTGTGACAAAGTCTGGGTGTGGTGTCAACTTCTAGTCTCCTCTCTTGTAATACGTGTTAATTTTCCCTGGTTGATGAAACTCCTGAGGAGTTGATTTCTTTAGAAGGATCTGTCTCTAGGCAGATAGAGAAGTCCAGAGAAAGCCTCTCCCTGCATTTGCTGTTTTTGAAGTGCCTTTGGCTTAAGACAATCAAGATACCAAAGTGGCATATTTTAGGGTGACATATTTTGGTCTCTAACACTATCCTATTAAGGTATTTACATTTCATTAAAATATGTTTATTGAGCAAGTAACAGAACAATAGCTGACACTTTTATAAGCAAAGAAAAATCAACTGTGTCTATTCAACAGCATATCAGCTATTTCCTTTTATTTTTGTTCTTTTTCATTTCTTGCCAGTAAGCCTATCTATTTTGGAGATGCAAGCATAGTGTCTATGTAATAATTTTGTGATTTTTTTCCTGTAAAGTATTATAAATATTTTCCCAGTTTGCTATACATTAGTAATATTTGTCATTGTCATTTAAAATTTTTATTTATGTGAAATTATTTTTGTTACAGCAGATACAGATACATTGTAGAGTTTTAAAAACAGTACAGAAAAGTAGAAAGGAGAATGTGAAGTTCATCTGAACTCCCACCATCTAGAGATAATAATTATATAAGTTCATCTAACATTCCTTTCTTCATCTTCCTATGCACACATACACACATAGCTTTCAATATATAATTTTACATAAAGAGGTTTGTATATACATGCGGATATATAACCAACATTTTTTATCTCAATAATATGTTCTGGACATTTTTCCATGTGAATGAAAATAGACATGTATCATCATGTTAGGTGATGGAAAAAATGGTACATTCTAAGTTTTCAGCACTAATGTTTCAGCCCCCTTCTGATGTACACATAGAATGGGTCCAAATTCCTGCCAGTGTAAACAATACTGCTGCACACTTCTGGAATTATCTCCTTGGGGTACATTTCAACTATTATTATGATCCTATTAATTCAGAGGCTCTTTTAAACTTTCAAACATATTTTAAAAGCTGACCTTTTCAAAGTTCTAATATTTTACCCTCCTATTACCACTGTGACAGTCCTTTTTACCAAACCCTCCTCAACCTTAGGTCTTAGTCCTATCCATTTAACATTCTACAGTGTTCTGTGGAAAGGTGAAAAAAAATTCCTCATCATTTTTAAAATTTGCATTTCCTTGATTGTTTGGGTATTTGAGTATCTGTCTATCTGTCTGTCTATCTATCTATCTATCTATCTATCTATCTATCTATCTATCTATATTTGTCATTGTAAGTCTTCTTTTGTGTCTTGGCTATTTATGTCCTTTGTCCAGACATCTACTGAAATTATCATCTTGTTTTGAGTTTTTGTTTTGTTTTTACAAAGTATCTAACCTTAATCGTATGTATTTAAATTGATTTTTCTCATTTTTATTCATGACGATTTAATTTTTATATACTAAAATATATTACATCTTTATGGAGTTTTTTGGTTGTATTGTTTTTGCTGGTGTTCTTCATATTTTAAATGCACACAGTCAAATTTATTAATATTTTCCTTGACTGTTTTTAGTGTCAGTGTGACAGGAAGATCTTTCTCTAGATTATAAAAATATTATCTCATTTACTCTTCTAATAACTCTAGTGTTATTATTTTCATTATTTTCTAACATTCAAATTAATGTATCTAGTACTTGTTTGGATATACTGAATAATGTGAAAATTCAAAGTTTTTCACCCAAAGTCTAGTTATTTTGTTTATCTCCAAAGAACACTGGAAAAGCAGACTTGTGCACATTCAGGTATTATTTGCACTGAAAAATATCATTAAACTAGAAGATGTTGCCAGATTTGAGTAGACTATGCCTGAGCAAATTGGAGACCCACATCATTACTGGGATTGTGAACAAAATTTTACCTGGTAATGGAGACTTTATTAGTATATAATATTTATTATTAGATGTGTGTGATCATGAGAAATAGCTGGAACGAACAGATCAAATTTAGATTTTACAAATTGTTAACAAGATAATAAACTATAGAGCATGTTATCTATGGACTATGGTAACTATTTCAGCAGTATAGAGAAGCGAGCAACCACAGACAGGAAGATCTAGGTTTAAGAAGATAAAATACAAGTTCAGTGTGTGCTAAGTGAGGCATTAAGTTCCAGCTTCATTCAAAAACTATCAACTGTGAGACTGATGAGATAGGATTGGCCTTGTGGGTAGTGCTCTGAGGAATTAAAATGATAACAGACAATAAGTTAATAGAATGCCTGGGGCAATTACAATTAAGGAGAAAACAGGGTGGAGATAGACTTCGTTGAGCAGGGGACCAAGGGATTACAAAATTATAAAGGTGCCTGGTGTTGATGGACCCAGTTCCTAGATGGCTCTATCAGGGCAAGTCTTCTGGGAGAGAATAGAGAAAGTGCTTCATCTTACACTCTAAGACTCTGGTTAGCATATAGGAACACAGGTACTTAGACATGGCACCTTTATGTGACACTAAATTTTCATTTATTCTCACATCCCTTCTTTTTCATTGATCTGTCTGTCTCTTCCTGCACTCTTTCCTATTGTAACTTTACAGTGTATTTTAAGATCTAAAATATCAGAGTCTTGCTCTTTATTCTTCTTTTCCAGAATTTTACTGAATTATTTCTTATGCTTATACTTGCGTTTTTGAATCACTTCATCAAATATCCTGACCTCTTTATAATATCTGTTTGACCACTTGACTGCCTGTCTTAGTCATGAACGGGTAGGTTAAACTGGTAGCAAACAACTCCCAAATCTAAGCAGGTTCACACAACGGAAGTTAATTTTTTTCTCACAGTCTATGCCGCGTGTGGGTGGGTGTGAGTGGAGCAGGAGAGAGGATTTCTCCACAGAATTACTCAGCAGGCTGACCTGGGCTTCAAAACTTTATAGCGCCACCACCTAGGACATGTCACCTTCTCAGTGCCCTAGTCACCAGAATAGTGGGAGAGCAGCTGGAGAACTGTGTGTGGGTTAAAGAGACACAGGTATTGTCTACCATAATGGAAATGTTAATAGAATCTGTACTCTACAGTGTGGTAGCCATTTGTTATGTGTGGCTATTGAATGCTTGGAACGTGGCTAATGTGACATGAATTTTGAATTTGGGGAAAATATTAATCTAATTTTCAAAATAAATAACCACATGTGGCTAGTGGCTACCTTATGGGAGAGCATAGGTCTAGAACTTGTCACCTACTCATCCCTTACCTCAGGAGATCTAGGAGTGGAGGGGAGTAAACGGTGTTTTTAAGGAGCTTTATTATTTCCTCCTAGACTCCCAGAACAAAACTCCAAACACACATGTACATGTGCACACACATTCCCATTGGGAATTTCATTGTGATTTTAGCAAAATCATACTTAATCTTTTTTAGGTTTCTTATTTTTAAATAAAATATATTAAGATGTAATTTACATACCTTACAATTTGTACATTCCAAGTGAATGATAAAATATTTTAATATACTCATAGGTACATGAAGGCAACATCAGAGTCAATTTTAGAATGTTTTTATCACCTCAAAAAGAAACCTTGTACCCTTAAGCTGTTACCCTCCTATTTTCCCCCACCCTCTCCTCCAGACCTAAGTAATCAGTTGCCTACTTTGTCTCTAGATTTTCCTGTACTGGACATTTTATATAAATCAAATCATATATGTGGACTTTACTTAGCATAATGTCTTTAAGGTTCTGAGCATAATGTCTTCAGGGTTCAACCAAGTTGTGGCATAACTTAATACTTTGGTTTAATTAGGTTCTACTTGTCAAATTTTGTTTATTGTTGCAATTACTTTTGGTGTCTTTGTCATGAAATCTTTGCCAGGGGCCTATTCCTTTTTATGGCCATCATAAGTTTTAAAATTTTTATCTTAGATACTGTGTTTTTTTTAAAAAAATCTTTAACTTTAGGTTCAGGAGCACGTGTCCAGATTTGTTACATAGGTAATTTTCAGGTCACGGGGTTTGGTGTGCAAATTATTTCATAACCTAGGTAATAAGCATAGTACCTGTTAAATAGGTTTTTGGTCCTCACCCTCCTCCCAGCTTCCATCCACAAGTAGGCCCCAGTGTCTGTTGTTCCTTTCTTTGTGGCCATGTGTACTCAATGTTTGGCTCCCACTTTTACGTGAGAACATGCAGTATTTGGTTTTCTGTTCCTGCATTAGTTTGCTTAGGATAATGACCTCCAGCTCCATTCATGCTTTGCAAAGGACATGATCTTTTTCTTTTGTATGGCTGTGTAGTATTCCATGGTGTATATGTACCACTTTTTCTTTCTTCAATCTATCATTGATGGGCATGTAGGTTGATTCCATGTCTTTGCTATTGTGAATAATGCTGCAATGAACATAACGTGTGCATGTGTTTTTGTGGTAGAACGATTTATATTCCTTTGGGTACGTACCCAGTAATGGGATTGCTGGGTTGAAGGGTAGTTCTGTTTTAAATTATCTGAGAAATCTCCAAATTGCTTTCCACAGTGGATGAATTTACACTCCCATTAGCAGTGTATAAGCATTCCCTTTTCTCCACAGCCTCACCAGAATCTATTATTTTTGACTTTTAATAATAGCCATTTTCACTGGTGTGAGGTATTATCTCATAGTGGTTTTAATTTGCATTTCTCTGATGATTAGTGATGTTGTGTATTTTTTCATATGCTGTTGGCCACATGTATATCTTCTTTTGAAATGGTCTGTTTATGTCCTTTGCCCACTTTTTAATGAGTTTGTTTGTTTTTTGCTTGTTACTTTAAGTTCCTTATAGATTCTGGATATTAGACCTTTGTCAGATGCATAGTTTGCAAATATTTTCTCCCATCTGTAGGTTATCTGTTCACTCTGTTGATAGTTTCTTTCGCTGTGCAGAAGCTCTTTAGTTTAATTAGATTCTACTTGTCAATTTTTGTTTGTTGTCGCAATTACTTTTGGTGTCTTTGTCATGAAATCTTTGCCAGGACCTATGTCCAGAATGGTATTTCCTAGGTTATCTTCCAGGATTTTTATAGTTTTAGGTTTTACATGTAAGTCTTCCATTAATCTTGAGTTGATTTTTGTATATGGTGTAAGCAGGGCATCTGGATTCGATCTGCTGCATATGGCTAGCCAGTTATCCCAGCACCATTTGTTGAATAGAAAGTCCTTTCCCCACTGCTTTTTTCATCAAATTTATTGAAGATCAGATAGTTAGAGGTATTCAGCTTTATTTCTGAGCTCTCTATTCTGTTCCTTTGGTTCAGGCATCTGCTTTTGCACCAGTACCATGCTGTTTTTGTTACAAGACAGATAAATATGTTACAGGAAAGGGGTCCCGATCCAGACAGACCCCAAGAGAAGTTTCTTGGATTTCACGCAAGAAAGAATTCAGGGCGAGTGTGCAGGGCAAAGTGAAAGCAAGTTTATTAAGAAAGTAAAGGAACAAAAGAATGGTTACTCCATACACAGAGCAGCCCCCAGTGCTGCCGATTGCCCATTTTTATGGTTATTTCTTAATGATATGCTAAACAAGGGGTGGATTATTTATGCCTCCCCTTTTTAGAGCATATAGGGTCACTTCCTGGGCTTGCAATGGCATTTGTAAACTGTCGTGGCACTGACGAGAGTGTAGTAGTGAGGATGACCAGAGGTCAGTCTCGTGGCCATCTTGGTTTCGGTGGGTTTTAGCCCACTTCTTTACTGCAATCTGTTTTATCAGCATGGTCTTTATAACCCGTATCTTGTGCTGACCTCCTATCTCATTCTGTGACTTAGAATGCCTTAACTGTCTGGGAATGCAGCCCAACAGGTTTCAGCCTCATTTTACCCAGCTCCTATTCAAGATGGAGTTGTTCTGGTTCACATGCCTCTGACATTTTGGTTGCTGTAGCCTTGCAGTGTAGTTTGAAGTCTGGTAATGTGATACCTTCAGCTTTGCTCTTTTTACTTAGGATTACTTAATCTTTTAAACATAGGGTCTTCCTGTTCAAGTACAAGGTATAACTTCCCATACATTCCAGCATTCCTTTGTTTCTAAGCCATGTTTATTGATTTTTCTAAATCCGAATTCTGTATATTTCTTTTAGAGCTGACTTTTCAGGTAGGAAGACCAGTATTAGAATTTTAGCTCTTCTATTTGTCTTAAACTAACGTAATCTCTACTTACCCCGAAAAAGTTATATAACCTCTTTAATTCTCAGTTCCCCCATCTATAAAATTTGGAGAAAAGTACCCATCTACCCAATATTATCACTATTGCTGCTGCTAATATTATTGCCACTATTATTCCTTTTCTTATTATGACTACTATCTTATTAATATTGCATGATAATAATAGTTATATTATTATCATTATTATTATTAGGTAGAAAGCACCTTATGTGGATATTATTATTTAGTTTATACAAGAACCAAATGAAATTAGTGAATTTAAATCTGATAAAAATGTTGTTAGCACAATAGCTTATGTTATGTACTCAATATAGCTTCAGTGTCATTGCTATTGGTACTGTTAACATCAACATCATGCTCATCATATTATCATTATCATCATGACCATCAAAATCATCATTACTACCATCACCATGCTCAATTGCAGTTGCCTCCTTAATATCCCTTCCACCTTATCCCATCATGAAGGAGTGGGTTTGGTTGGGTTTGCTCCCTGACTCCAAAAGAGGATAATTCTACCCAAAGGCTATGATGACAGGTTCAGGATGGGCATGTAATCCAAGTCAAAGCCAATTAAAACATGGAATTCCCTCATTCACTATGACTTGTTGATAAGTCTGTGACCCAAGGTGAGCAATGACAGAGAACCCAAGTTAAAGAAAAGTTAAAATTCAAGTTAAAGAAAAGAACAAGAAAAGTGCAGTGGGTAGTTTTACATCAGATCCAAACAAAACAGGTCAGATCCCTTGTTTAAATTTCTCCAGCAAATTTTCACTGAAAACTTCCTATATATGGAAGGAATATAGAAAAAGGAAAGGGGAAATGTTTAAGGAGTGATGTCAGACAGAAGAGAGGGAGGCTGAGATGAGCAAGGAGGGAGGGCAAATTTTAAATTCTGGCAAATAGGCAAATATCTGGCAAATAATTTGTTTAGTGGGTAAAGGAACGATTATCTTTCCTGTAGGGAATAAAAGAAAAAGGAAACCAGGCCGGGCCCGGTGGCTCAAGCCTGTAATCCCAGCACTTTGGGAGGCCGAGACGGGTGGATCACGAGGTCAGGAGATCGAGACCATCCTGGCTAACACCGTGAAACCCCGTCTCTACTAAAAAATACAAAATAACTAGCCAGGCGAGGTGGCGGGGCGCCTGTAGTCCCAGCTACTCAGGAGGCTGAGGCAGGAGAATGGCGTAAACTCGGGAGGCGGAGCTTGCAGTGAGCTGAGATCCGGCCACTGCACTTCAGCCTGGGCGACAGAGCAAGACTCCGTCTCAAAAAAAAAAAAAAAAGTAATTTAAAAATAACACAATACTTGCCTTGTCTTTTTCAAAATTAAATAATATTTTGTCTTTCTTAACTAATTAGTAATTGTAAAACAAAAAGGTAAAATAATAATGGTGATAACATTCTTCCCCTATTTTTGCTGTTAATGGATCCTGGTTGAGGTATACCAACTTAAAGAAATATTCTCATTTTCCTATTTTCTTGAAGTTTTTGATAGCAGATAGCAGGTCCAGAAAAATATAATTCCTTCAAAGATGGCTAATCAGAAAATAACAAAGAGACCATATAAAACTTCCTACAGCAAAAATACAGCAAAATGAGGCATGAAGGAAACTGAAAGAGAGAGAGAAAAAAAGAGAAAATAGTTGCTTGACAGAAGTTAGGTATGAATTAGAAGCAGTAAGGAAACTATATGGCAAAAAATTTAAATAAACAAAGTGGATGACAGGCTTAAGAGAATTAGAAAAAAAGAGGCAGAAGAGAATAAAGAAATATAAGAAATTTTGGAGGAAATTATAGATTATAACAAACCTTACAGAAAACCAAAATATGTATACTGGGTGTGTCTGGAAAAGAAAAAGAGGAGCAGTGAAGGAATTCCCCTCCCCAAAAAATTTAAGAAATGAGAAAAAATGTTGCTTTAAAGATGAAAGAATGAATCTTCAGATAAGCATGTTAGAAATAATAATAATACTATTATACAGGAAAAATAAAAATTATGGAATGGGATGTTGAGATTTTATTCTAAAGAAAACAAAATTCTGTTATTCTGATTTTGTATGGTTGCGTTCCTCCTGAATTGGTTGGCAATTTTGATGATAATTTCAGTTAGAATGAGGTCCCAAAGCTTTTGAGCTTTTCATTTTATGCATGAGCCTTTCAGTCACCTCTAGTGTGCAGCTGCAAATTACATTTGTTCCCAGACCCTGCCCCTTCAGCTAGAAACCCAGTGTGAGCAATCAAATAGGGCTCAGGCTGTCTGCTGCGGGGTTTCTCTCCTTCCCTTTCTTAACTGTCAATTGGGATGCAATTGGCTGGCAGAAACTCTAAGTCGGTTTTCCCCCACTCCTTATGCAAATTCTACACAGCAAGATGAGCCGTCTCTGTCCCATTTCCAACCAAGGGACTCTCTGCCCAGAGATCTGGAGGCAAGCAGGCAAACTTGAGACACATCAAGGACTTCCTTCTGGAATTTGTTTTGTGCACCAGAGCACTGTGCAATGAAGTGAGAAAGGTCTGTGATGCTTCCGGAGTTTCCCCTATTTGATCCACTTTGGGTTGTAATAAGCCAATCTTCTCAAAAGTAGAAGGAGGATGGGGTCTTGAGAAACTTTTACATAAATAAAGTTTTTTTTTCCTGCCCTTTCTCTCTGTCCCGTTCTCCCAGCTTGTTGTCCTATAGAGCACAGGAAGATTTTTATAAATATGTATTTACAGTGCCATATTTTCCTTATGTCTTACTCTTAATCCTGTCAAAATTACATCTTTTCCTTTTTTGTTTCCTTGGTCCCTGGACAGAACCCTCCAAGTGGGATGATTAGAGTCCAGGAGGCAGGAAAAACCCATTCGTGGAGAGGTAGACACACAGCGGGCATTGCTCAGAGCCAGTAGGGACCATGCGGAACCACAGCCACTACTGGATACACTGTCCAAGGCAGAGAGAAAGGGAGAGAGAGAAATACGCTGGTCTCTGAGTCCATTTAGGCTGCTACAACACAATTCCTTAAATTGGGTAGCTTATAAGCAAAAGAAAATTATTTCTCACAGTTCTGGAGCCCGAGAAGTCTAAAATCAAGATAAACACAGATTCAGCATCTGCTAAGGTCCCATTTCCTGGTTGATAGAATGGTGCCTTCTTGTTGTGTCCTGACATGGGGGAAGGGGTGAATGAGCTCCTGCTGGCTGCTTTCATTACAAATCCCATTCATGAGGGCTCCACCCTCATGAACTAACAATCTCTCAACACCAACACCTTGGCTGGGATTTCAGCGTGTGAATTTTGGGGAGACACAAACATTCAGACCATAGCATCTGGCATTTTCTTTTCTCTTTCTTTGATCTCCTGCTAGTGTCTCTCACTGGCTGAAACGCTACTGAAAACACGATTTTATGGGTGTCAGCTCTCTGGAGTTCTGACCAGAGCAAGGGAAAGCAGTGAATGATCTGAGGGTAAAGAGGCAAATAAGATATATATCAATGATTTCATGTAAACACAGGATCGCCAAAATTTTGAGAATAATTTAAAATGAAAGACAGGCTTGCTTTGTGTATTAGTTTGTTTTCACCCTGCTATAAAGACGTACCCTAGACTGGGTAATTTATAAAGGAAAGAGGTTTGACTCATAGCTCAGCATGACCTGGGAGGCCTCAGGAAATTTACAATCATGGCAGAAGGGGAAGAAAACATGTCCTTCTTCACGTGGTGGCAGGAGAGAGAAGTGCAGAGCAAAGAGGGGAAAAGCCCCTTATAAAACCATCAGATCTCATGAGAACTCACTCATTATCATGAAAACAGCATGGGGGAAGCACCCCGATGATCTAATCCCCTCCCACGAGGTTCCTCCCCCAATTTGTGGGTATGACAGTTTAGATTACAATTTAAGATGAGATTTTGTCGAAACACAGAGCCAGACCACATCACTTTGATCAAGGGACTTGAGTGTTATACCCCATGGTGAGAAAGTGCTTCTTTCTTGAACTACCCCACCTTCTCTGATGTTTGGAATCCCTTTCATGGGAAATGAAAGTTCGGTTCCTCAGATACCAAGCAAAGTAGCACATATTCCTGGGAGAGAGAACACCTGTATCTTCTTCATTCTTTCTATTCCTTTCTTCCTAGAAGATTTGGTGCCTGTTATTCAACAGACACTGTTTTAAGCTTGAGAGATAAAAACGTTAATAAGGCACACTTTAATAAGACATATAAGTACAAATATGTCAAAAGTTATAATTTTGAGCAAAAGTAGACTTATATAAACAGTATGCTATGAGAACAAAGAGAAAGGAATAACTGATGCAGGGGCATTTGGGCTGCGTCTTAAAGGGTTAAAAATCAGTTAAAGAAGGGAAGTTACTAGAAAACAGAAAGACTATGGCAACATCAGAGAATGGTGTAGCCTTGCATGCATATTGGAGAAGAACAAAATCTGAACTGCATCAGTGCCGCAGGCCCTACCCTGGCCTACCCTACACATCCACACACATGTATACTCATAAGAGGCATTACGATTCAGTTCCAATATATCTTTCAAATAAGCCTGGATGCAACCTCAGAATCCTTCTTGACACAGGGCCACTGACATCTGTTCCTACTTGACTAGCAGTTGCACTATGAAATAAAGCCCTCTGCTCTCTTTACACCAGTGTATCATGGGTGGATAGTATGTTTTACATGATGAGGGGCATACGTAACTGAAAGAGGCTAGAAAGGGAGATGACAAAGCAAGGAAAACAATTCAAGACAGGGAAACTGACAACACTGATATATGACAATTCAATGTGTGGTTTTAGAACAATCCTATGATCAAAACAAAGATGCACTCTTGGCAGAGGCTGCCCTGGGCTCTGGAGAGAGAACATCCAGTTGCTGTTCTCCCTCTCTGATGACAGTTCCAAAGTCCTGTCTGCATCTATGAGGGCAGGCCTAGGGAAGGTAGTGTCTACCTGCAACATCAGCATGATATTCTGGGTCTTTCCACACTGGGGCATATTACTGGGTGGGAGTGTCTATAACTAAACAGGGTTACTAAAAATAGTCGGGATTTCCTTCTACTCCTCCAACCTCCCCTTTTTTGGCCCCCTTGCTACCCCATTTTTTTCCAGGCTCCCTAAATGTGAATATGCATCAATGAAACAAATTGGGATAGTACTTTTGCACAGTGAAGAGAACAGGCTGAATTTTAGGGTGAATTTTCAAAATTTTAGGTGGATTTTCTTTCAGGGCGTTAGGCTACAGAAACTCTAGACTGTAACATAGCTTGAGGTTTTCAAAGCTTTTGAGCTTCCATACAGTCCTGTATCAATAAATTAGCATTTTAGAACTGATAGTATTAGGCAGAGATAATGAATAGAGTACCTCATGGTACACATTTAGTACTGTTTTTCAAAAGCTTTGATATCGTATACTTTTTGTTAACTGGAAATTAGCTGAAACATTCTTATACATATGATTACAAGAAGGATGTATTACCAGCCCATGTAATTCCAGGTAATTTCTAGCAGTCTTTAATGCTCAAAAAAGGTGTTTACAGAACATTAGTGAGAAAAGAAAATTCCAGATGTACATTTGATCATCGTTTCATAAGCTATCCCTTTATTTCTCTAGTGTTAGCATGTAGAATTTCCCCTGGTGTCGCATACTTCTTAGAGGTTGAGATTTGTGTTAACTGTGTTTTTTTTTCCCACAGGAGGGCATCAGCGCTCTAAGCAGCTTTAGATCTCACCCTCCCTGGATTTGACTTTAAGAGCTCTATTTTGAGAAAACGAAAACACTTTAAGAGGCTCATACATCTTAGACTATATAAAATTAACATTTGGTTTATCTTCCTGGAGAAGCCATTCATTCTTTCCTATCATTCACTTAGCAGTGTAAATGATACCTTCTCCCAAGGGGGAAGAGAACATGACACACCTGTGACATTGCCACTCCCTGTGCCCATTTCTACCTGCACAGTACACTAGGGTCAATTAGTTTCCGTTATATTAAAATAACTTGTAGAATTTTGATGAATGGCAGTACTATGACACATGTGCACTTGTAATGAAAATGAATCCATTTAAAAAATGGTGTGTATGTATATTATAGTCCATGGATTTACTTTCATCGCTCAGGATCAAGCCATCATACATTATCTTTGGTTAATTCCAAATTTCACACCTTTAGGTGAGAGTAGTTCAAGGTAATGATATAGGTAAAACTAATTTAGCTGGATCCTGGGTATATTACTCTCAGTCTAGTTATTGGCATAAGGACTAGGAGTTTGTCTGTGAGAACTTTCCATGGCTTGACTTTCTCTCTGCCAATTAAAAATAAATTAATCACCTTCACATTGATATCATCCCTATAAGACACTGCTTTTCTAGCCTTGCATCTGCCTACTCCATTCTCAGAAGGTCTGCGAGTTCTAACCCGGTGGATAATTCACGTGCCACGTTTGACACATGACAGAGGCAGCCCACACTGTATTGCCTTTTCTTACTCTGCCTGTTCCATCAGGAATATCATCCTTAGCCCCCATCTGCATCTTAGAAGCCTGGCTACCTTTCAAGGTACAGGATGGATCCCAGATTCCCTGATTCTTGTTCTCATTTTTCCCTGCCCATCCTGCAGGCTGTGATCTCTCTCTAACAAGAATGCAGGGACACATTGTCATTGATTCTTGGGCACAAACTAGCCCCAATTTTTTATTCACAAATAAGTCTGACGTCCCGTTATCATTTTATTGCAGAGATTATACTAGACCCATTGATTTGTTTCTTTAAAGCAGAAATACTCTGCTTTTCACCCAAAAAGGTGGAAAAAGGAGTTCCCTTTTGGTATTTCTGTGAGGTCCTTCTTTTGCTTCCCCCATGAATTTGTGCCTACTTCCCAATATCTAGTATGTAATGGGACGCTGTGACCATTGACAGCCTGTTGGAGATTCAGTTAGCAGGTTTTGGTTGGAGGAAATGGAGTAGAGTCAGCTTGCTCAATCCCTGTGTTCTGAGCTCCAATCCCTCTAATTCCCTCTTCTGACATTTCTGTCAGGTGACTGGGGTGAAAGTGAAGAGGAGTCACTGATTTTACTTTGCAGGTAAGAAGTCAAGTTCAGTGAAGTTACAAGTTGCTCTTGTGCCAAACAAGAATCAGGAGAAGAATAGAACAAAGAATGTACTTACAGGGATCAGAAATTATACTGTATTAGGACAGAAATTATACTGTTTTGCACTGCCATAAGAAATACCCAAGACTGGGTAGTTTATAAGAAAAGAGGTTCAATTGGCTCATGTTCTGCAGGCTTTACAGGAAGCATGGTGTTGGCATCTGCTCAGCTTCTAGGAGGCCTCAGGAGGCTTACAGTCATGGCAGAAGGTGAAGTGGGAGCAGGTATGGCACATGGTGAAAGCAGAAGCAAGAGAGAGAGTGGAGGGGGAGGTGCCACACACCTTTAAATAACCATATCTCATGAGAACTCACTATCATGAAGACAGTACAAAGCCATGAGGGATCCGCCCCCATGATCCATACACCTTCCACCAGGTCCCACCTCCGGCATTGGGGATTACAATTCAACATGAGATTTGGGTAGGGACAAATATACAAATATCACACACCTCTGGGTTTTATCACTACTAGAGAATTTTGAATTGGTGACTTTTTCTCTTCTACCTGTTTCTTCATTTTTTTCTTTTTAAACTGGATATTATGACAATTTTTTTAAATAGAAGATCATGAAAATAGCAAATAAAGACTTCCAAAGACACTTAAGTCCTTCACTGCATATGCAGCTAATAACTGTAACCACTCCCCCGCTTCATAAACTTGCAATCCAATTATTTGGTCAACAAATGATTATCGTGCACCTATTGGGTACTAAACTTTGCGTATTTTATATATATATATATACACACACACACACGCGCACACACACACATACATGCACACACACGTGCCCACACACACACTATTATGAAAAAAAAAAACAGAAACGGATTTAGTCTCAATTTCTTGTTAAAGTACCAAAATATGGGGATGGTTGAGCCAACCTAATCTTCTACCATTTAGGGTCTGAGACTGCTGGCTCTGCTTAGTACTTTATTCTCAACATCTTTTTTTGTGGCATCAAAGCCTTTTTTTGTTCTATCTCGGTCTCATATATTTTCTGATTCAATGTGACTGAGTTTTCTAACAACTTTTCTTCCTTTTTTTGAAGCTTTTCAAAAGATTTTGAAAAATACTCTGCTCTGTTCAGGTGTAGTCATGCATAAAGATGAACTGTCTTTGTTTCACAGCCAAACAGCATTCACTCCTGGAGCACCCCAAGGGAAATCTACATAACTGATACCATCCTTAGCTTGTCTTGTTTCTCTTCTTCCACCTCACTTTCCTAGTGAACTTCATGAGTTTGGGAATTTCCAAAATATCCTGGCAGTTTATTTTTCTAAAACTGCCTGTGGATCTTAAAAAGGGGAGGAAGTGGGAAGCAAGATCTGGCAGCCAAAAAGGCATGTGGTCCTCCTTGTATCCTGCCATTTTTTTTTCCTCTTTTTTTCTCAATTGATTCTTTAACTGAGTTAGAGCTTGGGTCTGTCAGCAGGCACTGAGCTTCCGAAGTCCAAGCTCGCAGGCAAAGAATGTGTCCCCAGTAGAAGATAGCAGAGATACATTCATATAATTCCATGACTGTGGGTGTTGGGGGAGAGAGAGAGGAGGGGATAAGTATATCCCGGGATTGGTTTACACGGGTAAAACCTAATAATTAAGCAAATTCTCAATACAAACTCATGCAAAAATCTCTCATCTCTTGCCTTAATTGCCATTCTAACTGGGATGCAATACTTACCTTCTTTTTGTTCTTTACTTTATCATTGAGTTTTGACCTTCAGTTGTACAGCTTTCTTTTCTGTACTCCCTTGACCTACTTGACCACCATGAACTGATACCTTCAACAGAGTTCACTTTAAGGATCCAGCGGATATGGCTCATTTCCTGCTCCATCTCATTGCTCACTTGTTTAATAATTTCATCACCAGATTTTCTGTTTACTGCTTTGGTTTCCCAAAGCCGTTATTTTTTCTTATATCATATTATTTTCTTTTTCTTGCTCTCTTTTCTTCTTCCTGAACTTTTGTTCTTCGATCATCTATACAGGACCACCAGGACCACAGTCCCAAGGCCTCTTGCATGGATTTAGCGCTCCATCTATCTGTATGTCTATTGGTTTATAAAACCTTCGAAATAAGAAGAAGAAAAATCATTATTGTTAATTAAAGTCTCTATCATTAGCAATAATATACTTGAGTATGTCAACTGTTCAAGCAGCTTAAAGACCCATGAAGGTCCTCAAAACAACAGGCAATCGAGAAAAAAATAGTTTTATACCTGTCATGAGGGGTTAGTTTTTTGTTGTTTTGTTTTTGTTTTTGTTTTTGTTTTTTTGAGACAGAATCTAGCTCTGTCACTCAGGATGGAGTGCAGTGGTGCAATCATGTCTCACTGCAACCTAAACTTCTGGAACTCAAGAGATCTTCTTGTCTCAGCCTCCTAAGTAGTTGAAACTACAGGCATGTACCATCAGGACTGGCTAAATATTTTTTCTTATTTATTTATTTATTTTTTTTATAGAGATAGGGCCTCACTGTGTTGTCCAGGCTGGCTTCAAACTCCTGGCCTCAAGCAATCCTCCTGTCTCCACCTCCCAAAGTGCTGAGATTACAGGTGTGAGCCACCATGCCTGGCTGATAGGTTGAGTTTTTGAAGCAAATGCATTATTCAGATTTTGGTGGTGACACTAGTGAATTTGTTTCTTAACTTTTGCTAGGGTTTTCCCTTTTGCTGCATAAAGTTTAGGCAATATCAGTTTATTTTACAAGAGGTAGTTGGGGATTCATCTCATAGCTGCCTTAGCACCACTTTTTGCCTAATTTGACTTGTTGCTGCAAGGTTAAAGACAGGACACTGAAGATATTTTCTATAGACAATGATTACTGGAGAACCGACCATATCCTAAATAATGGAGGATGGGTCTTTCATTCTTGCAGCTATAAAAATCTCCTAAATTCCAGAGAACTTGCAATACAAAGAAAGCAAGGATGTTGTATCATGAACCATGCTAATGAGTGTACACCCTGCTTGATGCACCATGTTTGATGAGGAACAATGTGTACTAATAGCTTATGAGGAATCTACCATGGCTAGTCACTGTGTTAAGGACTGGATATATATCTGTTTATGTGTCAAGATGGGCTGAGATATGCTACAATAATAATCTTAAAATTGAGGTAGCTAAATCAACATAGGTGTGGTTCTCATTCATTTTATGTATTTATCAGGGACACATGGAGGGCTCTGCTCATTGTCATCTTTCAGGCTGAGTGGTTGCCATCTTGAGAGTTTCCAGTCATGGAAGGAAAAAAGACCTTGTAATATATCAAACCAGCAACCACATACTCTGCCCTGAAAGCGTCACCTACTATTTCTGTTGACAATTCATTAGTCCAATGGCCACATGGTCCACTCCACACACAAGGTGTCAGGGAGTGTAATTCCAACATGTGCTCAGAAGGGTGAATGAATGGACACATTTGGTCACTCACATGAATGACTATCACAAACTGCATCTAGATCTCATTCTGTTCTCAGCAAGTTTACAGTCAGTAGTGTGTGGAGGGGTGAAGGGAAGGGAAGGGTAAGTGGTGGACAGTAGATTCAGACACGTATATAAACAATACAGAGCAGTATGATGAAGGAAACAGAATGTCTAATGAGAGCACATAGGTTGGGACCTTGCCCATGCATAAGGTCATGAAAGGCTTCTAGATAAATCTGACATATGAGGGATAGTATAAGTCAGTCTATTGGCAAAGGATATTATATTTAATCCTCACAACTACCCTAAAATGTAGGAATAAATAAGCCTCTTTTATACGTGGTGAAATTGTCACTCAGAGAGTCATACAGAGTGAACCAGGAGTAGAATCCAAGCCCTGCTTCCTCCAGAGCTGCTGCTTTTAAACGCTCAGCTAGAGTTGAAGGAGGAGACTTTCTTGGTAGGCTTTTTGAAAGGAAGAGCAGTTTTTGTTTAACTTTAAAAAAATCAGGTTAAAAATACCTCAAAAGAACACCTGTGATCTCAATCCAGGTTAATATTGTATAGCACAAATTATAACACAATTCCAAAATACTAATTGCTACATGAGACATTACATCTATCTTGGGGAGGAAATCCAGTGGTGCTAATTAAACAGTGTATTTCTCTAAAAGCAATAATTGAGGCTTGGATTTAAACAAAACAGTTCTGGTATTCTGCTGTTCATAAACGTAAGAGAATGAATACAACAATGGTTTATTTATGTAGCACTGAAACCGTACGCTGCACAGAACCTACAACACAGGGGATAGACTGAATACAAACACACGAACCCAACTGTTTATTTCTTCAGTTGGCTGTGGGTTTCCAGTGTTTGGAAAAGGATAGCATCACTGAAGAAATTTACACAAAAAGGTTGATTCAAGTCCCCATATGTAGGAGTTTATGAACACAGAAAGCTCTGCACATCAATAAATGCATCCATCCCCCAAACAGCACTAAAAGAATGCTGGGTTGTGCAAGCAGGCCATAAAAATCAATGCAACACACAATTAAGGGTAAAAACTGCCATATATCCTCCAACACCTAAGAGGGCAGCCACACAGCAACTTCCTAGACATGCCTTGTGGGGTACGAAGTAGAGACAATGGTAGAAATGCATCATCTGTAGTGGTTGGAGGAAAAAAATCAGAGAAAAAAATTTGAATCTTTAAAAAATGCAACAAAATCTTTTGTTTACCAAGCTTTCTGGCAGTAAAAAAAAAAAGGTAATTTTATTGCTTCTACATTGTTACTAACATTTTAACAGATCAATGTCATCTTTGCATTTCTCTTTGCAAATCTTCAGAGCCAGCCAGCCTAGAACTGGGGCATGTGCTCAGTGCTTTGAGGCCCGAAGAAGATGCCCGTGTTGCCATTTTAGATATTATAACTGGCAGCCCCAAATGACGACCCAAAATTCCCTGGAGTCTCCACTGAGGCAACCACCTATTGATTTCCTCATTTTTCATCACCAGAAGGCATGGATTTCCTTTTTTACTAATTATATACTTAATTTGAAATCGGAAAAGGGCAACGGGTAATGCATATTGTGTGTGGGTTAACCTTCTTCAGTTAACCTTCTCAAGCCTCTCCTCATGCTGCATATATGAGGATAGAAAATTAAAGAGTGCACAGAGGGAGGTAATTTATACCTCCAACCAAGAAGACACTCTTACATGCTTCAGAAAAAAACACAGAGGCCTTTCTTCCTTGTAGTTTCTACAAATCCCTTGTAGTTTTGTGGTTTGACCCTGATGGAACGTTTACGGTTCCAGGGCTTTGCTTTGGTCCCCACCAAAAGTCTCAAGATGGAACTGAATTGTTCTCTTGTGGAATCATAGAGTGGTAGTGTTAAGAATAAACTTTATACCCTGGATCTAGAAATTCATTTTACCATGGAATATCATGTTCTGAAACAGAAGAGCACTTTCATAATGTGAAGAGGAGTATTCTAATTTGAGGAGGAGAGAAACAGTAATGGTACTCCTAATAGTGAGTATATGATAAGAGATCCTATTTAATTTCTAGGTATAATGTTAGACATTAAAATCAAGGAGGAGACTGTGCCCATGAATGCACTCACACATTTCCTTTTCGAGTTTTGTGGGTGACAGAGAATGAGAGGAGTTCTACTTTATTGGATAACTTGAATATTTCCTATTTAAAGACAAAGGAAAATGATGCAGAGGTGAGTCTTAGGATTTTCTAAACCTTTGGATTTTAGGAGCATTGTTTGATACACTTAAAATTGTGGTCACAGAATCATTTTCATTTTTCATAACTGTCCTTTTACTATCTTTTCTTACCATGTTTTCAGGCTCATTTTGTATTCAAGTCACTATCTTCGCATATGTAAAGTGGAAATAGGGTCAAGGTTTCAATATACTTATACCCAAAGAATCGTACCTCCAATTTTCCTTTTGTGTTGTGGACCAGAGTCTGGCTATTGCTTAAAGATCACTCCAGGGATTTCAGCTTTGAAATTTTGAACGAAGTTAGAGAACACAAACAACCCATTGTCATAATCTGTGAGTTCAAGAACTTTCAAGAGTTTTGCATTCATTTGCCTTTCTCACTGCCATTCCTTCTTTTTATAGCTCTCCAGATTTATCTGCCTACTCATTAACACCTCGTTAAGCTGGCCACCTGCCAAGGTTTGGGTCATCTGGGGACACACTAGCCATTGCCTCTTTGCTTTAGTGGGATCTGCTGTCACTGATCGTGGATTGGACACATGAGAGTTCTGCATCAGTGCTGGGTCTGTGCCCATTTGCATGTTTATTCTGCATAGTTAGGGGATATGATTTTTGTCTGCAATTCTTTTATATTGCTTAAAGTCTAGTTTTTTTTTTAGTTCTACCCCATTCTGGTTTAATAGGTATTCAGAAATTGATGTCTACCAGTGCATACGTGGCTGCCCTCACACGTTACTGGAAACTTAGTGGCTTTCACAACACAAATTTATTCACATACCTGAACTCTAACTTGGGTCTCTTTGGGCTACAATCAAGGTGTCAGGTGTTGGCAGGGATGCGTTCCTTTCTGTAGACTCTGGAGAGGATTGTTTGCTTGCCTTTCCAGCTTCCAGAGGCTGCCGTATTCCTCTCTTGTGGCACCTTCCTCCATTCTCAAAGCCAGCAGTGGTAGGTTTAGTACTTCTCACATCACATCACGTCACTCTCATCTCTCTTTTGATTTCCTCTTTTACTTTCATGAATCTTGTGATTACATAGGAATTATACAAAGAATCCAGGATCTTTGTCTATTTCAATATCAGCTCATTAACAACCTTAACTCCATCAACAACCTAAATTTTTCTTTGCCATATAAGATAACAGAGTCACATGTTCCTGAGATTAGGATGTGGACAGTTTGGGGGACTCTTTTCCTGGCTGCCGCATCTGGCTAGATTTTTTCAGATTAAAACAATGTTGAGTGAAAACACCAACGTTAAAAGGCACACAAGTGGTAAGGGTACAGATCAACGGATTTTCACCAAGTGAACATACTCATGTACTTTTAAACAAGGACTCTGTTCAAGAAACAGAACATCACTGTCATCCCAGAAATCTCTCTTGAGCTTCCTTCAAGTCACCACTGCCCTCCTTTAAGGGTAACCACTCTCTTGACTTTTAACATATGGATTAGTTTCAACCACTTAAAAAAACAGCTTTATTGATATAAAATTTGCATAGTATGCAATTTACCAATTTAAGGTGTACAATCCAATGGCTTTTAGTACATTCAAAGAGTTACACAATCATCAATGCCATCAATTTTACATTTTCATTATCCCCACAAAAACCGCATACCCCTTAGCCATTACTCTTCAACCCCTTCTTCCACCCTACATTCAGTCCTAGGTTACCACTTATCTCTTCTCCATTTTCTATTTAGTTGCCTATTCTATATCATAATTGCCTACGACAATTCATATAAATAAGATAATAAAATATGTGCTGTTTATGACTGGCATCTTTTACTTAGCATAATATTTTCAAGGTTCATTCATGTCATAGCATGCTTCAGTCATTTTTGTTGCTGAATAATATTGCATTGTATGGGGATATCATTTTTATTTAGACATTCATCTATCAATGAATATTTGGGCTGTTCTCACATTTTGAATTTTATGAATAGTGCTGCTATAAATATCCATTAATAAATTTTGTGGACATGTATTTTCTTGTTGTCTTCATTTCTCTTAAGCATATTCCTAGGAGTAGAATCATATAGTTGCTGATCCTATAGTTGCTATATGTGTAAATGTTTGAAGAACTTCCAAAATGTTTTCCAAAGCAATGGCACCATTTTATATTTCAACCAGAAGTGTATAAAAATTTAGATTTCTCCACATCCTTGTCCACACTTATTATTGTCTGTCTTTTTAATTAGAGCCATCTTAGTGGGTGTAAAGTGGTATCTCATTGTGGTTTTTATTTGCATTTCCCTGATGGCTTATGAAAAGATGTGGAACATACTTTCATGTGCTTGTTGGCAATTTGTATATCTTCTTTGGAAAACCATCTATTCAGATACTTTGTCCACTTTTAATTTGGATTATTTGCCATTTTATTATTGAATTGCAATAATTTGTTATGTGTTCTAGATGCAAGTCTTTTATCAGATACATAATTTGCAAAATTCCATTCTTTGGATTGTCTTTTCACTTTTTTGATGGTTTTCTTTGAAACAATTTTGCTAATGTCCAGTTGATCTATTTTTTTGTGTGTGTTTTTTTGGTATCACATAAAAATCACCTAATCTAAGGTCATAAATATTTATACCTATATTTTGATCTGTGGTTCATTTCATTGTAATTTTTGCATATGGTGTGAGGCAGGAGTCCAAATTTATTTTATTTTACATTTTTGCATGTAAATATCCAGTAATCCGAGCACCATTTGTTGGAAAAACTATTCTTTCCCACTTAACTTATTTTTAATTAACTCATCTAGCATGTATATATTTTGCTGTCTTTTTACACTCAAATTTTATTGTGACATTCATCCATATCTTTGCAAGTAATTTCTTTATTCTCATGGCTCTCTAGTATTCTGCTAAATGAATGTATTATAATCTATCCACACATTCTATTTTCACTGGACTTTAGACAGTGTCTAGTTTGGAGGTATTATGAGTTCTGCTGACATGAATATTCATGGGGTCATGAATTGTTGGGTGCTTGAAATCTATTTTATACTCCAGCTTTAGTATAAGGCCAAGTACGTTATAATAAGATACTATAAAAGAAAATCTTGGGACTTCAAGTAGTAATTTTATTCATTAATCTGAATTCTTTCTCATCCTAAAAAAAGACATCTTATACCACCCACCTTGCAGAGTTTTGAGAGGAATATCCAGGTTTGATATAACAGCAAGGAATGATAATGAAGAGGTGGCAGTGGCTGGGGGCTGCCTTTTTAGAATTTTTTTTTCAACAAATAGTTTTTTTGTTCAAGGTTTTGGCACATGTTAAGGATTTGGGAGAAAACCATGTATGGGGGTAGACAGGTTTACACGTAAATAGGGAATTACTATAAAGCCTGAAGAGTTCTCTGATGTTCAATGTAAAATTGGCATACAGAGGATGGCAATCTTGCCCAAAATCCTAGGAGCTAGTGATGGTTCCCAGAAGAAGTGTTGAATTATCTGAGCTGGGATGCAAATTGTGGGCAGGGGTCCTCAGGTACGGTGTGTTGGTTGGAAGAATCGGAAAATAATACCTACCAGTCTACACTAGAGAGATGCATCCTATGCCAAGAATGTGAGGTGAGAAAATGCTAAATGTCTTCCACCTAATCTAGTTCTAGGTAAAACATGGACTCGCCTCATTAGCATTCTTCTGTTACTGGCAGTTTTACTTCAAAGCTACTTGGAATCATAGAAAGGCAAAGGCTCTTGGTTTCTTTAAAAGATTATTTTTAGTTATCCAATCTCTATTTAATTAGAGAACAATGAGTGACAAAGAGTCACTCAAAAAAAAAAACTCACTCAGTGAAAAAGTAGAGATGAAGAACTGGAGATAGCAGAGTGGAAAAAAAGATGCTAACACACTTTGACAATAGAATTTCAGTAAATTTGGTTCCCTTTGTATTCACATGTATTTTTTAATGTATTTTGCTTTATGAATTTAAAAACCTTATTCTGATAAGGATCCACAGTCATCATCAGACTACTAATAAGGTTAAAAACCTCTAACTTAGAATGCAAATCCAAAATTGAATTACCCTAATAGAATCAGATGCATTACTTCTGTTTAAAGTAAACTACGCTTGCAAACTGGGTATCAGTGTGAGTTGATATAAAAGATTAATTCTTCCTTACTACTGTTTGGAAAAGAGTGTAAATAGGACTGATTTCAATGAATTTTGACAGGTGAAAGCACCTGGCATAGGGGAGCCCACCTGTCATGATTGGGGCTGACTCCTGAGTAACTAAGTCTTCAAACACTTTGTTACCCCAGGTCTACCATCCTTTGGTATATATTTTTTTCATGCACTCAAGTTCCTCTAAGCCATAGTTGAATTTTCTTTTCTTTGAGCGAAACTAAACCCTGAATAGGAAATAGCTTTTTTCCCTGTAAGGTTGCATAGTAGCCTCTATCCTGATTTCTCTGAAAACTATAACATAATCCTATAATCCTCTAATCAGTACAAATCCAGTTTCAGCAAGAAATGACCTGAACAAGAGAAGGTACAGGTGGGCAGATACTTATACAATCTGCTGGCTGTATTTTTCCAGGAGGATCATTTCCTTCTACTTTAAGCAGATGCCAACTTGGAGTGGCTCAGCCTTTCAGCAGGATTACTAGGGAGTCCCTGACACAGGAAGTTTGTCTTTGTGTATCACATTAGGAAATCAAATTAGTTTTTCCTGTTACTTTTAATCAAAATATACAGATTCTGATTATTTGAACATAATTAGATTTCCTCACTTAGCATAAATTTTGCTGTGGGTTGCTGGGTTTTGCTGGAAAACACACACACACACACACACACACACACACGCACACACCCTGGAGCTCTATCAGTAAAACTGCAAAAAAGCCAAGCAGCCTGGATGCTGCATTTTGATGGCCTTTCTGTATTAGAGCAGGAGGTCAAGTTAATTCGATACAGTGGCTTTGATGAAAGAAATAGCCATGCTAATATCATCCTTGTAAATAAGTTTAATTATTGAAAACAGTACAGTCTTGCTTTGAACATTTAGGTTTTTTTAGAATAATAGTTATTTGACTAGACTAGGCATTGGCAAACTGTAGTCTATGGACCAAATCCAGCCCACCATCTTTTTTGTAAATAAAGTTTTATTGAAACACAGACCCTTTCATTTGTTGTGGTAGCTTTTGCACTACAACAGCAAAGTTGAGTAGTTACAACAGACTCTATGGCCCACAAAGCCTGAAATATTTACTATCTGACCCTTTACAGAAAAACTTTGCTGACCCCTGTTCTAGACTACAGAACGTCACTTGTAGTAGTGTGTTTATGAGCAAAGAATGTTTCGTGGATTAAGAAAATCATTAGCGTTCAATGGTTCCAATACTGGTCTGATTTTCTCAAAGATCTGAAGCCATTGGATACTCACAATTGTCTCTCTGTAAGTCATAACTGACTACCGATAAGACGTCTGAGATTGCAAGGATAGCTGGTCATGCCTCTGTCTATGTAGAGGAAGCAGAAACAAACTGAAAACATAATCAAAATGTAGTATAGCTAGACTGTTCAGTCAGACCTACAACTGTGGGTATTCTGAAAAAGCTAAGAATCTGTTGTCTTTTCAAATTAATATTCTTTAGCTATGTTTTCAATATGTTTTGTGCAGAGAGAATGAGTACTATGTGGTGGAGGAGGAGAACAGGAGGACCCTGTTAAGAATTCTTGAAAGATACTTAACAAATTTTGCTATGAATATGACGGAATAACTGTGGGTAAAAATCAAGAACATCAAGTATACTGTTTTCTTTCTGTCATTGTACAAATAAAAATTGATATGACTTTGAAAAATACCTTTTCGGATTTTTAATAAAAAATATATGTAAAGCATATTGAGAAAGTAAAAGAGGATCTTAGACTGTTTTGAGTAGGGGTTTTTAGGGAGGGCCAGCAGGTCAGAAAAAAGAAAAAAGTCGCTTTTAGAAGTCAGAATTGAGGAGTCAGGGATCCAAAAGGATTATTACTGATGAGGTCAGAGAGCAGGACTGACTGAGAGAGCAAATTTACGCTGGTAAAAAGGATGTATGTGTGTGTGTGTGTGTATGTATATATATATATCATATAAATATATATCACATATATATGTACAATTGTAAAGCAAAGAAGAGGGGCAGATTTGGAATGAATTTATAGTAATTATATGCTCTACTGCTTAAGTTCTCTTTAGAGTTTGGTCCACCTTGGCACAGAAACAACAGATGACCCAGGCTTTCATATAGTTCTGCTTTCTGCAGCTTATCTGACACTTCAACGAGATGTCGCGTGGGAGTAGAGGTTGTAAAGACGTGGCTCAGGAGGACAGCAATGACTCAGTCAGCCATCTGAAGACAATATAAGGGATATTGACATAATGTTTATGTTTAGTTAAAAGAATATCACTGCCTGCTGCATTCATTCAACTGACATTTATCTATTAAGTGCGTATCATTGCCAGGTCCTATGTGGATACAGAATACAGTCATGAATACAGAAATGAAAAAAGAAACCAACAAACGAACAAACACCAAAGACCTATTCCCTTCCTTTGCAGTGCTGATAGTGGGAGAGAAAGCTTAGGAAACCAGTACTTACAGGATGAGTGATCAATGCTATTTTTATTACAGGAGGGCATTATGCTAAGGGTGTTTGGAATAGGGGTACCTAAGAGAGTGTTTGGAGGGTGGTGTGAAGGATGATCAGGGGAATCTTCCCAAGGAAACAATGAAGTGAATCCTGGATGGTAAATAGGAGTAAGTTCAGGGGATTCAGAGGGAAGGGAGGCAGCTCCAGTGGGTGTGCACTTTAGACATGCAAGGGAGTATAGAAGATGGAGAATGAAGGCTAAATGCTCTTGACTCTTGTCCTTTGGGTAGAGAAATCTGGGGGACCTCCTGCAGGCTTCCCAGGAGGTCCCCGGGGACCAACTGTCTTGGCTTAGGACAGTAACGATGATGCACCCAGATGTTGGCTTTTCTTCCTCCTTTCTCTCATGCTTCTTGCTCACTTACTCCTGTTCCCTTCTAAGCACAGGAAACAGCTGTCTGAAGGCAAGGAGGTAGTGCTATGCATGCATAAAACCGCCAGAGAATCACTGTGGCTGGAAAGGAGGCCTAAACAACCTTGTCCCCCAGTGGCAAGCTTTGCTAGTAAAAAGTTTCAGGTGTCTCAGGTACACTCTTTTAACACACCTAACTTATACCCAAAGTAGATCCATCATTACATACAAAATATATTTAGGAAATGCAATTTAAAACATTTTAATAATTTTATAATAGTAATGGAAATATATACTAACAATAGCAACTTTAGAAAATAAAGTAAACCAATAAAATTAAAATTAGCCTTAATTCTATTGCTAGCAGGTATATTGTTACAATGTTGATATAGTGTTAATGTTTTATTACATTTTTCTCCAATTGTTAATTTTTGTATATATATTTTGCATTACATACTGTATTGCATATGCAAATTTGTATCTTTTTTCATTTAACATTATGCATGAACACTTCCCAAGGACATTAAGTATTTTTGAAGTCATGAATTATGATGAGCCCATAATAGTCCGTTATATGGATGTGCTATAATTTAATGAATCTCCAATTGTGGGACATTTAGTTCATTTCCAGTTGTATACTATTATAAATAATGGTGCATTATTTCCTTATGCCTTAATCTTTGCCTGAATTTATGACTATTTTCTTAGGAAATGCTTACTGAAAGGCTCAAAGGAGTAATTTTGAATACTTTCCTGGCTAACACAAGACTTAAATAGATTAAGTATCTTCAGAATCTAAGAATATCAACATGATTTTTTAGAATTTTTTAACATATATTTCCAGATTAATTTATAGAAAAGTTTACCAGTTTATCCTTCTCATAACATTTGTTGTATACAACTACTTTGTCATCCTTTTTTCAGTATCATGAATATTATTCGTCTTTTAAAATCTTGGTTATTTGAAAAATAAAAGTTTCAGCATAATTGAAATTTATATTGTATTTACAATTTGCCAATGAGTTTAGAAAAATAATTTTTATTTTATCATAGTTTACCTCTAAGGTTCTGAATAGCTAATATCCAACTAATGATGATCATTAAACATCTATCATGGTTAAGACAAAAACAAAAAAAGTGTACAGGTTCTGGGTTGTCGACTCTTCCATTAACATTAATCAGGCTAACTTAGACATTTCAACAGCAAGACAAAACAACAGTCCTAAAATTCTGACTAGCTGCTATAAAAGCTTGTTTTTCACTCATGTCATGGTCCATTGTGGGTTCGGTTGGTGAGTAGGCGGTGAGTGGAGAGCTCTGCTCACCCTGTTTTTCAGCAGACACATTGTAGGTCCTAATCCACATCCTTTGGACCTGGTCTCTGATTTCCAACTACGACAGGTATAAACAATTCTTGCTGGCAGCATCTCACCTTTGGCCACACAGTGCTCCTCTTCCTTGTTCTCCCCCTGGGTCACCTTGGACTCCACAGTCCTTCAGGGAGGCATGGGTGGTGTCCATGCAATCCTAGTGCTTGTGTAGCTTAGAAGGACAGGAGGATTAACACCCTTGAAGGCAGCCCTTTGCTAATGACAGCTGATGCACAGATGCTCAGACCTTTTCCATCTTTAGGACGACCCTCCCGGGGTATTCATCATGCCTCTCAGGGAATTTCAGGCACTATGCTTTCCTAGCTCACAGCAGCAACTTGAATAACTCACCCTAATAGTAACTTCCTTCATCCACATGCTAACCATCTCTGCTTCCTCATTCCGCTCGCTGAAATAAATCACTGTTCAAACAACCTGTACCAAAGTCCCTTTCAGAGGCTATGCTTTCAGGGAACCTAAACTAAGATATCCAGAGATACAGGTTCTCTCCATCTTACTGCTTTTCGATCCTCTAAATCCTCCGTGAGAAGGTGCAAGTGCAGTGAGAAGGTGTGAAGGACTGAATGGGAGATGTCAATGGGGCAGACCCAGAAGTGGCAGATATCACTGCTGCCCTCTACCAATCGTGTGAGAGTCTGAGAGCTACTGCCTAGTTGTACAGACATAAAGAAAAGGAAACAGGGATGGAGGAGGGATGAGATATGGCTGTGTGTCCCCACCCAAATCTCATGTCAAATTGCAATCCCCACAATCCTCATGTGTCGAGGGGACCTGGTGGGAGGGGATTGGATCATAGGAGTGGTTCCATGTTGTTCTCCTGCTAGTGAGTGAATTCTTATGAGATCTGGTGGTTTGATAAATGTGGAGATATTCCTTCTTCATGCACTCTTTCTTTCTCAGTTGCCACCATATAAGATGTGCCTGCTTCCTCTTTTTTTTTTTTTTTTTTGAGATGGAGCCTCATTCTGTTGCCAGGCTGGAGTGCAGTGGTGCGATCTCGGCTCACTGCAACCTCCACCTTCTGGGTTCAAGCAATTCTTCTGCCTCAGTTTCCCAGTAGCTGGGACTACAGGCATGTGCCACCACACTGGCTAAGTTTTGTATTTTTAGTAGAGATGGGGTTTCACCATGATGGCCAGGATGTTCTCAATCTCTTGACCTCATGATCTGCACACCTCAGCCTCCCAAAGTGCTGGAATTACAGGCGTGAGCCACTGCGCCAGGCCCAGGCAGTTCTTTACAGCAGTGTCGTCAGAAGGGAAACAGAACTTGTCCCTTTTGTCAGTGATGAGGAAAGGCCAAAGATAACTACTGTGACTCAAAGTGTTCAAAACTAGGGCTATGGTTTTTACTTTATTCTGCACATGTAAAACTTGCTCTACTTCTTTCCCTTTGAAATTTTTGCCTCCAAATTCTTTTAAAGGAGTTTATATTTACCAAATATTATACAATTTATGCCTTACAATTGCAGTTTTTCTTTGTGTGTGTGTGTATGTATGTATGTATGTATTGAGACAGAGTCTTGTTCCATCACCCAGGCTGGAGCGCAGTGGCGCAATCTCGGCTCACTGCAACCTCTGCCTCCTGGGTTCAAGTGATTCTCGTGTCTCAGCCTCCTGAGTAACTGTGATTACAGGCGTGTGCCACCACGCCTGGCTAATTTATTTTATTTTTTTGTATTTTTAGTAGAGACAAGGTTTTGCTATGTTGGCCAGGCTGGTCTAGAACTCCTGACTTCAGGTAATCTGCCTGTCTCAGCCTCCCAAAGTGCTGGGATTATAGGCATGAACCACTGCGACCAGCCCGACTGCAGTTTTTTAATTATTCTTAAGTACTCACCTAGTTACTGAGATGATGATCTTGATTGCAATACTCTATCGCAGGTTTAACTTCATTTGTACCAAGTATAAATTTAGTCAATAAATATTTTGATTATCTATAGGGGACTTTGTGCTAACCCAAAAATGTATGTTGATGGAGCCTAGTCTGGTTTTGCAACTGATTAACTGTGTGAACATGGAAAAATTAACTTCTGTGAGACTCAATTTCATCCCACGTAAAAATGAGGCTAGTAATACAGTATTGATCTTGTGTCTTAGTTTTTAGTTGTTGATTTATACAAAAGCATCCACACATGTAGCACTCACTCAATAAATATGAATGTGCCTTCTGGAACTCCTTGAGACTGTCACTAACTTATATGAGAGAACAAATTTGTTATTTATTAGCCAGCTCTCCTTTCTAATGAAGTCTTGTTTTACTGAGCTGGGTATTCAAACTGTGAGAAGAATCAACTTGATAAAGAGTATATGAAGAGATTATAGAGGAGAAAAGAGCAGGTAGGCATAAATTGGATGATAAGGAGGAAACAAAGATGTCTAATAATTTTTTTGTGTTATTGCCATCTGGTGTGTGATGTGAATTTTACATCACCATAAAAATTAGTAAAATTAGCATCAACTTGCTTATACTTTTGGAGTTGTATTTGCTTGTTCTGGTGTATTCTGGTATATTACATACTACAGAATCTGTTTGAACGTGGGCTTGAGTGGTCTAAACAAAGACAACTCCAATGGGCTGGCACATTTTAGACATCTGCCACTTCTCTGAATAATTTTCCGCACTTTTGAGATTGGAAAGTCCAAGTCACAGGTGCTTACTTACTGAAATTCAGATGAGAGGTAAAAGCCAGAAATCCTCTGGAGATGGAGTGCAGAGTGATAGGACTGATGGGATTTGTTACTTCCTTTGGCCCAAAGATCATGGAGTTTGCAAATCCATAAAAAAGCTTACTGGAACAACTGACATTGTTTTACCAGAAGCCAATACTATATAATGAGCTATATAAGAGCATGTGATTTGGAGATAGTTTGACCTGAGTTCCAGCACTTATTTTCTGAGTCACATTAGATAGGCTGGGTGTCCTCTCTAGCCTTAAATTTCTCATCTATAAAATAGGTATGGAAATAACTACCTTGTAGGGGCTAAGGTGAGGATTAAATAAATAAATAAATAGAGGGCACTTGTCACAAGTTCTGGCAAATAGTAAGTAGCACCTTATTATTAATAACAAAAGACAATAAGTACAATACTGCAGTATTTCAGGTCCTATCATGTTGCATTAATGTGATGCTGAACAATAGATTCTATGCCTACTCCACAAGGGTAAACGTAGCTCTCTGTTGGCACCTATGTTCATTCTCTACCACACAAATGCATGACAAGGCCACTCTGCTGATGAATTCTTTTTGCATGGAAAAATAAAATTATAAAACTATTCTTGGAGGCATCATTCTACAAAGCATACTTATTAGCTATAAAAATGGGAAATTGTATTTATTCAGCCCCACCTTGGCTTGCACATGTTGTCATGGTCAGGGTGTTGAGGAGATGTAGGAGGTTAGCATTAAACACATGATGCTTTCATAAATGGACTGTAATTCATTATTTGTTCATCAGAGTGATGCAGTTCAATGGACTGTAGCACAAAAAAAGATGCCAGAGTGTAGCACCAAAATATGCCAGAATGTCAATGTGCACTTGGTAATTATCTGTCATTTACCCTGTGCCTTGTGTTTTCAACATGCATTGCAGTCATTTGGAGTGGGCAGGTGATATTCTTCCCCCTGGAGAGCTTTGGAAAATAAATATAGAATAGTGTAGGAACAAGAACAGATTCTTAACTCCTCATGCTTGATAGTTAAGAGGACCCAGTAAATGTGGTACAGAAGTAATAGTGTCTTATGATCTTTATTTCAACTTGAAGTTCTTGTCATCACAAAAAGATGCCTTATTCTTACTAATTTCCTCTAGTAGAGTAGTTCCTGGTAGGGAGATTTCTTTGGGCCGATGTGTCATGGGCCTTGATCTGTGCTTCAGTTCCCAAGTGAAGATAGGAGCTGGCACCAGCAAAAGAAGGTGGGAGTGAGCTTATTTTATAGATAAAGACTCACATTTCTATGGTACCCTATATCTTACACAGTAGTCTTACATGTATTTAATTTGACCCTCACCATACTGTGGGAGTGATAATGGGCAAGAATTATTCTCTATTCTATAGTTGAATAAATTCCATTGCAAAGAGTTAAGTGAGTTACCCAGATCTCCTTGGCTATTAAGAAGTACGTGAAGGTCTGAAACAAAGGAGTTCTGGACTCAAGGCCAGCATCCCTTTTACAAATTCCTTGTGCTAGCAATCTGGGTTTCGTTGAATGACAATAGTGGATGCTGCAGTGCCAACTTATGGGTCTACTGGTAGACAGAGCTACGATGACTCCACAGGAAAAATGTGGAAAAGGCATTCCTTCCTCTGAATAGAACCACTCCTGCCCCAGTCAAACAAATGGCTTGTAAGTGGAGCATGAGCTGGATTTCAACCAGCCATATATCCTTGTGCAGCCATGACGGTAGCTCTACTGGTAGAGTAGAGATAGGAAACCTGTGGTAAATGGCCTTCAAAGATACCTGTCAACAATTCTTCCAATCTCTATATATTCATATTGTTCTTCTGCTGAGAATTGGAGTTAGTTTACTTCTCCTCCCTTTAAATCTGGGTTGGTCTTCTGACCATTTTGACCTGTAGAATGCTGTGAACTAATAGTCTAATATGTCTAAGCCAGGCCTTAATAGAACCATCAGCTTCTACTTTCTTCCTCTTGAGATGCTCCTTCTTGCAACCAAGTCACTCTGCTGTAAGGAAGCTACAAGAAGATGCCCACCAAAGGAAGAACCGTGGCCACCAGCCATAGCCCTAGTTGAGCTCCCAGACAGCACCCAGTGTCAACTGCCAGCCTGTTGATACCAAGTGCAATAGAAGAATGCATAGTCAACAATTTATGGGAAATAATAAGTTGTTGTTTAAGACATTAAGTTTTGGTTTGCTTTGTTATGCAACAGAAGATAACTAAACAGGAAGTTACATGAATTAGTGTGGGCCGGGCCACGTGGGACAAAATTTAATGATTTCAAAGTCACTCACTGCCCATGTTTTTTGAGTTCTCAGAACACCGCAGTAAAGTGCAGCTTTCTTATACACTTTTCCAGTTCAAGCCATTGACTGAAGTAGGGCAGGAATGGGAGAGAGCAAGAAATGAGCAACCAAGCTGCTATGCTTTGCAGTCCTGGTTTGGAGTCCTGCCATTTATCATTCTCCCAGGCTTATGCTTTTCCATCTGCATAAAGGGAGGATCAGAGCTATTACTAGCATAACAGCTGAGTCAGCTACAACCATGAGGTGATGGCGACTGTTTTGGGATAAATGATGGCCCTAAAAAAGATATTTCCACATCCTAATCCCCAGAACTCATGAATGTCATCTTATTTGGAAAAAAAAAAAAAAAAAAAAAAGGTCTTTGCAAATGTAATTAAGCTAAGATCTGGAGATGAGGATCTCATCCTGGATTATCTGGGTAGGCCCTAAATCCAATGACAAGTGTCCTTATAAGGCAAAGAAGAGGAGGCATTGTGATCATGGAGGCAGAGATTGGAGTGATGTGACCTCAAGCTAAGAGATGCCTGGAGCCACCAGAAGCTCAAAGACAAAAAGAATGAGTTCTTCCCAAAAGGCAACAGAGGGAGCATGGCCCTGCTAGATTCTAAACTTCTCACCTCCGGAACAGTGAGAAAGTAAACTTCTGTTGTTTAAAACCACGGAGTGTGTGCTGATTTGTTAGACCAGCCTCAGGAAACTAATACAGATTTTGGTACTGGAAGTGGGGTCATGCTACAGCAAATACCAAAAAGTGCAAAAGTGACTTTGGAATCGGATAATGGTAGAAGCTGGAAAAATTTTGAGATACATGACAGAAAATGCCTAGGTTGTCTTGAATAGGCTGTTGGTAGAAATCTGGATGTCAAGACTCTGTTAGTGAGGTCTCAGAGGGATATGAGAAGTGTGTTATTGGAAACTGGAAAAAAGGACATGCTTGTTACATAGTAACAGAAAACGTGGCTGAATTATGTTCTACAGTTGTGTGAAATATAGAACTTTTAAGTGATGAACTTGGATGCTTAGCTGAAGAGGTTTCCAAGCAAAGTGCTAAAGTGTAGCCTGGTTTCTTCTTGCTTCTTATAGTAAATTACAAGAGGGAAAAGAATTGAGGAGGAAACTTAAGCAAAAAGAAACCAGTAATCAATGGTTTGGAAAGTTCTCAGCATATCCTGTTTGTAAAAGTTGTCTTAAAAGGATTTACATGCTTCCATTCTCTCTTAGAACCGTCACCAGCCCGTGCACAAGCCTACACTAGCCTACTGGAGAACTTAAGACCCCATGAAGGAAAGCCCAGATGTACAAACCAAGGCCTTCCCAGGCCATCTGTGAGCCAGTCGAAACCCAAATATGTGCCCAAGCCCAGCCTACCCAATAGCAGAGTTACCTAAGCTTACCTCCAGGTGACCAAAGTTCATAGGCAAGCCCAGTGAACAGACTCCTGGGTAATAATAAATCCCTATTATTTTAAGGATCTAACTCCTGGGAAGTTTGTTTAGCACCAATCGTTAGCTGATGCAGTACACAAGATGACTTTTTCTGCAGGTTATTGAGGAAGACTAATTTTCTTGTGATCAAAAGGAAGTCTGTCTGAGAAACTTCAGAGTTGGGTATGGCTTCACTATTTTTATGTAGGAAGGTTATGTATAAATATCTGCAACCTAGATGGAATAAGAAAGCAAGAGAACTTGCTTTGAAGCTGAGTTTGTATAGAAAGCACACTATTTTTCTTCTGATATACTTATCCGGGGTGGGAATTGGGGATAGTTTTAATGAGGAATTGACACTATAAACTTCAAAAGATAAGAAATGAGTTGGTCAGGTTGACAAGATAGAGAAGGACTGGGGAAAGGCATTCCATGCAGAAGTTTTAGCTTGAGCAAAGACCTAGAGGTCTCTGTTTGTGCTTGGGACATTTGTAATCAATAAACAAGCGTCCACGTCCCTCTAAGTGCTTTGCTTCATTACCGCCTTTAAAACAACACCCAAGATGCCTACTACGCCAGCTGCCAGCCTCCCCCTTACTTCCTCTCCCCTTCCTTTAACCTATGAAAACACTGCCTGCTGATGAGTTGTAAGGCATTTTGCAGAGGAAATTGGGTGTGCAAATCCTGAGATTAGACAAACATCCCTCATTAAAAGTAGTAATCCATTGGCCCTCCATGTTGACACCTTAATTCTGAACTCCTAGCAGCCTGAGCACACTCAATGGCCCTGAAAAACTCCACCTTCTTTATCTCTTTCCCAGCTCCCTCCCCTCCTTGCTGAAGTCACCACCAGAAAATGACACAGTCTTCCAGATGGGGTAATGTGGCCTTCTCTTACTTGCACTGATAATAATGTTTTCTCAGTTTTATTACAGTCTCTTGAGAGTGGGACTGATTTGCATATTCCCTAACACTTAATTAACGATGTCACCTTCCCAGTGCCTTGAAAACAGTTTGCTTTTTTTTTTTTTTTTCTCTCCGGGCAGACCTCCAACAGTTACCTCCCACATTTTCTGCTGCAGTCCTTTTTATTACTTTAATGACAAATAATTGGACAGATTCTGAGTAATGAGGGTGAGAGCCAAAGGACTGTTGCAAGGGAGACGGCTGTGTGTTACAAGACACTTTTAGTGGTCTCTAAATCAGACAGACAAGTAGAGTAATGATCATCTTGCTGTAATGAG
The DNA here is from genome assembly GCF_047675955.1 of Chlorocebus sabaeus. Taxonomy (NCBI): domain Eukaryota; kingdom Metazoa; phylum Chordata; class Mammalia; order Primates; family Cercopithecidae; genus Chlorocebus; species Chlorocebus sabaeus. Next base: position 14,953,777 of record NC_132915.1, read on the forward strand.
ACACAATTAAGAATCACCGCGGCAAATGACAGAGCAGTTCATTGAACAGTAACCTCCTTCTTCACGTTCTCTCTCCCTTTTTTTCCAAAGGAGATCGAAGCTTAATTATAGCATCGCCATTTGCAATGCTATCGTTAAGATTGTGCCAGCACTTTCAATACAAATTGCGTATTTTCAAGGGTTTATTACTTGCATATAAAAACTGGCTCCATTTTGAAACTTAGGGTGTCATCTCAATCTAAGAGAGTCAGAAAATATAAATTTTCAATGTTAGAAAAGGTCTTGCAAGTGTTCTGTTTATATCCGATCTTTGAATGTTAAGTTTACATTTTAATGGATCAAGGTGGTGGTGTTTTTGTTTCTGTTCTTTGTTTGTTATTTTTTTTATTTTTATTTTTTTTTTGCAGTTTTCTAAGGCAAGAGTGTTTGTCTAGTATTTCTCAAACTTTAGCATGTGTTAAGACAGCAGGCAGGGCTTGTTGTGACAGATGGCCTCGTGCCTTGCTCCACCCCAAGTTTCTGATTCAATAGGCCAGAGAGGGTTGAGTTTATGTTTCTAAAACGTTCCCAGGTGATGCTGCTGCTGGTGGTATGGGTACCACATTTTGACAACTCCCTTAGTCCTTATTGTGAACAGGGATCAAAAACAAAACTCCAAACCACAGAACTGTGTCTTAAAAGTTAGTGATAGTGATTTTTATTTAAAAGAGGGGATTCAAAGCCATACAGGAAACAGTGTCCCCTTCAGATACCGACCAGGTGAACTCTCTCCACACGGTGGTTATTCTTTCTGAGTCAGTTCTTTGAAAAGGTAACATATTAAAAATCAAATGTAGATTTTTGATGCACCAGTGCAATTTAAAAATGATATAGTCTTTATTTCATTTTGCAAGTCTCTATTTTCTTTTTTCTAATGAGCTTAATGCCCTTCGGGGTTTCTTAGGATCCCTGTATAAATTCCCCTTTCCTGGTGCTACCTGTCTTTCCCAATATAGTATGCTTGAAATGACCAACACATTCCCAATGATAAAGATACAGAAATGTTCATAGAATCTAAATAATCTGTCCAAAGTCATGGATATTTTGTGATAACGGTAGAGATACCTTTCTGGGTGCTTATTCCACTGACATATAATTCATTATGTTATATTTATAAAAGGACCGATCCAATGTATTATACTTAACTTCAATATTTTCGTGATGGTTTCATAGCAATGTGGTTTGCTGTGGAATAAGACCAGCTAAGGAAATTGGAGGATAATTCATCATTTGTGTTCCAAATTCTTTTGGAAGAACATGGGGTCATAAATAAATAATGACAAAGTCATTGCCATCTTGTCTTGGAAAATCACACCGCAATTTAGCCAGGTGCATTTTACCGCATACATATTTAATAAATAATTTAAAATAAATTTTGGAAAGTGGAAACATTTGGTAGTGACTGTGAATGCATCTGTGGAAGCACATGAGGGAGTGAAGAAAAGTAACTTTTTTTCTTGTTTAATGAATTGACTAAACCGACCAATTTTTCTAGCATTGTGAAGATATAACCTAAAGACAAGCTAGTGAATTGATTGAATTGAATAATACAAAAAAAAAGTAATGTTGATTAGCAGCATTTATGATATTTGGACGCCCAAAGTTAAACGTCTGCAGAAGTCTGTGGCTGTGTCATATGTAGGAGCATGGGAGATCCTGATGATAATCTCCGTGACTATACTAGTTAGGGTAGGTTGAGTTATGCTGCAGTAACAAAATCAAAAAACAAAAGAAACTCAGGGTGTCATGGAGGTTTATTTTCTGATCATGTGAATCTATTGTAGTTTCAAGTGACTCTCTGGGACAATTTTCTTCTATTTAGGAACTCAGTTATCAAAGCTGCTTGAATCTTTTTTTTCCCCCCACCATCTCAGCTGAGGTCTTCTCAGTCACCTTAGTAGGGAAGGAATTCTGGAGGCTGTACACTGGTATTTCAAACTGCAGCCTAGTTGTGTTAGATGTCACATCTGCTAACAGCCTATTGGCCTATAACTAGCCACATAGCTCAGTTCAATCCCAAGATACCAGAGAAATGTAATCTTCCCACGTGTCTAGAAGAAGAAGAGACAGGATAAATGTAAGCACTGGAAGTCTCTACCACAGTGAGTCAGACAAAACTTCCTTTTATTAATAGTCTACACAAAATTGCCTTTACTACTTAGAACCCATCTTTGCTTTCTAATTGCATGATATAAAATTTTATTTGTTGTTTCTGGGTGAATTTTCTCCACTTCATACTTTTATCATTGAAACATAAACAGGCTTTAATCATGTTGAACGTACATGGTTTATGAAGTACTATTACATATATTATCTCAGTTTATATAACTTTGCAATAATGCATTGATACAGTTTGGATGTGTGTTCCAGCCCAAATCTCATATTGAAATGTAATCCCCAATGTTGGAGGTGGGGCCTGGTGGGAGATGATTGGATTATGGAGGTAGGTTTCTCATGAATGGTCTAGCACCATTCCACTTGGTACCATCCTCATGATAGTGAGTGAGTTCTCATGAGATCTGGTCTTTTAAAAGTATATAGCACCTCCCTGCCTCGTTCTCTTGCTCTTGCTTTCTCCATGTGATGTGCCTGATCCCTGTTTATCTTCTGCCATGATTGTAAACTTCTTGTCCCCCCTCCACCCAAGAAGCAGATGCTGCTATGCTTCCTGCAAAGCCTACAGACCCATGAACCGATTAAACCTCTTTTTTTCTTTGAGATGGAATCTTGCTCTGTTGCCCAGGCTGGAGTGCCGTGGTGCAGTCTCCACAACCTCCGTCTCCTAGGCTCAAGTAATTCTCCTGCTTCAGCCTCCCAAGTAGCCGAGACTACAGGGACCCATCACCACGTTCAGCTAGTTTTTACATTTTTTTATAGAGATGTGGTCTCACTGTGTTGGCCAGGCTGATCTTGAGCTCCTGACCTCTAGTGATCCGCCCACCTCTGCCTCCCAAAATGCTGCAGTTACAGGCATGAACCACCCACTGCACTAGGCTTGGGTATTTCTTTATAACAATGCAAGAATGGACTAACACGTGTATGAAGAAAAGTATCATTGTTATTTTCAGGAAATAGGTTCAGTGATTTGGAAACCTCCTCAAGTTTTCCCAGCTATGTAAGTGCTGAAGATAGGACCAAAAACCCAGATCTTCTAAGTATTATATTCATTTCACTATGCCATATCACTGTCTTTGTTGAAGCTCTTTGTGATTATTCCTCTAAAATAAGTAAACTAAAATTACTATTGTGCCCTTAAACATGGAATATTCCATGTCTGGTTTGCCTTAGAGTTTCAGACTCAGTTTAGAGTGTTTATGAGGTCTGGGGTTGTTTGGTGCATGGTTGCTGCAGAAATCATTTGTCCATCATTTCCTTAAAAGTCTAAAACACTCTTTGAATTTATTCAATTTTATTTGATCCTCACATGTGCTTTTAACATTTCAAATTATTGGTCATTAAATTAATTTTATTAGATATCTGTAATTATATGATCTTAGCTAATACTGTTCTGATATGTGCCATTTGTCCTTCTTTACTGGTAAACTGAGATCTGTCAACTTTTATGGTGTCATTTTATAGTTCCTCTTACCCTAGAACTTTAATGCTTTTTACAGAAACTGAACTTGGAATTAGGTATTTGCCTTTTTACCAAGAAGGAAAACGAGGCCCACTGGGAGCTGTATTGTGGCTCTTCAACACCAGACCAGTTGTTCTCTGCATGGCTCTGGTGGTGTACATAGCAACATTCTGAACTGATTTTCCCAGATGAAAATGGGAAGTGAACTATGAATGCAATGTAAGGTATATAAATATCCATCCACAAAATTCAGTATATAAGAAACATAACTTTCTTTCTCCTTAAATAACTCCAGCAAAATATCTTACAAGCTCCTGTTGCATAGGGTGATAGAAACATAATTTCATTGCATTTAGAGTACCTACCTATAGTGGGTGCTGCAAGTGCCTCCACCATATCCCCTTGGCATTCACCATGCCCACATCTACCAACAGTGTCTTACGGCCAACTTCTACAACTCTACCTGAGGGCTTGCTCTCTCTCACCTTCATGCAGGGCAAAATGGAGGTGCTAAAGAATAGCCCTCAACAAATTTTGGGTGGGATTGGGCATTAAATACTCCAGTTTACTGGCCCCTCAGGTGGGAAACTCCAAGGTATATCCACATTTTCTCCATAGGTCCTTACTGGGATTGGTTGAAAGTTGCCCACAGCATGAACCTGTTCATTAATGCCTGTGTATTAGTTTCCTCTTCTTCCCTGTTTCATTTCCCCTCTCCTCTATGAGAGCTTCCTATAACTGCCACCTACATAAGCCTCTTACACTCAGATCCTTATCTCAGGGACCAGCCCAAGACATTCACTCCCAATTTCCCCAGCACTGCATCTGCATTCCATTGCCTCTCAGAATGTCAAAGCACAGATGGAGGGGGCTCCTACGTGGATCTGAGTCCCAAGTAGATAGATTATGCGAGTTCGTGAACCAAAGAGTGGAAGTAGAAGTCGTCCTGCTCTTTATGATTTCAAGAGACCTTTTTGGGGGGAATTTGTGCTTCTCGTTCTCAGAACTTACAGACTGTCAGTCTGATGGTGCCACTTCCCAGATGGGGAGACATTTCTACCAGAGGACACAGTCAGAGTCTAACTCAATTTAAAATGAAATCTGCTGCTTGTTCACTATGAGGTCATGGTGCTAGGAGACACAGAAAAGAGTTACCACATAGGCAGGGATTATTGTCTCTGATTAGCATAAGTAGTAGACATGCTGCTAAATAATGGGGCAGAGAAGAATATGTTTGGCATTAAAATAATCAACTAGGCCATCTCTTGGTACTACTATGTGCACTTTTAACTGCAAATGGTCAAGTGTAGAAACCATGGCCTTTAAGTGCCTGAGACCCCCTCAGTGATGAACAGCTGGATCATCCCACCAAAAAAGGTGAGCTAGAACAGCTGAAGCCTGAGCCAAGAGAGAAACCTAGAATAGGTGATAGGGAATGGAAATAACAATATCAACCACGGTCTTGGGTCCAACTATGGTTTTGGGTCTTGGGTCCTGGTAGTTTAATCAGGACCTTTTAGGACTACCATATCCTGTAGTTTATCCCACAAATCCCCCTACTGTAAATTTCCCAAATTTCCCTAGGAATTGTGAACACAGAATCCTGGTGTAGTTGTGCATGAATGTTGATAAAGGTAAAGTTTTAAGTGTCATGTTGTTTATAAATGAAGTAGTAGAAGAGTTTACCAATTAGTGCTTTAAAAAGAAGGAAGGCTGAGAGCAGTAGCTCACACTTGTAATCCCAGTACTTTGGGAGGCCAAGGTGTGAGAACTACTTGACCCCAGGATCTTGAGACTAGCCTGGGCAACATGGCAAGAAATCATCTTTATTTAAATAATAAAAACAATAATAATAAATTTTTAAAAAGAAGGAACATGCTTCTCAATCTCTCTATAAAGAGAAAAACTTAACAAACTGAATCCAACAATATATATAATAAGAATTGCACACCATGACCAACATGAACTCATTCAATTGAATATTGAATTTATTCTAATACTTTCAATTGAAGGTATGCATAGCTTGTCCAACATTCAAAAATTAATCAGTGTAATTTACCATATCAATAAGCTAGAAAAGAAAAGGTATATGATCATACCAATTGAGGCAGAAAATTATTAGACAAAATCCAACAGAGTAATGATATAAAAAAATTCAGTAAGTTAAGAGCAGAGGGGAATTTCCTCATCTTGAAAAATAACATCTACCAAAATCCTACAACTAACATCAGACTTAATGGCAAGAGACTAAATGCTTTACTCCAACATCACGTATAAGGCGAGAATGTTCATTTTCACCACTCTTATTCAAAATAGTGTTGACAGTTCTAGACAATGAAATGAATCTAGAAAATGAAGTAAAAGACATACAGATTGGAAAGGAAGTGGTAAAACTGTCCCTATTTGCAGATGACATGATTGTCTATGTATAAAATTCCAAGGAATCCATAAAAGAATGCCTAGAACTAGTAAGTTCAGTGAGGTCATAGTATACAAAACAAACACACAAAAAAACAAAGATATTTCTATATTCTAACAATGAACAAGTGGGAATCAAAATGGAGAGTACAATACCATTTACAATCACTCCAAAGAAAATGAAATACACTTAACAAACATATATAGGATATGTATGCTGACAATTACAAAATGCTGATAAAAGAAATCAAGGAAGACCTAGATAAATGGAGATACATGTGGTGTGCATGAATTGGTAGACTAGTTACAGTACAGATGTCAGTTCTCCCCTGTAGTGGTCTATATGTTTAATGTAATTGCTAGGAAAATCCAAGCAAGGATTTCTATGGACATAGACGAGCTTATTCTAAAATTTATATGGAAAGGTACAAGCCCTAGAATAATTAAAACAACCTTGACAAAAAAGAATAAAGTAGGAGGAGTCACTCTACCACATATTAAAGTTTACTATACAGCTACAGTAATCAAGACAGTATTACATTGGCCGAGGGAGAGACCCATAGATGAGTCAGACAGAATAGAGTACCCAGAAATAATGTCCAACTGGCTTTGGCAAAGGTCCAAAAGCAATGCACTAAAAGAAGTATGGTCTTTCCCACAATTGGTACTGGAGCAACTGGACATTCATAGGCAAAAAAAAAAAAAAAAAACCCTCAACTGAAACCTCACACATTAAACAAAAATTAACTCGAAATGGATGGTGGATTTAAATGTAAAATGTAGACATATACAACTCTCAGAAAATAAAAACATAGGAGAAAGTCTTCCAGACCTATGGCTAGCAATAATTTCTTAGACTTGACACCAAAAGCATGAATTAAAAGGAAAAAAGAAAAAAACTAATAATTTGGACTTTATCAGTATTTAAACCTTTGCTCTCTAAAGCCCCTAGAAAGAGGCTAAAAGGAAAGCTGCCAACTGGGAGAAAACATTTGCAAACCACCTATCCAATAAAAGACTAATGTCTAGAAAATCTAAAGAACTCTCAAACTCAGCAGTTAAAAACCAACAATCCAATTAGAAAATGAGCAAAAATCATGTAGAGACATTTTGCCTAAAAGGATATGCAGATGACAAATATGCACAGGAAAAGATGTTCAGCATCATTTTAGACACAAAGGAAATGCAAATTAAAAGTACAATGGGCCGGGCGCGGCAGCTTACGCTTGTAATCTCAGCACTTTGGGAGGCCAAGGCAGGCGGATCACAAGGTCAGGAGATCTAGAGCATCCTGGCTGATATGGTGAAACCACGTCTTTACTAAAAATAAGAAAAAAAAAAAAATAGCCTAGCGCGGTGGTGGGCGCCTGTAGTGCCAGCTACTGGGGAGGCTGAGGCAGGAGAATGGCAAGAACCCGGGAGGCAGAGCTTGCAGTGAGCCGAGATCGCTCCACCGCACTCCAGCCTGGGCGACACAGCGAGACTCCGTCTCAAAAAAAAATAAAAAAAAGTACAATGAGATATTACTGCACATCTATAAAAAAAAATAGTAATAACACAGAATGCTGATGAGGATGTGAAGAAACCAGATCACTCATAATAGTTTGGCAGTTTCTTATAGAACTAAACATGAAATTACCACATGACCCAGCAATTGCACTCTTGGGTGTCTGTTCCAGAAATAAACACGCTCACACAAAACCTGTACAGGAATGTTCACACCAGCTTTACTCACAATAATAAAAATGGGAAACAGCCTAGATGTTCTTCAGCTGGTGAACGGATAAATAAACTGTGCTACATACAGATTGTGGAATAGTACTCAGCAATAAAAAGGAACACACTGTTCCCTCCATACCATGGAATACCACTAGACAATAAAAAGGAACAAAATATTAATATACATTACAATTTGAATAAATTCCTAGAAAATTTATACTGAGTGGGAAAAAAATAACAAATCCAAAAATGTAACATAATGTACAAATGTACAGTTTTGTTCACGTAACATTTTAAAATGACAAAATTATAAAAAATGGAGAACAGATAGTGGTTGTCAGGTAGGGATGGAAGGCATTTGGACGAAGGTAGGATATTGTAAAAGGGCACCATGAGGGATCCTTGTGGTGATTCGGTATCGTGACTGTAGTAGTGGATACACAAACCCACATGTGTGATAAAATTGCACAGAACTAAAGGCACACTAAAGATACATGCATACGTTCACTTAAAATGGAGAAAATATGGATGAGTGAATTGTCAGTGTCCTGGTTGTGATATTAAACTACAGTTTTGCAAATATTTTGGGGGGAAAGGTGTTCAGGATCTCTTTGTGTCATTTCTTATAATTGCAGATGAATCCAAATTATTTCCAAACATTTTAATTTTTAAAAGTTATTGAAAAGAATGTGATTGGGATTCTCGGAAAGCCAAAGGGGTATATCACCTATAAAACAAGAACAGATTGTTAAGAAATTAACAGACAAGACATAAATATTCTTAGAATCTGAAAACATGATTGCTATAACAATATTTAAAGGTTTGGTAAATTTCAGAATGTGGAGTAAAAATAAAGGTAAAGAAAATACTAGGAAAAAAATGAAAAAAATATAGAAGATCAGTCCAGAGAGAGAGCAAGCAAAGAGAATGTAGAGGAGGAAACTACTAGAGAAATAAATAACAGGATCAAAACCCCAATGCCAGGCTCAGTGGCTCACTCCTGTAATCCCAACACTTTGGGAGACTGAGATGGGTGGATCATCTGAGGTCAGGAGTTTGAAACCAGCCTGGCCAGCATGTTGAAACCCTGTCTCTACTAAAAATACAAAATTAGCTGGGTGTGGTGGCACACGTCTGTAATCACAGCTACTCAGGAGGCTGAGGCAGGAGAATCGCTTGAACCTGGGAAGTGGAGGTTGCAGTGAGCCAAGATCACCCCACTGCACTCCAGCCTGGGCAACAAGAGCAAAACTCTGTCCAAAAAAAAAAAAAAATCAATAAGAACTAAGGATGAATTTAAGAAACACACACACATACACGCATGAACACACACATGCACAGAGTCATATTTTGAGCAAACCAAATTCAAACAAAATTTGGGAAGCTTACTTCTTATTCACTCTTTCTGAGGATATTACTCAAGCATATAGTGCAACACTAAAAGGGGGAAACGTGGAAATTATGAATCCATACGATGAAATCCCCAAACAGCAGCTAAGCAGTAGGCTCACAAAACGAGTCCGAATTAGAATGTGAGGTTAGTGGGATGCGAGTAAAGTATGTTCAAAAGATGGAGATGTTTGTTAAGTAAAAGAGAATCAGAAGAGCCTGCAGAAGCATTAGGCATACCATGATATACCATGAAAGGTTATAACTCTTTCAACTGTAAGAAAAGAAAGTAAGAAATTCCAGGAAACAAATATACAGTCATGGCCCAAATACAAACCAAACCAAAATACGGAACGATTTTAATGCATGTACAGGGGAAAAAAAAAAGGGATTTCATCAGGGACTGTAATTTTTACTAGAGACAGTAACTGACACTAGGAACATTGTGATTTAAATGACAGAAGGAAGGGTGGTGGTATGGGAACCGCAGACAATGAAATGTGACTGTGACATAGTCTTTGACTTCCCAATGAGCAATATTTATATAGTTATAATCCTGCTAAGATATTTAGTGTCTGTCAGCCTTTATAATCAACATGTAGTTAAAACAAGAGCCACACTTAAATGTTTAAAATAGATTGGAAGATGGGAGGGAAATGGAAGGATAGATGTGCTTAAAATTCTTGTTTTACAAGTTGGGAATTCAGTCTATATTTTTAAAAATGTATGGAACACAAAATGAGGGCTTATGGATTTCACTTTTAGTTACAAAAGTAACTACTTGAGGCAAAAAAAATAGTGATATAGCCATCAAAAATTGAGAAGAGAGCAAGAAGATATTAAAAAGCATTATTTTCAATCAGCAAGACATTAAACTGAGAATCGCTAAAGCCTGTATATTAGCCCTAAAAATAGATCACCCAGATCTGTATCTAACACTCAAAAAATCTAGACACAGAAATAGTTAAACATGATTGCCCTTGGAGATTAGAAAGTGGGGAGGTGACAGACTCTCACTTTATTTTATAAGCCAGTCTATTCTATTTGATTTTCTACCACATGCATACATTACATTGATCAAGGAAAAATATTTTATACAAGATTCACTAGCTGTAACCCCATGGGAGGACGTGGCCCAGGATCATCCTGCAAGGGGATGTAAAGTAACACGAGCGGTATACACTTAGGAAACATCTGCCATTGCGCTGAAATGTGGAGAAGGGAACAATAAAAGCCAGGAATGAGAATTGCAACACAAACACCACATGCGGAAACATCTGTGTTAATTCTGGCAAATTCTGTTTGACCTCATCCATCACTGCAAAACACCTGACTCCATCAGGGAAAAAAATTTCTTGCCTTTGAGATATTAATTCCATCTGATCAGTATAGGTCCACGCACATATTGAGTACATGACGGAGATTAGATATCACTGGGGTAATTTTGGTGTGATTGCTTTGACAGTCCTAAAGCACTCTACATTTATAATGGCTAGTTATTCTATGTAGGCACTGTAATATCAACTCTCATGAGAGACCAGGAAAATAAATGATTTCTACTCTGATGCACATACATGCTGAAATAGATTTCTATAACATAGTCATCTGTTTTTATTCATCCTTTAAAATACATACCTCTGGTTACATTTGCAGGCTACCTCTGTCATTATTGCCTTTAACTCCTTTGCTTCCTGTGAAGAGCTGTGAGAGAATACAGCCTGTCTGATCTTGGCAACCTCTTTGATGGCCTGGTCACTGAGCTGGGGTCTCAGAGCTGATGGCTGCCACACGGGGAGTGGAGAGCAATCTGGGTTCTGGGCCAGCGGGGCTCCCTGATTTAAAGCAACCTCGAGGAGCACGGTAGGTGGAGCTCAGGTACTGCTTCACACTCTGCCGTTTAGAAGGATGTGGGGCTGCTTTTAGGTGATCCTTTCTAGGCAGAGAACTTGCCTGGGTGTTGAAACGCATGCAGATGTGAATGAGTATGAAGACAGAGCTATTCGTGAGGGGAGGCGTTAGGCCCATCCTGTCAGTGGGAGAGATGCAAAGGTGCTTTGGAAGCTGCTTTGGGGAAGATCTGGAGTCGTTTGAAGAAAACTACAGAAATGATGAAACATTTCTGATTGGATTTACCATACCTTCCACTCTCTCGGGAACAAAATTTCTACTGCATTTTGATTATACTGCCAAATTACAGATCTGCAAGCTTTGTCTCTTTAGGAGCTCTTTTTGTTTTATGTACAGGAACTCTGGAGTCAAATTCTGGCTCAGGCACTTTTTGTAATCTTGTACAGGTGAGTTAACTTCTCTATGCATCCAGCACCATATCTGCTAACTGTGGAGAATGAAGGATATAGGAGATAACCTGTGTGCCACTAAATAACAATGATTAATAGCAATCATTTTTCCTTCTACAAAACTTACACTGGGCACAGAAGGTGTGAAGACAATGTCTTGAGGTTTGCAAATTGCAAATGGGGACTTGAAAGTGAGAGAATGGTGAGGAAATAGCATTGAATACAAATCCTTGGGGTTACTTTCTAGATATCGCTGTACAGGACACCTTCCATAGATCAGTCATCTATACTGCCTTGAGGACAGGCAGAGACATAAAGTGAGAGAGCAAAGCAGCTAATGTTCCATCTTGGGCTTCCAAAATAAGCTTGGGATGCCAGCCTCAGAAACTAGCAAACCAGCTTTGATAGCCAAAACTTTTCATTTGCAAGAGTGACTTCGTGGAGAAAAAAAAGGGGAGTGCTCTTGAGAATCCAAGCATAAAGCCCTCTAGGAGAGAAGGCGGCAAGTTTGTGCTGTAGCAACAGATTACAAAAGAAGACTGGGAGATTCAGACAATGCCCTGCCTGCCAAGAATGGACAGACAAGATTAGGGTGACAACAGAGCCTAAGGTCCAAATGGGCCACTCTTGAGAGTAAAAGCGGCCATTATACATCATTTTACTGGGTCCAAACAGGCAGAATAGGACTGACCTAGGCACATTAGGACATGTGGCCATCTAGTCAAGGTGCATTGGGCTGGGAAACGGGAACAGGAGCTGGATGTGGGGGAGGAATGAAATCTGGAGCACGATTTGGAGGACAGCAGGATCAGTAGAAAGAGCCCAGGTCCAGCACCATCTCTTGCCAGCACCAGAGGGCTGTGGGAGACCACAAAGGACCAGCAGGGCATCCATCAACACTAGAGTTAACCCCACTTGTCACCTGCCTGATGAGCCATGTAGCCCTCTGGGGAGAGCCATCCACCTGTATCTGCCAGCATATTGCCTGTGATTCATCTAGCAGTCGTGGTGGCCACTCGTCCCATAGACTTTACTGAGCCACATTCAAATTTCCCCACATGGACATTCTGTCAATGGCCCAGGACATTCAGAAGCCTCCAGGAGGAGAGAGACATATGGATGGGGGAGTCCCCAGCATCCACACTTGGATGGAATTAGACTGTGTTGGAACCCACCTCCTGATGTAACAGATTCTAGCTGAATTTCTTCAGCAATGAGAAACAGCAGCAGCTGGGGAGGTGATGGTGGGAGGTGGGAAGATACTAGTTTAAAGACAGAGAGGCTTTGAGATCTTCCCAGCCTAAAAGAGCAATATAGCTTATCTTAAAAGTGAGTTTATTTTGTAGAACTGAAATAGACAAAAGAAAATAGACACATGAAAAGAATCACAGTGTGCTTTCAGGTTGTGGGGTGAGTTTTCCCTAGGTCATTCACTGTCCCTCATAATTTCCATGAGTTGAACATAAAAGTTACATGTTGATGGTATCAACATTATAGGGTCTTATTTGACCTTAAGGCTATTTCCTACTGGCTCTGGGCTGTTAATATTCATAATCATCCTCTCTTGTAACTACCAGAAACCTGCTGGAAAACATTTCTTAGGGTGAATTATGTATTTATATGTAAAGCACCAGCAAACACCCTTATGGCCATAACTTTTGGGTGTTTTCAAACCAGATTATAGTAAGACAATGTATTTTATTCAGCAGATTTGTTTTAATCTAATTATGTAGGTGAATAAAAATTACTGCATGCTGGTGCATCTAATGTAAGTTATCTATTATTCACACCACATTTACTTTTAATATTCATGCAGATTCCCTTTGACATAACCTACTGTGTCACAGTTAATCCAATAAAGATAAAATATAGCTCAGCAAAACACCAGTCGATTCCAGCTTTCTGGTAATTATTAAAGACTATTTCACACTGGTTCCTTCAATCAATGTATTTCCCCTTGGATATGATAGCGCTCCTCTTTGAAGCTTTCAGTCCTCCCAGTGGATTCAGAGGAACACTCAGGCCCCTTTTCAGTCTCTGGGTCTCAGAGGTAGTTCAAAGAGCACAACAAGGCTTCACAGGTTTATCCTCAAAGGCTGACACTGTCTGTTTGATGTATGGTGACTTAAAAAGTCATCTCTGGCAAAGCATGTGTTTGCTACCAGTCTATCGAATCAGCCATTTATCAACTTATCTGTATTCACCCAGTGCACCTGCTAACAGCTCAAAGGAGAACACACACTGTCTCCTGCTGGACTGGCTATTGATTTGATTCCCGCCTCTAATTTTATATTGTTTTGCTGCCCTGTAGATGAAGCAACTCTCTTACTGGATGAAATGAACATGGAAGCCATGAACGGATGGCTTTTGGTTGTTGTGTTCAAGAGCCCAGAGGGCAACAGGCTCTTCACAGGATGAGGACAGCTGGGCTGACAGTGGATCCAAGCTTTCCTGTCCCAGTGTGCCTTGCTTTTCACTTTTATCCACATTGAAGGCATTTCACTGTATGGACCCTGCTAGAAAATTGCAGAAAGATCACTAGGACTTCCCAACCTTGCAATCAGAAGCTGGTAATATCCAGCAACTATCAACACACACAAATGGAATCCCGGATTAAAGATGGAGATACACCAGCTTCCTCTCAATCTAACCGCTTCACCGTAACCATCTTCATGCTGCAAGGAAAGTTCCCCTTATTCTTCGTAATCCTGAGCACGTGATTCTAGCTGAGAGGTTCTCCTTTCCACTTCTTTGTCATTACCTGTTTTTAATTAAAATAAAATGAGGCTACCTCACTGCATCATGAAAATTAGCATTTATGAAGGCTTTTCTTATTACTTCAATCTCTGGTGTGGCCATATCATTTGATTATCGTTATAAGTAATGCTTCAACTATAGAAAAGACAATTTTGATGGATTCTTATAGAAAAGGACAAAGACAAGGTAAATATTTTTTTTCTGTGCAACATTATCTATTTTAAGTAGAGCAAATGCTATTTGGGCATAGTAACAATTCTATTATTGCAGAGTAAATTATAGCCTGAGGTAGATCTAAGAAAGATTATTGTTTGTCCCCGGTTCCTTTCCTATTGCTACAACAAGTCATTCTCTTTATTCTCTTTCGCTCTCTCTTTCTCTCTCTCTCTCTTTCTTTTTCTCTCTCTCTTTCGCATATCTTTGTGAAATTCACCAAGATTCTATCACTAGTACTCTTTTCTTCTGGCTTTGTACACATTCCCTGAATGAACAGATCCAGTCATAGCTGCCATTATCTATTTACAGAAAACTCCTCCAGATCTATCTATACCACTGATTCCTCTGCTGAGCACCAGTCTCTACCTCTATCTTTCTGATTAACATTTCCAATTAGATAGGTTGCAGGCACCTTAATCTCAATACTGAACTCATCATCTTTACACTTAACTCCTGAATTCTTCATCAGTAGCCATGCTAGATATTAAGCCACTCATCACTGACTCCAGGTATAATCAATCTCCAAGTAGCATCCATTAAATCTTTCTCAAATCTACCGCCTGTTCTACAACTCCATCATCACAGGTCTATCTCAAGGCACTGCCATCTCTAGCCTTGACCACCTCAACAAACTCCAGATATACAACTCATTTCTTCATGATTGTGATATGTTGGTTTAAAACAAGATTTAACCATAAAACTTGTTTATGTTGTTTCCACCTGGTTCCTTCATTGAAAAGAGATACAAAAATTTAGTTGCTGGTTTAAATTGTTTCAACATCTCCTATTTCCCTTCAGGATAAAGTTCAAAATTATTTAGCAATACATAGCAAACTGACCTTAGCCAATTGAGTCATTCAGTGAGACTGGATTTATTTTTATTTATTTTTATTTTTTTTTAAAGAGCATTGGTAGTTTCAGTAGCTAGAGGCAGATGAAAGCTATATTTTCCATTCTTATAACCTCCCTACCATGTGATGCATCACATTCAAAATCGATCTCAGGTCAAACTGTGCCAGACTCACAATCTTAAAGAGGAAAATTCAAAGACTTACACTATCAGACGGCTTATAATAGAGCTGTAGTCATTATTAGTAAAATACGTAAAAGTAGAGAACTAGGCCAATGGAATAAGTAGAGTCCAAACATAAACCCATGTGTGTGTATGTGTGTGTGTGTGTGTGTATACACACATATATATCTCACACTGATTGGTGACAATTTGACACTGCATAGTAGAGAAAAACTGACCTTAATGAACAGTGCTGGGTCAATTGAATATTTGCATGGAAAAAGAATAAGCCAGGCACGGTGGCTCACGCCTGTAATCCTAGTACTTTGGGAGGCTGAGGCAGGTGGATTACCTGAGGTCAGGAGTTCGAGACCAGCCTGGCCAACACAGCGAAACCCTGTCTCTACTAAAAATACAAAAATTAGCCGGGCATGATGGTGGGTGCCTGTAATCCCAGCTACTTGGAGGCTGAGGTGGGAAAATCGCTTGAATCTGGGAGGCAGAGGTTTCAGTGAGCCAAGATTGTACCATTGCACTACAGCCTGGGCGACAGAGTGAGACTCCATCTCAAAAGAAAAGAAAAAAAAAAGAAAAAGAAAAAGAAAAAGAGAAAAGAATGATGTTTCATCTTTCCCTTTAACCATACCCTGAATCACTTTAGGAGGACTGTATATTTAAGTGTAAAACAATGACAGTTCTAGAAGACAGATTCCAAGTGTGAGAAGGATTTGATGTGCCTTTGCTGGCTCTGAGATGGAAGGAACCATATATAAGAACCAAGAAAGACCTCTATGAGCTAAAGGCAGCCTCCAGTTGACAGCCAGCAAGGAAATATAATGTTCAGTCCCACACCCACAAGGAATTAACTTCTGCCAGTTACCAGAACGAGCCAGGAAGCAATTTCTTTCCCAAAGCCTCTGGATGAAATCCCAAGACAGCTAACACTGATTTTAGCCTTGTGAGACCCAGAGTAGAGAAACTAGTTGAGCCCACCCAGACTTCTGGCCTACAGAGTTGTGAGATAATAAATGTGTGTTGTTTGTAGCTATTAAATTTGTGGTAATTTGTTATGGCAGTGATAGAAAACAAATATGCTTATTAAAAGTAAAATGGACAAGTAAATTATGATACATCTTTATAATGCACTACTGTGGAACAGAGGTCAGCAAACTATGGCTCACAGGTCAACTTTGACCTACACTTGCTTTTGTAAATAAAGATTTATTGGAACAGAGCCATGACTATTCATTTTTGTATTGTCTGTGGCTGCTTTCAACTATGTGAGCTGAGTTGAGTAGTTGCCACAGAGTCCTTATGGCATCCAAAGCTGGAAATATTTACTATCTTGCTCTTTAAAGAAAAAGTTTGCAACTTTTGCTATAGAGGAATAAAAAACAAATGACTGGTACCCACAATAATGTGGCTGAATATCAGAAAACACAACAATAAAGGAAACCAGAAACAAAACAAATGTCAATTTTTAACAGGGAAAAACTAATTTCTGCTTACAGGAGTCTGCATAGTGGTTGCCTTTAAGAAAGCGACAGAAAAGTACAGTAATTTAGAACAGGAGTGAGGAGGCTTCTGTGATGCTGGTAATATTCTATTTCTTAGTCTACTTTCTTAGGTGGCTACATGGCTTTGTGAAAAATCTATGAAGCATGATTTACTCAGTTTTCATGTGTACTATATACTTCAAAAAAAGAAATTTAAAATGACATGACTTTATTCAGCACTCTAAAAATATATAATTTAGAGGTCCTAAGTAACATTGAATCTAAAATTCAAAATATCTTGTATTTGAAATGTCCTCTAGAATCCATACAATAACCGCCGCTTGTCTCCAATGTCTTGCTACTCATCTTGCACCAGCAGCATTGACATCAACTGGGAACTCGTTGGAGACAAAGAATCTCAGTCCCTATGTGTTGAATTAGAAACTGTATTTTAATAAAATCCCAGGCAATTTTTTTACACATTAAAGTATGGATTTGCTATATCATGACTTCTTGTCCTTGGCATACCTTATACATACTTACATGGTCAAAAATTCAACCCTTGACAATCCACACTTCCCAAACTCCTCATGTCACTCTCTGAAAGCAAATATATGTGACCACTCTGGTTAAAGCTCTCTGGTTTCCACAGTAGTAAGGCATCAGGAGACTCTGGGGCCCACATTTCCTTAATTTGCATTTGCATGGGCAAAATGGACTCCAGATTTATCTTTGTTATAATAATAAAGGGAACAAACATGGGAAGCTTATTGGTAATAAATATGCCAGCCTCTTTCTCTGGCACCTTACAATTCAGACCTCAGGGGGAATATAAACATATCCATGGATTATTTTTATAATCTCAAAGGGTCAGTTTTTCATCTTCAGAGAGTCAAATAGAATGAGAAAAGTTGTCTCTGGGAGAATAAGATCTCCATCAGAGAGGAAATAAAACCATGTTTTCTTCTCTAGGAAACTGAAGAAAGGTCATATATCACAAAACTAGATGTAGGACAAATAATAATATACTGTTCCATTAGAAGGGAAGAATGGAGAAATGACTCTTGCTGATAATAGTTCTTATATGTTAATGACTCAGAAATCAAAAGTTGGAAAAGGAGTGTTAGAAGTTTTTAGCTAATGGTGCTGGGATCTGAGTGCTTCTGCTCTTTCTTTCTTTCATATAATAGGCTTTAAAGTGGTTATTATATTTATTATCTTTGCCATTTGTTGTTCCTCCCAATTCTGAAATGCCTGTGTAGCTGGAAGAAATGAAATCATCCAATTGGGCAATTTTTGAAAGCATTGGGGGCAAGGAAGAAGGGATGATGAAGGAAAGTAACTAACACGCTCTACAAAGTAATCTGACTAATACGTCAAGAAGCCAATAACTCCACTGGGGCAGAGGATGATCAAGCAGCCAGTAGGACCACTGCCTGTGAGGCAGAATGGACAAAATAGGTCACCTTCTGATAAATTTTAGGTCTTTATATTTTTGTATTTGGAAATATAAAGTGCTCAATTTTGCCGCGCCTTGAATGAGTGAGTGAATGAGTTATGGGTGAGTGAGTGAGTGTGTGTGCAAGTTTTGAAAAACCAGTGAAAGGAAGTAAATTCCAGATTGGGTTTAAGGAGATGAGAAAAAGGGTTGGGCCCATAGGAGAGTAAGACCATAAACCACACCAGGATGAGCCCAGGATTAGAGCTTATGTGCCTTCTACCTGAGTGGAAATGCGACTCTTAGGCCTTCTGGGATTTGCTAGCACTCATCTGGAGAACAAAAGACTTAAGGAATTGGAGTTTGAGCCAAACACCTAGAAACTAGAGAGCGGGGTGACCAGCTGCTGTGTTTCCTTGACTGAAAAGACAAGCATGATAGTCACAGCTCAAAATAGTACACCAATCATATTGCAGGGTATGAAATCGTCTCAGAGTGACCGGTTTTTCTTATGTTTGTATGAAAAAATCAGCAACTATGTCTTTTATATTCTCTCATATTCAGTAAAAAGAGGCTATTGAATATATTTTATCTATATAAAGAAATGCATTTTATTTGTCAACTATTAAAATCATTATTTTAAAAGAGAAAAGTATTTAAATATGGTTCATCATTCACGTTATGATGCTTGTTATATACTTTATAATACCCACATATGACTAGTATAAGATAAATGCACGTGCTAGTTTTACTACAAAGCAGCAGGAAGTTGTTATACATAGAAATTCACACTTCAGTAGTTATCTAGCATGATATGAGAAAGACCGCTCTTCAGAAGTAACTATTGAAGGCATGTTTTTTTCCGTATCTCTTATTTACATCAGTAGTTTTGTTAATCAGCATAATGAATACTAGAAATAGATTTATATTGTAGAAACTTATAACTTCTTCTTTTTTTTTTTTTTTTTTGAGTCGGAGTCTCGCTCTGTCGCCCAGGCTGGAGTGCAGTGGCACGATCTCGGCTCACTGCAAGCCTTGCCTCCCGTGTTTACGCCATTCTCCTGCCTCAGCCTCCCAAGTAGCTGGGACTACAGGTGCCCATCACCATGTCCGGCTAATTTATTGTATTTTTTAGTAGAGACGGGGTTTCACCGTGTTAGCCAGGATGGTCTCGATCTCCTGACCTCATGATCCACCCGCCTCGGCCTCTCAAAGTGTTGGGATTACAGGTGTGAGCCACCCGCGCCCAGCCAAAACTGCTAACTTCTATAATCGGCATTCAAAATGGGCTGTCGTTGGTAAAATTAATGGTATTTAAGAGATATAGGCTGGCTAAAATATTCAGGAGCACCTCAAAAGCCAGATAGCTGGGACTTCTTCAGTTTTACAGAACAGGTTTTATAACTTCTTAGTGTCAGCTTGCTAATGGATGTTTGGTTACTGGGCCATTCTGCTAGGGCATGTTTGTTTAAGCATGTCTGCATATGTGGCAGCATTTTGTCTGAGGCTTGGTCTGAGGACATAGAAAGTAATTGTCCTTCCCCTACCTTAAGCATGTCAGCAGCTACTATTTTTTAAAAGCCAGTAATTAAGGGTTGTTCATGGCCATTTTTAAATAATAAAAATTTATTTACATGCATTTTTCATTTTTATCAGTCTTCTTTCACTAGTCTATTGATAACTCTGGGGGGAAAAAAAGGTCAGCCATTGGAGTTGGGAGCCATAAGTGACATCCACCTTTGGCAATTCCCTGGGTGACAATAGCTATCATTTTCCAATTTGGTTTCCTGATGCACTTCTGCCTACTTAGACCCATCCCATTAGTCTCCATCTGTGGGGATATGAAGATTAACCTTACTCAGTGTTATGTTAGAGCTTTGAATTGGAGATCAATTTCTTTTAGGGAAGGGACTATCTATCAATGTCAACCTTTTATTTATGCAACACCCACTGTATGCACAGTATTGTTCTAAGTTTTTGGACAATAATCAAAATTACATATTCTATAGACCATGGTCTCCCAGAGCCCATGATCCGCAGGGGCACAGAAGATTGGGTGCATTTAATTTCATTATCTGAAAATAATCTTTAATCACAGCTGTCTATGGCTTCACTGCTGGGAGATCTAATTTGTGGTGGCTCACATGTGCTTTAAAATTCTTTCTTTTCTTTCATTCCAGTCTTCCTCCTTCCCTTCTTTTCTCTCTCCCTTCTTTTTCTTTTTTAATTTTTTCCCATTTCTCCCTTCCTTTCACCCTCCCTTTTCCTCTTCCT
This sequence comes from Chlorocebus sabaeus, assembly GCF_047675955.1. NCBI lineage: Eukaryota > Metazoa > Chordata > Mammalia > Primates > Cercopithecidae > Chlorocebus > Chlorocebus sabaeus. The sequence continues at coordinate 14,974,409 of NC_132915.1, forward strand.
TTCTTTCATTTGCTTATTTTTTTTTTTTTGCCCGCAACTCTTTTTTTAAGCATTTCCCTTCAGATATTAAAGCTTTTAATTTATTGTTTTGTTTTCCCTTTCTTCACATCATGAAAGCTAAATGGCTTCATTTAAAAGTAAATGATCTCGGCTGGGGCACAGTCACTCACACCTGTAATCCTAGCACTTTGGGAGGCCCAGGTGGGTGGATCACGAGGTCAGGAGATCAAGACTATCCTGGTCAACACAGTGAAACCCCATCTCTACTAAAACATACAAAAATTCGCGCACCTGCAGTCCCAGCTACTCAGGAGGCTGGGGCAGGAGATTTGCTTGAACCCAGGAGGCGGAGGCCACAGTGAGCAGAGATCGCGATACTGCGCTTCAGCCTCGGCGACAGAGCGAGACTCCAACTCAAAAAAAAAACAAGTCAATAATATGACTGCTGGATGCTGGGTTTTGAGTACTTCTCTTACCATAACCTGAGTCCTGAGCCCTTTGACTCTCCTGTAAGTAGTAAATTAACACCACCAGGCCAAGCAGAAGTCTTCTCAGGCAAGGTTTAATAGGCTTGTGGCTGGAGCAGCACCAGGGAGCTGCATGCAGGAAAGGGATCCTGGTGCTTGCTCCTGGAGGGGCTCAGTTCCTGTCGTCTTAAGGAAGCTGAGGTAGGAAAAAGGAGTAAAGTGCAAGCATGTTTGGGTGGGGTCTTCTCTGTGCCTGTGCAGTGAGGTGTTATGTCCTAACATGCATCCCATGTACAGAAGATGGCAGATAAGCCCCTCCTTGGGTGGCGATTTTAGTATTACAATGACATTGTAATGAGGAAAAAGTGGGTGAAAGGTCTGCCCTGGAGTGCCTCTTGTTGCCAGGCAGCTGGATCTGGTCAGGTCCATATCGGGTCATGCCAGAGTCTCACTTCAATCGCCTGGGAAGGCGTTACTCAAGGACATAAGCGGTTTGTTTTACCTTTTTTGGTTAGAAATTTGACCTGCTCCACTAAGTTAGGAGGGGACCCCACTTTCTGCTTTGTGATTTGGGTCAGTTTGTCAAAGGAGGCAGAAAAGTAGGGTAGGGAATATGTCGGGACATATGTAGCCCACTGGGATTTTTGCTAGTTGTGTCTCTGCCAGGATCAAATTTCTTCCCTTTACTGCCTCATTTCCTCTTTCAGGCCATGCTAAAGGCAACTGGCCTTCACTGAACTTTGGTTTATTTCCAAATAGCCTAGATACACATGAACCCTCCCATGCATGGAAGCTCCTCTTCCCACTGTAGGACCCAGGCATTTTGGGGTTTGAACCTTGGCTCTTACATCCTGATTCTATGGCATTGGATAAGGTGTCTGAATTCTCTCAACTCTAGTTTCTTCATCCATAAACTAGAGGCTGTGATGTTTACTCCATAGTATATAAAGTTATATAGAGCATTCTCCCTAACTTTGGTTATTGCCATAACTTCTGCCTTATTTTTAACCCATTTCTTGATTTCTCATCTTACTGGACCCAACCCTCTACTGTGCTGCACTGGGATGACCTGCCTGTGTTCATCCATCAGGTGTTAGAGCCAGATGTGTCTCCTGATGTCAGCATTCCTGTCCCCATCAGAGCATCTGCGCTCCACCCTCAACCCCCAATACACGCAGGGTTGGAGTGATCACAGAGGGTCTGGGCTATTTTGTAATTTGTACTATGCACACCAGGGACCCTGAATGCCAGGAGAATTTATTTTAATTAAGAAGGTTGGGCCGGGCGCGGTGGCTCATGCTTGTAATCCCAGCACTTTGGGAGGCCGAGGCGGGTGAATCACGAGGTCAGGAGATTGAGCCCATCCTGGCTAACATGGTGAAACCCCATCTCTACTAAAAATACAAAAAAATTAGCTGGGCGTGGTGGCGGGCGCCTGTAGTCCCAGCTACTCGGGAGACTGAGGCAGGAGAATGGCGTGAACCGGGGAGGCGGAGCTTGCAGTGAGCCGGAGCTTGCAGTGAGCCAAGATGGCGCCACTGCACTCCAGCCTGGGGGACAGAGCCAGACTCCATCTCAAAAAAAAAAAAAGAAGAAGAAGAAGAAGAAGATCAATAATTCTTCCTCCATTTTCTCTCAGTAGTTATAAATATATATAATAACCTCCCCATAATATATTTAATATTACCTGTTTGGAAGGACTGAGAAATCTGAGGCATCAAAGAGCTTAGGATTCTAGGACCTGGAGTCAGAGAGACCGGCCTTCAAATCCTGGCTTTGTTTTTCGGTAGCTGTGTGAATTTGGGGCATGTTAACAGTTTCGAGTCTTAGTTTCAAACCCATCTATTTATCTAACGGTAGCAGTTTCCTTGTGGAGTTACAGAATGGTCGGGACATTGGACATGTAGATTCAGATCTTGCCTCTACTGTTAATAGAATGAGCAATTTTGAGAAAAATCTCACTGTCCTTCTGTTTCTGTTTCCTCATATATAAAATTGGGAAAATAATTCACAGAGGATTGTGGTAAAGATTAATGAGGCAAGCTCTTTTTTGTGGCACCTTGGGGGTGATCAGCTGTTTCAGGAGGAAGCTGCATATTTCCTTCCCAGCTACTGGTTGCCAGAAGTTCACCGAAGTAGATAATGACGGCAAACCTCACACCTTTGTGAGAAGCGTATGGCCACAGAAATTGCTGCTGACACTCTGAGTGAAGAGTAGAAGCGGGTATGTGTATAAAATCAGTAGTGGGAAGAGCAAACAAGTTTTCCTCATGAACCAGGGTATCTTGACCAGGGCCATGTCTGCCTGCTCCTGAGCAGGGCCATTCCTGTAACAGACCAAGGAAGACTCGGGAAAGGAGGTGCTAATCTGTTCTGGGTTTATTACGGATGCGAATCTGTGTGTTCTCACCTTGGTTAATTTTTTTTTTAAGGAGGAAGATATTCTTGGACTGCCTTACTACTGTGCCTTGTCACCTGGGGCCTGAAAGAGCTAGCGGTGTCTGCAAATTTTCCATCTGTCTAAAGAAGATGATGTCCACCAGTTTACTATGAGAAAGCTCCTGAACAAAGACGGTAAGAAACTCGGGACCAAAGTGCTAGAGATTCAGTGTCTTGTCATTCAGCATGTCTTGCAATACAGATGTGGGCACATTGTTCTAAACAACCAACATACTTGAAAAAAATAAGGACTAGGCAGCAGAATATGATAAACTTTTGCCCAAGAGACCAAAGAAGGCCAAAGAAAAACAGAACAATAGGAACAGATTGCCAAGAGATGGGGGCTGTCTTCTCTGAGAGCTTCTGAGTCCAGTCGAAAATAAGATGTTCTAAGAGTAACAAATAAATAAGATCAGACTTCAAAAAAAAAAAAAAAGATTAAATGAGACAAAAAAATCTATGACTACATTTACCTACAAAAGGTTTTGCAAATGTTAATTCCAGTTCTGAGAATCATGCTCTCACATAAGGCTCATCAGTGTTTGAATGAGTTAAACAAGGAAAGAAGGATGGAATCTTTTATTAATCTGCTTCTCATGGTACCTCTGGCTTGACTGGGTTTCTCTGACTTTCTCTAGTTCTCATGCCTCTCACATGTATTGTCCTGGCACCCTCCACTTCCTCTCTTTTGTCTTACCTAGGGCAGCTGCCCAACCCAAACCAATAAACAACAATAACAACAACAACAAAAATCATTTGTTTTTAAATCGCTCTTGCTCTGTCTGCTATGCTATTTCTGGCTTCCACCATTTTTTCTCTCCGGTTCTCCTCTGTGAGAGACACACCTCCTAGAACTGCGTTCACTGTGAGGAAGTGTGGGGTAGCAGAGTAGGCCTGAGAGCCCATTCATGGCTGTAGCTGGTCCCCAAAGCAAGCTGCTTTCAATTAGGGCTTCTGGACATGAATCTTTTGACAAGACTGCCAATGAACTGAGGAGGAAGGGAAGAGCTCTGAAAAACTCTCTCTGTGTTTCTGTTTAGAATGAACTTCCAACTAATCTCAGTGGAGGAGACTTTAGCACCTGTGATGATTAATTTTATGTGTCAACTTTGCTGCGATAAGGGATACTTAGATAGCTGGTAAAACATTATTTCTGGGTGTGTCTGCAAGGGTGTTCCTGGAACAGATTAGCCTTTCAATCAATGGGCTGAGTCAAAAAGATTCACTCTCACCAATGTAAGTGGAACAAAATGGCAGAAGAAGGGTGAATTCTACCTTTTTCTTTCTCTTTTTGTTTCTTCTCTTTCTTCTTGAGCTGGGACATCCATCTTCTCCTCCCTTAGATATTAGAGCTTGGGCCTTTGGACTTACCACGTCAGTTCCTCTGGTCCTCAGACTTTCATACTTGGACTGAGTTACAACACTGACTTTCCCAGTTCTCCAGATTGCAGATGGAAGATGATAGAACTTCTCAGCCTTCATAATCAGAGTGAGCCAATGCCTTATAATAAATCCCCTTATACTGTATCTCTATATAGCTATTGGTTCTGTTTCTCTAGAGAACCCTGACTAATACAGCATCACAGAAGGCACTCCCTTCTGATTGTGAATCAAGAGTTTGGGGAATAATCTCTATGTCAAGAACATAATTGCTGTGAGAAATTCTCCCCAAACTTAAACATCATCAAACACAGAGACTGTTTGAAGAACAATATTGGGAATTAGTTTATATTGGAAGTATATTCTGTCTGTAAAGAACCTCAGAATGTTACAGCTTGATAGTCAAGTTTGGAGGCTCAAACTCAAATGTCAGTAGGAGGCAAGCACAGAACCTAGATGAGAGGAGTCACCTGGGGGGACCATGGCATCAGCGGAGCACAGACATCTAAACGGACAGAGGCAAATCCACTTCTGATGAGTGTTGCCTTGATGCTCAATGTTGTCAGTTTCTCCAGTGTGTTAAGATAAACTGGATTTTCATATGAAATCTTTTTAAATATTTGCAACCGATTAAACAAACAAAAGCACCAAGTGGTTGTGTGTTATAATTGCCAATCTAGTTAATATGCCTTTTCTGTTTTGTTTCCTTTTCAAAGGAAGCAGAGTCTTGGCAATGAGAAATGACAGTTACTCAGAAAGTTGTTGGAGACAATTGTTCTAGATAGACAATTGTTCTGGATGGTAGGGCCCTAAAGTTCATTAGGACCAAGTCCGTGGCCACTCAACCACTACAGATATACTGATGAACCGAGGTGTGGTAGATCAAATAATTAATCTCACGCCCTTTTCAATCACATTGTAAGTATATCCATGCCCTTACCATGGCCTTGTGGTGGGTGGAGCGTATTTGCCCATCCTTGACTTTGGGTTTGACCTGTGGTTAATGGGATATTAGCAGATGCAACTCAAGCCAAGACTTGAAATGTGCTAGCATGATTGGTCTTGCCCTCGTCTGCCATCACCATGAGGAGAACACGCCCCATGGAAATGCTAATACCAGAACAAGTGGCACCTGGACCTGACTTGCAACCTGGAGAAAAGTCAAATGGCATTCAGGCAAAATTAACAGAATCCCAGCTAGTTTGCTGATGAGCATGAGATGACGCTTATTTTTCTGTGCTGCTGGGATTTTGTGGTTGGTTGTTATGTAGTGAGAACTGATGAATAAATACACATAGAATTCTGCTCCTATCCAACCCAGAGGAAATTTACATCCTTAATGAAACTCCAATTACCACTTCCCCAGTGCAAGATATATAGCAACATACCACAGATGGGGTGGCTTAAAGAACGGAAATTTATTTTCTCACAGTTCTTGAGGCTAGATGTCCAAGATCAAGGTGTTGGCAGGGTTAGTTCTCCTGAGGCCTCTCTTCTTGGCTTGCAGATGGCCACCTCCTCCTGTGTGCTCACAGTCTCTCCTCTGTGTACACACATCCCTGGTGTCTCTCTGTCCAAATTTCCTCTGCTTGTAAGGACACCAGTCAGACTGAATTAGGGCCCACCTTAAGAACTTCATTTTAACTTAGTCACTTCTTTAAATAACTTATCTCTATACATAGTCCCATTCTGAGATATGGAAGTTAGGGCTTCAACATGGATTTTGAGAGGGACACAATTCAGTCCCTAATAGGTTATATTTGACTAGGGTGACCATTTTTTGTCTGAACCCAGACACACTAAAAGTACTAAAATGTTGGACCACTTCAGATGGTGGGATAACCAGTGTAAACTAGGACTGAATATATGTCCATACCATCTGGTGGTGCTGGTGATAGGGGTGTATTCAGCCTCCTTCACTGGGGATGCAGTTCTGCTCCAACTGTTTCGACCACTGTTATAAAAGCTTGTTTCAGTTCTCAGGCTGACTCAGGAAGGCTGTGGCTGACCAAAGTGAAAAAGGATTTAATTAACCTCCTTAAATATCACCCCTTATCTGCTTTCTCCCTTCTGCCAGGTGATCCTCTCTCACCTCTCCTCAAAAATTTGTTGTGCACATAGACCTGGTCCCTTGGGCAGCCTTTGTGTTTATGCTGCACAAACCTTGAAGTCAGACTCAGTAGCACTTCGCATTTACCATGAATACTTAGTCACATTCATGTGCTCTATGGATTCTGTTAACAATTTTTCATGGAGAATGAGAATGTTCCCCTCACTCACCACCAATGAACATAATCTAATTTTTAAAATCACAATAAATAATTCTTTTTCCTCATTTCTTACTGTTTCCACCTCTTGTACTTTGACACATTCGTATATTTAGATATCAGGTGAACATTCTTTCTTTCTTTCTTTTTTTTTTTTGAGACAGAATTTCACTCTTGTTGCCCAGGCTGGAGTGCAATGGCGCTATCCCTGATCACTGCAACCTCCGCCTCCTGGATTCAAGCGATTCTCCTGCCTCAGCTTCCTTCGCACATAGCTGGTATTACAGGTGCCCGCCACCACGCCTGGCTAATTTTTGTATTTTTAGTAGAGACAGGGTTTTGCCATGTTGGTCAAGCTGGTCTAAGACCCCTGACCTCAGGTCATCTGCCTGCCTCGACCTCCCAAAGTGCTCAGATTACAGGAGTGAGCCCCTGCGCCCAGCTGAACTTTCGTGAGTAGCACCCCCATTGGACATTTAGTCCAGTCTTTCTTGTCTTGCAGAGAACCTGCAAAACCAGCCAGGCTTCTTTTTATGGGGGCAACTGAGACATGAACAAGAAAGACAATCATTTTTAGATCCTGGGAATGACTCAAGAGGAAGGTTTGACATCATTAGGATGCTACTCAGTGTATCGCTGATCACACAGCAGTGGCAACAGCAGAATGAATATTGGTTAGACACCTAAAGCTAGAACATCAGGAGTATATGAGGCACCAAATGACTCTCTGGTGCAACCTTTCCTTGTTGCATGTGGGTACACCTGTGTTTATAGCATGAGCAGATGTGTGCTGGTTGCTGATGCCATCATGAAAGATAGTACCCAGTGCCCATATTGTAGGATTGTCAGAACCACTGAAGACTTTTTTGCCTTTTCTTAATAACAGTGACTCTCAACCTGGACTGCATTTTAGATCATGTGGTCACGTGGAGAGCTTTCAAAAATCCTGACACTCAAGTAACACTCCTGGCCGATTAGAACCATTGAAGATGAGATCTAGGCATCAGTATTCATTTAAATTGTTTTTGTTTTTCGAGATAGGGTCTTGCTCTGTCCCCCAGGCTAGTGTGTAGTGGCATGATAATAGCTCACTGCAGCCTCCAACTGCTGGGCTCAACTGATCCTTTTGCTTCTGCCTCCCAAGTAGCTACGACTAGAGGCACTCACCACCACACCTGGCTTATTAAAAAACCTTTGTTTTGTAGAGATATGGTCTTGCTCTGTTGCCTGGGGTTGGCATCAGTATTTTTAAGAGCTCTGCTGATTATTCCATGGTGCAGTAAAGTCTGAGAAGTTCCTGGCTACTCCAAGCATGGTTAGTGATCAACAGCATAGCCATCCCTGGGAGCTTGTCAGAAATGCAGAATCTCAAGCTCCACCCCAGACCTGCAGAATCAGAATCTGTTTTATCAAGCTCCCTGGGTGATTCCTATCCACATTAATGTTTGAGGAGCTCTGAGCTAGACCAGCTGTTCTTACCTTTGCCTGCACATTAGTAACGTCTGGGGAGCTTTGAAAATGCTGGTGCTCTTGGCTGCACGGCAAACTCCACTCAGTCACAACCACGGGGGTGAGCACCAGGAGCCGGGATGCTTTTTAGATCTCTTTGGTGATTCAGATTGAGAACCACTGCTCTAGGCTCTAACGTGTATCTCCGTTTGTAGCCCTTGTTCCCAGCACACAAATGTGAAGGGCTTGAGAGGTCTTTGAGCCTTGCTGTTGCCCAGTGCCATCATACCAGCCAGGAGTGATGTTACATCAGAAGAGTTACACAGTGATTGCAGCTGGGGCTTCTCTACTGCCTTGGTGCTGCCTCATTTGTAAAGAAACCATGGCTGGTGGCACCTGGAGGTTCTTGAAGTGAATATTAATAGATGGTCAGAAATAGTGCCCAGACATTTATTAGGAATCTTCAGGAAAAGCCCTGCCAGAAGGAGATTCAGACCTGTCTCCGTCCTGCAGTTACACTGGCATGGGCCAGATCAAGCTGGAATGAGTGGGAAAACACCCCAGGCTGTGAAGGCCTAAGATGCCTGGAAATAACTTTAGGATCAAACTACCTTCTTTGTCTTTTTTTTTTTTTTTTTTTTTTTTTTGAGACAGAGTTTCGCTCTTGTTGCCCAGGCTGGAGTGCAGTGGTGCAATCCCGGCTCACCGCAACCTCTACCTGCTGGGTTCAAGCTATTCTCCTGCCTCAGCCTCCTGAGTAGCTGGGATTACAGGAATGTGCCACCACACCCGGCTAATTTTGTATTTTTAGTAGAGACGGGGTTTCTCCATGTTGGCCAGGCTGGTCTCAAACTCCAGTCTTTAGGTGATCCACCCGCCTTGGCCTCCCTAAGTGCTGGGATTACAGGTGTGAGCCACTGCGTCCAGCGATCATACTGCCTTCTTTGGTGCTGTTGAATGTTCTCAATGGCATTATTTACTTACTGTATAAATAATTTCATGTTTATTCTATTAAATGCATAACAGTATAAATGTTTATGGGTTTAATTGTCTCCCTAAAACAGATATGCTAAAATCCTAACCCCTAGTAGCTCAGAATGTGACCTTATTTCAAAATAAAGTGTTTACAAAAGTAATCAAGTTAAGATTAGATCATTCGACTGGGCCCTGATCTGATATGACTGATGTCCTTATAAAAAAGAGGAAATCCGGACACAGACAGGCACATAGAGGGAAGATGACGTGAAGACCCACAGGGAGAAGATGGCTTTGTGACTGTAGTGATCCATCTACAAGTCCAGAAATGCCAAGGATTTTGCTGGCAAAGGCAAGAAGGGGTTTCCTCTAGACTCTCAGAGAGAGCATGGCCCCGACAACACCTTAAGTTCAGAGGTCTAGCCTCCAGGACTGTGAGACTATAGATTCCTGTTGTTTTATGCCACCTAGGTTTTAGTAGCTTGTTACAATAGCCCTGGGAAACTAATACAAGCAGTAAGTTTAAAAGTGAATTAAGAAGACATTCTAAAAATTAAATCTAAAGAAAAAAATTAAACTGGAAGAGGAAATTATAAAACGGAATAGTTCTTTTGAAAGATTATTTTTATTGATAAATATAAGTGCACAGATGCTTAAAATAAAAAGCTGAAGAGCGCTTTGCTTAAAGATGTCATATTTTCCAGCAAGCAATGAAGGGAACTTAACTTAGAGCCATTTGTGGAAATGTGTTTTCCCCTTTGAAATCATTAAAACATACATTGTTGCTCTTTACGCTAGTTTTATGATGCGTGTCGGAATTCCAAATTAAATATTGTTTAGATGCTTGGGCACCAAGAGTTATTTCTCAAGGAGACCTAAGAATGGGCAGAGAATATCTTTTTATACTGAAGCAGTGAATCCTTACTCAACGGGCAAGATGTATTTTACAGTAGGGTTTTATTACAATATCAAAATATTTTGACAGGCAAAAGACTATGAATACAGAAAGACCTCTGTGTTCTACAAACCATAATAGCAAGCACATTTGCCAAGAAGTTAGACACTGCCTTTTATAACATGTCCATATCTTTTGTTTCATTCTTTGCTTCTATGCCAGTAGACCTGGCAGTGCTAAATCCAAGAGACCTAGAAACCTTTTCATATTTCCCCTCCCGAGAGCCACGGATGAAAGTACCCTTGCTAACTTTGCTGAGCTTTTTCATCAGCTCCTGAAGTTTCTACAAAAGTATGTTGCTGACCAGGAAACTGGGTCAGGCAATTGTTCTGTAATAAAGATGATCTTTTGAAGTGTCTCAGCAGCAGCCTAACTTTAACAGGAGTCCTGTGGATCATGCTCTTCACAAATTGAGCTTCAGGCCTCAGATATAATTTCTCCTTTAATAACAATAAAAAAATCGTTGCCCTTTTTTTTTTTTTTTTTACCCCACCTGCCTCTGGGTTTTCTGATTGATGAACCTATTCACTTAAACAGAGACTTTTAAAAAACACTTTAAAAAATATGACTACTTCTTGAAATATATTTGCCAAGAATAGCTATCTCTAGAAACTCTATAAAGCTAGTACATCTGAAATACTGCCATGCTGCCATAGGACGCACACCATTGAATTGGGCAGAATCTCTAAGAGGTGCTTTCACTGCGGTTTCAATAGGATTTGATCTTTCAGAGTCAGAGGTATTTTCCAGGTCTTGGGATTCCCCCCCCCCCCCCCACCAACAGAGACATTTTCTCCCTTAGTTCCCCAATCAGGGAAGAAATAAATTGTGGTCTTATTTTTATTTAAACTGACAAGATTAGCATATTCAGAGTGAAATATGTATAACTTATAGGATCAGATACCTTTTAACAGGGACATGAATTATGAATCAATGAAAGAAGCTGTCACCAGCCATGTTACCTTGATATTAATAGCATAAGCAGTCAATGCTGGAAGTAGCTGGAGCACATTTTCCATTAAATCCTTCTTGTCTATCAGGAATGAGATAGAGAGAGGAGGGAAACAGGGGAGAAAGGTGAGAGTGGGCTGAGAGATGGAAGGATACTATTTATAGGATTTCTTTTTACAACCAATGGAGTTCAGATAACTAACTTGTTGGAATCCCCAGCGAGTTCAGGTTCATTCAGATTACGTGGCCTGAGCAGAGACATCATCACGAGATTAACCTTACTGGTCAAGGGTCAGCAAACTATGGCTGCTGCCTTTCTTTGTATGAGTTGAGTGAAGAATGGTTTTTACATTTTTAAATAGTTAAAAAAAATCAAAAGAATATTGTGACACATAAAAATAATTAAAGTTAAAAATTCTGATGTTCATAAATAAAGTTTTATTAGAACACAGCCATGGCCATTCCGTTATGTGTCTACGGATGCTTTTGCACTACAATAGTAGAGCTGATTAGTTGCAATAGAGACCCCAATGCCTAAAATATTTGCTATTTATTCCTTCCCAGAAAAAAGCTTTCTGACTCTCTATTAAAATACATGCATTTATATATATATATACACACACATATGTACACATAAGAATATATGCATTTGTACATAAGGATAAGAATATGTGTATTTGTACAAATTCTTATGTGTATATGTGTACATATGTACACATATATGTAAATATCTGTATCTATCTATTTAAAATTTTCCTTTCATGCAAAGGCAAACCTTTTCCTGGCATGTTTTCTTCTCTTAAGCAAGGTGATGAAAACACTGAAGCATAGTATCTGTACATCTCTATTCTCTTATTCAGTTTTCATAGTAAAAAACACCACCAGTCAGATGCACAAAGAAGTGTTTTATTCTACTGTGTGCTTACCTTGATAAAACTTAAAGTGTTCGATATTTACTCCAGCTGGCAGGGCAGTATATTCACCCAGGGCCTGGGCCATAATGGTATCTGATATCCCTACAATAGCAACTTCAAAGGTGATATAAACACGTTAGTAGTAATTATACTCAAGCCTTAAACGCCCATCTGGGGTGGTGAGATTCATTTCCTATCACCTGTAGTTAAAAAGGTACTTAAATTCTGGCTTTCAGCTTGGGGGGTTATTTAAGCTGTGTTTTAAATGAATATTCAAGGAAGGGCTTAAAGAACATTACTTCCAGTGGGAGCACTTTGATGCTAGAATTGCAGAAGATCCTTGAATTTAATTTTTATAAAATGACTAATGGGAACCTGGAGGTAGCCAACTCAACTCAGTTTGGCAAATGTGTCTCAGATGGTGTGATATAATAAAGAATATATCTGGTCTTTGTCCCTGGCTCCTGGCACAGAGCTTCAAAAACCCTTGAAATTTTCCTGATAGGAGTGTCTTCTGTTCTACATAATGAGCTCCTTTCTACCATAAATTGATGCTAATGAGATGACTCATGGTGGGCCCTTAGATAGTTTCAAGGGAGGGTCTGGCCATGTCATAAAGACCAAGCAGGTGATTAGAGGGTTGGAATTTTCAGACCCACTCCTGACCTTCAGGGAATGGAGGAAGGCAGAGAGTGAATTCAAACACACTGCCAGTGAGTTAATCAGTCATGCCTATGTAGTGAAATCTATGTAATGAAACACAAGGCTCAGAGAGTTTCCAGGTTGGTGAACATATCAATATACCAGGAGGGGGGCATACCCCGACTCCACAGGCGTGGAATCTTTGCACCTTTCTTTCCCCAGACTTTAGCCTGTTATATCTTCCATATGGCTATTACTGAGTTGTATCTTTTATAATAAACAGTAATTGTAAGTATAGTGCTTTCAGTTAGCACTAGATGAATCATTCTAGTGAATTATCAAACCTGAAGGAAGTTGTGAGAATCCCCAAAGTTGTAGCTGACTGGGCAGAAGTAAAAGAAGCTTGGGGACATCTGAGACTTGTAGTTGGCATCTGAAAAGGAGGCACTCTTATGAGACTAAGCCCCTTACCCTGTGGGGACTGTGCTAACTCCGGGAGGTTAGTCAGAATGGAATTGAATTATAGGACACCCATTTGGTATCACAGAATTGTGTATATGGTAACTGTGGGCCAGGCCCAATGCTAGGTACTGAGAATAGAGAGATGGGTAAAACAGGCCGGGTGCAGTGACTCACATCTGTAATCCCAGCACTTTGGAAGGTTGAGGAGGGCGGATCACTTGAGGTCAGGTGTTCGAGACCAACCTGGCTAACATGGTGAAACCCTGACTCTCCTAAAAATACAAAAATTAGCTGGGTGTGGTGGCGCATGCCTGTGATCCCAGCTACTGGGGAAGCTGAGGCAGAAGAATCGATTGAACCCAGGAGGTGGAGGCTCCAGCCTGAGCAACTGATGAGACTCTGTCTCAATGAAAAAGAGAGATAGATGGGTAAGACAGTTCTCATTCTCAAAGGGCTCAAGACCTGGTCATGTAACTTGCTAGCATTTTGAAAATGTGATCTTAGCATAAGATGGTAAAATTCCTCTCTTACGAAGAGGAAAAATGGCTGAGCATGGTGGCTCACATTTGTAATTCCAGCACTTTGGGAGGCCAAGGTAGGAGGATTGCTTAAGCCCAGGAGTTCAGGACCAGCCTGGCCAATGTACTGAGACCCTGTCTCTGTTTTAAAAAGGTTTTTTTTGTTTGTTTTGTTTTGTTTTGAGATGGAGTCTCAATCTGTCGCCCAGGCTGGAGTGCAGTGGTGCCATCTCAACTCACTGCAACCTCCGCCTCCCAGGTTCACTCCATTCTCCTGCTCAGCCTCCCGAGTAGCTGGGACTACAGGCGCCTGCACAAGGCCCGGCTAATTTTTTTGTGTTTTGGGTAGAGACGGGGGTTCACCATGTTAGCCAGGATAGTCTTGATCTACTGACCTCATGATCTGCCCACCTCAGCCTCCCAAAGTGCTGGGATTACAGGCGTGAGCCACCGCACCCAGGCTTGTTTTTTTTTTTCTTATAGGAAAAAATCTAAAAATAGTAATTGAATGAAAAAAAAGGAAAGGAAAGGAGTAAGATGTAACACAGAAGCACAGGTCTTTGGTTTTATTGTTTAAAGTACATTGCAATATGTGAAAGCTGGGGCTCCGTTTCTGTGGCTATTCCAAGGTTTTACATGTGCCAGTTTTCAAGATCTATTTGTTATTGAGTTTGTGTTCTTGGCTGTCTTTCAGGTTGGTATTCTTGGGGTATTCTTCTGTGAAAGACTTGTAGTGGGTGAAGCCATTTGACACTAGGGAAAGAGGGAAAGTTTTTTTCCAGTACAGTAGGCCCAGAAGCCCTCATTTGAAACAGGTATTCACTGGGACTCAACAGGTGTCTGAGGTCATTTGAATGACATCTGAAATCATTTGTAAAGAGCAGTGTACCTCATGTTAAGGAGCTGAACATTTGGGCTTACAAGCAAATTGAGTGAGGTAGATTCCACATTGAGGTTTTAAACCTCAATATGGAATTGAGAGCCAAGAAGTATGGCCCTGGACTAAAGCAACATGATTTAGTCATTTTCCAGAGCAGCCTGGGTAGATTTGAAGGGACAAGAAAGGGGAGCCAAGAAGAGGGGAGATATTGGCTAGAGAACAAAACAACCATAGCACAACAACAAAGCTGCAAAGAAGAACTGGAAAAGGATTGCGAAATACTAATCCAGCTATTTTCAGCAGAAAAAAATTTAATACCAGGAATTAGGTGCTTACAAAATTGTGGTTATGCTGGAGGAAGTGGGCTTCAGACTGGGTGTTCTAGTAATAACGCTAAACACAACGTCACAGAAATAGCATAGATGGGTGGTAGCTGCCTCTGCTGTCATGAGAGCCTGGGACTCAGAACACCACTGACCCCAGTGCTGACTCTAGGACAGCAGCACTCCACGTGCAGTCCAGGATTGAGGGAGGACACACATGCTCATGAGAACCCCACTGGCACAATGGATGCTGCCCTGTTCTCTTGCTCTCACTTCACTCTCTCCCCCACTTAACTCAGTGCAAGTCATTGGAGAACCCAAGTCACATCTGTAACCCAGCTGCAAGAACATTTGGGAAATGTAGTTGGTATCTTTCTAACTTCTGTAGTACAGACAGAAACTAGAGCAGTTGTGGAAGGAATGGACCAATCAACCACAGCTTCCATGTGTGGATGAAGGGGCACCAGGATATTAGGGCTCCTTAGTTTCACTGCCATAAACTTGTACTTGAGAAACGTGGTCATTTTTGTGTTCTTGAAAGTTTAGGACAGCTATTGTAAGTGTGTGCAAGGAATGGGATTGTAGTTCACATCTGACGCAGAGTTTTAACAAAGGGGAGTGGAGTCTTTTCTGGTGCCCTGCACGCTGGTTGGTGGCAGCAGAAACCATCTCACACGGAGCAGTGAAGAGAGGGAAAGAGTTGAGGACCAAGTTTGTATGATCTCTTTCCACCTAGAGGCTCTAATCTTGAAGCTGTCCTCTGCTTCCATGTCTGATGGATTTACAGTGTTTAATAAAGAGGACATTTCACGCTTACATGTTATGAATGTGCCCATACTTAGTGCAGCAAGTCAAACTTCCAGCAGGTGAACAGTCCTTAGGAGAGTTTTAAACCCTAAGGCCTGTTTAATGTAATAATTAAACAATTGCTATATTTATGCATGAGGATCTTGTTCATTGATTTATCACCTTTATGATGATTAATTCTCACTCATTTAACACATATTTATGAAGCACCTACTATGTGCTCAGTGTATGAGAAATAAAGACAAAACATCAGTTCCTGATCTCAAACTGCTCAGTGTAGTTTAGCGAGATAATGATAATTAATATGCCAAAGCAATTTAGTTTTACAAATCTATGATTATCAGTTAATATTTACGGGGAACTTATAATGAGTCAAGTGCTATGCTAAGTCCTTTACTTATGGTGTTATTTAATCCTTAAAATAATCTTTGAGTATGATACTATTCATATTCCATTTTACACATCCCATCTGAGACACATAGAAATCAATAACTTACTTGAAGGTGACTCAGTAAGTAGCTGAAGGATGGTTGGAACCCCACTGCAAGACAGCAGGACTGAGCTCTTGGCCACCTGCGAGGCTGTAGACACAAGTGAAAGCAGGAACCCATAGTTTTCATTCAGTATGGGGAAGATGATTTAGAGACTTGACTCAGAATAAGCAAATGCAAATGAACATTTCGGGTGGAGTTAAATGGAATTGGCCAGGTAGACAAGTAGGGGACCATTTTGGGGCAGAAGGATCAGTATACATCAGACCTAAAAGAGTGAGAGGGTAGGCACATTTTGGGACTTGCAAATAGTTCTGGATAACACAAAGTGTGGTTAAAAAAAAAAAAAAAAAAAAGGGCCGGGCGCGGTGGCTCAAGCCTGTAATCCCAGCACTTTGGGAGGCCTAGATGGGCGGATCACGAGGTCAGGACATCGAGACCATCCTGGCTAACGTGGTGAAACCCCGTCTCTACTAAAAAAAATACAAAAAATTAGCCTGGCGAGGTGACGGGCGCCTGTAGTCCCAGCTACTCGGGAGGCTGAGGCAGGAGAATGGCGTGAACCTGGGAGGCGGAGCTTGCAGTGAGCTGAGATCCGGCCACTGCACTCCAGCCTCGGCTCAGAGTGAGACTCCGTCTCAAAAAAAAGGCTTGTGGCCAGACTCAGTGGCTCACACCTGTAATCCCACCACTTTGGGAGGCCAAGGCGGGCAGATTACGAGGTCAAAAGTTCAAGACCAGCCTGACCAACATAGTGAAACCCTGTCTCTACTAAAAATACAAAAATTAGCTGGTGTGGTGGTATGCACCTGTAATCCTAGCTACTCAGGAAGCTGAGGTAGGAGAATCGCTTGAACCTGGAGGCGGAAGTTGCAGTGAGCCAAGATTGTGCCACTGCATTCCAACCTGGGTGACAGAGCGAGACTCTGTCTCAAAAAAAAAAAAAAAAAAAAGGCTTTGTGAGCCTTGGCATGGAATTTTCACCAAAATCAGAAGGCATGGAAATGTTTAAAGCCGATTAGAGACAAGACCTTTTAGAAAGACGCTCTGGAAACATGCAGGATCCTGTTCTTAGAGCAAGAACTCCCCCAACAAAAGCGAAATCGTTACCTACTATTCCTTGGCAAGGAATCAACACATATAGGTTGAACGTCAATACAAAACACGTTGATTTTTAAAGGTCACCAAAGAACTCAATCTCCCATTGATTGCTTTCTAGCACTAGTCAAAAACTATCTGAGATAAGGAAATCTGAGATGGATAATACAATAAGCATGCCTTTCCATTCTCCAGTCAAAATTGGGCTGGTTATGATTTCTTTCTCCTGTGTGGAAATTGTGGTGTATTGATGAGATCTAAGATGGGCTCCACACGCATTCTCAAAACCTGATGTGTCCAGGTTTGCTCATCTCCTCTAAGATCTATAGATTGAGTGATTTCCTTCTTTCGGGACATATTGATTCCAGATGGCTGTTGAGACAGCTTCCAGAAATGAACAGCCATTCCAGTTTTTCCACGGTCCATTTCTGCAAATAAAGCACACAAGACCTAGGATTTAACACATGGAAGAGGGAGCGCCTATCTATGCTATACAGGCGTTAAGTGTTCAGCCTCCAGATTCAGGAGTAAATGAATTCAAATATTGGTCCCAGCACTTAGTAACTTGGTGGTCTTGTACAACACACTTAGTCTCTCACTAAGCCTCAGTTCCCTCGTCTGTACAGGGTAAAAATAGCATCTCCTTTATAGCCTGTGGAGTAGTCAAAGAGATAATCCATGTAAATGATTAGTATTGTGTCTACCACAAATAAACCACTCAATAACACACTTGCTTATTGTTGGTAGTGGTGTTATTGTGCGCAAAGAAGGAAATGGCAAAAATTGACCCAGTTTATGTTCTCTCACTGTCTAACCCAGGCCAGGATAATTGCAGACACAATTGCATTCATTCTCGCCCCTAGAAAAGTGTGACTAACAGGAGGACTACTGTGGGGAGATATCCCTTGGGCCATTTTCTGGCTAGGCTGATCCAATCCCACAGCTCTATTCATTCAAACACAAATGGGGGATAGAGGACTCAACACATTCTCTGAGAGAGCCATGCTGCCTGCAGCAGTTCCCTCTATGGGATCCCAGGCAGGACATCATTCTCCTGATATGGTAAGCCATGTCTGTTCCTCTTCTCCCTTTAGACCCACTCCCCACTCTTCCTAACCAAACCACGGTCAGCTCCCCACAGCTACATTGGAAATGGAGCTTCATTTGTAATGGTTTATTTATTCCTAAAGCCCTCCCAAAGCATGAATAGACATTGTTCAGAAGAAGATATACAAGTGGCCAACAAGCATATAAGAAATGCTCAGCACCACAACAAAACATCACCTTACACCAGTCAGAATGGCTATTACTAAAAAGTCAAAATATAACAAATGTTAGCGATGATGTGGAAAAAAGGGAGCACGTGTACGCTGTTGGTGGGAATGTAAATTAGTGCAGCCTCTATGGAAATCAGTATGGAGACTTCCAAAGAAACTAAAAATGGAACCACCATTCGATCCAGCAGTCCCACTTCTGGGTATCTGCCCAAAGGAAGAGAAATTATTATATCAAAAGATACCTGCACTCATATGTTTATCATGGCACTATTCACAATAGCAAAAATACGGAATCAATCTAAGTGTCCATCAACAAATAATTGGATAAAGAAAATGTAGTGTGTGTGTGTGGCACTATATATATATACACACACACATATAAAATATATATTATGGAAGAATAATATACCATATATATTCCATATATATATTACTCTTCTATATATTCTATATAAGATATATATTCCATACATAATATATATTTATATATAGATAATATATATAATGTAATATTATTCTGCTATTTTATATATACATTCTGCCATACATATGTGTGTGTGCATGTACACACTACATTTTCTTTATCCAACATAATGGAATATTATTCTGTCATAAAAAAAAGAATGAAATCATGTCTTTGCAGCAACACGGTTGCCATTATTTTAAGTATAAAAACCCAGAAACAGAAAATTGAATACCACATGTTCTCACTTGTAAGTGACAGCTAAATAATGTGTCCACATGGATATAGAGTGTGGAATAATAGACATTGAGGACTCTGAAGGGTAGGAGAGTGGGAGGAGGATAAGGGATGAAAAATTACTTAATGGGTACAATGTACATGATTTGGGTGGCCATTACACTAAAAGCCCTGGTTTTACTGCTGCACCTCTATGAAGTATCATACATGCTAAATCACAACATACTCAGTCTAAACCTCAGCATATTATGAATGACTTTTTCTTTTTTTTCCAAAGGGAGATGATCACAAATAGTATTTCTAGAATTCCCCCACCCTACCCTGTCACAAACACATAAAGGCTAGCATCTGTTCTTTTATTCCTTATCTCCAGGATAAGATGGTCAGAAACAACACTTTTGGAAATCTAAACTCACACACACAGGAAGAAATGTCAGGATAATAAAACATAAACAAGCAATAAGTTTAGGTTAAGGTAACTGAGTTCTAGTGGCAGAAGCCAAGGTAAGAAGTAAGCACCTCAAATAATTTACCTCTTGGTGCTCTCTGCACCAAGTATGGTTCAACAAATACTCATTAAATACGAATGATATGCTAGCTATGTTGAAAATTACAAAGCTAAATGTTCACTTCCTCAAGGAGTTTATAAACTGAGGTTCTGCACCTTGGTACCTTGTTAAAATTGCCAAGGCCTCTGCCTCTTGTCCTCTTTACCCCAAGGTGACAACAAGCTAATCTGATAACATGCTAATACATGGAGTTTTCTGTGCCATCTTCTCTTTTTACTTGCTGTGTAATAGGAGCCTGAATAAACTGCGCTAATGTCCTAATTCCAAGTTGCTGGCAGGGTTATCGGCAGGCTTGCTAAAAAAAAAAAAAAAAAAAAGGACATTTTTGAGCAAACGGATAGCTTTCAAATCCTGACTTCACTGCTTATATGCCAGGCAGACTTTGAGTTGCAAAGTAGGATGACCCAGGCTTAGGGAAGTCATTAGATTTAGCTTTTTTGATCAGTCTGAAAAAGCACAATTTCAGACACTGTTCAGATCTATAGATGTTAAGTTCTTCTGAGTAATTTATGAATTCCTGAGAACTCAAATGCTGAATTGTGCTATCCTAGAAACTGATAGAAGTGATTCTTAAGCAGTAGTGTTGAATCACAAGTCAGAATTATAATGCTAATGGAGAGAACTAGTCAGTAAGTCCTCATTTTATGGGAGCTTTATTACTTCAATCAACAATTGTTCTTTTCATTTTCAAGAAACAGCAAGAAGCAAACAATAAGATGCAATGGAGAGGGGCTAGACTGCAGATTGCAAAGTTTAAGTGGAAAACACTTGAACGTGCCAAAGATGAGAGTAGGAAGAAACAGATCCTGGACTTTGTGATGCTAATCTGAGTCAGAAATTATAGTGTATGATTTCCCATTGCCTGAAATGAAACCCCCTTTCTAAAACCTGGGGCATGTGCCTTTCGATAAAATGCATGCTGAGATCTTTTAAGGGAAGTCACTGACATCTACATTATCATCTGCAGAGCAACCTGTTGGGGGACTTTGAGACACATGTGTGAGGGGAGTGCGGATAGACCATTTCCTGAAATATCGGAAATAAAGTGTAAAAAGAGAAAGATTTAGTAGATGACCAACTCATAAAGGGAATTATAAGATTGGGGTTTCATGACAAAATTTTGCATGTTGTCACACATCTGAAAGTTTTTGGTTTTGTTTTGAATGAATTCCTTCTCAGATGTAGTTGAGGTGGACCTAGGAATCTGGAATTTTTTTTTTTTTTTTTTTTTTTTTTTTTTTTTTTTTTTTTTTTTTTTGAGAGGGATTTTAGCTCTTGTTGCCCAGGCTGGAGTGCAATGCGCGATCTCAGCTCATGGCAACCTCCGCCTCTTGAGTTCAATTGATTCTCCTGCCTCAGCCTCCCGGAGTAGCTGGGATTATAGACATGCGCCACCACGCCCATCTAATTTTGTATTTTTAATAGAGACGAGGTTTCTCCATGTTGGTCAGGCTGGTCTCAAACTCGCGACCTCAGGTGATCCACCCGCCTCAGCCTCCCAAAGTGCTGGGATTACAGGTGTGAGCCACCGTGCCTCGCCAGAATCTGGATTTTTAACAAGCTTCCCCAGACGGACAGGTACATGTGATTTGGGCCACATCTGAGACTTAAGAGTTGTGATCTCTTTATCGATGATGTCAGTACTGCCAACAATCACATGACTCGTGTAGTTTGTTAAGCTCCATACTTTTCTCTTTATCAACAGACAATACAATCTAGACAAAGATAGCTCTGCTTTTCCCAACTACTTTCTGTTAGGTTGAAATTTTATATTAGCCCCCCTCCAGCTTAAAAATTAAAGCAAATTGGAATTTGACAATTACCTAGAATATGGCTATAATAAAATGGATGTGAACATAGATGATGACTTGGGAATAATTAAATTTTAGAGCTTAATTTAGTCATTTCAAGAAAGACATCAATGTCATTTTTCAATTTGAGTCCCACTTTTGGTTTACCCCAAAGTTTCTGTGAGTGCTCATGAATTTTTTTCTTACATTTGAATAGTCCCTGTATCCTTTCAGTTCTGAGAAGACATCTGAAATGCTTTCAACAAAATAAGAAATAGAAGTCCAAGGAATGACTGACTTTTCCATATAATCCTCTGCATTCTTTAAAATGACAAGACTCTAAATTTGAATCCTTTGCTTTAAAATGCCCTTACTGGAAGACCATTGTTTCTGAAAATTAGAAGTTGGAAAAGCAAAGATTTTGACAGTTTTCACACTGATTACCTTCAGGGTAAAAATAGTGATATGAGCTGAGTAAAAAAAAAAAAAAAATGTAATTTGCATGGAATTTTAAAACTAAGTTTTCTATGAGCACTCAAAATATTGTTCTTTTCCCAATGAGAAACCGCTTTATCTTGAACTGAGGAGAGTAGTTTAATGAAGGCAAGCTATTAATGAAATAATGGGAGCAGAACTTATTAATAAGACCCCGGCCCAGTGGATATGCAAAGGTGTCAGTCAGACAGGTGGTAAAGGTGATGTTGCTGACAGGGTCATTGCCATTCAAAGCCTAGGGAAACAGTCATGGAAGGTCAACAATTGAATCCATGTAGAATAAAAATGAGCAGGACTAAATGGTGCCTCAGAACTAAGTCATGCAATAAGGGAAACAAAAATTAAGCTATTAAAATGACAAAGATTTTGTAAAAAGTATGTATAAATTCTGTCTGCTCTGTCTTCTGCTACTTAGGTTCCTCTTGGCTCTAGAAGGTAATTCAGAGCTTCTATGCAGTGATATTTAAAAATTAACTTCCTCCTCCAGACAAATTCGTGTAGGTAGAAAAAGGGTAAGTTTCCTTGGATTTGTTCCAAACTCTTACCTTGGAAGCCATCACCTCACATAGGGACTTCCTTCCAAGCACAAATGTTTGGATTTTTTTTCTTAGGCTTCCTTCTGTGACAAGGATTTCTATGTCTGACATTCCAGCTCTTCC
Source organism: Chlorocebus sabaeus (assembly GCF_047675955.1). Taxonomy (NCBI): domain Eukaryota; kingdom Metazoa; phylum Chordata; class Mammalia; order Primates; family Cercopithecidae; genus Chlorocebus; species Chlorocebus sabaeus. The sequence goes on from NC_132915.1 coordinate 14,996,917, forward strand.
CATATTTTTAAAACTTAACCCAACGTAATAGGCATTCCTGAAGACATAAATGCCAGAGTACTTATGAGAATATGAATAGGTGGATGCGGTTTCTAGAGGCAGATTTCCTTACTGGAGGATATTCACAACCCTACTGAGTAAAGAGGAAGGGGAAGACTCCGAAGGACAACAACACTCTTCAAATGTTAGAAAGTATCCAATAGGAAATGAGTATTGGATTCATTCTGGGTAGTCTTAATGAGTCATACCAACCCATGAAAGTTACACATAGTTTTGTCTCAATACAAGGGAAAATTTTCTGAAAGTTAGGACATTTTAGAGTCACCATGAATTCGTTGGGAAAGAGTGTTCAACCCAGGCAGGATGCTTATTTATTGGTATGTTTTAGCAAACAGAAGCGCTGGATGAGAAATTGGAAAAAATGACTCATTTCTGTTCTCTTCAACTCTGGGATTATATGACTATATGATACTATGATTCTAATAGGCAACAAATCGTCTGATCACTCAGACATTTCATTGAATTTATAGATAATTAAACCTTTATTACTTTCTCCCAGCCTCCTCTTATTCTCATTAGTTTTAAAAAATGAAAAGAATTTCAATCATTATTTTAATTTTGACTTTATAGTATTATACAGTATGACTATAGTATTATACAGTATGGCTCAATGTTATGGATAAACATTGAGATAGCCTCAAAAGTTCTATAATAATAATAATAATATTATTATTATTGCATTGGGTTATCATGTAGGCTCCTTGGATGTTCAAAGGGAGTCATAGTCATGGTGTTGGGGTGGAACACCATATCCTTAAGGCTGTTTCTATATGGAGGATTATTAGGTAACTCTTGTATCTTCAAGATATGTTCTTAAGATATTCACTTAATTAGAAAATAGGACAATAACCAAAGCTGGGAGGTTGTTTACAATAATGTGTTCTTCAGATAATTGGTGTGAAAGATAAATGAAAAAATTAAATTAGAAAAGGCTCATTTTGTCAGAGGTGATTGAATCAGAGTGACTCCATCTTGAATAAGGGCTGATGAAAATGAAGCTGAGATCTGCTGGGCTACATTCCCAGGGGGTTAGGCATTTTTAGTCACAGGATGAGATAGGAAGTCAGCATTACTGGTTTCACAAGATACAGGTCACAAAGTCCCCGCTGATAAAATGAGATGGGGTAAAGCCGCCAGCCAAAACCCACTAAAACCAAGGTGGCAATTGAAGCGACCATTGGTAGTCCTCACTGCTCATAATGTGCCAATTATAATGCATTAGTATGCAAAAAAAAAAAAAAAAACACTCCCATCAGTGCCATGACAGTTTACAAAGGGCATGGCATCATCTGGAAGTTACCTTAAATAATCTAAAAAGGAGAGGAACCCTCAGTTCTAGGAAATCCCCATCCCTTTCCTGGAAAACTCATGAATAATCTACCCCTCGTTTAGCGTATAATCCAAGAGGTAACCATGAGTATACTGTGGAGTAGCCACTCTTTTGTTTCTTTGGTTCTCTAATAAACTTGCTTTCACTTTACTCTGCGGACTGACCCCAGATTCTTTCTTGCATGAGCTTCAAGAAGCAACTCGTAGGGTCGGGATCAGGACCCCTTTCTGGTAACAATTTCAGTTAATAGTGATATCCTTCAACCTACATTTATCAGTCAACAGACGATATATACTACGTAGAACATGTTGCACTATCCATCACCAGGAGTATAAAGGTTTATGTGGCATGGATGTAGTGTTGGGAAACTTGAAATTACTTTGAAAAATATATTTAGCATAATAAAGCAGAGGCTGTGGAGTGGGAAATGAGTGACTGACCACTGAGGTTTAGTCATTAGCAAATGGAAAAGAAAAAAGTTTTGTTTTTTAATGAAAGAAATACTCACATGATTTCTAAAAACCTAAATAATACAGAAGGACTTACAAATGAAACAAAAGACGTTTGAAGCACCCCAAGATCCACTCTCCAGAGTCAGTTGCAAGATCCACCTCTGCTTTCTTTCCCTTTTTTTTTTTTTTGAGACAGGGTCTAGCTCTGTCACCCAGCCTGGAGTGCAATGGCACAACCTTGTCTCACTGCAACTTCTGCCTCCCAGATTCAAGCAATCCTCCTGCCTCAGCCTCCTGAGGAGGTGGGACTACAGGCATGTGCCACCATGCCTGGCTAATTTTTTGTATTTTTAGTAGAGATGGGGTTTTGCCATATTGGCCAGGCTGGTCTTGAACTCCTGGCCTAAAGAGATCCACCCACCTTGGCCTCCCAGAGTGCTGGGATTACAGGTGTGAGCCACCGTGCCTGGCCTATTTCTTTTTTCCTAGTGATACTAGTACATCCTGCTTACACACACATGCAGATGATTGATTTATTAACTTTGGAATTTTAAAATTACTTCCTGCTCTATAGGTAATGACAAAGCTCACTTAAAATACCATATCTAACAGTTGGTTAAATAACAAGTTCAGACTTTTTATCCTGAAGTGCTTTATATTGAAAAGTGAATGAGATACCCCATTTATTGATTTCTGTCATTCCACATATACATTGTAGGTGGCCTGTTTCCCAAAATATCCTTTTCAGTAAAGCAATACTGATGAATGTGACATGTAATTTCTTCATTCTTGCATTTATTTATTCATTTACTCAATAAATCTTTTTATTTTTATTTATTTTTATTTTTTTATTATTATACTTTAAGTTCCAGGGTACATGTGCATAACGTGCAGGTTTGTTACATATGTATATTTGTGCCATGTTGGTGTGCTGCACTCATCAACTTGTCAGCACCCATCAACTCGTCATTTACATCAGGTATAACTCCCAATGCAATCCCTCCCCCCTCCCCCCTCCCCATGATAGGCCCCGGTGTGTGATGTCCCCCTTTCCGAGTCCAAGTGATCTCATTGTTCAGTTCCCACCTATGAGTGAGAACATGCGGTGTTTGGTTTTCTGTTCTTGTGATAGTTTGCTAAGAATGATGGTTTCTAGCTGCATCCATGTCCCTGCAAAGGACACAAACTCATCCTTTTTTATGGCTGCATAGTATTCCATGGTGTATATGTGCCACATTTTCTTAATCCAGTCTGTCACTGATGGACATTTGGGTTGATTCCAAGTCTTTGCTATTGTGAATAGTGCTGCAATAAACATACGTGTGCATGTGTCTTTATAGCAGCATGATTTATAATCCTTTGGGTATATACCCAGTAATGGGATGGCTGGGTCATATGGTACATCTAGTTCTAGATCCTTGAGGAATCGCCATACTGTTTTCCATAATGGTTGAACTAGTTTACAATCCCACCAACAGTGTAAAAGTGTTCCTACTTCTCCACATCCTCTCCAGCACCTGTTGTTTCCTGACTTTTTAATGATTGCCATTCTAACTGGTGTGAGATGGTATCTCATTGTGGTTTTGATTTGCATTTCTCTGATGGCCAGTGATGATGAGCATTTTTTCATGTGTCTGTTGGCTGTATGAATGTCTTCTTTTGAGAAATGTCTGTTCATATCCTTTGCCCACTTTTTGATGGGGTTGTTTGTATTTTTCTTGTAAATTTGTTTGAGTTCTTTGTAAGTTCTGGATATTAGCCCTTTGTCAGATGAGTAGATTGCAAACATTTTCTCCCATTCTGTAGGTTGCCTGTTCACTCTGATGGTAGTTTCTTTTGCTGTGCAGAAGCTCTTTAGTTTAATTAGATCCCATTTGTCAATTTTGGCTTTGGTTGCCGTTGCTTTTGGTGTTTTAGACATGAAATCTTTGCCCATGACTATGTCCTGAATGGTACTACCTAGGTTTTCCTCTAGGGTTTTTATGGTATTAGGTCTAACATTTAAGGCTCTAATCCATCTTGAATTAATTTTCGTATAAGGAGTAAGGAAAGGATCCAGTTTCAGCTTTCTACTTATGGCTAGCCAATTTTCCCAGCACCATTTATTAAATAGGGAATCCTTTCCCCATTTCTTGTTTCTCTCAGGTTTAAATCTTTATTCAATACTTAGGTACTATGCTGGGCATTGGGAATAGTAGTCCTGATCAACATATTCCCTCACGGAGCCTATTTTTGTTCTGAGCTGAAAGCCTCTTTGTTTTTTGTCTGTAGTCTGTCCAATGAGACAGACAGGTGTTGAACAGGTAATTATAATTGTGCTGTGTGCTATGAAGAAGTGTAGGCAAATCTGTAAATGTGTGTTAAGGTATACTAGAAGAGTACCTCCAGTTGCCCTGAAGATCAGGGTACTTATAGATAACTCAACCCTTTATCACTTTCTCTCAACATCTTACTGCTTTCACTGGTTTTAAGAAATGATAATTTCAATTATTATTTTAATTTTGACTTTATATTTTACTATATTTAACCTCCCTGAGAAAATGGCATTTAGACTTGAAGAATGAAGAGGAGTTAGATGAGGAGTTGTAAGCATGAGATGGGAAGAGTATCCCAGACAAGAAGTCATCATAAAGCAAGAACTAGCATGGTGCACTGGAAGATCAGAAATTGACCCTGCATCTTAATGGAACTTTACAATCAGAGTTATGTTTACTTCATCCTTCAAGTGTTCTTCACAATTCTTCCGTTATTTAATTTCTTAAATATAGGACTTGCAAGTTAAAGAAAATCATGCCATCTTTCCACTCAGATAGGAAAGGAGGTGGTAGATAAGTGATGATAAATGATACATGTCAGGTATCCTTCTCAGCACTTATAGATACTATGGGTACATGCCCTATCTCTTCTTTTGTGGGCAAACCATTTGTACCCACTTAAATATAGGTTTGCTATTTTGTTGTGGATTACTTCAAATATCTAATGAAAATCATCTGACTTGGAGGCCAAAACAAAGCTGATCTAAGAGCGTGTGTTGGAGCAGAATAATAATGTACTGTTCAGAATTCAGTCAAAGCTTCCTCATGTCCTTCTGCACATCACATGCAGGATACAGGAACTGGGAGACAGCTGACTAAGCATGAAAAGATCACTTTTAGAGTCTCCATTACCGCCTCTCCCTCCAGCCCCAAGCACTGTAGAAGCACAGACGAGAGAGGAGAGTTATGGATTGAGCGTGAGTACCAATACAACACTCTTAAGTGTTATTTCCCCCTTGAAGCATCAGTGAATCTAAGAACTGAGGAAGGGAGAGAGTGCAGGTGTATAACCTTCCACTTGTTCGCTCTCCAAAAACCCTTTACAGTGTCTTCTTCTCCCTCCTCCCTTCTGATTTCATATTTAATATTTGACAAGGTAGAAAGAAGAGAAAATGCTGTCAGCTCAGGATAAAAATAAACTAGTTCGTGTCTGCCTACTTTCATTTTGGGGGGGAAATTGTGGCATTTGTATTAGAATGAGGACCCGCATGGAGGAAGATGAACACCAAAGTGCTGGGGACAGTATGAGGGGTGATGTTTATGGGCAAAATGGGGTCATGTGATTATAAGGTCCATGGATATCACATAAAACAGGAACCCATTGAATTTCCCTATATCACTTCACTGAATGCACACATCAATCCATGATGATTTAATGTTAGTCAATAGTTAATTGCATTTACTCAGGAAAATTTCTTAAATTCTATCTAATATTAACTTAATGCAATAGGGTGGAAGACAGTTTATTCATAATGTCTGGAAAATGACTGATCTTCCTATTAATGATATTTCTGGAGTTTCGTAATCATAACTCTAAAGCAACACTGTCCAATAATATAATGTAAATCACACATATAATTTAAATTTTTTGTAGCCACATTAAAAAAGTAAGAATAAATAGATGAAATTAATTTTAAGGGCATGTTTTATTTCACTTAATATAGCAAAACTGTTATCATTTCAGCATATAATCAACATGAAAAATTATTGAGACATTTTACATTTCTCCATACTATCTTCAAAATCTGATCTGTATATTACACCTACAACAAATAGCAAACTGAATGCTAAATGTCCATCATAACTACTTAATCTGATTTTAGATTTCATGAAAGATACAGTTGAAAAAGTAGATTCATATGGAGAAACTAAAAAGACCAAAGATTGGGAGAACACGGATGAATAGGCAGAGCTCAGAGGATTTTTAGGACAGAGAAATGATTCTATGTATTTAATGATAGCATGATACTATAATGGTGAATATGTGTCATTATACATTTGTCCAAACCCGTGGAATGTTCAACAGCAAGAATGAACATTAATGTAAATTATGAACTTTGATTGATATGTCAGTGCAGGCTCATAAATTGTAACAAATGTACCACTCCACCACAGGGGAGTGGAGGCAGAGGGCGAATTCTTGTACTTTCTACTCGATTTTGCTGTGAACCTAAAAACTGTTCTAAAATATAAGGTCTATTAAAAAATTAAATTATGAACTGACTAGTGAAATTTCTCCTCAAACTTCCATTCTAACATTATAACTTCTGAGAAACTTAATAATGTTGGATAACGCAGCATATGGTCTAGAGTTTGCATAGTATCTTTTGATTTTGAAAATTCTTTCTTCTCTTTAAGTCTTGTCATTTACTGTGTAAACTCCTCAAAGCCAAGGCCAGAATCTTGTTTCATAGCCTGTGTTCATAAACCACGCCTAATCTGTGTGTAATTATTTGTTTATCTCTCTGTCTTCCTCCTAGGCTTTAAGCAATTCCAGGTCAGAGATTAAATCTTGCTTGAATTAGTAACTGGAAGGTTTAGTAGTCAGACACAGAATAGGTCTCAATAAATGTCCGCTGAATGGTGGAAAAAAGTAGATTCACATAACCAAGCTGTTCCAAACATATCTACAGTTTTACAATCATGAAACTGGGCATTTGTTGTTAGATTTAAATTAATAAAATTAAATACAATTAAAATTCCGTTTCTCCATTTGACTAGCCACAGTAAAGTGCTCATTAGCTGATATGGGTTCGATACTTGTCCCCTCCAAATCTCATGTTGAAATGTGATCCCCAGTGTTGGTGGTGGAGCCTAATGGGAGGTATTTGGGTCATGGGGATGGATTTCCCATGAATGGTTTTGTACCCTCCACACAGTAATGTGTGAATTCTCACTCTAGTGTTTCTGAGAGAACTGATTGCTAAAAAGAACTTGGCACCTCCTCCCCTCTTTCTCGCTCCCCCTCTCACCATGTGACAAGCTGGCTCTTCTTTCCTTCTGCCACCAGTAAAAGCTATATGAGGCCCTAAACAGAAGCCCAGTAGATACTGGCACCATGCTTGTACAGCCTGCAGACCTGTGAGCCAAATAAACCTCTTTTTTAAATATATTACCCGGCCTCAGGTATTTCTTTATAGCAACACAAAATGGACATTAGCTACACATGGTTAGGACTATCATATTGGACATACAGATTAACATATTATAAAGACTGAAAAACAGAAAAATTATCTCAGCTCCAGCATCTTGTGGACAATTTTTTCTCTTCTCACTCTATGAATTTACAAGTGATTTATATAACAAGGATTTACAAAATTTTTTAATGTGCTAAGTCATATGAACAATAAATAACTGTTACCATTTGAGCTTCTGTATTTGCAGTGACTCATTCACTGGGACTCCCACCTTCCTGTCAAATTGGGCCATGGTGAAGTCAGCAAAGATTCATTAGCATTTCAGATGACACCATTACTTCATGCAGCATTCTAGAGCAAATTGGCTTTTGTGATTACACAGGCATGCACTTTGATATGGATCATTAAAAAAAAAAATCCGTAATAAAAAAAGTTTCTCTCTTAGGAGCTTATAGTTGAGATTTCTGGGTAAAATTCAACTCCTATATCAAAAAATGATGTTGCTCACTAATCTGAGTTTGTCACCTCTCAGAGTCTGATTAGAGAAGTAGAAAAGGATTTTCTTTAGCATTCCTTAGAGGATTAGCATAAGTGACCCCTTATAGTTTTACTTGGAGAAGTCGGAGGGAAAAACGTAGGTTTAAAAAAGAGAATGCATTGCAAAATAACTGCATTATTACACACTTGCTTCAGGGATTAGCAATACCCCACTACGGACAAATTGGATGCTGGATCTATAGCACATGCACTGTGAAGCCAAGTGCTTGTGAGGGCTTCTTTCTGGGTCCTTCTGTTCTGTTACAGCGATTTCGAATACCATGGCATCTCCTATCAGGATTTTGCAGACTTGAGTTAGACAGAGCAGTAGATGTCAGACTATTCAGTTCATTTCACAAAGCACTGATTGGAAACCTAAGACATTGATTTGTGTGCAGTACAGAACAAAAAGTACATAACACATAGCCCTTGACTTCAAAGAGCATTGCTTGTCTGAAAGATGAGTCCCCTAATGAAGACAGGACATTATAAGTATACTTTTATATTAATAGCTTCAAATTCTAGGCTCTAGGGGAAACTTTTTTGTTTGTTTGTTTGTTTTTGCTTTTCTTCCTTATAATGAGAAATGAGAACTAAAATACTACTTGATGTTCTAGCACATTATCTTCTACTTCACATGTCCTAAATGTTCCGGGTAGAATTGGATTGGAAAAGCCCTCTCAGCATCCGTTATCTCTTGAATTTAAATTGAAAGTCTTTTCCAGGACCTCCGAAGGAACTGCACAATCTCGTCCTTGGCTATCTCTTCAACTTCATTTCTCTCCAGCTACACCAGTCTCTTGCACTTCCTCAAACACACCAAAGGCTATGACCTTTGCATTTTTTGCCATTCTCTCTGCCTAGAATGTCCTCTTTACATAGCTGATTGCTTTTCATCGGTCAGTTGATACAATATGGCATCTCTTCTCTTTCTTTTTGTCAAAAAAAGCAAAGATGCTTTCTCTGACCACCTTGTCTAAAATAACTTCCCTCATCTCCAGTTTGTCTCTAGCCTCTTTCTTTTTTATTTTCTTTACAGGACTTATCACTGTCTCTATTTATTTATTGCTTCCCCTACTGGTATCAAAGGGTCATGATGGAAAGGACTTTGTCTCATCCGGTGATGTGGTTTGACTGTGTCCCCACCTGAAATCTCATCTTGAATTCCCACATGTTGTGGGAGGGACCTAGTGGGAGGTAATTGAATCATGGGGGTGAGTCTTTCCCATGTTATTCTCATGATAGTGAATAAGTCTCACGAGATCTGATGGTTTTAAAAAGAGAAGTTTCCCTGCACAAGCTCTCTTTTCTTGTATGCTGCCATGTAAGACTTACCTTTCACCTTCCACTATGATTGTGAGGTCTCCCCAGCCACGTGGAACTGTGAGTCCAATAAACCTCTTTCTTTTGTAAATTGCCCAGTCTCAGGTATGTCTTTATCAGCAGCATAAAAATGGACTAATACATCCAGACTATAACCTCAGTTCCCTGCAAAATAGCAGATTCCTCATATTAGCTGCTTGTCTTAGTGCATCTGAGCTACTATAACAAAATACCTTGGACTGGGTAACTTATAGACAATGGAAATTTATTTCTTATTCTTCTAGAGGTTGGGAAGTCCAAGATCAAAGCAACAGCATATTCACTGTTGGTGAGAGATCTCTCTCTTCTTCACAGATGGCACCTTCTCACTGTGTCCTCAAATAGTTGAAAGAACTGGCTTGTTCTCTAGGGTTTTTTAAATAAAAGCACAAATTTCTGCCTCTACCTTTATGGCCTAATCACCTCCCAAAGGTCCCACTTTTTTAAAAATATCATCACCTTGATTAAGTTTTAACATGAATTTGGGGTAGGGGAACAAAAACAGTCAGACTACAGTTGTACTCAATAATATTTGTTGAATTAATGGATGTTTTGCTTGTCTATCCATTCACTGCCAGCGGAGCCTGAATAAGTCAGATACCGTCTTATAATAATAGTTCCTTCACTCATGGGAGTTTTAAATAGATTTAGTGAGATAATATCTGTAAAAAATTAAAAATTGCTATGTATCATACAATATAAGTATGGTTATTTTTTATAAGGTTATCTGGACCTCCAAAGAGCTATCTAACTCCCCTAGCTTCAGAAAACTCAGTTTCTGCTTTGAACAGCAAAAATGTGCACCTGCAAGAACCATAGTAATTGGTTGTATATGGAGGGAGCAGAGACTAAGATGTTGTAAGATGGTGACTCATCCCCAAGGACTCCATGGTCTTTTGTGTGTCTGTTGGTGAGGCAAAAATGCTTTTGGAATTCCCATACTCCCATCTCAACTTTCTGTCCACTGAATTATTTTGCATTTGGCCACTAGATTTTGTCAGCATGGACATTATTTGACTTCTGAAAGGTATATGGAAGAAAATTGAAAATGAAGGGCAGCCAGCTGCCACTTTTTAGATAATGACAGTAATGATATGGTAAATTGGTATATTCTTCAAGGAAATATGCAGCCTTGTATTAAATGGGATCTACTTAAAATAATTCTGCAGCACAGGTGGACATCATAGCTGCAAAATAATAGCTATATAGAAACACACCAAAATGAAGATGGCGAAATTCTACATTTGAATCCCACTATGAATACATAGTGTTCACATGATGCACAGGAAAGAAAACCAGGGAGTAAATTATTAGCTTACAGTGCACATTAATTGGAAAGTTACTAAAACCTTTTCATTCACTTAAACTGATGGTGGTACATAACCACGTGCTAATAAACAGAGGAGAAGCAGCTTGCTGTGTACAGTCGCTTCTTAGTAAGGTTAACAAACTACATTAACCATTCACTCATCTGTAACTTGTAATTAATCACTCCTTGAAAATTACATTGTATAATAAATGAGGACAGACATGATTCATTAAAACTTCTAATTAATTCTATTTAATACTATTTCATAGTTCATTGATAAGTGCTGAGAGAAGGATTACACTGTAGGATATTTGATGCATTGCTGCTGAAGAAGTAAATAGGGGGAACATTATCTAAAATGAAACATGAATACTTACAAATGAAAATGTCAGATGTTTATCACTGCAGTGCCTGGCTCTATACTCAAGGGTCTCTCAGCGTTACCAGTGGAAAACTCCATTTTCAGGGCTGTATCAGTTGGTTGTAAAATCTCTTCTGGGTTCAACTGGATGCTCAGCATCTCAAGCTGGGGATGAGCTGACTCTGCTTTGTTTTTCTAATAAATGTTTGGGGCTGTTTTGTGGGCTGACATGACTATTATTAAGCAGGTATTTCCACATCTGAAAAAAGATCGATTTATAGAATAAGACAAATACTTAACAGGCAATTATGACTTCAGGGTCATTTAATTGCATTGTGTGTGTGTGTGTGTCTGTGTGTGTGTGTATGTATGTACATGAGTGTGTGTGTTAAACTAGATACTAAAACAGCAGGGATATTTGTGTCAAGAAAAGCCCAGTACATTAACTTTAAGACACTGCTCTTCAGATAAAAAGAATAAGGCTGTGAAGTACATGGTTTACAACCTGGGCTGAGGAGAAGACAATCACTACTAAGTGAATAATGCATCTTTTGAAATTTTATTTTGGAATAATGTACTGTTAACTCTTTTTACTTTGCCATCAACATAGTCTCTCTCCAAAATGTGTTATAAGAACCATCAGTGGTTCCATGGAGTAAATGGCAAGGACTCTGAGAGAGAAAAGATTCACAAAATATATACCTAAAATAGGAAGTTGTATCATAAGTTTATAAAGAACTCCTACAACTTAATAACAAGAAGACATCCAACTCAATTAAAGAGTTGAACAGACATGCCAAAAAATGAGAGGTATAAATAACCAGCAAATGCATGAAGATGCTTAACATCATTAGTAATTGAGGAAATTATGACTAAAACCATCATAAAAAACTGATACCCATTAGACTTGTCAAAATTAAAAAGACTGACAATACCAAGCTGCTGGCAAAAATTTAGAATGCTCATATACCACTGATGAGAATACAAACATGGAAAACATTTGAGAGGTTTTTTTCTTTTTCTTTTTTGTTTTTAATGTGATAAGCATACATCTACCATACAACCCAGTCATTCTACTCCTAGATATTTACAGGAGAGTAATGAAACACTTGTTCAGACAAACACTTAAGTGTACATGACTGTTTAGGTAGCTTTATTAGTAATGACCCCAAACTATAAGCAAGCCAAATGCCCATTAACAATTGAATTGATAAACCAGATGTGGTATATCCATACAACAATGAAATACTTCTCTGTGGGAAAAGCAGAACTAACAACTGTCAACATGGATTTAAAAAAAAAAAAAAAAAAAAGATACAAAAGACTTCAGAGTGTATGAAATTCTAGAATATGCAAACTGATCTGTAGTGGCAAAGAGCAGACCAAGGATTGTCTGGGACTGTGAACTAATGGAAGAAGGAAGTACAAAGGAGCCCAAGGAGTCTTTTGGGGGTGATGGAAGTGACAATGGTGGTGGTTCAAACCGTCACAACTCATCAAATCTTCTACCTTAAATGAATGCGACTTATTGCCAGCACATTATCTGTAATAAGTTGGCTGTTTAAAATGAGTTATAAGTCTGGTGGACCCATCTCCCAATCAAAATAAGATTCTTCAGTGAAGAATTACTTGGAAGCCTCATCTAAATGGCATCTATATAAAAGCAGGTGAGATGGAGAATGTTGTTGACACAGGGGAGGAAGCAAGTTCTGAAGAGTTGATAGCTGCTTTCTGGCCCTGAGCAGATGGCCATCCAATGAACAGGTTTCATTCTTCAGGCAAGGTGATTCTGCAACGTTTTCTTAAAGTGAGATAGTTTTGACAATATTAAAGTAACTTTGTGCCCCTAAATAGTATACTTTGATGGAGTCACTGCAGTGTAGTCCAAGGAATGGCAGTGTAAGCATTCAGTCTGTGCCCCGTGCTCCTTTCTGCCAGTCACAAAACTGATTTTCAGGCTTTCACATCCCTGTACTTTTCCTCGTCTGAATCACTTCATGATTTTAGAGCTGTTTCTTGAAGCCTGGCGACTGGAGGTGTGTGTGTGAGCGCGCGTGTGTATGTGTGTGTGTAAAAACTCCTTAGCGATTGTTTGAGGGGATGAAGAGGATGTGGAGGGGGCATTCAAGGCACTGGGTCTCCAATTTTTGCTTTTAAGGTATCTATGGCTGGAAAAACATTTCTTTAAAAGTTGTAAATCACAGGAGTTGATAATGTGTAAGATTTTTTTCTAAATCAATATTATACAACTAAAACAGGGAGGAAACTCACAAAAACACCAGTCTTCATTAAAACTTTTTAAATATATTAGGGTCATACATAATAATGCCTTTTTCAACTAATATTATTCTTAATGATACCATCAAATTTAATTAACATTTTCCTAGAAGAAAAGCAGATAGCCTCGGAGTTTTTCAGCAGTTTACTCTATAGAACAGTTGAAAAGCAAGATTTTTGCAGTTCTCAAAGTCACAGCCAGTACTCATGAAAGCCTAGTATAAATGTGTAGAAAATAAGAAAGGCAATAAATCTTATATGATGCTAAATTATTAAGTTGCCCTATTTTTCTCTCCTTACAGGATTGACCTTTTAGTGGACTGAATTATCCACTCATTTTCAATTAAGTTTCCATATGGCAAATTGAAGCTGACCCTGTTACAATTATAAAACTACACAGAAGGAAAGAGGCCATAAATATTGTGAGAGAAATTGTATTTTGGGGCATTATGTACTTAGATTTTTCCAACCAAAGGAAAGAAAAAACAAGGAAACATAGAGTTGTTAGAATATGTTGGGTAAAATAGGCAATCAATTAATTACCTAAATAACTACAAACCCCTCTCCTACTATAGGTCTTATTTGTTCCAGTATCCTCCATCATTGATTTAGTTTCCCTCTGTAGATTCTGAGAAGATTTTATTAAGGTGATGAAATTTTAAAAAGATTTATTGTTATTAAGAGGAAAAAAACCTAGGTGATGGGATGATCTGTACAGCAAACCACCATGGCGCATGTTTATGTATGTAAGAAATCTGCACATCCTGCACATGGAACTTAAATTAAGTTGGAAATAAAAAATAAAAAAACCCACTACCACCACCACCAACTACAAAAATACAACAAAAAGAAGCCAAAAAAAGAGAAAAAACATATTAGCCTCAAAGGAAGTAAACCTGGCTTTTTGACTGAGTTCTGCACCTACTAACTTGGGTAAGTCATTTAACCTGCCTGAACCTCAGTTTTCTCATCTCTAAAATAGGAATAATAATACTCCTGTTACTCAGGGTTGTTCAGGACTAAAGGATACAATACAGGTGAAAGCTCTTATAACTGATATGTTGGTATTCATTTTTGCATCTATGATAAACATTTCTCACAAGAATATTTTTCTTATTTCTAAAAATTTCTTAAAAATTTAGTCATTTAAAGTGTTTAAAAAGTATTTGATAAAGACCAAATGTGCATCGTGATGTATTTCCTAAGGGAAATGTCTTGAACAAAACTGGAATAATTACATTGGTCTGTCAGCCTAGTCACCCTCCCCAGCCTGCATCAGACCCCAATTCTATGACTCTCAATTTCATCTTATCCATTAGTAAAATAGAGGAGTAGACTGAAGGGGAGAAAGCTTTCTCCTTTCCCCAAAATATCTTCCTCACCAGCTAGTCATAGAACCACCATTTCCCACCAGTTTGTGAAATGTATATCATTATAAACACAAATTTGAGAGGCAATTGATATATTTATACATGTGTCCTGGGGTTACAGAGGTCAGCAAGTGAGCAGACCACATTGGTAATCAGGAAATTAGCACAGAATCAAAGGTTTCCTTGTCCGTGATCAAGCCTTCTTTCTTCTCTGTATGAAATGCACAGATTTATACAGTCACACCCCAAAACACAAACAAAAAATGCTTCAGGTTTGACTGAAGGTAATGTCACAGCACAAAAATTAGAAGGCTTTTACAAGTATTTTGAAATGTAGACAATTTTACCCTAACAAAGAAGAAAGGAAATTTGTCTGACTGTCTATTTCATCAGCTGTTTTTTTACAAGCAGCGTTTTGCAAATAGCTTAGTTTGAAAATTTGAGAGGATTCTGGGTTTAACGTTTTTGGCCTAGGTTTTAGGTATTCTCTTGAACTAAACAATTATAATTATTTTTCTTTTCAGTACAACAGTATATGATTAACTGTACCACTCATTAATTTATTACTTCTCAGTTCCAAATTCATCCTTGTTACCTGCTTTGTAATAATGGAGCTTGACCCTTCAAGCATTTTACTTTTCTGTGAGCATGGTGTTAAGCTTTGTCAGGAGAGGGGAGTGGAGGGACAGTGAACAAGGATGGGACGAATCCTCTTCTTGGCTCCATTTGTGTTTTTTCCTCACCGCATGGCAGACAGTGGGATTTTTGATGGAGACAGCCAGGAGTGCTCTGCCCAATTGTGTGCCTGAGGCGAGTTTGAAATATCAGCCCTATCCTGGTAGTCTGCTTTCTGAGACCTTTCCAAGGTGAACACATGTTCTCCAGGCTTCATGCCATCCAGCCAATAAGTGAGCTACTGATACCCCCAATGCTCCCCTTCCTCAACCCACTTACACCCCAGGAGATTCTTTCTCATGGCCCTCATGAGACATTGTGTACTGTACCACAGGTCTCACACCATCGTGCAGGTAAGTGAGCTCCCCATGCTCTAACTCCATGCACATACTACCCACCAGTCTTCGCCAACCTGTATCCTAGAAGAGCATTTCCTATTTGCCCTGTGATTGTGAACCAGTTCTGGCCCAGGAACACGAATGCAATTCTTCACCATCCAGTCAGCTGCAACTGTATCTTCTCCAACAAGATCTGAACTCCAGACTTGGAGTGGTGCCCTCCTTCGAAATTTGTTCTTGTCTTGTGTACTCTCCCTCAGCCTAGGATGTTCCTTAGTTTTCCTTACTCCTGTATAGTTACTTACCTGCTATAGATAATAATGGTTTATATTAAACTTTTCCTGTTAAATTACAATTGCAATTTCAACTTTTTGTTTGGCCACCCTGACTGATGTAGAATTGGTATTGAGAGGGAGAGTTGTCCCAGGTTATAGACCTGCACAGATGGGGTTTTGAAATTGGTTTGGTTTTGCCCTTGAACTTGAGCACAAAGCTGAGCTCTTTGCCAATAGAAAATGGGATGCTGGTAATTTATGGCATGCAGGGATATCAGAATCAATCAAATTATAATCAGTGGTAGATTGCCATGAAATGTGAACTGTAGTGAGTGCCTTGAGAGCTCAAGTGGCTAGAGTCCATTTGACCATGATGATAATAATGGCAACTTCAAAGACTGTGGTGTGATGTGGCTAATTTTGACTGTACCTGAGTACCTAAGGAAGGAAAAAGATAATTTTAGGTACCTTAGCACTCAGCTTAACTCACAGTTTGAGAACTACA
Source organism: Chlorocebus sabaeus (assembly GCF_047675955.1). NCBI lineage: Eukaryota > Metazoa > Chordata > Mammalia > Primates > Cercopithecidae > Chlorocebus > Chlorocebus sabaeus. Next base: position 15,013,220 of record NC_132915.1, read on the forward strand.
GAGCTTCCATAATGGCCCTAAAATTTGTCTAATTTTCTGTAGCCTCAGAGAGAATATTGCCAAAACTCAAACATGAAACTTAGTTTACAGGTTGCTGAATTACAGTAACAGTTGAATTCACAGTCTCGTCAGTTGTCTCATGTGAACGTTAGAACATTGATTGGAAAATAATGAGATCCTGAATCTTGGAATTTGGACATATGGCTGAGCTCAGAAAAACAACAGCAACAACGACTGGTAATTTGGGCCACATAAGTCATTTTGTGCTTCTCTTATCAGTGGAAGTAACTTGCTCTCCAAGATTTAAGGACACTAGCCTTCCTCTCCATGAAAAGCCTGTGATAACTTCACCAGGGTATGACACCATAACCTCCTCAAGACATACCACAGCCACTTCCAGTTGCTACTAGACCTATGGCTACCTGAGATATCACCAGGCTGCAGGAGACAGTGAACACACCACAGCCCAGGAAAGGATAGCTTACATTGTGAAGGGATTGCAGGACTTTTCTAATACATATCAGCAAAAATCTGTAGAAATTGTGTGGGAACATTTCTAAGGGTCTTAGAATGAAGATGGCAAAATATAACACTGGCTTTGGCTGAATTTCTTTGATACGACATGCTTACTAGAGACTTTAGATTTCTGTTTTAGCTTCTGCAGTTGTGGGTAGCTCTAACAGATGTCCTGAAACTCGAATGCAATGGTAGTCTACATTTAATACGATTGAGATTCCAGAGCTTCCCTGAAATGTCGTGGAGAAGAGAACTCAAAGACTTGGGAGATAATTGAATTGATGGACTGGATTTGTTATGTGTGACCTACATATTTACTCCCCAATTATGTTTCATGAGAGAGCCCAGAAAGTATGCCCATCCCTTCAGAATTTAAAAAATGTGTTAGTAGGGGGAGCAATTGTATCTCGCTGCTATCTTTTTCAGGGTAAGTATGACTGTGGCTATGGGCTCCTTGATTTCAGTGAGGCTGAGGGGAACCCACAGTTGCAGAGGCCAAGCAGCAGTACTTAATCACCAAAGACAAGGTGGCACATCTATCACAGGGACAGCAGGAAGACACTAGCAATCAAGCTTTCTTAGCCATATTTGGTAGTAGATAATTGAGAAACTAGATGGGCAAGCTACTAGAGTATTGCTGAATCCACATAACGGGATGAATTCTAACTCTGGTAGTCAAAAACCTGACTTGAGTTGCTCCAATAAACAGTTATGATTTTACAAAATGGATTACAAAATACAGTTTTTACAGATTGTGGTCCATATTTGTACTCCATAAGAATGTCTACCAAATGACAGTCAATGCAGAGGAGGCTTTTAATAGCCAGGTGGATAAAATGACATGCTGAGTAACTATCAGTCAGCCTCTTGTAACAGTCACCCAGTGCTTCCACAAGGGTCCATGAACAAAGTGGCCATCATGACAGGTATGGAAGCTATGCATGGACTTACCTTCACCAAGGCTGACCTGGTTAGTTGGAACTCAGCCAAGAGCAGTGACCAACATTCATCCACAGACAGCATAAATCCCAGAGGCCCCAGTCAGTAGAGGCCCCAGTCAGTCCCTGTGGCACAATGATGAGTATAGTAGATCTCTTTCATTGTGAGGGGAACAGAGATTCGTCCTCAGTGGAGTGTCTTCCCTTGCCATAATGCTTTTTTCGGAACTACTACCTATTGATTCAAAAAATGCCTTCTCTACCATCATGGCATTCTGTACAGCAGAGCATATGATAAAATAATTTATTTGCAAAGTAAGAGAAGCCATGTACTTATGTCTATGAAATGTCCCATCACCTGGAAGCAGCTCATGTAATTAAAAGTTGAAGGGCTTGCCAAAATATAAGACTTACTGAAGACTCAGTTATGGTGCCACTTGAGAGAAAATGCCCTGAAAGAATGGGATTTACAGGATAAAGTGCATGGTTTAAATCAGAGGCCATTATGTATGGCTCCAGGAATTGAGATGTGGAAGCAGAGGGGCAAATCCCACGGTTACACCGCACACCCTACTCACAAAATTTTTGCATTTTGTCCTGGAAACTTGGAACTCTGCTGGTTTAGAAGTCTTAGTTCCCACGGGGGGAATGCCTCCACCCAAAGATACAAAAATGTTTCTACTGCATGGGGAGACAAGACAGTCACCTGGTAACCTTGGGCTCTTGATGCTGCCTAACCAACAGCCCCTGTCCTCCCACAAAATAAGACAATTACTCTATTAGCTAGAGAAATTGATCTTGATTTGATCTTGATTGATAAAAAGAAACTGGTTTGCCACTGAACTATATCTCTAACCCAGTGAATTTTCTGATGTGTCTCTGTATTTGATGCTCAATAGTGAATGTTAATGCAAAAAATACAATGCCAAAAAAATGGTAGTTGAGGACTCAAACTCTCTGTAAATGAAATTCCACATCAGTAAAGAAATCTGACAAACTGAGGCTCTGGCTGAGGGTAAAGAATTGGAGAATAATTAGTGGAAGTAGGAAGCAATTGATATCGTTTATGATCTTGTGGTCAATTATAGAAATGACAACTATAATAGACTTGCATATTTTATTTTTGCTGGTTGTATGTATGTCTTCATCGTATATACTAACCATTTTTCTCTCTTACAGTTTTATATACAAGCTGCTGGAGGTTAAATTTAAAGTTCAGTCTTTAGATGAGGAATATTCAGTGGGACTATGGCTGAATTTGAGTAGTTAATATAATCAGTTAATGTCTATTGGTTCAGAGAGAATAAAATCCACAATGTTTACCAAGTTGGGTTTGGGGGGAATACACACACACACCACACACACACACACACACACACACACACACAATTTGCTGTAAGTGAAGAGATTCAAGATTAATTTCCATTTTCAGCAGTATGGTTCTTATTGAGTGTGCCATGCCAAACCAGGATACAAAGAATCTCTTCTAACCTGCATTTCCAAAATTGTGTCAATTTGCAAAATTTAATGTTGCTACTCATGATGATAGAAATGCACATATTATCATTTGTCTTCAGTTTGTACATATGAATTAATTTTAATCTATGTCTTAGTGACAGAGGTTGAAGTTCTCCATTCAGGAAGCCACCCCAAACCATCTAATTAAACATTTCAAACATTTTTATCCAAATCTGCACCCTGAGGCATGCATACCAGCATACAAGAAATCCACATACTGGTTGTGATGCACAGTCCAAGAAGCTTGCCAGTCCAGTCTTCAGCCTTCTAGGTTTAGAGCCATTTATGATTATAGGTTCACTTGTGTAAATTCCATCACTTTCTATAAACTGTAGAGTGTTGGCTCTGATCCTGAGTCTGTGTGGGAGTGAAACTCTCTGTAAAGAATCTTGCAGAAACTGAGAGGGAGGCTTTTCTGAGCTTAAAACATAGACTGTATAACTATATTCATACATTTGCTAACAAGATCAGTATGTTTGTCAGAATTTGGAGTAAGAATTCCTGGTAACAAGATTTGGGAAAGAAATGGATAGTCTGCAAATAGTCTCCATCTACCTCTAATGAGTAAATATGACCAGAGTTTACCAAAAGCACCTGATAATTGTGAATGACTAAATGGGCTGAAGTTAGTTCACATCACACTCAAAGAAAGACATGAATGGAGTTCCCTCTTAGATAGATGTTAAGCTGAGTTAGAGCTGAGTTAGTTATGAGAAATGTTACAGCGTAGAATACAACTTATTTAAGTGGTATGTTCAAAATGACATGCCTAATGAAATACATATTTTGTCTTCTACGTATATGAGATTATAGAAGTAAACTGACTCAAACTGTGAGACAACATTGAAGGAAAAAGCAAATGAACAGCACTGTAACTATTCCACTTTACTTCAAGTGTGCTGCCTAAATATTTAGTATCCAAATGTGTACCACAATTTTAAAAGATTTAAAACTCCAATTATGAATTCTTGTTACTTGTTTCTGGAAACTGTACCTGCCATTCTCTTAATTGTTCTAGGTGAAGAGTAGCTTTTGGTTAGAACCGTAGTTAACTTAGCTATGTAGCTATATATTGGAATCACCTGAGGAACTTTAAAAATACTGATTCCCAAGTCCTTCAGAGAGAGAGAGAGGTGGATGTTTTAAAGCTCTTTCAGTTGATTCTGCCAGGCGGCCACCATTGAGAACCACTGTATTAGTAGATACCAAGACAAGCATATGATCCAGTCAATTGTTTTTTTCTTAGAAAGTTAGGACTATTTGAAAATAATTAACAATCTCTAATTATTGACATAAAATAAATTTAAGTCAACGTAGGGCAAGATTTAAATGAATGAAGGCATCTAAATAAATGCTGAATACATTTTACCACTAAATTTCACTTTATTGCTGCTTAACTTGACTTTGATTTCCTACTCCCTACTATTTAGAACCTTTTCAGCTTTGGGGAAGTCATAAAACTAACCAACAAACCTCAGAGCTCCTGTCTGTGTTTGCTTCCTGATGAGCAGGTATGGCAAAGATTCAAAGCCTATAGTAGGATGCAACCCCACTGCTGGTGCTGCAAGCTGTTGGTGGCTTTCTCAAGCCAGTGCATCATGATTAAACCACAGAGATTGTCTGCCTTGGTTTGAGTCACAACTCTGGCTCTCTGATATAGGATCACTTAATGGCCTTGTGAACCTAGAGTAAGTTATTAACCTCTCAGCCCTTCAATTTCCTTATCAGTGAAATGGGGGATAACAGTAGTAGTTATCTCATAGAGCTGTTGGGAATAATAAATGGAATATTATAGTTAAAATAGTGTCTGGTGTATATTAAGTGCTCAGTAAATGCTAGTCATGTTATCTTATTAAGTCTTAGCTGATTTGTTAATGCTGGCAAACCTTTAATATTCCACCCCCATTACTCACTATCTTAAAGCTTTTTCTTTATGCCTGTAGAAATAGAAACAATGAAGAACTCAGTTTACTCCATACCATCTTTAGCTCCCTCTTGTGTATTCTGTAAGGATGAGATTTTTCTAAAACCCCAAGATAATTTGTGCCTAATCAGGAAAAAAATTATATTAGCAATCAGTTACTAAATTTAGCTAACTCAATTACTGTTGAATTATTTCTTTGCTAACAGCTGAGTTTTGCATCCCTGCTTATGCTAGCCCTCCTTTACTACACACCCCGGCACATTAAGACCAATGTCAATATCATGAGAGTAGGCACCCTAAAAACCAAGTGATACGATAACTGCCACACGAAGCTTCAGCTACTGCTTGAGTAGGGGAAATATGAAATAAAGCACAACCTAGGATGAGGAGCATGCAAGGAAAGATCTGAATAAAGGGAAAAGCATAAAAGGATGCTAAGGGGCTAAAAACTTAGTCTGCTTCATAATCTTTGTTTAGTCATCTATGGAAGCTTTCCCTTGAAGTAAGTATGACAAGAAGAAATATTAACATAAGATAAAAATCATCTGTGTCTGTTATTTATACTGCAAGCTTTCAGGAGAAGACAGGCATTGTTGCCATGGTTAAAGTACATCCGAAAAGAAGGATGCTTCATCGAACACATGTATCCTCAAATCAAAGCATTTTATCCTGCAGCCTAGCGCTGGGTCGAATAGAACTTTCTGTGATGATGAACATTTGTATAATCTGTGTTGTCCTATATGGTAGCCACTAACTATGCATTGCTATTGAGCACTTGAAATGTGGCCAATGCAATGGGAAACCAAAGTTTTATTGTAATTAATTAAAATTTACATATGAATAGACATGCTTGGTTAGTTCTATTGTATTGCATAATGCAGTGCTAAACCCTGAAGGTAAATTGAAAGGAGGGCAAATTTCTTTAGAAAGTTTTAAAAAGCCAGGAAATTAATTATGTTGCATGTTGTGTTTGTCTCTCCAAAAACCTCCCTTATTGCACAGCAGCCTGTGGCTTGGGTAGAATTGCCCTCACCCAAGTAACATTCTTTTTCTAAGATCATCCATCCCTAAGCCAATCAGGACATAGCACCTTGGTCATGAGGATTGATTCAGGAATGACCCAATGAGCATTAAGCTCATTGCTTGTGGGACGCAACTACCCCTCTCTCCCAATTAGGAACAAGGAGCATGAGGCTACACTGCTACAGGCAGCCATCTCTGAATTGAGAAGGAAGCCGGCCTTAAAGCTCAGCTGGCAGAAGAAGGAAAAGCAGCAGGAATTACAGAAACGTGTAGTCATGTCCTGATCATATTTGAAGCTCACTCCCTCTGCTTTCTGCATTTTCAACCGTGTGCTGTGATATAATTTCCTTCCCTGATGGTCCCAGTGCTGCCCCATTCCTCACTTCACGCCACTCAATCAAGACCATTCCTTATGTGAAGATCAAATGGATTTTCTTTTTTAAAGAAAACTGTTCAGATGGTTAAAACCATGCTGAATTTTAGATTCATATTCATCAGATTCATAGTTTTCTTCTATAGCATTTTCCTCCCCTGGAGTTTCTGATTGCTTTGCCTTTCCACTCATGAGATAAAACATAGACTTTTCCCATCCTATTCCTAATAATGCAATTTCCGGTTTATTTTGTATTTTTGTAAAATCCTTTTCTTCTTCCTGAAGATATTTTAGTTGGAGCCTACTGATTTACTGACCTCATGCCCTGGTCAACTCGCCAAATATTCAAATTATTGAATAGCCGATATTCAGGGAATTTTGTTCCTTCTCTGAAGGCTTAATATTTGTTCTTGTCTTGCCCATCTTGGCCTTGCTTTCACTCTTAACATTTTATAAAGGAATAAATAGATGGACTTTCCCATTAACACTATTTACTGGCCTTTCTATTTGTGTGAACTTACGTACTGCCCATTTCAGACCAAGGCATCAGAGGGGAAGAACATAAGTCAGCAAAAACACCCCCAGTGAATTGTATTTAAGGGAGATTATACTCAATCAAGTAAAGAGTCAGTGGTTGGAGCACATTAAAAGCTTCAAAGAAATTCTCAGTTGTTTGGCAAATTATCCCTCTGGTGATTTTGTCTGTTTCTACTTTCAGCCCACTTTCTTGGGATTTCTCTTCATGGGGCATGTGGGTTATCTCGTTTGCTTTTGGTCTCATTTCTTATTTTTGGTGCTCATATTTATTTTCCTGGAGTTCAACAACTCTAAGTATCTTCTTCAAAAAGGGTTCCAGAGAAGCGACATTTTAAGATGTTGTCTTTCTGAAAAGAACTTTATTTTGCCCTCACAATCAATGTAAAAATTGGCCAGGTTTAGAATTTTAGGTTCTAAATCATTTTTACCTCCAAAGTTTGAGGCATGGAATCCACCTTTTAGTATATACTGATTCTGATTTTTTAAAAATCTGATGGCAATCTGATTTACATTTCTAGAGATCCCATTCTTCAAGAATTCCTTTGCTGTCATATCTGCCAACTTCTTTATTCTGGCTCCTTTCACTCTTAGCAGTTGCTAATATGAGTTTAGGGGGGGAAAGGAGACAAATGCTGACATTTTGAAATACCAGCCTCTCCTGATTTTCCATAATTAAGTCATGTCCTTTGGTTTACGTAGTGTATAATAGTATATAAACATCTACATCAAGTAATAGATTATGTGACATTGGAGGGAAAATCAGGTAGCTTTGGATCAATCCAATTGGATCAGTTTTAAGGTAGGTTGTCTTCAGAGAAAAACTGAAGCAAAAAGGAACTGAGAAATGAAAGAAGAGTTAACCTTTGCGTTAGCAAAAACACTAAGGAGAAGTAAGTTGAAGTGAAGCCAAGTCAAGCAGTAATCTTGTGGTGCTTCTGTTCTGATCAATATTTATGTCAGTCCCTGGCTGAACATTAATTGCATTGGTCCTTGAGGGAAATATACATAGAACTGGAAAGAAGTGAATTTTGAATATAAGTTATTTTTTTTTTATAAATTGCTCCATCCAGATAATTTTCCTGATCTGAGCTCCCACTGGATTGAAAGCAAACGAGTGTAGCAAAAATGAACTGGGAAACAGAAGTCCTGAGTTTACCCAAATAGCACATGTTCTGCAATAATTTGTGAATGAACTATCTCTCAGCTTGTCCAGACCTAGTGTCTCTGCATTAAAAAAAAAAAAAATCTCCACTTTAAAATAAAAAGAGGGCATGATATTCCCCAATGTAACATTATATCCTATGTCCTAGAAATACTTTACTTCTATTTTCCAGTAAGAGGCCATTTACATTGATTAATTAAAAGGGAGATGTTTCCTTTTGGCAATGGAAACACTGGATTGTCCCTTATTTAGGGTCTTATTAATAAGAAATACTGGGCATGAGATACACATTAACAGAACCACATTTCGGCACTAGGGCAAGTCTTCTGGCCTCATGCCTATGAGTAGCAGGCCTTCCAGGTTCTAATTGTCTGGGTCCCCCTCTGTGATCCAGGAACACTTCTGAGATTCTGATGGAGTCAGCAGCAATGCAAAGGCCTTCTTTCATAGTGAATCCATTAAAATATTGATAAAAGGATCTGAAAAGAAGGAAATGGAGCACTGAAACAACATTGGGGGTTTGGATGGGAAATTAACCCTCAACTGGAGAGTTGCATGGAAAAAAACAAAGAGAGAAAGGAAAAATGAAACATAAGAAAAGATTTTGTAGTGTATAAGAAATATAAAATCAACTACCAACTTCCATAGCTGCCGAAGTAGGAAGTTGGTTGAGGTCTCTTCTCAAAAAAATCAAAGTGCGATGGATGATCTTTCAACAAGAACTGGGCAGGCCAAAAGAAATACAAATATCTGGGCAATAGCTGTAATAACTATACTGGAATTCAGTTGGAAACAGTAAAAGTTAGAAGAACACAGCAAAAAAAGAGACTATTTATGAGCTCAGAGGCCAGTAATAGCAGTGTGTTTTCAGAACTGGATCTTCTCACCTCTGGGTCACCTTTATTGTTTATAGCATAAGAAACACGGTTTTTGTTTTACTTGTTCCAACCAGGGTCAAACGCAAAGTGCAGACATACATATTCAAAAGATTTGATTGCCATGCCTCGAAAGCAGTGCCATTTCTGTCAGCTTTCCTCCCAGTATTTCTGTGGAAAGTGCAATATAACTACCGTAAGTAATTTTTATCACCACATTAAAAGAAACACCAGATTTTACACTTGACACTATTAAATATCACCCACATTATCACAGTATTACTTAGACAAAATAATTAAAATTGCTTAAATATTCTATGTAGGCCATTCATAAATCATGGTTTACCTTCACAATAAAGAATTGATTTTGTCACTTAAAATTATCTTTAAGGAAGCTTCTAACATGACTCCATTTTTAAAAATTATTCTTTCTGGATTTACTGAGTAATTGACAAATAAAAATTTTATGTGTTTATGATGTACAGCATGATGTTTTGACGTATGTGTACAAGGTGAAATGATTACCACAATCAAGCTAATTATCATATCCTTCACCTCACATAGTTATCATTTTAAGTTTTTTGTGGCGAGAACTTTTAAGATCTACTCTCTTAGTAAATCTCAAGTATACAATACAGTATTATTAACTATAGTTTGCTTGCTGTAATTAGATCTCCAGAACTTATTCATCCTCTGTATCTAAAACTTTGTAGCATTTGATCAACCTCTCCCCATTTCCCCAACCCTGCAGCCCCTGGCAATCACCATAATGCGACTCTTAAATTGTATGTTAAAAAACAGTATATTTAACTGCTCATAAATCACGACCTCAGATATATTAAAAACACATAGAAAAACATGTCAAATGGTATTGTATAATAGGTGGTTTTCAATTATTAAAAACTTCTCAAATTTTCTATGGTGAGCTTCTAATACTTTTATGGTTAGAGAAAACTCTTAATTTCATCTATCACCCTAGGAGTCTAAGATAAATGAAACTGGCTTCATTTTGCATGTATCTTTTCACAAGAGTATGTGGTTTTTATTCATCAACTCTGCTTCATCAGATATTCTTAGGTCTGAGAAAGCAGATAACCGAGTGGATAAAAATCATTAATGCTAAATGGCAGCTTTGAGTTCATAATGTGTTGCTTAGTTTTATTTCATCCCAAGGACACAGAATTCATCCTGAATGCTGACCAAGTAGTCAGAAGGGGAAGAAGCAAAAATGTGTGTGGATCGACACAAACTCTTTCCTTTTCTGAGCAGTTTTATCCTTGCACATGGTAAAGAGTTTAATAAACACACACTTCAATGTTAGAACTGACACTATGCAGAACCACTGTAAGGAACTAATTTGAAGGTTTGCTTTCATTCTCCATATGAAATATAATAAATTTAAAGTTACCAGGGTGACATTTAGTACTGACACTGTTGGAGGGAAAATTTACCTGATGGGATCATGAATCCTATGGAAGGGCAAAATCACTTATTTTTTATTTGGTGTAAAAGCAGAGTAAGTAAAAAAGAATCCTAAAAAAATTTGGAGAAGAACTTTCTCTGTGTGTGTGTGTGTATGTGTGTGTGTGTGTGTGTGTTTTTTCAAGAGACAGGGTCTCACTCTGTTGCCCAGGCTGGAGTACAGTGGTGCAATAGTAGTTCATTGCAGCCTCAACTTCCTAGGCTCAAGCAATACTCTCACCTCAAGCTCCTGAGTAGATGGGACTACAGGTGTCAGCCACCGTGCCTGACTAAATTTTAACATTTTTTTTTTTTTTTTTTGTGGAGACAGGGGTCTTGCTATGTTGCCCAGGCTGGTCTCAAATTCCTGGCCTCAAGGAGTGCTCCCACCTCAGCTTCCTAAAGTGATGGGATTACAGACATGAGCCTCTGCACCTGCCCTGAAAGTTATTTTTTTGAATGTTGTTTTTGTTTTATAATCAACCACAAAGCTCCCCTCTCCAGTCGTTTGTGGAGCCCTGGTATGATTAAAAGATACACCACCAATACTCTGCACACTGCAACCACAAGTAGAATTGTGCTTCTCAGGTCACAAAGTCATAGGGGTGAAAAACAGCATAAAAATGGTAATTGGAAATCCAACTCTCTAGCTCCCACTTAGGTAAAGACAGAGCATCTTATCTGCTTCTATTAACATCCTTCAACTTGAGAAGTCAAAGGTGGGCACCACCATCATGTCAACTGTCTCCCAAAATGATAATCCTAGATGCCAAGATTGTGGCTTTTTGGTTGACATCATGAAAAAGAATTAAAAGTTCCAACTGCTATTTGCTTTTCTTCCTAAACCACAGTGTTAGTCTCTTATTTGAACAATTGTGGAATAGAAAGATGTAAAATGGGAATTATGATATGGACTTTACAGGATTGCTGTAGGATTTGGGAATAAAATATCTTGAGGTTGTCTGAAGTCTTCTTGCATTTTTAGATTTACACACAAGGGCTATTTTTCAATTCCTTGTTGTGTGTGAAAGTCAAAGACTTCCTCAAGAATCTTGTGAATTCTATGGGCTGCTACAATATATGTCAATTCTGTGTCTGGAATTCACACTGTCTGTTGAATTCTAGTTATTTCTCATGTCTGGTGTCTGCCCTCTATCCTGACTCCATTCCGACTTGTAGAATGTGAGCCCTTCTGCTCACACAAGACATTTATATGCAGCAAACTCCATTAAACAGTTGAGAAGATGAGAGAGTCTTACATATCTGTGTGGTTTTGTAAACTCTCTAGCTTTTTATGATCCCTTACATCACCCTCTCACTTAAGTTATCTGAGCCCTCAAGCTTGATTTCTCTGGGAAAACACCTTAGCTTAGCTTACTCTGTTTCCCTCCATTGGACTAAAGGCCTATCAAAAATTTACCTAACAGGTTTGAGAGGCTTCAGGATGGCTGACTGGAGGCATCTGGTACTCACCTCCTCCATGACGATGAACCAAAATAATGAGTAGATAATCATACTTTTAATACATTCCCTAAAAGAGAATGCTGGAATTCAATAGAAAAGCGACAGGAAATACCTAGAGCAACGAAGGAGAATGAAACAAGACAGCCTATTCAGCTGGGATCAGCTGGGATCCTGAAGAATCTCCTCAATGTGGGGAAAGGGTAAGTGAGTGACTCTCAGGGGTCCCTATTCCCAATGGGGACTCCTGTAATCCTACCATAGAAGAGCTCCTCAACCTATGTGTGCCCTGAGACTTGTTAGAGCTTCCTGGAGACTGCATGACAGCACTGCTCCTGAGAGAAAATTTGCCCTAGGCTCTATACCCTCCCTGAATCCTAAGCAGCTGCAGCAAGTTGCCATTTTGAGAGCCCAGTCCCCACCAGACTGCATCCTGCCATGTGGCCCAACAGGTTATTCATTTCTGCATTCCTGGTACCCCATTGAATGCGGGGTACATCCCTACCTGCAGTCAGATGCCACCGCTGGCTGCTGCCACTAGGGCCAAAATGTGAACCGTTGGCAGTGACCCTACTACCCTTAGTGGCAAGGCCACCATGCATTTCAAGCACACTGAAAAAAGACAACTGTGATCGCAGCTGTCGCTTGAGGCTAAAGTGTGGACTCCCCAGCTTCTTGTTTATAGCTGCTGTTACTGAAAGCAACTCCACCCTACCTAGCGCAGGGCTATGTAGTTAGTATAGCTGGTGACACCTCTACCTGAGCATTCTGCTAAGGGCTTGAGGCTCACCTTGCCTCTACCTACCACAGCCAATGCCCACACGCACCATCCAGGGACCTAGTGGTTGCCCTGTGCTGTCCACCACCATTGGCACCTGAGCACTCCTCTTGGGAATCATGAGGTCAGGCCCACAAAAGCTGTCACTACCACCACAGCTGGCACTTACCTACATGCACTGCCTGCAGGCCTGGGGTCTGGCCTGCTTAACCTGTCATAGTCAGTCGCTATCAGTGCAAACCACTTGGGAGCCAGAAAATTGTCCCACCAGTGCTACTGCCATCATCCACATGGCATTCACTGCCCTGGGGCCTGAGAATCTGCCCACCTAACTGGCCCATTGCTGCCACAGTCAGCGCTGAAACAAGCTGCCTGGAGGCCCAAGAATTGACCTGCCTGGACTCGTTAACACTAAGACCAGTGTATACCACCGTAAGGCCCAAGGACAGGAATGCTTGGCTCACCACTGCCACCACTGGGTATTGAGGACTGGCCCACCTGATGTCTTTGTCCCCACAAAACTTCACCATAGCCTCTAATAACCACCACACTGTGAGCCACTGAGGATGTCACAAAAACTATTGGTGTGTTTATTGTCAAATAAATAATACAGAAACATACCCAGAAGCAAAGACAAAGTGTGCTACCCAATCAGCACCATAGACAAGTCTTCAAGAAGAAGTTCTCTCCTATGAAAGTGAATTCTGAAAAGAAAAAGGGGCTGTTACACCACATGGGCAGATATCAATGTAAAGACATGGAAAACATGAAAAAAAAAAACCCAAAAAAATATGACACATCCAAAGGAACACAGTAATTCTCCAGCAGCAGACTCCAATGAAAAGAAAATTTATGAAATCTTAGAAAAAGAATTCAAACTAATAATACTGAAGCTTAATGAGATACAAGAGAATTCAGTTAAAGAATACAAAGAAATTATAAAAACAATTCAGAATAAGAATGAGAAATTTACCAAAGAGCTAGATATTATTTTAAAAAAGGAACCAAACAGAATTTCAGAACTGAAGAGTTAATTGAATGAAATACAAAATTCATTCAAAAGCTTCAACAATAAACTAGATCTAGCAGAAGATAGAATTTCAGAATCAAATATTCAAATTTTTGATGACCCAGAAGGCAAAGAGAAAAATAAACAAAGGAATAGAAAACCTATTTAACAAAATAATAAATGAAAATATTAGAACTCTAATAAAAAATGTAGATTTCTAGATACAGAAGGCTCATGGATCCCCAAATGACACAGTTCAAAAAGGTCTTCTCTCAACTGTCAAAAGTCAAAGACAAATAACACATTCTTCAAAAAGCAAGAGAAAAGTGCCTAGTTACTTATGAAGGAACTCCCATTAAACCAACAAGATTTCTCAGCAGAAACCTTACAGGCTAGGGAGCATGAAATGATACATTCAAAGTGCTACAAGAAAAAACTTGCTAGCTAAGGATACTATACCTAGCAGAATTATCCCTTATAAATAAAAGAGAAATAAAGTTTTTCCCAGACAAGTAAAAGCTGAGGGTATTAATCAACACTAGACCAACCATACAAGAAACACTAAAAGGTTCCTACACCATAATCAAGTGGGGTTTATTTCAGGGATGCAAGGATAGTTCAACATATCCAAATAAATGAATGTGATATATCAGGCCAACAGAATAAAGGGAAAAGGCCATATCATCATCTCAATATATGCAGAAAAAGCATTTGATAAAATTCAACACCTCTTCATGATGAAAACACAACAAACTAGTCATTAAGAAACATGCCTCAACATAATATAAGCCATATATGACAAACCCACAGCTAATTTCAGACTGAATGGAGTAGATCTAAAAGAATTTCCTCTAAGAGATGGAACAAGACAAGGATGTGCATTTTCACCATTCCTATTCAATATAATAATGGAAATCCTAGCTAGAGTAGTCAGGCAACGGAACGACATAAAAGGCATCCAATTTGGAAAAGAAGAAGTAAAATCATTCCTCTTTGCAGATCATATGATCTTACATCTAGATAAACCTATACTCTGACAAAAAAACTCTTCGATCTAATAAATAAACTTAGTAAAGTTGCAGAATGCAAAATATAAAAATCAATGGTGTTTTTATACCCCAATAATAAACTAATTGAGAAAGTAGTTTTTAAAAATCTCAATTATAATAGCTATCAAAATAAAAAACCTAGGAAAAATCCAGTCAAGGAGGTGAAAGATCTTTGAAAGTAGAGCTACAAAACTCTGATAAAAGAAATGAAGAGGATACAAACAAGTGGAAAGACATGTCACACTCATGGATTAAAAGAATTAACATTGTTGAAATGACCCAAAAAATCAAAACAAAACATACCAAAACCTATGAGATGATTCAAAAACAGTGCTAAGAGGGAATTATGTAGTAATTAACACCCATATCAAAAAAGTAGAAAGATTTCATAAGATTATTTAACACTTCTCACATTTTATAGATAAGGTCAGATGCTTTTAAATAGTAGCAAGTTAAACTTCACTCTTGAATTATTTACTCTCTAAGTCAGACTAAGGTATAATTTAGGATTGTCTTTAAACAGCCATTCAGAAACATAAAACTGTAGAACTGCTGTGTATTTGTGATTGGGAATGGTG
Organism: Chlorocebus sabaeus; assembly: GCF_047675955.1. Lineage (NCBI taxonomy): Eukaryota > Metazoa > Chordata > Mammalia > Primates > Cercopithecidae > Chlorocebus > Chlorocebus sabaeus. The sequence goes on from NC_132915.1 coordinate 15,028,422, forward strand.
CTTTAGCCAACTTGAAAGGATTAACATAGAAGAGATATACACAAATTTAAAAACTATGTGTGATCATAGGACTTAAGATAATTAAAAACAAAATCACAGATTATGAAAAAAGTAGAAAGATTTCAAATAAACAATATAATAATGGACCTCAAAGAACTAGAAAAGAAAGAAAAAACAAAATCCCAAATTAGTAGAAAAAAATAATGACGGTTACAACAGAACTAAATAGAAACTAAAAAAAAATTACAAAGGATAAAAGAAACAAAAAGTTATATTTTTGATGACAGACAAAATCAGTCTGTCATCAAAAATAATAGACTAGAGGGCTATTACTAAAAAGACAAAAAAAAAAAAAACCTCAGATGCTGGAGAGTATGCAGAGAAAAGGGAATTCTTATATACTGTTGATGGGAATGTTAACTAGCCACTATGGAAAACAGTATGGAGATTTCTCAAAAACCTAAATGTAGAATTATCATATGACCCAGCAATCCCACTATGGGGTATCTATCCACAGGAAAATAAATTAGGATTTAAAAAAATACCCAAATCCCCATGTTCATTGCAGCACTGTTCACAATAGCCAAGATACAGAATCAATCTAAGTGTTCACTGATGAACAAATAGATAAAGAAAATGTGGTATATATACACAACAGAATACTATTCAGCCACTAAAAATAGAATGAAATCATGTCATTTTCAGCAATGTGGATGGAACTAGAGGTCATTATATTAAATGAAATAAGCCAGGCACAGAAAGACAAATATCACATTTTCACTCATATGTGGGAGCTAAGAAAGTTGATCTCATAGAGGTAAGAGAGTAGAGTGGTAGATACCAGAGGCTGGGAAGGGTGTGGGAGTGGGGAAGATGAAAGGAGGTTGGTTAATGGATACAAACATATAGCTAAATAGAAGGAATATTATCTAACGTTTCCTAGCAATGTAGGGTAACAATGTATTATGTTTTCAAAATAGCTAGAAGAGGACTTGAAGTGTTTCCAACACATAGAAATGTGTTGGCCAGGCATTGTGGATCATGCCTATAATCCCAGTGCTTTGTGTAGCCGAAGTGGGAGGATTGTTTGAGGCCAGGAGTTCAAGACCAGTCTGGGCAACAGAGTGAGCCCTGTCTCTACAACTTTTTTTTGTTAAATAAGCAAGGTGTGTTGTGTACCTGTAGTCCTAGCTACTCGGAAGGCAGAGGAAGGAGTATCATTTGAGCCTAGGAGTTTGAGGTCACAGTGAGCTCTGATCACACCACTGCACTGCAGCCTGGCCTCTAAAAAAACAAATTTAAATAAATAAATACACACTCAGTGACATATACCTCAAATACTCTGATGTTATCATTATATATTCTATGCATGTAACAAAATTTCACATGTACTCCATAAATACATACACATATTGTGTATCAATTAAGAAAAAGGCAAATCTAAAAAATACTTACCTAACAATCCACTAATACTTCTAAACTAGTCTCACTTTTTTAGCCCTGGAAGAGACTTTGAAATGTCAGCCTTCTCGTGTCCTTCCCTCTACCAGTGTCTGAAAGAGGAAAGCCACAATAGATAGATTCACTACCTCATGATATGAATGAAACCACCCATCTGAGAAAGCACAGTGGTGGCGTCAGTATGATTTTTAAATGATAGTCCTTTTCTCTATTATACAATAAAGCTCATGGAAGCCCATGATGGGAAGTGCTCAGTAGTTGGCACTTATGATGATTATTTATCTGAATCACACTTCATAACCATTCTTCTGTGGTTGGTATTTAACAAGGCTACCAAATTTATCTTTCTAAGTTTATACTTAAACAAAATCACCTCCAGCTATGGGGGACTTTTCAATGTATTACAAACTATGACCAATAAAAAATAGATGTTGCAGCAGAATGAACTCCTCTGTATTCCAATCCCCACATTTTATAAATCAAGAAACCTGAAGATCAGAATACTTCCAAGGTGCCCAAATACACAATACGTTGGTGGAAGTTTGAATGAGAGACTAGGGCTGTTCACCCAATCTCTTCAGATCTGCTGACATAAAACTAATAAGACACAGAGGGCATTCTGGATCAAGATCCATAAATTTCATGATTTCTTTTTTTAAATAAGATTGTGATGTGGCAAAGGGTATCTTGTTAATCTACCTGCCATTGAAAGATAAATCAGGTTATTATGATTTGGTAAAATCCATGAAAATCTCCCATTCTTCCAGGATAAATGTTGCTTTTGCACATAAAGATAGGCTTTAGAATTTGACATTGCAAGATTCTAGTCAACTTCATTTATTTATTGGAAGAGGGGCTGGTGAGGGAAATAACAACATAAAAAAATTCATCTATGTAGAAGACAAGGTTGCTTGTGTTAAATAGTGTGATATGAGGACAGGCCAGCTTGTGACTGCAGCAGGCTGCAGGGCTTAAGAAAAAGTCTCTCTAAAGCATGAGTTATAACATCTTTCTTCGTTGTAAGCAAGCATTAGTGTGTTGAAAGTTCTCTACCTGAAATTTTTCCATGATGTATCGTGTATGTGCACACATACTCATAGCCCCGTGTTAGGAAGTCTCTGGGGCTGACTCTCTTTCTTTTTTCTCCAGTTGTTTTCTGCCAAACTGTGTTCCCAAATCTGGTTGCCTGGCCCGCAGCTTAATCAGTTTATCTCCCATTCCTTGACTCTTGCAAGTAGAGGCTCACGGGAGCCAATTATTACTGTTTCTTCCTCCCTGATAGAGTTGTTAGACCTATGAACCATGGGCAGCCTCCACAGGATTCTTGGGGAATATTTGAATTCAGAGACCAGAATTCAGCTTTCTATCCAGGCATAAGGTAAAAGGACATTACCAGAATAGAAAGTTTTGAACTGCCTATTAAAATATCAGGACCCCTAGTATTTGTGGAGTAAGATATTGCATTCCAGATTTCTGCCCTAGCATTTTCCACTAAATCAATCATTTACCTTGCTCATTTACTCCAGGGCTAATCCCTTTGTAAATATTTTGGATGACTCGTTCATTTTTTAAAACTTTGAGACTAAGGATGCTACATTCTTTTTGCTTTTAATATAACATGAAAACATGAACATGCCACTGAATTGTAACTTATTAGTTTCTGCATGAAAAAACAGTGGGTATTCATTCAATTAAAAATTCAGTTGTAATCTCTGAGGCCTCTTCTCTATCTAGGGATGACTTGGAGTACATTTATTAGATGGGAATTCTTACGTTATTAGACCATACTTGTAAGATCGAGACTTACAGAAATGAGGAGCTGACCATATTTAAAGAAGCATATACTAAAAATATGGAATTCCCCTATGTAAAATAATGCCTTGGATATAGACTTGCTCTATTACTTTTAGTCAAATTTCCCTCAGTTTACATTGGCTAGCTGGTTATACTTTTGTATAAGGTCTTGGAACTTGAATTAACTTCTAGGGTTTGCAAGTGGGAATTTAATGATACCCAGTAAAACAATGACAAAATAGTTTAATCAAGATCTTCCTAGAATTTTCTTGATGATTTTAACGGTTTCCCAGTAAGAAAGGCTCTGCCAGTTAGTCACCTAATTAAGCAAAATTTTTTATCTGATAAATTCAACTCTCTAATGATGACCAGTTGCAACCAAAGCCAGTTGGGATTTTATGAGTAATGATTATTAAAACTGCTATTAACTATTTCATGCTAGGATTACCTGTTCCTTTTTTTATTTTTATTTTTTATTTTTTTGAGACAGAGTTTCAATCTTGTTGCCCAGGCTGGAGTGCAATGGCACAATCTCGGCTCATTGCAACCTCTGCCTCCCGGTTCAAGTGATTATCCTGCCTCAGCCTCCCAAGTAGCTATGACTACAGGCATGCACCACCATGCCTGGCTAATTTTGTCTTTTTAGTAGAGATGGGATTTCTCCATGTTGATCAGGCTGGTCTTGAACTCCCGACCTCAGGTGATCCACCTGCCTTGGCCTCCCAAAGTGCTGGGATTACAGGCATGAGCCACCGCTCCCGGCTACCTGTTCCTTAAGATAACTAGGATTACATTTTAAAATATAAGAAGCAAATAGAAAAATTATTTTTTAAAAATATAGGCCTGCATGATATAGGAGATAAAAACCCCAAAATCCAAAACCTGGTGGGCAGTGTATGGAGTGTGGTTCTTTGGATACAACACAAAGTAATATTTGAAAATATTTATAATCAACTCTTGTCTCCTTGCAACGAGGTATTATTTTAAAGCATGAGGTGATATAGTGACCATTAATGGACCTGTCACTTAATTGATGCCTCCCTTTCCCAGTAGATATAATGAGGTAATAACTCCTACATTATATGTGGACATTTTGCAGAAGGGGAAACATTTAGAGTTCTGTAGCACATTAAGATTTCATGGAAATAATGCTGAGTTATAAAGAAATTTCTCAATGTGCCATGGTTTCCCATGGCACCAGTGATTTATGTGATTAAACAGATAGTGTTGCATTATACTTGGCCTCAATATTCATCCAGAAACCTGGCACAATCTGCTGAACATACCAAGAGTGGTATATACATCTTATATTCAAGTGTACTGGCCATGTACTTTTCATTCACACTTAGGCTGTGGAAAGAGTGGTAAAGGAAACTACCACTAATGTGACATGCCATAACAGAAAAAGGTCCATATTTATAGGCTCACTGAGAAAGGGTAACATCTGGTGTCTCCCCAGCGAGATAATCTTCCTCCTCCTTTGGGGTCAGTTCAGCACAGAGCACAGACTATACAGAGCACAGGCTATGATATCCCCCACTTGCCTCCATTCTCTCTCTATGAAATAGAAGTGGGTGCCTCTATCCTGAAAGACTGTTTTCTTCCTTTCTAGATTTCCAGAGAAGTCGAGTTTCCTAATATATTCTCATTAGACCAGAGGAGAATAGGCAAATCATGTTAAGTTTTCTGAGAAAAGACATATACCATTGGCCAGCCTGGATGAAGCAGGGTCTTCAGTAAAACATAATTTGTGGAAGTATAGTGGGCTCTGTTGGCCCATTCTTTTTTTCCAGCTCTGTGCACCCATAGCTCCTCTTCGCAAGGCTTTGCTGCCAATGGCTGACACCTGTGACTTTCAGAGGTGGGCACTGGAGCCCACCTGATAAGCTGATAAGCAGAGAAAGCAAAGTAGTGCCTGGGAGTTTGTTAACTCTCTTCCCCTATAGATGATGGCTGTGTAGTGGGGAGCACAAAAATCCAGCTTCCTCAATTTGAGGCTAGACAAGACAAACTCTGTGATGTAATATATGCTCCTTGAGCTCCTTTGGGATTCCCCTGAAATAGCATTATTTCTTGGCTTCTTCCTCATTCTTATCCTGCTTCCCATGACTTCTGGGGAGTCCTTTCCTAATAAATCAATTGCTTGTCAATCCTTGTCTCAGTCTGTTTCTGGGAGGATCTTACCAAAGGGACTATAAGAAGGAGGATTAGAGAAGAAAAGATGGGAAAGAGAGATGTCAGCTTTTGTCAGGCTCCCCCGTGCTGTTTTTGAGATAGTGAGTGAGTGGCTTTTCCCCACTTCACTCTGAACTTCTCTCTCCTGCCACCATGGGAAGAAGGACATGTTTGCTTTCCCTTCTGCCATGATTGTAAGTTTCCTGAGGCCTCCCCAGCCATGCAGGACTGTGAGTCAATTAAACTTCTTTGCTCTATAAATTACCCAGTCTTAGGCAGTTCTTTATAGCAGCATGAGAGTGGACTAATACAGGGGACATGCTGATTTAAAGCACTTGCCAATTTTTGTGCTATAAATACTTTCACAGTGGCCTGTTTCAAACTACCAATGTGATTTCACTGAATGCAAAGTTGAGAGGGATATATACAATTCACTATTGCAGGCTGGTGTGAGTCAGATAATATATCTCTGTCTGTGCCTTCTTTCTAATCCTTTTTGTTTCTATGTCCTCATTCATTATATTGATATAATGATACCTACTTAATCACATCATGAGTATTAATATTTTGCTACATAATTGCCTAAAACTAGTTATTATCATCATCAATAACAAGGAAAGTTAAAAATTAAAACTTGGCAAAAATAGATAAATGTACAGTTTGCCATTGATATTTGTATTGGTTGGATTGTGAAGTATAAATTTTAGCCAATGATACAACTTACCCATTTGAGGAACATTTTATGTAGGAGAAGGAAAGGAAGATACGCATGATCAGCAATAGCAACACCTTCCATTTGTTTTCCACTCAAGTTGTGAGTCTTGAGTATATTATCTAAACTGGCCATTTGTTTCAGGGTCTCACCTAGCTTAATTCCGTATGTCTCTGAAATGCACATCTTAGCAAATGTCAATGCCACTTTGCAAATTTTACATTAACATAGACATATAAAACAGCATTCTTGTTTCTGAGATCAAATGATACGAAGTGTTATCACTATTAATGGAATTTCCATTAAAGCAAACTCAGTTTGTATTATAGCAACTGACTATAATTACCTCAAAATATCAAGTAATATATGCAATCCTTTTTCATCACTGTCATGAGATGGAAATACCAAGAGGCATCAAACAATTGTAGGGCACTGTTGCAAAATTTGTTGTTTTGTTAATGGAAGCCATTACATGAACATCATAGCAGTGATTAGAAAATTCTTAACATTTGTGAAGTGCATGCAAGTGCCCCTTGGAGATTAGCTTGTATTTTGTAAGCATACTTTCCAGAGAATAGAATGAGATGCTAGATCTTTAACAATTGGGCACACCTGATAGGAATCCTATTTATCTTCTCTTCCTCAAGAGCTGGATCAGAGGAGTTGATCATGCACTGTATTTGCACAAGTGTTACCACTTTCTTTAGTGCCATGGAGTTGGGCTTTCTCCATATCTTATGAACTTTTTCCATTTTGATTTGCTACATATAAACTTTTATTAGACTTTGCCCTCAAGGAAGGCAGTAAAAGGAAGTAAGCCTAGTAGAGCTGAGAAGATGACATGGCGAAAGTGAGTGATATTTACCCAAGAAGGGGTCTTATTCATCAAAATCCTTACTGAAAGGAAAGAAACTTGCATCCACTTGTCTGAATTGTGTTCACTGGCATTTACTTTTAGGTACAACGTTTGTTTCATGACCACAATCCTGTTTGCAACAGGTTATATATACTTTGGATGCAATTTCAACATAAGTTGAAAGATGAAAGGTAGCCTAGGTAAAAAGAAGATACAAGGTAATGTGGTGACTTCACAGGAGCCAATTGGGTTTCTGTGAAGTAGTGTAAGGTCAGCCTTACCCCTTGGGAAGAAAAACCTTGTGGAAATCTTACTTTGTAATAGAAATTGGTTACTGGAGGAAACTGGCCTTTTGATTGTTCTCGTCAAAATATTTCTCAAATGAAAACAGTTATTTTACCAACTTTTTCTAGGAATTGGAGGGAAGTATTATTACATGAAGAGAAAAAGAAGAAAAGAAAAAGAAAGAAGCCAGGTACTGGTGCCTCAGCCTGCATTTCCATCCAGTGATTCCATATACTTACAGACAGATGGCTGCTGCCAGTTTCCTTGGGGGTCAATGCTAAAAATAAAAACAAAAGCCTTCTCTGCTTTCTGTTTCGCTCATCCCCTTGTCCTCTCCCTTCGGGGACAAAAATGCTCTCCTTCTGCCTCCCACAGGGTGCAGTGGGGCATTGGAGCTGCCTTCAGTATCCTCCAATGAGCAGAGCAGCGGGCCTGGCTCAATGTCATGCCCCATCTCTCCCAGCCTCTTAGAGACCTGGGGAGAAATGGCCCAGCTGGCAGGAGCTTGAGAGCTGCTGTCTGCCTCTCAGCGGCAAGTCTCCTCACAAATTGGCCAGAGGCTGCCATCTGAGTGGAGAGGGAGTAGGGCCAACAACTTCAGTTCATATTAGGCTCTTCCCTGCATGAGCAATGTCAAGAAAGCAAGAAGCATTTTTGCCTTAGTAGCTCTAATTTTTATTGGAGACATGTGCCTTGGATTTGCAGGTCAAGAAACCTTGAGTTGAACTCTCTAATCTACTATATGCATTCACTGCCTCATGCGGCCCTTGTGTATTGAGCATTGAGCACCTCCAGGTATGGTGTTAGTTATAGGGGGCACAAGACATGGAAAATCTGACCTTGGCTCTCAAGGAGCTCATGGACTATAGGTGAATGCAAGTCTATTGCAGACAGCATAGTAACGTGAGTGCAGTGTATAAAAAGAGAATGCGATGGCATTTAGGAAAGCCTCTGAGTGATATCAGTAAAGGGAAACAAGAGGTTACCTGGCCATGTGTGTGGGGAAAACCAGGGAAGCATATTTCCTGCAGAGAAAACCACCCCTACCACTTTCATTTTTAAACTCAGTCTGCGATGACTGCCGGAGTTGAGGCTTGTCCACAGTCAATGTTTGGATAAAAAAGAACACGCATCACATGGCCCTGTCCCATAGTTCAGCAATGTTGCCCTGACTCTCCATACCTGCCTGCATCTCTGGCCAGCATGTTGCCCTGTTCTCTGTGTTTCTGTTATGATCAGGCAGGCTGTCTCCACATGAGAGCTCCCAGAAACTCTAGCCTACTCTCATATTCTCTAGCTAGCAACCTCAGCAATACAAAAGCCAGTTTTCCCTGAAGTTCCGGCAAAAATCCCAATCCCTGATTAGAATCAGGGTTGTATCCTCAGTCCTGAAAAAAATCCTTGAGGCAAAGGAATATGCTCATCGGTCAATTCTGGGTCATCTCACCTCCACACAGATGCTGAGATGGTTCTTTGCTGCTGTTAACAGAATTCGGAGGAATAGATGTGGACAGCCAAAAATAAAAACTGCACACTATTTGTCATAAGCTCTCAGCAGCTGTTTTCTATCCACTGGACTAGATCAATGCTCTTTAGGGGAGTCTAGACAAGGGCCAGAAAGGCCAGGGACTGGAAAGAGGATGAAAAGAAGGAAACGGAATAATCCCGTTGGTAAAGCACAATGAAAGAAGGCAGCAACAATTGCATCTTTTAAAGTAACTCAAAAGTCATTGAGATGTCTCAGACATGTTCAAAACTTTATTTCTAATTGGACCCACAAGTCAAGACTTGTGATGTCATGGAATTTACATTCTAAAAGGAAGATGGATATAGCTGTAGTTCTAGACGTAGATACAAATATGCATGTAGCTATAGATAGATGGATAAGACAGATATGGAAGCAGATGTGGGAGGAGGGAAAAGGAAGACAAATCAAGAAGAGGCCCCAGGCGTGACCTTAGGGAATTTGCCCTTTTAGGGAGAAACTAAACATACACAGTGAAACAGCTGGAGACAATAGCTCCATATTTCACAATATAAAAGTATATAAAAGTACACCAGATATGCACAGAGGCTGAAAAAGTTTTATAACAGGAGAAAGTATATTGAGTTGAGGTTATTCAAGTAGAGTTTTGTGGTATCGTTCTCCAGTTTTGGAGTTTTGAAGTTGAAAGACTTTCAAGTGTTCTAAGAGGAAGGAACAAACACTGGCCATTGTTTCTTAAATTCACTTAACAATAAGACTCATTTCAAGTGTTTATAAATTTCTGAACCCTATCGAGACTTTCTGATTTATATTTTCCCCAGGATAGGCTGGGTGATCTGTATTTTAAATGACACTGTGACTGCTCCTATCACCAGGAAAGTGTGAGACTGCTTGCTTACCAGGCTGGCAGGTGCAAAGCAAGGTGGAACGCAGCATGCAGGATGCCCTCAGGCCCTTCTTCATACTCAGCACTACTACTTATGTCTGTTTCTAATGAGGAGTGCAGAACTATTGTTAAAGGCTTTCTTTGCTTGGGTTTATAGAATGTGAGAATGCAAGGGAATAAGACATGGCTATTGGAATTAGTAGAAGGTGTGGGGAACAAATCCCAAATGCTAGCAGATCATGTGAAAGTAGACAGATTTTCCCCGGCAAACAGAGATGGGGCTATAAAGATTGCAGACAAAAATATCCAGAGTGTGTGTGTCTAATTCAATTAAGCCCCTGTTTTCCATCCAGCCTGCGTCCCAAGTGCTCCACTAGCATATGCTGCTGCACTAACAACGCCTTGTGGATGCACAGCACTCCCTGAGGTGGGAGAGGACAGCTGCTTAATACTCGTTGTGCACAGCAGGGCAGAAGGTAAAGAACAAGCCCTCGGTATGGCTTGGGAGGCCCTGGGTAGACCGCAGGGAAGATTTCTGACAAGACAGAAGCCAGAACGGAAATTCTACTAAGGCTATTAGTGTACGGTATATCCATAATCTATCAGGAAATGTCTTGGGGGTTTTGCAACTATAAATAGTTAAGACCTTGGGGCTTCCTCAGTAAGTTTGCGGGAATTAATAGCATCACTGCCTGATGCTGTGGGTGGTGTCTTACTTTAAAATATTTTTCCTTATCTCTGAGAAGCTGAAGAGATTCAAGGCAGCCAATATAACACTACTAATGATGAAGCCATATCCAATGGGAATAGACATTAGCATCACTTCACAGAAAGATTTCTGGCTCTAACTGGGCTTAGGGTGCTACACTGCTCTGCACCTTGAAGTGGGGTGTGGCCATATAATTTGGCCAATGGAATGTGAGTGGAAGTGGTGTATTCCACTCCAGACGGATGCTTTAAAAACTGGTGTGTTACTGGTCACTCTCTCTTTCCAACTACCATAGTGAAAGGCAAATGATGGCAGATGGTAGCTGCTCTGATCCTGCAGCACAGGGCTGCCGAAGAGCAGTGCCCCCAGCTGACCCATGATGGACTATATGAGAGAGAAATTAGTCTTGTGGTTTTCAGCCTTGATTCGGTGGTTATTTGCTACTGCAGCACAACCCAGTCTAGGGTGATTAATGCATTCAGCCAATTAATGTTTTCCCCTCACCCAGGGGTAGTAATCATATTATCATGTATCACCAAGTTGCTTTGTCAGATAGGTAAGAAGAAATCTGTTCTTAGCCCGGCTAAAAGCAAGGCAAATCTTTCTCTGCTCTTCTCCAGAACAATGTAGCCTTTTATTAAAGTCAAACAGCTAGATTTTAACTATGCTAATATGATACTTTCATTAGTTTCTCCAACATAATTCTTAGTTTTTCTTGCAGGTTCCTTGAGTCAGTTAGCTATTATTCCTTTGCCTAGATTGTCACAACAACGTCTTAGTTGGCCTTTCTGCCTATGGAGTTTTTCTCTTTTTACACTGCTACCCGAGTTTTTAACAATTAATCCCGACCTCAGACTTGAATAACTTTCCTGCTTCAAACTCCACCATAGCTCCCCATTGTCTATCATAAAGTACTGGCAATATGCGAAGGATTAAGGTATTCTAAGAAATGATCTAATTTTCCTTATTAGCAACCACACACACACACACACACACACACACACACACACACACACAGAGAGAGAGAGAGAGAGAGAAATACATGGGGAAAGCCAAATCATCTATTAATTAGTACATAATTAGTACAGTATTTGAGTAAAGACCCCCAACTTTCTCTTAAGTTCCCAAGAGCTATTTCAGAGTCAGAGTGACCCCTAAGTCAGATCCAGGCTCTAAGATGCCCCTCTGTACTCTGCACCTCCTTTAAACTTGGGGCAATTAAAAATTCCATATGTGTCCTTACAATAAATCACCATACTTTGAGACTTAGAAAGCCTCTTCTTGTAGCTGAAGGAGCCTCACTAGCCATTTAGTTTTATTTATTGCTTAAGATACTGAAAACTAAATTTTTTTGAACTGGTAACCTTGTTGTCAGTATACACTGGATGCAAAATTATTAATTCAACCCTAGAAAACAAATAGATGTTTTGTTATGATCTAGTGTATGTATATGTCATCAAGTAATCTATACATTTAAATTTTTTTTCCAAAATGAAGTTTGTCATTTTTTCCACTAATAAAGTATATTTATTATAAAAGTTTGGAAATTCTATAGCATAAGAGAAAAGGAAAACATAAATTATGCACAATCTCACCACCAAAAGAAAGTCATTATTATTATTATTATGTTGGATTTGAGGCATTTCCTTACAGTGTTTATTTTTCATTCTATGCATAGGAATCCCATTCCATCCTACTCCCTTTCAAGAGTGTGGACCAACTACACAAACAGGTTGCCAATGGAAAAGCCAGCAATCGTAACTGACCTCAGTTGGATGAAATGCATGTTACTTTCGTTTCCTAGTTCCCTTTTATCAGCCAGGATTCAGTCAGGGAAACAAAGCCCCCACTAGTATTAGGGGACTAGGAGATTCATTTTAGGAATTAGACATTATACAAACGTGGTCCCCTGCTGGGGAAGCGAAGATCTGGAAATGAAAGTTGAAGGATCAGATTGTTAATATATGTGATGCACACTGGCAAGCTCCTGAAGTCAGAACTTAGAGAGAAATACAAGAAGCCCACACATCCTACCATCCCGGTGGGACACTGAAGGGAGCTCCAGAAACTTGTATGGAGAACTGTTGTCCCTGCATGGCTACTGCCTCTGTGGTGCACAGCCAGCAATGGGGAGAGGGCCTGGAGCGAGGGCTGTAGCCTTGGTTGGTGGAAGTCCATTGTCGAGTCCATGCAAAACCTCTACGTCTGCTGATATGACCACTGTGTTTTTCAGTCCATTGGACAAGGACAAGGTGGCTCAGAAAAGAGGCTGACAGACATCTACCAACACATGGATCATCTAAGACCTGCAAAAATAGGTAATCTTGCCCATCTGATTATTAAATTCCTTTTCTGCTGAGGTTCCTCTTTTGTGAGATACAAACATCTTTTCACATCGTGTCTAATATGAGAGATCTATTCACATACATATCCTCAGACCTTCTTGTTACCAATTTTTAAGTGGTATTCCTTCAAGTCCCTGGCATTCCAACCAGACCATTAGTCACTTACCATTCATCAGTTTGGTTCTATACCTTGTTCTATCTTATTCCAGGCAAAAATGAATAATCAGGTGCATTGTTTGGAAGTTCTGCCTGTTGGCAGAACAACCTCTTACCACTGCCTTCAGGATCCCCCAAGTGAGACTGCAGTGTGACAGCCATCTACTTTTAGATTCTGCCAGCTTATCCTGCAGAACCATCTATAAACCAGGCCTGGGACTGTTTTTCTTCTTTCGCTATCAGATGGTCATAGCGAACTTGGAATAAAGCCATAGGGGTGGGTTAAGAGAAAAGAGGGAATGCAGCAAGAGTAGGAACCGTGATAATCTGAGTCATGTGCTGATGAAGAGTTTCACGTACATCATTTCCTCTCAATGATAAGATGCCTCTCCAACGATATATTGGAGAGTCAGACTGCATTCTGCTCATGAGTTCCATGGTCAGAAGCACTGCTGTGTGCAATGCCATAATGGTAACAAAGTATTCCGTAAATCTGCAGATTACAGCCTCTAATCAAGCATTTAGTCCCTATTAGGGCTGAGTAGCCAGCCAGCAGCTGTTTATAAAAGAATAGTTAACTGCAGAGGATGGCCTAACTTTATTTCTAAATCTTGAAAGTCTTCACTGTGATTTTCCTAGACAGGAGCAAAGGCTCCACACAACTTCCCTATCTGCCAGTGAAGCTCCCTTTTTTCAGCATACATGAAAGAACACACCTTTGCAAGCCATCTTCTTTATGCAATACTGTTCTGTAGAACTTTATTGCTCTCACTGTGGCACCTACTTCCAGTGAGGAGCTGTTTCCTACTCCTCTGCTATCACAGAATGGAAAAGCCACTTGGGAAAACCGTGCAGTAGAATGAAACCCAGTGATCACACTTTGCCAGAATAGACAGGAGAGGAGGAAACAGGGAAGGAGCTTTTCTTAAAATAGAGTCTTCTGGAATCTGTAAGTCCTCTGTAAAGAACAGCTTTGACTCAGAAGCAGAGATGGGAGGGATGGTGTCTATAAAGCCTTCCTTTAGACTGGCAGGCAAGACCTCAAAAGAAAACATGGTTCAGAAGCCAGGGTTAAAAGGAACCTCTAAAGGTCATCGCACACTCAATAAAGTTGAAGGAACATTAGGCCAGGGAGAAGAAAACCGTGTTTGTCCCAGGTCTGCCATTTGACAGATGATAGAGAACTGGTGAATCTGGCCTGACTTATTCTTTTGTCTAGAAATGCAAGAGAGGGAGGCTGACTCTTTGAATATCCTTTTGCGGGAGACACAGTGACAGCGTCACGGAAGCTGAATTCTGAAGGGTTACCTTTCTATCACCTGTTTCAGGAAGGTGTGGCAATCACATGGAATTTCCTTGCTCTAATTGAAATGTCAGCCTCCAGTGAGTTCAGTCAAAGAACTGGGGAACATCTGGGTTTGGAGGAGATGGGGGAAAGAGTGCTCTTTTACGAATGAAGTGAGTTAATCTCCATTGAAACCCTGGGTTTAGGTCGGATGGATGTCAAGTCTTCCGGAAAGCCGCCCCGTTTGCCCAAGTCGGAATGTGTTATGCCTTTTTGTGCCCCCTCTCAGTATCTCTGCTAAACCCTTCCTTCACTCTGCTTTGGATTGCAGGTAATGCCTTGGATGTCAGTATTCTCCTTTCACTAGGCCAGTTGTTCTCATCTGGGACATCAAAACCCAGGATGTGGTAATCAGCAGTGAAGTGGGTTGTAAGTAATTTATAACTAATAGGAGGTAAAATAACAACATACACATGATTCAGGGTGACAGCTATGATATGTTTCAAACTCCTTAATGCTGCTTCCATTCACTAGCATTCAAGTGCAATTTCTTAGGCACTGGAGACATGGATACAGAAAAAGCAAATGCATCAGAAATTGCTCATAACTCTGAGTTTGCTCTTGAGAATGTGTTGCACATATTAATGCCATCCATTAAGTGTCAAGATAAAAAATACTGAGAATTACTGTGTTAGAATGAGAACTCTTTGAAAGTTCTCTGATTCACCAGTCTCTGTATTAACCATGTTGTCTAGTACAGTGATATGTACTTAATGGTAAGTGGAGTAAATAAAAGAAACCAAAGAAAAATGAAAAACCAAAGCAAACAAAATCTACTATGGTGAGGTGTGATGGGAGAGGTGAAAAAAGGAAAGTAATAATTTATTGGTGGGATATTAAGTCTGTTATTTATGTGACACCTTCTTGTCACAAAACCTTATAATAATAAATAATAGACAAGCTTTACATGCCTGGGGGCAGCTGGGGTGACCAGCAGGCTATGTGGCGCTGCTGACCTAGACTGGACTAACTCATGTATTTAGGGGGTCAGGTGGTGGTCAGCTGTTCTCTCTGGCCTTGGCTGGGGCAACTAGGGCAGATGAGCTGTTCCATGTTTCTTGTCTTCTTGCAAGTTGGCTTGGGCATACTCCCATGGCAACAGCAAGGGTCCAAGATAGGTCAAGTGGCTACATGCAAGAACTTTGGAGATGTAGGCTTAAAAATTGCCCACCATCTCCTTTGCACATTCTACTGGCCAAGTAAGTCATAAGACCAGTTCACACTGCAGAGATGGAGAGAGAGACTCTGACTTTTCAGTGAGGAACTACGCATTCACGTGGGAAAGGCTGAATACAGGGACGGTGAAAAGCTGGGATCATCACTGTAATTAACTACTGAATATGAGAAGATTTTACCATACCCAGGAGGACTGGACTGGAGTCTACAACTGAGGATCTCTTGTTTAATAAAGTTTTGTCAGTTCCCAAAAAACATCTTCTGGGACAACTTCTAGGGTTGGAATATTCCTCCATGGTGATGACAACAGGGAGGCAAGTGCTCTGCACTGATTATATCACATAGCAGCAAAAGACGGCCATTCTTTCACATCAGACTTTATCTGTGCAATGGCTTAACATGCAAACATTTGGATGAGAAAGGGACACAGTTCCTGGAGCCTGTCCCTTTTTCAAGCATGGACCATCGCACTGAACAGGGGTACCCTGCCTTTGGCAAAGGAGCAGAATAAGAGCTCTGTCGCCATTCCTGGTTCACTGTTTCTCTTCAGGGTTCCTAGGGGAAGTCAGAGAAATACATTAGGACCTATAAGGTAGTCCCTCCAGCATCCCTTGGTAGCAAATATGTATAACCGTGGAAATACTCTGGATTGCTTTCCATTTATTTCTGCAGCTACCAGTTTCCCTTACTGCTTGTTATAAGTTTAAAACAACATCAATTTTTAAGGACTTGAAAGTGCTTTTCTATTTAAAATCAAACAAGACAAGCATCATTTTCATTCTGGGACTGTGCTTTGCTTCTCGAAGTGTGCTGAATATATAGACACCCACTGAAAAATAATAATAATAAAAAAGCTAAGTGATGGAAATGAGTAATTGCTTGGCAGCGAGTCTGCAGGGAGAGCACTGACGCCATGCAGCACATATTTCATGAATAATGAGAAGAGTCTCAGAGCTGTGCAATCACTGACTATTGGGTCAGAAATTTCACATTAGTGGATTCATCAGAGCAGATCAGTGTCATAAAGACACTCTCTCCTGAGGTAAACACACTTTTCCTTCACTGAACTGTCATCTTCTGGTTGTACAGTACATACAGCAAAAACCTTCTGAGTAAGAGGAGGGACAAGACTGGATTAGGACTATTTTACACCCATATCATTCTACCTGCTTATTTGGAAAGAAAGAAACCATTTTCAGCAGGGATAAACTAGTAAGTCTACGGCTAACAAAGAGCCCAATGAAGCACTGAAGAAATGTAATCAAAATGTACATTTAATTCTATGAAATTGCACTTAGAAGTACAGTTGTGTTGTTTAACAATATGTTCATTATGTTCTGGGAAATGCATCCGTAGGTGATTCTGTTACAGAGTGTATTTACACAAGCCTAGGTGGTATAGCCTACTATACACCAAGGCTCGATCGTATGGCCCAGATTATGGGCCTAGGTCTATAATCTAACTAGGTTGCTCTTAGATCATAAACCTGTATAGCATGTGACTGCACTGAACACTGCAGACACTTGTAACACAATGGCATTTGTATATTCAAACATATCTAAACATAGAAAAGGTACAGTAAAAATATGGTGTAATAGATAAAAAATGGTATACCTGTACAGAACACTTAACATGAATGGAGCTTGCAAGCTAGAAATTGCTCTGGGTGAGTCAGTGAGTGAGTGGTGAGTGAATGTAAAGGCTTAGGGCATTACTGTACACTACTGTAGACTTTATGTACACTCTAAATTTAGATTACAATGAATGTATTAAAAATATTTTCCTTCTTTGATAATTCATTTACCTTAGCTTACTGTAATTTTTAAATTTATAATCTTTTCAATTTTAACTTTTTGACTCTTACAATAACACTTAGCTTAAAACATAAATACAATGCATACCTTTACCAAAATACATTCTTTCTTTATGTCCTTACCGTGTAAGCTTCTTTCTATTTTTAAAATTTGTTATTACCATTTTTTTTAACTTTTTAAACAATTTTGTTAAAAACTTAGACAAAAACACACACATGAGTTTAGGCCTACACAGGGTCAAGATCACAGGGTAAGGCAGAGGCAATTGTACTTAATAAGGAGGCAAATATATCCCTCAGAAATCACTGATATTCTTTAATTCAAATCAAACACATTCCACATCCCCTTCCACAAACTCTAACTTTTCTTCTCTTGGCCTTAATGCAACCATAGAATATTAGGCTAAAAAACATGTTAGTTGCAATGTCATACAAACTCTGGAGAAACTGAGGTCCAGAGACTTCAGAGACTTACAGGTTTACCCAGAGACACACACTTGCTTAGTGGAAGAGGCAGGTTTAAGGCGAGAGTGACCATATTATTTATCATCCAAAAAGCACACTTTTGAAAGCAAAGGGAGAACATTGTTAGCAAGTACAACAGGACAACAGGTGGAAACTTGGACTTCCCCAACAAACCAGAACAAATGGTCACCCTATTTGGGATCTACTTTCCCTGACTCTGCCTGGGATCACTTTCCTTCATAACAGATGTCTGAACTCCATTGGTGTAATAGACTCTTCATCTTTCTCTTGAATGACATAGCTTTGTCACTAGGGAAGGAAAGAAGGGAAAAAAAAGCACTTTTTTCCCTTGTGATGTTCTTTATAAATTCATCTTCACCTTTATTCTTTTCCCTCCTTGCCTTCTTTGGCTAAACTTCTTTATCACTT
This sequence comes from Chlorocebus sabaeus, assembly GCF_047675955.1. Taxonomy (NCBI): domain Eukaryota; kingdom Metazoa; phylum Chordata; class Mammalia; order Primates; family Cercopithecidae; genus Chlorocebus; species Chlorocebus sabaeus. The sequence goes on from NC_132915.1 coordinate 15,046,515, forward strand.
TCAAGTTTAACTACTTACCTCAAATAACTGTCTAGTTTAAAGGAGTCATGGCCCCTGATTATACTGATGACACTGTATTTGTAAAAAGTTACTGCTACATGGTAGAGCCCAGAGTCAAGATTTACTATAAACAAACAAACAAACAAACAAACAGGTACCTTTAGATAATAAGCAACATGGAGAAGGTTGGATAGCCCAAACAGAAATGGAAATGATCAGTGGAACTTCTCCAGAAATACACACACTCATCCATACTCAGATAAGTCCCTAAATAAGCATGCCCTCCTCTTTTCTGTATTCAGAAGAGAGACAAGGTTTTTGAAAGTATTGGAAACAAACTCTTGAGAAAAAATGTCAAAGGCCCAGAAAACATTCCGGTGTTCTCTCCAAGTTCCAATCCACATACAGAGATAAACCATGTAGGAAAGAAAAGAACGTCCATGTGAGCAGGTGAGTTGCTATTTCTGTTTGGGCTATGCAACCTTCTCCATGTTGCTGATTATCTGAAGGTACCTGTTTTGTTGTTGTGGTTTATTTGTTTGTTGTTAGTAAATCTTGCCTCTGGGCTCTACCCTGTGGCAGTAACCTTTTTCAAATACACTCTCATCAGTATAATTAGTGACCATGACAGGCAAAGCTTGGCCAGGCTTCCAGAGCCTTTGCATGTGTTTCTCCTTTTGCCTGGGATGCTCCTTCTGCTGATCCTCTCTCACGGCTGGCTCTTCTTTATCATTTAAGACTCAGAGACTTCCCTTGACCATGGTATCTATGTAGGTCATGAATATATTTCCAGAAGATTGTAAGGAACCTAATAGATACTCTATAAATATATCTTGAAAATATAAAGTAATGAGTGAATGAACTGCATGCTACTCCTGAATCAAATAACTAAACAGCCCATTCTTTAAGGCTATCTGAAAGCTGTTGCTAGTCTTTCTCTAGCATGCTATATTCCCTACAGTTTAGGGTGCAATACAAAAGTAGGACCGATTTTACTCAGAATTAGTAATGAGAATGATCCAGATGGATGAAAATTTGGATGATTCAGACTTTCTGTTGCATCCTATTTAGGGTCCTCTCCTGCTGTGCTTGGTCTATCTCTAACACAGCTCTGCCTCCTCCTTTCCAGTTCTGCTCATTTCTCTACCTGCTCTGCTTTCATTTTCTGCCTCCTTTCAGCCCTCCAATTACCTAACGCCTCCCAATTTTCACTTTCTCTCTTGAAACCAAATGTTTTTGAAAAGGCACTTTATCTCTAAGCCACTTAACAATACTCTTTAAAATGTGCTTCATAAGAGATGATTGACTCTCAACAAGATCCACAGTTTTTCTAGCTCTTGGCCAGAAGCTTTTCCCAGTTTATCTCTTAAGAATGGGGTATCACATTTTTCTCCCACCACTTGACCAATACAAATAAGCTCCAGCCCAGCAAAGCTCAACCTTGGTTGAATACATGGGGTTGTTTAGTCTTTGGATGACATACAGGTTTCACCAAAGGCACGCTGAGCTCTCGATCAATTTCAGATTTAGGAAGAGATGTATAACTCTTGAGTTCTGAGGAATGACAATCTTTGTCTTTCAGGTCATGCTTGCCTCAGGTGCTGAGGAAGGGAAAGTATTGGCGGAACTAACCTATGACCACACTTGAAGTCATGAATTCCAAGCTAGGAAAGACCTGTGATATCAGGTCATCCAAAGTTTCCATTTTATACGTGATGGAACCAGAAAGATGGAGAAGTGTCTTAGTAAATAAAAGATAAGCAATGATGTAAGTGATGATCTAAAAATTTTTGACTCTAAAATCAGTACTTTTTTATAATAACGATTCAAATTCTTCCTTTCTTCCCTTCCTCTGTCTCTTTCTCTCTCCTATTCTCCTCCTTCCCCCTCTACCCTCAATTAGTTTAAAGGCTTCTAAAGTGCATAGACCCTTTCCTTTCTCTTGCTATGTTTTTAATTCATCCAACACACATTGAAAGTTACCACAGATGGAGAAGTGGCAATAGTCTCATCGCTCAGACAGTAAATTGCAGCTCTTCCACTTGTCCCTCCAGATTCAGTTCCCACCCTTCTTCACCTTGCTGTGTGCCCAGGAGGCTTATCAACACATCAACAGGCCTCTTGCCTGGGGTCTGGTTGAGTTCAGCCAAAAGGAAGGCCAGGCAGAAGATGGGGCAGGAGGAAAGTACAGTGGGGTATTTGTCCTGTGCTCCCTCCCTGCCAGGTCACCACGGTTGGCTGTGACCTTTTATGAAAAACTTCTGTCAAGTAGCAAATTTTCCTTGTCCTTCTGCCCCTTGAGGCCTAACAGTGCTAAGTGATCCCTGCGGTTATTAGTCCTGGGGCATGTTCCTAGCCCTTGTTGGTTTGCTAAATCATGCTATCACCTGTAGAAACTGCCCTTTTATTTAAGAACTTGAATTATCAAATTTGCACGTGCAGTCGGGTTCCTGCCTTGTTCCAAGTAAGAAAACAAATGAGTAGGGGGAGACATTTGTCTCTGGCATGAAATAGGATGTGCTTGGTTCCAGGTACTCTGCTGGGCCTTTCCATGTGTACTTCTTTTTAATCCTTACAATAATTGTCTGAGTCAGATATGATTCAGCCCATTTTACAGACCAGGCAACTGAGTCCCAGAAAGAATAGAATGTAGTCAGAATCACACAGCTGGTAATTAGACACTGTCCTGAGAGTCCCCATAGAAGCCAGCTGACCCCAAATTTGTTACACAAGGATCACAGTGCAAATATTTTCTCATACACAGGGAGAGAGCAGAAATGGGGGTATGATGAAGTGCTCAAGGAGTGAGGGGCACATCTGGGAGACTGACCTACCTGGTCCTCTGGAACCCACCAGCAGGCAAGGAAACAAGAGCTGCGGCCTCTTTTTCTGACTATAGTGGTGGACACATGGTGGTGCGGGGGGTCTGCACTGGCCACCAAACTTTTCATGATAGTCAGGAGGCTTTGAGGAGGTTCCTGCTAGCTCTTGGCCCCTAAACCTGACTGACCACCTTCCAAAGAGGCAAATCTTCTTTCATGCCTGCTTCCCCCACCCCTTGTGATGCCCACACAGTCTGGAGCAGAAGCGAATTTCCTGGGCCCCCATTTAATCCCAGCAATGAGAGCCTTCATGCTTCCCCCTCCCTGCAAATGCAGAGCACAGCGTAGCCTGAAATTCTCGGCTCTGATGGAGAGTTCTGAATTATTCATCAGCCCGATAATGGCAGGTGATGAGATCTTTTCCCGCTATGTCCCTGTCAGTAGGTGTTTATTAATCTGTTTCACCAGCCACCCTGCTCTGACTGCAGGGCCAGAAGAACCCCACCCTCCCGCCTGACATGTATCAGCAGAGACAGCACTTTAAAGACTCCCTTTTGCCTGGGAGGTCATCTGAAGGTTATTAGGAACAAATTATTTCTTCATTTCCGCTGACTGAGTAGATAGCCTTAATGATCTGTCACCTAGCAATAGCCTGCCTGTTCAAACATAAAGAATGGCAGGCTGATGGGCTTATAACTAGAATCAGTTCATTTCAGCTATTCTCTTGTCAAGCATGTTTCCAAGATACATATAGTATTTACATATTCATGAGTCTCTGCCAACACTGATGCCGTGAGGGGGCCTGTCTGATAATGTGAAACAAGTTTGTACTGTGTCCTCAGGCACTTAAAGTCTATTAAGTGAATAAAGTCTACCCAGGTCCCCTCTTCTTGGAGGTGTTCTCTATTTTAAACACAGGGGATGCTATCCCAATTTCCCTCTAACTTCTCCCTTCTCCACCCCCTAATATCCACCAGAATCTCCCCACCTACTTCTTATTGAGAGGAAACTCTGGTTTAAAGAAAGTGAGGAGCCAGAGTGGGTTTTCTTTCCTCCAAGCGGGGCGAACTCATCTCTGAGATGTTTGCTTTCCTTTCCTTCAGGCTTTGTAGGTAACTCAAATTACATTGTGTAAAGCAAAGTGAAGCTATAGCTGGCTTTGCAAATTTTGGACTTTGACAGCATTCTCAAGTCTCCTTAGGCTACTTGTAGCTAATTACAATTTTATGCCTTTGACTTCATGATGGCCTATGGTCTTGTCTCAATCTATCTAGTTGAGGATGTGCCCCAGGAGTGAATCCCGCTATAAAACTACATCACCTGGGGACGACCTGAAATTTGTCATTTGGAGAAGGATTCTTATTATTCCATCAGCAATCTCCCATCTCTTACTCCACCTGAAATATTCCTTCTATCCCTATTGTAATTTTAGAAAGAAAAACGTAATTAATGTGTGTTGCTATACCTATGTGGACATCTTTCCTTATTAGTTTATTAAGCAGCCTATAGTATAATATGTAGTATAATATAATATACTACAATATACTTATAATATAGTATAATATACCTATACTATACTATAAATATATTATAGTATAATATATTTACACTATACTTATAGTATACTTACACTATACTTATAGTATACTTACCCTATACTTAAAATATAGTATAATATACTTATACTATACTTATAGTATAATATACTTACACTATACTTATAATATAGTATACTTATAATATATTTATATATGTATAATATACTTATACTATATAGTATAATATACTTATACTATACACTTATATTATAATACACTTATACTATAATTATACTATACTTATAATATAGTATAATATAATATAGTGTAATACAACCTGCCCTTTAATTCTAAGATGTCTGAGTCCAGTTTGGGTTTGTTCCATTTCATCAAGGGCCTAAGTTCCATCCTCACAGATAGGTAGTTGCCCCAGAAAGAAAATTACTTTCTAAAGTACTGCCGAAGTGTCCTTGAGTGTAGAGACCTTAATTACTTATTCAAAGAGAATGAGAAGTACTTGGAAAAATAAGAACTTGTCAGAGAGTTGCTGAGGGAGGCTTCAGCAAGCCCATCACTTTCTTTAAGAGTCAGTTTTTCTGCATGGGAAATGGGGATAATAGCTTTTTTCTACTCACAAAGTCATTCTGAGGATTAATGAAATAATAAGTTGGTGACTGCATTGGAAATTCTTGAGAAGCCAGCATTAAACTTGACTCAAAACCTAATTGTTTGGCAGATAAATAATGACTTCATCAAGTTAACTATGTGCAATTCATTTGAAAATGTGTCAGAACACTTTGATTCCTCTTTCATAGGCACTTTAGGGATGTCCCAGTCTGGGCATGGACTCCAATTGGTAAAGAAGCCAGAATGTCAATGACATCCCAAGGTAACTAAGGAAGAGTTGCTCTGGTTGAAACAGTAGGATCCCAGGAACCCTATACTGTGGGTCCCCCTTCTGCCACCACTAAAGATAACTCTAGATTCAAGAAGGAGAGTTTGAAAATCTAGACCTTGTCTATCTAATACAGTAGCCACTAGTTCCAAATGTCAATTTAAGTGCAGGTTTAAATTAATTAAAATAAACTAAAATTAAAAATTCAGTTCCTCAGTCACAGTGGCCACATTTCAATTCTCCATAGCCACATGTGGCTAATTGCTACTGTGCTAGACACTGCACATGCAGAACACATTCATCATTGCAGAGAGTTCTAGAGGGCAGCATCATCTAGGCCATTATAAAACTTAAGTGTACGTAGGAATGACTTCTTAAAATTCACTTTTCTGAGACTCACTCTCAGAAATTATGATTCAGTAGGTGTCAGCGGAGTCCTAAGAATTTGAATATTTTAAAAGATTCCCAATAATTCTGATGAAGATGGTTGGTGAGAAAATCTAGCTTAATTAATGCTACTCAAAGTATGTTCCACAGATCAGCAGCATTAGCATCACCTGGGAGTTTGTTTGAAAGGCAAATTCAAGAATTTGCAATGGGGTTCAGAAATCTATTAACAGGCTTCCAGGTGATTCTTATGTAGGCTAAACTTTGAGAAGCACTATTTTATCCAGTAGAGAAATACAACTGTAGCCTAAAAATAATTGAAACTTAGATAGAAATATTCATAGTCTGACTCTATTGGGGCTTACTTACATTTACATGAAATTCACTTATATAAAATTCATTCATCTATCCATCCATCTGTCTATGTATCCACCTGTCCATCCTTTCACTCATTCACAGCTTTTAGGATATCTATTATGTGCCAGGCATTGTTATAAGAATTGTGAATATAGCAATGAATAAAATTGTTACAATCCTTACTTTTTGAAATGTGCAGTTTATTGATTTTATTAGTGTGTTTTCACACAGCAGATAAACACATATCTGAGACTCAGCAAACTAACAAAACAAAAAAGGTTTAATGGACTTACAGTTTCATGTGGCTGGGGAGGCCTCAAAATTTCATGGTGGAAGGTGAAAGGCATGTCTCACACAGTGGCAGCCAAGAGAAGAGAATGAGAGTCAAGTAATAGGGGTTTCCCCTTATCAAACCATCTAATCTAATGAGACTTATACACTACCAAGAGAACAGTATGGGAAAAACTGCCCCCATGATTCAATTATCTCCCAGGGGGTCCCTCCCACAACATGAGGGAATTTGGGGAGCTACAATTCAAGATGAGATTTGGGTGGTGACACAGCCAAACCATATCACTGATTGTTAACTCTACTTTTATTCTTCCTCCAGTTTTCTAGTGGGATGGAGTGAAAATATGACTATTTATTTAACTAGAGGTTCACTGCATTAGTAAGCCCTCCAATTGTTTGCACAGCAAAGAGCAGTAGGTAGTTTGTGTTTATACAAATATTCAGGTGGTGATAATAGACTCAGTTTTCCAGACACCAAACCATTTCCAGCAGTGTTTGAAGAAGGAAATGGGTATTTGATTCAGGGTTGAATGTTTCAACTGCTCCCTTTAATGACTTTAGCTAGTGAGTGAGTATTTTCAATAGCAATGTACATAAACAGTTTCATCACAGCATTGATGAATACCCTGATATTTATGAACTTATCATTCACATTCCATCTTTAGTATATTTTCTGTTATACTGTATTTTAACTCTTTTTTTTTTTTTTTTTTTTGAGGTGGAGTCTCACCCTGTTGCCCAGGCTGGAGTGCAGTGGCCGGACGATCTTAGCTCACTGCAAGCTCCGCCTCCCGGGTTTACGCCATTCTCTTGCCTCAGCCTCCTGAGTAGCTGGGACTACAGGCACCCGCCACCTCGCCCGGCTAGTTTTTTGTATTTTTTAGTAGAGACGGGGTTTCACCGTGTTAGCCAGGATTGTCTCAATCTCCTGACCTCGTGATCCGCCCATCTAGGCCTCCCAAAGTGCTGGGATTACAGGCTTAAGCCACTGCGCCTGGCCAACTCTTTTATTATGGAAAACTTCAAACATAAACAGAAATAGACAAATACAATAATAAATTCCCATGTATCACTACCCTGATTTAACAATTCTTTCAAATTATGACCAACCTTTTTTCACCTTTCTACCTCCCTTCACTTTTCTCTTCCATATTATTTAAAGCAAATCTCAGCTTCTATTTCATCTCTCATAGTTCCATATGTATCTTGAAAACACAATGACTCTGTTAAATATATACATATACACATGATCACAATACCATTATGATCACAGTAAAAATTTTTTAAAATTGTAATTCCATTAAATATACAGTGTTCCAATTTCTACTTCCTCCAAAAATATAATTTTAAGTTAATTTGAATTAAGATTCACTTATTTCTATGGAGTTATATTTCTTCCTAAGTCTCTTTCCATAAATTGATAACCCCTCCATTTCTTTTCTGTCCTCTTGTAATGAATCTATTAAGTAAATTGGTTTGCCTGTTCTATCGTTTCTTACATTCTAGATTTTGCTGATTGCATGTTCATGGCATCATTTAGTGTGTTATTCTGTTCTGTTTCCTGTAAACTGGTCACTAGATCTAGAAGCTTAATCAGGGTGAGGTCTGATTTTTCTGGCAAGATGACTTCACAGGTAGTGTTGAGTACTTCCACAAGAAAGTTGTTGGATATTATTGCATGATGTTAGCAGCTGTAGATGATTAACACCTACATCCATTAATTAATCTGGATTTTTGAAATGAAGATACTCTAATTTTTGTATATCTTCTTCATCTGTTAGCTGGAATACTTCTATAAAAAGAAGTTTGCTCTCATCTAGTATTTGTTTACCCAGTGGAACAGTTCCTTTAGGAAAGATAGAAAACATGCTTGAGTTTTTTCCCCTTTATTTACCAGTTGTCAAATAATAAGTAGGTTCACTAGCAGTTAGTTATATTTCCCTCCCTTCCTTCCTCCTTGTCCCTCCCTCCCTTCCTTCCTTCCTTTTCATTCATCTTTCTTTTCTTACTTTCTTTTTCATTTCTTTTTTCTTTCTCTCTCTCCTTCCTCCTTTCCTTCCTACCATCCTTCCCACCTTCTTTCTTTTTGGTAGTATATCACTATGAATTCACTGATTGAAACATATTTGTCATGTTTCATTTAATTGCAGTTACTGTCTTTATTGATGCTCAAATTGCCCCATTTTTGTTCAGTGGATGCTTCCTCTGATTGGTTGCCAAGTCCTTTTGACACAGTAATCTTTGATCACTTCCTTGTTATCATTAAGACAACATGTTCTGGATTTACTTTGTACATTTTCTGCTCCAGAACCTGGAATGAGACATTTGTCCTATGTAAATTACTTCCTTTTAGTGAAAAATGCTTTTTGAAGTAAAAAATTTGAGGCTATTTACTGCTACTGAGCTGTTCAGTATTTCTAGGCCTTTACAGGAAGCAGATCTTGGCAACAGATCATTTTAAGATAAAATGTATCATTAATGTATGCTGATTTTTCCAATTCCAGTTCAATACTTCCAGGGTTTTTTTTTGTTGTTGTTCTTTTGATCTTACATATACTGTGAAATGTACCGTAAAAGCCCTCTAATTTTCAACTGCTGGTCTTAAATTGGCTAGGTGTGCCGGCCAGAGATACTGGGGCTCTTCTACCCTTGGGTTTGTTAGCATTTCATATGATTTTTTGGGCTTCCTTCCACGCAAATGCTGACACTATAAAGGTCTTTCGATGCTTTTTTCCCCTACATGCTCATATTTAGGGGCTCATGGGGATACTTTATCACCTAGTTTTGTTTAGAGTCAGTGAGTTTTTGTTTTACCATCCTTGTTCCTCTGTCTCTCTTAATGGGAACATTTGGTGAATTTCACAAAATATACTATCATCTTCTTTTTAAAGTATATTTTAAATGTGATGCTATTTTATGATAGATAAATTATTTCTACAATGTATTTTTTTTTTTTTTTTTTTTGAGACGGAGTCTCGCTCTGTCCCCCAGCCTGGAGTGCAGTGGCGCCATCTTGGCTCACTGCAAGCTCCGCCTCCCAAGTTCAGGCCATTCTCCTGCCTTAGCCTCCCGAGTAGCTGGGAGTACAGGCGCCCGCCACTACACCCGGCTAATTTTTTGTATGTTTAGTAGAGACGGGGTTTCACCGTGTTAGCCAGGATGGTCTCGATCTCCTGACCTCGTGATCCGCCCGTCTCGGCCTCCCAAAGCTCTGGGATTACAGGTGTAAGCCACTGTGCCCAGCCTCTACAATGTATTTTTAATAGAATTCCTATTTGTGACTCCAAGTTCCGAAGGCGTTACTTTAAAGGACAAGAAGAACTAAGTTTTCCCAAGTGATAGAAAGGATGCTTAATCAGAGGGTCACAGGCAGAGGCCTCTCATCTTGGTGAGTGATTGGAGATTTCATACAGCCTTGAAACATAGCAGAAATGATTTTGCTCAATATTGTGTAGCAAAAACCCATCTTTTAAAGCTTAATATTCCAAAGAGAAGAGAAAATGAAGGAAGATGCCACAAAATACTTTTCTTTTCAAAAACGCAATTCTCAATGCTTGAAAGGCGGGATGACAGAAAAAGCTTAGAAAGAAGGAGGACCAACTAACTTCTATCTGTGAAAAAGAACCAATTATAATAAGCTATTATGTGCACATTTCCTTCAAGTATCCATTTCTGTAGACCAGACATAATTCAAAAGTCCAGGCCTGAAAATAGATTATGATATTATAGCAAATAAACCAGAGCCTGCTAAACCTTGTTTAACTATTGGAGTGGTTGCCAGATAATATTTTAGTTTCTGCTATTAACGTAGATATTTTTCTTCTTTCAGTGTAAAAACTATAAAACACTTTGGAGTGGTATTAAAACCTTGGATTGTTTATTTACCACCTATCACTCTCTACTTCAATTCTTTTTTTTAACTGAGATATAATTCATGCAAAATTCAACTTGTAAACATACAATTCAGTGGTATTTATACTTATATTCACAAGTTGTGCAACCATCATGACTATCTTATTCCAGAATATTTTCATCACACTTCCTCTGCAAAAAACAAAAAACAAAAACAAAACACACAAAACAAAAACAAAAACAAAAAACAAAAAAACCCTTATACTTGTTAGCAGTCACTTCCCATTCCTTTTCCTCATCCCCTTACAACCACTAAAACTTTCTGTCTCTATGTATTTGCCTATTGTGGACATTTCATGTAAATGCCCACACCTTGACCTACACATACACAGCTTTTTTCATTACAAATTGAGATCTCTGTATGCATATCTGTTCTGTCTTTCAGAGCACAGTGGTCCACGTTGTCTTGGTTTGGCTTTCTTCCTTTGAATCAATACCACCTAATAGCTAATATCTGCATCTCTTCTCTCACTCTACCTGCCTCTTCCATTGCTTCAATTACAGAAACATGAACTACCTTTAGTCACCTTCAGTGATCAGAAAAATTATTTCTCAGTAGCCTGGTCAAATAAGTTATCAATTGGTCAGATTAAAGGTAGCTCAATGTCTTCATCTTTAAAATACTTACAAAGACATTCTTGGAAAGCTCTACTATTAATGATATTCATTCATTTATCCTTCTCCTAAAAAGGATTGCATCTCTACTCTGTAGTATGTACTAAGTGCTGGGAAAACAAGAATGCTTTCAAGTCACCAATTTATGCTTTAGAGAAGAAGTCATGCCAGCAGACTGACCATGCCTATAGAGTGTGATATGGCCTACAATGGGACACAGCTCAGTGTGCTTTGGGAGCATTTAAAGGGCACCCAGCTTAGTTTTTGAGGTTTTCAGAAGGCTTTCTTGAAAAAATGCTATCTAAGCTACGGCCTTAAGGGTGAGAAGAAGATAATTAATTATATAAAACAGATAAAGGAGAGAAAATACAGAAAAAGATAACAAATACGTCCTTGGATTTTAAGTTCATTCATTCCATAAAGTTAATTTTCCCACCTACTATGAGTAAACACTCACAGTGTTTATAGTAGTTATAACTACTACTGTAAGGCTTATGAAGATAAATGTAGAGTATATGAAAATGCAATTGAAGTTAATATTTTTGAATGAATAAGTGCATGAATACATCCCAGCCCATGCCATGAAGAGTTTTCCAATCTAGAAGAAGAAATATAGCATGTTACTCCTTTTAACCCTTAGCATGTACATAGACCAAGATTTTAACACAAGTTTGTTAATCATTATGACAATGATCAAAATGGACACTGGCACTTGAAAAAAAGTTTTGTAAAATCATGAAAAAATGTACATATTTAAGGAGCCGGGGCATAAAAACCAATGCATTATTTTCAGGCTAACCTTATATAATGCTGCTGTGATAAATAATTATAAAATTTCAGGGGCTTAATGCAATAGGGGTTTATTTCTTGCTCATATCGCAATCTCATGTGTACTGGGGAAATGTCCTTCACAGTTTTCCAATTAGCAGAGTATCAAGAATCCAGGCTGCTTCCATCTTGTGGTTATACCATCTGGAAAATACGACCTTAAAGATTACCATGTGTGGTTGACAGCTCCTAGAATTGATCCCAACAATCCCTATCTTGTGATATTCATGCCCTTGTGATATCCTCTGTCTTTGAGTGTGGGATGGATCTAAATACTTATTTCTAATTAATGGAAGGTGGCAAAAGTGATAGGATGCCAATTTTTGAGATCAGGTTACAAAAAGACTGACTTCTGTTTTACTCATCCTGTCTTCTCCCGTCTCCTTCCTTCTCTATCCCTCTCCCTCTCCCTCTCCCCCTTCCTTCCCTCTTCCTCTCTCTCTCTCCCTCCCTCCCTCCCTCACCTGTCTTTGCTGTGGGAGAAGAAAACTGACATGATGTGGGCAGCACCATGGAGAGAACTATGTAACAAATAATTGATGTCTTCAGCTAAGGTTCAGTGATGCCCTTAGTCCTACCAATAGCCATATGCATGAACTTGGATGTGGACCCTCCCCCACTGGAGCCCTGAGACCCCTGCTTAGACCTTGAAGATAATCTTCTGGGAGGCTTTGAGTCAGAGGCACTCAGCTAAATTATACCCAAATTCCTGATTCATGGAAATTGTGAGATTGTTTAAGCCACTGAATTCTGTAGTAATTTTTTTTTTTTTTTTGCACAACAATGATAACTAATAAACCAAGGCAAAAAAAAAAAAAAGAAGAAATTGGAAGATTAAGTGGAATGTTTTTAAAATTCCAGGCCTGGAAGTAGCTTTCATCACTTCTACTCATACCCACTGGCTTCAACTCAATCACCCTGACCCAATCTAACTTCAACGGAAGCTAGGAAATGTAGAGAATCACATGGATATTTGATATTACATTTGTTGTTAAAAGGTTTAGTAGGTTTAGTGGATATTGACCAATTTAATTGCAACCTTTGAACAGGATTCAGTTACATGTGAAGTCATAAAATATTTAACTGGGAATTTACTGATGAACATATATATTCTTTTCTTGTTGCCCCAAATACTAATGACAGCCAGACAATCAGTTACCACTGATTCAAACCACCTTAGTATCAGTCAATTGACCAATTTAAAAAAATTAGGAAAAAATGAGCACGTGCTTGTCAATTGCACGAATGACTGAAAAATCATTGTTTGTAGGCGGCATTCAAACCACTGACTCTTCCAATACAATAAATTCAGAGGTATCACCTATATAGGGCTTTAAAATACAAGGAACTTATTCCAACTTCCCTGTACCCTACTCCAACACACCTCTAAATTCCCAGAAACTCCTGGAGAAGAAAGATACCTGAAACAGTCAAAATGCTCTGTGCACTGATAGCTTTTAGAGTTAGAGATGCAATTTTAACATTGCAGTCCAACTAACATGTAATCCACACGACTAGATGTTAAGCATATTAATGTGTTGCTTTTACTTTAGAAAATATTGGACAAGAATTCCTGGCCTCCAACTTTCTTAGCATATTACAGATTTAGTCTTTGTTACCTCATTACTGTAATAAGTGCAGACTTACTCATATTTTTTTAAAAAATTCTTTATTGGATTTTAGAAAGATTAGACTTTATGTAAGAAAGGGGATAGCCAGTTTCCCCAAAACATGAATAGTCACGATTCCAGGAGTTTGAGACCATCCTGGGCAAAATGGTGAAACCCTGTCTTTACAAAAAATACAAGTATTAGCCGGGCATGGTGGTGCACACCATGGGAGGTGGGAGAATCTCTTGGGTCTGGGAGGTGGACGTTGCAGTGAGCCAAGATCCAAGATGGTGCCACTGCCCTCCAGCCTGAGTGACAGAGCCAGACCCCGTCCCAATCAATTGATACAAATGTGTTTGAGAAGCAATTCTGCTAAATGTTATGGGCTTGGCATATACCAGCCATTGATGTTACACAGCGGCAAATTAAAATGTAAAAGGGCTATCAATGGTTGATTATTTGGAAAATAGAAACTATTAATTATCTACATTGCTTAGAATGAAGAGGATTTGAAAGGTGTTTTTGTTTTGTTTTGTTTTTGTTTTTCCATCAGACTGCCCCTGGAGACACTAAAAGTATCAGTAAGCTTCTGAGGACAGTAGGCTTTCCACCCGCTGCCTTCTTTTCTCTCAGACCTGGTGAGTTGGCTATGCTTATAAAGCAGCAGTCATAGGATTCCAAGAAAATTATTTGATGTTATTAACTTCTGAGCTTTATGAAGGGCTTTAAAGCCATATCTTCAGATACTAAGTGAAAGAGGAAAGTGAGGCAATTATCAGGTAATGCAAGTAATAAACCTAATTTTTTTTGGCCATGATTAACTTGATGTTTTCAAGAAAAGAAGATAGTTTGCCTCAAATAAACAGAAGATTGCTAATGTTCTCCACTTGTCTTGAGAATATAGATTTGGCCTTAATTAAAAATTCAGGCTGGGTGCAGTGGCTCACACCTTTAATCCCAGCACTTTGGGAGACTGAGGCGGCAGATCACCTGAGGTCAGGAGTTCAAGACCAGCTTGGCCAACATGGTGAAACCCATTCTCTACTAAAATACAAAAAATTTAGCTGGGTATAGTGGTGCACACCTGTAGTCCCAGGTACTTGGGAGGCTGAGGCAAGAGAATTACTTGAAAGCGGGCGGTAGGAGTTGCAGTGAGCCGAGATCATGCCACTGCACTCCACCCTGGGCAACAGAGTGAGACTCCATCTCAATTAAAAAAAATTTCATACCATATGACAGGTTTAAATACACATTGCTATAAAATGGTTGTCTTTTGGAAGATTTTTTAAATGAACTTACATTTGATTCTGAGTTTTTTTTTTCCCCATTAGATTCTATAATTCCCAATTTTTGGTGATAGAAATAATATTTTTAGATAACCCTATATTTGACTCAAAGCGCATTCTCTTCTTCCGTTTTGTTAGAATACCCTTCATAGAAATAGGACCTTATCATAGAATTTTGCATGTCTGTGAAGGAAGCTCCAGTAAACCATTCTGATCTCTCCTCCTCCGCATGGTGTCCCTTATCCTAGTTTAGAAGGACTTCTGATTTCAACCAATTTACTCATAATAAACCTAAGAATTTTTGGTAGCCATTGGTAAGAGTGTTAGAAATTACGATTTTGTAAACTGACTGCTCTCCCCTTCTCTGTCTTTCTGGTATTCCTGGTCCCAGTCTTGACCCTCTGCAATGTATCCTCTATACACTGTCATTTTTCTAAATCGTCAGTCTCTCTCATGCTTACAACTCTTTAATGGACCCTCATTGTCATTAGACAGAATTATAAAGAAAACGTGGCATACACATGATTAAATACTATTCAGCCATAAAGATAATGAAATCCCATCATTTGCAACAACAGAGATGAACCTTCTAAGTCAGGCATAGAAGGATAAATACCATGTGATCTCATTCATACCTGGATTTAAAAAAAAAAAAAAACACACACTGATATAAAAGCAGAGAGTAGGACAGTGGTTACAAGACTGGGGAGGGGGTGAGAGAGAAGGATAAAGAGAGGTTAGTCAATGGGTACAAAGTCAGAATTAGATAGAATAAGTGCTGGTGTTCTATTGCATGATAAGGTAACAGCAGTTAATAGTAAGGTATAATATGTTACAAAATAGCCACAAGAGAGGCTTTCTGCAAAAAGAGAAATGATAAATGCAAGAGGTAATGGGTTCAATAAATGCCCTTATTTGATTATTATACAATATATAGATGCATTGAAACATCAAATTATACCCCATAGATATGTATAATTACAATTGTGTCATAAAAAAGAATAGCAGGATACAAACTTCTTGGCAAAGCCTAGAGGGCAATGGTGACCTGCCCTTGTTTCCTTCTCCAGACAATCTGTCACCACCTCCTTGCAACATGCAGTTGTTAACACTGAACTCAAAAAATTTTTAAGTGCATTACTTTGGCTTGTTTACAGATACATAATTTTATTACATGATACTAAATGATTTCTGGGGATAATCAGAATTGGTTATTACTTTTTGGGGAGTGAGGTTGACGATAATAATTTATGATGAAGCTTCCTCACCAGAAATAGGCATTTGAGTAAAATCATCAGCTAAAATTATAGAAAATAAAATATAGTTCAAGAAATAGAAAAATCCAAAATGCCTATTATCTGGAAAGATGACTTTTTGTGTTTTTAATTGATGTATCATAGTTGTTTATATTTTGAAGGGACATATGATACTTTGATACATATACACCATGTATAGTGATCAGATCGGGGTAACTGGGATATCCATCACCTCCAACATTTGTCTTTTCTTTGTGTTGGGAACATTCTCTTCTAGTTATTTTGAAATATATAATACATTTTTGTTAACTGTAATTTCCATACTGTACAATCAAATACTTGAACTTATTTCTGCTATCTAACAGGTTTTTTTGTACACATTAACCAGCTTCTCTTTATCTTTCCCCTTCCTTCTTCCCTTCCCAGCCTCTGACAATCACTATTCTACTTTCTACCTCCATGAGAGCTACATTTTTAGCTCCCACATACAACTGAGAGCATGCAATAAAATATTTTCAAACTATTATCTGACAAGAGATTAATAACCAAAATATATAAAAACCTCAAACAACTCAATAGCAAAATACCTCAAATCATCAAATTAAAAATGGGCAAAAGATCGGAATAGACATTTCTCAAAAGAACACCAATAGCCAACACGTATATAAAAAATGTTCAAAATTATTAATCATCAGGGAAATGCAAATCAAAACCACAATGGGATATTATCTCACTCCAGTTGGAATGGCTATCATAAAAAAAAGACCCCCCCCCCAAAAAAAAATAACAAATGCTGGTGAGGATGTGGAGAAAGGGGAATGCTTGTTCACTGTTGGTCAGAATGTAAAATAGTACAGCCATTAGAGAAAACAGTAGAGAGATGCTTCAAAAAACTAAAAATAGAACTACTCACTACTGGATACATATCCAAAAGAAAGGAACTCAGTACATTGAAGATAAAAATTGTATGTACAATACATATGCACTCCTATGTTTCTTAGAGCACTATTTGCAATAGCCAAGGCATGGAATCAACCTAAGTGTCCATCAGTAGATGACTAGATAAAGAAAACATATATATATATATATATACACACACATACACACACACACACACACACAATGGAATACTATTCAGCCATAAAAGGGAATAAAATCCTGTAATTTACAGCAACATGGATGGAACTAGAAGTCTTTATGATAGGTGAAATAAGCAAGACACAGAACAAAGTGCTCTGACTTTGTATCTCTAGCCCACAGGGAAAAAAGAACTGTAAAAATGTATTTCACTCCAGTAGATTTGGTTTTTCACAGTAGCATAGGTTAGCAATTCTGAAATTACTTTCTGTGTATTGCAGAATTGGGCCCAGGACTGAGAATAAAGTAGTTTTATAGTAAGCATATATAATTTAATCATTATTTTCTTCTAAATGATTATAAACTTATTCTGACTTTGTTTACTGTTCAGTGACAGATCTAAGATGATGGAAACATTTGAGATCTGATGTTTAATTTAGCCAGATTTTCAAAATAAATGCAAAAACAAGTCTCTATATACAAAAAGTTTCCACTTCTCTCTTCCTTTTCAACATATCACAGATAAAATAAATTCACATTTATAATTTAATTACAGTATACCAATGGGTTGGTTAACCTCTAGTAGTTTTCTGAATGTCTGTGCTATTTAATGCGGAACTACTTAAGGCAGATTTAACATATGAGAAGAACTCAAAATAATCTATAAATTGTAATCAAATTTAAATCCCAACAGGACTGTTTTGTCAAAGTAAAAAAAAAAAATGCCAAAGTTTACGTAGAAATGTCTAAGCACAAGAATAGCTAAGATTTAAAAAATAAAAATGAACAAAAGGAATTGTCCTATTAAATTTCAAGAGTTATAATACAGTAATAGTTTTAAGACAATGTGAAGATGGCAAAGAATTGAACAAATAGATCAATAAGAAAGAAGCAAGAGCCCATGAAGACCCATGGATATTTGGAAATTCTTAGATTTTAAAAGTGACATTTCGAATCAATGAGAAAGGAAGCACTGTTGCATAACTGGAATTAGGACATGTTGTTTTCTATGTGGAGAAAAACCCAGACATCTATATCACATAACACATAAAAATTAATTTTGGTGAAATAGAGATCTAAATTGGAAAAATTAAATTATTGGTAGTAAAATTTGGAAGACAATCTTATGACGAAAAGATAAGAAATAATTTATTAAGCAATACATAATAAGCTATTAACCTTGAAGGCAAAATTGATAGATATGATTGTGTGAAAATAAAAACTTCTCCAGAAATAAAAACCAGACTCAAAGCAAAAGAATTACAGTCTAGTATAGATAATGGGCAAATAGACTAGTATCCAGAAAATAATTCTTAAAGTTTACAAATCAATCAGGAAAGGATACCCACAAAATTGCAATCACAGAAGAAATACATGGGAAATAAAAGTGGAAAGTGTATTTAATTCCAGTAAAAATCAAGGAATAACGAGTTAAAACAACCATGGGATTATATTTCACACTAGTTAGCTTGGCAAAAATTAAAAGAGCTTCACAATATCGAGGATTGGAGAGAATGTGTTAAATCTGAAATTCTCATATTTTGATTAAGGACATGTTCATTAGTAAAACCACGTTAGAGAAAAATTTGGCAGTTTGTAGAAAAATTGAAAATGCGCATAATGTGGCCTGGTAAATTTCTATCTAAGTGAATATGGAAGAGACTTTCATTCACCTATGGACAGCGCTGGATGCGCAAAGTTGCACACAGCAATGGTAGAAGAATGAGCAAATCAGAAAAAAAGAAAAAAGAAAAAAGAACGAGTAAATCAAATATGACACAATTTGATGTTGACAATTATACAGCAATTTAACTGAATAAGTTTATATGTATAGACAGCAATAGTTCTCAAAATGATGCATGAAAAATATGCAGAAATATATGCAGTATGAATGTCTTAAAAACATATTTATATTTATTACTTTCACATATGAATACAGAAAAGCTAAAAATAATGATAAAATAGCAAGCAAAGAATGAAGAGGAAAGGTAGACATTAAATTTAGAATGGCTAAAGCCCTTGTGGAGGGAAGAAACTGAATGGAATTGGGAGCGAAGTACAAATGAATTTTAATTTTTCCATAATAATTTATTTATTTATTTAAAAAATCTAAGAAAATAAGACATGATGTCAATATACATGAAATTTAAGTAGTAATGATAGAGTAATTTTAAAATTATATTTTTACTTTTATATGCCTTAAAATTTCTCTGAAGTATTAAAAAATAAGAACCTAGATATATAAGTCAGTCAAAAAATGGAGCTTTGGAAAGTATTATTTTATGTTTCCAGCTTTACTTTTTTTTCTTCGTTACAGTTTTCTTCAGAGCAATGTTCTATAAATCAAGTCATATCTCTTTAAATATATTGAGTTTTATAATGAAAGTTAATAGAATTATAGATATGTTACAGATAGGAGTATATTAAGATGATCAAAAGCTATGAGTGATATCGTCCCATCTTCAGAACTCTGTTAAAGCTCTGTGACTACATTTAAAAACCAATTTAGGACTATATACACCCCCACTTAAACATATTTTGCTATATTTGGAAATGTCTCATGTTCTTTTAAAAATTTTCCTTGTAAATTTAAAATATAAAACATCAATGTTCAGGATTACTCCTTGTGTTCATTTGCCAATGTATTTGCAAAAATTGTTACTGTTGTTTTTCTCCTTCCATTTCAAGCAAATTTATGCTTCACCTTACACCAGCCTCAAGTTTTTGCCCTACACATTTAGCCTTAAAGACATTCCACCCAGTTTGAGAAGTTCCCTAACTTCTGTATCCACAGAATATTTTGTTTCTTTTTAAAGAAGCCTCTGCTTCATCTTATGAGAATGGTGGTCATTATACTTGACAAACAGCTCCCTCTGCCCTACCAGATGAGCTTATCAAATGAAATATCTTTCCTGGTATTTAATTAACAATGTCTGGAGAGTAGCAGAGTAAGATGGCAGAGTAAAACTCTCTAGCTATTGTACCCCAGCATAAACATCAATTTGAATAACTATCTAGACATGAAAATATCTTTATAAGAACTTAGGAAACCAGATAAGAGATCAGAATATCTGATTGTAGCACAAAAATAAGAAAAGATGCATTGAAGAAGGTACGCAGGATAGTTTTACATTATTTGCATCACCCATCCCTCAACCTCAGGCAGCCCAGCTTGGGGAAAGACACTGTCTGCTTGACATACAGAGAGGAAAGTGAGCACCCGAGTTTGTCTTGAACCTCAATGCTGGGCCCAGCACAGTAAAATCCAGCATCAGATAGGTTCCTATGGCCCCATATTTCAGGTTGGTACCCATGAACTGAGTCTTTAGACCTACTTCAGTGTCAAATAGAATCACATAGCCCCAGGTGTCAGGCTAGACCTACTTCAGTGTCATATAGAATCACATAGCCCCAGGTGTGGTAAAGTTGATCTCCACATCAATGCTGGGCTGACATCAGCAGCTTCAAGCTCCAGACAGCCCTCCACAGCAGGCTGGCCTTAGGAGCCTCAGGTTTCTGACCCAACCCAGTGTTATGCCAACTGTGGCTGTCCCCGGCTTCTGGCCTACCTGAATGCTGCTGATGCCATAGGGGGCCTCAGGCTTTTGGCAGTGCCACACTGGATGCAGCTGCTCCAGGATCCTGACCCATACCTGCATGGCACCTGCTGCAGGACTTTCCCAGACAAAGCCAGCCTGTTAATAGTGGAAAAAGTACCTACTTTTTCAGATGTGCAGACAGTGATGTAGGACCATATGCACGAAAAACCATTAGTAGAATATAACCTCACCCAGTGAGCAAAATAAAATACCAGTAACTGATTATAAAGAAGTGGAGATACATAAAATGCCTGACAAATAATTCAAAATAACTGTTTTAAGGAAGCTCAGTGAACTTCATGAAAATGCAGAGAAACAATTCAGTGGAATGAGGAAAACATTAAGTGATCAGAATGAAAAATTTAATGCAGAGATTGAAATAATTTAAACAAACAAATAGAAATCTTGGAGGCCGAACAAAAAATGAAAAATGCAATAGAAGAATCAATAGCGCAATTAAGCAGAAAAAGAATCTGTGAACTTCAGGACAAGTTATTTGAAAATATACAGTAAGAAAAGAAAAAAGCATTAAAGAGAATGAAGAAAACGTAAACAATTTATGGAGCAGTTTCAAAAGAACAAATTTATAAGTCATAGGGCTCATGAAGGGGAAGAGAAAGACAAATGGGTAGAAGGCTTATTTTAAAAAATAGTAACAGAAAACTCTCCAAATCTGGAGTGAGTTGTAAATATTTAGGTATAAGAAGGCCAAAGGATTCCAAACAGATTTCATCTAAATAAGACTACCCCACAACATATTATAATTGAACTTTCAAATATCATACACAAACAGAAGGTTCTGAAAGCAGAAAGAGAGAAGCAGTAAAAAAAATATATAAGGGAGTTCCAACAGAGCTAGCAGAAGACTTCTCAGAATAAAGCTTACAGGCTGGGAGACAATGGAATGATACATTCAGAGTGCCAAAGGAAAAAACAAACTGCCAACCAAGAAAATTGTACCCAACAAAGCTATTCTTCAGAAATGAAGGAGAATACTTTCTTTTACAAACAAAATCTGAGAGATTTCATCACCATCAGACTAGTCTTATAAAATATGCTAAAGGGAGTTTTTTAAACTGAAAGAAAAAAATGCTAATGATTAATATAAAAACATCTGTAAGTATAAGACTCGCTGAGAAATGTAAGTACATAGTCAAATTCAGAATATTCTAATACTATGATGACGTAAATTACTTATGTCTTTAATATGACACTTAAAAGACGAAACTATTGAAAATAATAGTTACAATAATTTTAAAAACATACTATATAAAAATGTAAATTGTGGCATCAACATACATCTTACATCTTTTAGAAAAATTAACCTAATCACAGACTTAACTGTGAAATGTAAAGGAATAAAACTCTGAGAAGAAAACATAGGTAAAAATCTGTGTGACCTTGGGTATGCTGATGAATTTTTTGATACAACACCAAAAACATCATACATTTTTGTAAAAAAAATGATAAATTTGGCTTCACTAAAACTTAACATTTTTGTTCTGCAAAAGACACAGTTAAAAATGACAGACAAACTACAGAACAGGATAAAATATTTGCAAATAACATATTTGATAAGGAAATTATACCCAGAATATGTAAAGGACACTTAAAACTCAACAAACAACCCAAGAGACCAATGGACAAAAGAATTAAACACGCCACCAGAACAGATATATAAATGGCAAGTAAACATATGAAAAAATGCTCATGCCATTAATACTTAGGAAAATACAAATTAAAACTATAATAAAATACAACTACACACCCTTATAATAGCTAAATTTAAAACAAACAAAAACCTGACAGTATCAAGTGCTAGAGACAATAAGGAACAACAGAAACTCTCATTCATTGTTGGCGGAAATGCAATATGGTAGAGATATTTTGGGAAAGTTTGGTAATTTCTTATAAACACACACTTACTATATGATCCAGCAGTTCCATTCCCAAATATTACCTGAGTGAATTGTAATTTTATGTTTACACAGAAAGCTATATGTGAATGTTTATAGTAGATTTATTTATAATTGCCAAAAACTAGAAACAACTCATATGTCACCTAAGTGGGTGAATGAGTAAGCAGACTGTGGCACATCCCTACCATGGAGTATTACTCAGCAATAAAAAGAAATAAACTATTGATTCTCTAAACAACATGGATGAATTATAAGTGCCTTTTGCTACCCAGACCCATACGCCTATGTAATGTATAATTTGATTTATGAAGCATTCTGGAAAAGGCAAAACTGTAGGAATAGAAAACAGATCAGTAGTTTCTGGGAATTGGGAATCAGGGAGGGATGGACAACAAATGGGTCAGACAAGGGAATTTTCAGGGCAATATAACTCTTCTGTAGGGGACAGTGGTGGTGTATATATGGCTTCGCCAAAACTTATAGTGTTCTGCATTGACTGTATTACAAATGTATGCCATAAGCTCAATGAAGGGGTCAAGGAAGAAAGAAACTAAATAATTTTTAAAAACAGTAAGACTAGATATGAGTTAGCAATCCTAAAATTACTGTATTTGTATACTAGGTTGAACAAATAAGTAAATATATAGTAGATCATGACAGCCCAGTCACTTTCATTGCCAGAAAAAGGAGTTACAAATAAGCAAGTTGGAAATGCTAGAGTGAACCCTATGATGCTAGATCAGAAGCTGAGATATCAACATGAACTCATGTTTACATACATACACATACACACATATAGGTACAGAAATAAATGTAGTGATGTGTGTACAAATGGGTTACTATGCATACATTATTTTCCAGCTCTGTCCCCTGTAATGGGCTGTAAGCAGTGATACCCTATCCACATAAAGTATACCTGGTGCTCAGATGCTGGTTTCTAAATACCATTCTTCAGTAAAATAAACCAAAGTAACATTGGAGATATAGTTGATTCTAGGACTTGGATAGAAAAAAATATAAGAGTCTGGAATATTTTGTAATTCCAGTAAAGAAGTCCTAAAAAAAGATGGGCTTGTCAAAAGGGCGTAAGAGTCAACGTGAAAGAGCTGTCAATGGCTATCGTTTGAACAATTTAAGCCAGAAAATAAATCACAATAGCATTGAATTATAACCCAAATAATAAATATTCACGAACCCATACTGATACAAATAGTTTCTCTCTCTACACACACACACACACACACACACACACACACACACACACACGAACAGACAGCATGACTAAATTAGAGGAAAAGGACATTTTAAAAAATAGAATACTTCTACCTTATAAATGTAGAGGAAATACGATAAATGGAAAATCACCATTAGAATACCACAGTAATAAAAATGCAGGTAAGATCCACTGATGAATTCTAAATTAGCAGGACAATTTTAAGGCAATATTTGTACCTTAACATATCTTCCCCCAAACTATGTTCATTATTGTGGTAGTTTTAGCATCCATCTGCAAATTTTTTGCTACTTACAGCTGCAGGAGTTGGAGCTTAATGCTTCTACACTTGAGTACAGCTACACTTAGTGACTTGCTCTTAATGAACAAACAGAGTATGGGAAGAGGAAAATGATAATTTACAGTGGGAAACCTGGCAGATTCTCCCTTATCTAAGTGATCAAGGTTGACTTCATCAGTCATGTTGGTATCATATGCTCCTGATATGATATTTCACAGGATACCTCTGTGATATTCTTCCCTCAAATTTATAACTTTAGTATAATAATAATAATAATAAAACATCAGATAAAAACTGACCACTACTTGCTAAAAGTTTTGAACTTATGAAAGATAAGGAAGACTAAGAAACCCTCATCAGTTGGAGGAAAGTGAGGAGACAAGTTGACTAAATACAATGTGATATCCAGGACTGGATCCTGAAACAGAAAAAGGACGCCAAGAGAAAAAGTGGAGAGACCTAAATAAAGTCGCTCATTTAGTTAATATTATTGTACCAATGTTAGTTTCTCAATTTTGACAAACACAACATGGGTATTTAAAATGTTAACATCAGAAGAAGCTGAGCAAAGGGTATATGGAAGCTCTCATTTCCATTTTTGCAACTCTTCTGTAAATCTAAATAAAAAGGGACAAAAACATGAATGCCACAAGAAATAATTTTGTGTCTATTCATTAAAAACTACAAAGGTAATGATTAAGGTAACTAAAAACAATTATATAGCTATTTTAAGAAGAGGGGGAGGAAAAGTGGACACATGATGTAAGTAAACCTAAATCTCAGCCTGTCAAGGGATATCATAAAAAATCCATGTCAATGTTGACAACTCAACAAATAACGTTATACGTGTATCATGTGGGTAACAACCAGAAAATCTTAAAACAGACTTGGTTAAAGGAAGTTTCTTATTGGAGCAGGAATAGAAGTGGCCAGAAATGGGAGTCAGAGATTGGTTTTTCATTACCATTTCATTAGCAATACCTGATTTTAGGACCATATGCATGCTATTTTGATTAAAAAAAACAACTACAAAATAGTGTCATTCCACAAAGAGGCTCTGTGGTCAATTAGTTTGAAATGTATTTATTATTTTTCCTCTATTTTGGAGAGTCACAATATATACTGTCATATTAAAAACTCAGAGAAATTATAAAATAAAAAATAAAATGTAAACAAATTTTCTGTAAATCAGTATTTTCCAAACTTATTTGTCCACAGAAACAGGTATTAGCCTTATGAGAAACTTTCACAAAACAGAATGCAATTTGAGGAATGCTGTGCTCTGAACCCTTGAAGAGTAAAAGAAAACCACAACTGAGAAATTGATGTAAGGCTCTCCAACTGGTGGCACAGATGAACTCCTACCACTCTCCCTTTAATTGCTAAACTCATCACGGTAGTTCCTGTCTGTCTCCTGTATCTGTCCCAAATACTACAAGAGTCTGGCACAATTTTGCCTTCTTACATGCAGTGTCGTTATTGCTACTTAATCATTTTGCAGGTTTGTGCAAACCTCATTCTGGTTCTTGAAATATGTAAAAGATCCTTGAAGCATAATTCTATGCTTTTCTCCACATTGAGTGAGTGAGATGGAGCTCAGTTGGATGTCACCTCCCATGTTTAGGACAAAGATCACACTCTGCCTTGAAATCTAGTAATCAAAAAGATAGGATTCTGTCCTCTGGGTCCTTCAAAGCTTCTAGTGCTATGGGGAAAAAAGAGGCCCTCTGCCTTACCTTGATTTTGGTCCTATGGGGATGATTTCTTGGAGGCTGACAAAAATCAATGACTGCAGCTGATATAATTTACATGGTCCTGAATCAAGGCAGGTGGATTATGTATTCTCTTTGTTTTCACTCTGGATTTATGGGAAGGAAGGGTTATTTTTCCTCTTGTCCAAATATCTTAAATCATTCAAAGGCAGCATTAGACTTTTAATAGAAGAATGCAAATGTAACTAAGACACTTACGATGACCTAAATGCATGCTGATTACCTTTCTGTTATTTTCTGCCCTTAAATAAAGAAAATAAAATAAATGTCAGCAGTACGAAAATGAAAGTAGGTCAGTCTACAGAAACATTAGATCAAAAGCAGTTAGAAGCCAAATACACCTTTCCCAAGTGGGAAGCAAGAAATCAACATGTAAATGAAAAGCATTTGAAGAGTTGTAGCAGTTTTTCTATTAGCCCTGGCAATTAGCAGGAGGGCATTAAATTATTCTGGTGACTGCATCTTGTAGCTGGAACAAAGTGGAAAGGCTGGTAATGTTACTGAAGGAGATGAGTCACTCCAAAACAAAGCTTCTAGTGAGTAGGACTCACATTTCTCAGAAAGTGAGAGGAAGAATAGACAATAAAGGATGTTCCCTGCTAGGATCATGCGGAAGGAAGACCTGACTTTTCACTCTGTGTGTACATGTGTGCATGTGTCGGTGTAAAGGTCTTCTGATTCCTTTCAAATGACCATACTTGAAGGTCTAATACTAACACCGTCATGTGACAATATGATATTCCAACAGCATGGCCAAATATGGTGGCCTTCATTGAAGACTTGTACTTGTCCCTGTTAATGACTATTACATTGCTTCTTTTCCAAAGATTCCTTTTAATGTCCTATTATGTGGGATCAAGTTAATACACTCATCCTTGTACTACAGAGTTTAACAGAGTCAATACTGTACATATATATGAAGGAAGAGAAGCAGCTAAATAAATGTGGAATACATCTGTTAATGAAAAACTGCCCACAAAATATTTTCAGAACAAGATAGGATTTCTAGTGATGAAATCTCCCTCTGAGAGAAGAAATGGGAACAGTTACCTGAGGCAAAGCAGTGTGGTAGTAGACTCATGTATATAATGCATAGGGATCAAGTCAGGGTATTTAGGGTGTCCATCAGCCAAATACAATACATTTTTGTTAAGCATAGTCATCCTACTCTGCTGTCAAATAATACATTTTTTCCTTCTATCTTGCTGTATGTTTGTACCCTTTAACCTATGTCCCTTTATCTCTCCCCTCCCCTCAACTCACCCTTCCCAGTCTTTGTTATCTATCTTTTTACTCTCTCCCTCTATGTGGTCGAATTTTTTTTTATCTGTCACATGTAAGTGAACATGTGATGCTTGCCTTTTTGTGCCTAGTTTATTTCACTTAAGATAATGACCTCCAGTTTCATCCATGTTGCTTCAAATGGTATTCTTTTTATGATTAAATAGTATTCTGTTGTGTATATATACCACGTTTTCTTTATCTATTCATCTATTGATGAAAAATTTGGTTGGTTGATTCCATATGTATTCCATTCACTATAAGGAACACTGCTGCAATAAACGTTAAGAGTGCTGATATCCCTTTGATATACTGATTTCTTTTCCTTTGGGTAGATACACAGTAGTGGGATTGCTGAATCAAGTGGGTGATTCTCTTTTTAGTTTTTTGATATACTGTTTTCCATAGAGGCTGTACTAGTTTACATTCTTACTAACAGTGTATAAGAGTTCCCTTTACTCCACATCTTTGCAAACATCCGTTATTTCTTGTCTTTTTAATAGTAGCCATTCTGACTAGGGTAAGATGACATTTCACAATAGTGTTGATTTACGTTTCTCTAATGATTAGTGGTGTTGTGCAGTTTTTCATATACCTGTTGTCAATTTGTCTTCCTTTGAGAAATGTCTATTAGTCCAGTTTTTAATGGGATTATTTATTTCATTTTCAGTTGTTTGAATTCCTTCTACATTCTGAATATTAGTTCCATGTCATATGAATAGTTTTCTAATGTTTCCTCCCATTCAACAGGTTGTCTCTTCATTCTGAAAATCACTTCCTTTGCTGCTACACAGGAGCTTTTAGCTTAAAATATTTTCATTTGTCCATTATTTGTTTTGTTGTCTGTACTTTTGAGGTTTTTGTCACAAATTTTTTGCCTAGACCAATATCCAGAAGAGTTTTCTCTAGCATTTTTTTCTAGTATTTTATAGTTTTGTGCATTTATATTCAAGTCTTTAATCCATTTTGAGTTTATTTTTGTATATAGTGGAGAGATATAAGGCTCAGTTTCATTTTCTGCATGGCCACTTTTCCCAGCATTATTTATTGAAGAGGGTGTCTTTTCCCCACCCAGTGCAAGTTATTGTCAGTTTGTTGAAGATCAGTTGGCTGATAATATGTTGCTTTATTGATGAATTCTATTTTGTTCCATTGGTCTGTCTATTTTTATACCAATACTATACTGTTTTAATTACTATAGCTTTATAATATATTTTGAAGTTAGGTAGTGCAATGTCTCCAGCCTCTAGTTTTATGCCTTTCGTTCAAGATTGCTTTGGCTATTTGGACTCCTATTTGATTACATATGAATTTTAGAGTTTTTCTTTTTTAAAAATTTTGAGACAGGGCCTCATTTTGTCACCCAGGCTGTAGTGTAATGGCATAATCATAGCTCACTGTAACCCCAAACTCCTGGGCTCACACAGTCTTCCTGCCTCAATTTCCTGAGTATTGGGGACTATGGGTGCTCACCACTACACCTGACTAATTAAAAAAAATTTGGTAGAGATGGGGTCTCACTATATTCATCAGGCTGGCCTCAAACTCCTGGCCTGACTTCAAGTGATCATCTTGCCTGGGCCTTCCAAAGTGCTGAGATTATAAGTTTGAGCCATCATGCCAGGCCAGAGTTTTTTGTTTTTATTTATTGGTAATTCTGTGAAGAATGGCATGGGTATTTTGATATGAATTGTACTGAATCTAGAGATTGATTTGCACATATAGTCATTTTAATTATATTAATTCTTTTGATTTGTGAATATGGGCCATTTTTCCACTTATTTGTGTCATCTTTAATTTTTCATCAGCATTTTATAGCTTTCCATGCAAAGAGCTTTCATCTCCTTGGTTAAATTTATTCCTCTAGATGCTTTATTTATCTATGTATTTATTTTTATCACAATAGCTACAAAATTAATAGCTACAAAATGAAGGCAATGAAATTGCCTTCTTGATTTCTTTCTCAGTTAGATCATTATTGGTTTGTGGAAATGCCACTGATTTTTGTACAATGATTTTGTAACTTTACCAAATTCATTTATCAAAGCTAAGAGTTTTTTGGTAGAGTCTTTAGGATTTTCTAAATATAAGATCATATCATGAGCACAGAGAAAAAATTTGACTCCCTCTTTTCCAATTTGGATGCCTTTTATTTTTATCTCTTGCCTGATTGCTCTAGCTCAGACTTCCAGTACTATGTTGAATAAGAGTGGTAGAAGAGGGCATCCTTGTCTTGCTCTGGATCTTAGAGAAAAGGGTTTCAGCTTTTCCCCAGACAGTATGATGTTAACTGTGTGTTTTTTTGTAAATCACCTATATTATTTTGGGATAGGTTCCTTCTATGCCATTTTATTGCGATATTTTTATCAGAAAGGAATGCTGAATGTTATCAAATGCTTTTTCTGTGTCTATTGAGATGACTGTATGGTGTTTGTCCTTCATTCTGTTGATGTGATGTACTGCATTTATTGATTTGCGTATGTTGAACCATCCTTGCATCCTTGGTATAAATCCCACTTGATTGTGGTGTATTACCTTTTTCATGTGCTGTTGTATTAGACTTGCTGGTATTTTGCTGAGGAGTTTTACATTACGTCCATCAAGGATATTGGTCTGTAGTTTTGTTGTTGTTGTGCATCCTTATCTGGTTTTGGTATCAGGGTGATGCTGCCTTTATAGAATTAGTTAGGGAGAATTTAATCCTCTTTAATTTTTTTGAATAGTTCAGGAGGATTAGTATTAGTTCTTCTTTGTACATTTCAAAGAATTCAGTTGTGAATCCATCTCATTTCTTTGTTGTGGGGCTTTTTATTACTGCTACTCATTATTGGTCTGTTCAGGTGTTTTATTTCTTCCTGATCCAATCCTGGTAGGTTATATTTTTTCAGGAATGTATCCATTTCCTCTAGGTTTTCAAGTTTTTCAGCATATAGTTGTTCATAAAAATCTCTGATGATCTTTTATATTTCTGTGGGATCAGTTGTAATGTCTTCTTTTTCATTTATGGTTTTTTTTTTTTATTTGGGTCTCCTCTCTTCTTGGTTAGTCTAGCTATCAAGTTATTAATTTTCTTCATCTTGTTGAAGAACCAACTTTAATTGTGTATCTTTTGTATCTTTGTTTAGTCTCAATTTCATTTAGTTTGGCTTTTATCTTTATTATCTCTTTGATTCTGTAAATTTTGGATTTGTTTTTTTCTTGTGTTTCTAGTTCCTTGCAGTGCATTATTATTTTGTTCATTTGTTTACTTTTTCTACTTATTGTATGCAGGCATTTATTGCCCTAAACTTCCCTCTTAGCACTGCTTTTGCTGTATTTCACAGGTTTTGGTATATTGTATTTTGCTATGTTGTTTCAATAAATTTTTTTATTTCCTTCTTAATTTCTTCATTGACTCCATGGTCATTCAGAAACATGTCATTTCCATTTATTTGTACAGTTTCCAAAGTTTCTGTTGGTATTGATTTCCAGTTTTATTCCATTGTGTTCTGAGAAGATGCTTATATATTATTTCCGTTTTTAAAAAATTGTTAAAACTTGTTTTGTGGCCTAATATATGGTCAATCCTGGATATAATTCCATCTGCTGATTAAAAAAACATATATTCTGCAGTTTTTCTGTAGAATATTCTGTAAACATCTGTCAAGTCCATTTGGTCTAAATTTCAGTATAAATCCAATGTTTCTTTTTTGATTTTCTGTCTAGATGATCTGCTTAATGCTGAGGGTAGAGTGTTGAAGTCTTCCACTGTTATTGTTTGCAATTTACCTCTTTCTCCTTAGATCTAGAAATATTTTATTTATGAATGTGGGTGCTCTAGTGTTCAATGCATATATGTTTCAAATTGTTATATCTTCTTGCTGGATTGATCCCTTTATTATTACGTAATGACTTTATTTGTCTTTTTTACTGTCCTTGACTTAAAGTCTGTGTTATGTGATGTAAGTGTAGCTACATTTGTTCATTTGGGTTTCCATTTACATGGAACATCTTTTTCCATCCCTTTACTTTCAGTCTATATGTAATTTTACTGGTAAAATTGAACAGAGCATATAGTTGGTCATGTTTTTTTATCTATTAAGTCATTCTATATCTTTTACATGGAGAATTTAAGCCATTTACATTCAAAGTTATTATTGATATATGAGGCTTTGCCATGTCATATTGTTGATTATTTTCTGGCTGTTGGCTATAATCTTTGTTCCTTTATTTTTCTTTTATTGATTTTCTTTGCAGTTTGGTGGATTTCTCTAGTGATACCATTTCAGTTGTTTCTCTTTCTGATTTGTGTTATTGCTTTACCAACGAGTTTTATACTTTCACATATTTCCATAGTGGTAAATGTCATCTTTTCACTTCCAGATTTAGGACTCCCTCTACCCTTTCTTGCAGGGCTGGTCTAGTGGCAACAAATTACCTCAGCATTCACCAGTCTGAGAAAGACTTTATTTCTCCTTCATTTACAAAGGGTAAGTTTTCCAGGGATAGTATGCTTGGATGACAGTTACTTTCCTTCAGTACTTTGAATATTTTTTTAAATGTTCTTTTTTATTATTATTATACTTTAAGTTCTAGGGTACATGTGCACAATGTGCAGGTTTGTTACATAGGTATACATGTGCCATGTTGGTGTGCTGCACCCATTAACTCATCATTTACATTAGGTATATCTCCTAATGCTATCCCTCCCCTATCCCCTATCCCCACAATAGGCCCCGGTGTGTGATGTTCCCCTTCCTGTGTCCAAGTGATCTCATTGTTCAATTCCCACCTATGAGTGAGAACATGCGGTGTTTGGTTTTCTGTTCTTGTGATAGTTTGCAGAGAATGATGGTTTCCAGCTTCATCCATGTCCCTACAAAGGACATGAACTCATCCTTTTTATGGCTGCATAGTATTCCATGGTGTATATGTGCCACATTTTGTTAATCCAGTCTGTCACTGATGGACATTTGGGTTGATTCCAAGTCTTTGCTATTGTGAATAGTGCCGCAATAAACATAGGTGTGCATGTATCTTTATAGCAGCATGATTTATAATACTTTGGGTATATATCCAGTAATGGGATGGCTAGGTCAAATGGTATTTCTAGTTCTAGATCCTTGAGGAATCACCACACCGTTTTCCACAATGGTTGAACTAGTTTACAGTCCCACCAACAGTGTAAAAGTGGGCCCCAGTGGTGGCAGCAATGGGCTGAGCATGCCTATCTTTGTGCCCCAGGGCAAGGTATGCTGGCACCTGTGTTGGAAGTTATGGGCAAATTGATTCTTGGGCCTTCAGGTGGTTTTCTCAGATGCTGGTAGTGACATCAGTGGACCAGGCAAGTGGGAATTTTCCTGGGCCCCTGGGCAGTCAATGTGGTATGGGAAATAGCAGTAACAATAGTAGGATGATTCTCTGTGTCCAAAGTTGTGCTCATTAATGTTGGCTGTGGCTGTGATGGGCTGGGTGGGCCACTCTCTAGGCCCATAGGTGGTGATTGCAGGTAGCTGCCAGCTGAGGTGGTAGCAGCCAGGAGTTTAGGCTCAGCCTCAGCCCCTTAAAAGGACTGCTCAGGTGCCCAAAGTGGCAGATTGGGTTGAGCAGACCCCAGGATCCTGAGCTATGTGCTCTGTCTGAGGGCACAAAGCTGAGTTGGGTGGGCTTGTGTTCAGGTCTCCCAGTGATGAAAGCAGGCACAAGCCAGGGTGGGCAGTGGCAGTATAATCCTCAGGCCTCAGGCAGAGTGCTCAGGTGAGGAGCTGTAGCAGTCATGCTGAGACCCTGCCACTGAAGACAGTGGGGCCATCCTCGGTGGCCACAGCCTGGGCAGCTAGTGGGGAATGCATTACCCTCTTATTCCCTGCCCCAGTGAGGCTCACCCTCCACCCCTGGTGGGTGGAGGCAGTTAGTCCATGCCTAGCTCAAACCCGCATCCTGGCTGCAGGATTCCCCACCCAGCTCCCAGTTACATTCCAGTGGCAGCTCACACTCTGCTCACATTCCTGTCTCAGTCTGAGTGACACTTGCTTCCTGGCACTGACTGCTACAGCCCACATCTCACTTGCTTCTTAGCCCAGGTTGTGGGAGCACTCCCAGCTCTCTCTCCAGTCTCAATAGCAACTGCCCAGGTTTCTGTAATGCCTGTGTTTCAGCACTACTGGGACCCAGGACAGCATGCAGTCTGCCAAAGGCTAGGTTTTAAAATGGTGACTTGCTGTAGACACTTAGGTCTTAGAAAGGGTGTGGGACCCAGTGCAAGCCCCATCCCTGGAGCACTTCTGTCCCATGGCAGCTTCCTATGTTAGTTTCAGGGGTTAGCAGGATCAAAGTGTTCTCCCATGGCCAGGATTTCAGGATCCAATGGTGAGGATGTAGGCTACTGTCCACAAGTCACTCACTCACCTTTTCCCTATGTTGGGAAGTCACTCTCAGCTGCCAGCTGATTTTGGCCAGGTAGGCTGCCACTCATCCTTCTCCTTCCCTGTTTTTGGTGTTTCCTTCACTTCTCTGTTGAATTCTAACATTCTCTCTTGGATAATGTGTTTGAAGTGTGACTTTCTATGCATTATTTTGGTTCTAAGTGGAGGAGATGGGCATGAAATACTTCTAACCAGCCATCTTGAAGCCCCTCTGAAATTTCAGATATGATGCCAAAAGTATGATTCATTAAAGAAAAAAATTGATAAGTTGAACTTCATCAAAATTAAAAACTTCTGCTCTCAAAAAGACTATTGCAGAGAGAATTTTAAAAAGAAGCTACGCTAGAGAAAATATTCATAAAATATATATCTAATGAAGGAATTATACTCAAAATATACAAAAACTCTTAAAACTCAACAATTTTAAAAATCCAACTAAAAATGAAGAAAAGATATGAACAGACATCTCCCTAAAAAGAATATCGAATGGCCAATAAGCATAAGAAAAAAGGTTCAACATCATATGTCATTAGGGGATTGCAAATTAAAATGACAATGAGATACTACTACACATGTATTAGAATGGCTAAAATCCAAAACTCTGACAATATCAAATGCTAGTGAGTATGCTGAGCACAGGTGGGAATGCAACAGAATACAGCAACTTTGGAAGAAAGCCTGGTAGTCTCTTACAAAGGTAACCATGTACTTACTATAAAATCCAGCAATCATGCTTCTTGGTATTTATCCAAATTACTTGAAAACTTATGTCCACATATGAACCTGCACACAAATGTTTAGAGCAGCTTTATTCATATTTGCCAAAACATGAATACAACCAACATATTCTTCAGTAGGTGAACACATAAACTGTGATATAGCCAGACAATGGAATATTATTCAGTGCTCAAAAGAAATGAGCTATCAAATCATGAAAAATCATGCAGGAAACCTGAGGGCATATTGTTATTTGAGTAACAGCCAATGAGAAAAGGCTACACACTGTATGATTAAAATTTTATGACATTCTGGAAAAGGTAAAAGTATGGAGACAATAAAAAGATCAGTAGTTGACTATGGGCTTTAATTAAAGTATTAGGCTGTTCTTGCATTGCCATAAAGAGATACCTGAGACCAAGTAATTAATTTTAAAAAAAGGTTTAATTGGCTCATGATTCTGCAGGCTCTACAGAAAGCAATATAAGCATCTGCTTCTGGAGAGGCCTCAGGGAGCTTTTACTCATTGTGGATGGTGAAGCTGGAGCAAGAGAGAAAGTGTGTGTGGCACTCCCCCCCCGCTCCCCCCAACACAGACACTTTTAAATTGCCATATCTTGTGAGAACTCACTATCATGAAGACAGCACCAAACCGTGAGGAACTGACTCCCATGATCCAAACATCTCCCACCAGGTCCCACCTCCAATACAGAAGATTATAATTCAACATGAGATTTGGGTAGGGACAAATATCCAAACTGTATCAGTTAATAATAATGTATCCATATTGGTTCATTTATTGTAACAAATACATCACACTAATGAAAGACATCAATAATAGAGGAAACTGGGTGGATGAAGAGGGTGTAGAAACTGTCTGTACTTGGCTGAATTTTTCTGTGGACCTAAAACTGCCCTAAAAATAAAGTCTATTAATATAAATTAATAATTAGAACAATTTTAAAATTTCATCACTTTTCTACTGAAGAAATGCAGCATGTGGCAAGCTGCTTTCCCTCTATTCCCTATTATTCCCCCACCTGATGCCATCTGGACTATTATTAATTGCTGGGACACAAATAAGTGATATCTTCAGTCTCTAATATGGGAAGATACTAACCATCCTATGATTACAAATGAAAGGAAGACTACTAGCCAAAGAATGTACTTTATCAACAAGTTTGTAGGACATATGACTAAAGGTTGAGAGACAAAGTTTGTGAGGACACTCTGCACTCAGAACTACTTTTCTCTTTTGGACTTGGGAGAACACCTCCTCATCTTCTCCTCAGTACAGCGGGGAGAAAGGTTCTTTCGTTGGCTTCTTTTGTCCTAGTTTTTGAACGTAACAGAGTAATGGTATAGTTGCCTGGTGGCTCTGGGATAGTGGCTAACATTCTTATATTTTGCCAATAGCAAAAACAAACACAAAAAACAAAACACCATATCAAACTATTTACAATTTTTAAACCAGGATATAAATAAGAAACACAAGTGGAAGGTTAAGTAGAGGGTTCTATTGACCATTTCATTCAGATTATCAACCTTTTTCCATGAAGAAATCTTATATGTGGTGTATCCATAAACCCAAGTGTTCTATGCTCCCTAACTTCCACAGCCTTGGAGAAATTCTCCACACCCTCAGGCTTAAGTCAACTCCTCCCTTCATCTCCTTCTATCTGGCCGTGGAAAAAGCTGGTAGGGCTTAAGCAGTGGGAGCTAGAAGTCATATGGTTCAAGTCTTGTGCCACAACTTTAAGGCAAAGATATTCAGTCAATTTTATAGACATCTTGACATCTTAGGCATCTTGATTCTAACCAGCCTAAAGAATTCAACATAGGGAAAATCAGAGTGGTGTATTAATAGATTAACTTTTTAGTTTGTTTTTCCTGAGAAATTTGTATAGCCCTTTATAATAGGCATTGTTAAGAATGAATAGAAAAGTAAAACTGGGCTGTAGATTTTCAAATAATATACTATATTGTAAATGTGGACACACATAAATCCTGATTAATATTTTTAGTGGCCTCTAAAGAGACTTGAGTTGTAACCAATTTGCTCAGAATGCTCAAGTAAAGAATGACCTCCCTGTGCCCACACCTCGGGTTACATACCCCATTCAAGATTAAACTTGGCAAGCAGTTTAAGAATTTCCACTTGGAACTTGCCACCAGTGGCAAAAAGTTGTGTCTATGTTTCTATCTTGCCATGTAAATGTAAACACTTGGTGTCCCAACTTATTTTTTGTAGTTTATCATGATTTACTTTTTCTTTCTTAATACGTATTCATTACTGTACCTATTTTTTTTCTTTTTCAAATTTGTTTTAGGTTCAAGGAATATTTGTGCAGAATTGTTACATGGATAAATTGCATGTCACTGAGATTTGGTGTACAAATAATTTTATCACCCAGCATAATACCTGATAGGTAGTTTTTCCACTCTCATCCTTCTCCTATCCTCCACCCTCAACTAGGCCCCAGTGTCTATTGTTTCCCTTTTTGTGTCCATGTGTACTCAATGTTTAGCTTCCACTAATAAGTGAGAGCTACAGTACTTGGTTTTCTATTCCTGTGTTAATTCACTTAGGATAATGGCCTCCAGCTGCATCCATATTGCTACAAAGGACAGTATTTCATTATTTTTATGGTTGTGTACTGTTCCACAGTATATGTACCACATTTTCTTTATCCAGTCCACTATTTATAGGCATCTAGATTTATTCCATGTCTTTGCTATTGTAAATAGTGCTACAATAAACATACTAGTACATATGTCTTTTTGGTAGAATGATTTATATTCCTTTGGATATATACCTAGTAATGGGATTGTTAGGTCGAATGGTAGTTCTAAGTTCTTTGAGAATCTCCAAACTGCTTTTCACAGTGGCTGAACTAATTTACATTCTCACCAGCAGTGTATAAGTATTCACTTTTTTCTACAACCTCATCAACTTCTGCTATTTTCTCACTTTTTAGTGTGAGATGATATCTCATTGTGGTTTTACTTTTCATTTTCCTGATGATTACTGATGTGGAGTATTTTTTCATATGCTTGTTGGCTGCTTGCAGGTCTTCTTTTGAGAAGTGTCTGTTCATGTCCTTTGCCCATTTTTAATGGGGTTGTTTGTTATTTGTTTGTTGATTTGCTTAAGTTCCTTATAGATTCTGGAGATTAGACATTAGTTGGATGGATAGTTTGCAAATATTTTCTTCCATTCTGTACATCATCTATTTACTCTGTTGATAGTTTATTTTGCTGTGCAGAAGCTCTTTAGTTTAATTAGGTCCCAGTTGTCTATTTTTGTTTTTACTAAAATTGTTTCTGGAGACTTCATCATGAAATCTGCCAAGGCAAAGATTATAAATGTGGACACACATATATCCTGATTAATATTTACTGGCCTCTAAAGAGCTTGAGTTGTAACCAATACGTCCAGAATGGTATTTCCTCTAACTTCTTATGATGACAGACACATATATGAGGACATTGGGTCAACTTTTTGGGGAAGGGAGCAATTAGCAGCATCTCCAAAACCGATCAGCCAAGGGAGAAAATGAAACCAATCCTATTCTTGCTCTATGGAGACCAGTGGAACTGAGAACTCTGGGGATCAATGAATATATTTGACCACTGGGGCTACAGACTCTAGGTTTTCACCAATAAGTTTGAAATACGAATATGTGCACTTACATTCCATGTTTGGTTTTATTTGCTAAACTTCTGATAGTCTTCAACATTGCTGCTACTTACTTTTTTTTTTTAATTAGGTATCTCATTCGGTTGCATTTTCCCTTGTAATCAGTCAAGAAACTTGTTTCCCCAGCACATTTAACAAGCAAAATCACTCTCTAAAGTGTTCCCATAAGCTTCAATTTGGCAAAAATACAAAGCTAGGCTTACTTTTAGAATTTCAGAATGCTGAAAAATGGAAACCCTCTCCCATGCACTGGGCTTAGGTGCATGGTGCCACATCCATACAAGGATTCAAAGTAATCCCCAGTTAGAGTATTTCTGGGCTTAATTTGATGTATTACTTAAAAGGATGTATGGACAAAAAAATACTGCATATGGCTATATGTGAAAGAAGACAGGAAAAAGTTATTCTAAAATGTTAATCATAGTAATGACACTTTGAAAGCAGTTTTTAGAATGTCAAATATGTGAGCATCATTTTTATTTCTGTCAGCATGAAACAAACTTGAAATAATGAACTTGGCCAAACTATCTAAGTGCTTCCTAGTAAGCAGAGCAGGAATATAAGTATGGAGGCTGATCTTGGTATTGTCACCTGGTAAAATTAAAATTCCTATTTCCAGTGGAAATCAATCTCTTGTCTTTCATTATATTTCCATTAAGTCCTCCAAAAGAACAGAGTGATGATGGTTTACTATCTTTCATGACTTTCAAGTTTTCTAGAAAGCACCCTCTCTCTAAACTTGACATTGTTTTACACATTATGGGACTCCCTTAGCCAATGGGAGGGAGGAATCAGGGACCAAAATAATCAAAAATTTAGAAAAATTGGATTTTCTTCACATTGCTGTGAATGATTTTTCTTATTCTAGAGTCTTTCTGTCCTGTTTACAAATGTTCTTATCCAAGACCATTAACAGGGACTTTCTTAAATAGCATTGAGAAAATTTGTCTTGTCCATCTCAGTTGGCTGCTTTACATTGATAATGGTTTGTTTACAAAAAAAATTAATTTTGAGTCTAAATTTGATAGAATCTATGATTTTTTCCTAATATTTGCAAAGACACAAGAAACTCTTCTTTACTCTTGGCTTTGAAGTTTAATGAAGGAGAAACCATGTATGCCCTATTGAGACCCAGAAAAATAACAGAATACTGTGAGAAAATGATATTCCTAGACTTTCCGGGTGCAGGGGGGGCAGGGGATGGAGGAAAAAAGAGGAAGGAAAGTCAAAAGCTTGCTGGTCCAGTACTCCCAGTCCTGTGCCAGGAGTTTTGTCTTAGGCAACAAATCCTGTGAGCATATCTGAAGTCACTGAGACTTACACATTTTCTGATTGTCTTTGTTTGATTAAACAATCCTCAAAGACATCATAAATAATTTATGATAAATCAATGTCCACATAGAATAAAAGCACATTTTAAAAGGATTGTTTTATATCGAATCCCCAAGTGAATGCTAAGCTTATTCCTTTTTGTGAGCTATTTTATTACCATTGTCCTAGTTTTTAAAATTTCAACTTCAAAAAGAATCATGAATAAGAAGTAAATATTGAATAGCTCTTCCACAGGCTACAAATCAAGTTTCATGTATTCTCCCACTGAATCTCCACAACACTGTTGTTAGGTTGGTTATCAGTATTGTAAGTGGTACTGTAAGAATTAAAGAAAAAGGAGAGAAACATGAAGTGTGGCTCAACAGTCAACAGGTTTATTTCAAACCGGGGAGGGACTTCTGACTGAATTAGGTCAGAAGATGCACTCTCTTACAGACTAAGATTTTTTAAGAATTCAGGGTGGGAGAGCTTATCAGAGGCTTGGAATGCTTCTGTGTCTCTTTGTCGCCCTTATCTGGGAGGGAGAGTTGTGTGTCTTTTCCCATACATCTTTCTGTAGTTGCAGGCATACCCCCTGAGTCTGCTTTTAGCTTCCCTATCTTAGTGCACCTGAAGGAAAAGGAATGTGATTATTAAGGCCCACTGTTTTACTGGGGCCTATTGTATGAGGGTGAAGTTTGGCAGTTACCCAAGAGACTTTCCCCCCACCTCCCTCTGTGTTTGAGCTGTCTTATCTGTGTTTTACTGTCTGCTTTTTCTGGCTTCTTGTAGTAAGAAGAGAAGTGATTTCCTTGAAATGCATGAGGCTATAAAGGGAGCTGGAACTTAAAGTGGCGGTGTTTGTCTGAGATGATGGTGCTCCTGCTGTGTCATGTATTATCTCCACAGATGAGAAAATGGAATTTGTAATCTTATGTGACTCCACCAAATGTATACACATGCTGTAAGCAGCACTATCAGATCTTAATTCCAACATTTGATAATCCATTGATTTTTTTTATTGTATAAAACCTTAGTTTTAAGAGAGATTTCCTAGGCTAGTGGGATGAACCTATGCATGTTCTAGAGAAGCTCCACATAATCTTTGAAGGCCAAACCTAGAGCCACAGAAACTTTCCACCATATGGTAATTCTAATGCTCACTTATTCCTACATCACAGTGGGCACTGGGGGGAAGGTTTATAAAATGCACTGAGACTCTGTAGCTCTCAAATCTTGAAAACAGAAAGGACATTGTCTATCTTGTTGCATTCTCTTGATATGATTCTCTTGATATGATATGGTTGAGTCCTCCCCATTATCTGCCCATTCACTCTTAGATACAGATATTCTGGAAGGGAGTATGACCTAAACACAAGAGTATCATTAAAAACATATCTTTTGTTATCTTCTCTTCCTATACCTCAATAACTTCAAATATTTATTTGTGAAGTTTGTGCTGCTTCTCCTCTTTCTTCTTCGATCTCATTAGAAAGAAAGGGTGAGAAATATGCCCATCAGGAACATTCAGGTATGTAGGGCTTCCTCTAAGTGTGCTGAAGTATAAAAGCTGGTGTTTTAGGCATGAACTTCTGAATGCATTATCTATGATTTCCAGGTTTTTTTTCCTCCAAACTTCAAACCTCTTCTTGCAGAATTAAAAGCACTACTTCTCCTTGTCCTTGTATTTTCAAGGTAATCAAATGTTTATATAAATACAAAGCAGTGCCCCCAACATTTCATGGGGACCTGCACTGTACAAAATACTTGTGAGACATGTGATGTAATGCAAAATTAGGCCACGTCAACAACTTTGAGGAGACACAACTCCCTATCATCACCTTCATCTTTACTTTTCCCTTTATCCTGCAGACTGGCTAGAAGATGTAATCTTACAACCAATAGGGTTGTGCAAAAATATATCTAATCATTTTGATCCAATCAAAATTTATTTCCTCATTATTTAAATGGTAACAATGTTACTCCCTTGTGGAATTTTTGAAGTGAAAGTGATAAAACATATAAAAGGAGCAAGAGTGCCCTAAAACAGAGTAAACACTTGGGAAAT
Organism: Chlorocebus sabaeus; assembly: GCF_047675955.1. Classification (NCBI taxonomy): domain Eukaryota; kingdom Metazoa; phylum Chordata; class Mammalia; order Primates; family Cercopithecidae; genus Chlorocebus; species Chlorocebus sabaeus. The sequence goes on from NC_132915.1 coordinate 15,087,674, forward strand.
ATTAGCTATTACAATTGTATATGCTATTGCAGAAAATCTGACAAAGTTGGAGTGAAGTACACGGAAGCAGGATCAGTACAGACACTCCCATTGAGAACTTGGACTTGGGGAAGTATAAGACACCTCCTACTGAGCACACTAGCAGCTACTAAAGACTTTGTGATGAACGGTAATTTGGGATCTGGCTTATAGGTGTCACTGTTGGTTTCTAACAAACTACTTGATCTAATACAAAGACTTAACTCAGTGGCTGCTTCCTGAATCCTTAACAGGTTCTTTGAAGTACAACATTTCAGAGAAATTGAGGATTGTCTGAAGTGCTTGGCAACATGCATTAGCTCAAATGCCTAATGCCTGCATATTTCACATCTCCTAAATCAATGTAGCTGGGAGAGTAAATGGAAAGAATTACAGTAATGATGAACCTAAAGAAAGAACTTCAACTCAGTCTCCAAATCCAACAATTGCTTTTGAATACTGCTCAGGGAAAGGGCATATTACAGTGAACTACAACACGTGTTTTATGGTGAAAACAGAGATAACTAGAATTTCCATGGAAGGAAAAGCAATATTAATTCTAAGAGCGAGTATCTGGAGAGCAGCCATGGAATAGGTGGCTTTGGAAGCTAGGTCTCAAAAGTTCACCAGGAGGCTGATAAATGAAAAGGGGAAAAAGAAAAAAAACTACCTGACGCAGAGCAAACGCATGAATAAGGTACTAACATGGGCAATAGAGGAAATGACTAAGGAAAGATTCAGATTCAATAAACTCAATGATATCTGAGAGGTTGACCAAAGGGTGATTCCTGGTAACATTTCCCAGTTAGAGGGCAGCGGGGAATACAGGGCTTCTTAATAAAGAACAGGGAACCTACAGGTGGAAAAAGCCCATTTCACTCTGCCTTGTAGTGGTTGCAAGTAATTATCTGTCTACTCAGCCACTGCCGATCGCTGAAGCTGAGGGAGCTCAGTTGGTGTGGTAGCTGCAAGTATGGAGAAAGAAAGCTATGTAATTGATTGACAGTTTTCCAAAAACCTGGGATCTGATCCCTTCATTATTTGTTTTCTCTTCACCATCACCTGGACAATATATAGTATTCAAGTGTGGATGAAAGAGTCTGAGTTATATTTTATTAAAAAGAAAATTTGAAGACCCACAGATTCAAATGCATTTGCCTACCAGTGTGACAACTGTGTGTCAACTCTTTCCCTGAAGTCTGCTTTAGACATCCTGGAGTCAGAAGTATCATTTTGGTAATGCTACTGTCATGCCTTTCCTTTAAGACATTTAAAGAACTTTTCCAATTTTTAGATTAGTGACGACTTTGCAGGTACTGCACAGCTTATCCATTAGACATAGCAGGCACATTGTTGGGGGCCCCTAATACATTTAGGAGGCCACAACAATTTTTTTTCTTAAGAGATTTTATTTCTTAGAGTAGTTCACAGCAAAACTGAGAGGAAGGTACAGAGAATTCCCATATACCCTCTACCCCCAAACACGCACAGCCTCCCTCACTAAAAGTATTCCTCACCAGAGTGATACATTTGTTACAAATGATGAACCTACATTAATACATCATTATCCCCCACAGTCCATAGTTTACATTAGGGTTCATTCTTGGTGTCATACATTTTATGAGTTTAATCAAATTTATAATGATGTGTATCCACATTATACTATACAGGGAAGTTTCTTTTACAATCAGGAGAAAAGAAGGGATCCAGTTTCAGCTTTCTACATATGGCTAGCCAGTTTTTCCAGCACCATTTATTAAATAGGGAATTCTTTCCCCATTTCTTGTTTTTGTCAGGTTTGTCAAAGATCAGATGGCTGTAGGTGTGTGGTATTATTTCTGAGGGCTCTGTTCTGTTCCATTGGTCTATATCTCTGTTTTGGTACTAGTACCATGCTGTTGTGGTTACTGTAGCCTTGTAGTATAGTTTGAAGTCAGGTAGCGTGATGCCTCCAGCTTTGTTCTTTTGGCTTAGGATTGTCTTGGCAATGTGGGGTCTTTTTTGGTTCCATATGAACTTTAAAGAAAGCTGAAACTGGATCCCTTCCTTACATCTTATACAAAAATTAATTCAAGATGGATTAACGACTTAAATATTAGACCTAAAGCCATAAAATCACTAGAAGAAAACCTAAGGCAATACCATTCAGGACATAGGCATGGGCAAGGACTTCATGTCTAAAACACCAAAAGCAATGGCAACCAAAGCCAAAATTGACAAATGGGATCTAATTAAACTAAGAGCTTCTGCACAGCAAAAGAAACTACCATTAGAGTGAAGAGGCAACCTACAGAATGGGAGAAAATTTTTGCAATCTACTCATCTGACAAAGGGCTAATATCCAGAATCTACAAAGAACTCAAACAACCTACAAGAAAAAAAAAAACAAAAAACCATCAAAAAGTGAGTGAAGGATATGAACAGACACGTCTCAAAAGAATGTTTATGTAGCCAACAGACACATGAAAAAATGTTCAACATCACTGGCCATCAGAGAAATGCAAATCAAAACCACAATGAGATACCATCTCACACCAGTTAGAATGGCAATCATTAAAAAGTCAGGAAACAACAGGTGCTGGAGAGGATGTGGAGAAATAGGAACACCTTTACACTGTTGGTGGGATTGTAAACTAGTTCAACCATTGTGGAAGACAGTGCAGCGATTCCTCAAGCATCTAGAACTAGAAATACCATTTGACCCAGCCATCCCGTTACGGGGTGTACACCCAAAAGATTATAAATCATGCTGCTATAAAGACACATGCACGAGTATGTTTATTGTGGCACTATTCACAATGGCAAAGACTTGGAACCAACCCAAATGTCCATCAATGATAGACTGGATTAAGAAAATATGGCACATATATACCATGGAATACTATGCAGCCATAAAAAAGGATGAGTTCATGTCTTTTGTAGGGACATGGATGAAGCTGAAAACCACCATTCTCAGCAAACTATCGTAAGGACAAAAAACCAAACACCACATGTTCTTAGTCATAGGTGGGAACTGAACAATGAGAACACTTGGACACAGGAAGGGAACATCATACACCGAGGCCTGTCATGGGGTGGGGGGAGGGGGGAAGGATAGCATTAGGAGATATACCTAATGTAAATGACGCGTTAATGGGTGCAGCACACCAACATGGCACATGTATACCTATGTAACAAACCTGCACGTTGTGCGCATGTACCCTAGAACTTAAAGTATAATTAAAAAAAAAATCAGGAAAAAAATGAGCTTTTATGGTTGGAAAAAAACTTTAATATTCTTCAAATGAAAATGTAAAGAAAATGAAAATTTTAGAGCCCGTGAAAACTCTATTAAATTTTGCTTTAAATTTAAAAAATGTTGAAATATTTAAAATTATATCAAAAATAATATTACTAGTATTGTGGAAATAAGAGTCCAGAAAGGTAAAAGTGCCTGGGCCCACGAAATTATAATGTTGCCCTCCTGCTTTTTTCACCCCAACGATAGTTCTTATGACTCAATTTTCAATGCCCTTTTGTCACTTACTCCCTTTGTGACCTTGGGTGAATTTACTCATCAGTAAATGAATGTCGCTACTGTTATGTCCTCCTGTCTTTGGTCCTTCCTATTCAATTGGCTCAGCCATCTATGGTCACTGCATTAGGGAAGAAAAAACATGTCAGGAAATAAAAAATAATAATAATGAATTTTTGTTTTCTTTTCACTTTCCAAAATTCTAGGCTCCCAGAATAGAATCACTTTATGTACATTAAAAATAAATAAACAGAATAAATGATAAGTAAAAATCAAATCCTATCCTCAAACTAGATGAAGGATTTTGAAGTCTTACTTCCACCATTAAATCCTAGAAAACACAGATCTGTTCTCTACTATAGTTTTGTTTTTTTCCATGATGACATATAAATAGAACCATACAGTTTATGACTTGTAGTGAATGGCCTTTGTCACTCAGTATAATGCCTTCATGTATGTCAATACTCTATTTTTTATTGATAGATAATATTCCATCTATGAATATACAATAGCTTGTTTATCCAGTCATTCATTAAATATGCTTATTTCCAATTTCTGGTTATTAAGAATAAAGCTGTTATAAACATCCATTTATAGGGTTTTGGGTGAACATACATTTTTTACCTCTAGGTAAATAGCCAGGAGGAAGATTGCTGGATCGTATCATAAGTATATGTAGGCTGAGCTTCCCTAATCTGAAAATTCGAAATATGAAATACTCCAAAATCCCAAACTTTTTGAGTGTTAAAATGACACACTATTAGTGAAAAATTCCTCTCGTGATCTCATGTCACAGGTCACAGTCAAAATGCAGGCATATAACACACACAGTCTATTCAGAATGACTCCTCAAGCCTGGAGGTTCACTTCCCAGGCTCTCAATTGCTTCTAATGTTACTTTGCAACTAAAAATATAAAATACAATGTACAATAATCTTTTGGTCAAAACACAGCATTGTAGGTGAAGACTGAAAGCCAATGTTTGGTGTTGCTGTTGTTTAACAGCGGATACAGGTATTCTGGTGGGTGATGCTACTGTGTTGCTTAGTTACCCTGAACACATCATTTGTTCATGGTATTAATGGCATGTTATCTTTTTTACTGTTAAGTACTTATGTGTGAAGAAATGTAAGAAAATGATTGCTTATCTGTAACACATAAATTCAGAGTCAGGAATGGTGGTAATTGCCAAGCAACCACAGATTGTCCACATGGGCACCTGAGACAGCGACACCTTGGCTTTTTGTTGGTTGTGAACTTTGTTTCATGCACATAATTATTTAAAATACTGTATACAGTTGTCTGTGGGCTATGTGTGCAAAGTGTACATAAAAGAAATGTATTTCTGTTTAGATTTGGGTCACATCTTAGAATCATTTTGTCAATATCAGCAAAAATATCTTAATAGGATTTTTAATGAAATTTGTTCATTAATAATAGAAATCAATATGGATAAAATGAAGATCTTTATGATTCTGAGTCTTTCACTCCATTAACATGTATGTTCTCTATTTATTTGTATTTTTGATATATTTCACACTTCATGTATTTTAGCATATAGATCCTGAAAGTGTTTTTTGAAAATTACTTATATATTTCATTTTGGGAGATATTGAGATATCTATTTATGAAATTTTCATTTCCAATGATATATTGTTAGTATATGGAAATCTGAAAAGAAATTTTGTGGCTGTATTGACTGTGAATCCTGTCACTTTGTTAAACCCATATTTCAGTTACAGAAAGCTTTTTGTATAATTTTGAAATTTTCTACCTAATTACATTATCTATAAATAGGAACAGTTTAAATTTTTCCTTTCTTATATGCGTACCTTTTAAATATTTTTATTGCTTTTTAAAACGACAATGCCTTCCAGTGTGATATCAAGGGGTATTGAGAAAGAATTTTCTTACCTCTTTGCATGTCTTGAGGGAAGCAATCTTCCACCTTTAAGTGTGTTTTAGGCTGTAAGATTTTTGTAGATGCCTTTTGTCAGGTTGTAGAAGTCCCTTTCTATCCCTAGTTTACTGAAAGTTTTTATAGTGAATGAATTTTGAATTATGTCAAACTTTTTTTCTGCATTTATTGATAAAGCCATCTGGGTTTTCTTCTTCAGAATGTTAATTTGGTGGATTACCTTGAGCAATTTTCAAATATTTAACCAGCCTTGGGATAAATTCTACTTGGTTGTATATAATTATTATTCATTTTGTATATTCCTGAATCCAATTTGCTGGTATTTCTTGAGAACATTTTTGTATCTATGTTCATGAGGGCTACTGGTCTATAGAGTTCTTGAAGTGTCTGGTCTTATTTTGGTGTCAGGATAATGCTGGCCTAAGAAAGATTGTTAGTAAGTGTTTTCTGATTCTTCTGTTTCCTGAAAGATACATTGAGAATCATTGCTAATTCCTCTTGAACATTTAGTGGAATTGTTAGTAAAAATGATCTAGGTCTGTAGATTTCTTTTTGGAGGTCTTCAACTATAAATTCAAATTGTTAAATAGTTAAGGACCCTTCGGTTAATCTATTTCAACTTTGGAGAGTTTCGCTTTTACGTGTTTTTTGAGAACTGCTTCATTTCATCTAAATTGTTGAATTATGTGTATAGAGTTGTTTGTAGTATCCCCGTATTATCCTTATAAAGGCATCATCATTGAGAGTAATATCCCATCTATCATTCCTGTTACTAGTAATTTCTGTCATCTCTCTTTTATCTTTGACCATATGGTTAAAAGTTCATCAATTTTAAAAGACAAGATTTTTAAAAGCAAGATTTTAGTTGTTGGGCTTTTTTAAAGCAAGGTTTTATTTTTATTACTTTTTATCTATTATTTTATGGTTGTTTTAATATTTGTTGATTTTCAAGTGGAAGCTTAGATTGTTGATTTGATAACTTTATTCTTTTCTAATATAAGCATTTAATGTTTGAAAAACCTTCTAAGCACTGATTTAGTTGCATTTTACAAATTTTGAAACATTGTAAATTTATTTTCATTCAGTTCAACATATTTTTAAATTTCTCTTGCTACTTCTTTGACCCACAGATCGTTTAGAAGCATATTGCTAAATGGCTAGTTTGGAGACTTTCTTGATATCTTTCTGTCACTGATTTCTAGTTTAATTTGATTGTTATTAGAAAACATACATTTTATGATTTTTAACTCTTTGAAATTTGTTAATATTTCTTTTGGGACCCAAGATATGTTCTATCTTGGTGAATATATGCACTTAAAAAATATGTGTTTGCTATTGTTTGGTGGTATTATATAAATGTCAATTCAGTTACAAAACAATCACAATCACAAATTATAATACAAATGTCAATTATAGCTAGTTGACTGATAACATTGTTCAGTTCTTCTATATCATTACTCTTTTTCTATTAATTAGTTATATGTATTATTTAAAAAGAAGTGTTGACATCTGTGACTGTAATTATGGATTTGCCTGTTTCTCTTTTTCATTCTGTCAGATGTATTTCATGTAGTTTTGATTTGTATTAGTTTTCTAGGACTGCCATAGCAAAGTTCCACAGACCGGGTGGCTTAAACTGCAGGAATTGATTTTCTCAGTTTTGGATGCTAAAAGTTCAAGACCAAGGTATCGGCAGGGTTGTTTCTTCTGAGGGTTCTCTCCTTGACTTACAGATGGTCATCTTCTTTTTCTATCTTCAGCCGTTCTTTCCTTTATGTATGTCGACATCCAAACTACTCTTACATAGACATCAGCCATACTGAATTAAGTTCCAGTCCAATGACCTCATTTAACCTTAACTATTGCTTTAAAGACCTTATCTCCAAATACACTGACATTTCAAGGTGCTGGGCATTAAGGTTTCAAACTATGAATATCGGGGGAATGCATATTAACCCATAACACTCTTTCCTCTAGTCCCCCTAAATTCATGTACTTCTTACATGCAAAATACATGCACCCCATCCCAATAGCCCCCAAAGTCTTAATCCACTCCGGTATCAGCTCTAAGTCCAAAATCTCATTTAAATATTCGCTAAATCAGGTATAGGTGAGACTCGAAGTATGATTTGTCCTGAGGCAAAATTTATCTCTAGCTGTGAACCTAAGGAAACTATAAGACAACACATTATCCGCTTCCAAAAGACAGTGGTGAGGCACAAATAGAATAGACATTCCAAAAGGAAGAACTTCAACAGAAAAAAGAAGTCACAAGTCTCAAGCAAGTATGAAGTCTAGCAGAGCAAAGATTTGTAATGCTTGGGAATAGTCCTCTTTGGTTCAGTGTTTTGTCCTCTGGGCCCACTAGACTGTCGACTCTGCCTGCCAGGCCCACCAGGGTTGTCCCTCTGCCTTTTAGTTTTAGGGTGTATACATATTTTAAATTGTTTCATTTTCTTGGTAAACAGACCCTTTATCATTAAAAAATTCCATTAATGCTCTGAGTTCTCTAATTCCTGAGTGATATTGAGTATTCTTACCTGCTAGGTCCTCTTATTTTTATTTTTATTTTTGGCATTTATTTGTTATCTTTTCTTTTTTCTTTTTTTATTATACTTTATATTCTAGGGTACATGTGCACAACGTGCAGGTTTGTTACATAGGTATCAAAACCACAATGAGATACCATCTCACACCGGTTAGAATGGCGATCATTAAAAAGTCAGGAAACAACAGGTGCTGGAGAGGATGCGGAGAAATAGGGACACTTTTACACTGTTGGTGGGACTGTAAACTAGTTCAACCATTGTGGAAGACAGTGTGGCGATTCCTCAAGGATCTAGAACTAGAAATACCATTTGACCCAGCCATCCCATTACTGAGTATATACCCAAAGGTCCTCTTATTTATTAATTCTGTGTGGGTGGAGTCAAGCCATAATAAACTAGTTTTTCTCCAAGAGCTGGGCTGAATTAGGGCCTTTAGAAGTCATGAATATTGAGAAGCTTTTGGTGCTTCTGATACTTATTTCACATTTATTATGTAATAAAACTACATAATAAATTAATATTTGACTTTAAGATACAAAATACATGTAAACTAAAACTAGCTTTTTTCTAGAAGTGAACAAATTCATTGGAGCTAACCTTTCTCATTGTTAGTACCCTAAGTTAATTATTGGTTTTCTATCAGGTAACTGACCACTGCCAATGGGTGTTCCATAGAATGTAGCCAAATGGCTCTCTGGTCCAATAAATTTGGGAAATTCTAGATACAATATCTTTCCCATAACTATTAGTATATTAAAGGCTTTCAGAGTTCCAACATTTTTTAAAACAACTTAAAATTATTTAACTTCACATATTATAAATAATTTTACCACAGAGCTATTTTTTTATATAATGCATAGTAACAAGCCATAAAATAAAATTTCCTCTTAGTACACTTTGGAATATATTTCAGAAATACAGCATCATTTTCTAAGAAGTTATTATGTGTTTGGAAATATTCTAAAATATTTATGCATTTTGTATTATTTACCACATGTTGGATTTGGTACATGAGTATATTAAATATTACTATCTCCATTTTATAGACGAGGACATTGAGACAGTAAGGTCACATAGCTTTCAGTAATGGAGCTGTAATTCAGACTTCATTTACTTCTCTCCATAATTTACCCAGCATGGAGGAGCAGCCCCTTAGGTTTTCCTTCCGTGGAACTGATGTCATATTCTCTTTTCATCATCTTTGATTCAAACTCCAGAGCCCCACCTCTTATTCACATACATAGTAGATGTTTGCCTTCTGATTCATCGTATCCTTATCCTTTAGCTCCCATATGCTGCTGACTTTAAATTAATTCTCTGGTTTAAAAATGACACTGTGATACTAGAAAAAAGCATGGGGTTGTACATGTCACCTCTGGCCTGCCTCAGCCTTGCCCCAGCTTTGTCATAAGCAAACATCACCTGCTCTGCAAAGCTAAGAGAGTTGCTGTGGTGTTAGATGACAAGAGAATGGAAAGAAGAGTAAACAAATAAAGCAGGCATGAGAAGAGAATGAGATGTCAGGCGACGCCATTGATGGCTTGTGTACACTCTGTCTGCAGTCCTCTTTGACACTCACAATGGAGAAAGAAATTTCACAGGATCAGATAGGCATACTGTTACTGAAAATATTCAAGAGACTCGTAGCAAGTCTTTTCTTAGGAGTGAGATATAACAGAGTTTGTTGATAACTTTGTAATATAACTCTCATCATAAAAAGTATACAATTAAATTATGACTTTGTAAATGGCTATGCCTATAACATGTATTCATTTGTATATGTCCATTAACTAAAATGTTATTTGGAACCATTTCCTTAGCAAATCCTAGAAATAATAAATGTAATTCATCCAATCAGGAGATAATTAAAACCACTGACCAGTATTCTACTCTACAGAAGTTAAATGATCCATTAACTCATTCATTGTAGAATGTATTAAGCATCTTCTAAGTTATGGCTTCTGGACACTTATTCAGCCATAAAAAAGTTTCAACGGCTTGAATCCATAATTTGGAAGGTGTTAAGGTGATATCACAATTTTATCTAGATTTTGCACTTCATGTCCAAGTTTGGTAGACTGATGACTCTTCAGATAGCTGCCAAAGCAGTGGGGAAGTTAAAGAGATGAGTGAAGACTAGCAATAAGTGTGGCAATTCATATCAGGAAGCAAAATCCCATCAAATTACGGTAAGGAGGTCTGAAAAGATGAGGACTGGCTTCAACCCTCTAACCCTCTGCCTCAATTAAAACCTTGAAGGCTGAGGCTTCGAGAGGGTTTCTTGTGTTGTTGTTGTTTAGTCTTGTTTTTTCCCTGCAGACCTACAATGTAAAGAATGCATCCTTAATCCCTCTTTACACTGCCGATAAACTTGTTTGAACAAACACTCATCTGACAAGCTTCCTTAGCTTGTGTCTGGGTTGGGAATGCACAAATCTAGGAGTCCAGGGTTTTGTCTCAAGGGGATGTCATCTGAAGACGAAGGTCAGTGCTGGAAGAGTAAATGAACTATCTACAAACTAGACGAATGGAGACACAATGATTTTTAATAGCTCATTATTTTGAAAGGAGGTGGGTGTTATAATTGATGGTATTCTTTTAATAGAGAATCCTAAGTGGGTAGATTCATAAACACAGAATAGGAGAGTCCAAGTTTATCAAATGCAAGACTAGGATGCAGAGGACACCACTGGATTTACAAAGTGCTGGAAAAAATAATCAGTTCTTTCAGTAAAAAGGGTCATTGCAGAGTTGTATAGACAGACAAAGACATTTTTAAAAACTTTATTGAATTACAATTCATTTACTGAGCTAATAAAGTGCATATATTTAGAGGGTACATTTTTATAAGTTTTGGTATGTTTATATCTGTGAAACCATCACTACAATCAAGACCGGGCATATTCATCGCCTCCCAACGTTTCTTCATGCCTCTTTGTAATCCTTTGCCCCCAGCCTTTCTTGGTCCCTCCCCCATTCCTAGGCAGTCACTCATCCGCTTTCTTCCACTGTAGTTTAGTTTTCATTTTCTATATTTTATATCAATGGAATCTCACAGTAGGTACTCTTTTTTTTGGTCTCCATCATTCAACATAAATATTTTGAGCCTCATCCATGTTGTAGCATGTATCAACCATTCATTCTTTTTTATTGCTGAGGAGCACTCTATTGTATGGATGCGCCAGTTTGTTTATCCATTCACCTATGGATGAGCATGTGGGTTTGTATTGGTTATCTATTGTTGTGTAACAAATGATCCCCAAACGTGGAAGCTTAAAATGACAAATCATTTACAACCTCATAGCTTCTGTGGGTCGGGAATCTGAGTGCAGTTTAACTTAATGCCTCTGGCTCAAGGTCTCTCAACACGGTACCACTAAGGTGCCAGGGCTACAGCAATCTCAAGATTCAACTGGAGGAGGATGTGCTTCCAAGCTCATTCACTCTCATGGAGGGCCATGTTGGCATGCCTCAGGTTTGCTAGAGAGAGGCTATGTGTGGGAGCAGATCAATTCTGAAATGCAATCTGTTGTTGACTCCTACCACTGTCAGATGTAGGCTGTATAGCTCTTACACATCTGTAGCTGCAGTGTGTGGAATATGTGGCCTCTATAGTCACCACAGAAGGGGAGGGACAGCGGGATGATCATGCAAAATGTTTTCTGAGGGCCAAGACTAGAGGGGCCTCATACCACATCTACCTACATCCCATTGCTAGACTCCAGGCCCTCACACCACATCTGCCCACATCCCATTACCAGACTGAAGTCCCCTCACACCACATCTACCTGAATCTCTGAATCTCATGTCCAGACCCCAGTCCCCTTATATCACATCCATCTACATCCCATAGCCTGAGCCCAGTTTTTTTCCATATCACATTCACCTGTATCTAGTTTTTAGAATCAAGTCTGAAAGCTCCAGCCTAATTTTGAGGGGAATGAAGCAGGTAAGTGTTGATGATCACTAAGTGGCATATGCCCTGACTCCAATGTAAGCCTCTATACCCCATGAGGGCCAAGGTTTGCCTTCCTTATTCAACTGCTGAAACTGCTGTTCATACTTAGTACATAATAAGTGCTCAATAAATATTTACATTATGCTTTCACTTCCATTTCATTACCTCTATGAGGCAATTATTTCCATTTTGTACACAAGTAACCTGAAGCTCGTAGAAATTACACAACTGTCCTAAACCCACATAGCTGGTTAGTTACTGAATGAAACTCTGTTTGTACTCTCATATTCAATAAACTTTGTGTGATGCCACTGAATTTTTCTTAAAGGGTTTGGATCTCTTAAACAACCCTGTGTTGAGTGGATTCTAACATGTTTTGCCTCTGAGTGTATAGTCAGGGTGCACAGATAGTGAAAAAGCCCATTCTACATACCGAAGACCCTCTGTTCATTTTCTGGGAGGCCCTGGCTCCTCCCACAGCTTTTTATGGTAGGCAGTAGAGACTGAGCCTGGAATTTGCCACAATCTTCCATGGTCTTTTGCTCTCCCAGGTTGCTGAGGTGATGCCCAGCTGAAGTCCTAGCTTTGCTGCCTCCATGCCACCCCAGTAAGGGTTGTGGGCCCTCACGTGCCATTTTCTTGAGGGTACACTCCAAGTCCCTGTGCAAGCCACCTTCCCAGACGCTGAGACACATACTCAGCTCAAAGCTATAACCTTTCTTCTCCCATGGGATTAAACTGCCCCTCCATTCTTTGGACTGTTACTGGTCTTCATTCTTTTTGTTTCTGTTCCAGTGCCCTTTCCATGAAGTGGTGAGTGTCAGGCCTTCTTTGTTATTCTTCCATAAGCTGCCCAGCCTGGAGCCCATTCTTTTAGCTCTCTCCTTCAAAGACTGATTCCATTTTTCTTCCCCAAAGTCATGGTCTTCTTCATCCCACTTAGAATACCCGAATGCAAGCATACACATATGCACACATGCACACACAAACACCACTTCCATCTTCCTTGGAGCCAAGCCTTATGTTTCACTTTGAAGCTCTCACTACAGAAATATAGGCATGTTCCGCATAAAGCCATTTTGCTCAATGACAGACCACATATATGACAGTGGTCTCATAAGATATATTTTTACTGTCCTTTTTCTATGTTTAGATACAAAAAACATTTACCATTGTGTTACAGTTGCCTACAGTATTTAATACAGTAACATCCTGCATAGTTTTGTAGCCTAGAAACAATAAACTGTACCATATAGCTAGGTACATAGTATGCTATCCCAGCCAGGTTTCTTTAAGTACATTCTATGTTTCCAAAATGACAAAATTGCCCAAGGATGGTGCATCTCTGAGATGGGAAGTTCTGACGGCTTGCTGATATGTTTTGAATGTTTTGTTCCCTCTAAATCTCATGTTGAAATGTGACCTCCAATATTGGAAGTGGACCTAGTAGAAGGCGTTTGGGTTATGAAGGCCAATCCCCCACGAATCACTTGCTGTCCTCCTCATGGTAATGAGTGAACTCTTCTGTGAGTTCACATGAGGGTTGGTTATTTAAAAAAGGAGACTGGCACCTCCACCTCTCTCTCTTGCTTTCTCTCTCACCATGTGACATGCTGGTTCCCCTTTGCCTTCCACCATGATTATAAGCTTTCTGAGGCCCTCGCCAGAAGCAGATGCTGGTGTCATGCTTCTTGTACAGCCTGCAGAACCATGAGCCAAATAAAGCTCTTTTCTTTAGAAATTACCCAGCCTCAGATATTCCTTTATAGCAGTGCAAATGGACTAACATACCTTTTTTTTTTTTATTTTTTGCTTACTAAAGGCTTACTAAATGTTGCATAGAAATTATCTCCTTTTCTTCAACTGCAATTTGTAATCGTTCAAGATGGTGTTATTGTTGTAACAGCAGCAATAGCATGCAGAACTGAGGCAGCAACAGCATGCAGAACTGAAATAATTACAAGAAAATGAAAACCTGAAGGATGGGTGGTAAATGTAGTAAAACTTCATCACCAGGGACCAACCTCCTTGGAATCCTCTGCAAAAAGGGTTAATGCAAAAGCCTTGCCAGTCAAGGACAAGTTCGGATTGCAGCCAGAGAAATAAATACTTACCTGCAGTCCCTCACTGCCCAACTGAGCACTACTTTATCAAAAGCTGAATGTGTGGTTCATGTTTCATTACCTGGGTCAGGAAGAGTATAAATTTGGAGGCCATATATTACAATTTTCCCCTGTCTTGAACCGTTAACAGCATACCTCTGGCTTGAGTTGCAGCCTTGAAAATCTATGAGCTCTTTTCTACTTCGTTGGAGCATCAAAAGTATCTTCCAAGAGCTGGAGCAAACACAATTTTTGGAATAGTCATCCTTTGTTATATCATTCTGCAGAGACCACCCCCCCCACCACCTTTGTATTGGAGAAGACATTTGCATACACAACATCTCTCACTCTAACTCAGTCTGTGTTTTCAGACTCTTCCTGTCCTAACTCATATGTGATGAATTGCTCTGTAATTGAAATTGCCTTGGGTTTTCACTATGATTACTATAAATTGTATAATTCAGGTATTTTTGGATTTGCTGACAGATTCACCATTAAACAAAGTGGCCCACTCTTCAAATAAAACTAAGGCTGCATGATAGGACCTGGGACTCTAAATGGTTATTTGCAAACTAATCATTTTACTTGTTGATGTTTTCATCCGCATATAGCACCTTCTATCTTTTCCCAAAAACCTCCCTATTATGGGCTAAATTGCATTTTTCCAAAATTTATAAGTTGGAGCCCTAAACTCCAGTACCTCAAAATGTATTTGGAAATAGGTCCCTGAAGAGGTTATTAAGTTAAAATGAGGCCATTAGGGTGGGCCTTAATCCAATCTGATCAGTGTCCCTTGTAAGAAGAGGAAGAGACACCACGGATGACAAGCACAGAGGACAGGCCATGTGAGGACACAGTGGGAAGACACAAGTCGGCTAGGCAAGGAGAGAGAAACCAACCCTACCGACACCTTGATCTTGGACTTTTAGCCTCCGGAAACTGTGAGAGAATAAATTTCTGCTGTTTAAACCACTCAGTCTGTGCTATTTTGTTATGGAACCCTGAACAAATTAACACACCATCCAAAGACCAAGATCTAATTAATTATTGGCTATGTTAAAAATCTAAAATTGTGTTACGGGAATGACTTGCACATCTGGAAGTCTTTTAAAATGGCATTTTCGGCCAGGCATGGTGGCTCATGCCTGTAATTCCAGCACTTTGGGAGGCCAAGGTGGGCAGATTACCTGAGGTCAGGAGATTGAGACCAGCCTGGCCAACATGGTGAAACCCCGTCTCTACTAAAAATGCAAAAAATTAGCCAGGCGTGGTGGTGCATGCCTGTAGTCCCAGCTACTAGTGATTATCCAGAGGCAGGATAATCACTTGAACCCAGGAGGCAGAGGCTGCAGTGAGCCGAGATCGCACCACTGCACTGCAGCATGGGTGACATAGAAAGACTCCGTCTCAAAAAGTTTTAAAAAAATTAAAAAATAAAAAAAGTTTTAAAAAGGCATTCTCAATAGAGTATCTGTTATTCCTGATGGACTGACATTGTTATGTCTACCTTTTATTCATTTATTCAGCAAACATTAATTCAGACCTTATTGTGAACCTTGCACGATGCTAGGCACCAAGATGGATGCAAATATAGAAATAAAATACATGACATATTTAGATGACTATAAGGAAACACAAAATACTCTCAAAGTAGTATAAAACAAAGTGGAGTAGAAGTTCACAGTGGTGAGAAAGAACTTCTAGCAGGGTCAATTTGGGATGTGATACTTGCAGCAGCAGAAGTAATGTTGGAAAGGAAGAAAGATATAAGGCACAAGTAGATAAACTAGCAAAAAGAACATTTCGTCAGGCATGTAAGATTTAGAGTATCAGTTACCAAAGATAACACTGGTAGGGTGGTTCCTGAGGAACAGATTAGGGAAGGTCTTGGATTCTGGGTTCAGAAGTGTAAGTTAACCTACATGATTACATCCATATATGATTACATCCATTACATCCATACTGAACAAATTGGGAGCCAGTAAAACTGATGGTGTGTGAAACACAGTGAGGTGAGAACCCTGCCATCAGAGTAGACAGAGCTGGTTCCATCCTGAGCTCTGCCAGAACCTAGCTTGGTGGCCATGGTTAGTAGTGTCACTTAACCTCTTTATGTCTCAATTTCCTAATTTGTAAAAAAGAAAAAGCAAAAACCCTACTTTCGTAGGGTTGTTATAAAAACAAATAAAAAGCTGAATATTTATAAGATGTACCTGATGAGTATTTGGCTTTTACTTGGTGCGCTTAAGCAAGTACTAAAAAAAAATACCATTTCTTTTTTATGATGAGAAGAATGATTTAAAATTTCCTTTTGGGAAAACTAAAATTGCAATGACCTTATGAAGAAACATAAGGGCTTTTTTATTTAGTAAAATCTCTAAATCATTGTAGACATGTTAATAATGTATTTCAATTTTTATATTTTTAAGATTAAATATTTTTTCTTCTGAAATTTTTAAAAAAGAAACAAGAATCTAATGACCTGGTTCACCAAATAAATAGACTAGAAACAGGCAAAACTGAAAAGTAGTGAGTGAGTGTGTCTAGACCATGGTAAACATTCAACTGGAAACACTTGTGGGGCTGTGGTCAGGAAACTAGGCTGGGCATAATATCACTATCAAACAAGGAGATATTTGAAATATAAGCAATCTAAGTCATATTTTCAAGAATTATTTTGTTTTCTTTTATTTTAATTTGGATGTTCAGTGCCATGGATATAAGGCCAGAGTGTTGATTGAGGAGAATTTGGAATAGTGAGAAAGGGAATTAACCATTCTGTAATCTCATAAACGTATTGTTCTAAGAGGCAAACAAAATTCCAGGTTGGGGTGCATGTCACCCATCAAAAGAACATTGTATCACTTGCTGGGCTTGGCTGTATTGCTCTTTTTCTCCTTCATCCTCTTCTTTTTTCCCTCTTCATTTGGCAGATCCTGGACGTGGGGTCATCCTGTTCTCTCACCACAAGTCGAATGGCAAGCTGGAGCCTAAAAGTGGCTGTGCCCAAGCTTTCAGTGCTTTTTCTCCTGGGAGAAACTTTGGAATGAGCACATCCTCCCATGACTGAAGCTGTTATTTATTAAAGCAGAGATGCATTGATGGATTCAGCAGCAGTGGACCGAAGTTGAGCTCTGCTGCAGGATGCTGAAGACCTTGTCAGATGTGGGCAGCCAGTAGACAGCTGTAAGCCAACCCTTGACCTGAGAGCTCTGCCATGGTAATTAGTGTTGTAAATGAGTCAAGCTTACAGCAGCATATGCTCAAATCTAATATAGCATCCTCCGTCACTATCTTAGTGTTACGACGATCACGACTGTTTTCAGAGTGTGCTAAAAGTATTTTTAAAGAGTTAACAAAGCAGTAACAAAGAAGCTAGCAACTGCCCACCGCCTTTCCCCCACCCCCAAACAACCTTCACCCTAAAAGATTTCCCAAACCCATTTGAAATAGAGATGAATTCAGGTGAGTTTCTACACCACAGCCTGATCTTTGGCTGTATAAGATTACTTTTCAACAATATAAGATGCATAAGTGCCTTTTCATCGTATGAAGAAAGCATGCCCACTGGCAAATGAATCATATTATAAAAATTGATTGTATCCCAAAAGGGAAAAATGTTATTGAAGATCCAATGGCCTGGGATGATACACCATTGATCATTGTAAGAAATACTTCCAGAAACTGTTTTTAATCTTTCCGCCAGAGCATTAGCAATTATTCTTTAGCCCGTGGTGAGTAATGACTTGAGTTTCCCAGCTTCTCAATCGATAAAACATTTACCCTACCGCTACAAATGTGCTCTTCGCTTAGACAAGCAGAATTTTTCTTCCAATTACTCTTTTTTTTTAGTGTGACCTCATAAAATATTTTTAAACATATTTCAAGGCTCTTTTGTAAAAAAAGAAAGGAACAATACTCTTCCACGTGCTTATTTTTTCCCTTTCTTTTCCTTCTTTTGAGAAAGAAGTCATGAAGATTTCATAGTTATTTAGATAGCTAAGACTGCTTTTTATCATCTCTTTCAAACTTAAGAAATGGTTTTTGTCCTGCCAACTGCTACATTTTGGAGTTGGCCAGCAATAAAACATTTCTCTTCTCCTTTCCCCTGAACAAAAGTGGTTGTCCAAATTCCTTTGAAAATCAACAACAACAAAATATAGTAACACTCCTAAGGAGGGTGATATCCTCCTCCGCTTTCTCTACATGCCTCATAAAACTATAGCACTGGTTAATGGAGAACAACATAAAACGCACTGTTATCAGGCTAACAAATAGCTGTACAGAAAATTAGAGATTAAAGACGAATGTCCACAAGTATCTTCTGATGACTAAAAAGTTAACATTCCAGTGAGTTTTCCTTTCCAAAGAATTTATACTGTACTTCTATTTGAAATTATAATCTCAACTCAAGCAAAAGTGCCCACTGTTATTTCTTATCTCTATTGCTTTCTCTCTAGAACTATTTTGGCATATTTATTAAACCATGGTTGTCACACAAAGGAATTTGAAACTCCTTAAAAAAAGGCTGATTCTTGCTGGGTTTTTGTATGAAGGTTTGGTTTGTAATAACAGCCTTTTTAAAAATTAGGTTTGGAAAATTGAATCTAGTACCGACAAGGCAGATTCTTAATTCTTTCTTCAACCAAAAGTGGCTTTATAACAGTGTGTGCCTTGATCTGAGTAAACAAGGTGCAAAAGAGTGGATTTTCATCTGTTGTCACAAATTTAAGGGGCTACTGGTAAGTAAGTGAGAATTCAGAGGCTTGTTGGTGGAATAGGCCCAGTGGTGGAAGAAGAGCCAGGATGCTCTTTGACTCTAAAGTAGAAAAGGAATTATTAGGAATATTTGCTTAATAACAAAAATATGAGGCAGGAGAGGAAACTGTAGACTTTCAAGCTCCTATTTCTGTCGTCAGATTTTTGTTAGAATGAAGGCGTTCTAGTTTATACGCTGGGCACAGCTGGCTGAAGGAATCAATTATTAAAATATGCATTACTTGAGGTACCCACAGCAGTTTTATGGTAAAATTATGGCATCAAACTAATGATAACAACTCAGGTTAGAGAGTCAGAACAAATGTATTTAAAAGATGCCACTGCGAATATGTATTTCACAAGCTTTCTCACATGTATTTGATCGAACCTGACAGTGGCGTCACTGTGTTTTGATAATTTTATGGTGATCGTCTTGCTTTTTGTATTCCATTCATCCATTTGGTCGGCAAACGTTATTTGAGTATCTACAAAAGTGCTAGGTATTTGACTGCACCGCTGCCCACCTGGAACTCATCGTCTACTAGGAAAGACAACATGTAAAGTCTTTTATTCTTATTGTTCCTGGTGCCTCAGAAATAAAAGCGACCTTGTGCTTTCTTTGACCCATGAGCATTCCTGCCTGAGAGAAACGTTTTCAGGAGATGTCTTTCCAAACATTGTACGATTTTGTCTACTCTCTAACTACCCCAACTCCCCCATTCCCCATCCAATGATATTTCCCCCCTCTTCATTGTTTATACCTAAAGAAATTGTTAAAGAAAAGGCCTTGGAAAGAGAAAAGTGCTTTGACAGTTAATCATGATTTTTTTTTTTTTAAATGGGGAATGCACTCCTGGATTCTAACTCTTTGACACAAAAGACAGCGGTGAGGATCAAATGGGGCGATGCCCTTAAAGCATTATGCTCTTCATAAAGCACCATACAGATGTAAGGGATTATCATATTGTTACAAATATATTGAAGAAAATGAATGCCCAGGTTGGTGATGTTCTTCCCCCAAAGGCTTACTCGCCATTGTGTAGACACAATCTTCATTCGCTATACTAAGTCAGCACCTCATGCTGTGACTTTTCTTGCATCTCCCCAGGAATGCCATATTTTAAAATGACTATTATACCATGTCATGTAGCTGCAGACCCCTAGCTGCCTCCATTTCTCTACCTGGAAGGTTAATCAAATGTAAGCAGTTCCCCATTCTGTAGCAGGCATCCTGGGGCATACAACTTCGGATTAGTGACTGACCCTGCTGTTCATTCTGACAGCACACACTCCAGATTGCATTCTCCTTTTAATAAGCAGAGCTGGTAGGAGAAAAGGCAAGAGTCATTAACTAAAAGTTAGCTGAGGATTGAAACACAGCACATTTTGCTTCTGAGAAGCTCTTCTGAAAGGAAACCTTTTGTCCCCAGGAACCATGTAACAGTATATTCAAGGATTTCATGATAATTTGTCTTGACCTTCAGCAAAATAAAATCTTATACAACGGCTGGGTCACATATACTTTCTTGGTCACTTGTCTGTTACTATATTGCTGGCATTGTTGAAGAGAATGAGCTTAGGAGAGTCACAGTGGCTTATGCAATAAGCTTTCAAAAAATTTTTTATTTTCATTTTTATTTTTTTATGGAGTACCATGACATACTCAAAATGTGAAGGATTAAACTTACCAGCCTAGAAGGCAAAGTTGCCAGGGATTCATATCTGAAATCTTTCTTGTGAGGCTACAGGTGCAACTGAGAAGTATTTCTGTAAAGGCACTTTCCTCTTCTCTTTATTCCTATTCCTGCTTTCTTGCCCCAGGGCCAAAGGTAGACATTTTCTCTCCCTCTTGGAATCTTGGGAGATTCCAACCCAAATCTTTCTGGGTTGCTAGATCTTGTTGTGGTGAGGACACTGTGTACCAGCCCAAGGCTGGGTGACTTCTTGCTACTCAAGTGGTTTTTAAGCTTCTTGCTACTCAAGTGGTCTCATCCCATGCCTAGTAGTGCATGTTTCCCTACTTTTTTTTTTTTCAGGTTGATTTTTTTTTTTTTTACAGCATGCTTAAAGTGAGCAAATTATTTTATATACAGTGTGAGCTAATGAGAATATTTCTAAAGAATTCAATTTAATCATGATCAATAGCTAGAGGGGTAGACAAATTCTGATCCCAGGATGAGGCAGCTGGGATGGAAAGGACAGAGCTTCCATCTATGGTTTTAAAGTTTGTGCGCTGAGCAACTTCAGGGCACTCCCAGAGTTATGCAGTGTCTACTTGCACAGATGTACGAGGTATCGTTGTACACCTTGTACTTCCCTTGTTTAGTCAGGGAAGTACAGAAAGGTAAACCTTTGACTACCTTCTCTACATGTTTCATGGTCTTTCCATCATGTGACTTCATCCAACGTCTTTTCATCATCAAGACTGCTGTGTTAACATATTACAAAAGATAAATGATTGGAAAATTGTTGTTTTGAAGAATATGCTTTGAGGTAGTGTGGTAGGCAGAATTCCCAAAGATATCCACACTTTAATCCTCAGCACCTGTGAATATGTTATCTTACATGGAAAAAGTGATTAAGTTAAGAGTCTTGAGATGAGGAGATTTCCCTGGATTATCTAGCTGGGTCTAATTTAATCATGAGCCCTTAAAGGTCCTTTTCACAGCTGTGGTCAGAGAGAGATACGACAACAGATGAAGAGTCAGAGAGATGCTACCATGCTGACTTTGAAGAAGGAGGAAAAGACCATGAGCCAAGCAATGTAGGCAGCCTCTAGGAGCTGGAAAAGGCAAGGAAATAGATTTTCCCCTAGAACATCCCGAAGGAATGCAGCATTGCTGATGGCTTGGTATATAGGGTTATATTGTAGTAAATATGTATTGTTTTAAGCCACTAAGTTTGTGACAATTTAGAACAGTAGCAATGAGAAACTAATACACGTAGCAACCCTTCCCTCTTAATCTACTTCTCTCTTTCCTCTCTCAGCCCTCCAAGTGCTCCTGCAGGTGATTAACTTAGTTTACACATCAGGAACAAAAAAGAGAATGGTTTCGAGCAGCAGTCAAGAAGGGTTAGGAACCAGATCATAAATCCTACTGTTATAGCAGGAAAAGAGCTAGAAGTAATATGTAAATGAACAGGTGTGGCTACATTCCAATAAAACTTTATTTACAGACACAGGAGGTTCACTCATGGGTAGTAGTTAGCCAACCCGTGATTTAGAGCCTTGCCAGTCAAAATGTAGTCCCCAAACCAACAGCATCCTTTGGAAGCTTGTTGGAGATGCAGAATTCCAAGAAACATCTCAGACCTACTAGATCTGTATTTTAATAAGATCCTCCAGTGATTCATATGCACATTCAAGCTTGAGAAGCACTGCTTTAGAAGATTTAGCATTCTAGGGATGAAGCAAAATTATCAGAACAAATATTATTGACATCCTTGTTTCCAGCTGCAGAACACGGCTCAGGTAAGGAAGGCAGATGTCAGACCTTAAAGGAAAGAAATGATGTAAGCATTTGTTAAGCACCAACTATGTGTGGGCCACTTTCAAAGAGGTTATTCTGTTTAATCGTCATATTGACTTCATGTCATTTTCTCCAACTTTTATAGATGAGGAAATTGAAGCTTACCCAGGCTTTCTTGTGAGTGAGAGAGCAGAGACCCAAAGCTCAGTTGCTTGAATTCTAAAACTCAAGTCTATTCTACCATACTATATAGAAGTGTCTGTTTTCCAAAAATCATTTAATACCTGCATCAAAAGCAATTCTTGGATTTAAAAGTTCCCAAGATGTGAGCTTTAGCCAGATATGATATCACTAGAATTTTGGATGCATATGGTGCACTTTAGCCTCTATTTATAAAAGTCTTTCAAGATAGTCCACCTTTTGTTTTCTCTCTCTGTGTGTGTTTTTTTTTTCTGGGTACTCTCATCATTAGCTGAAAAACTCTTGGATGACATTCTGTTGGACAGAGTTGACTATTTAATTATCAGCAAATTGGGATCTCTTGTGGCCTACGATTTTGAGGTTAACAATAATAGTTGCTATTTTTGATTTCTAAAACATTCCCAGCGCGGAACTTATAGACACAGTTACCAAATGCACATGAGTTAATAAATCTCAGCCACCTCAGTCTCAGCCCTGCACCTCTCCAGCCAGCCTTTTCACATTCATCAAAGGACTGTCTGATGGAACAGATGGGCTTAGCATGAGGTCCTAAAGGACAGTTTTGGGAAAAAAGACAGGGAGAAGGATTTCCAAACTATGCACCTTTGATGGAAACACTAGAAACAATATCTTTACATCCAAATTTCAAAAACTTAGGGACCACTAGTCCTTTTAAACTGCAGTCACAAAAAGCAGAAGATGGTATCAAATGTGGCCAGGATACACAAACTTAAGTTAGGCTGAAGCAGAAAAATGAAAGGCAGATTTGAGTTTCATGAGAAATTTGGATACTGGATTCTCACATAAAATGAAAGACATTTTTAGCCTTCTCTTCTCTAGAGAAGAACTCCTTCCTTTCTGGGTAAAAATTCGAACTGGCAAGGAGTGCAGTTTCCACTTCCAGCAAATGGGGTTCTGCTTATAAGACAAAGTTTAAGAGCTCACTCCTGAGCCAGGGGACAGGCTTCTATCTACTCATTGTCATTAAGGTCCTGCCTAACCTTCAGTGACTGGAGGGCTTTCAGAGCTGGGCCAGAAGCTCCTTGCTCTTGATGATGTCTAGATTCGGGGTGCATCTCCCACCTTGCCAAGCTTCATTCGGCAGGTTGCTGCTTTTGTTAAAGAGCAAGCTCACTGAGGAGCAAGATGTTGGAACTCAAATTCTGGTCTCTAGATGGCAGTCTAGCCCTGCTAAATCTGACTACTCCCCTATCCTGGGTGAATTGCAGAAGCCACCACTAAAAATAAAACCTAACCCAGCAAAATCTATAGAGGGGACATAACAAGATTCAGATATTAATTTTTGGTTGATGGCAAGTTCATGATTGGGCTTAAGCACCAGGTTGGAAACACATGTCTATGAACATGCTAAAAATGCTGTTTGGCAGTCCTTCTAATTTGACTGCATACAATTCAAGAGCAATGAATATGAACAGCTCTACCATGGAATGAGCTCCTCATCTGAAATGTTGCCTTATACCAGAAAGGCAAGAATGTGGCCATCACCAAATTACTAGGACCTTTTTATGCATTGTCTGTTTACATACAAAATATTTAGTCAATAAAATCTAGATGGGGTAATGAGTTTGATAAAGAATGTTCACGATGTCCTGAAAATTTTCAGCAAAATAGGATGGCTGTTGGCATTGATAATGAAAGAAAAGTTTCGATTGACTCATCTTTCAAATAGTTGTAATTTGCCTTGTGTGGATGGAGCACAAGAGTTCAGTGTTGAGTTTGAGCTGGTGCTTAGCTAAGTGTTGTAAAATATTGATCTGGAAGACACCTGAGGGGTCATTTCTATCCAACTTTCTTACTGTACAGACAGAAAAGCCAAGCTCTAGACACCACGCAAGACCTGAAGACTTGGCAGCTGAGCTGACATCCAACTGACTCCAAGAGGAGATTTGGACTTGGAATAGTGTGCACTTGGTCTTATGTGCACAGTTTACTTCCAGTCATATGTAACTGTTAGGTGTCAAAACAGCTCTCTATTAAGTGCAAATAGTAATGATACATCCAAAAGCTATTTCCATTTATTTTGTTCATTTAAAATATGCTCTTGAAATTTAAAAAAAAATACAGATCCTAGGCTATATTAGAATATCTTCTGAGTGTGAGTATCTTCTGAGTGTGAGAAGGCTTGGCTACATGCATTAGTAAGAGCTCAGATAGGAACCTGTGTGGTGCTGCAGAAAAGACAGTGGAATGAGGGGCCCAGAGATCATTGCATAACTTTGCTGTGGGGGTGCTGGAGCATATCACTTTGCCTCAATATTCTCACCTGTAAAATAGTGATAATAAGGTTGTCCCTGAGTGCTTTGTAAAATAGCTGTAATGATCAAAGTATACGAAGGGAGTAAAGGTACTTTGTGGAGAGCCACACAAACAGACAGTGCTGTTTTTAACATCCAAAATAAGGAAATTTGGACCCCAAAATAAAGCATAGTAAAAAATGTATATAAATGATTTTTCAATCTTTAAAAAAATTGTCTAAGTGAAAAAAGACCACTTCTCCATTGTATTTCATTTATATAAAATATCAAGAATAGGTAAATCCCTAGAGACAGAAAGCAGATTGGTGATTGTTACAGGTTGGGAAAGGCAGGGAGAGGAGTGCTACGTGTATGAGGTTTCCTTTTGGTGTGATAAAAATCTTTTGTAGCTAAATAAATGCAGTGGTTGTTCAACATTGTGAGTGTACTAAATGTCACTGAATTGTTCACTTTAAAATGATTAATTTTATGTTATGTCAATAAAAATTCAAAAGGCTTGTGTGTATACATATACATATGACTTGGCTGGGGGGAGGGGTGCTCCCAGGAGTGTTTGTACAGATGATTTTATAAGTATAATCTCAGACTCACAGGCTCCTTTATAAAAATGTGTTTCTGAAGTTTACTTTCAGTTGCTGTTAGTGTTTGCTTATCTCCATGAAACTAAGCCCAGTGGATTCTGTCCACACCAGGTCATTGGGTAATGTCCAAGGATAACATGGGCTGTGAACTCCACAGACTTAGACAAATGCCTTTTGGCTTCTTGGGTCCTCTGACCCTCCTAACCAGTTGCTATGAGAGTTGTTTAAGACACGAGATTTAGGGGAGGAAAGCACCACTTCACTGGTCCTCTTGACCTGTCAAGCCCAGTCTTGACAATTTACCACTGCTAGAAATTAGACTTTTGCTTGAAATAGTTTCAGATGCTGACATTTTTTCCCCCATAGTTGGCAAATCTTGGCTTTTCTGTGTTTAAATTTCCTCTGTGGACCTCTTCTCTGAGCTTCAAAGAGAATTGCTGTTTCATGGTATCAATTTTCTCACTGTAGGACATTGCCTTCTGATCTTTGCAAGGGTCCTGTTTCTATTCCAAACTGATGGGGGTATTTACAAAGGCTGTCAATTAACATCAAGAGTATTTTTTGACTTCATTTACCATACAAATATTAAGAAGTGAATATTAGTCACTGACATGTTTCTCTATGTATATGAATAAGGGGATATTACATACACAATTTGAGGTGCAAAAATTTCACAGAATGACTTACTTGATATTCTCCATGAATCATTTGTTAGACTGAAAAAGGATAACTAAATAAAAAGAAAACAAAATCTACCTTCTATTAGATATTATAGAATCACAGAATATCAATGCTGCAATGGACTTTTCTGTGCATCCATCCAGCCAATTAGGTGACATTTGAATATATATCATTAAGTCCCTATCAGACTGTTTGCTCTAAGCTTGACGAGGAGTTTGAGCATTAGAAAGTTCTTCCCTAAATTGAGCCAAATTTTATCACCCTATGACTTCTATTACTTAGCCCTGAATACATTACTTGGAAACATTCAGGATAAGTCCAATGTGTCTACCACACGATAGATTTTAAATTATAAAAAGCAATGTTTTCCTTTTAATTTAGGCTAAACACACATAGTTCTTTCTACTGACTCTATTTGCAAAGCCTGAAATTCCTTCATTGTCTTGTCACTATCCCCTGTACAGATTTATGTTTCCTCATGTCTCTGAGAATTTGATAACCAGAACAGAATACTGTATATGAGCTGTATATAAAGTATACAATGGAGACGTTGGGATCATCTTTCTAGACTGTATAGTTTTTTGAAGGCAACCAAGTTAAGATTTAATGTTTAATATAATTGTGTCTTTGTGTCAGTTATGGAAAAATTTTAATTATTGAATGTGACTGCCAAAGTTGAAGTTTGGGAGATCTAGAGACGTTTTAACAATAACAACCCACAGCTTAAAAGAATATTAGGAGAGGGAATAACAGAACTTACGATCATTGAGCTCCTACAGTGCACCTGCCCATGGAGTTGGCATTTTCTACATTTTGGGGGCAGGGGTTAAGATTTACTTGTACCTTAAACTTGAGCTCAGAGAACACCTTCTCTGTGAAGCCATCCCTGGTTATCTTTTCCTGCTTATAATACGTCATACAGGCCTCTGTTTTTGAACTGTTCACCCTACATATAATTAGTCTTTACATGCCCACTTTCTCCACTAAACTCCTTTACAAGCTCCTTTACAGCACCTGATGTATAACTGGATGTATAACTGGACTCTCATGTGTATTGAATGAATTAATACATGTTAGTCTTTCATTAGTACTTCCCAAGTGGCTATTAATTAAGAGGATGGATCATGTTATCAACTGGAATTCCCTTAGCAAAGCCTTAGATGATCACAGCTTTAAAATGTGTAGTTTTACTCACATACTAGCTCACTGCTTTCATTAAAGACAGGCAACATTTTATTTGATAATCCAAAGGTAATTTGTTCATAAAAATCATATTTTAGCTTCATTTTTTAAAAAGCTAATAACTGTTTATATCTTTATTTCAAAACTAGATTTGGAATCTATATATAAACATACATATAGGCTCTGATATGGCTTGGCTGTGTCCCCACCCAAATCTCATCTTGGGAAGCCCCTCGCGCTTGGTTCGCATTCTATCTTGCCTGCTGCCATGTAAGACATACCTTTTGCTTTCCACCATGATCGGGAGGCCTTCCCAGCGACGTGGAACTGTGACTCCATTAAACCTCATTTTCTTTATAAATTACCCAGTCTCGAGTATGTCTTTATCAGCAGGGTGAAAATGGACTAATTAGGCTCCGAATCTAAGATATGTATATTTTTCCTTTTGGACACATATCTAATCACAGGAAAAAAAAGATTTTTAAAGTTTAGCCATTCCATTATAGGATCTGTTAAATAGAAAACAACAACTGTTTGCAGATGTTCAGTTTAGCACATTGAATTTTGTAGAATGATTGGTTTTCATTGTGTATCCATCACTATAGTATTTATTGGTGGAAAATGGGCGATTATAATCCCAAGTCTTGAAAAATGTGCAAAGCAAACAAACAAGCAAATGAACATTAACGCATGGTGTTAAGTGAAAATTTTCATAACAAAAGCTTTTTTTTTTTTGTCATAAGAAGCTGACGTTATCTTTTGGGACACCTATTGCTTCTATATAAGATTGTTCTCAATTGTGTATAGACCTCCATAGTAAAATCTGGGTACCTGGTCATCATATAGTTGAATCACCATGGGGAAGAAAATACCATCTGGCAAGCAGGGGAGTTCAGAGAAATAACTTGCAGAATATTGTAACTCTCGATGCTCTTTAAGATGGACTATCCTACTCAGCACAGTGGGAGGGCAGTGGCATAAAGGGCCAATCTGAGTTTCCTTGTCTCCAGAAGCTTGTCCTGTTTTGACATCTATTTCTGGAAACTTCAGGCATATTCAAGCCTCTAGAGTTGGGTTTCTCAAAATGACTTTCCACTTGGGTATTTGTAAGCCAGGAGCCAGTTGTCTTCCACCTGATGGAATATGTCTGCCACAGTTTCATTTCCATCTCAGAATTGTTTTTCTCTAAGGGAAAAATTCTGAGGTAATGTTATCTGTGCAAACTTCACAGACACTTTTGAATCCAGGTTGTCATCATATTACTAATTTAATCCATTTATATTTTATACCCCTACCCACTTCCAAAAATGATCTGAGACTTCTATTGCCTACAAAAATCTCATTTTACACAGGAAAAAAGTGTAAAAATTCTGCAACCTAAAATATCTTCAATTCAGTTTTTATTGCATCTTACTCCAGAAGCAGAGCTGTAAAATATCTAAATTTAAATCCTTTTTAGAAAACGTGAGGATTTTCTCACGTTTGCCACGTGGGTGGCAGCTTTGTTCACTATGACGCCCAGCCATCAGAAAGCCCAAAGAATTCAAACTGGTTCAAATGAAGTTCAAACGTTAAAAATATATCAATAATTAAAGACCAACCCAACATCTGTTTTTTTTCCATTCTTACTTCCCCCAACTCTTTCTTCTCCTGTTTCATTGCCTTTCACAGCCAAATCATGGTTTGAGAAAATAAATCCTTGCAGACTCGATCTTATCTCCTGAAGTAATAATAGCTGATTTTGAAGTCACAGAGAATTCCTGGAGTCTATGTCATGGTCTGCTGAGAATCTTGGCTTCTGAAAAGAGCTAAGGTATAGTAGGTATAGTCTGATACACTGGAAACTTAAAATAAAAATATTGAACGCATATACAAAATAATAGGCAAATTCATTCTCTCCACATTGGCCCAGGAGCAACTACATTCCTATTGCTGCCTCATCTTGAACTAGGCCCACGTGGCTGTAATAGACCCGTGCATCTGTTTAACATCAACAGAAAACAAACAGAAGGGCTGTCATCTCTTCCAGTTTGAAACAGATAAAGACAGTGAATCCACAAATGGCAAGCTCATAAGTGCTTTCTTGTGGGGAGAAATCCTGAAGAGGTCTCTTGCTCCAGGAGCAGCGTGGAGGAGACTTTGAAGCAGGAATACCTCCCCACCCTCACCCACTCACCCATGTCCGTTTATTTGGGACATGCTACAGAAAATCCTCCCTGAGACATGCGCTGCTCTTGTGTCATGGTGAGCAAACACAGCTTCCGTTTGTTTGGTGATATTCTCCTGCTCGCTGACCCTTGGATTTGCACTACCCTTCAAAAGAAAGGGGCCATGTGGGGTGCTTTGTTTGTGTTTACCAGCCTGTGATGATGCTCGTTTCTGACTAGAAACCCACTCTGTTTGGATAGGGGGCTTCTACTGAGTAAACCTGGCTGTAGTCAGTGGAGTGCACAGGTACATCTCTCCAAGGTCTGTGAAGGGCCAACTGTGAAGGCCTCTCTGGAACAGTTCTGGGATACTGCAGATGCTTACACAGCTTCCCCGGCTTATTGCAGGAATGCCTGGAGGGTCAGGAAGAATACCTCCATCTGTAACAGGCTGAGTTATAAAGTAAGGGGTTAGTGTGGCTAAGCCTGTTATCTCCCAATCTCCACTCCTGGGCAATTGTGAAGCCATCGGAGTGTGTTGGGTTAACTTCTCAGTCCTCCAGGCTGCCACAGTGAACACAGTGGTCATAATCTAGACGGTTCAGGTGAGTCCCTGGTCTTCCAGGATAAGCCTGCCTCCCTGCCTGCATGGAAAAGCTCGTCCACTGGGCTATGTGGAGATGTCTGCAGGTCCTGCTTAAGCCTCCCTGTGTGCCCTGATCACCTTAAATTCAAGCCTGACTAAAGAGTAAGAAACCAAGGGAAGTAACATTTATAATGATAATAATTAATTGTTAATAGATGGATGGGCTGTCTTATACCTATGGCTTGCAGTATGGAGAGGAAGTGAAATAATAACACTAAACAAAACAGCAGGATAGAAGGAAAACCTGAAGAAGCGATTGTTTTGAAATGAATTCCAGGAGGAGAAAATGACTAATGTAAATGCTGAATAGAATCTAATTCTATTCTCTAGGCTGGTATGCAAAAGTCCAAGTCTGAAAACACACAGGGGATCTACCTTTAAGGTTGTTATTCTGTCCAGGCAAGCCCTCATTATGTGGATGATATGTTAATACCATACCCACATGTCAGGTATAGAAAGCTGGGATGGAGAAGGAAAATAAGCCTGAATTAAAGCACCTCAGGATGATAGTATGTTAATACTGTACCCTCAAATCAGGTATAGCAAGCTAAGCTAAGAGTGACAGGAAAATAGCCTGAATTAAGCCACACCAGCATGGAGACCTTTTTTCATTGCTATCTCTGTATTTATGTATTATATGTCTAAAAACACAGTGGGAAGTGCCATATATTTTCCATGGTGCTTCAGAGATTGCTACAGCCAAGCCTCTACCTGAAGCTAAATAAGAAAACATTCTAATTTTCTATTTTTTCAGCTCAAATACAGTAGTTATTTCAGAGGTCATTGAGAAGGAGGGCAGGTATATTTGCATTATGCCTGTGGATCTGT
Source organism: Chlorocebus sabaeus (assembly GCF_047675955.1). Classification (NCBI taxonomy): domain Eukaryota; kingdom Metazoa; phylum Chordata; class Mammalia; order Primates; family Cercopithecidae; genus Chlorocebus; species Chlorocebus sabaeus. Next base: position 15,118,503 of record NC_132915.1, read on the forward strand.
TGCCAAGCACATCATCTTTCTGTTGACATAAGAGCCAGCTTTGTCTGACAGCACAGACATCAAAGCCTCCTCATGGAAAAACAGCCCCAAATTTGGAAGAGGCTTTTTTATAATTTCTAACCATTTCATTATGGTATTAAGGTGCATTAATTGCTTCACAGTCATGTGGATATAGGGTTGTATTCATTGACTTAAGTTGACAACTTCCTTTTTGCTAAAGCTAGTTAGGAAAAAGCACTTCAAATGGGTTTCTAATCATCTCATAAACACTGTGTTTCTTCTGATTGCTAAGTAGCTTCCTTTCCTTTCTTCTCTTTTTAATTCTCAGCTTCCAGTTCCTCTTCATTATGGTTATGAACAGCTGAACTTAGGCTCTGAAGTGTTATTTTCCTATTCTTCTCAGAAACATGATGACTTTATCAGTGATAATGGACAGAAGGATGAATTGTCACTGAGTTAGAGAGAGCCAGTTACAACTTAGATTCCAACTAAAATTGAAGAACTTCTTTTTGGACCAACGGCAATAAACTTTCTTAATAAACATGTGGATGGTGCCAAGTTCCAAAAGAAATGGCAAAAACAAAATTACTTAAAAACTTCAAGTTTTATATTTAATGAGTAGCTATTGTATACCAGAAGGAAAATGAAAAGCTACATCTGCCTGAAAAAAGGCACATATTTGAAAGCCAGTAAATCTGGTATTTTAAATTCCTGATTGCCAAATTGAATTGACTACATCCACGATCTGGTCAGATGGGAAGTAAACTCCTGTTAAAGATCCTTTTGGTGACCTGGGGTGGGTATGGTACTTACAGAAAGAGCAGATGAGTTTGTGGCCATGTAATACACAGCCCCCACAAGCTGCTTTATCTAAACTACCACCAAATACTAAGAGAAATTAATGCCACAGGCAACGAAGTACTGTAGATGCTCTTGCATTTCTCTGTTCTCCACCAATGTAGGCAGAGAAGAAGCTCTCAATTAGAGGTCTGCTCGCAGAATTAAATTAGCAGGACTAGCAGGACAATCAGAGTTGAAACACATGGCCAGCCACTTTAAGACCTTTATTTTTCATTCTTCTTTGCAGATACAACTAAAAATAAAATTAGTGAAAAGAGTGTGGCATCTGTTTTATTAAAGGAGTTTCCCATGTATCTTTGTAAGAGATTGTTTTTCTAACAATACACACTTTCTTCCAAGTTTCTACGATATTTACACAGAATCTACTGAGGATTAAATGTTTTCTAAGAACTTAGCATTTCCGGTCAGAGTTTTAGACAATTCCTTGGAACAGCTGTGGACAGAAACCCAGCTACTCCTGTCATGAATGACCTCCAGTGTTTGGAACACAAAGAGCAAACAAACACTTAATCCAAGAATCGCAGTCCTGGACAGAATATGAACTTTGCTGTGTTTTACCTTCGCACAGCAATTTACTGGAAATTAATTTGGTAGTTACCTGACCACTAGCTGTTCTAGAAAATGTAAGCAGATGCGTAATCCAATCAGCACTTCCACACACACACACACACACACACACACACACACACACACACAGAGGGATAAAATACTAATGGATGCTAGTAAAAGAACAGGGAGATCAGTTTAAATTTAAAACTATGTGCTTCATTCCCCCCCCCCTCCCCATGAATGTTTATTTTACCTTTTAGGTCACTGGTTTCCATAAATTCCCTGTGTCTTAGCAGCATAGAGGATATTTTTAAACATAGCTCTTATGCTGGAGTGTACATTAAATATTTGTTCAGCTGATTAAAACAGTTCTACATTTATTTAATGTTTGAACAGTAAACAGTTTATTGAAAACTGAAATGTCTTTTTATACATACACGTATGCTCACACAGACACACCTCTCAATAAGAGGGGCTTCTGCTATGAGGTCTCTCAACTTACATACTACTGAGTATAAACAAGCCTCAGATAAACACCATTTTCAGACACAAGTTATTTTCCAGGGAGGGCTGGGCTTCCGGCAGGGCTAGTCCAGGTTTCGGGTGAGCAGTCAGAGTGAGTGGGCAGGAGTGACGGTAACAGGGGATGGTGAGTAGCTTAAAACCAGAATAAGAGTTGTATGCTGATAGAGACACTTATCTTAAGGAAAAATATATATGGTCTCAGATATTAAAGACAGCTCAGAGGCAGCCTTGGTGGTAACATTCTCTGCCCTTTACCCTGGTTCCTTAAAACAGAAGGTATTTTGACCTCAGATAAACCGAGAAAGGTTGAGATTACTTTGAAGAAGACAAACAAACGGAAGATAAACTTTGCTGCAGCAATTTTGTGTTATCATCTATGGAGCCTGAGTGAACCAGAGAGGAAACAGTCACACTGTTTATGCTAGCGTCTGCCATCTCCCATCCCAAGGAGACTGAACATATTACCCTATTCATTCTCATCATATCTCTGCTTAAGGAGGCACGTGTGTTCTCTTAGTACACACTGTTATCAAGCATGGTACTATGGGGTGCAGTGGTTAAATAAGACTATTGGCTTTTGTCATATATGGACTGCCAACTTTGAGGGTTAAAATGCAGCTTTTTAAAATTCTGTAATATTATCAACTATATGGAGTATAATTTAATCTCTTATTACTTGCCAAGTTTTTAATATTATGTAATACTTCAGATTCTGCATTCAGAAGAATATCATTCAATGTAACATTAGTTTGTAAATTCACTAAAGTTAAATGAGGCTCTCATTTTAGAAGTAGGCAAGTATGTGTGACAGAATAATCATTGATTTATTATGTGACAGCACATTTAAAACATGTCCTTGATGAGAGCTAGAAGTCCACAAATGGAGAAAGTGTTAAAGCATGAGGCAAAAATAAAGTGGAATATTATGTAGTGCTTAAAAGGAATGAGGTGAATTCATGTGTGCTAACATAAGGGCATGCCTAAGACACAGTTTTAATGAAAAAAAAGCAAGTTGTAGAACACTGTGTCTGGTGAATGCTATTTTTTTCTACAAAGAAGACAAATAGATTCAGGTGTCTACATGCTTTAGAGACATGGAAGATTTCTGGAAAAACAAACAGGAAACTGATAATAAACGGTCACAGGTGGAAAGTGAGCATGTAGCAGGGTGGGACTTTAACTTTTGACATTATGCTATCTGACCTATTTGACTTCTAATATACAACTTATAAAATCTATGGAATATAGCTTATAAAATTACTGAAAGTATGTAAGTAAATTTGTATGTTTATAAATTTAAAAAACTAGTTCAAAAATAATGTTAATCAGTAAGAACTTACTTCATATACTGAAATAAGCACCTCTCTTTACCGACAAGTTTCAAAAAAGCCATTTGTTCATGAGTCCAAAGTGACATTATATAGGTGACCAATCTGTAGGTTGGTCAAGGCAGATGGGCTGTAGAAATTCTAACTATAGATTTTTGTTGCTTTGGGGTTCTCTTAAAATTCATATACAACAATGTTTACAGTTTGGCTTCCTTTTTCTCATTATAACTTAATATAATTAACTTTTTATTGGGCATCCTCAACTCACTGGGGATAAGAACATGAAACAATTTTATTTTTCCAAGCACTGTTTAACCATGTTCTGCCCAAATGACCCTAAAGATCCCTTAATGACATTATGGAAAGCTTGGTGGTTTTCCAGGTCCTTTAATCAAAGTCTGGCTTATTATTGGTTGGTGTTTGGAAAGGCTACTAAGAAAGAGATTAGAGAATTCTCTTCTCAGATTTTATCTTAGTTCCTCCCTTAACTTTAGTGCTACCTCTAACATTAGACATACCCTAACTTGAATTTGTACCAGCCCTTCCCTTTCAAGGGCCTGATTCCTACAATGCTAAAGTATAGGAAAGACACTGGGGGAAAAGAGCACCCATCTCTTTGATGTTTATCCATGGCTGATCTTTTTCTGTGGGTTTTTGTTGCTTCTCTGGCCAACGCTGGCTGGCCTCAGTGCCCAGTCATCCACACACCTAGGGGGCATGTGTAAGTTTTTGCAGGGCCCTTTGGGGCTCCTCACATCTCCTTGTCTTCTTTCACCCTCCACCCATCAACAACAGCAGCTTTGCGGCTGTTGTCAGTATACACCACAGTAGCTCACTTCTGGCATTCTGCTTGCCTGTCAGACAGACTTCTCACCCTGCAAGTTGACCCTGGTCCAGATATCTTCTTCAGTGTCCACTAAACTCAGAGGAAGCTTCAACCTCTTTGCAAGCCCAATAATAGGAAGGCTGGCTGCTCTACTACCTCCCCTTCTCTTCAACCTCTCATCTCTCAATTCATGTTTCCCTAGTTCAGCACAATAAAGGGCAGAGCAGCAAGTCCACTGTCTGGGCCATGTCTATAAGGAGAAGGATGTGCAGGGTCTTGCCTTTGCAGGCAACCCCATTCATTTTAAGTGATTCTCTTTGAGGACCCTTCACTTGGCTTGAAGACAGCAGGAAAAAAAAAAAAAAAAAAAAAAAAACTTCTTAACACAAAAACATAATATTCGCAAGGCTGCTGCCACCACTGATTCTCATAACTTTCTCTCTCTACCCCTTCCCCCAGCCTTTTCCTTAAATTTGCAGGTAGGAGAATGGGAGCTGGGGTGAAGGATGAAGTTGTAGCAGCCAGTATTTTTAGGTGACTCTTAGAAAGGTCCGGTAGCTGGTTGGTTCCACTTGTTGATGGTTCTTTAAAAGGTAGAGTTGTTAGCTTTTCTTTGGCTTCAGCTTTGAACTCCAGCTGCTTATTTCAGTATATGAAGTAAGTTCTTACTGATTAACATTATTTTTGAACTAGTTTTTTAAATTTATAAACATATAAATTTACTTACATACTTTTAGTAACTTTATAAGCTATATTAAGTCCATGTTGAAAAGTGCCACTCAACATGCATTTACATCCACCTGTTAAAAGACACTCCTTCAGGATCAAGACAGTGGCCAAGATTTAAATGTCCAAACGCAATTGGCATCGCCATCTAATGGTGATAGGAAGAATCGTGCCTTTGGTACACAGCATTGTTTACATCCATGAAAATTTGTAAATTGAAACCTTTGTAATTTGAAAGAGAGTAACTTCTATACTTCTTTATTCAATGGACTATTATGCCAGCCCCTGCTCATGTTACAGGAGTTAGAGATGAATGGGAGGGATAAACTGAAGCCATTTTGTCCTTAAGAAGCATAATATCAAGTCACCTGTTGTGTACTGTTTTACAAAACAGAGCAGGAAATGCCGAGGGGATGCAGGGTAAAGGGGCAATCTGAATCCATGGAAGTAGATATGTAGGACTTTAATAGAGCAAGTGAGTTCGGTTGGTGTTTGGAGAGGCTACTAAGAAAGAGATTAGACCCTTGGTTTTTAAATGTGTTTGGTAACACCTACACATACACAGGGGAAGTCATGTTACCACTGTAAAATGGCAAGGAGAGCAATGGGGACCTCAAGAGACAGAGATGAGAGTCCCCCACTCCTGTTTAAACAGAATAGTTCTGCTTTTACCCATTTGACAAAATCAATTTCTATCTACAATTCCATTTTCTGAAAGGATTTTCAGGTTTAAAAATGTGGAAACTACTGGGTTATGGGATAGAAAGGCACTAGATGCATAGCAAAGGGTGTAGGTGCAGATAGATTAGTCTGGTTCTAGGCATCACGTTCAGGAATAATGAAATGAAGGGAAGAGCAGCAGGGTGGTGACGGGGTAGGGAAATTGACAAAAATCTTGAATGACTGACTTGAAGGGTTTTGATTTGAAAACTTACACGGCTGAAGGATTTTGTACAAAGAATTAGAAAAGTAATATTTAAGGAAGATTATTCTAGCTGTACATGACATGTCGTTTGAATGTATGCGTCTGTGTGTGCTAACATGCATCCCAGTGGGGACCCAGTCTATAATCTTCCCACTGCAGCAGATGTTGATGGTAAAAATCAGGAAATCAAACCAGTAGCTCTAACTTCTACTCTGTTCTGTCTCTTGAGTCTAGTTTCTTACCAAGGTGAATCCCTAAAGTGGCCTTGCCTTGAGTCATGTCTTTTAGAACAGGATGTCTCACTTTCCAGAACTCCTCAAGTGAGTCTAAAGGAAGGGCTCCTTCCCTCCTCTGCAATGACCAACTGCCCCATCTCCTTCTCACCCCCACCCTCTTAGAAAGGGGGTTACATCATAAAAGCAGGAAATCTTTTCAGGCTATAACCAAAATGAGCTGCTTAAAGTAATCTCATTGCTGCCAAATGTTCAGCAAAGCCTCAACAGTGTTTAGGAGGAACCTTGCTGAATCCCTCAAGTAATGATGTTGAAAACCACAGGATGCTGTGAGCTTCGCCACAGGGAGCCTTCTGACACATTTTGGCAGATGGCAGTGTACACGCTTCTATTTTGCACAATGCTTCTCTAAATTAAAGATGATTTTTCAAAAACAATTCCCTTAAAGAGGGATAGAGTGAAGAAAACCTCACACATACCCAGCTGTAGACGGCCTCATATTTACATAAGCCATGAGGAAATTAAAAGTCGCGGTGCTACGGTATGTTTTTTAATAAGTCTTATGAATGTTAAATACTGAGAAAAATTAAGTTTTCACCTTCTACTGAGGTGAGAATTCTCTGAGGCCTGGAAAACTAGCAACCTAGAATTTTAACACCATCTTACATCATTAGAATGATAAAATGACCAGCCCCCAATTTGATCTGTGAATAAAATAGTTCAAGCATATACTTATTATTTTTTGTTAATTACACACACTTTTTGTTCATGCTCAGAATTTAAAATAATGAGAAATCTTTGCCTATAAATTCAGCTTCAGCAATTAATCCAAAGGCTCAAAATAGAGCTTAGTGTCTGGGTATCCAAGAGCTGACTGACAACTAGTTCTTATAATGGCTAATTCTGTCAACAACCAGATGTTTCATACAAAATGTTGACATTTCAAAAACTGTTGTTCCACTGAGTCAACCAGATTGACTGGCAGTTTGGTTTTCACAGACCCAGTACATACTTTTCTACTGAGCGTCTGTATTGTCTTTATTTATTTATTTTTTGAGAGGTTATAGATGAACAAGGATACACACATCATCCTCTGAAATGTCCTCAGTCCCAACACTTATCCACTGTGTTTCTTGTGTCTCCTTATTTGCATTCTGAAACGTGATACCTATTTCCCATTGACCTCACCAAGGTAATCCGAAAAGATCACACATTTCAAGAGCCAAACACAAGTTGCTAGCTCAAAATCTCCACCATTCCTCTATTTAACAAATGTATTCAGTGCAAGGCACTGTCCTAGGACCTCTGGCAAAGGTACAGGTATAGAAAACCTGATTCAGTTTAGTTGAATTTAGAATTTGGTGGGGGGAGGTGGGAGGGTGGTAGATATAGAGCTATGCATAGAATTTAGGAAGAAAGTGGGAAGTACTCTGATGCAATATCAACAGTCAACATTTATTGCATATTCTCTATAGAACAGACATTTGGTTAAATGCTTTACTTCCATTATCTCACTTGATTATATCAATACCACCACAAGATCTATTTTATTTTACTCATTTTATAGAAGTGGAAACCGAGACTTAAAAAGTTTAAAACATTTGCTGGGTGTCATAAGGCTATAATAGTCAGAGGCTGAGCTAGTACTTAAGTCCAGATCTTCATATGTTAAAGGCCTTTGCTCATAATCAACACACTTTACTCTTTCCAGTGTCTCCTTATAGGTATGTTTGCTACAGTATTCAGTGGAGGCAGTAAATACTTCAGAATTGGGAGAAGATAAAAGTTTAAGAAGTGATATTTGGCCTAGGTTCTGCAGGATTGGTACAAAGGAAGGAGAGAAGAGAAATTTAAAAAGAAGGAACAATGGGAGCAAAAATATGGAGCCAGGAAATGTAGGGTCTCGCATGGGATAGCAGGAGATGGGCATCCCTGAAAGAATGTCTCCCAGATCTTCTAATATATCTGACTGTAGCATCTTGAACTGTTAGCCAATCACGCAAAACCTTTCAGTTGCTCAGTCATACTGGCAACTATTTATATGTGTGTGTGTGTGTGTGTATGAGTGTGTGTGTATATATGAGTATGTGTGTATTCCTTCTTGGATAATTAACAAATTTGACTGGAGAACAACTGTAGAAGGATGGGTTGGCTTTTGCTGACATATGGCCCAGAATTTTCCACCATCAATGCATATGCAACATGGCCATAATTTCCTAGAAAATGAATTTAGGCTCACCAAAAAAAGAAATGAAATGGAAAACCAAACCACAAAGTTTGAACATTAGCCTCCCTTTGCAATCACTTGCACGTCACGTGTATGTTTTACTTTTTGCTGCTATGGCTAATGTCCTTCACTTTGGCAAGGTGCAGTACCTTGTTTTCCCTGGCATCACTTGCTATTAGAATTAGGGCATGCTGTTTTCTACCTGAATGTAAATGTAAAAAATATTATTTTCATATATATAAATGTCTAAGAGAATGAATGATTGGTGGCCTTTCCATCCAATATATCTTCAAAATGCAAAGTAAACTTGCCTTGGCAAAAGGAAAAATTCCCTAGACTTTAAAGCAGAACTCACTTATTACAACTTATTACCTCTGATCCTTTGGCTTTTCCTTGCTTCATATATCTTTGGAATTTTCTCCAATTGCCACACAGATCTTAATCAGAGATGGCATTATTCTGTTCCCCGAAAAGGTAAGGAGTCAAATGATGAGGATGACATAGGCCAAAAGAATAGGGTCTTCCCTGTAAGGAAACTTTAACAGAAAATTACAATTTTAAAATGCACTAAGAATTTTTTTAAAGTAATCAAGGCTTCTTTAGCCTCGTCTTACTCTGAATAGCTCTATTCAGCCAGCGCCTCTGAGAAATCATGAAGTTGGGATATTTCCCCCCGCGACAGAAGACTCCACAAACATGATTGTTCTCCGCTTTCACTCTTGGCACATGCAAATGAGAAATCATTTTGAACCTGAGAGTGGCACACAATGCCACCTGTTAAGTTTAACCTAATAGGTGGAAAAGTTATTTTCCTTCATATATAAAAAGAAAGCATAACAAAAGATCTAAATGCAAAGCAGAATGATGGATAGGGCCTTCCACTGTCCTCATATGCAACGTGGGAGAGCTATGAATGTCTGGGAAGGTCTGTTCCCTAAAGTTGAAACTGAAGCAGAACCTGATTCTGAACATTCAAAAGTTGCAACAAATTCTGTGCTGGGCCTATAGGGTACTCTGGAGTAATTGGAATTGGGAGGTTATTCAGAAAGTCAAGGTTATCAGAAAGAAAATGAATTGCTGGATAAATTCATAAATGTCTTCTTGCTAGTGACTCCTAACTGAAATAATTTTCATAGTCTTGGAGTATGTTCAGAAAGATATTAGTGGAAGCCAAGAGTATCACATGAAACTACAGAATGGTCCAGATGACATAGAGAAGGCCTTGCTTCCCCACTCAGTATAACTTGACCCATGGCATTATGTGAGAGAGCCTCTGTATGTCATGGGATAATTGTTTTTCTCATTCCTCCTTAACAATTTTTAACACAGACGATGAATTACAAGAAAAGAAGATGGCCAGTATCTGAGATTTTTGTGAAGAGATGAAAGGGCAGATCATTGAATCCGGGAGCAATTGGTAGAGGGAGATGAGTCTAGAAGTGTCCTGTGGCATGCAATTAAAAGTTCAAGAGTGTGTATAACTGAAAAGGGTGGGGAAATACTGTCAGATTATTCCTGCTAAAATACAAGTTCTACCAGAGTTGAATCATGGGATGAGAAGTTGAATCCAAGTGTCAGTCTCCCAGTGAAAGGAATTTGTGATGATGCAGCCTCCACCTCTTAGCCTTTGGCTTGGGGGACATTGTTCTGTGGGAGCTGAAGTCTTGGGTTTTAGGCCATGTTGGGAAGATCTCTGGCTGAACTCTATTTGCAAAGAGAGGGAACAAGAAGAGTGACCTCTTATGTCTAAAGAAAAGACAGAATCTGGGGATGAGACCGTCTAGCAGTACTGAGGCCTCTCCAAGACCTACTATAGTATGGAAGGTGATACTAGAATAGAGATTCCTAGTCTTGGAGATTTTAGAAGTCTGAGCTAAGGCAAAGGGGTTTTTTGTTTGGGTTTTCTTTGGTTTTGGTTTTGGTTTTCTGGTCGTCCCTCCCTCACAAACTTAATTCTGAATTCCAAGATTTTTAATCTTTTCACTCTGCATGTTATATAATTTAAGGAATTGAGGTTGATTATTTTATTTTCTCATTTTTATTTCACAGATGAAAACTTTTCAGAAGTCCTCTACCCTTTCGAGTCTTGTTCCTTGTCTGATTGTTAGAGAATACACTCTTCACAATCAAGTATGAGGTATAAGAATCTTCACTGAAATACAAAAGAGCAATGAACATGGGAAAGAAAATAGAAAGATGCTAAAATAAACATCAACAAAGTTTTCATCTAAAATTAAACCTAGCATACAAGAGAAAGTGGACACAAAGTAGACAGTTTTGGAAAATACCTGACTTCTTCCTCTGAAAGGCCTGATTTTTAATGTGCACAAAAGGAAAGGTCTAAGACTGGACTAATTCTAGCAAAGTTTGAGAGCCCTATGAGATTTTCATAGTTCCCCATTTAGTTTGAATCGCAGAAAATAGGCACTTATAATGAAAACATGCACAGACTCTTAACTATAACACTGCTAGCAGGCATTGCTATAATAGCAAGACAATTTAGCAATAATGGGTGAGTAGGAAGAAAATTAAGTAGTTTGCTGAGATACAAAAAAGAAAAAAATCCTAAGCCAGAACATATTTGGCTTCATGTTCAACTTTAAATGCAAAGTCAGTTCATTAGTGTAATTTAACCTTTTCATAAGCTTCTCAATGATAAATTCCATTAATGTATTGGAAATGCCAGCTGTTAAGAATAGCCTGTGACTATTACAGGCATTGAAAAGGGTGGGTTGGACTATGATCCCTTCCTGCCTCCTCCAGCTCAACAAAAATGAGTGGATGACAGGTTTTTTACCTTTCTTGTCTATGGCAAACGTCCTCATTCCACTCCACTCAGCCTGAGCCTTAGGGCAAGACAGGGTTTGCAGCCATTTGCTACAATAATAGCAAGACAATTTAGCAGTAATGGATAAGTAGGGAGCAAATTAAGCCATTTGCTGAGATACAGAAATGAAGCCAGAAAATATTTGGCCTCATGTTAGACTTCAAATTCATAGTCAATTCATTAGTGTAATTTAGTCCTTGCATAAGCCTTTGAGTGATAAATTCTACTAATATATTTGAAATGCCAGCTGTAAGAATAACTCATTGAGTGTTGAGTAAAATTAAAAGATGGGCAAGAATAAATCCTTCATTTTCATCTCATATGGGAAGATTTATGAAGGCCTTTGAGAAGAAGCATCTGTCTGCTAGTTGTAAATTGAGAGTATTAAGGGAAAACACTGGAATATTTTGGTTACATTAGCAAGAGGCATGTATTAACTCAAATGCTTTCGAGATCTTTCCCTCTGGGTTTGAAGATTACTCTTGATGAAGAACATGTGAACTTTTAGAATACATGTCTTGCTTGGGAACAAAGGCCACAGCACAAACAATATTAAGTGGTTGGTGTTTCAGGGAGTGGTTTCTAAGAAATTAGTCATGTGGGATGTTGGTGACATTTTTTCCCATATGGATATAGTTGTTTTCTATTCTTGTGAGTTGTTCTCTTTTAAGCCTGCAGAGGCTGCAAAGACTTAGAACAGGGATGGGAAACATAACCAACCCGTATTTCACTTCCTTAGTAGAATAATAATAATAATAGTAATAATAATTCATTTCATCAGTTCCATCAGTTAGTTTCTCTCACAGGTGTCTTCAAAGTGTATACCTTCATAACAATAAAAAATGTTCATTTAAAATGGAGGAAAATAAGTAAATTTTCTTAAGCCACTATTACATGCTAGAAGATTTGTACAAAGTAGCTCAGGTTTTCTCCAAAATTTTTCTGAAACATGTTGTATTCCCAATTTATAGAAGAGGAAACTGGAAAATAATCTTCCCAGGACAACAGCTAATCAGTAGTAAAACTGGGATGTAAACCTAAGTATGCCTGAGTCCAAGGAGGGAGACTCCAACAGAGGTTTGCTGACAGGGGTGAGTTTGGGATATCTAAAACTGACTCATGGAGACAGGCTACTGGCCGTATGCTGTGTCTGGAGTGACCAGCTCTACTCTGGTCCTCTGGCCCTTCTCTCCTTGTCAATGTGCTAGTTTTGGCCACAGCTGTGTTCTTAAACTCTGCCTGCTTTGAACTGTCATCCCTGGCTAGAGACCCTGGGACTGACCTTTTTTCTGTCCTCAACTCTGCTTTAGGTTTGCAGGAAATATATACTAATAGATATGCTGCCCAGGTCTATCCTTGGGCCCAGACAATTTCACTATTCAGAGGATCATGCTGTAGAAGGTACAGTTCTGAACTACCTCTATCCTTGACCCTGCCCATTGGGATTGCCAGGCTTAGTGAATAAAGATAAAGACATCTAGTTAAGTTCCAATTTCAAACGAGTTTTTAAAAGTACAAGTATGTCCCATGCAGCATTTGGGACATACTTATACTGAAATAGCATTTATTATTTACTTACATTTCAAATGTAGTGGGGCACCTTGTATCTTTTCTGGTTAGTCTGAGCACTTCCATGAGTCAGAAATGTGAAGCTATGTACAAAAGAATTAACCTTACTCAAAGAAAGTTTTGCCCTTTGGCCTGGTCTCTGGGGAAGTTATTTCAAGGAAGAGTGTCGTTTTTTACCTGGGGACCTTCAGACTCAATGGACGATCTAACAGTGTGTTTTATGAACAGGGCTTTGTGTCACACGTTATCTGCTCTATCTCCAGAGGAGATGGAAACTAAAGAGATCAGCTGGGCCTCTAGAGGGGCACAAGACTAAAGTTCAATTATGTGAGCAACCATGTATATCACTGAACTCCCAGAAAAAGTCTGCGTACCAAGGCTTGGGGAAATTCCCCGGTTGGCAGTACTCTGCATATTGTCACACATTATTACTGAGAGGAGTTAGCGCTGTTTATGATTCCATGGGGAGAGGACAACTGGAATTTCTACCTTAGGAAGCCTCCTGAATCCTGCCCCATGCATCTCTTCCTTTGGTTACCTTTAGTCTATCTTCTTCCTTGTAATAGACCATAACCTTGAGTATAACATCTTTCAGTGAGTTCTATGAGCCCTTTTAGTATAATCAAAACTGAGGGTGGTCTTCAGAATCCCTGAAATTGTAGTTGATGTCAGAAGTAACAGCAATGTTCTGAACTGTGCTTTCTCTAACTTCTCAGAGTTAGATGGCTGCCTTTCCTGAGACTACCATCTAGACTATACTACAAGTACTGGGATTTTGGAATTCCCTGCCCAAAGGGCCCTGAGCATGCTTTCTGAGCTTGTGTGAGCCTCTTTCCCAGAACTATTCAAGGGTGAACCATGCCACTGATATGCCACACCTAGCCTGGAGGGTAGCTAAACAGTGGCTGCTGGGGTCAGTAGATGTGGTCAGTAAGCACAGGCCTGTGTGCCCACATGCATGTATGTGAAGACTCTTTTCTTGTAGAACCGATCTGGGGTGAGAAGAGAAAGTGGGAGGGCACAAGGGCTTTTCATTGTGCTTTTTGCCCTAGTCCTAGTAAAAGTTAAGGAGTGACATGGGTCTCATCTTGCGCTCCCTTGCCCTAATGTAGTTTAGAGCTTGTCCTCACTTTCTGTTTTTCTTCTCCAGCTTAGCATGGCAGTAGCTAAAGACTTTCCTCCATGACACGGCTCAGGTGGGGCCATATATCTCAGAATATACTCTTATTGAACAAGACACAACTTCAGTCTCATCTCTAGCTCCTCACTTGAGGGTGTCAAACTAACCTATATGGAATGGTCTGGATCCTAAGATGCCATCTATCATAAAATCTACCTCTGCATTAGCAGCACATTTTGGCAGTAGGTGAAAACAAATTCTTACTAAAGTCAGTGCATCTATTAATTGGAAGATGCATTTTATCTTCAGAAACTTCAAAATATAAAACACTTTTAACACTGAGGAGCTTTGCTATATATAGTATTATCATACCTCTATATATAGTATATCATACCACTGGAGAGTTTTTTTTTTTTTCTGAGACAAGAGTCTTGCTCTGTCGCCCAGACTGGAGTGCAGAGGCGCAATCTCGGCTCACTGCCAAGCTCTGCCTCCCAGGTTCATGCCATTCTCCTGCCTCAGCCTCCTTAACAATCTTTGCCACTCTTTATCTCGTTTAGTCCTCATGCCGACTCTTGTGGGGGCAGCTGGAGCACCATAGCACATCCACTGTCTTTTTCCCCACTGGCACCAGGGATCTCCCTCTACTTTCTCTTTCCCCTGCACCTCAATATCTCGATTACTGAGACCTGTGACCTGAGAATAGGCATAGGATAACTGTTTTTCTCATCCTCCAATTTTTAACACAGAGGATGAAATACAAGAAAAGAAGATGACTAGTATCTGAGGTTTTTGTGAAGACATGAATGGGCAGATTGTTGAATCAGGGAGCAATTGGTAGAGGAAGATGAGTCTAGAAGTGTCCTGTGGCATGCCGTTAAAAGTTCAAAGGTGTATATAATTGAGAAGGGTGGGGAAATACTGTCAAATCATCTCCCCTAAAATCCAAGTTTTACCAGAGTTGAAGTATGGGGTGAGAAGTTGGATCCAAGCATCAGTCTCCCAGTGAAAGGAATTTGTGATGATGCAGCCTCCACTTCTAAGCCTTTTTCTTGGGGGAAATTGTTCTGTGGAAGCTGGAGAAGACTTGGGTTTTAGGCCATGTTGGGAAGATCTCTGGACCACCACCAACACAGCCTGGACTTGTACTTCCTTTGGTCTTGGCATCTATGATTGGCAGAAAAAGGAGACACTGGCAGGGGGTACCATATGACTGCGATGGGTCTGGGTTTGGGGCAGGGAGAAAGGAAGGAAAAATTGGGCATTACGTAGGGAGGAGTTGTGATGCCTTGCTTGAACGGGAGAGACAAGGACCTCCACCAAGTCTGCAGGTGAGAGGAGGGGTTTGGACACAGAGAGAATGGGAACTATGGGACTTTGGACAAGCCACTTTACTCTCTGAACCTTGGCCACCTCCTCTACAGAATGGCACTAATGATTCCTACATTGTGGGGTTGCTGGACTATTAAAAGAGACAATATATATATGAAAGTATCATCCATAATATGGCACATGAGCTCATTAATTTTACCCGTTATATTAAGTTTGAGCTCAGTAGAGTTCCTAACACAGTAGACACTCAATCAGTCCATGGCAGTTATGATTATTGCCAACTCTTCCACGGAAGTAGCTCTGAGGCACAGTCCTTCTCTGTGTCACTTAGAGGACAGAGAAAATGCAAGGAGGAATGAGTCAGAGGCAATGCTGATACAGAGCATTTTTGCATAAACAGAGCCCAGAGTTCTTTCTAGAGAAAAGACAGAAAGTCATGGACCTTCCTAGCTGTGCCTGGCACTGATAGAGCTGAAGGCCAGGGAACAGCACCTGGCTCCGTCCATAAACCGGCTGTCAGGAAAGACGTAAAGCTACTGTGTCTCCCTGCTTTCCACCCCATCTCCTCCTGCCTCCTATTATGGTAGGAATAGAAGTACTTAGAAAGCCATGGAAGGGTCTTGTGTCATCTTCAGAGAACTGAGGACAGGAGGAAGCAGCCTCTGCCTGTGGCCCGAGAGCAGAGAGTGCGATGTGAAACCACGAAGAGTAGGGGTGAAAGAGAGGCAGGCAGCAGGACAAATTCCTGGAAGCCAGTGAAAAAGGGGTTGGGAAGCCACTCATTCCTGAGGAGGGTCTCATGGATTGACCTGGGAGAGAGGCTCATGGTGCTCTTAGTACCTAGTCATTAGACAGAGAAGAATCAGAGCAAGGGCGATGGGGCAGGCAGGACGATTAGCGGGGATCTGAAGTGTTCCACTGCCATCATCACTCCCCCTGTCCTAGGAAGAGAAATGACATGGCCATCCCACATAGGATACACACATTATTTCCCCCAAATCACCAATGATAAGCCACATTGGCTGGATTTTACACACCTTTCCGGAAAGCCTGGGAATTTAACCACTATTAGTACTAATGATTCTATGGGGAAAATGTTTTCTGACTCTCCCATTCTCTCATTTCCCCACTGACCAAGACATGAATTTCTAAAATGCAAACCATGCCCAGAAAGGGGATGGTTAATGCTGTCCACCTGAATAGAAAAAAGATGACTGGTGCCTGCCCTGTTTTGTTTCAGACACAAAAGCAAGTGAGGCCTTGGAACCAGATCAAAGAGGGCTCCAAGTGCATGCTGCACAGAGCAGGCAGTGACACTGGAACGTTCGATGTTTCTGGGAACATTCTCACTTTAAGCTGGACGCTCCTCCTCCCATTTGTTTGGTAAGGGCCTCTCTTTCCTGTAGCCATTCATCACGGTTTTCAGGGAATATCCATCCCTGTTTCCAGGATAACTACCTCCTCTATAAAGCCATATAGATTTTTCTCAACTCCTGCAACAAATGGAGTCTACACCATAGGGTCTAATTTTTTTTGTTGTTTTTTGTTTGTTTGTTTGTTTGTTTAGATGGAGTCTTGCTCTGTCACACAGACTGGAGTGCAGTGGTGCAATCTTGGCTCACTGCAACCTCTGCCTCCCAGGTTCAAGCAATTCTCCTATCTCAGCCAGCCTCCCCAGTAATTGGGACTACAGGCACATGCCACCACACCCAGCTAATTTTTGTATTTTTAGTAGATTCGGGGTTTCACCATATTGGTCAGGCTGGTCTCAAACTCCTGACCTCAGGTGATCCACCTGCCTTGGTCTCCCAAAGTGCTGGGATTACAGGCATAAGCCACCACACCCGTCCGTAGGGTCTAATTTTTTAATTTTATTTTTCAAGAAAATATATATTGATCTTTTGTGAACTTCAATATTGTTATTTGAATGATTTTGTCAGGTTTTAAGGGCAAGGACTGTCTCATGCTTCTGTATCTCACAGGGCACTTTTCAATGCTTAGAGTCAAGAATGTTCTTGCAGATGTATGGTTTGCTCTCATGTTTACAGAAAACATGACTGCCACCTGATTAAACTTCAACCACAACCACCGCCATCATCACTGCACACAACTCCACTGTCACCACCTGGGATCACCACTGCCACTGGAAATTTTGTACAGCAGTTCAGAGTTTACTGAGTGTTTTCACCTGCAGTATCACAACCACAGCATAAGGGAAATATTACTTATTATCCCATTTACAGGTGATAAAATGGAAGATAAAAAGGATCAGGTGACTTTCCTAAGTGGTAGAGCTGAAGCTGAAATCTTTTTAGGTGCTCCCAGAACACACGTTCATATATTTGTGAGCATGAAGCAATGCGATTATTTTCAAACAAACACTTAAAAGCGTTGTTCCAATTATGTAATAAACCTCCTCAATTTTGAGTGGTATAAAACACAGCCGTTTTCTTATGCTCCCAATTCTGTTGGTCAGGAACTTGGCAGGGCATAGTAGGACTGGCTTGTCTTGGTGCCATGAGGCTGAAGCCTCACCTGGATGGATCATATGCCTAGGATCATATGGCTGGGGCCATTTTTTTTTTTTAACAACAGATCTTTGAATAATGTTGTTTCATTCAAAGTGCTTTTGTTATAATAATAACGAGGGAAAAAAGATAACCAATTCCCTGCGGGGTTACCATCTCTGTGGAGTTTGCACATTCTCTCCATGCTTTCTCCAGGTACTCCGGCTTCCAACTACATCCCAAAGATGTGCACGCTAGGTGAACTGGTGTGTCTAAATGATTTCAGGCTGAGTGACAGTGTGGGCATGAGTGTGCCCTTAGATGGGATGACAACATGTCCGGGGTGAGTTCCTGCCTTGTGCCCGAGCTGCCAGGACAGACTCCAGTCACCCATGATCCGGAACTGGAATACTAAATGTATATATAGTTCACATTTACTTCAATGTTTAATATGAGAAGTGTTTTGGTCTTTATTTAGAAGTTCGATGATGTTTTTTAACCAGAAATATGCCACAGATCTTGACTTTTGCTTATATCAATTAGTCTATAGTATAAATTAGTTTTGGAGTATGTTGTTTTTCTTAAAGATACAGTTTCCAAGAACCTGTTGATGCCGTAAAGTGAGGACTTACTATGCGTGGTCAGAGTAGACCAGTGTGGGAGCTGATTATGCAAAGGTACAAATAGGGGTGGTGTCATTCATCAAGAAGACATCTGTGGAGATCAGCTACTGCAGTTATTCCGATTACATTTTTAAATCACAAATCATACATGTGTAGGCAGCCCCTGTGACTTGCTGAAAACATTCCTGGAAATGATGAAGAATGTCCAAAAAACCCAAACCAGACCTCTTTCCTTGCACAACTCTTTAGGTTAGGAAATCTGTACCTTATACCTGCAGCTGCCCCTTTTTGGCACTAGTGGGTAGGCCTAAGTCAATAAGGAAAAAAACTATGTTTCAGGTGGTCCTGAAGATCACAGAAATTTCAGAATAGACACACTGATGTAGCAAAAGATAGCACAAGCTTCCATGTGACTAACTTTTGTGTTTTCTTAAGTGTTTTTATTAAGTAATAAAAGTAAGACAGAATAGATAAAGCAATTGAGTTTCCTTGGAAGCTTGTATTTGACTTTTAATAGTGTATTGTGGTATCTACAATAGTCTATTTTTCTTAAATAAACTAAAGTGAGTTTCTGAAGAGGTGATTTGGAGTCCTAGTAAAAACAATGGACTCCAGTTTGCTACAACAAATATTTATTGAGCAGCTACTGACGTCAGGCACAGTGCCAGACATTGTATGTATCAGAGAGCACGTCAGACATAGTATCAGCCCTCGTGAAGCTTATTATCTAGTGAGGAGAACAAAATAGGCAATTAAAATGTAATGTCACACATATTATGACTGAACAAGTACAAGGAGATGTCAGAGCACAAAGAAGGGACCTGTTGCCCAGGCTTAGTTGTTGATAGAAAAAGTAAAATACACATCACAGAGAGAATCTTTCTTTTTTAAAGTCTCTACTTGAAAAAAAAATTGTGACGGAATATACATAATGAAAAATTTACCATTTTCAACACTTTAAACAATTTAGTGGCATTAAGTACATTCATGATGTGCAACTGTCACAACTATCCATTTTTAGAACTCTTTCATCATCCCACATAGAAACTCTGTTCCCATTAAACAATAATTTCCATTCCTCTCTTCTCCCAGCCCCTGGTAGTTTCTGTTCTACTTTCTGTCTCTATAAATTTACCCTGTGTAACTTATGTAAGCAGAATCATACAGTATTTGTCATTTTACCTTTGACTTATTTACTTAGTATAATGTGTCTAAGTTTCACCTATATTGTAGCATGTATCAGAATTTCATTCCTTTTTATGACTAAATAGAATTCCATTGTGTGTGTGTGTGGGCACATATGTTCACGATGGTCTGTGCCCCCCAAAATTCATGTGTTGGAAACATAATCCCCAATGCAACAGTGTTGAGACCTTCTACGGTATGTGTGTGTGTGTGTGTGTGTGTGTGTGCGCGCGCATCACAATTTAATCTGTGTGCATCATTAATCTGTTAATGGGCATGGACTTTGGGCTTGTTTCCACCTTTTTACTATTGTGAATAATATTGCTATAAACATAAAACATTGGTCTGTTTGAATCTCCAATTGAAATTCTTTCCGGTATATTTTTAGGAAAGAAAATCCTAAATCATATGAGAATTCCTTGCTTAACTTTTTGAGAAATCACCATACAATTTTTCGCAGTGGATATGTCATTTTACATTCCAACCAGCAATGAACAAAGCTTATAATTTCTCCAATCCTTGCCAACACTTGTTATTTTTCGTTTTTTTGATAATAGTCATCCTAAGTAGATGTGAAGTGATATCTCACTGTGGTTCTGGTTTGCATTTTCCTGATGGCTAGTGATGTTAAATATGTTTTATGTGCTTATAAACTATTAATATTTTATATCTTCTGTGGATGAGTGTCTATTCAAGCCCTTTACACCTTTTTTAATTGGGTTGCTTATTTTTGTAGTTCTTTATATATTCTGGGTATTAATCCCTTACCAAATATATGATTTTCAAATGTTTACGTTCTGAGTATTGACTTTTTACTCTGTTGATAGTGTCTTTTGATGCACAACATTTGTCAATTTTCATGAAGTCCAATTTGTTTATTTTCTTCTTTTGTTGCTTGTATCATTGGTGTCATATCTGAAAAATCACTGCCAAGTTCAATGCTGTGAATCTTTGCCACGTTTTCTTGTTAGAGTGTATTAGTCTGTTTTGCATTGCTACAAAGGAATACCTGACATTGGGTAATTGTAAAGAAAGGAATTTTATTTGACTCATGGTTCTGCAGGCTATACAAGTATGGCATCTCTATCTGCTTGGCTTCTAGTGAGACCTCAGGAGGCTTTTATTCATGGCAGAAGGCAGAGGGGAGCAGGTGTGTCACATGGCAAGAGAGGAAGCGAGAGTGCCAACACCATTCAATGGGGAAAAGACAGTCTTTTAAACAAATATTGCCAGGAAAACTAGATAGCCATATGCACATTAATAAAGTTGGACCCCAACCTAAGACCACTCAAAATGGATCAAAGATTTAAAAGTGAGACACAAAAACTGTAAACCTATTTAATGTAGGCTGGATGTTTGTCCCCTTCAGAGCTCATGTGAAAATGTGAGACCCTCTGGGAGCAGTGGCTCATGCCTGTAATCCCAGCAATTTGGGAAGCTCAGGTAGGAAGATTGCTTGAGCTCAGGAGTACAAAACCTGCCTGTGCAACGTGTGTGTGTGTATATATATGTGTATGTGTGTGTATGTATATATATACACACACACATACATACATACATACACCCACACACACTAAAAAAAAAAATCAGCTGAGTGTGGTGGTGTGTGCCTGTGGTCCCACCTACTCAGGAGACTGAGGTAGGAGGATCACCTGAGTCCAGGAGGTTGAGGCTGCAGTGAGCCTAGATCACACCACTGCACTTTAGCCTGGGTGACCGAGGAAACTCTGTCTCAAAAATAAATAAATAGATAAATAAAAGAGAAATATGACCCCCACTGTTGGAGGTGGGGTCTAATGGGAGGTTTTGGGGTCATGAGGGTAGATCCTTCATGAATGGCTTGGTGCCTGCCCTGTGGTAATTACTACCATGAGATCTGATTATTAAAGAGTCTGGGACCTCCCTAGTTTCTCTCATCAGGGTTTATTTCTGGAATTTCTATTTTATTCCATTGGTATATATGTCTGTCTTTATGGCAGTACCACATTGTTTTGATTACTGTAGGTTTGCTGTAAGTTCTTTTTTTTTTTTTTTTTTTTTTTGAGATTAAGTTTCACTTTTGTTGTCCAGGCTGGAGTGCAATAGCATGATCTCGCCTCACTGAAACCTCTGCCTCCTGGGTTCAAACAATTCTCCTGCCATCAGGAACTGTGAGTGTTTTAGTTTTGTTTATTTTTGTTGTTGGTGTATAAGATTGCTTGACTCTTCTGGGGTCCCGTGAGATTCTATGTGAAGTTTAGGATGGACTTTTCTATTTCTTCCAGAAAAAAAAGGTCATTGGGACTTTGACAGGGATTCCATCGAATCTATAGATAAATTTGGGTAGTATTTGCATTTTAAGAATATTATCTTCCAAACCATTAAAATGAAATATGTTTCTATTTATTCATGTCTTTTTACATTTCTCTCATCAAAGTTTTATACTTTTCATTGTACAAATCTTTACATTTTTGGCTAATTCCTAAGTATTTTATTCTTTATAATACTGTGATAAATGGAATTATTTTCATAATTTCCTTTTCAGATTGTTCATTGTTAATGTAGAGAAACGCAACCAATTTTTGTGTGTAGATTTTATTTCTTGCTACCTTGCTGAATTCACTTGTTCTAACAGTGTTTTCATGGAATATTTAGGGTTTTCTATGTACAAGATGATATTATCTGCAAACAGAAATAATTACTTCTTTCTTTCTAATTTTTATGACTTTTATTTGTTTTTCATGCCTAATTGCTCCGGCTAGAACTCCATAACTGTGGAGGTGGTGATCATGTGCATCGTTGCCTTATTCCTGATCTTAGAGAAAAAGCTCTCAGTCTTTTGCCATTGTGTATAATGCCCTTTATGAATTTTTCTATTTTTCATGTTGAGGAAGTTTCCTTCTATTCTTAGCTTATTGAGTATTTTTATTATAAATTGGTGTTGAATTTTGTTGAATGATTTTTCTGCATCAATTGAGATAACTGTACTTTGTAGTCTTTTTCCTTCATTATATTAATATGGTGTATTACACTGATTAATTTTTACATGTCAAACCATTCTTGCATTCCAGGAATAAAATCCACTTGGTCATGGTGTGTAATCCTTTTAATATTTTACTGAATTAAATATTTGCAAGTATTTTGTTGAGAATTTTTATATCAATATTCATAAGGAATGTTTTCCTGTAGTCTTTTTTTCTTGTAATACCTTTTTCAGGCTTTTAGTATCAGGGTAACACTGACTTTATAGAACGAATTAGGAAGTATTCCCACTCCTTCAATATTTTTGGAAAAATTTAAGGATTGGTGTTAATTCTCTTCAAATGCTTAGGAGAATTCACCAGTGAAATCCTCTGGTCCTGGACTTTTCTTTGTTGGAAACTTTTTGATTATTGATTTTATCACCTTACTAGTTATGGGTCTGTACAGATTTTTCATTCCTTTATGAGTCAGTTGTGGTAGATTGTGTGTTTCTAGGAATTTGTCATATTTTATCTAGGTCATCCAATTTGTTGGTGTACAATTATTCATTGTATTCCCTTATGATCCTTTATAACTCTGTACAATTGGTGGACATATTCCCATTTCATTTTTGATTTTATTAATTTTGGACTTTGCTCTTTTATTCTGAGTATATCTACTAAAGTTTCGTTGATTTTTCAGACTCAATGACTGGTTTTATTGATTTTCTCTATTGTTTTTCTATATTATTATTTATCCCTGCTCTAATGTGTATTATTACTTTCCTTCTGTTAACTTTGGATTTACTTTGTTCTCTTTTTCAAGTTCCTTATGTTATGATACTGAGATCGTTTTTAAAAATATTCATTTTTAGCTTTAATTTTCCCTCTTAGCACTTCTTTTACTGCATCCCATAAACTTTGATATGTTATGTTTCAATTTTCACTGGTCTTAAGATATTTTCTCACTTTACTTGTGATTTTCTACTTAAAAACATTGGTTGATTTAGAGTGCATTGTTATTTTCTACACATTTGTGGATTTTCCAGTTTTCCTTTTGCTTTTGATTTCTAGTTTTGATTCACTGTGATTGGAAAAGATACTTCATATGATTTTCATTTTTTTAAGTTATTAAGATTTGATTTTTTGTTATAACATATGGTCTCTCTTGGAGAATGTTCAATAGCACCTGAGAAAAATACGCATTTTTCTGTTGTTGGGTGCAGTGTTTTGTATGTCTGTTAAGTTTAATTGGTTTATTGTGTTGTCCAGTTCATTTTTTATTAATTTATTTATCTGCCTATTCTAGCCATTATTAAATGTGGGGTATTTAAATCTCTAACTGTAATTGTAGAATTGTTTATTTCTCTCTTCATCAGTTTGTTTTATGTATTTGGAGTGCTCTGTTGTTTGGTGTACATATGTTTATAGTTGCTAGGTCTTTTTAATTAGTTGACCTCTTTTCCAATATATAGTATCTATGTATTTTGTAAATTTTTTACTAAAAATTTATTTTGTCTGATGTTACTATAACAACCCAACTCTTTTTGTTACTATTTTCAGGGAATGCACTTTTTTTCATCATTCCACTTCAACCTATTAATATTTGCACCCTTAGGTCTACATGGGTCTCTTACAGACACCATATAGTTGGATCCTGCTGTTTTGTCCGTTCTGGTAATTTTTGTCTTTTCACTGGAGAGTTAAATCCATTTACATTTAAAGTGAGTACTGACAGGGAAGGATATACTATTGCAATTTTCTTATTTATATTCTGTATGTCTTCTAGCTGTTTTGCTTCTAATTTTCTCCATTACAGCCTTCCTTTTTATTTAGTTATATTTTTGTAGTGACATATTTTTTATTTTATTTTATTTTATTTTATTTTATTTTTTTAATTATTATACTTTAAATTCTAGGGTACATGTGCATAACGTGCAGGTTTGTTACATATGTATACTTGTGCCATATTGCTGTGCTGCACCCATCAACTCGTCAGCACCCATCTACTCGTCATTTACATCAGGTATAACTCCCAATGCAATCCCTCCCCTCTCCCGCCTCCCCATGATAGGCCCCGGTGTGTGATGTTCCCCTTCCCGAGTCCAAGTGATCTCATTGTTCAGTTCCCACCTATGAGTGAGAACATGTGGTGTTTGGTTTTCTGTTCTTGTGATAGTTTGCTAAGAATGATGGTTTCCAGCTGCATCCATGTCCCTACAAAGGACACAAACTCATCCTTTTTGATGGCTGCATAGTATTCCATGGTGTGTATGTGCCACATTTTCTTAATCCAGTCTGTCACTGATGGACATTTGGGTTGATTCCAAGTCTTTGCTATTGTGAACAGTGCCGCAATAAACATACGTGTGCATGTGTCTTTATAGCAGCATAATTTATAATCCTTTGGGTATATACCCAGTAATGGGATGGCTGGGTCATATGGTACATCTAGTTCTAGATCCTTGAGGAATCGCCATACTGTTTTCCATAATGGTTGAACTAGTTTACAATCCCACCAACAGTGTAAAAGTGTTCCTATTTCTCCACATCCTCTCCAGCACCTGTTGTTTCCTGACTTTTTAGTGATTGCCATTCTAACTGGTGTGAGATGGTATCTCATTGTGGTTTTGATTTGCATTTCTCTGATGGCCAGTGATGATGAGCATTTTTTCATGTGTCTGTTGGCTGTATGAATGTCTTCTTTTGAGAAATGTCTGTTCATATCCTTTGCCCACTTTTGGATGGGGTTGTTTGTTTTTTTCTTGTAAATTTGTTTGAGTTCTTTGTAGGTTCTGGATATTAGCCCTTTGTCAGATGAGTAGATTGCAAAAATTTTCTCCCATTCTGTAGGTTGCCTGTTCACTCTGATGGTAGTTTCTTTTGCTGTGCAGAAGCTCTTTAGTTTAATGAGATCCCATTTGTCAATTTTGGCTTTTGTTGCCGTTGCTTTTGGTGTTTTAGACATGAAGTCTTTGCCCATGCCTATGTCCTGAATGGTACTACCTAGGTTTTCCTCTAGGGTTTTTATGGTATTAGGTCTAACATTTAAGTCTCTAATCCATCTTGAATTAATTTTCGTATAAGGAGTAAGGAAAGGATCCAGTTTCAGCTTTCTACTTATGGCTAGCCAATTTTCCCAGCACCATTTATTAAATAGGGAATCCTTTCCCCATTTCTTGTTTCTCTCAGGTTTGTCAAAGATCAGATGGCTGTAGATGTGTGGTATTATTTCTGAGGACTCTGTTCTGTTCCATTGGTCTATATCTCTGTTTTGGTACCAGTACACATTTTTATACCCCTCTCATTTCTGTTTATGTCTATTCTACAGATAATTTCTTTGTAGCTACCATGGCAATTTCATATAACATCCTAAAGTTATAACAATCTAATTAGAATTGATAACGCTTAACTTCAATTGCATAGAAAACCCTACTGCTATGCCACCCTAATCCCCTGTTATGTTATTAATGTTACAAATTACATCTTTATCCATTCTGTGCCAAATTATATTTATCTGTAATTATTTCTATGCATTTGCTTTTTAAGTACTGCAGGAAATAAAAAGTGGAATTATAAGCCAAAATAATAAAAGCCAAATTACTGGCTTTTATATTTACCCATACATTTACCTTTACTAGGGATCTTTATTTCTTTATGTGGCCTGAAGTTACTCTCTAGCATCCTTTCACTTCAATCTAATGGACTCCTTTTTGTGTTTCTTACATGACAGGTCTAATGACAATGAACTCTCTCAGCTTTTGTTTATCTGGAAATGTCTTAATTTGTACCTCATTTTGAAGGGTAGTTTTGCCAGATATACAATTATTGGTTGACTGGTTTTTTTCCTTTCAGCTCTTTAAACATGCCACTGACTTCTGGACTCAAATATTTCTGATGAGAAGTTGGCTGATAATCTTACTGTGAATTTTTTTATGTGACTAGTCTCTCTTGCTGCTTTCAAGTTTTCTGTCTTTGGTTTTTGTTTTTGACAGTTGATTATAATATATCTTCTTGTTGGTCTCTTTGAGATTATCATACTTGCAGTTTGTTGTGCTTCTTGGATTTGTAGATTCATGTCTTTCATCCAACTTGGGATGCTTTTGGCCACGATTTCTGCAAGTATTCTTTCTGCCATGTTCTCTCTCACTTCTTTCTCTGAAATTCCCATGCTGCATATATTGGTCAATTTAATGTTGTCTTACAAGTCCCTTAGGCACTGTTCATTTTTCTTTATTATTTTTCTTCCAGTTTCTCAGACTTGATAATTTTAATTTTCTTGTCTTCAAATTGGATGGCTACTTTTCTCTCTGCTCAAAGCTTATACTGAATATCTCCAGTGAATTTTTAATGTCAGTTATCATATTTTTCGCTCCAGAATTTCTGTTTTATTCCTTTTTATAATTTCTATCTCTTTATTGAAATTCTCATTTTGTTCATACATTGTTTTCCTGATTCCATTTAGATCTTTGTTCATGCTGTCTTTCATCTTTTTGTGCACATTTAAGACATCTGTTTTAGTGTCGTTGTTTAGTGAGTTTGGTGTCTGGATTTCCTGATGGATAATTTCTGTCAGTTTATTTTGTTCTTTTGAATGAGCTATGTGTTCCTGTTTCTTTGTATGCCTTGTAATATTTTTAGTTAAAATTGGGTAGTTTATTAAACATGGAAAACTTTGGAAATAAGATTCTCCTTCTTTTCCATATACTCTTTTTAAAAATTGTTGAGGGCTGTAGTAGTTCATTGCTTTTGAGACTTTTCCAAACTATTTGTGAAAATACTATTTCTTATTATGCATAATTATTGAAGTCTCTGTGTTCAGCAAATGTTTGGACAGAGATTTCCTTGAATGCCAGAAACTCTCCTAGTCTTTAGAGATTGGGTCTGTGCTGGAAAACTCCTTCAACAATTAGTTAGGTTTGTTATGAGCCTAGGGGTCATTCTGAGGTAAAAGTTCAAGGCTTTTTCTGGCCTTTTTTGAGCATACATCTTGTCTGGATATGTGTGTATGTGACTTTTTCAATTCCCCCATATACATGACTGCTTTTGAATGTCTTAATTTCCCAAAGCTACTCACTCCACCTCCTCCTTTGGGCCCAAGATAATCTACTATATGTCTCTCTATATAATCTCTTGCTCCAGGCATCTGTAGGTCTGTAGCCACCTTGCAGCTTTTATAAGCAGTACCCACCGCTTTTTCTGCCTAAGTTTCAAGTTGGGTGAAACAGAGACAAGAACCTCACATCTATCTTTTAGATATTCCCCAGACAAGTTAGACTAGAAGTAGGCAAATTTACAAATAAGTCCTGCTATGTTCCCTCCAGTTTGAGGTTGGGAACTGAGAACTAATATGCTGCTTGAAGACCAAAACCACTGCCATACTGGTGGGGAATAGGAGTGGGACAAGAGCAAGTTAAATGTCCCAAAACTTTCTTTCCATTTTAAAGATGGCTTTTTCTTGATCAGGCATTAGCTTGTTAGCTATGAATCTTTGACTATTTTCCAGAGTTTTTAAAAGGTTGGTTCAGTTAGTTTCTGCTTGGGGTTTTTGATGTGTTTGTTGAAGAATGAGAGATTGGAATTTCTTTGTCTACCATTTTGCCGAGATCACTTGAAAAGATCAAAGCTCTACTTTAAGATGTTACTTTTGGAGCTGATCTTGCCCACTGCATCTAGACCAGGTGAATTCTTATTTCCAAAGGTAATAATTTCCAAAGTTCTTATTTCCAAAGTTCTAACTCTTATTTCCAAAGTTCTAAAGTTTTATACTTTCAAAACTGGTTCAAAAATGGCCTCCACAACATTAAGAAAATTTAACGCATTGGAATGACAGTTATTGGTTTAGATTTTCTAACACTTCTTTTTAAAAAGTGAACATGAACCACTGTAGCTGACTGGCATTGTCATTATTATCAACATTGTTGGTATTTAACTTGTTACTAATTACTTTATAATTATAGCCCCCTTACAATAAATCTGGAAAATGCTTTTAAGCACACTGTTGAATTTTAATATCAGTGTATTTCAGACTTTCTCTCCTATTACTGTTTGACTATCTAGTTACATTTTCCTAGATAAATGAAAATGATTTTATTCCATACCTACTAAACTCTGGATAGAGCTAAATTTTTTTCAACTTTTCTGAAATTAGTTATAAAAATAAATGTTTCCATAATTCACTCTCCTTAAAAATGTCTTTGAAAGTTCTTTAGCAGAATTTTATACATGTAGACTTAGAAAAAAATTAGAGATTTGATCAAAAATTTTTTCCTCACTTTGCATTTAATACAGTGTCTCTCTTTCAAGCCATTGTTCAAAGACATAAAGAAATGGTAAGAAGAGTCATAGGTTCTGAAAGCATCCTCCTTTATCTTTTTAGGAAGCCAAGTTTCATTGAAGAAGAGAAGGCAAAGATCTAAAGCTATCTATATTCATAGGGGCACCCAACCAGGCCAGGTGAGATAAAAAGCAGAATGAAGGGTGGATTTCTGGAGTTTCAATATGAGGTCAAAGAAGAATATAAAGCTCATAGCTTAAAGAAGATTGTCTCTACTTTTGCACTGTGCAAGATTATGTAGAAATTGATTACAATACAGAATTCTCTGATACGTCCTAATTTCAACAATGCTGCAAGGTCTGATTCTTGGGGAAGCAAAGTAGGTACAATGCACAGTTGCCCTAAACTTTTCTTCCTTCACTGCGGCACCCAGGCTGCTTTTTAATAAATGGCTCCTTGCTTGGGTACCAGGTGCATTTGCTCAAGGCGCTTCCAAAGAGTTCACCCACCTCACGTTAGTCAGCAGCTTCCTATGAGAGAAACTTTCACTTTGCCTCACTGAAGGATTATTCAGCCCTTATAAAACACTACATCTCCCATTATCAGTAAGACATTTAGCCCCCATTGATTCACCAAGCAAAGCAGCTTGTATGAGTTTTTTGTTTTCTGGCTTTTCATTTTGGCTTTAGGATAATCTGTACACTTCTTGATATTTTGAAAATTTTCATTCCAGTCCCACTCTAAGTATTCAGAGTAGAAGAGTACAGAAATAAAAAACTTCTTCAGGTAACTGAGCAGTACTTTTCAACCATTCATGTGGTATAAACTGAACTACCTACTGGAGAGACTGTGGGGAAGTGGGGAGGGGATCCTTTGCAGAGCAGGGTGTGCACTGAGTACTGTGTGTGCACAGTCACTCAGGATTGCTTTGGAGAGGCTTCTAGGGAAACCCTGCTGTTCACCTGCAGTTAGGGCACCTCTCAGCATGCTCTTTAAAGGGTGGCTTTCCTTATCTGTAGGCTCTATCTGAATATAGCTTATATCATGGACTGGATTCTAAAGCAAAAAGGAAAATATGTGTCCATGGGTAAATGCTGATCTTCAACTTCATTTTACTTAGCCTTTGGGCAATTAGACTAATACCTACATTTTATTGTTTAGGGAAAAAAATACACCTCTAAAGTCTTTAGTAATAATGCACCTAGATGAACCAAATCCCTAAAAAAAAGCTTTTCTTTCCCTCACCCTCCAGCATGTTTTGTTTCCAAATTCATATACAGTAGGAATTTATTAACTACTCCTCTGTGCTAGGAGATTTTATAAGTTATCTTAATATTTGGAATTACTCTTTGAAGTAGATATTAGTCCTTTCATAACACCAAATTCAGTTGCTAGCACATAGAATCTCAATACATAGCGAAGAAAAGCTAAAAAGATAAGTGAATGAATTTACAAATGAGCTCAGATAGAGCTAAATGACTTGTTCATAATTATGGAACTAGTAAGCTGAAGAGCCGGTATTTTAAGTTAAAAAGTGGTGGTGGAAAGCACATATTGCAGACTGGATCTAAGCCAGTTTGCCCATTCAATTTTTTAAGTTATTTTGGTATATACCAGTAGCTTCCGATGATTATAAGTATGTGGGGCTATTGTTTTCTCAAAGATTGTATTTATTCACGAAATCAAGTCCTAAGAATAAATTCTGCCATACTTACAAAACACATTTATAATCAAGTGGGTACAATAGCAGTCAGTTGTCACACAACCATTTATTGGAAGCTTAGTTGTATGTCCCCCTTCTTGTCCTGTTAGATGTTCTGACAAACACCTTATTTGTAAGATGTATCACTAAGGCAAGTGCAACGAATAACTAATCTACCAGCTGGATCAAGGAACAGAATCATCTATTAAGTGGGGAACATAGGACTATAGAAGTTTCAGTTGGTGGGGTTGCTCTTAAGGTGTGAAGTGACTGTCTAGAGCTTCCTGTTCCCCATTCACAAGAGGGTAAAGATGCCTGTACAGATGGCAAGCCAATGGCTCCTAAACCATATAGAGTGTGGGAAATGTATGGCTTAGCTGTTCTATATCAGCTGCTCCCTTTGCCAGGAACTGCCAAAGCCCTTAAGCTAAAGCCACTCCCAGATATAGTCACCCCTCGAAAAAGACTAGGGCCAAGATGCTGGCTTTCTAGCTGGGAGCCTCCAGGGGGTGCCCTCCCCTTTGACTGTTCTTGGACTTCAGCTGTGGGAAAATGACTGTTCTTGGACTTCAGCTGTTTCTCAACCATCATCTACTTTGTTGTCCCTATGTCACCTTGGAAGTAGGAATAATCCAGAGCAGAAGGAACT
Source organism: Chlorocebus sabaeus (assembly GCF_047675955.1). Classification (NCBI taxonomy): domain Eukaryota; kingdom Metazoa; phylum Chordata; class Mammalia; order Primates; family Cercopithecidae; genus Chlorocebus; species Chlorocebus sabaeus. The sequence continues at coordinate 15,149,433 of NC_132915.1, forward strand.
ACCAGGGTCTCTAAGCTTTTTCTCTTCCTCTCTTGGCATTTATCTCTGGAGAACTGGTCCTGATGGAAATCCTGAGGACAAACCACCTTCTTCTTTTCTCTACACATGATTTGTAGGGTTAGTGATTTGAACTCCCTAAGCAAGGCACACAATCTTCAAATCTGACCTGGTTTAGAGCTACATGCCATCTTTGTTCTCAACTCTATTTCTCTAACCTTCGACTAACAGAGAAGATGGCAGCACTCTCTAATGAAACACTTGGTGTTCTGTGTCTTAATCATGCATTTATTTCAACAACTTCTAAGTGACTGCCATTGGTCAGGCACTGTGTGGTCGCTCAGAACCAGGTCACTGTGGAGGAAAATTCAAGAGCATTAGGTGCTGCAAAATAAGAAGGTTGTTAGGAAAGTAACCACACCTCTAGTCCTCTAAGACCTTTAATTCCCTGAGAATTTCCTCCCAGATGCCTAAGGAAGATACGCAAGTGTCTTCAGGATATATGGCTGTGTTTTTAACTCCAGATGGTCCATCTGACGCACCATAGTCTTTAACTACCCTAGACTCGGATTTGGTGTTGGAACTCTCTGAAAGTAGTTCACTTGCAAATTATATTTGTAAACGTAAATATAAAGGCAAAACACAATGTGACCTGATGGTAGCAGACAGATAATATATGATACATTTATAGATTATTGATAGAATAATGATAATCTGAAGCCTTGAGGGTCAGGCCAGATTTTGTTTACTTTATCATCTGTAAGTCTCTCGTTTTATGTTACAAAGTTGTTAACTGGCATATAAATGACACAATATCTATTGAACCAAATCAGTTTTACCTTGCTTTGTCCTTCCAAGTTCATGGTTGCAAACTACCTGGAGAAAAACAAAGTATAAAGGAAAAGAACTGGGAATTTGAAGTTGGGCATGTTCTAGCATTGTCACTTAGTAGCTTTATAACTCTGAGCCTTTGCAGTAGGGAATAAAATTAATCTACATATCACAGGATGGTCCAGGTCTCAAAAGCATCTATATGAAAAACCCCCTGCAAGCTATTGGATCTGCACTAAAAGCCTGCTAGCCATACAGCTTCTATTCTTTTCTACCACGTCATCATATATTGTGTTCCTATAAGTCACTGTTTCCTGGTGAGGTTACTTTACATTTTTCCAAGTAAGAGATTCAGGGATATATTTGAAGATTTCTGAACATGTGAGAGTTGGTATCTACCAAGCTGTCCATCTTCATGAGATAGAGAACAGGAAGCATAACTCACTGGAGTCTGCGGCTGCCAAGCCACTCACGGATTACCCACCTTTTTATGCAGATAAATGCCATGACAGATCAGTTATTAAATATAAAGTACACGGTGCCATATAAATCTCTGTTTCCCATTGCTCTCTCCTGGGCTGAGCTGACACATGAGATGGGTTTAGAAAATTAAAGGCTGAGAAAGGGTAAATGTAGAAGGCTAGCACTTGGCTTTTGGTGATTGATGAGCTAGGGAGAGGCTTAAAGCAGAGAAGACAGTGTGTGGAGATCAGAGAACACCGACCTGGAAAGAGATTCGTTTTAGGAAGGAAGGCCAGAGAAGCCTGGAAATCTGAGAAAAATTGTGCTTGACAAAGCATTTTCTAACCTAGGGACACCACCACGCTCAGTTAATGCTGCAAGGTTTCTGGTGGTAATCTTTCAAAAGCAGTTTTTGTATTTGTGTTTACACTAATCATTACTCTTTCTGTTCCAAGTAACAGAAACCAAACTAAAATACCTTTAAAAAAGGGATGGTGGTAGACATTGGTGATAAAATATATTGGTTCAGGTAACAAAATATTCCAGGCTGCATCTAAATGTTCAAACTATGACATGAGGCATCATTTCTCCACCTTTTACCTCTGAGCTGGCTAGTGAGGGGCCAAAGATGGGCACTAACAGTTCCAGGATGCTTTTTCCCGACCCTAGAAACACCAGCAGGGAGTTCCTTCTTCTTGATATCCCTGGAGATTATTCTAATTAGTTGTGCTCACACTTCAACTGATCTCTTTGGTTAGATTTGTGTCTACGTCCAAACTGGAGCCCAAACTAGGCTCAATTCCAATTGAAGTACAGGCCTGAAGTGGGGTAGTGAGAGGAAGAAATACATTTTCTTATTATGAGGGTTGTTAAGCAAGCAAAAACAAAAGCTGTCTGCCTCAGGGGTGCGATTGCCTTTAGCCATATGGAGAAGGGACCAAATTTGGGCCACTGAAGTTCTCCATGGTATATGTTCCTCATCCACTTCGAAGGTTAGATGGCATTTTAAAGACATCACTCTTTCCCTTCCCTCCTTCATTTCTTTCCCTTCTTCCCTCCTTTTCTTCCTCCCTCCCTTCCTCCCTCCTCTCTCCCTTCATCCCTTCCTCCGTTGACATTGGGTGAACATGTACTATGTTCTGGACATGGTGTTGAGTAATGGGGATACAAATGAATAAAGATATTGTCTCTGACCTTCAGGAATTCTAGAAGTTTTCTCAGGTCCATATCAACTACTAAAAAATGTAGTATTTGCTTGGAGTCCTTTGACCTAAATGTGAGATTCTTACAGTGCCTAGGGAAATTGAATAAATGGCCAGAGAGAGATTCCTGTATGTTCTGGTCTTCATAGGAATGTTTTAGCTTTCTTTATGTGGAGAGCCCTTAACCATAGAACCATGGCCTGCTCAACTCTGTTACCTTAGGCTGTGGTGCAAGTTTTTAATCGCATGTTAATTGAAAATAGTTTCTTCCATACACAAGCTAATAGCAGCCATTATTGCTTATTGATTGCAAGGGCTCAAATGTTACTAAAGGTGCTCTGTATAGTATAAAGCAAGCTTTTCTGGAGTTACTGAGGTAATTAAAATCCCACATGATATTTAATATATGAAACCCAAGAACTATGATAAAATGCATTTATTAGGCAAATAAGGAATGCAATCCCTTAGTGGTAACTGAGTACCTACTAAGTAACTTAGTAGTAATAGTAACTGAGTCAGCCTTGTGAGCTGAAAGCTGAAGCAAAGTACTCCTGGGGAAAACTCTCCCCTCTTCATGTTAGTCCTGGAGGGTTTCATGGAGAAGATAGGATTTTCTGACTCCGTTTAATTTTGCAACCACTCATATATGAACTCATATTGGTTAACTGTGTCACCAGCTTGCTTTCCTTCATTTGTGTCTGTGCTGGATATCGTTAGAATAACATTTGATACTATCATCAGAGATGAGAGGTGGACTGGTAGTATAAAAGGACAAAGTAAGACAACCTGTGTCTTTCCTAATTGCAGCCAGATACTATCTCTAAGACAAGAGGGCAAGACACTTGATCTTGACCTTTATAAGCCTCTGTTTTCTTTTCTACAAAATGAGGGGAGCAGTCTCTCCAGTTAGCCAGTGCTGTTCAATAGAGCTCTCAGAGATGCTGGAAGTGTTCTGTATTTGTGCTGTCCAATAGAACAGTCACTAGCCATATGTGGCTTATGACTAGCTAGTATGACAAGGAAAGGGAATTTTTTATTTTACTTGATTTAAATTATTTTAAGTTTTAATGTAAATAGACACACATGGTTAGCAGTTACCATACTGGACTGCAGAGAAAGGAATTCCTACAGTTCTAACCAACTCCCAAATTCTGGAGTTTTAGAACTAGCCTACGTGTAAGGTGTGTTAACTCTGGGTTTTTATGTACAAAAGTCCTTTTAAGCATCAAAATCCATTTTGTGTTCTCAAACACTGAAGTTTCCATTCAGCTTTCCGATTTAGCTGAAAGATGAGCAAAGGCACATGTAAACAGAAAAGCTCCCAGGGGAATGAGCAGCATCTCAATAGGGCTCTTGTCACTTGAGCATTCCAGCAGACTCCTAGAATATATTACCCCTGTGAACTATTCTCCTGCGAAGGCAGCTGGAGACACTCTAAAATATCACTGGGAGGCTGGAGCCTTCTTTCCAGTCTTTCCTGATGCAGGCTGTTGTTTCTGGCTCATGAGGCACACATACCTATAGTGGGACTGTACCTGCACCAAACATATGATATGGAGATTTAAAATTCCTGGTTCATTCACCTAACAAAGACATCCCAGCCATTATGGCAAGAGCCTTAAAGCCAGAAAAGAGTAAAAAGACAGGTGGAAATTGCCACGCAGCCTGGGATTGTGTGTGTGCAGGTAAGCACTTGGTCTAGTATGCCAGCTGGCAAGAGTCCGTTTAAATTGGTCAGCACGCTGTTCTGTTCTGAGGGGCTGAGGCTCTCCCAAATTATCTCCCTAGGACTGCTGCATTCATCTCAGCTAGCAGAGCTGAGGGAGCTGAATTATACGTTGAGCCCTGGTCAGGTTATTCCCTGAGCAGCAGACCAGCTTTCTCCACCTCTGCTTTATGCTTCAATGCTCAACCCACGAGCCCAACTAGTTTAATGTCTAGAAAGTTATCTTGAGGGAATCACCTGGCACAAAGATTTGGTGAAGTCTACAAGTTGCCAATTGTTCTTTATATCTTTTTTCCTAAAGGATTCAGACAGATGTGACAGCATAGCCCTGAAGGAATGGAGGCTTTAGAACCACCCTGCTGAATGACCACCCAATGTCTCACACTGATGCCAGTCTGTCCTCCTCAGAGTTCTGAGCAGCGCAGAGGATCATGGGAAACAACATGGTGAACTGCAGTGCTCTCACTTTATTCAATGTCATAAATGTCATGGACAAAGACACTTATAAGTGGCATTAGACTGAATAAGTGTTGACCCCTAACTCAGAGGTGGTGCTGAAACTCCTCCTGGGTTGGCATTTGAGGGATTCTGTCAGGACTGGCTCCCAGAGGGGAGGCCCTCTACATCTGAGCCCCCAACTGCTGTCTTAAGACGTACTTTATTGCCTCTCTTCTCCGATCTGATGGCATTCAAATAGTTACCATTCATCCACTCCACAAGTATTATTGCTAACACTACCTATTCCAGGAACTGTTTTGGCAGCAAATCAAACAAGCCTTTCTGAAGCCTAAATTTGATGAGGAGGGTGGGGTGCAGGTGAGACAGCAAACAAATAAATAAATATTTAACATGTTGAGTAGTAGAAAGTGCCAGAAAGAAAAGCGGCACAGTGAAGATGATAAGAAATGAGGGGTTGCTATTTTTTATAAGTTAGTCAGGGCAGAATTGTCTCTGATAAGAAAACATTTGGATACACATCAGATGGAGGTGAGGGAATGAACCATTTTATTAAATGAGGAAAAAGTGTTCCAGGCAGAGGCAATAGCTGGTGCAAAGGCTCAGAGGCAGGGGGGTGTTTGGTGAGTTTGAAGAGCTATAATGAGGCAATGTGGCTGGAGACGTGTGGGCAAGGGGGAAAGTTAGAGAAGATGAAATAGGAGTGTGTGTGTATTAGTCCATTCTCACATTGCTATAAAGACATACCCGAGACTGGGTAATTTATAATGAAAAGAGGTTTAGTTAGCTCATGGTTCTGCAGGCTGTACAGGCTTGTGCACACAGTAAAAGCTTCTGGGAGGAAGATCTCAGGAAATTGACAATCATGGTGGTAGGCAAAGTGGAAGCAAGCATGTTTTACATGGCTGGCGGGATGAAGAGAGTGAGGGGAGGAGTGCTATACACTTTTAAAACAAGCAGATCTTGGGAGAACTCTATCACAACACAGCACTAGGAGGATGGTGCTAACCCATTAGAAACCGCCCCATGATCCAATCACCACACACCAGGCTCCTCCACCAACACTGGGGATTACAATTCCACATGAGATTTGGGTGGCAACACAAATGCAAACTATTGGTGTGTATGCATGTGTGTGCATGTCTGTTGAGTGTGCATCTATGTGTTGAGCATATGTGCTGAGTGTATATATCTTTTGAGTGTGTGTATGTACATATGTGTATGTATGTGTATAGACAGTGTGTGGTGTATGTGTACATGCATATGTGTTGAGTGTGTATAAGTGTTGAGTGTGTATAAGTGTATGTATGTACATGTGCATGTGTGTAGTGTGTGTATATGTATATGTGTTGAGTGTGTATAAGTGTGTGTGTATTGTGTGCACACATGTGTGTGCATGTGTGTTGAGTGTGTATGTGTATCTGTGTGTATGCATGTGTGTGTTTGTGTGTGTGTGCATTCAGGGAAGAACATGTAGGGCCTCAGGGCATACTGCAAATAATTTGTTTTTTACTCTGAATGAGATGGGAAACCACTGGAAGATTTTGAATATGGAACTGGTTATGTCCTAACTTAATAATGTTTCACTCTGGCTTCTGTATGAAGTGCAGTCCATACAGGGACAAAAGGGGAAGTGACAACCAGTGGGGGTGGCATAAGTTGTCAGAGTCTGGATGTACTTTAAAGGTAGAGCTAACAGGATTTCCTGAAGAGTGGTTGTGAGGTGTGAGAAAATTAGAGGATTCAAAGACTGAATCTAGGGTTATGGTGAAAATATTTTTTTACTGCTTCATTTTTGTAGAGCTTAACAGAAGGAATGGCAGAAGTTTGCCCAAATAAGGTACATGGGCAGACACCTGAGGCTTTCAACACCTGTTTTAACAAACATGAAGGACCCATCAAGTCATTTTTCTGATCCAGAAAACAGCACAGGTCTGGGAATCAAAAAGACTGGTAGCGCATAGCCTCTCAACTACTTATTACCTTCCCCGACACATTTATCCATCCTGGATGTCCATTGATTCATCATACAGGATTGTCAAAAGAATTAAATGCGGTAAGTAAAGTACCAAAGATAGGGTCTGGCATGTAGTCAGCATTTAGTACGGCCATACCTACAAAAACTAATTTCTATTATTGTGCATTACAAATTACACAATGTATAAAATCAGAGCAATGAGCACATTCTTTTTTATGTTGGTATCTGCTTATGTTTATAAAAAGCTGAATTTCACTCTCCCCCCCTGAGTCTGCAGAGACTGAGAAGGGGAGTGAGGTGGGACTGGGAAATGGTACCCACTGGGACAAAAGATAACTCTTAAATAAAACTAGTTTTCACTCCCTTTACATCGGTGCAGCTGCAGCCTGGGAGCTCACATCAGAGTCTATCGTAAAGCAGCTTTATTAAAAATAACAATAATAATGAAAGGATCCAGGTTAATTCTAGCTATTGACCCTGTGGGTAGCACTTATATAGGCAAAAGGGGATGCTTTCCAATGCTGGTATTGATTTCCATGTATAACTCCCTCCTCACAGAATCCTTTTCTCATTGCAGCCAGCGTAAAAAGTAATCATTCTCTTTATGATGGCTCCTTCAAGTCAGACCCCAAGCCACTTGTAAAAGAAAGAAAAAAGCCTAGAAGGAGAGCCCTGCAGCAAAGCGAGGTATCTCTTTTTATGAGCAGTGCCCTGGGATAGCTCCAAACCCAAAAGCTAAGTGCCCTGAAGACAGGTGAGACGTGGTGAATGCAGCAGGAAGGGGAACTTTCTGCAAAATCCATTAAGGCTATGTTGGGGGAATGGATTGTTCTGTAGCTGAGCCTGGAATGGAATAAATGGAATCACCTCACCTCTCTCTCTCCCTCTCTCTCTCTCTCTCACTTCTCCTTCTCTCTCTCTCTTTCTCTCTCTCTCGTTCTCTTTCTCTCATTCTCTCTCTCCTTCTCTTTCTCTCACTTCTTCCTCCCTCTATCTCCTCTCTCTCTATACATACATACATACACACACACACACACACACACACACACAGAGCTCAGCTTGCCCCATTTTTCTCCCCACCCAAACTCTATTCTACACCTCAAGGGGTCATGTCTTCATGCGTATGGACATCCCAGTCCTTTTGTCCAAGTTCATTCCCAAACCCCTCACCCTCTCAACTGGCACCCACCATCAGGGCAACCCTTGAGCCTGGGGATGTGCACTCACTCTCACAGCCTGGTATATCCTGTGGGGCACCCAGGCCCTGGAAGCAGGCCCATGTTTGTAGGGCTGAGAATTTCTAGTTCTTGGAATGCTCAGAGAATGATCTAGAAAGAACTACACCATGCAATATAGTAGCCACTAGCCAGATGGTTACTGAGCTCTTGAAATGTGGCTGATCTGAACTGAGATGTGCTGTTAATGTAAAATATACACTGGAATTTGAAGACTTAGTACCAAAAAGAAAAGAAAAGAAAAGAACGTAAAATACCAAATTTTCATACTGATTTCATTATAAAATTATGTTGGATAGGCTGTTAAATTCATTAGCTTCCTTTTTTCGTTGTTGTTGTTGTTGTTTTTTTTTTAAGACAGAGTCTCGCTCTGTCGCCCAGGCTGGAGTGCAGTGGCGCGATCTCGGCTCACTGCAACCTCTGCCTCCCGGGTTCACGCCATTCTCCTCCCTCAGCCTCCCGAGAAGCTGGGACTACGGGCGCCCGCCACCACGCCCGGCTAATTTTTTTGTATTTTTAGTAGAGACGGGGCTTCACCGTGTTAGCCGGATGGTCTCGATCTCCTGACCTCGTGAGCTGCCCGTCTCGGCCTCTCAAAGTGCTGGGATTACAGGCGTGAGCCACCACCTTTTGCTTTTTTCATGGCTACTAGAAAATTTCAAGTCACATGTGGCTCACATTACATTTGTATTGGACAGACCTGTTCTAGACCAGTGGTTCTCAAAGTGTGTTCCCCAAACCAGCAGTATCTGCATTACTAGGAAATTGTAAAAATGCAGATTCTTAGGCCCACCCCTACTTACTGAATCAGAGCTCTGGGCTCAGCCATCAGCTTCTGATCAAGCCTCCCAGGGGATTGTGATGCAAACCTTTAGAAGCAAGAGAGTGTAGCTAACTGCAGAGAACTGCAGGGAAAGAACCAGAGCTGGACTCTCGGAAGACTCAGCACCGCCCCGCCAGTTCCACACTAAGGGCAGTTCTACAGTTCTAGTTCTGCCCTTAGCCCTCCTCGAAGGGCCTGCTTGGGGTTGTTCTCCTACCTACAAGCAGATGTATTTATTCAAGAGGTTCAGTCACCTCACTAAACAAAATCACTCGCTTAGGCCGGCAAATATTGACTCAAGCTGTTACGCTTTTATGTATTTCAGCAACTCACAATTTCGAGGGCTCAGCAAGCAAACAAGAACAGGTACAGGAAGTGATTGTGGTGTTTGGGGCCCCTGTCTGTTTCTGTGCAGCTGATGCCTGTTGGCCACTGTGTGAGGCTGGTTACTAATGACCTTGTAAAGGAGCACTCTGCAGTTGATAAGCCAAAGGCTTTAATAGAATACAAATGCATTTCACATTTCCACTTGAAGAGTTTATTTTAATTGTGTTTTGAAATATACTGTACCCTAAAGGCCTCTCTTTACCCAGCAATGTACATCCTCAAAATAAAACCCTGCAAAGAATGGGATGCATAATGGGGTGCCGTGTAATGGGCAGTTTTGAACTCAGTTTTAAGGAGGGCTGCTGGCATTCTTCTGCATATATTTAAATAGGTCTCTGCAGCTTAGGAGGGAGGAAAGGAGCTGTGCACTCATCATGTGTGGTTGTAAAGAATTGGACAGTGTCAGAAACTCCTTACAGCCCTTTGTGTTTTCTTTAACTAGCCTCTTGGTTCGATCTTAATAATGGGAACAGTAAGTTTTTTAGAATTTCTGATGCTAGCTGGAATGCTGGGGGCCATACCCAGAAGTATGAGACTTCAGCACACACAAGGTTGGGAAATGGATGGGAGAGGCCTGGGGGAAGGGTCTGGCAGCCTGGGAATTGCAGAATTTCGGGAAAGAGAAGAAACAACAGATAAGGCAGAGGAAAGCTGGGATTCCCAAAGCCCCTCCTCCATCTCTTCCTTTCTAAATCCAGCTCCCTTATTTGCTCATTCACACCATTTTCTCTCCTTTCCCCCTCTCTTTTCATTCTTCATTTTCTTTGCCTCTTCCTTTCTCTCTTCCTTCATCCCTCCTTTTCCCCTTCTGAAATAAGGTGGGGAAGAGAACCACTGAAAGGAAAAAGGAAGGGAATTGACCCCCTAAATAAATCAGGTGCAGTATTTACCCCTACTTCAGGCACATGTACTTGCAAACACTTCCTTACCTATCACACATAAGCATTCACAGGAGGTAATGAATGCACACACACGTGAGATATGTAAGAAAGGTTCTTTAGCTCTAAATCTAGAGCAAAATACCAAAGAACAATGTTGCCAAAGTGACACTGACCCTGAAACCATTCAAAGATTGGTGCTTTTGGCTTTCCTGTTTAAAGTAATCATGTGGGGATGACTAAATCAGCTAACAAAAGGCACCGAGTAAGCACCCATAAGTATTAGCATTATGGCTGCTTTTGTAGGGAAGACTTGTAAATCGAAGGCATTCTGTGGTTAGAAGATCCACTTTACTTTTTTTCTGTCATTTAGACCTCAGTGATGTGGTCAAACCAGCAAAATTATAATTAACCCAGTGCTTGTTTCAGTCAAGTTATTTTTTTAAATTATAAAGTAGATCATTTACATAAGATGCACACCTTAGTAAGTTAATATTGAGAGCTCTTAGAAACCATTTCTCTCTCTCTCTCCCTGCCCTGCCTCTCTCTTTCTCTGTGACTTTCTTTCTTGACATTTCAAATAAAACCTGGTGATGAAACAAAGTTCAGTTCACTGACCAGTTAATCCATTGCCTAGGGATGACCTGTGATTTTGTTACTGAGAGCACGTGCTAATGCCAGAGCTCCAACAGGAAACTTGTTCCAAGCCACTGCCCCATTGATTTGCCCTGACTTTAGATAGGCGTCTGTGTTTTCTCAGTGCATGATTTTGGAGGGTCCTGGGGTCCTAAGGCCCAAATGGATTAAATTGTGGGATGCTGAACTAAACATTCTGGGTTCAAGTCTCATCTGGGGTAGAAACACACTTTTCCAGTGGAACTGAGACTTAGGACAATTCTTTAGCCCCAGATGCTTCTATGTGAGGGAATTAGAAACAACACATTAAGTATGATGGTGAGACTCTTAAGTTACATGGATATGGATGCAGGAATTTTCCCTTCTCACTGTGATAGTCACAGACAAAAAAATAATTTAAGGCCGAACTGACTCAGTCATAAGTATAAGCCAAAAGACATATCCACATGATGGTTCATTGTTACAGCCAAGTTCCTCAAAGTGTCATCCTGAGGCTTGTGAAACGTGGAAATTCTCAGGCCTCATCCTGAGTTACTGAATCAGAATCTCCAGGGTAGGACCCATCAATTGAGGGTTAAAGTCTCAAAGACATGGCTCTGGGCCAAGAGCCAGAAATTAATATTTTGTTGTTGTTGATGCCTTTAATTTTTCTTCCTAGATTTATGAATTTTTTTCCTCAAAGTGAAAAGGATTTTGTTTCATTTAATTATAAAATCACTTATGTTTATTGTAAAAAAGTTCTGATAAAGGAAAGATTCGATAAGTTAAAAATCACTAGCAATCCCACTAAAGATAACTATTGGTCAACGCTATCATTTTTGTTTACTGTATGTGAACAAAGACTACTCTGTGAGCAGAGGTGCTGCTTTCATAAAACCATAAGATATTAATGTCATGAGGGAACCTGGAGATTATGTAGGCCCCACCCCCTCACATATATCCAAGAAAACATATATCCTCACATATATCCAAGAAATCCAAGAGTAATTAGCTCTTCATTTATGTCGGGGCACAGGTCCTCCTAGTACCCCAGCATAAACTAACCTAATAGATGTCCCTACCAGTCTCTCCACTAGATTAAAAATGAAACATCAGGACTACCTGTCTAAAGGGTTGGTATGTTAGAGTAGAACTCTGTATAGTTTCAAATCTCAAAGAAGCCTAAATAGTGTGGGTACATAATAAGCCTAATAGTTTTCCATTGGGGTGGAAAACAAACAGGTAAAGAAAGCGTACAAGACCCACTGATACTACTTCTCCATCCTTGGTGAAGTAGGCTACACAGTAACTACCACCTATTAGTCAGCTATCAGTGCAATATATATTAATGGGAAGGCAATTTGTTCATCCACCCATTTAATGCTTTAACAGATCTTTGTTTGTTTGTTTGTGTTTTGTTTTTTACAAAACAAACAGCATTTAGTTTGAGCCAGACATTACTACTCTAGGACTAGTGTATTGGTAAGAAGCAAAATGTACAAATTAGGTATATCATTTAGATAAATTTATAACTTCCTTAAAAATAGTCTTAACTCTGCTGTTCTATCTGAGGCTGGGTTTTGTGAGGCTAACAAATTGTATGCCTCTTCCTTCAGTTTTAACTTCATATCATCAAATAAACTTTAAGGAGAGTATTCCATCTCTGAAATGGCCCAATATTTGGAGATTATTTTTTAAGGAAATATCTTGTTATCATTGTCCAAATAATTGATGACCTTTCAAATGGAAAGCATATGTAAATACAGGGACAGGAAATCAGTATATTTCCTTGTAAGGAAGAAAAAAGAAAAGGCATGCAAAAAAAGAACAGGAGGGTGGGAAAGTTCTGTGAAATGTCAATTACAATTTAGGAATGGTGACTTTTAGTTTACCATGTATTTTCCCATTATATGCACCATCTCATTTGCTCTTCAGAGTGTCACTATGCCACAGACAGTAGCTGACACTGTTACCTATGTCACTGGTATGCCGGTGAGAAGTTAGCCAGTGGGTCAACACTTGGTGAACCAACAGCATTCAACAAATGGAAGGTATTTATATGAAGATCAGGATATGTATATTCTAGTAGAACATTTTGTGCTCCTCATAACAAAGGCATCTAATGCCTGAAAGTAGCCTTTCAAGGAAGTATTCAGCTTCTGGGAAACAATGATCTGCTTAAAAACTTAAAAAAAAAAAATTCAAGAATCAGTGACTTTTTAGGTTATCAGGCTCCATGCCCTTGTTTATTGATGAGTAAATGGAGGTTCAGAGAGATTACGTGGCTTACCCAAGGACTGGAAGCTGCGATGCCTGTAGTGTTGTTTTTACTACAACCATATCTTGCCTAGAGAGCCTCAGAAAGCATGTCCACACATTGCTCCTCTTTAGTCAGCGCTAAAGTTACCTTAAACTGTGTTTTATGTTTAATATAAAGATCCAACAATTAGATGATAGTAGCAGACATTAGGTTGACTGACAGGAACTTCACGGTATGTATCGAAAAAATAATGTACTCCCCACATACTTGGTAAGCCCAATTAAATTGAGGCTTGAGATTGGAGTGGAAATTGGGGTGCAGTATAGGGTAGGGGTGGGGAAGCTGAGGGTAAATGAGCACATTTCTGGAAATGGCAGCTGAAGGCCTTTCACAGAAATTGTTGGGTCGTGTGACCTCAAAGCAACAATTAATAGTTGATTTTTTCAAGAAAACCATAACTCTTGCCGGACCTCTTTACAATAGAACACAAGTTCATGATCTAACTTTTTATCTCAGTTCATAATGTATTGTTAAGACAAGGCAAGGAAAATAGTTTATAAATGTAATATTCCACTAGGAAATGTCTAGACGGCTGTTTTTGCTCTTTTCCTTCTCTCCTTTCCAATCATCCAAGTTTTGAATGTGAGAAAGAGACTGAAGACCTTCAAACAATAGGCCCAATAAATGTCTTTCACATTCTGGAAGGAAAAAAAATGGGTCTCAGGGGCCCAGTAAACTGAGTCTAAGTTGGCCTGGAATAGCCACATACTTTTTGTTCTCTGGACTCCTCATGGTCCCTATCAAATTATTTAACTGGCCTTGAAAACAAGCTTTGTGACATTCTGGAGGCCTTTATCTTTTATAGAGATTTACTGTATCCAATGCAAACCTCCTCCAGGGCTCAGGCAGTCTCAGCAGCAAGGAATATGGAACCACTCAAATCAGGACTAAATGGGGACTTTGAAGATATGGTAAACTGTGTTTTCTTGTTGACAAAATAATCTGAAGCTTTTGTTGTGTGTTTCCATAAAAGACTTCCCAGGCATAAATCAATATGGCAGCACCAACTCTACGAGAATAAGAAATGATAAGTATAGTTTTCAGCACCCCGTAACCACTCATTACATTTATTTCCCAGTTTTCTTTGTTAGGCCTTTCCTGTTCAAATCCGAGCCAGCACATTTTTGGCTTCCCAGCTGAAGCAGGAGGCACTGCCAATCAGCAGGAAATATAATACAGATAAGATTCATATAAACTCTTTTGAACTGGTAAAATAGCTGGATAGGAAATGGATGTTAAATTGTTTACGTTTGGCATGAGAAGAAAACGTTCCATTTTTAAATTCAAAGTCTCTGCACCTTTGTAAATGAAAACAAATCACATAGGTCATGTAGTGTTCCACTCTGTAAAAGCCATCAAGCAACTGATAAAAGCTTTTGCAAATCACTAACTTTATCTGGGACTTGCTCAAAAGAGTCACTGCCCAGATTAACATGATGTGGCCCATATCCTCAGTCTCCAGAAACACTGCACATCAACAGCTGGCTCTCAGCATACTCTGAGGAGTGTTCTACAAATAGTGGCAAGTTGCTTTCATGGAGGTCCAGAAAGCTTTGAGGGAGATGCCTATGAATTCTTATTTTTTTACCTTACTTATTTCAAAAATCCTATGAAGGTGTGATAGCATGAAGAATTCAAATATGTGGTCTGAGGACATTAGCATTGAGAAAAAGCTTTCATCTTGGCAAACATTGGTGCACCTGGCTGGGTTCAAGTGATAAAATCAGTTTTTGAAAATAGAAACTAATTTTAAAAAATGGACTGTTCAATTTCATGAAACAACCAAGTAGTTATCCCAGAGAATGATAAATTCCTGCTTTGTCTCAATTTCTGTATGTTTCAGCCATTTGATCTTATTTCATCTAAGCATAGTCTAGACTGTAAATGATGTAAAAATGGTTCAGAATGTGTTTAATAGTTAAGTGAAAATAATTACAAAGCTGAATTAGAGGCAGCTGACTGGCTGGCAAGTCCTTTGTCATTGGTGGGATGCAAAGCCTGGAATATTTCATCACTGTGGCCACCCATGTGATCCATCTATGTTTTTATATCACGGTTAAGTATATTTTAGAGTCAATCATATGGACCAAGGAAAGGGGACAGACAGCAGGACTATGGTTACATGAAGTTACTTACTGGCCTGAATTTTACATTGATAAACCATCTGGTTCTCATTATTAGAACAAAGCTGGCTTCAGAATGAGCCAGATAGAGGAATCTCTGTGCATCTCTGTGCATCTCTGTGCATCGTTTTAGAACCCTTAGGGCTCTTCTGAGACGGGTTTCTTTTATTCATCCATTCATTCCATAGGGAAAATCCTGAGCTGCAATTAGGAATATGAGACTAAAGATAGCTATCTTCGTCAATGTTGACTTCTCATTTATACCCATGTAATTTAATAATTTGTGAATCAGAAGATTATTTTCCTTCAAATTACAGGGTAGGCCCAATTTTCGGAGATTTCAAAATGGTGAAGCTTGCACAGGCAGCGGAGGGAGGTGTAAGTGCCCTATATGAAGGGCCTTCCTTTGTAACCATTCTCCTGCCATGCTGCATCTGATTACTCATTTTTGGAAGATGACTCATTGGCAAGATGATACCCAGTTCCCCTGTCTCGACTTGGTTTTGTAATCATTCCAGAAAGAAGGTTTGAGACCAGACACTTGTCTCTCCTTGCCACCTATTGAGCTTCTTCTAGCCAGGCACCCCACAGATTTCAAACAAGTGCTGAGCATGGAGCAAAGTCAAGGAATCAGAACACGGATGAGTCTCTGGCCTTCTGAGTGATCCTGAAAGGATACTTTGAAGTCAATAGGCTCAATGCGAAAATCAAAAGGAAGCCGGTGAACGCAAGGAAAAGTGGGGATCGTTTTCTTTAAAGTGAACTTCACTAGCATTCCCCAGTGACTCAAGAGCCGTTGGCAGGCCTCAGGTTTGCTGATACTGCCACGGTCTGGCGCTATCTATTGCTGAGATGAAAGAGCCTGGTGTTACATTAAAATAATGATCATGTGAATGCCCAAATTAGAGAGCGCTGATGGGACATCATTTTGAATATTCAGAGAAGTTACTAACACTCATAAACCAACAGTTTTGTTTGATACTTGAACAACTTTTATACCTGAATTGAACACAAGCTTCCATTAGCACCAATTATTCGTATTTACTGCACATGTACAAAAGTAATAAACAAATCGAACTTCTGCTACTGAAATTCAAGACGAAGGAATCACCAAACATGTTGAGGAGTTATATAAAGGTGCTCTGAAAGACTTATTTTTATAAGGATGAGAAATGAAACCATATGTCCATCAAGGTTTGGAGGATTTCATGGAAATAAGGAACCAGGGCTTAGCAAAGCTTGGAAAATGGTGAGAGTTGTATTAGGTAGACAGGTGAAGTAGCTCCTACCCAGAATTACAGAGGGGTCTCTCGAGAGGAACAGCAACAAGCAAACATTGGGATTTTAACTGAATTATTAACAGACAAGCCTCAGTTTGAAAGCTCATTAAAAATAATCATCTGGGATCCCCAGCCTTGATGTAATCAAGCCCAATTTATTATTGGAAAGTACTGGGTCAGGGAGAGTACCAGGGATGCATGGCCTCCCCTTTTCATATTTAGTTATGGCATTTTATTGAAACAGAGGCTGTACTACAGTGATAGACATTTAGGGCATTTGCTGATAGAATGAATAGAGCATTATCATAGCGTAGCTGTACTAATGATACTTGGCATTGAGTTTAATAAAGGTGAGTGAATAACAGGTGTTTTCCTGATGAGGTGATGGCTTCTACAAATCAGGCAAAATGTGCTGAGGCTGGGTTTGTAGCCTTTTCCTGGTAATTTTCGTTTATTGCCAGCATTAGAACAATAGCCCTTTATAATTTTAATCTGATTTGGATGTTGCAGTAGAATGCTGCCTCTGAAGTTTATTCTCAGAGATTTTTCTTCTTCAAAGTGTATCCCTCCAGGATAGCTGTGAACTGTCTTAGTCTAGGATCTATAAGAAGAGGACCCTGAGGCAAGGACAGGAATACAAGTAGATTATTTGGAAAGCAATCCTAGATAGGATTGCCAGATTTGGCAAATAAAAATGCAGGAGTTAAGCTACACTTGAATTTCAGATAAGCAATTTTTTAGTATGTTATACTCCATGCAGCATTTGTGGTATACACTAAAAAACAAACAAACAAAAAACTTGTTGTTTATATGAAATTCAAATTTACTTGAGTATCCTTTATTTTATCTGGCAACTGCAGTCCCATGAAGTTAACAGAGTACAGATGAGACCAGCAAGGGAAGGAGACTGATGCAGGGTAAATTAATGAGCAGGTTACTACTGTGTGCAGTCCCCAATTCCTCTGGGGACTGTGGGAAACTGTATGGAATATAATTCAGAGATTTCCTATCTGGGGACAATGGAAGTTTGGGGCATGTACCCACCATCTCCTTTCATCATTGGTTAAGGGTTGATCCCAGGGCCGTAAGTCTCCCCACCCTTTCTATTTTCCCTGAGTAAGGTGGGGCCAGGGTGGGGATGGGGGGCACATTCCTGCAGTCACAGAAAGTGCTTGGCAGATAATTACAGGTACTTGCAGTAGAACAGTTGCAGGCTATAGCAAATGTTGGAAACCTGCATAAAAAGGGATATGAGCAAAATCCTGATAGTGCCTTGTTTGGTGACTTTGGGCAACTCATGGCATCTCTTTTTGTCTAAATTCTCAACTTCTTGCATGTCTCCCTAGAGTCTCTTTCTTGAGGACAGTGAGCTACTGATATCTTCTCTAGGAGAAGCTGCCTGTGTTCCCAGCATGGGGCAAAGAGGTGGGACTGCTGTTCACCCAGTTTTTCATAATATCATTCCTCCAGCATTTTTTGAAAACCCTGCTTCTGTGAGGTGCAGAATAGAATTCTGTGAGCATTTTTTGAAAACCCTCCTTTTGTGAGATGCAGAATAGACAGCAGAATAGAATTCTACTGTCAGTTCATTAGAGCCTAATACAAGGTTCCTAGTCTTCCATCATGCCTCATGTCTTAAAATCCTCCTAAGCAGTTTCAGCACCTGTGTGGATATCTCCCCTGACACCCAGGACCCCTCCTCCAGAGATGTTTACTTCTACTTCACCTCAGCCATCTGTTCCCCGGGACATACACTGCACTGGGTCATCATCAGGAACTGCTCCCCTATCCAGGGTAAATGTGCATGCTGCCTCCACCAAGTCTTATCTTTCAGTTCTCTCAATGAGTCACTCTTTAGATTTTCTCTTTCACCCCATTGAGACTTGGAATGCAATGAACGCCTCTACAGGCCTCACCCTGACTTCACTGCTTTTCTCATCCAGATGAGACTGCATGCCTCACCTATATCTTCAAATTCGTTTTTCACCTGTGATTCTTCTAACACGCCAGCCTAATAAAACCCCCACACTCAGTTATCCATCTCTCCATTTCCTGTGTCGATGCCTGTGCAGTGGAGTCCTGTTGCACATCACAGGATTATAGAAATGATGCCTCTAAAAAGTCATGAACTTTTTTTTTTTTTTGGGAGATGGAGTTTTGCTCAGTCGCCCAGGCTGCAGTGCTGTGGCGTGATCCTGACTCACTGCAACCTCCGCCTCCCGGGTTCAAGCAGTTCTCCCACCTCAGTCTCCCAAGTAGCTGGGATTAAAATTCACGATCTTAAATGCACCCTCAATGCTCCTGGCTATCTTCTGTTTCCTAATGTGTTCTCTATCTCTGGATCTTTCTACCAACTGTTTCCAACTTTCCTTGCTTTCCTCAAATCTTTTATCTCTCTCATACAACCCTCCCTGTTTGTATATCCTCAGCCCTTCAATTTTCTTCCTCACTCTTATGATGTGATTTTACCTTTTGCCTCCTACTTCAGTAAGAAAACAGAAACCACTGGACGAAAATTACATTCTTGTCATTAAAATCACACATTTTCCATACTCATCTTTTCTTCTTCTGAAACAAATGGAAGAAGGGTTTCTACTTCTTCCTATAGTACATCCTTTGACATATGATATCAATTTCATTACCTTCTAACTCTGGGATCTCAGTTACACCTTTTTTCTTTATCTCAAGCTTTCTTTTTCCACTGGCTTCTATCCATCAACTTCTCTTCTTTTAATATGCTTTGACCAACATATCCTGTCCTGTCCATCAACTGTTGAAATGCTCAAGTTGTTCCTATTTATGAAAAATACTTTCTTCATGATTGCTTTCCCAGCCGTACTTTTTGAAAAAGCTGTCTATACTTAATGTCTTTACTTCTTCAACATCCATTTTGCTACTAAACTCACTGAAGTATAGTTTCTGCCTCTACTGATCAATTAAAATAGCCATTGTCTGAAGTCACCAATGAAATCTTAGGTGCTCCATCAAGTAGACACTTTTTAGTATTATCTTACATGAATTCTTAGGAGCGTTTGCAATGGTTGACCAGTTTCTACTTCTTGAAATGCTCACTTCCCTCGACTTCCTGATCCTGTGCCCTTTTGAGCCTCTTTCTTTGGCCATATTTTCTCAATTTCCTTTGGGGTCTCCTATACCTATAGTTTCCCTGTGAATGTTAAAGCTCCTCAATTCTCAGTCATAGACATTTTTTCACCACATACTCTCTTTTCCTGGGTATATTCTACAGTTTTAATTCCTATCTATTAAAAGCTCTCTTTGAAGATTTTAATTATATGATATATATATATAACTTCTAGATCTTCTTTGTAGGAGTTTTCCATTTGATTGTCCCATAAATAACTCAAAATTTAACATGCCAAAATGGAAATAATCATTTGTCCTCTAGACCTGTTTCTCCTCCTATATTCGCTACATCAGTAAATGACACTATCTTTCAGCTGCTTGTTCTAACCAAATATCTGGGTCCCATTTTCAACTTCTCTCTCCTCCATCTCTCCTCCCACAACTTATTATTCAATCACTCATTGTCCCTTACCAGTTTACATCCAGAATACCTCTTAAAGCTCTGAACCATCGTTATCACCATTGCTTTAGTTCTGGTTCACCCTTATCACTGAAGTGTTTTCCTTCCTCTTGTCTTGATCCTCTATATCTATTATTGATTGAATTTATTTAACTACTTATAATAAAGAATCTGACTCCATAATTTAAGTTTGACTGTGGACAGATTTCAAGCCCCAACACTCCCATTTCCCTTTCTATTCCACATCTGGGAAGGCTGAAAAAAAGGGCAGGTGATCCCTCGTTTGGTGCTGGTGGGAACTTGCACAGAACCCTTGATCTGGCCCCACCTCACAACAACAAAAAAGCCAAACCACTCTCCCTTCCCTGCTCTTTTAAGCCATTTTTGGTCGTCCTTGGGAGCCTGCCCTACTCTCCTCAGGAAGCTGTGGCAGGTGAGTAATAAACCTTTTCATACCCTCTTGGCACATGTGTGTTGTCATCGGTCTTGACATTGAACCAAATGTCAATGGTCATTCTTTCTCTGCTGGATAAGCACAACATTCCTCAGGTGGGCCACATGCTTCTTGCCTCTTGTTGCTCCCTGCACTTTCATCAGTCTCTCCTTATCACCCCTTCTAGTTGCTTTGGTCATTTCCTTTGGGAAGCCTGGTCTGTTCCCTTCTCACCCTTGCTCCTGTCTGGTTTAGGTATCCCACCCATGTCCTCTGAGGGTATCCTGTCTCACTCTTAGCCTTGTCATGAGGACACAATAACATGGGAGTCACCCATTACCCCAAGCCATAAGCTCTAGGACAAAAGAGACAATAGGTCTGATCAGTTCAGAGTTGGGGTATAATAAATAGGAACAAGATCCTGTGGAAAGCTCGGCAGTGAGACAATACGTTGTACATTAATGTTACTCAATGAGCCAGACTGTGGTGGGACAAAAAGTTGGAGTCCTGATGAGCAGGTAAAGCATGAGTAATGAAGAGCTCATCATATTTCTTACTTTTCTTTAATTTTATATTTCCATAGAAATGCCCCCCACAACACTGAACAGCTTAAAAACTTGCCAAAGTATTCTTATAGTATTTTTAAAAAGAGGAGGATGCAGATTAAGAACACAGGAGATCATTGTACCTAATGCTTGGGATAAGGAATTCGGCACGGTGTTTAGCTCTGAGCTTCCTGGCAACTAATGCAAAAAGGAGAACTCAGTGTGTCATTCTCATTATTTGAATTATTTAAAATACCAGATGTTCAGAAAGTATGTGTTTGTGGCAGTACATTCTGAAAATAAAAACAAAAAGCAACCAATAAACGTGTCAGGGATCATGGATTATTACAAAAGGAACATTAATGCCACAGTGGAAAATGCCTCCTCAAGACAGTGAGCACCACAATATTCTTTCAATTGGTTATATTTAGAACTATTTTTCCATTTTGAAGATTACAGAATTAACAAGTCATAGGTACATAATCAGAATGAGACGAATACAGACTTCATAACTAATTCCCCTCTGCTGGACATTTCTCTCTGGTACATGGTGGTCCAAAACAACACAGATCCAGATATCAACAGAGGGACTGGGGGTGCTATCTATCACTTCAGCACACTGCTTTAGTCCATAAAATTCCTGGAGACAGAGCTATCTTTATGAGCCATCACACAGTTTAAGTAGGACATTTGAGGTTGGACTAAGTCCATGTTTGGCTGCTTATATTAAATTGTCATTCCAAAATTGGATGTATTTCAACAGGGCTGGCATGGGACATAATCATCTTTGCTATCACAAAGCCAGTGAACCCAGACCTGTCTCTGCATTTATGGTGCCATACCCACCCCATTGTTCACCCATGGTTAATGGCACTAAAGTTGGCTCAGTGGATAAATGAGTACCTGAAGTATTCAGCCACTGTATTCTAAATTCAGATCATTTATAAACCAATGTATTTTTCATTCAAAGTTGTTTTCACCACATAATTTTTCTTTGGTTTGACTTTATATAAATTTTCATTTTGGTTCTGTAGTTTAGGCTGAAATAGGGGTAGATGTTCCAGGATACCAGGTAAAAGGCCAAGATAAGTATGCTATCACAGCAACCAGAAAATAATTAAAACCTCAAAAGAGAATCTTTTCAGCTACATCTTCCCTGCTCTTTCAAAAGCTGACATGAACTGGTCTTAACTTAAGTGACTGACGGAACTATAAACTCTGCTTTATTAAGCATATGCCCCGGGGTTTCTGACGACAAGCCAGACACTAGACTCTGGCCTGCCAGCCCTTTGCAGAAGACTGCTTTTTAAATCCCATGTCACATCTCCAGATGTGTTTGCAATTCACAAACCTCGACAGCTGCCCCTCTAATTATGATCCAGCCCAGCTGTGGCCAGAGTTTACCAAAGCCATTTATGCTCCTGTTAGTATGAAATGAGTTTGCACCTTCAAAATGGAGGAAATAGAAACAATTTCATGTAAACAACAGTTGATGTAACTATTGCTAAAAAGCAACAATGACTCCCCTACCCACCTTCAACTATCAGTTCTGTGTATGACTCCAAATATGTACATTTCCTGCTAGTGTCCCTCTTCAGCTAGCCAATAAAAAAAATTCCTTCAATGTCCTGCTGTGAGTTCCACATCACTGCAACAAAACACAAATTCACCATCCCTCTTGGAAACCAGCTCTAGCTTCTGATATTGACTCCCTCCATTTTTTTTTCAAGAACTAAATTACTGTCTTTAGATCTGGGTGAATTCCCTGTACACTCAGCTCTCTGTAAGCAGGAGTGTATAAAATCCTACTTCTACCTGCAATTCTAAGGTAAGTTAGTCCCTTACTAATATAGAAGAAAACATCTAAGCAACTTTCTCACTGGGGCAAAGCCTTCCTCAACGTCTTAGTCTGTTTTGGGCTGCTATAACAAAAATATCTGAGAATGGGTAATTTCAAAGAACAGAAATTTATTTTCTCAGAGTTCTGGAGACGGGAAGTCCAAGGTCAATATGCTAGCATCTGGTGAAGGCCTTCTTGTTGCATCATCACAAGGCAGAGGAGCAGAAGAGAGCAAACCCACTCCTGCAAGCCCTTTTAATAATAGCATAATCCATTTATGAGGGCACAGCCCTCACGACCCAAACACCTACCAAAAGAACCCCCCACAACACTACTATACTGGGGATCAAGTTCCTAACACATGAATTTTGGGAGACGGATTCAGACCCTACCACTCAATATGCAGCAGAAACAGATAAGTACATTTAGCCTCACTGACAACTTCATGTTCTCCTTCCATACACGTTTTTCCAATCCCACCATATAGTTAAAAATAAAAACAGTACTAACCAGTTTAAAAAAAAAAAACCCTATTGTGTAAGGAATCCTACAGCATTAATTTTCAGTGATATATTAATGTTAAATTTCTACTTTTTTTTCTTTGTTTTTTTTCTTGTCTTGGTGCTCCTCCAGATGTGCACACTCCCTAAGAAAAGGCTTCATCTGCCTTTGTGAGGATCTCCAGCTGGCAGTATCAATGGCTCCTTAATGCTGGGCATCCACATCTGTTGGTGCTCTCTTAATTGAATTCCAGCTTCCCTGCTCACCAGATGCTTCTTGTTTGCTGCTACTTAGGTTGCAGGTCTGAAGAGTCCATTCCAAACTCTCCATCTTGACCATGATCTGTACCTTTTCCTTTGGTGTCTGAGCCCTCTTGGCCCCTGGCTCTCTGCTGGTTCCACCCACAGTTTTGCCCTGATCTGCAATGACTAGGCTCACCTCAGTTCTAGACTATTTATCTGGACCCTTGATCATTCCGGACTGTGAGCTCCTGAGCCATTCCAGAACCCTCTGGTCTTGGACCATGCCTTTTCCTCTCAGTGTCTCCTTGATATTTCTGCTATCAATTCTGGCTCCCATCTCTGACAACCACCCCTGCCTGATGCCTCCTGAAATCCTTATTTGAAACCTAGGAGTCATATTCAATATTATTCTTCTTTGTCCAGAATCACTTGCACAACACTCTTGGCTTCTCGTAATATCTGTAGAGATCATTGCTTTCATGGGAGACTCCTGTTATAATTTTATTTTTATTTTTATTTTGAGATAGAGTCTCGCTCTGTTGCCCAGTCTGGAGTGAAGTGACTGGTCTCGGCTCACTGTAGCCTCTGCCTCCAGTGATGCGATCCTGGCTCAATGCAACCTCCACCTTCCCTGTTCAAGCGATTCTCCTGCCTCAGCCTCCCAAGTAGCTGGGATTACAGGTGCACACCACCACACCCAGCTAATTTTTGTATTTTTTGTAGAGACAGGTTTCACCATGTTGGCCAGGCTGGTCTCGAACTCCTGATCTCAGGTGATCTGCTTGCCTCAGCCTCCCAAATTGTTGGGACTACAGGCATGAGCAACTGCGCCCGGCCTCCTGTTATAATTAATATTAGCCTAGTCCAACCCTGTGTCAGTCCCTACTATTTCCCATACATCTGAGACATAATTACCAGGTTAATCTTCTGGGAAATACTACTTTGATTGTAATAACCCACAATTCAAGTACATGTCTCTATTCTTTTTTGTTGGGAAAATAAATTGCAAACTCTACATATAGCATTTTAGAAATAAGCCCAAACCTATTTTTCCAACCAATATTTACCTATACTATTTACCCTGTTCAACTGGTCAACATGCCATCCCCAAAATACACTTCATGCATCTGTACCACTCAGCTTGTTCATACTGTTCTCCTTTCCTAAAATACTTCATGCCACTGGCAGCATGGTTTTGAGTAAGTTAGATAGCCCATTAAGAGCTCCAGAGTATTGAATGTAAAATGAAGTTATGAGACAAGATAGTTTCTTTTTATTTTTGGAAATGGTGTCTTGCTCTGCTGCCCAGGCTGGAATGCAGTGGTGCTATCTCGGCTCACTGCAACCTCCGCCTCCCAGGTTCAGGCAATTCTCCTACCTTAGCCTCCAGAGCAGCTGGGATTACAGACACATGCCACTAAGCCTGGCTAATTTTTGTATTTTTAGTAGAGACGGGTTTTACCATGTTGTCCAGACTGGTCTCGAACTCCTGACCCCAAGTGATCTGCCGGCCTCAGCCTCCCAAATTGCTGGGATTACAGGCATGAGCCACGACACCCAGCCAGACCAGATGGTTTCTAAAATCCTTTCCAGCTTAGTAGTCCATGATTCTATCCTCATCTGTACCCTTCAAGACCTCCAAGTTATCACTGAAGCCACCTGTGTCTGCTTTCACCCACACTAAGTAACTCATTCCTGACAGTATTTTGCTCATCCTTTCTACTGTTCACTTGGCCCATAAACATATTCCTTCTCATATTCCTATTTAACTTGTCATATGCCTGTATCTTTTCTCTAATTCCTGAATCATGGGACCCAAGTATCCCACCACCACCTTATAGTAGTGAGCACCCTATCATTATCCTTGGACGGATGTTGAGCAAATCAAATCGTTAGTGAAAGTTGCTGGAAAAATAAATTGGAAACATAGGTACCACAAGGGGACTCATTAAATGTACTCTCACTGGTCTAATTGCGTTTAATTAAGTCCCTTGGGGAATAATTGCCCCTTAGGCCATGTCATCCAAGGTCAATGTGACTCATTTTAATCAGAACTTCTCCTAGGGGTGATGGTGCAATCACACAGCATTTGAGGACTTGCATCTATGATTTGGTTAAGATATCATTTTAATTTTGAATCTGAAACATCTGAATTCTCAAGTGTAGGAAGAAGACTTCGTAAATTAGGCCAAAGAACAGCCATTAAGGCCTACTTATACAGTCATTCCAGATTGCCTCCCTTGCTGTGGGCTTTCTTCTCAGAAGCCCTGGACTCAGGTCAGATGACATAATGACCTTGGGCAAACTGGGTGTGAGAGGTAACTGAGGTTAAAGTGATGTAGTGCTTTTAATAAGTATGGTTGTGCTGTTTTATCTGAGACTGTAAGGTAAAATAAATTACTGTGTGGTACCTCTGAGTCACCACAGTGGCATTAGCCTCTGGACATGTTAACCAAGAAATTCATAAATATAATAGATTGATATTCAAGTTTTACTTTTTGGACACATTTTTTAATCATTACAATTATGGGCTGTGTCTTGAATCCACAGGCATCTGCTCTTTGATGCCAGGTGTATAGATTTCATGATCAAAGAAAATGTTCACAGGAATTGTGGTACAACTCTTGTCCATTTTGTCCCTCAAGTCTCCAGGCAATGTTTAGGTTGATTTAAAGATTTCTCACAGTTTTTTATTATTTACTACAAAATCTGTTTTATGTAGAAGTAAGTGAACATTGCTGTCACTGTGTAGTTATTATAAAGAAGGAACTGGGCCACTCATTGAATAACAAAATAAAAATACTGAACAGCAATTTTGGAAACTAGGGATATGAATTCTTTTTATTTGGAGTAGATGTGGAAGAGGGTGTTGGGATAGTGATACACAGTTTAGAAAAGATGGGCATAGAGGGAGGGGAAGAATCATGGGACCCAGGTCAGCATCTGGGGTTTCATCCCAGTTCTGCCCTTAACATGGTCTTTAACCTTGAGCTCATCATTGATGTTTCTTTACCTTAATTTCTTCAACTATAAAATTGTAATCATAATTATTCTATCTACTTTTACTGAATTATTAAAATATTTTTGAGATAATTTGTAAAGGCAAAGAAAGCAAATTGCTATACATGTTTAACCTACTAATATTAATTCTTTCTAGTTGCATTGAGAGTTGTTCTTTGAGCCACTTGGAAATAGCTCATCTCAACCTCATTTTTATCCACCCAGTTTCAAATTGTTATACATGTTTAACCTACTAATATTAATTCTTTCTAGTTGCATTGAGAGCTGTTCTTTGAGCCACTAGGAAATAGCTCATCTCAACCTCATTTTTATCCACCCAGTTTCAAAACCTAGTCACTTGACATAAAAGGATAACAACTAGCAGCTCTAAGGACAGTGTTGAGGCACTGGCTGGTGATTCCATGATTCCTATTATCAAATGCATGTGGAACTTCTGACATATACTAAATACTTATAAACAAGATAGAACACATTTAACTCATTTGTTTGTATCACGAACGAAATATAAAAGGTCTTATCTTCTAGCTGTCTTGATGGTGGTGACCTCAAACTGATTTTAGAATGGGAATAATTCAATTCATTATTAAAAGAGTTATTTTCTATGTGCAATTACTATCTCTAGGATGCCTCAACAATACAAAGGGGTAATGAAAACAAACAACAAAACAGAAATGAAGAATAAGGATTAGAGTTTTCAACCCTGGACTAAAATCTGAAAAATATCAGCCATAGCATAGTAAACACTAGAGGTAACTTTAAGGTCTGAATTAATCTAGGGATGGTATTAAAGAACAGCCATCAGCTTCAAATAATAGTATCATGGTTGGTCCTAGTATTAATAGTTTAGCCAAGAGTGTGCTGAGAAAACATGACTGAAAACCCTGGCTCAGTGGTTAGATGGGCAACCCTGGGCGAGTGAATTAGGTTGGCAGAGGTAGGGGAAATCATCATTTCTGTTGTAAACGGTAGAGATTTGTACTAGATGATTTCTAAGAGTCCTTTTGAGATGCTTTGTGGGAAGTAATATATGTCATATATCAAATAAAGCCATATCCCTGAATAAAACCAGGCACTGCTCATCATCCCTCCTCCTTTTCTGAGCTTCCTCCACCAATACCTCTTCACTTTATAGGTGCCATACTCCCTTCAAAACCACCTACCTGGATCTTCACATATGAAGAATTTGTAGCACATATTAGATACTTAGCATATACTACCTTCTAATAGTGTTCCATTTTATTTTACAATGTTCCCTGTTTCTCCAGGATTTCTGGCACTTAAGGTTTTGCATATAGAAGGCATTCAATGGCTAATAATGAGCATATAATAAAGTTGGATATATTTCTTACCAACCTAGAGAGGCAGCCACTATGCCTTGGAAGGATAAAGACTGAGGGAGATGATGGGAAAAGAATGGTTCGTGTCGGTAGACACAAATTGTTTGCCATCCTGGCTTTCCCATATACTACGTGACCATGAGCAAATTACTTGATCACTTGGAGTAATTTTTACTCCACTTGTCAAATGGAACTCTTTTCTATCTCTTCTTAAAAAATATTTTATTTTAGACACAGAGGGTACATGTACATATTTGCTACATGGGAATATTGCGTGATGCTGAGGTCTGCAGTATGGATCTTGTCACCCTGGTAGTGAACACAGTACCTGATAGGTAGTTTTTAACCTACGCTCCCTTCCCTCCATCCTCTAGTAGTCCACAGTGTCTATTTTTCCCATATTTATGTCCATGTGTTCTGAATCTTTTAAATAACCTTTTGAGGGAGGGGGCACATTGCCAGGGATGAAGGAATGAGAGGTAACCAAAGTGAGCAGGTATTCAAGATACCAGCTTAGTAGTCTTCAAACACTATGGACTTTTGATCACTCTAGAGCTGATAAACTGCATCTTACATGATTGTGAGCAGAAAAGATTACTAATGGCTTTTAAATCAAACTTGGAGGTAAGAAGAAGATGCCAAACTCCGAATACCATCACATCAAACCCACACAAGAAGTTGGAACTCTTTTCTTTCTTTCTTTTCTCCCTGCACCAGCTGCTTTCCTGACCAGGCCTAGGTTTCTGCTTTTCTGACCAGGCCTAGGAATATTTATTGGTCCTTCCCTTGGTGGATTCAGGTTTCATGGGGTCTGAAATTAGGAAATTTTGGAGGCTCTATATAAGGAAAATAATCCACAAGTATGTATCTAAAACTAGCTATAAACATAAATATGTTTTAGAGTAAGAAAATAAATCACAAATTTTGAAAAGCTAAAAAATTGCACCCACCTTACAAAATCCAGGAAAAAACACTTAAAAAATGCCAATGAACCACACATACCTCTTCTGTCTTACATTATTTGCCATATATGCTTTCATTACCAATGATATAACTATGATTTCATAACTTTTTCAATAAAAATAGAAATAGTTGAGTTTCTTTTTGCATAATTAGTCATGCTAAGTCATGTTTTTCTTTATTGAGAATTTAGCAAAGATTCATTCAAATTCACACGTTTTATTTGCAATTCCACGTAACATTTCAGAATTGTTGTCAATTTGGGAAAACATTCTTCAAATATTTTTCGTATGTGAACAGAAAAATTTTAGGGCATTTTACATTTCTTTGTAACTAAAATTAAATACTTGTCATTTAAGAGTTTGTCATCGGTGTCCTTATAGTAATGGCATATTATTAGTTTTATATTATCTCTGTTGTCATTATTTCATGGGAAACCAACATGTATGCTGGATTATAAGAATGGCTACATTTTTAAAAATCCATGCCTTTTAGTAGAATCCT
Organism: Chlorocebus sabaeus; assembly: GCF_047675955.1. Classification (NCBI taxonomy): domain Eukaryota; kingdom Metazoa; phylum Chordata; class Mammalia; order Primates; family Cercopithecidae; genus Chlorocebus; species Chlorocebus sabaeus. The sequence continues at coordinate 15,178,673 of NC_132915.1, forward strand.
TCCATGATAACTTAGCCATGGGAACTTACTTTCATAAAATATTACCCAAAATGATTTAAGCTGAGTCTTAAAAAGCACTTGGATTTGGGACTTGTTCCTGCTTGCTGTCACTGGAAACAGTGCAATGGCCATCATGAGAATAAGTCCTGACCTGTTTTCCAAATAATGAGAGACTATGGCCTAGTCATTGTGTCATGCTAGTTGATGGCCAGCCAACTGCCAAACTTGTAAAGGAGGATAGTCCAATCTCCAGCCTTCAGACACCCCCCTTCCCAACCCCAGCTGACTGCAGACATATGAGTTTGATTGCCCAAGATCAGAAGGAGACTTGCCCAGCCCAAATCACCAAGTGCTGAATAGTGAGCTAAGTAAATTGTTACTTTAAGCCAGGAGTTGGCAAACATTTTCTCTAAAGGATCAGATAATAAATATGTTAGGTTTTTATATCAGGTTTTCTGCTGCCTCTGTTACATTTCTTTTCCTTCGTCTCTTTCTCCTCCTCTAACTTCTCCTCCTCTTCCTCCTCTTCTTTCTCCTACTTCTCTTTAAAAATATAAAAACTATTCTTAGCTTGTAGAACATAAAAATATGGGCTACAGGCCATATTTGGTCCATAGGGTATAGGGTAAACCATTAATTTTAGGGGAAATTTGCTACACAGCAAAAGGTAATTGATAGAGCAAATAATTTAAATATTTTCCCAAATGCATCCATATAATTTATTTCTCTTCATTATTGGATTCACAAAAATCCCAGGGCCTGATCATTCCTTCTATTCAAAATGCATCTTATCAACTTAGTGATTTTTCATTTTTGGTATGACATGAAAATACTTGGCATGGTATGAAAATCTATACATGGAGTTGACTGCATCTCATATGAATATATGGGAGTTGACTCAATATATACATAGAGTTGACTGCATCTCACATGAAACCCAACAACTGTTTCCCAAGTTTAACTTCCACTTAGCCGTAACCCAAAAATGCTCATGGCCACTCCAATACCATCCATCAAGGGGGAAATGTGATAGAGGGAAAATGCGAGTGAAAAGAGGCAGCAGACTTAACCAATTATAGTTAAAATATATTCCACCATAAATCAAAATAGTATGTATGAGCATGTTAGGAATCCTTCCAGGGATAGAGCCCATACAAACGATGGGACATGTAACTTCAGTATTATTAGCTTATTTATAAATCTACCTCTGTAACTTTCAGACCATTTAAATCACATTAGAGGAAGCAAGCATGAGCTCAAGTGGGTGAGAGACACTTATTGCCCAATTCCGTTAAGAGATAGAGTTTATCTACAAAAATGGCAGCCTTCGCCCTGAGTTCCCAAGCAGTAAAAGTATTTTTAGCATGAGTAAGTTGACTATATGTGCACCATAGTCTCCATGTGAAACAAGTACAGCTAAATATTTCCATGTGTTTTTCCCCAACTTTAATATATGAGCCACATTTTTAGCTTTAAAACATCTACTTTTTAAAATTGCATTTTATAATATATCCTTAGAATTTCATCAAGTCCATCTATCTGCTATCTATTGGTAACATGGGTCACAGATGATACAAAGAATTATGTCTTTGTAAAATTATTCTCACAATTTAAATGTTATTACTTACCAAAAATTCTTTACTGATCAACAATGTGAAAGTGCTTCCCCTTGGCCAGGTTAATTTAAAATAGTGTTGTGGTTTGGGGAAAAAAAAAATAGGTTTCCATGAGATTTTCCTTATCTCTGTTTCCCATCTGGCTTGCTGTTATAAACATTTAATCCAGTGTTTGCTGCCAATGTTTCCCAGAAAGCCTTATAATTGCTTGGAATTTGTATGAACAGTTCCAGTCTGGTGCACAATTAGGGATGCACTATAAAATTTTCATTGCTTGATTTAGTTGAAATTATAAGATGGATAGGGAACAATAACACCCATGGTTGTAGACTATAAAAACGACTTTGCAAATAATAATACCTATAGATTAAAATTTTGATGGGTAGCTGTGAGCCCCCCAAACAAAGAAATCTTACTTCCAAACATAGATCTAGAATATTTAAGTATAAACTTTATATGGGAAAAAATAAGTTGAAATTTAAAATTGTACAAGGTACAAGAGGAAAAGAGGGAAGAAAGACTCATTGCCCTGTGCTTTCTTTAGTGCAAATATGTACTGATTCCTGTAAGAAGCAATCTAGTTCTCTGGTCCTATATATCTAAGGAAACAGAGAGGTAAGTAAATAGTGACAAAAGGTGATCAGTATCAATATACTGCCAATATTTTGCAGATTAATCTAGTTCTTATTTCTGAAATAAGCTAATTGTGCCAAAGTCCTTTCTAAAGGACTTCTTGTCATGCTGTGGACTATAATTTCCACTGCCTTTATAGTTCTCGAGGCTCCCAAATTGCTCTACCATTGGCCACGCCATTAGAGTATATTCATTAATTTAAGAGAATGGTAGTTGGTCTGTGCCAGTTAGTGTCTGCGAGTGTTTATGTTGCCAACATCTAATTGAATAGTATACAGTCCCACGCTTGCAGTTCAAATGTGTCAGCTCTGTGTGCATATAAAATGAAAAGAATAACACTGCTGGGCTCTTGGCCTAAGAATGCACTTGAGTGGAGGAGCCAGGTGAAATGTAGATAATCCAAACGGAGGTGAATTGGGATTTCTGAAACCTTGGTATGGAAGGCCTGCTGTGAGAGAACCAGTGTTCAAGGTGAGAAAATGCATTAGCTGTTAAGTCTATTGGGGTAGAAAAGCCAATGTCATAGCAACTCACTATCACACATCCAGAAGTGTCATCAATATCTGTATCATCTAATCTATCTATCTATCTATCTATCTATCTATCTATCTATCTATCTATCTATCTATCTATCTATCTATCATCTATCTATCTACTTACCTACTCACCTACTTACTTACCTAACATAGGTAGAGACTGTCAGGGGCTCTACTGGTCCATCCACAGGTAAGAGGACTCAGGGAAGAAAACTAGCCTGTCTATAGAGTGTAGAGTTTCCAGAGTCATATGAAGCTCACGCCAAATTTGTAATGGAACGTGGAGGAATACAGTAGTCACATTTTGGCTCAAGAAGTCATTTAAACCCCAACTTTCCAAAGCACTGAGGACTAAGGATGTGGAAAATGTTTCTAGAACTCTGTACAAAACTGGATAGTTTTTTGTTTTGTTTTGAAACAGAGTTTCACTCTTGTTGTCCAGGCTGGAGTGCAGTGGTGCAATCTTGGCTCACTGCAACCTCCGCCTCCCCAGTTCAAGTGATTCTCCTGCCTCAGCTTCCCTAGTAGCTGCGATTACAGGCACCCGCCACCATGCCTGACTAATTTTTTGTATTTTTAGTAGAGACAGTGTTTCACCATGTTGACCAGGCTGGTCTTGAACTCCTGACCTCAGGTAATCCACCCACCTCAGCCTCCCAAAGTGCTGGGATTACAGGTGTGAGCACCACACCTGACCCAAAGTTGACAGCTTTCTACCATCTTTCTGTTGAGGTAAAAATGCCACAGTCCTGTGCCATTCTACCCTGATTTTAGTGACTGTGGCCTAAAATTCCACCCTGATTTTAGTGACTATGGTGAGAATGACAAGGTTTTCTCTTCGGATGGATTTTAAACAATAAAGAAAAGCACATTGTGAGTAGATTCACATAGTCCTGACTCTGCTATTTAATACCTGATAGATATTAAACAATTCACAGTCAACAATTTGCAATCTTGTGAACCTCAGTGTCTTCTTTGTAAAATTCAGCCTAATGGCTCTAGCCCACCATATAGATTATTCTGGCAATCCAATAAATAATGATTTTTCTTTCCTAGTACTTTTCTCTCTCCAGATTAATTGTATGGAGGAGTACAGATAACAACTTGCATCTGTTTTTCTTTTTCTTTTAAATTCAACCTCATGCTTTGATGTCAGGCAATTCTGTCATTATTGTATTATGCTGTATATAAGATCATGAGTTTCATAGACTCTCCTTTTTCTTGTAGATAAAATGAGAATAACAGTAATTACATCAAAGAGTTGTTAGAATTATTAAACAAGATTCTATGTGTTTATGTGTGTATGTATACATGTGTGTGTACATATACATACCTATGGATATACTTTGTATAGTGAGGCAGAAGGTTGCTTAATAATTACTAATAGTACTTGTTATTGTTAATTTTTATATGTATAATGTTATAAACATTCAAGGCAGCAATGTGTTCGAAGAGAATATACATTTTTGAGTGGCTCAGAGAATAAAATGCTTTACATGTTTGGAAAGAGGCTTATGATTTTCCATGTATTATCCAGAAAAATTATGGCTGTAAATACATCTCAAATTTGGCTTACACCAAAAGCCAAAACACTTGGAACACAGTGTCACCTACATTGTAAATTACTAGACCAGAAACCTTAGGTTAATTTCTAATCTTCTCTTCCTTCCTTTCACCTGCAAAAATATATTTTAAAAACTTTAATATACTACTATACTTTGAAGAAAATGTGGCCACAATCAGAGATATGGCCCTCACCTATGAAAGAGTAACTACACAGTTCCAGATTTCCTTTCCATTCCCTTCCCTTCTTGTGAACCTACTGAACTGCCAGTTAGTATGAAAGTTAAAGTGTGAGAAACCACAAAAATGTCTGCAACCCCTTTATATCAAGCTCTAGAAATTTACTTGGAGATGAAGATAACCACAAAATGAGGTCAACATTTTGAAGTTTCTCAAGCCCGCTTGTCCACAGAAAGGACTGATTGTGAAGGTATTCTTAATGTTGCCTCTCAAGTTTCCTCTTTAAAGGAAAATGAACTAAATCTAGCTTGTGGCTTTAGAAAACCCAAGAGTTTTCTTGCTTTGTAATAAATGTCTTCAAGAAGCATTTCTGCACTCTGGGTTTCTGTAGAGAAAGGTGGTGTCTGTGACTTTAAATGTGAGGCATATCCAGTGTTAGACTAATTCAGTCATTAATTCTACCCCTTTGAAAATGTAAGAAAAGGATCTAAAGTAACAGCACAGTATCTGTCCCCAAGAGAAAGAACCTGGTCTGTACAATTGCCTCATAGAAGCTTCTTATTAGCACTTTTGAATTCACTGCCCTGGGGAATAACATACAGAAATCCCTGAAAGGATTTTGGAATGACACTGTCGAGGTATCCTGGGAACTATTGCTGAGTCCCTTCCAGTACGCACTTGATCTCTATTACCAATTTCTGACCTATTTAACCTCTCTGTATTTAACTTGAGGAAGCTGAATTACAGGACCCATAATATTTGTAACTTAAGTCCCCCAATAGGATGTTGTAGAGATGAATGAAGCAATGTTTCCAAGATGCTTGGAGGTCTGGGATGAAAATCTGCTGAAACAGAGCACAAAGCTAAGTCCTGATCAGCCTTGTATACAGCGGAATGTAGATCCTCGTTGTCGGATTTGGACCCAGTGCAGACAGCATCTGAGCATCAGTCAACTCCAGCTCCTGAAGCCTGTGTTTAGGTGGGTAAATCAATGTGAATGCACACGGTCACCGCAACTGACTGTTTCAGTCTGTGCTGTTCATTCATAGCCTAACTTGTTTTTAAAGATGCAGACTACTGTAACCCCTGCATCCCTCTGCCGTGTATTGTCACTTGCTTTTAAGATATCAAGTACCTTTTCCCTTTCATTCTTGACTTCTGGCACCATTTTATTATAGTCGTCCTCTGATTTGTTTTTTAAAGAATTTAATACTATTAAGTATGTACACCTTTAATGTCATTTAAAAATACAAAGTCAAAAGTGAGAATGAGGGAAATCAATCAGATTAAAACGTATTAAAGGTCAATGCTATTTAACCCATATTATATTAGTTTGATCCTTAGAAGGAATTTTGATGACAATCACTAGATCAAGTTAGGAAGTTATATTAATGCTAATGCCTGTTTATAGGCTTTTAGGATAAAGGTATATTCATTGGCTTCCTGTTTCAGTAACATCCTGAAACAGACCTATTTAAAATCTCCTCTTTAATCAGAAGTAATCATGGTGCCTAATTCTCTTTCCTTAGTGCACATCTCTGCCTCCCTCTTGTCTGCTCATGCCCCAACACAAGCACACAGACATGCCCATGGAAATAGTTTCTAGCTAGGGACGGGTTATTAAAATGGAACAGATAGAGGTCCATGTCAAGATGTAGCTGCCAAGAAGTATCTTTACTGGTAGGTCCACCCTTACTGACTGTCCCTAAAATTCTTAGATAACTCAACCCTTATGTAAGAAACTGAAGACTGTCAAAATGCAAACATTTATAAATGTGGCAATACTGATATCTCAGAAGTCAAGGGAATGAAAAGGAATAGAGATCAGGGAACAGGAGAGGTATGTCTGTAGAATGGGATGGCACTAAGCTGGCATGTCTGTAAAGAAAAAGGGGGCTTCTGGACAGTAAGCTAATAACAAGACAGCAGTACAAATACAGAAATGATGATGGAAGCCCAAAAACATAGTGGAGAGGTCCACCATCATGGTAACAAGGCCTAATATTATGTCACATTGGAAAGCTAAGGGAGTACAAATGTTCTAGGTGGTAAAGAGAAGGATCCACTCAAATAGATCCTAATAACTTCATCCAAATATGTGTAGGGATCCCTGTCACTGGAATGCTTAACATAAGACTGGTTGATAAGTTGATGTGAATGCTGTAGAAGAAATTAAAGCCCTGGGTGTGGTAGCTCACGTCTGCAATTCCAGCACTTTTGGAGGCTGAGGCAGGCAAATTACTTGAGGTCAGGAGTTCAAGACCAGCCTGCCCAACATGGTGAAAACTCGTCTCTACTAAAATAAAAATACAAAAATTAGCCAGGCGTGGTGGTGGATGCCTATAATCCCAGCTACTTGGGAGGCTGTGGAGGTTGCAGTGAGCTGAGATTGCACCACTGCACTCCAGCTTGGGGTACAGAGCGAGATTCCATCTCAAAAGAAAGATAGGAGCCTCACCTACGAGAGAGTAATTACACAATAAAAAAAGAAATTAAAGCACCACAGATGTTGAGTTGGATTAAAAATATGGGGCCAGTTTTTTGAACTATACTTCTGTGGCTTTATAGAATTTTTGATGGCTGACTTAAATTATGTATACTTACACTGAAATGTGAACGGGAAAGAGTATTTATTTCGAATCTATCAAGAGCTTTGTATTCTCTATGTTACCTCATTTAGATGTCTTAACAATTCTGTGAGGCACTTGTCTTCATCTATCAGATGAAGAAACTGAGCCTTGGAGACAATGAATAAATTGACTGGGACTTTTAATCAGCTGGTAGATATTACACCCACAATTTAAAACTAGGTTTTTCTGGCTTCCAAGTCCATGGCGTTTTTACTAAACATCCCCCAACCAGAGGAACTAAACTCTGTCTCAGGCTCACGGTGCACTGATTCAACAAATGTTCATAATTTCCAAGCACTGTCAGTGCAAAGCATCCCTGCAGGAGAGGAGGCAAAGTGAAGAAGATAGTGAGCATATGCCATCAGTCTTTGAGAAATACTGCCCTGTGGTAGCCTGGAGCTCTTTCGTTACTCAATCACTATAATCAAGTGTTTTTTTCCAGCCACTGCATCAAAAAGAAAAAGTACCAATGGACATTCTTCACCCTGGTTCAGCGTTTCTTCAGCCAGGTGCTTACCCAAGGAACCAAGAATAAGAGATAAAAAATTCTTAAATATGCAGAAACCCACCAAAATGAAAAGAGGAGATTGGGGGCCTTATAAAATATAAATGTTTCCTCATTGGTGACAGCCCTGCCACTATTAAGCATTGGTATATTAGTCCCCAAGACATTTACTGCCATCTGTTGGAAAATTAGTAGAATGAATACGTTAATCTAAGATGAGCACAAACACACATATCATCACATAATTTTGTGTAATGTACAATCTACAACATACAAGGATGCAAACCAGAAGTCTTCAGAAGGGATAATCATGCTTAAAATATGCCTCACAGACAATATTATTACCACTGTTTTTCATTGATAATTTATTCAATTAGATAGTAGAGATTTGAGGAAATGAAAAACAAGAAAGTTAAATGTAATTGTGACATAATTTGTTCAATAATTCATTTATACAGAAAATATTTATCAAGGGTCTATAATGAGGCGAGCTTTATTCTGGGATCTAGTTACAGAGCAATGAATAAATAACACAGACAAAATTATCTCCCCTTAACAGAGTTTCTGTGGGGAAAAATAATAAAGTTTAGATAAATATATCATTTATGAGATAGTAACAATTGCTAAAGATAAAAAGTCAAGGATAAGAAATACAAAAATGTTGGGTGATAGGTAGTTTGAGGAAAAACTCAGGAAGTTCACAGAGTGGGGAATTGTTTGTGTCACTTTAGCCATAATGAGAGGCCTTATCATATACAGGCATCAAACAGTCTTCAAAAGAATATTGCCTTAGTACTGCGGCTACATTGACTCTAAACCAAAAGCTGCTCTGACCTGCCCTAACAAATTTCAAAACAAAGACTTGAAAGAATGTAACTAATCCCAAGTAACTTGACTTTATGCCATAACAAAATCCAACATGATTTAAAGAAAAACAACCAAATTCAGTGAACAGCAATAAAAATTTCACAATGCTTGGTATCCAATCAAGCATAATTAGTTTTGCAAAGTAGGAAAATGTATCCAAAACCAATAAAAAATTAATAAAAGCAGATTTTAAAAGATCAGAACTGATAAAATTAGGAGACAAAGACATTGAGACAGCCATGATAAAGTATATCCAATGTGTTTAAGAACATAGATGAATATATAAGAATCAAGAGAAAAGAAACGGTAGATATTTTTTAGATGGTATTAAAAGTATATCTGACACTGTAAAAGAAATAACCAATGAACTTAAAAATATAAAAATAAAGTAGAAGAAGAAAAAAGAAAAATAAAGATCAGAGTATCCGTGTCCTGAAAGAATATCAAATAGTCTAACATTTGTATAATTGGTGTCCTAGAAGGGTAATGTGCAGAAAAAGACACTAATACTATAAATCACCTAATATTTTCCAAATTCGGTGAAAACTATAAAATTCCCTGTACTGGGTTGAATAGTGTGCTCCCTCCCAAACTCAAGCAACACACACACCAAATTCATTTCCATCCAGAACCTGTGACAATGACCTTAGTTGGAAATAGGGTTTTTGCATATGTAAACAAGTTAAGAAGAGGTAATGCTAAATTAAGATGTACCCTAATCTAGTGACTTGTGTCCTTGTAAAGACAGGAAAATCTGTGCACAGAAAGAGGTGAAGAGGACATGTGAAGACATAAACAGACATTGGAGTAAGGTACCTACAAGCGAAGGAACACTAAATATTACTAGCAACCACCAGAACCAAGAAGAGACAAGGAAGGAGTCTTCCCTAGACCCTTCACAGGGAGCATGGCCCTGCCAACATCTTGATTTCAGACTTCTATATTCTATAACTATGAAAGAATAAATATTTGTCATTTTTAAGCCATGCAGATTGTGGCAATTTGTTATAGTGGCCCTAGGAAAACTAATATACCCACAGACCCAGGAATCTCAATGGACCCCAAGAAGAAGATATAATTAAAAAATAATGCTGAGAACCATCATAACTATTTTTAAAAATAAAATAATGGGTCTATGACCAAGGAACATAGGAATCACCCCGAAAGGGCTCCAAAAGCTCAGAGCTAGAATGAGTAATAACATGAATAATGTAGTTTTAGACTGTAACCCAAAGCAGACATTAAATATCCACAAATGTATACTGATATAAACACATGGTTTGCTAAATAAATTAGATAGAATAGATAAATCTCATGTACAGAAGAATTCCAAATAATTTGTGTACATATTGCCAACTATAAGCATTAACTTAAGTAGTGGCAATGCCCTCAAGTTTGAAGATATTTTTACTGAGTAAAACATTTTTGATTACTTCAAAAACAAATAAAATATTTTCTTAAGACACATCTGAAAGAATTCATCACCATTATGTCTACACTACAAAAAATGTTGATGATAGTTCTTTAGGCAGAAGAAACTGACACCACAAAGAAACTGACACCACACCATAAAGGAATGAAGAAAGCCAAAATGGTAACAATTGGGTAAGTGTTAGAGGTATTTTTCTTTCTTTTTGTTTTTTTGGACAAAGTTTTGCTCTTTTTGCCCAGGCTAGCGTGCAATGGCACAATCTCAGCTCACTTAAATATCTGCCTCCTGGCTTCAAGTGATTCTCCTGCCTCAGCCTCCCGAGTAGCTGGGATTACAGGTGCATGCCACCACACCCGGATAATTTTGTATTTTTAGGAGAGATGGGGTTTCACCATGTTGGCCGGGCTGGTCTTGAACTCCTGACCTCAGGTGATCCACTCACCTCAACCTCCCAAAGTGCTGGGATTACAGGCATGAGCCACCACACCCGGCCATTTTTCTTACTTTTAATATTTTTAAAAGATAATACCTGTTTAAAGTCAAAATAATAATAAATTTTGGAACTTAAAATATATGTAAAAATGTATAATCATAATAACATAAATGATGGGAGGTTGGTGAAACTACTCTTTTGGGTTTCTGATATTATATGTGAAGTGGTTTTAAGGTAGGCCATGATAAATTAAAGAGACATATTTTAAACCCTAGAACAATCCATGCTAAAAATAAAACAAATGAAAAATAACAAAAACAGTAAGACCCTAAGAGATCTAACTAATAAGCTAAGAGGGGAGATAAAATTGAATAATTAAAGAAAATTTTCAACTCATTTAAATAAGTTAGAAAAGTAGATATATTGAAAGAACAGTTGAGAATAGAGCACAAATACCAAGACTGTAGCTTTATGTCAAACCATATCAACAATTAAATTAAATTTGAAATTTTTAAAATTTCAATTAGTAGTCAAAAACTGTCAGATTGGATAAAAAACAAGACTCAACTACCTGCTGTATTAGAAGATATATGATGACATAAGTAAGCTCAAAAGAATAGTAAGACATTCCATGTTAATACTAATCAAAAGAAATTTGGAGTGGCTATAACAACATCAGACAAGGTAGACTACAGAGAAAGGAATAGTACTAAATATAAGAAGATATTGCATAATTACAAAAGGATAAATTTATCAAGAGGAACTAAAAGTTTTCAAACTACATGAAGCATTTGGGTTGGTTCCAAGTCTTTGCTATTGTAAATAGTGCTGCAATAAGCATACATGTGCATGCCTCTTTATAGTAGAATGTTTTATAATCCTTTGAGTATATACCCAGTAATGGCATTGCTGGCTCAAATGGTATTTCTGGTTCTAGATCCTTGAGGAATCACCACACTGTTTTCCACAATGGTTGAACTAATTTACACTCCTACCAACAGTATAAAAGCATTCCCATTTCTCTGCATTCTCACCAGCATCTGTTGTTTCCAGACTTTTTAATGATTGTCATTCTAACTGGCATGAGGTCATATCTCATTGCGGTTTTGATTTGCATTTCTCTAATGACCAGTGATGATGAGCTTTTATTCATATGTTTCTTGGCCACATAAATGTCTTCTTTTGAGAATTGTCTGTTCATAACCTTTGCCCCGTTTTTGGTGGGGTTGTTTTTTTATTGTAAATTTGTTTAAGCTCCTTGTAGATTCTGAGTATTAGACCTTTGTCAGATGGATAGATTGCAAACATTTTCTCCCATTCTGTAGGTTGCCTGTTCATTCTGATGATAGTTTCTTTTGCTGAGCAGAAGCTCTTTAATTAGATAGATTGAATAAAGAAAATATGGCACATATACACCCTGGAATACTATGCAACCATAAAAAAGAATGAGTTCATGTCCTTTGCAGGGACCTGGATGAAGCTGGAAACCATCATCCTCAGCAAACTAACACAGGAACAGAAAACCAAATACTGCATGTTCTCACTCATAAGTGGCAGCTGAACAACGAGAACACATGGACACAGGGAGGGGAACATCATACACTGGGACCTGTCAGGAAGTGGGGGAAAAGGAGAGGGAGAGCAATAGGACAAATACCTAATGCATGCAGGGATTAAAACCTAGATGACGGGTTGATAGGAGGAGCAAACCACCAAGGCACATATATACCTACGTAACAAAACTGCACATTCAGCACATGTATCCTAGAACTTAAGGTAAAATAAAAAAAGTACACAAAGCAAAACCTGAGAATTTAAAGATGATATAGACAAATTCACAATTATACTTTGCTATTTCAATATTTCTTTGTAACTGATAGAATAAGGAGACGTAAAATGAGTTTAGAACATGAAAAACTCTAAAACAACTTGAGCTAATCAATATTTATTGAACATTCCATTAACAGAATGCATATAGAACATTCATCAAAGAGACATGTCTCAATAAATTGAAGAGATTTGAAATAATGCTATGTATATTATCTGTTTACAGTGAAGTTAACCTAGAAATCACTACCAGAGAAACCTCTGAAAAACTCCAAACTATGTGGAAACTAACTAACATACTTCTAAGTCACTCATGGATTAAAGAAGAAATCAAAAGGGAAATCTAAAAGGACTCTGAAAGGAATGAAAATAAAAACCACAATATACCAACATTTGTAGGATGCAGCTAAATCAGCACTTAAAGGGACATTCATAGCATTAAATGCTTATATTAGAGAACAAGAGTTCTCAAATCAATGATGTAAGCTTTCCTCTTAGGAAACTAGAAAAAATGAGTAATTAAACCCAAAGTAAGCAAGCATAACGAAATAATAATAAAGTAGAAATTGATTAAGTAGTAAATACCAATTGGATAATCCAGTCAATCACCCAAAGCTCTGCTCAGTGGGAGAGAGAAGGATGATTTTCTCAATATTGTCTTTCAGAGCTACCTCTGAGGGGGACTACCATGCATCAGCCTACACACCCACCATTTGAGAACCAAGCTTGATCACTTTCCTCCTCCACCAACTAAATGTAAGAATTCGCCTCAAATGTGGTCACAGGTGTGAGCTGACAGTCATAACAAAACTGGTTAATTACATGGAATTATGGCCCACCTCTTCATGTGGCTTACTTGTGCCCTCCGGCCCTGTTCCTACCCAGCACCAGATATACCAACATTGGTTTACAAAGGATTGCTGCTGGACATTCTTAATACTATGAATTTGTGGGTCTGATAAAATCCAGCTCATGATGAACAATTTTAGCCACTTTTTCACTTGACATCCTATGGTTAGATGCTCCATTTTTACGAGAGTCCTATTTTACATCAAGAGCTGTTTTTTGAATTATGTATAATTCTCTGCTGCATATGGCATGGCCTCGTGCCAGAACTCTAGCTGTCTATGTTATGATTTTCCCACTGAGATTTGTCATAAACTCCACACAGCTTCTTTTTCCACCATAAATATTTCCAATTTCCTAGGATTTGCCAAGTCCTATGGCTTAAGAAGCAGAGATGCTTGCACCACAGCATGGACCTGCTGCAAAGTCTTCCCTGCTCTGGACCCTACTCAAAACTGGCAGCTTTTTATGTCACCCAGTATATGAATCAAAGCCATATTGCTAAATGTAAAAAGCACTCTGCCTCCAGAACCAGAGGTGGCTTACCAGGGATGGCACTTTCTTATTAACAGCAGGAAATTTAAGATGTAATGATTTATCCTTTATAATAAAGGGGAATTTCCACTATGCCTTTGACAACTTCACAGCTCCCAAAACTTCACTGATGGGGGGGACTCTTATATTTATATGGAATATCTCCCACACTGTGGTATTCATGTGCTTTTGTTTCTTACCAAGACTCAATGTCCACTGGTCAGGAGAGAAAGTGGAGGCAGGTCTTGAAGTGGGAATGTTAGACCTTAATAGGGAGGAGTAGGCTACTTTTGCAGGCCCAGGGGGTTCGGGGTACTGGGCTTGCAAGATTCTTAAATGCATTGACCCAAATGTGTCATCCAAAGCCTCAGGGTTCCACTCCTTTCTACAAGGGTCTCACCTTTGTGGGATCTCCCCAGAAAGATTGCTGGGACTGGGAATTCAAAATTCTCTGGAGTTCTGTTATTTTTGTAATTAAATACTAGGAGCGATCTTTTTCCTTTTCCACTCTCCAGCACCAGTAGAGGATTTTTAAATGTTGCCCTGGAGGTCCTCTAAATTTTCAGACTTTTGCCTTACACTGGTGCATACATTGAACCCAGCAAGAGTGCTGAGTTCCCACCCATCTCCAAGGGAAATAGGTCTCCATCTTGAGAAAGTTCTTTTTACTAATCCACATCCCAATTACCATCAAATAAAAGCTGATGAAGGTGGGGCCTGGAAGATTCATATGTTAAAAGTACTCCAGGTACAACCCTGCTGATATAAAACAAATCTTCATAGGTAAAGACTGGGGAGTTGAAGAAACTGTACAATTATGTGGATTTTTTGGTACAGTATGTGTGACAATAGGAACAAAAAGTTAAAAAAACAAAACAAAACAAAAAAAAACAGTCCAGTGATTGAATGTATATGGGAGCAGAAAATCATTTCTTATGGAATATTCTATCCCAAATGCCTGTAACTTTTTTTTGCATTAACTTTGCTAAGTCACTAGGTAAAGGCATATATCATATACATCAGAAAAGTGGCTATGAAAATGCTTGATGATGAGATGCCAAAGAATTAAGAGAAAGAAACCCCTATTTTGAATAACATAGTAAAGAAAAGTAAGTTGACACTTTTTATTTAAACATACACAGCACCTCAAAATAAAAGAAACACATTGGAAAACACTTCTTATATTTGCTGAATCTTCATTAGTAAATTATTTGATGTATTCAAGTGAACCCACAAAATTGTTTACATGCAGAACAAAATAGATACAATCAGTAAAACACTTTGAATTTTAAAAATTGCTCTTTTGTTTCAGTAAATATTTGTTGATTGAATTTGGTTTGCCTTTATAAGCCTATGTTATGTGCAGTTTTTGCAAAATAAGTCAACACAAATATTTTGTGAGGGCCTATGCTTGTACACAGCACAGATTTTAATACAGTTTCTTGTTTGTTCCAAGCCGAATATTTCAAACTTCAGCAATTCAGGTACTACCTTTATGATTTTTTTCATATCTGCATTAGATTGTAGTATCACTAATATTTTATTTAAGGAAATTAACTTTATTTACTTAAATTTATGTTGAAGGAAAAGTATATGCTACTAACAGACATGAAAAAAAAAGTATCACTTGCTGGAAGCAGAAAGTATTGACACATATAATTGTAATAAAAACAACCAAAACATTTGCCTGCTGGAGTTTTGAGGTTGAGGACTGTTCTTTTTGTTGTTGTTAAAGTGGGTAATTGAGGTGCTGGAGGTGCTAAAGATGTACAATCCTTAACTAACTCTTTTTTTCCCCTTGAAGTTAACTAGAAGGATTGAAAGAAAGGTAAAAAGGAAATATTATCACTATGTGGTACAATGTACTTTATTGTCATGTCTGAATGCTGAATAAAATGACTTTGGGAACATCAGGGATTTTGGAAATACCATTTAAAAGCATTTAATTTTGCTTTCCGACTTGGTTTGTGCCATTGTCATATATTAGTGCTACTATCCTGCATAGACTTTTACTCTATCTTAGAGAGAAAGGTATTTATCAAGCACCTATCTTTTACTACTTGAGAAGGCTCATATCTCTACATTTAATTTCTAGCCCCATGTGTGTCATCTAATACCAGGCAACTCAACTCCAGTTCTTCATCTTCTGACAAGACTCCTAGAATAAATTCAAGCTATGGCAGCAGTCAAATATGAGGAATCACTACCGTCTTTCTATTGGCACCTGCCATCATTATTTTATTCAATTTTTTTCTGGTCTTTTTAAGTAACTCTAGCTTGCCCATACAAACTCAAAGTAGTCACTCAGGCATTAGTAGTCTAGGATTCAGTCGGAACCACTCATACTTGTCTACTGTAGTTTCTTGCTACTCCAAGTGTGGAAGCACTGCATTTACATGGGAGTTTGTTAGAAATGCAGATTCTCAGTGTCTCCCTCAGTCCTGCTGAATCAGAATCTGCATTTTAACAAGACCCCTCTCACTCCCTTGGTGATTTTTATGCATGTTGAAGTCTGATGGGCACTGGTCAGCATCCTCCATCTCCACTTCTCTGTTCATCCTGGTTTGTCAGCTGCCCCTCTCTGCAGGCCCCTCCTTATCCTTGGACTTCTCCACCTCTTACTCAATGGTCCTCAAACCTGGCTGCATGCTAGAATCACATGGTGAGTTCTCTTTGTTTTAAAATTGTGATTGCTGGTCTCCACTTCCAGGTGTTTTTTGTTTTGTTTTGTTTTAACTAGAAGTAGTGTCTAAGTTTTAATTGCCCTAGGTGATTCTAATGTGATGTCAATATTGATACATATTGTATGAATGGTTGGTTTGGACCCCTGGCATTGGCTCTCTGGCTTCACAAACCATTCTAATAGTAGGGTGTGTCCAACTTGACGTAACAAGTTAGGCCTAGTTGCACTTCCCTTGATGTCCTATATTAAGGACAAGTGATTCACAAGTTTCCCCTTCTGAACAATGTATGGGAAGAAACTCATGTGGCTAATGCAGCATCGGCAGTAACATTATACTTTTTCACTGCTCATCAAAACCAACTCTAAGAACATGTTTCAGTCTTAACAGATTTAAAATTTGTTTAGGGCTCACTCTCTGTCTAAAAAATTTTAGACACATAAATGATATAGCTATCATAGAAACTGTAGACTTCAAGCCAAAAGGAAAGAATTTTGCCATTGTAAATTTTAGACATATCCATAATGTGTTCACATAACCTAACAGTGGGAAAAAATCTGTTTAGGAGCAAACAAGAAAGTTTATTTTAGAACAATGTGCTTTATGTAAAGTGACTCCTAATATCCCATCTATTTATTTGTCCCCACTGCAGTTTGGATCTGACTATGCACTCAGATGAATTTGGTCTCCATTGGAAGTCTTTATAAAACATGTGCCACAAAGTGTCAGCCATGACCAAATGTCATACGTGCTGCTCCTGTCTCCCTCTACCCCACCCCATAGAATCTGTTACTTGTGCCTCTAGCTAAATTCCAGTACATAGTTGTATAGACCCTTAGACTTACGGTTTTTGTCAATTTCTGCTTAGTCCCTCTTCTGGATTCCTGATGCTTTGTTCCACAGATTTTCATCCTGGGCCCCAAGAATAATAACAATGATCGATCACTAATTGCTAGATGCTACTAAGAAAACACTAAATATCCAAATATCATCCTATTTTCTCTTCACAATAACCTTACTCTGATTTTACAGATGAGGAATCTGAGACATAGAGAGATTTATGTAACTTGTATTCGTTCTGGCAGATTACACTGTGGTAACAAACAACTCCGAATTTCAGTTGCTAACAGGACAGGCTCATAATAAATATCAGTTGTAGGTCTATGGTTTGGTCCTGGCACTTCCCACAAAGCACCTTTACTCTGAGATCTAGGCTGAAGGAGCTGACCCTCTCTGCAACATGCTCTTCTCATAGCAGGGGGAAAAGAATAATGAAAAAAATCATGGATTGGATCTTAAATATTCTTTTTGCACATGGTTTTTTCTTTGTATCACTTTTGCTCACATTCACTTGTCCAAGCAAGTCATATGGCCAAGCCTGAAATTAGTGGCTGTAGGGGGAACTCCTGTCACAGGGAGGGACTCTGAAAAGATGACCCCGTAGAGAATAAAAGCTTGTATTTTAAGCAAATTATACAGAGTTGCCCAGTCTCATAGTCAAAAAGAGGCAAAACTGGAGTTTGAATACAGCTCTGTTTAATCCTTAACCACTGCAATGATGCTTCCATTTTGCCTTTTTCACTTTGCTGATTTCAAGTATTGAACACCTAGCATGTCTAACTACACAGTCCTTCCATGCTCCTCACTGATTTAGCTGTTCTCTCTGAATATAACTTCTGGTCTGAATGCATTATAACCTTGACAAATAGGTAGTCAATGCAGCTGAACTGCAGGTCCCTGCTTTCTGATCGGCTTGGTAAGGCCAGGATAAGTGTGAGTCTGTTTTCCAGCTTCTGCTCTGCTCCACATATCAAATAAAGGTGCTCCCATCTTCAACATGATGGATACAGATAGCTTCTTTACTGTTGTAGGGAAATTCACAGGGACCAAATTTTAGCAGCGTGGCCTTAAACCCTGAAGAACCATATTTAAACTTGGATGAGAAACTTTTTAGGATGATTTCTAACCAGAAACAAATTGTGGTGGTTAAACATTCTCTACAGGAAGTCTTGTTTATTGCTGGTCTCAGGGAACTGAATTAGTGAGGTTCTGTCAACACACTTGGATCATTTCAGAGGGGGTTAGCCCCTCCAAAATCTACCCACTCATGTCATCTTTCACCACTCATAAAGAGAGGCCACAGATTTAAAGCTTCCTGTCTTTTTTGCCAATGTAAGGAAGCTGCAGAATCTTTTATGCTTTATTTCCAAATAGAAAATATATTTTGCTATGACAAGATCCAGTTTTAATCATATATCAATGATCATGTGGGCTGAATTCTTCTCTTGTAGGCAGCAATGTGGACCCGTTTTTTAAATTAGCATTTGCAAAAGCTACCTTATAACTTAAAAGTTGACTTTGTTTTTTAAAGAATATTATTGGAAAAGAAAATAAACAGATAGTATAAAACTATCTTTATTACAATCTCTTTGCAGAGTATGACCTCATTGTATTGCCCTTTAAGAAACTGTGCTTACTTTCTCAAGTGTACACATCCAAATAGTCTCTGAGGGTTCATCTCTGCAGTTAGCAATATACTAAGATTTATGGTCTATTAGAGACAGTGAAAGTAAGACAGAATTGTATAAGTAAAAGCATAATTTATAGAGTTTTAAACTTGAAACAAGGCTTCTTTCCAAAAAAGCAGTTATTTCCATGCTAACTTGCCTCCCAATATGCTCTTGTGCACACATTGGGATTGAATGGGATTGAATATTTCACAATATATTTTTTTCATTGGCTAGTTGGTATATGTGAAATCATGATGAGGCATAAAAAAATCACAATGTTTTTCAATGTTCTTTTCTATGCCTTTCAAATCTTAACAAAAAGGACATATTGGGGCCCCAAAACTAGAATAAGACTTTTATCAGAATGCAAGAATCATAACATAGGTGTTCTTCATATGTGCCTTCTATGAATTTTCATCATGTATTTTTGTGTAAATAAAATAGAGAAAATGAAAATTGGAAAATGTGGTTCTGACCAAAGAATGCTCTTCAATTTCCTCCAAATTTAAGGCTTCCTTCTTACCCAATACTTAACAAAAAGCAGTGCCCATTTAGACTTGGCAATCGTGGCTTGACTCGTGTTGTAGCTTTATAATTTTCTGTACAAGTAGCAATCACTGCAGCAGTTTTGATTAAATGATTACCCATAGCCCTACTCTTGAATGAAATGACAAATATTCACTGAAAAAATTCAAGTAGACACTGTAAACTCGGAAAATTTCTAGGATGAATGTGCTCCAAATGGCATTATGTGTTAGAAATAGCAATGATCTACAAATCAAACTTTAGAATCTACTTTCTATAGAGGGAAGAAACTGGCTTCATTGACTGAAAATGATGGGGGGGGAGTTTTTAAAAATGTGATGTAAGGAAACAGTTTGGGGAACTCAACAAGTTAAGTGCTTGCAGAAAGTATGGTGGATGTGTGTAGGCTGACATCTATGTGTGGATGTGTGTAGGCTGATATATATACCAGAAAAAAAAATCTTGAAAAGAGACACAGAAAGCCAGAGAATTGTGCCTTCCTCCTTTTCAGTTCCCATCACTCATTCTATTCGTTGTATGAATAAGAACTTTTTTTCTTTGAACACCAACTACAAAAAATGATTTAGGCATTCACATAAGAAAAACATCACAAATCTTATTTTAATTTCTATGATCTCATTACTAAGACAATTGTATCTCTAAAGAGTAATACCCTGTGCCCTAGCTATATCATCTTCATTTCAGTTTTTCATCCTTGCATGATGAGACACCAGCGGGGCAGATTCAAAATAGTCAAGCATAAAGAAGCTCTAGGCTACTTTCAAAATACATATTCACAACTTAAAAATAAACTTAACTTTTGCAAGTACTAGGTTTTAGAAACATACTCTATGTTTTACTTGCAAAAACAACAATTATTCAAATATCTAAGTATTGGGTTGTTCTAGATACTTCTGTTTATTTCTTTTCAGTTGACAAATGAATATTATATATATTTATTGTATACAACATGAGGTTTTGATATATGTGTATATATATTGTAGAATGACTAAATCTAGCTAATTGTTCTAGAGAGACTTTTGATCTTAGCAAATCCTAAAATGATGCTGATTGTAGATTAAGAGTTCAAAGGAATGCAGTGCATGGGGAATTAATTTATGCCACTGATACTGAAACAAATTATTTGCCTTTGAAGTTTGGGGACTTTACTAATGCAAAGATAAAATATATGGGTTGCTACTTTATTTGCAAACCATAGAATAAACATTCACTTTGGGTTGAATGTAAAGTTTTCTTTCACTAAAGCATAATAACATTGGAAATTTATATAATGATACTCTATTAATAATTTAAAAAATAAACTCAACAGGTTTTAGGAGAGAAGCACCAAAGGACACAAATTTTCATTTTCACTTTGCCATTAACTTGCTGTGTGATTAAGTGTTGATTTCAAGTGAATGAACCTACCTCAGTTTTATTTCCAATCTACAATGGAAGAAAGGGTCTTAAAAATTAGGGACTCCCCATGGTTAATTCTAGATATAATTTGGATTTTGTTACTGTAAGCCCTGTGTAGGCATAGTTGGGAATTAAACAGAGGCCTAAAATCTCTATGAAAATAGAGTGTGTTAAGTCAGCTAATTAAGAATGAATGGGAGATTTTCAGTACATCTTTCTTTAATGGCAGCAAGAAAGGCAAGGTCAAGAGTGTAGAAGATAAGGTAGGATTGGCAAGGGTCTGGCCAAGAATGGGAAGAAAAGAGAAGAGCTTCTCATAGATGTCCGCATAGTCATAAAGGAATGTCAGCAGAAGGATTTACTGTAGACAACGGCCTTTCTTTTCTAACACTGGGGATGACTTAGAGCCTCTTGAGAACGGACAGTTTTAGTCCATGTGGCATCCAGCAGAGGAAAGAGTACCAAAACTGCATGTTCACATTGACATAACCCTTGAAGTTTACAAACCATGCCCCCATGTTAGCCTAATGTTTCTTTTCAATATTTTAATGGCTGAAGCAGGGAATGAATGCAGTGGTTAGGCATACGGACTTTAGAGTCAGACAGTCCTGGGCTCAAATCCTGTTCCATCTTCTTGTCTGAACTGACTTTGGACAGTCCATTCCTTTAACAAAGATGTGTTGAATCTGCTATGCTATGCACTGGTAATAAATAAGTAAACGATGATTTTTAGATTATGACAAGTGCTCTCAAAAATAGAATATGGTTATGAAAAGGACACTAACGCAGCCTGGCTAAATGGGACTGGATTTCAGGAAAAACTACTCCTAGGAGGCAGCATTTGAGCTAAGACAGTTGAGAAGAAGGAGCCAGCCATGAAAGGTCTATTGGAAGAAAGCTCCCGGAAGAAGAAACAGCACATGCAAATATCCTGTGGCGGGAAAGTGCTTACCTGGGCCAGGAAAAGCAATTCAGCTAATGTCCCTGAGTACTGTGAAAGAAGGAGAACATAGCGTGTGATGAATTCAAAGAGGTAATTAGAGGCTAGGTCCTGCGGGGCTTATAAGACATGAGAGGACATTTAGATTAGACTTTTATCTATACAATTAAGCCACTTTGTGGCGGGGGGGGGGGGCGGGGGGGCATTGCAAAGGGCATGACAGTATTTGTTTAACAATTTTAGGAGATCACCATCGATATTCCAACAAAGTAGATCAAAGAACAGTGAGAGTGGAGACAAAGATTCCAGTTCTGAGGCTATTTTAGTTTTTGAGATAAATAGCTTTCTAGTCTCAGCTTTCTTACTTGTAAAATGGGAATAATAATAGGCACATCATAGGGTAGCTGTAAAAATAAAATGAGAAAAGATAAAAGAGCACATACACAACTCTCACAAATAGTGAGCCTTCAATAAACAGAAGTTGTCATTGTCCTCCATATATACACAAGAAAACTGACTCTCTTAGAGGTTAAATGACATTGTCCAGGTCAGATAGTAAAAATACATAGATGGCTGAAGCTTGAATCCAAGTTGTAGAATTCCAAAATTAGTGTAAAAGTCTACATCCACATAGTTAGAAAAGGATAGAGTTCAATTCAACAATTGCTTCCAAGACACACAAAGAATGCAAGAACAGTTCAAGAGAGGTCATGTGATGAGAAGCAGCTTGTCACATGTGGCAAATTCTGAGTGATTTTGAATTACTGGTATAAACAGCATATGAAGGAAGAAGGAAGAGTTGAGGTTGGGAGAAAAGGATCAGAGGTGAAATAATTACCAACAGGAAAGATACTACAGTTGAAAGTAAAAACTATGACTTCTATAGGCTGAAAATGAGTAGGTTATCTAGACTGCCAGGGAGAATGGGGCAATAGTGTCATTGAGTAAGTAGGAATTGACAGACATTAAACATACTAGTTGACTTATACTGCCTCATATGAGCCTGATAGCATTTGCGTGAGCACTCAGAGCACGTGGTGTAAAAATGTGGAGATGGAAGCTTTGCTGGATTAGGTGCCTTGTTTAAGGCCACTCAGATGGCAAATAAAAGAACCAAGAGAGCCCAGATTATTTTCCTATAGTTCAAGCTCCATCTATTGTCTACATTTACATTATCCTATGTGCTCTGTGTGATAATGAAGATGGTTGAGAAAGAGCTAGAAGCAGAACAAAGCAGAAGAGGTGGATGACAGGACACTGAGGGCATGAAGAAGATTTAAAGGGAAGGCAGAAAGAGGAGTATAGAAATCAGCATCTATCCAGATAATACTTGGATATAGGTTAATGTTGGGGAATTAGGAAGAGAAGAACAGTGCCTGGAGGACAGTAGAGACAAAAAGACTTTAAGAAGTAGGAAAGGAGGGAGGGAGGAAGGGTAGAAAAGAAATTGGCAAAGGGGAAGAGGGAGAAGGCATGGGAGAAGAAAGGAGAGAAAAGCAGAAAGAGAAGGGAAGATATACTGGCAAACAAGCTGTTGGGGAGATTATGGCCAGTATAAGCAGATGACTATGCCTGGGGAAAACATCTCTCTGAATGGGAAAACAGGGATATGAAACTCTGAGTGGATAAGTACAAAGAGCCGGTGATAATTCATAGCAGTTACAACAGTGGGGCTTACATGGTTTGGAGATGGAGAAGCCTGGAAGAAATTTTCCTCTCCATTGCTTCCCCTCTCTCACAGCACTCAGGAACATTGGCTGAACTGTATCCTTTCTTGACATGATTATATTTCCTGAACCTCAAATAAGGACACATAACCTGATTTAAAAATAAAAGAAAAACTTTGCTGCCACCTCCGCATAGGAAAGATAACCTAAAAAAATGTACTTAGTTGGCATTTTTAGAGCATTTTCATGATAATATGACTATAGTAATGAAGAATAGTTGAAATTGAGATATCTCAGAAATTCCAGAAAATGTGGTAACAATAATTAATACTTTCTGAGTGCCAAGCATTGTTCTAAGAGTCATTCAATCCTCTCCACAACCCTGTGAAGTAAATTCTTTTATAAACTTTTATAAACTCCATGTAATAGATAAGAAATCAGTGGCACAGTGGGGTTGAGTAACTTCTCAAGGTCATAAAAATAGCAAATGGCAGAACTGGACCTGCATTTTGTGGTTTCCAACTACTACATGAAATTCCCAAAGGGCTTGATTACATTTCTTTTAGTTCTGTGTGATGGCAATGTTATCTCAAAAGAATTTTGGAACAGACAGGTTATGAGTTTTACAGTTTCTGTTAATTTAATCTACCATTTAAAATATTTATATATAGGTAAGTAAAACATTATGAACCACCAGATAATGTAGGCAAAGAGCTTTGAGATCTTCATAGGTTGCTGACATGAATAGTACTCGCTCCCTCTTTCAAAATGAAAAATATCTTGCCAAACAAAGGTGAAAAGTCCCAAGCCAAACACTAAAGTAGGTTGTATTTCTTTCTATGTTGCTTTATGAAATATTGGCAGCCAGACATATTTCTCAACCCTAGAAGACATAAATCTTTCCAGGGGAAACCAAATTTCTTTGGTTTGGCTGCCAAACTATGACTTCAGCCTTGAATCTCATCTCAGAAAACTGTAAACACCCTTTTCCTCCCCTGTGTTTAATTTCAAGCATATCTTCCCTTCCCAAAGACCATCTTTCTTCCTTTTCAGTGGCTGTCTCTCACCCTATCTCATCCTGCATGCCAACCTGTGAGTGCTGACCTGCTGAGAGATGGGCTGTCCAGGCCAGTTCAAGCCCTCTGCAGCCCCACCTCATGCTCACGCCCCTCTGTTCTTCTTTCCTTTACTTTATACATTTTTCTTTTTACTAACAGTTCTTAGCTTTCAATTCACATTCCATTGAGGGTTGATGATTTCACTCCGTAAGTTTTTTCCTGGACCTACTGCTGTCTCCTTTATCACAGTGCACCTTGACTTCCTGCTTTGTGCCTATATGGCAAAAGGATTCACAGGTTTCATTTAAAAATAGTCTTAAATCACTTTTCCAGTAACCAAAGGCTAATTGACTAGATCGACTCATGAACAATTAGATCCACATAAATATGCAAATATATCTGAAGCTATATGTGCCTTAGGGTGAAGAGAATTCAGGTTCCTACAAATGGGGAAGGGATGATGTTCATAATCCAGAAATTCAGATCAGCGTGATATCTCCGGGCATTCATATGAAGGAGACAGTAGGGTGTAGGGGAATATGCACTGGACTGGGAGACAGGAGATCAGGTCCTAGCTCAAGTTCCGACTCAAGACAAACCAGCTCTGTGACGCTGGGAAGAAAGTTATACCATCATTCACTCTGGGTGTTAATTTTTTTCATACGTAAAATAAAGCACCAGACTAGGTAGATTCGAAATCTGGATAAACTTTAGAATCTCTTGAACGCTTCTGGAGTTTCACAATAGAAATAGAAATTAGGGCTTCAACACAGACATACTTAATGAGAATCCTCAGGAATAACGCCCTAGAATCTGAATATATGGTTTGACGCAGCCACCCTAGTCTAGGTTTAAGGACCAGCATCAGGAGGCCTTTTGATTTGTTAAACTATTATGTCCTTCAAGTTTCATCAGTATTTCCCAGGCAAGGTAAATTATGAAGCAGGAACACACACTGCTATCCACTACAATAATGCTTCAGAAATGGCTAGTGCTGAAGTGAGCCAGAAAGGCTGAACTTGTTGCTCTGGACTAGTTTATCAGTTGCTTGGATGTTCAGGGGTTCTTGTACAGCAAGTAACAGCAACAATCCCTCCTCCTATATGATTTTTCTGTCTTAATATACTGTAATTACAATCATTTTCAGGGCTACTCCTAAAAATAGACATTACTTTTATATAGCCGTGATCTGACCAGGTCTGTTTTCACCTTAAAGATACTTGTCACATCCCTCTCATAAAGATTGTATCCTTGGCTCTTGGCGTCTTATTGGCATATGAAAGTGCCATGAGAGGAACCACCTATAGTTGCAGTTCATAAGAGCCAGGTGAGCACAAGGCCTTTCAGGATCTGGGAATTGGTTGATCTCATTTCTTTCTCTCCTCCTGCCACCCCAAGAATCCTTTTCATAGTAAAAAACATTATGATTTCTTTTGGGGTAATTATTTCTTTGATTCTTGGGTAATTGCCCCAATTTAATTATTGGCTTCCTTTCTTCACACGTTCCTCTATCTATTCCTTTTGTCCGCTGATTTGGTCATCACTCCCACAAAAAGCAGAGTGTGCTTTGGCCACTGGGGTACTAATAGACGTGATGCAAGCAAAGGCTTCAAATGCGCTTGCGCTCTTATACTTTGCCGTGGGAAGAGCCTCTCCCATGCAGCTGCCACCCTGCGGCCTGGGACCCAGAATGAACTGTGTATGGAGTATATCTTTGCCGTCTGTCCCACATCTTTAAGCAGAACCCAGCCTACAACAGCTGATCACCAGCCTATCTGCAGGTAGGAAATACATTAGTATGATTTAAAGCCACTGAGTTTTGGAGTGGTTTGTTCCATTCCAATAACTGATTGATTCAGTTCGTCAGTCAAGGTTTTCGGCCTTCCCCTCACCAACAGGGAACATGTGACCCAATCTAGGCCAATTAGATCTTTTTCCCAGAATTACAAAAGGCTAATGAAGAATAGGAACTGCCTCATCACAGCAATCAGCCACTCCCTAAAAACTTCCTGTATTAGCTCCTGATACATGGATCACTAAGGCTCTCCCCATACCTATTCTTTCCTTGTTTGTTCACCAAATGTCTCTCATGCTTTGTCGGTTCTTCATATCTTTCTAATGAAGGTTTCTTATATCACTTCCTTATGTTCTCACGTATGTTTATATCCCAATCAATTGTTTTCTATTTAAATTAGAGCCTTTTCTACTGTGTGCAACCGTAAACTCTTAACTGTTACTGAGGGCCTCAAAGGGAAACAAAAGGGTGTCAAAAGGAAAAGGGTGTTAATCACACAAATGGGGCAAAAGATAAGCTGGATCTTCCTGTACATTATAATTTTATTTATGAATGGGCCAGACAGAGAGTGTGCACTGATAATTCAGAGATTTCTATGTGTCATCATGGATATTATAACATTTTAGAATGCCAAATATGTGCCATCAAAAATGTATAGAAACACAGGCTCTGGCAGATGTTGAAAAATCTTTTTCATCAGAACCATAAGTCTTTGCTTATTTTTAAAAAATAATATTTATTATTATTATTTCACTAGTGTTGGGGGAACAGGCGGTGTTTGGTTGCATGAATAAGTTCTTTAGTGGCGATTTCTGAGATTTTGGTGTACCCATCACCCAAGCAGTGTAGACTGTACCTAATGTATAGTCCTTTTTCCTCTCACCTCCCTCCCACCCTTCTCCCTGAGTCCCCAAAGCCCACTATATCATTCTTATGCCTTTTTGTCCTCACAGCTTAGCTCCCACTTATAAGTGAGAAAATACAATGCTTGGTTTTTCCATTCCTGAGTTACTTCACTTAGAATAATGGTCCCCAACTTCATCCAGATTGCCGTGAATGCCTTTAGTTTGTTCCTTTTTAGGGCTGAGTGGTATTCCATGGTGTGTGTGTGTGTGTGTGTGTGTGTGTATACATACACACATATATATTCTTTATTTACTTGTTGGTCGATGGGCACTTAGGCTGGCTCCTTGTTTTTGTAATTGTGGACTGTGCTGCCATAAACATGTGTATGCAAGTATCTTTTTCATATAATGACCTTTATTCCTCTGGGTAGATAACCAGTAGCAGGATTACTGGATCAAATGGTTGTTCTACTCTTAGTTATTTAAGGAATCTCCATACTGTTTCCCATAGTGGTTGTACTAGTTTTACATTCCCACCAGCAGTGTAGAAGTGTTCTCTTTTCACCATACCCATGTCAACATCCATTATTTTTTAATTTTTTAATCATGGCCATTCTTGCAAGAGTAAGGTGGCATCTCATTGTGGTTTTAATTTGCATTTCCTTGATAATTAGTGATGTTGAGCACTTTTTCATATGTTTGTTGGCCATTTGTGTATCTTCTTTTAATAATTGTCTATTCATATCCTTTGCCCACTCTTTGATGGGATTTTTTTTTCTTCCTGATTTATTTGAGTTCCTTGTAGATTCTGGATATCAGTCTTTTGTCAGGTGTATAGATTGAGACTATATTCTCCTACTCTGTGGGTTGTCTGTTTACTCTTCTGATTATTTATTTTGCTATGCAGAAGCTTTTTAATTTAATTAGGCCCCATCTATTTATCTTCGTTTTTGTTGCTCTTGGTTTTGGATTCTTGGTCATGAACTCTTTGCCTAAGTCAATGTCTAGAAGAGTTTTTCTGATGTTATCTTCTAGAATTTTTGTGGTTTCAGGTCTTAAAGTCTTTGATCCATCTTGAGTTGATTTTAATATAAAATGAGGAATGAGGATCCAGTTTCATTCTTCTACATGTGGCTTGCCAATTATCCCAGCACTATTTGTTAAATAGGGTGTGCTTTCCTCACTTTATGCTTTTGTTTACTTTGTCGAAAGTCAGTTGGCTGTTAGTATTTGGTTTTATTTCTGGGTTCTCTATTCTGCTCCATTGATCTATGTGCCTATAATTATGCCAGTACCATGCTGTTTTGGTAACCAAAGTCTTGTGGTATAGTTTGAAGTTGGGTAATGTGATGCCTACAGATTTGTTCTTTGTGTTTAGTCTTACTTTGGCTATGGGGGGGGGGGGAGGTCTCTGTTGGTTCCATATGAATTTTAGGACTTTTTTTCTAGTTCTATAAAGAATGATGATGGTATTTTAATGAGAATTGCATTGAATTTGTAGATGGCTTTTGGCAGTATGGTCATTTTCACAACATTGATTCTACCCATCCATGAGCATGCAATGTGTGTCCATTTCTTTGTGTCATCTATGATTTCTTTCATCAATGTTTTGTAATTGTTCTTATATGGATCTTTCACCTCCTTGGTTAGGTATATTTCTAAGTATTTTAGTTTTTTGCAACTGTTGTAAAATGGACTGAGTTCTTGATTTGATTCTCGACCTGCCGTTGTTGGTGTATAGCAGAGCTACTAATTTGCGTACATTAATTTTGTCTCCTGAAACTTTACTGAATTCATTTATCAGATCTTGGAACTTTCTGAATGAGTCTTTAAGGTTTCCTACGTATATGATCATATCATTGGCAAACAGTGACAGTTTGACTTTCTCTTTACTGATTTGGATGCCCTCTATTTCTTTCTCTTGTCTGATATCTCTGGCTAGGACTTTCAGTACTACGTTGAATAGAAGTGGTGAAAGTAGGCATCCTTGTCTTGTTTCAGTTCTCAGATGGAATGCCTTCAAGTTTTCTCCATTCAATAAAATGTTGGCTGTGGATTTGTAATAGATGCCTTTTATTACCAAGAGCTATGTCCCTTCTATGCCAATTTTGCTGAGGATTTTAATCCTAAAGGGATGGTTGATTTTGTCAAATGCTTTTTCTGCATCTATTGAGATGATCATATGATTTTTGTCTTTATTTCTGTTTATGTGGTGTTTCACATTTATTAACTTGTTTTCATTAAACCAGCCCTGCATCCCTGGTATGAAACCCACTTGATCATGGTGGATTATCTTTTTTATATGCTGTTGGATTCGGTTAGCTAGTATTTTTGTCGAGGATTTTTACATCTATGTTTATCAGGGATGTTGGTTTGTAATTTTCTCTTTCTGTTATGCCATTTCCTGATTTTGGAATTAGAGTGATACTGGCTTCACATAAAGATTTAGGGAGGATTCCCTTTTTTCTATCTTTGGCAATAGTTTCAGTAATATTGGTACCAATCCTTCTTTGAATGCCTCACAGAATTCAGCTGTGAATCCATCTCATCTTGAAACTTTTTTGTTGGCAATTTGTTTATTATTGTTTCAATTTCGCTATTTGTTATTGGTCTGTCAGAGTTTCTACTTCCTCTTGATTTAATCTAGGAGGGTTGTATATTTCCAGGAATGTATCCATCTCCTCTATATTTTCTAGTTTGTGCATGTAAAAGTGTTCATAGTAGACTTGAATGATCTTTCGTATTTCTGTGATATTGGTTATAATATCTTCCATTTCACTTCTAATTGCACTTATTTGGATCTTCTGTCTTCTTGGTTTATCTTGCTAATGGTCTATCAATTTTGTTTATCTTTTCAAAGAACCACTTTTTGTTTCATTTATCTTTTGTATTTTTTGTTTGTTTTATTTTATTAGTTCTGCTCTTTTTTTTTTTTTTTTTTTTCTTCCACTGAGTTTGGGTTTGGTTTGTTCTTGTTTCTCCAGTTCCTTGAGGTGTGACCTTAGATTGTCTATTTGTGCTCTTTCAGATTTTTCAATGTAAGCATTTATTACTACGAACTTTCCTCTTAGCACTGCTTTTGCTGTGTCCCAAAGGCTTTGATAAGTTGTGTCACTATTATTGATCAGTTCAAAGAATTTTTTAATTTCCATCTTGATTTCATTGTTGACCCAAAGATCATTCAGGAGCAGATTATTTATTTTTCATGTATTTGTATAATTTTGAGAGTTCCTTTATGAATTAATTTCCAGTTTTGTTCAACTGTGATCTTAGAAGACACTTGATATAACTTTGATTTTCTTAAAGTTTATTGAGACTTGTTTTGTAACCTATCATATAGTATATCTTGGAGAATGTTTCATATGCTGATGAAAAGAATGTTTGTTTTGCAGTTGTTGTTGTTATTTATAGTGTTCTGCAAATATTTGCTAAGTCCATTTGTTTTGGGTTATAGTGTAAGTCCATTGTTTCTTTGTTGACTTTCTCTCTTGATGACCTGTCTAGTGCTGTCAGTGGAGTACTGAAGCCCCACATTATTATTGTGTTGCCATCTATCTCATTTCTTAGGTCTAGTAGTAATTGTTTTACAAATTTCAGAGCTCCAGTGTTAGGTGCACATTTATGTAAGATTGTGATATTTTCCTGTTGGACTAATATTTTTATCATTATATAATGTCCCTCTTGGTCTTTTTTAACTGTTGTTAAAGTATGTTCTGTCTGATATAAGAATAGCTAATAATCCTGCTCTCTTTTGTTGTCTATTTGCATAGAATAATGTTTTCCACCACTTAACCTTAAGTTTATGTGAATCCTTATGTGTTGGGTGAGTCTCCTGAAGACAGCAGATATTTAATTGGTGGATTCTTATCCATTCTGCCACTCTGTATCTTTTAAGTGGAGCATTTAGGCCATTTACATTCAACATTAATATTGAGATATGAGGTACTATTCCATTCATCATGCTAGTTGTTGCCTGAATACCTCGTTGTTTTTTTCTTTGTGTTAAGGTTTTATAGACCCTGTGAAATTTATCTTTAAGGAGGTTCTGTTTTGGTGCATTTTGAGGTTTTGTTTCAAGATTTAGAACTCCTTTTAGCATTTCTTGTATTGTTGGCTTGGTAGTGGCAAATTCTCTCGGCATTTATTTGTCTGAAAAAGACTTTATCTCTCCTTCATTTATGAAGCTTAATTTTTTTGATACAACATTATTTTGTTTGTTTTGTTGTTAATTATTTTGTTTGAAGAGGCTAAAGATAGGACCCCAATCTTTTCTGGCTTGTAGGGTTTCTACTGAGAAATTTGCTATTAATCTGATAGGTTTTCCTTTTAGATTACCTGAAACTCTTGCCTCACAGTACTTAAGATTCTTTCCTTTGTTTTGATTTTAGATAACCTGATGACTATATTCCTGGGTAATTAGTTTTTGGCATAAATTTCCCAGGTTTTCTTTGAGCTTCTTGTATTTGGATGTCTAGATCTCTAGCAAGGCGAGGGAAATTTCCCTCAATGATTCCGTCAAATATGTTTTCCAAACTGTTAGATTTTTCTTCTGCCTCAGGAACACCATTTATTCTTAGGTTTGGCCATTTAACATCATCCCAGATTTCTTTGAGGCTTTATTCTTTTTTTATTTTTATTTTTTGACACAGAGTCTTACTCTGTCACCCAGACTTTAGTGCAATCGTGTGATCTTGGCTCATTGCAACATCTGCCTCCCAGGTTTAAGCAATTCTCATGCCTCGGCCACCTGAGTAGCTGGGATCCAGGCTTGTGCCACCACATCCAGCTAAGTTTTGGATTTTTAGTAGAGACAGTTTCGCCATGTTGCCCAGGCTGGTCTTGAACTCCTAAGCTCAAGTGATCTGTCTGCCTTGGCCTCCCAGAATGCTGGGATTACAGGCAGGAGCCACCACATCTGTTTTTTTTTTTTTTTTTTTTTTTTTTTTTTTTTTTTTTTTTAATATTATTTTTGTTTGTCTTAATCTGATTTGGTTAATTCAAAAGTCTCGTCTCCAAGCTCTGAAGTTTTTTTTTCTACTTGTTTGATTCTATTGTTGAAACTTTCCAGTGCATTTTCTATTTCTTTAAGTGTGTCTTTCATTTTCAGAAGTTGTGATTTTTTTTTTTTTTGGATCTCTATTTCTCTGGAGCATTTTCCATCCATATCCTGTACTGTTTTTAAAATTTATTTAAGTTCCTTTTCACCTTTCCCTGGTATCTCTTTGAGTAGCTTAATAATCAACATTCTGTATTTTTTATCTGGCAATTCAGAGATTTCTTCTTGGTTCAGATCCATTGTTGCAGAGCCAGTGTGGTCTTTTGGTGGTGGTACAGAAATTTGTTTTGTTATATTACCAATGTTAGTCTTCTGATTCCTTCTCATTTGTGTAGACCATTTCAGCAGAAAACTCTGGAACTCAAGGGCTGCTGTTCAGACTCTTTGGTCCCACGGGCTGGCCTCTTGATGTAGTGTACTCCCACTTCCCCTACAGATGGGGCTTCCTGCAAGCCTGACTACAGTGATTGTTGTTGCTCTTCTGGGTCTAGCCACTCAGCAGGGCTACCAGGCTCTGGGATGGTGCTGAGGAATGTCTGCAAAGAGTTCTGTGATGTGATGCATCTTCAGTTCTCCCAGCCATGGATACCAGCACCTGCTCTGGTGGAGGTGGCAGGAGAGTGAAGTAGACTCTGAGAGTCCTTGGTTGTACATATGTTTAATGTGTTGACTTTCCTGGATGCTGATTCTGCTAGCAGTCAAGTTGTCATGTGGACATATTCGGGGCCACTAGTTAGCCAGGATGTTGCAGACAGTGGAATTATCTGTTGTTTTCTCCTTCCCTGGAGCAGGGTTGTTCTGTCATGAATTGCTGTAATGTCCTGAGTTGGTGGTTGGCCTCCAGTCAGGAGGTAGTGCTTTCAAGACAGCACCAGAGTTTTTGCGTGTCTCATGAAATTTGTAGTGGCTTGAGGCTTCTTTCAAAGGATCTGTGAAGTTTTTTGGTTTCCCTGGTCTGCTCCTGTGGTGCCTCCTGAAACAAAATTCCATGGTTTGAGTCTCCACGTGATGCTTTGTCCTGTCCAAGCGGGAGCTGCAGGTCAGCCCTGTCCCTATCCACCGTCTTCCCAGAACTGCCCTACAACTTGCTTCCATGAATCTTGAGAAAATCTTGGCCTAACTCAAAACATGAAGGGTGCTTGTCACCTATATTTTCCTAGCCCCTTTCTTACATCAAACATACACTTGTCTTGAAAAAGAGATAGAGAGTCTGAATCTGTTTTTCTTGTAAATTTTTATTAATAAGCAGATCTATTTAGGTAAAAATACTCTGAATTTTTATATAGAATATCAGAAATCAAAAAATTCAGTGTCCTGCTTAGAAGCAACTATTATTTTTTTAAATGATTTTTCTACAGTAACTCCTAAACTCAACAGGTGAACAAGACATGTTCTAGCTTGACAGTCCCACTGGCTGTTGAGATGAGCAAGGTCTTGAATGTCACCTGAAATTATACTCTACGTTTGTTAATATTAGGAAACCATTGTTTATTCAATTTACATTTTTCCCTTTTTGCAACAGCCTCGTGTTAAAGAAGTAACATAAGTTTAATTATTCTAAGTGAAATAAGCCAGTCACAGAAGGACAAATACTGTATGATTCCATGTATATATATGAGGTTGGTAAAATAGTCAAACTCATAGAAACAGAGGGTGGAATGTTGGTTGCCAGGGAATGAGGTGGAAGGAGAAACAGGGAGTTGCTGTTCAATGGGTAAACTTTTAGTTGTGCAAGATGAGTAAGTTCTAGAGATCTGCTGTACATTGTGACCTTAGTAAACCACACAGTATTATACCCTAAATAATTTGCTGAGGTTAGATCTCATGTTACATGTTCTTACCATAAATCAATCAATCACAGATTGGGCAGAAGGTGATTTGGATCTTCCTGTACATTTTAACTTTACTTATGAATGGGGCAGACACTGAGATTGAGCACTGATAATTCAGAGATTTATCTGTGTCATCATGGATTCCATAACTTTTTAGAATGTCAAATATGTACACATCAAAAATGTGCAGAAACATAGGCCCTGACAGATGTTGAACACTCTTTTTCACCAGAATCATGAATCTTTGTTTCCATGAATCTTGAAAAAAAGACTGCCTAAGATCTTCGAAATGAATATATACAACATAAAACAAATCCATCACAATTAAAAGGTGACTCAAAGGAAATAAAATTCTAGAAGCGAAAAAATAAAAGCGGCCGCTAGACCCCACACCACACCCATAAACTGTTGCACAACTGTTACCACCTCCAGTGATATATTGCCAAATCAAAGACCAAGGTATTCCCAGGATGATATGCTAAATTCCTTACCCAGGCATCCCTGTAGATCCTGTGCATTACAAAAGAGAGGAAAATTGGTTTCTCTCCAAGGACAAAGAGTTGGTAGAAAAGAAAAAATTTTAAGGCATATGTCTGCTGGTGGAGCTCTAGGCAGAAGTAGTATCCTCTGCCCTTCCAAAACATTCTCTGGGGTTATGTTGACAGCTTATCTTCAGAACACAAAGAGAGTGTTGGGAAAATACTAAGACCATCAATAAGTAGCTATCACTTTATTGAGAAAATGGAAAATGTGGTAACAAAATGGAGCAATTTTGTTCAGAAGCCCTAAAGTTTGCTTTGACTCCAGAGAGTATATAAAAATATGCAAATTAAATTCTCAAGCAATCACTAGGACAGTTCTTTTTGATTTCTGCACACCAATTGTGAATTTCAGGTATAGAAAGTACCAGTAAGTCCCACAGTTTGGATCAGAATTATTTGATGAATATTCTTATTACCTTGTGAAGCTTGCTAAGAGATAATTTCTATTTCAGTTACAAACAAGTGTGCAGGAATGGAGGGATTCTACAGTAATACCACAATCATGGATATTCAAGCTACCTCACTGAACAAATCTTTATTAAGCCTAATATCTGTTATGTGACATGTCCTGAGCTAAACAATGGGTGCCCATAGATGAATAAAATATTATCCCTCTTTATGGGACTTATTCCCTAATGAGGAGGAATTCCAGAGTTTAAACTTAATAAATGGGTTGTTTTCAATTCTATAATGGAGATATAGAGGTTTCTGACTCATATACCTAACTGCTTTCTTGGACGTATAACACAATGGTTATGAGCATAGTCTTGAGATTCGTACTGACTTGGACTTGCATCTAAACTCTACCTCTTACAAACTGTTATGTAGTTTCTATGAGCTTCTGTTTTATTGACTTTAAAATGAGGACAAAATCATAGCTATTTCACAGGTTGTTATGAGAAGTAATTGAGATCATACACATAAAAAAACCTTGCACAGAGTAAATCTCCAATAAATATTAGCTTGGATTATTAGTATATTCCAGGCTAACACTTGGGTGGGCAGAGATGAATAATTTACTGTCACTGCCATTAAGGATCTTGCAAGACAGTGTAAGAGACATCACCCTCTGTAAATAGGTCCATTCACAGAGATTCCATTGTTCTCTCCCTTAAGAAAACATGAATATTTCCGCTTTGCCACACCATGATCTTTGATCTAGATTGGAAATACTCATTTTCGTTTTATAGGACTCTTACAAAAAAATACAAGTCATATAACTAATAAATTATGTCATATATTAATAAGATTATAAACAAAAGATAAAACATATAGAACCTTATATAAAATGGCCCTATAATTAGCTGAGATAAGACAGAGGAGGAATAATAGGAATTCATAAATTTTCTCTTTGGTTATAAGGTTTCATTTATTTCTTTGTTTACTTTAGTAGTGAGATGTAGCATGCATACTATAAAGTATGCAAGTCTTTTATGTACGGTTCAATAAGTTTTACTTATGTGCATACCTATTGACCAGTCCCAGATCAAACACCCTTTCTCACATACCCTTCCAATAATTACTTCCTCACCAAATGTAACCCCCCTTTTGATTTCTGTATATATATGTTTTGCCTGTTTCAGAACTTTACATAAGTAGAATCAAATATTATGTACACATTTACCTCTGCTCTATCATTCAACATTAAGTGATACTCATTCAGGTTGCATGTTGTAATACTCTGTTTTTTTCATTAGGTTTGATTCTTTTGGTAATTTTCTATGGGCACATTAATTTTATCTACCAATAATGGCATCTGTAGTTTTTTCTACATTTCTGATCCTTGTTTCTTTTTGTTCATTTTTCTTATCTTATTGCACTGGATAGAACATTAAGTATAATATTAAATAGAAGAGTCAAAAGCAAGACATTCTCATGTCATTCTCAGTTACAGAAAGAAAGTTTTAGTTATTTATTTTAACATTTATTGCCATTAAATATTATTTTGGTAGAGATTTTTGGTAGGTATTCTGGCACATTAAGAATACTAGGTATTTTATTCTGAAGGATTGTTATCCTAATAAAATGCTTTTTAAAAATCCGTTGTGATGGTCATATTAGACTTTCCCCCCCTTTTTTAGTATAACAAATAACATTTATTTCTTCTTCTATTATTACATCAATTTTGTATAACTGGAATAAAGCCTACCTGGACACAATGTATTACTCTTTTTTTGTATTCCTGGGTAGAATTTACTAATTTTTTTATTTTAAAATTTTGCATCTATTTTAATGAGAGATTTGGCCATTACCACCAAGAAATTTTAATAATGTTCTCTGATGTTAAGGTCATGCTGGCCTTATAAAACGAACCACAGCATTTCTTAGAGGGAAATTTATAGGTCAAAATGCATGTATGCATATATTACAAAAGGATAAAGCCTGAAAATCAAAGATTAAATGACCATATAAAGGAAATAGTAAATAAACAGCAATTTAAAGTCATAGAAGTAATAAAATATTTAAGAGATGCAATCTATGAAATAGAAAACAAAATGAAGTAGAAAAATAAAGAAGGCCAAAGTTTATTCTTCAAAAATAATGAAATTGATAAACCTCTATAAAGATTTGACAGGCACAAAATAGAAAAAAGCCACAAATTAATATGCAAATAAAAGAGAATATTCCTACAAAGTATACTTTACAAAATAATAGGAATATATAATTTTAAATATTACACCAATAAATTTAAAATTTAGAAGAAATAGACAAATTCCTTTTTAAAAGTTAACTATCAAAATTGATGAAATAATCTAATTTTTCTTATATTGTTGATGAATTGAATATAAGTCTGAAATTTTCTTGCACAGAGTGTTTCATGCCTAGATAAACCCTCTGGTCAATTTTTGCAAACATATAAGAAAGAAATCACACTATTGAAAAGTCAACCATAACTTCAATGTTGCTCCTTTAAAAGTAATGTATCTTTTTTCTTATAGATGCTTTTAGGATTTGTTCTTTATTTTGAGCTTTCAAGAGTTTTACTATGATGTATCTAGGTGTGATGTTCTTTGATTTGCCCTGATTTTGATTCACAGATATTCTTGAATCAGTAGACTTCCAACAATTTTAGATAATTCTAGGCTATGATCTCTTCAGAGAATCTTGTCTCTCTTTCTATCTCACTTCTTTTTCTGGACTCCAATAACCCATAAGTTTAATCTTTACACTGTGTACCTTATGTCCTATGGCTTTAAAGCATCTCTCTTTATCTTTCTTGTCTCTCTTTTTCTCTGTCCCTTTCTTTCTCTCCTTCAATCTAAATATTTTCTAACCTATCTTCTTATATATGAATCCTTTTGTATGAATCTAATCTGCTGTTAAAATACATTAATTATAAAGATTCCTATTTTGTTATTTTTATAGTTTCTTAATTTGCTGTGCAATTATCCACCTTTCCTATTTTCCTTGAACACAATAATCATAGTTATTTTACTGTTTATATCATTGTCCCAACAGCTGCATGACTTACAGATCTGTTTCTATTTTCTCCTGATTTTTGTAGATTTGGTTATTTTTCCTGGCATCCTGGCAGTCTTTGAATGAATGATAAAAAATGTGTATGAAAATCCTAGTGGCCCTAGGTAATGTTATCTACCCTAGAGAGAATTTCATTTTTATTTGTCAGACATTAGAATACAAGTATTTCTCCTTGATCCAGTAAAGACTAGTCTATTTCTAGTTTTCTAGCACTCCTAGGGAGTAAGCTTTCAGGTTTGCCACTAAAATCCAAGAGTGTTTACTAAGGCCTTTAGCAAATCCCAAAGCTGTGATAATCTCTGCTTAGCTTTTTAATAGTTGCTTTATACTTATTTTCTTAGAATCTTGCTCTGCTTAATTACTGATTAGTGGTCACAAAATGTCTTGAGGGAAATTTCCTACAGAATGTAGGTCTCACTTTTCTATGATTCCCTTTTCTCTAAATCTTGGTCCCTCATGTTCTGGCTGTTTAGGTTGGTCTCCAGTGCCTTCAAAAACAGCATTGGTTTTGGTGTTTGTTTGGTTTTTATTTTGATTGTTTTTGTAGATGGTTTTGCACCGTAGCCAACTTTCAAAATTCTCTTATAGAACAGTGGGTCTGATACCAGCTACTCCATCTCAACTGGAAGCAGACTGGTCTTTAAATATGTTTTCATATTATCTTATCTAGACAAACCATGAGAAAATTGGGGCAGCTGTAACAAGGACTGTTTTCCAGATGAAGAAATAGAAACTCAGAAGCATTAATGATTCCCCCAGATGGTCAGTAAGCTGCAGCGCCAAGTCAGTCCTAAAATCCTTGTCATCAGCTCTTCATCATTGGCACTTTCTACCTTACTAGTGTTTACCAAAATTCTGTCTCTGATAGACCACTTAATGGTCTTTTGGAGTAACTGTGATGACTAATTTTTGTGAAAAATTATCATAATCTAAATAGCAAGTATAAAGCATGTGTGATAAAAAATATAACTTTCATTAATAGTATCATCTCTTACCAAGGATTGGGATGGCTTTGTTTGGCATCCTCCACAGAAATAAAAAATCACTCTTTTAGCTCAAACTATAAGCTCTGTATCTTTTCTTTGCTTAGTATTTATATCAACTATACTACACTCTGCCTTTGCAATACTATTCAACAGTGAGAATGCTAGCATGCATTAGGAGACTTCATCAGAGAATGAGAGATATTTCTATTGTACATTAAACCAAAGCTTGTGGACAGAATACACTGAATATAACATTCAGCTCTCTTTCACCAATGATGTCAGTGAGAAAACTGTAAACAAATAACAAAGGTTTCAAAGTTTCAAACTGGAAGATGCAGTAAATGAGGTAGTACCACTACCCTTTAGTTATACAAACAAATAGAAAATATTTGCTCATGTTTCATTGATTATGTGAATGTAATCTTGAAATCAAGTCAAGAAAATATTAATTGATTTATCTGATGAATTAAGCAAATATACTGTTAGTTATATGACTTGAATGAATGATTTCAAGTAATAGAAAAGGTCTTTACTGGAATTATCACTATTATGAAGACTTTTAAATTTTATTTATTATTTCAAGTATTCATGTACACAATTTCCATCTTGAAATGCAAATTAAAACTATAGTGATGTCCTTCTACAAATCCATGAGATTGAGAAAATTTAAAAGTCTGACAATACCAAGTGTTGGTGAAGATATGAAGCAAGAAGCTGTTGGTGTGAGTGAAAATTGGCTTATGATTACTGTATTAATTTACATTCCAAACAACAGTATATGAGGTACCCTTTCTCCACATTCTCACCAACACTTATCTTTAAACCACTTTAGAAAAGTGTCCTTACCCATACAATATTCTATGACCAAAAAATAATTCCATTGCTGGGTATATAACTAGAAAAATGTATATACATGTATTCAACATACCTGTGAGAAAACAATATTCTATGGCCAAACAATAACCATTCCATTTCTGGGTATATACCTAGAAAAATGTATTCATATACCTAGAAACATGTAAAAGAAAGTTCATGGTAGCAATTTTTGCAATAGCTAAAAATAATTCTAACATTCACCAAGATATCAGAATGTTAAGATGGATAAATAAATTGTAGTTATTAAGATGGTGAAATTTTATGCTACAGGAAAAGTGAACTCACTAGAGTTAGGTACAATAAACCTAATTTAATCTTACAAACATATTATTCATTGAAAGACTTTTTTAAATTATGAATTTATATAAAGTTTAAAACCAGTTAATATTAGCCATTTTATTTAGGGCCACATATAAAAGCAATAAAAGTACAAAGAATCTCAAGAATGAAAGTAACGTGCCTATCA
This sequence comes from Chlorocebus sabaeus, assembly GCF_047675955.1. Lineage (NCBI taxonomy): Eukaryota > Metazoa > Chordata > Mammalia > Primates > Cercopithecidae > Chlorocebus > Chlorocebus sabaeus. The sequence goes on from NC_132915.1 coordinate 15,218,953, forward strand.
AGATAATGTCTTAATCTAAGAGGGATAAAGAGAATGTGATTGAAAAGGGATACCCTGGGGCAAGGGATTGCTTCTACAGTGTAGACAACAGTCTATTTCCTTATTTAGGTAGTAGTTAAAAGGATATTTACTTTCTGATTATTCATTACAATGTGCATTTATGGCCTATGCACCTTTCTCTTCATGTGTTGTATTTCACCATTTAAAAAGTTATAAAAGTTTCCTTTTGGAAAACAGCATACTCAACTTTGGAAAAGAAGAATCTCATTTTCAGGGGAGTAGGCTAAAAGGATAGGTACTGCCATCTGATTTTATCCACAAATTTCTGTACTGCATTTCCTTCAACACCAAATCAAGATTAGTAGGCAGACTCATGTGTGGGGACTCATGTGTGGAGACTCACATTATGAACTTTTGCTCCAGGAACTAACACAGGAATATACCAGGAAAGCCGAGAAGATCCACAGACCCTTTGAAGGAAGTGCATTGCTCCCGTAGACTCCAAGAAACTTGAAAAACTGAGAATGCTCAAAGTGTAAATGTGTGAAAGAGGGATGATCCGTCCCCAAACATATACCCTCAGTGGGGAACCTGAAGGTCCAAATCACATGAGAAAGATCCAACCTTAACTTACAGATCTTCCCTCTGACATAGTTTACCCAAATTAAAAGGAACCAGAAAAAATGATTCTGGTAATATGACAAGTCAAGGTTCTTGAACACCCCTAAAAGATCACATTAGCTCACCAGCAATGGATCTAAATCAAGAAGAAATCCCTGAATTACCAAAGTATTCAGATGGTCAATTATTAAGCTAATCAATGAGGCATCAGAGAAAGGTGAAGTCCAATTTAATAAAATCAGAAAAAGATGCAATATACAAAGGGAAAAATCTTCAGTGAAATAGACAGCATAAATAAAAAACAATCACAACTTCTGGAAATCAAGGACACACTTAGAGAAATGCAAAAGGCACTGAAACATCTCAGCAATAGAATTGAACAAGCAGAAGAAAGAACCTCAGGGCTTGAAGACAAGGTTTTTAAATTAACCCAATCAATCAAAAATAAAGAAAAAAGAATTTTTTTGAAAAAGTCTCCAAGAAGTTTGGGACTATATTAAGTGTTAAAACCTAAGAATAATTGGTGCTCTGGAGGAATAAGAGAAAATCTAAAAGTCTGGAAAACATATTTGAGGAAATAATTAAGGAAAACTTCCCCAGCCTTGCTAGAGATCTGGACATCCAAACACAAGAAGTTCAACAAACACCTGGGAAATTCATTGCAAAAAGAATATCATTGCCTAGGCACATAGTCATCAGGTTATCTAAAGTCAAGACAAAGGAAAGAATCTTAAGAGCTATGAGGCAAAAGCATCAGGTAACCTATAAAGGAAAGCCTGTCAGATTAACAGCAGATTTCTCAGCAGAAACTGTACAAGCTAGAAGGGATTGAGGCTCTATCTTCAGCCTCCTTAAACAAAACACTTAGCCAAGAATTTTGTATCCAGTGAAATTAAGCTTCATAAGTGAAGGAAAGATACAGCCTTTTTCAGAAAAATAAATGCTGACAGAATTTGCTACTACCAAGCCAGCATTACAAGAACTGCTAAAAGGAGCTCTAAATCTTGAAACGAATCCTCAAATACACCAAAATAGAAACTCCTTAAAGCATACATTTCACCTATAAAACAAAAACACAAAAATAAAAAAACCAAGGCATTCAGGCAATAAATAGCACAATGAATAGAATAGTACTTCACATCTCAATACTAACGTTGAATATAAGTGGTCCAAATGCTCCACTTACAAGACACAGAATGGCAGGATGGTTAAGAATCCACCAATCAAGTATCTGCTGCCTCACCTAACACATAAGGACTCATATAAACTTAGGGTAAAGGGATGGAAGAAGATATTCTATGCAAATAGACACCAAAAGCAAGCAGGAGTAGCTATTCTTATACCACACAAAACAAATTTTAAAGCAACAGCAGTTAAAAATGACAAACAGGGACATTCTATAATGATAAAAGGACTTGTCCAATGGGAATGTATCACAGTCCTAAATATATATGCACCTAACACTGGAGCTCCCAATTTTATAATACAATTATTACTAGACCTAAGAAATGAGATAGATAGCAACACAATAATAGTGGGGACTTCAATACCCCACTGACAGCACTAGACAGGTAATCAAGACAGAAAGTCAACAAAGAAACAATGGATTTAAACTACATCCTAGAACAAATGGACTTAACAGATTTTTACAGAACATTTTACCCAACAACTACAGAATATACATTCTATCCATCAGCACATAAAACATACTCCAAGATAGACCAGACAGACCATATGATAGGCCATAAAACAAGTCTCAAAATTTAAGAAAATCGAAATTATATCAAGTACTCTTTTAGACCACTATGGAATAAAACTGGAAATCAACTACAGAAGGAATCCTCAAAACCACACAAATACATGGAAATTAAATAACCTGCTCCTGAATGATTGTTGGGTCAACATTGAAATCAAGATGGAAATTTAAAAATTCATTGAACTGAATGACGATAGTGACACAATCTATCAAAACCTCTTGGATACAGCAAAGGCAGTGCTAAGAGGAAAGTTCACAGCATTAAATGCCTACATCAAAAAGTCTGAAAGAGTACAAATAGACAATCTAAGCTCACACCTCAAGCAACTAAAGAAACAAGAACAAATGAAACCCAAACCCAGCAGAAAAAAAGAAATAACAAAGATCAAAGCAGAGCGAAATGAAATTGAAACAGAAAAAAAAAATTAAAATGATAAGTGAAATAATAAGTTGGTTCTTTGAAAAGATAAATAAAACTGATAGACCATTAGTGAGATTAACCATGAAAAGAAGAGAGAAAATCCAAATAAGTTCGATTAGAAGTGAAAAGGGAGATATTATAACTGACATCGCAGCAATACAAAAGATCATTCAAGGCCACTATGAACACCTTTATACACATAAACTAGAAAACGTAGAGGAGACTGATAAATTCCTGGAAACATAAAATCCTCCTACAATAAACCAGGAAGAAATAGAAACTCTGAACAGACCAAGCAATGATACTGAAACAATATTTTAAAAATTGCCAACAAAAAGTTCCAAAACACTTCCAAAAGAAATCATAAAAAACACAAACAAATGGAAACACATCTCATGTTCATGGATGGGTAGAATCAATATTGTGCAAATGACCATACTGCCAAAAGCAATCTACAAATTCAATGCAATTCCCATCAAAATACCATCATTATTCTTCACAGAATTAGAAAAAAACAATCCCAAAATTCATACGGAACCAAAATGAGCCCACACAGCCAAAGCAAGACTAAGCAGAAAGAACAAATCTGGAGGCATCAACTGTACTGTAAGGCCAAGTTATACTATAAAGCCATCGTCACCAAAACAGCATAGTACCGGTATAACAATTAACACATAGACAGATGGAACAGAATAAATAACCCAGAAATAAAGCCAAATACTTACAATCAACTGATTTTTTGACATAGCAAACAAAACTATAAAGTGGGGAAAGGAAACCCTGTTCAATAAATGGTGCTGGGATAACTGGCAAGCCACATGTAGAAGAATAAAACTGGATCCTCATCTCTCACCTTATACAAAAATCAACTCAAGCTGAATCAAGAACTTAAATCTAAGATCTAAAACAATAAAAATTCTAGAAGATAACATCAGAAAAACCCTTCTAGACATTGGCTTAGACAAAGACTTCATGACCAAAGACCAAAAAGAAAATGCAACAAAAACAAAGATATATACATGAGACTTAAGTAAACTAAAAAGATTCTGCACAGCAAAAGAAACAGTCAGCAGAGTAAACAGATGACTGACAGAGTGGGAGAAAATATTCACACTCTACACATTTGACAAAGGACTAATATCCAGAATCTACAAAGAACTCAAATAAATAAGCAAGAAAAATACAAACAATCCCATCAAAGAGCGGGCTAAAGACATAAATAGACAATTCTCAAAAGAAGATATACAAATGACCAACAAACATATGAAAAAATGCTCAACATCACTAATGATAAGGGAAATGCAAATCAAAACTACGATGCAATACCACCTCACTCTTACAAGAATGGTCATACTTAAAAAGTTAAAAGATAATAGATGTTGGCATGGATGTAGTAAAAATGGAACATTTTATCACGGCTGGTGGGAACAGAAACCAGTACAATTACTATGGAAAACAGTGTGGAGATTCCTTAAAGAACTAAAAGCAGAACTATCATTTGGTCCAGCAATCCCACTACTGGGTATCTATGCAGAGGATAATAAGTCATTATTAAAAGAAGTAACAAAGATCAGAGCAAAACTAAACAAAATTGAAATAGAAAACAAAATACAAAAGATAAACGAAACAAAAAGCTGGTTCTTGGAAAAGATAAATAAAATTGACAGACCATTAGCAAGATTAACCATGAAAAGAAGAAAGAAGACCCAAATAAGCTTAATTAGAAATGAAACGGGAGATATTTTAACCCACACCACAGAAATACAAAAGATACTCACACATGCATGTTTATAGCAGTACCAGTCACAATTGCAAAAATAATGGAAACAGCCCAAATGCCCATTAATCAATGGGTGGGTAAAGAAACTGTAATTGTGGATATGTATACCACGGATACTACTCAGCCATAAAACAGAACAAAATAAAGGCATTCGCAGCAACTTGGATGGAACCGAAGATTACTATTCTAAGTGAAGTAACTCAGGAATGGAAAACCAAACATCACATGTTCTCACTAATAAGTGGAATCTAAGCTCTGAGGATGCAAAGGCATAAGAATGAGACATTGGACTTTGCAGACTGCAGGGAAAGGGTAGGAGGGGTGTGAGACATAAAAGACTGCAGATTGGGTTCAGTGTATATTGCTCAAGTGATGGGTGCGCCAAAATCTCAGAAATCACCATTTATTCATGTAAGCAAACACCACCTGTTCACCAAAAATTGAATGAAATAAAAGTAAATAAATCAATAATTGTAAAAATTGGTAGACATATTGCTCATCACCAGCCGTTCTCTGTTATAGCAAAGTATGTAGAGTGGCAATCTGTGGCAAAGTCCTTCACTGTGTGGCAGTGCTTCTCCTTGCTCTATACATGCCTAATGCCCCATTAGTGACAGTCATACTAACAGTAATGTTATTAATACTCTTTTCCTAATATACATCATGCCGCAGGAAAACACCAATGACAGACTGAAAATTTCCTCTAGCGTGGATTTTGAATAATTAGCAGGAAAAAATCATCAATCACTTTTCATCAAAGTATATACCACATATTAGTGAAGACTTGATTCAGAGCTAACATACCAGTGATTTTGCCAGTTGAAAAGCAAAATACTTCCCAGAACACATACATTGTATGCCTTTAATATTCCATGACATAAAACTGTCCTATGATAGGGAAGTTTAGACAATGCTTATTATGCTTTCATTCTAAGCTCATTGTTTATTATTAACTTTGAAGCTAGTTTTACCAGCTACCTAGAAAAAGTATGACTTGCACCTATACAGTAGTATCCCCTAATCTGAGATTTGGCTCTCTGCAGTTTCAGTAACCTGTGATCAACCATGGTCCAAAAATAACCAATGGAAAATTCCAGAAATAAACAATTCATGAGCTGTAAATTGCATGGCATTCTGAGTTATGTAATGAATCCTGCATCATTTTGTTCTGTCTTACCTGGTACATGGATCATCCCTTGTTCCAGTGCATCCACACTGTCTATGCTACTCACCCATTAGTCACCTAGAAACCATCTCAGTTATCAGACTAAGGAAAAACATAGTATTCGTAGAGTTCCATACTCTCTGATGTTAGACATCCACTGGGCATCTTGGAATGTATTCCTTAGGATAAGGGGATTCCTAAGGGGGACTGTAAGGAGGGGGCTCCTTTTGGTTACAAGGAATGTAACTTCTAAACCATGCCTCTGTAGTTGTATATTCCCACTTTTGTTGGCAATAAAATCCAGCAATTAATTATTTTTAAAGTATTTTTATAGAAAAAAATAATTTCTATAGAAAAAATCATTTTTAAAGCCTGAGAAGTACATAGTACGTGCATGCAAAGCTCTGATGACCTCATGCCACTATTTAATCAAGTTTTCCAAAAGGCAATTTACTATACACTAGGGTCAAAATGATCGCTGGCCTTATTAAATCAAATTTTCCTTTGTTTATTTTTGGATTTCCTATTTTCACTTTTATATCCAGATGCTTCTAGCTGTTTTTCCCTTGTCTAAGCACATACATAATCACAATCTGTGTTCACTCTGAATCCTGGTCACTAAAGATGATTATAGTGGTGGTAAATTTTTGTCAATACTTTTATAACTGTCTTTATGTTTTCATAAACTACTTTTGTGTGATTGCTCTTTTTATAAAATTAGAAATTGAATAATAAATTCCAATATTGATGACGCAAAAAAGTCAAATGTAACAAATGCAAATGGTAACATGCTAATAATATGAAAATAAGTTGACCTAAGTGCGTTGCATTCGATTAACCGAATGGAAGCTGAGACCTGATCAGCAGAGCTCTTGCAGCATGTGGGCCACTTTTAGGATGCTAATGACTATTAAAACTAGAGCACACTTCAGTGAGAATTACATTTAATCTTATGTTTTAAATGTGTTAAATATTTGTGAATGAAAGGTTTTAAGTTTTCTTTTTCCTCTGCAGTTCCTAAACTATTTGCCCCAAAGCCACCAGAGGACAGGAGTGATTTATGGACCACACTTTAAGAAACACTGCCTTGTGTTCTGCTGTGATCTTCCAAACCAAACCCAAAACTTTCAAAACCCATCCAGTCAGTTTTAGGACCCTGAAAATGTAATTAGCAATTCAGTTCAAAGTGCCTCATTTCTTAGCTTGCTCTGTGACCAATTTAAAAAAAAAGTTTTCCCAATACAATTATGAAAGTTATGGCTAGCATTTTCCGAGACTCAAATTTAGATCTCAGAGCTCCCCTTTATTTTCTGCTACAGTCTTGGGCTTACAATCACCCCATGTACTAACAACACTTTCAGACAGAGGAACCTAGTGAAGGGAGACAGCCTCACTAAAAGATTTTTGGATGCTGAAGTTCTGGGGACATCTTCTCTGCAATGTAGAGCTTTTAGTGAGAGAATAATATGTGAAACGTCAGAATACTTACTTCAGGAGCACAGCTACAAGCTGGGAAGCTCTATGAGTTGGGACCCAGATACCAGATCTTGTTTTCCTGACATTTGTGAAATTTTTCAATTTTATCATATTGCCTGAAATGAACAAATGAAATGAAAAGATTCTTTGGGGCTGATTTCCATGTTACTTTAAGGTGCAAATAGCCTGGAATGATTATGAGGTCATTCATACCTCACTGCAAATTATTTTGATCACCAGGAATTCCTTTTGATGACAACAATGTATTTTGATTAAGATGAGTGAAGTATCTTATACTTGACAGCAGGAAAGGAGGGTTTCATAATAAAAACAGTTTAGGGAAACATGACCCACAAGTGAGTTTGTGAATAAACACAAGTGAGTATGAGAAAGTGAGAAAAAAAAATTATAGATGAGTTTCTGGAAGAAGGTACAAAACCAGTTTTGTTTCTTTCAGGTTGTTGTTTGGGATAACCTTACCAGTAACGTGAGAAGAAACTCTTTTTTCTCCTTCTCATTCCTTCACTCTTTGGGCTCATATTCCTAGACTCCCACATAAATGGCAGACAAATTTGCATCTTATAACACAGGGGTTTTTTATTTTTATATTTTCCTAATATAGTACTTTATATTATGGGTTACATTATGGGTTGAAAAGTTTTTGGGAGGGCCGGGCGCGGTGGCTCATGCTTGCAATCCCAGCACTTTGGGAGGCCGAGGCAGGTGGATCACGTGAGGTCAGGAGTTCGAGACCCGCTTGGCCAACATGGTGAAACCCCGTCTCTACTAAAAATACAAAAACTTAGCCAGGCATGGTGGCAGACATCTGTAATCCCAGCTACTGGGAGGCTGAGGCAGGAGAATCGCTTGAACCTGGGAGGCGGAGGTTGCAGTGAGCCGAGATTGCGCCATTGCACTCCAGCCTGGGGAACAAGAGTGAAACTGCGTCTCACACACACAAAAAAAGTTTCTGTGAGAACCTATCATATCCCCCATTTATCATATTCCTTCTACCAGAAATTACAAACTGAATTCCAAAAAACTGGATCGTAAATACATATTTGAAATACAACTCATTTGTATTTTATGTTTTCTTTTTCAGACGGAGTCTTGCTCTGTCGCCAGGCTGGAGTGCAGTGGTGTGATCTTGACTCACTGCAACCTCTGCCTCCCAGGTTCAAGCAATTCTCCTGCCTCAACCTCCTGAGTAGCTGGGATTACAGGTGCCCACCACCACACCTGGCTTATTTTTTTTTGTATTTTTAGTAGAGACGGGGTTTCACCATATTGGCCAGGCTGGTTTTGAACTCCTGACCTCAAGTGATCCACGTGCCTCGGTCTTCCAAAGTGCTAGGATTACAGGTGTGAGCTACCGCGCCCGGCCACAACCCACTTTTAAATAGAATATGCTGTTTGCCAAAGTGACTAGCGTCTCATTACATCTCTTATCTGTCCCCCTTTCCTGAGAACATTCTGATGCTACATGGAAATAAGATAATGGAACATTGCTATTAGGAGGGGTCATACAATGAAAAAAGGATTGCCAGAAGAATAAAACTGTTTATTTTTTCTTCTAACTGAAAAACCCAAGTGA